>NC_060123.1:341196843-342446843 GCF_021461395.2 Schistocerca americana | reverse complement strand
TCAACTATCGCATCCGGCTGGACACCTGAGAGCTCTGGAAACAACACACAGACAGGGAAAGCCTCCGATCACATATCAGCATAGCCATAGACGGGCAGAAATGTCGTTAGCCGAGGTCTGAAGTCCTCAAAATTTCTCTGAGCAATTGTAGTGTGACAGATGTGGCGATGGTGTTGATGCTGATTGAGCCAATCATTTACGTCTGTATCGGAACTGTGACTACTGGAACACTGATTGAGGCAGGAAGAGCAGCAGCATACAGGAGTGTTGTCCCATTAGGCATCTAGTAATCCTGTAGGGTAGGAGTCATGGGTTGGAGCAGGACAATTCACTGCTGTCACAACGATGAGTGTTTCGTCTTCTGCATCATCAGACTGCGCAAAAGTGGATGAACATTGTGCATCCACTGCAGCGCCTGTCGAGTCAGAAGGCGTTGTTGTGTGTGTGCGGTGGAAGAGTGGTGCTGGCTCAGCTGTTGTTCAACATCCATAGGCGCAACGCGTGGTGCGTGCAATGATGCTTTTACTTCCAACAGGAGGAAGGCTTGTGGTTCCGCCATGTAACTGTCCATGGGGGGATGTAATACTCATCGTCCTTAGCTTATGTCGTGCAGGTATCTGCCGTTTCCAACATCTTTCCAGTGACTTGTTTGCACAAACGATCTTTAGTGTCTGGAGATGCTTGAGGGTCCTCACGGTCAGGGATAAAAGCATCGATAGGCACAACCTTAGAGCTGAGGTCCATCGCATACACCAGAGATTGCTCACCAGCGTACAAGGCAGGTGTATGGAAACGGGGGGGGGGGGGGGGGGGGGAGGGGCGTAAGCGTTATTCCTTCCGCAACACCTTGAGGTAAAATCAGAGACGGCAATGATTCAGTGGTAGTAGTCAATGCATACCACAAATGGAGGTCGTTTTGGAGAACATTGACAATCTTCAGTGGGAGCGTCGTCAGGGCCGTCGTGACCCACTCATCTCCATGGGCAAATGTGTGATTCTGCGTTGCATACAGCTGGAATGGAGGTGTCGTCTTTGGCCACATCATGAGCATGTGTTCAACTGGCCATCATAAATTATAAGGGTATGGCACCTGCTAATATAAAGCAGCATAGCACATGTTTGGTTAGCTCGATGCAGAGCTGTCGTACCCTGTTGAGAACTAGGTATGTGATAAATTAAGCCCATTTTTCAGCTGTATGACTAATCACTTCTGCAAAAGTGCAGAATGCAGATACTACCACCTCTAAAGGGACCTCAAAAGGGAGCAAATACACGGCTTGTCTACAATCCAAGTTTTGCATGTTCCACAGTTATGTTACCGATGTTTCCAACAGAGTGACGGAATTGAAGACTACTTCTAGTTGCATGTAGAATTGTATCTCTAACCTCTTCTTCGTTAATCATTTTCACATGCACTACACTGCTCACTATCGACAGGTGGATGCCAACAAGATCACGATAACCTATCTTCAGTTTATCCCTGCTAAACTGTTGGTTTTCAAGTGCCTTCAGTCGTGCGTATTCAGTCGAAATGCTGATCTTCAGTGTAGATTTTCGGTGGGAATAAGCCATTCTTAAAAATGAACAGCGGCTTTTTACTTAAAGATGAACATGAACAGTCACAGCCGCAAGTAACTTTTTTTTATGAGGTTACCGGTTTCGGTCTGTTTTAGACCATCTTCAGACCTACCACCATTATGGTAGATGGTGGCGGTGAAAGCAGCAGGCGCTGCGTCTCCACAAACGCAAACTGTTCTCAAAAATTACTTATAAGCCATGCTCTCTCTAAGAAAATATAACTCGCTAAGACGGCTGAATAACATAAACAGCTCCGTGCGCGAGCTGCGCAGCGAGGACGTAAACAAGACGCCCACGACGCTCCCCTGCGAAGGCAGACTTTGTGCACAAAAAGGTGACCATGCTATCTTTCGGTTATGGAGGCGGTACAGTCATCTCGAAACAAAACTACAACTGGGATGTAGAAATAGAGTACGGGATTGAGAGAGGGCTAATCAACCGACGGTGACTTAGGGCTAGGTAAAAAATTTTCAGCTTGCGTTTCTGAACCTCAGCACACGTATCACATTGTTGTTTTGACCAACCAACTCAGAAGATGATCTACAGAGCATTCTGCACGTCTTGACTGGAGCTTATAAAAGCATTGACCTAGATCTTAACATGTCCTGTGCCGGCCTACTTGTATCGCCCAAGCAAGACTTCATTCTATCGCTATCAATGTCGAGTTTCTAAAGAGTGAGAACATTTTGAACGTGCCGACACATGCAAACATCGATGCTGAAATCCATCATCAAAAACACCAGGACAGCCTGCATATTCCTGCGGAAATGGGTTTTCGATAGTAATAAATTCAGCATTTCTAACTTACGGATGTGAGACTTCGACCATCTACAGGAGGTACGTATCTTGCTTTCAGAAATATGTATCATCAGCACTGTCTGAGGGTAGTCGTGAAAATAAAATGGCAAGACCGGAATACAAACACCAGTGTCCTCGAAGAAGCAAATGTTATTAGCTTTCAGCTACAAAATCAGCCTGAGTGTACTGTTCACGTGGTCAGAATGCCAGGCTCTCGTCTGTCTCAGCAAATATTTGAACACTCAACTTACGGATGGACAACAGTACAAAATGTCACGAAATTCAACATGCGGAAATGTTCGATCAGCATTTAAAACTGTGAGGTTATGGTATCTATGCGACAGGCATGCCGTAGACTTATTCGTGAAGGCCAACTTCGAACACACACATCGAAAAAAACTAAGTGCGTGAGCGAAAGGCTGGAAAAGAAAGAATGGTTGTTCGAATAAACTGCACTCAGCAAACTGTGCATGGTAGAAAGTTTTATCAACATCGTGTAAGAGTGTGTGGCTCCGAAATTGGTCTACGTGTATACAGGGTGGTCCATTGATCGTGACAGGGCCAAATATCTCACGAAATAAGCATCAAACGAAAAAACTACAAAGAACGAAACTTGTCTAGCTTGAAGCGGGAAACCAGATGGCACTATGGTTGGCCCGCTCGATGGCGGATGTCAACTGCGTTTTTTTTAAAATAGGAATCCCCATTTTTATTACATATTCGTGTAGTACGTAAACAAATATGAATGTTTTTGTTGGACCACATTTTTCGCTATGTGATAGATGGTGCTCTAATAGTCACAGACATATGGCTCACAATTTTAGACGAACAGTTGGTAACAGGTAGGTTTTTTAAATTAAAATAGAGAACGTAGGTACGTTTGAACATTTTATTTCGGTTGTTGCAATGTCATGCATGTACCTTTGTGAACTTATCATTTCTGAGAACGCATGCTGTTACAGCGTGATTACCTGTAAATACCATATTAATGCGATAAATGCTCAAAATGATGTCCGTCAACCTCAGTGCATTTGGCAATACGTGTAACGACATTTCTCTCAACAGCGAGTAGTTCGCCTTCCGTAATGTTCGCACATGCAATGACAACGCGCTGACGCATGTTGTCAGGCGTTGTCGGTGGATCACGATGGCAAATATCGTTCAACTTTCCGCACAGAAAGAAATCAGGGGACGTCAGATCCGGTGAACGTGTGGGCCATGGTGTGGTGCTTCGACGACCAATCCACCTGTCATGAAATATGCTATTCAGTACCGGTTCAACCGCACGCGAGCTATGTGCCGGACATCCATCATGTTGGAAGTACATCGCGATTGGTCGTGCAGTGAAACATTTTGTAGTAACATCGGTAGAACATTCCGTAGGAAATAAGCATACATTGCACCATTTAGATTGCCATCGATAAAATGGAGGCCAATTATCCTTCCTCCCCTGATGCCGCACCATACATTAACCTGCCAAGTTCGCTGATGTTCCACTTGTCGCCGTTGCCGCTATTGTTGAATGACGCTTCGTCGCTAAATAGAACGCATGCAAAAAATGTGTCATCGTCCCGTAATTTCTCTTGTGCCCAGTGGCAGAACTGTATACGACGTTCAAAGTCGTCGCCATGCAATTCCTGGTGCACAGAAATATGGTACGGTTGCAATCGATGTTGATGTAGCATTCTCAACACCGACGTTTTTGAGATTCCCGATTCTCGCGCAATTTGTCTGCTAGTGATGTGCAGATTCGCCGTGAAAGCAGCTAAAACACCTACTTGGGCATCATCATTTGTTGCAGGTCGTGGTTTACGTTTCACGTATGGCTGAACACTTCCTGTTTCCATAAATAACGTAACTATCCGGCGAACGGTCCGGACACTTGGATGATGTTGTCCAGGATACCGAGCAGCATACATAGCACACGTCTGTTGGGCATTTTGATCACAATAGCCATACATCAACACGATATTGACCTTTTCCGAAATTGGTAAACAGTCCATTTTAACACGGGTAATGTATCACGAAGCACTGGCGCAATGTTTTTTTTTTTTTTTTTTTTTTCCTTTATTGCGATTTCATTCCCCTGCCCCATATCAGCAGGGAAGGGTTGTCAGCGGCACAATCCGCCGCTCTTCAGCCGAGTGACAGGACAAATTAAAATAAGAATAAAATGTTACATACATAAGGCGATAATGGGGAACGTAAAACAGAATAACAGGGGAAAATGGAGGTAAAAAATGTAGACTAACATGGAGACGTTCATGAAGGACAGTTAAAAAAAAAGTCACCAGAAAGTTAAAAAACACAGTTGGCGATTCTTCAAAACTCAGAGAAGACACTGAATGGACACGCTCACGTTAAAAGGCGGCCACAGTAGTAAAAACACTCCAGAACAACACACTTAAAACCCACTTGCAGCACACATGACGAAGAATAGAACTGCCATATGGGACCTGCCAAGGGAAAGCGCAGAGAGGATGGAAAAGGAGGGAAGAGCAAGGGGCAGCGGCAGGATGAAGAGAGGAGGGGCATCAGTGGGTACACGAAGAGGCAGGAGACACAGGGGGTTGGAGAGGAAGACGGAAAGACAGGGCAGGAGGCACAAGAGATGGAGTGGGAGTAGGAGGGGAAGCCGCTCAGGAGGAGGGAGGGGGAGGAGAGGGAGCCCTGAGGAGGAGGCAGGAAGATAGGGTTAGAGTTGGTAGGAAGGGTAGATGTCAGGGCGAAGCTCATCATCCGGGAGGGGTAGACGGTGGAAGTTGCGTTGGGAAAGGAGATGAAGGGTGTGGAGATGGAGAGAGGGTGGGACACAAAGATAACGGCGCGGCAACTGGTTGGGAGTGGAGAGGAATGGCGAAACGAAGGGGTGAGGGGGATCAAGGCGGCGGACAACATATAGTGCGCAGGTGTGTTCAAGGAAAAGGAGAAGGTGGGGGAAGGGGATGAGGTCGTAGAAGATGTGCGTGGGGGACGGAAGGCGAATGGGGAAGGCGAGGCGGAGCGCATGGCGTTCCAGGATTTGGAGGGCTTTATAGAACCGGGGAGTGGCGGAAATCCAAGCTATGCTGGCATAACAGAGGATGGAGCGGATCAAGGATTTGTAGGTGTGAAGGATAGTGGAAGGATGCAGAACCCACGTCCGGCCAGACAGGAGTTTCAGGAAGCGTAGGTGGTTGTGAGCATTGTTGTGGATGGTAAGGAGATGAGGAGTCCAGGTGAGGTGGCGGCCGAGTGTGGGGCCAAGGTATTTGAGGGTAGGAGTGAGGTGGATAGGACGGCCATAAATGGTCAGGTAGAAATCATGGAGGCGGAAGGAGCGGGTGGTGCGGCCTATGATGATCGCCTGGGTCTTGGAGGGATTAACACGGAGGAACCACTGGTTGCACCAAGCGGTGATGTGGTCAGGGTGGGTTTGGAGGGTACGTTGGGATCGTTGATGGGCGGAATGTTACGTGATACCATGTACTTATATGTTTGTGACTATTACAGCGCCATCTATCACAAAGCGAAAATAGTGGTCCAACTAAAACATTCATATTTCTTTACGGAATACACGAATATGTAATAGAAAATGTGGGTTCCTATTTTAAAAAAACGCAGTTGGTATCCGTTTGACCTATGGTAGCGCCATCTAGTGGGCCAACCATAGCGCCATCTGGTTTCCCCCTTCAAGCTAGACGAGTTTCGTTCTTTGTAGTTTTTTCGTTTGACGCTTATTTCGTAAGATATTTGGCCTGGTCACTATTAATGGACCACCCTGTATAGCGATCAGAAACACCAGAACCCATGAGGTCCTGGGTTCCCAACAAAGACATCATAGTTGTTAGCGAGTGACAGCCCATGATGATGACGATGATGATCATGATCATGATGATGATTAGAAAAAGTTAACTCTATTTGTTTTTTGCATTTTGAGTGCCAACGTGTAGTATAAATGGCTTCAAATCCAACTTTTCTATGTAAGTTAGTAGCAAATCTTGACTGCAAACCCTTGCTTGATGAATAAAGGGGTGTACTCTCCCTTACACTGTGTTGTATGGTTAACATGCCTTGGGAACATCTGATTGATTTCCAATTATAGTTAATTTTTACAAGCAGTTTCCAATTACTGGTGAATCAAACATTTCAAATCACCACTTTTAGGAAAGCCTGGCTCCCTTAAAAATTACTGAAGACACTCAAATGGATAATAACTGACAGAACGTCGGACACAAACTCTACAGAAAATCCACGAACAGATAACTTCACAAAATCCGTGTTGCCATCCCAAGCTGAAAATATGAGTAAGTAATACATTAGTGCACAGAGATAAAAGAATCAGTGAAGAACAGTACCTGGAGGAAGTGCTCGATCATTTAAGATGTACTGTCAGAAGCAATGGCCACTCTCACAAAAAGAGAAACAGGCGATTACATCGCAAAAGATGTGGAGATTCTGGCGATTAAGAACCAACTATAGGAAGACTAAAAATGGTCACAGATCGCATCATCTGTGATCTTAGGGCACAAAGGAACTACTAAAAGAAGCATCAATATTAGCCTGAAAAACAGAATGCTGCTGAGGAAGAAATGGCAACAGCGTCATCAGATTTTCTGTTTTGCAACTGATAAACACGATTAGTCTTTCAGATAAAGTACGGCATGGCATACATCCGTGGCCTGTCCTCTTTTGAAGGTACTGAAATTTTTCCGTTCTTCTGGTTCAAAGTAAGAATTTTTATTAGCTATTTGAGATGGATGAATCTAAAGCACTTCGATCATACTGTATTTGAGGCTCTTACACGCCTGCAGTGAGAAGAGTGTTTCAACAGTATTTTAAAATCAAAGAAGTCAGTTGTATACACTGGAATTACATGGAATCGGTACGTAGCTCTAGCTGATTAAACCATATCGTGGAAATCTTGCGAAAATAGACACTGCATACGTTTCATCTACCGTGCCCCAGCTAGTAATGAAGGTTTACAGTATTAGCTCCATGATTTGGCGCTTGAAACAAGTCTAGGGACATGCAGCAGACTACGGAGAACACAGTAGCACTGAAAATGTGTTTTGTGGTAGTTACAACATTTGGCGTTTCCATTCTTCAATTGTCGTCTGGGAATGAAGAATAAAACGGCAGTGTCAGCCGTGCACAGGAATCACTATTTCGATTCTCCGATGGCATATTTTCATCAGTTTCCATTCATTGATGCATTAGGATGTCCACAGCAGTTCGAAACGAAAGAAACACCATTGGCAAATAGGAATTGAAATTAAAAAAGTTGGAGGCCTTAGTAATACGTAAGGCAAACTGCACCAACTCTAATGCACTACAAGCTACATGACAAAAACCGCCGCGACTCGCGACCTTTGACAAATGTTGGATGACGTCACGACCCGATACGGAGCTCCTGTATAATAGACTGAATCGTCCGCCATGTTTTCCTCAACTTTGAGGATTCGGCAATGTTTACCTTTTTGATGGTTAAGCAACGTTTCATAACATTTCTTATAAACTTTTGATATTGTGTGTATGAAGTGTACCGAATGTATGTGCATCGAGATATTTAATGTCCTTTTCACGTAACAGGAAAACTGAAATGTAATATTACACGGTTATAGAAAAGTAGACTCGGAATAGCGTGGTAGTGTGGAAATATTAAATGAAATGAGTTAGGTGTTATACAGTAACAACTTGTTGTAAAATATAAACCTTCACGGGGGGGGGGGGGGGGGGGAATCGTCACATTTAATAAAATATTACGGGCTTTTATGCCGTGGTCGAAGGGATTTCACTGCGAACAAGAAACCGAATATATGGTTCCGTTACGTGGATGACACCTTTGCTTTGTGGTGGCATGGCAGGGAGGAACTGGATCGTTTTCACAAACATCTTAACGGGGTCAATCCGAAGATTCAGTTTACGAAGGAGGAGGAGGCAGGTGGAAGATTAAATTTTCTTGATGTGCTAGTTTTCAAGAAACAAGATGGTAACTTGCGACACATAGGTTACCTAAAACCCACGCACATAGACCGCTACCTACACCGGGATTCGAACCACCACCCACAACAAAAGCGAGGCATCATAAAAACGTTGGCGGATAGAGTAAGAAAAATCTGTGAATCAGAGCTACTTGTCGCAAATTAAAACATCTCACCAGTGGATTACTGAATAATGGTTAATCGTTCGCTGAGGCGAAAAGAGCGTTAAGACCACCGCATAGAAATCACAGTGATGCTCAAGCGCCGGTGAAATCTAAAGTTTTCCTGCCATTCATTAAGAACGTGACTGACCGCATAGGAAAAATCTTCTGAAAGCGGAACTTAGCGGTAATCTACACACCCACGCGGAAGATACAAGATCAGCTAGAATGGGCCAAGGATGCTCGCCAAAAAAAAAGCCGAACAAAAAAAATGGCTCTGAGCACTATGCGACTTAACTGCTGAGGTCATCAGTCGCCTAGAACTTAGAACTAATTAAACCTAACTAACCTAAGGACATCACACACATCCATGCCCGAGGCAGGATTCGAACCTGCGACCGTAGCGGTCGCTCAGCTCCAGACTGTAGCGCCCAGAACCGCACGGCCACTCCGGCCGGCTAAAGCCGAACATAGCGGTAATCTACGCACCAAAGTGGAAGATAAAAGATCATCTAAAATGGGCCAAGGATGCCCACCAACCTCTGGAAAAAGCTGGAATTTGTAAAACTCCGTGCAGTTTTGGGGAGGTGTACGTTGGTACTACAAAAAGAACTGTCAAAACAACGGCTCGATGAGCACAAGGGCAATTGCAGAAGAGAGGAGATTGACAGATCAGCTGTTGCGGAACACGCTTTACAGCCAGGAGAACACCATATTAGCCGACCGCTGCGGACGAGCGGTTCTAAGCTCTTCACTACGGAACCGCGCTGCTGCTGCGGTCGCAGGTTCGAATGCTGCCTAGGGCATGGATGTGTGTGGTGTCCTTAGGTTAGTTAGGTTTAAGTAGTTCTAAGTTCTAGAGGACTGCTGACCTCAGATGTTAAGTCCCATAGTGCTCAAAGTAATTTGAAGCACTTTTCACGCCACTTGACGGAAGCTCGCGAAAACGGATGTTTGTTGTAGTCAGTACCGAACTGCTCAAGAGGACGTCGTGATCAGGAGAAAGAAAACTGGCGTTCTACGGATCGGAGCGTGGAATATCAGATCCCTTAATCGGGCAGGTAGGTTAGAAAATTTAAAAAATGAAATGGATAGGTTAAAGTTAGATATAGTGGGAAATAGTGAAGTTCGGTGGCAGGAGGAACAAGACATTTGGTCAGGTGAATACAGGGTTATAAATACAAAATCAAATAGGGATAATGCAGGAGTAGGTTTAACAATGAATAAAAAATAGGAGTGGGAGTAAGCTACTACAAACAGCATAGTGAACCCATTATTGTGGCCAAGATAGACTACTACAGTAGTACAAGTTTATATGCCAACTAGCTCTGCAGATGATGAAGAAATTGATGAAATGTATAATGACATAAAAGAAATTATTCAGGTAGTCAAAGGAGACGAAAATTTAATAGTTATGGGTGACTGGAATTCGAGAGTAGGAAAAGGGAGAGAAGGAAACATAGTGGGTCAATATGGATTGGGGGAGAAAAATGAAAGAGGAAGCCGTCTGGTAGAATTTTGCAGAGAGCATAACTTAATCATAGCTAACACTTGGTTCAAGAATCATAAAAGAAGGTTGTATAGATGGAAGAATCCTGGAGGTACTATAAGGTATCTGATAGATTATATAATGGTAAGACAGAGATTTAGGAACCAGGTTTTAAAATGTAGGACATTTCCAGGAGCAGATGTGGACTCTGACCACAATCTATTGGTTATGAACTGTACATTAAAACTGAAGAAACTGCAAAAAAGTGGGAATTTAATGAGATGGGACCTGGATAAACTGACTAAACCAGAGGTTGTACAGAGTTTCAGGGAGAGCATAAGGGAACAATTGACTGGAATGGGGGAAAGAAATACAGTAGAAGAAGAATGGGTAGCTCTGAGGGATGAAGTAGTGAAGGCGGCAGAGGATCAAGTAAGTAAAAAGACAAGGGCTAGTAGAAATCCTTGGGCAACAGAAAAACTTGTTGAATTTAATTGATGAAAGGAGAAAATATAAAAACGCAGTAAATGACGAAGGCAAAAAGGAAAACAAACGTCTCAAAAATGAGATCGATAGGAAGTGCAAAATGGCTAAGCAGGGATGGTTAGAGGACAAATGTAAGGATATAGAGGCTTATCTCACTAGGGGTAAGATAGATACTGCCTACAGGAAAATTAAAGAGACCTTTGGAGAAAAGAGAGCCACTTGTATGAATATCAAGAGCTCAGATGGAAACCCAGTTCTAAGCAAAGAAGGGAAAGCAGAAAGGTGGAAGGAGTATATAGAGGGTCTATACAAGGGCGATGTACTTGAGGACAATTTTATGGAAATGGAAGAGGATGTAGATGAAGATGAAATGGGAGATATGATACTGCGTGAAGAGTTTGACAGAGCACTGAAAGACCTGAGTCGAAACAAGGCCCCGGGAGTAGTCAACATTCCATTGGAACTACTGGCGGCCTTAGGAGAGCCAGTCCTGACAAAACACTAGCATCTGGTGAGCAAGATGTATGAGACAGGCGAAATACCCTCAGACTTCAAGAAGAATATAATAATTCCAATCCCAAAGAAAGCAGGTGTTGACAGATGTGAAAATTACCGAACTATCCGTTTAATAAGTCACAACTGCAAAATACTAACGCGAATTCTTTACAGACGAATGGAAGAACTGGTAGAAGCCGACCTTGGGGAAGATCAGTTTGGATTCCGCAGAAATGTTGGAACACGTGAGGCAGTACTGACCCTACGACTTATCTTAGAAAATAGATTAAGAAAGGCAAACCTACGTTTATAGTATTTGTAGACTTAGAGAAAGCTTTCGACAATGTTGACTGGAATACTCTCTTTCAAATTCTAAAGATAGCAGGGGTAAAATACAGGGAGCGAAAGGCTATTTATAATTTGTACAGAAACCAGAAGGCAGTTATAAGAGTCGAGGGGCATGAAAGGGAAGCAGCGGTTGGGAAGGGAGTGAGACAGGGTTGTAGCCTCTCCCCGATGTTATTCAATCTGTATATTGAGCAACCAGTAAAGGAAAAGAAAGAAAAATTCAGAGTAGGTATTAAAATCCATGGAGAAGAAATAAAAGCTTTGAGGTTCGCCGATGACATTGTAATTCTGTCAGAGACAGCAAAAGACTTCGAAGAGCAGTTGAACGGAATGGACAGTGTCTTGAAAGGAGGATATAAGATGAACGTCAACAAAAGCAAAACGAGGATAATGGAATGTAGTCGAATTAAGTCGGGTGATGCTGAGGGAATTAGATTAGGAAATGAGACACTTAAAGTTGTGAAGGAGTTTTGCTATTTGGGGAGCAAAATAACTGATGATGGTCGAAGTAGAGAGGATATAAAATGTAGACTGGCAATGGCAAGGAAAGCGTTTCTGAAGAAGAGGAATTTGTTAACATCGAGTATAGATTTAAGTGTCAGGGAGTCGTTTCTGAAAGTATTTGTATGGAGTGTAGGCATGTATGGAAGTGAAACATGGACGATAAGCAGTTTAGACAAGAAGAGAATAGCAGCCTTCGAAATGTGGTGTTACAGAAGAATGATGAAGATTAGATGGGTAGATCACATAACTAATGAGGAGATATTGAATAGAATTGGGGAGAAGAGGAGTTTGTGGCACAACTTGACAAGAAGAAGGGACCGGTTGGTAGGACATGTTCTGAGGCATCAAGGGATCACAAATTTAGCATTGGAGGGCAGCGCGGAGGGTAAAAATCGTAAAGGGAGACCAAGAGATGAATACACCAAGCAGATTCAGAAGGATGTAGGTCACAGTAAGTACTGGGAGATGAAAAAGCTTGCACTGGATAGAGTAGCATGGAGAGCTGCATCAAACCAGTCTCAGGACTGAAAACAAGAACAACAACAACAGTAGCGAACCAGGGTGTGAATCGGACATTCAGCGAAGCTACGATACCACTTGAAAATGTCCTCCGCAGATGGGGATGAAGCGTCGTGTTTCAAAGTGAAAGCCCTTCGACCACGGTATAGTAGACCGGAATATTTTATTAGCAGTAACAACCTGCGCCTATTAATTAGTTTTTGCCCATACACAAGCAATTGCAAAAGAGGTGTTTATTTTGTAATTGTAATGAGGTACTTTAAGAAATGCGGCATTTTTATTGTTCAGAGGAGGGAAAACTTTAGTTTCATTTTGCAGTGAAACCAATTTTTATTAATAGTTTCTTCTATTATTTAACCAGTATTCACTTTGTGTACTTCATGATAGGTTAGCAGAAGTCAGCGGAGAAGTGATAGAGAAGTGTCAGAAAACAGTTTTGTAGGTCTTTGTTCTATCTTGGTATAACATAAGCAAGTAATAGGGATTCTGGAAGACTTGCTGCTAAAATGAAGGCAGATACTGTATCATAAAAGCTCTCAAGCCTGTCTCATGCGTAGCTGCAATGTATCGCAGTAATTGAAGAATTTTAAGTTGAGTTACTTCGGTATAGTTTTCGACTGGGGGAAGAAACACAGTTGCATACAACTGGTTTCATGTTTATAGCTATTTTTAATAAGATATACACACAGTCCACAACCCAGCGTCAGGTCCTGGTTCTCAGTTGCTTTTACGGCAATTTATGGTTCGCGGTCACTTGGAAATAAATATGCGAAAACTATTTTTGCAATGGTTAGTGCATTTCAGAGCTGAGCAGCCTCCCATATTTACGACACATTCCTTAATAAATTTAATTTAAAATTTCCGATGGCATCGTGCCTCATATGTAAACAAGTTTAAATATCCTATACGTTGGGGAAAACATGGCGGACAGTTCAGATCAGGCTTTAGGAGTCATAAACCAATTGTTGCGTGTTCAAGCATAAACAGCTCCGATTCCTGGGATTGCTTAAGTTTCATAATTAACTACATTTTCATAGCCTTTTAGGATATCTCCAGGATGTCCTTAATCTATAGCGCTTACTATACTTTACGGAAGTCATTTTTAATCCCTGAAAGTCCAATGCCTCGGACAACGATCTGATGCCCGAAAAACAGAAATAACTAAAGACGTAAATCTAAGTAATTGTTTACGTATCCTTCGCTGCGTTGAAGTTGTGACGAACAGAAGTGTCCCATCGAGGAGTGTATTGAACAGCTGATGGCTGGGCAAGGTAGTTGCTCTCCCATACCCGTTTACGAGATCCGTGGGGACGTTTATGGAACCCTGACGCGCCGCCGCTAAAGTGTCAGGGCTGCTGCTTGGCAGCCGGCCTATCGCAAGTGTAATGTTCTCAACTGGCTACCACTTCTTTTATTGGCTCCTCCTGCAGCGGCAGATTTTATCACGCCTCGAAAGTGTCGTAAAAGAGCAGATTTATTTTCCTCCCTCAAATGAAAGCACTGTCGAGAAAGCAAGTTATTTTTACCAAGTGGCTAAGATGAGATTATCTCGCAGCGTGAGTTTCAAATCCGGATGTCTCCATGTACTGAGCTGAGACCTCGAGCCGAAGGTGTGGTGTGCGCCATTTGAGATATTCAATCCTAAAGGTGAATATAGTGTCTAGTGCTCTTAGCGACAACAGCAACAACAGTGGTTAGTCACAGGAAAAGTAAAGCTCACGTTTTATGTTTGGATCAACGTAGCAGCGATACAGATGTTCACAACCACTCAAACTGTGCTAGAGTAATGAAGCTGAGTGTAAAACTGAAAACATGGCACCCTCTTAACCACAAAAACTGACACGAACCTGCCCGCATCTCGTGGTCGTGCGGTAGCGTTCTCGCTTCCCACGCCTGGGTTCCCGGGTTCGATTCCCGGCGGGGTCAGGGATTTTCTCTGTCTCGTGATGGCTGGGTGTCGTGTGCTGTCCTTAGGTTAGTTAGGTTTAAGTAGTTCTAAGTTCTAGGGGACTGATGACCATAGATGTTAAGTCCCATAGTGCTCAGAGCCTTTTTTTTTACACGAACCGGCCAGGAAGAAAACATTTACTTTTAATGAGGGAAAGGAAGAAGCTGAATTTGGAAGTGCATATGGCAAAGGGACCACTTTTTAAATCGTACTATACCGACGGAAAAGGTGCACCACCAAGAAGGAGTTGTGTGATATCAACGAAAATTGATCTTCTGAAAGATAATGCCTACTCAAATTTCGCGTCAGTCGAATAAGAATGGCGCTAGTACTGCGACTATGAGGCTGCAAATCAGATTTTCCTTAAATACACGCTATAACGGTGTAAACGTTTGTTGCCATTGAGATGGGACGTTGACAGTTGATGTTAGTCAAGAATGCCCTTAAGCCGACAAAGACGCCATTGTCAACACTTCACTGTCGTGCAATATGGCCACAAGAAGCTGAATGTTCCTTCTGCGATACTGCAGAAAGTCTTGACAGGAATGTAGCCACTGTACGTGATTGGTGGCAGCGCTGGTTACGAGAATGTACGGTTGCAAGAAGACCGGACTCCGAATGGCCTCAAGGCAACACAGAGAGGGAAGACCATCGTGTTCGGCGTATGGCCCTCGCAGGAGTAATATGGGCAGCAGTTGACACCACAGTAACACAACGAACTGTTACAGATCAGTTGCTTCAATTATAACTCTGAACCAGACGCCCTGTAGCTTGAATTACAATGACACCAAAACCACCGCCAATTGTGATTTCATTGATGTCGAGAGAGAGCTCACTGGAGAGCAGAGTTGAGATCTGTTGTGTTTTCTGATGAAAGCTAGTTCTGCCTCAGTGCCAGTGATGGCTGTATGTCGGTTAGGAGGAGGCCAGTTGAGAGCCTTCGACCAATCTGTCTCCGTGCTGAGCAAACTGGACCTTCACCTGGTGTTAGCGTCTGAAGTGGGATTTCGTATGTCAACAGGAGCACTCTCGTCGTTATCCCACGCATCTTGACTGAAAATCTGTACGTCAGTATCGTGACTGATCTGTAGCGCAGCCTTTCATGAACAGCATTCCATGGTGTAACTAATTTTAATAAACATTTTTGGAACAGCGATCAAAAACTCTAGTAAGATTTCTTTTACTTTCTAAAATTAAATTGCAGGTCTGATTATTGTCATGTGATATGACCGAAACCGGTCACCTATGTTCTTGTAGCATACGTGGTGCGATCAAGACTGAATTTTAAAATTCCATTGTGTGCTTTCCAACAGGATAGCTCGCCCACATACCGCTGTTGTAACCCAACACACTCCACAGGGTGTTGACAAGTTGCCTTGGTCTGCTCGATCACCAGATCAATCTCCATTATTGGACGATAACCACAGCGTCATCGAAAAACATCATTAACACTCCTTGTATTGGCCGACGAATTGCAACAGGCGTGTAGCTTCATCGCACTTAGTGACATATGGAATTTGTACAATACAATGCATGCAAGTTTGCAAGCTTGTATTCAACATTATGGAGGTTACATCGATTATTAAAGCACCGTCATTTCACATTTGCAAGTGTCTTATCTCGCACTTACATTAAGCTGTGATGTTGCAATGCTACTTAAATGTGTTACCTAGACTAATGAATTCTCGAAATTTCGTTACTCAACATGGATTATATTTTAGTGTAGAATGTTTTCCGTCAGTGTATCCTATGTAACGGTGGAATGAGTATGATTTACCACGTAGTCTGGGGTTCATGGAGTATGAGAATACTTCTAACGCGGAGTCAACGAAGTCTTCATTACTAGCCTTGGGAAACACTAATACGCAAGAAGTGTGTAGTACCTACTGGTTGTACCCTCTCCCCTACCAACCTCTTCCATCCTACCATGACACGCAAAACTGACCACGTATACTGCAGACCAATACACTCCGGCGCTGCTCCTTCGTTCAGTCAAACACAATTGTTCACGTTCAGTATTTACATCCTCAGTAAGTAGGTTCTGCCCCATCGACAGTACCCCGATTCCGACAGCTGCTCTTATTGTGCTCTGTCAGCACCCCATGTAAATATAGTGTGTGTACTGCATTCTTAGAGTCGTTCATTTTACATTTTGCATTGATGAATAATTACCTCAAACCCCACTTATTAACTCGCCATGATGGTCTATTATCTTTCCGTATTCGCACCTAACACGGCCTTTCGTTTTACATGAACGTGTCTCCCGCTGTCGGAGGTGAAACGTCTGGGAATAGTTTTACATGCTGGCCACGACCTCTCAGTCCGGAAGTTGTAATTGAAAGAAGACTAATAGGTCTAACTTGATTATTTCTATGACTTGTTCACCCAACTTACCTCTTACACTGAATTTTCGTCGTACATCATAACACGCTACTATAATTGCACATAATTAGAACAATCCCGCGTCCGGCCATCCTGATTTAGGTTTTCCGTGATTTCCCTAAATCACTCCAGGCAAATGCCGGGATGGTTCTTCTGAAAGGGCACGGCCGACTTCCTTCCCTAATCCGATGAGACCGATGACCACGCTGTCTGGTCTCCTTCCCCAAACCAACCAACCAACCAACCATAATTAGAATGGACATGGCGTTGAATTTTAATCTTTCTTCATTTCTTCATACTATAACTTCAGAAAAAACCTGATACACTGCAGTTATTATTTTCCGAGGACCGAACTTTAGTGGTTTAGAAATGACTCAATAAAATATAGTTAGCGCTATATAATAACGATAAATAACTTGAAGTGAAGAAAATCTGATTCGAAAAGAGGTCAAAAGTAATAAAAGAGAATAACACTAAATGAAACGTTCTTATGCAGCGGTGCAGCACTAATTATCGTGAGAGTTGAGTCCAGTTCAAATGGTTCAAATGGCTCTGAGCACTATGCGACTTAACTTCTGAGGTCATCAGTCGCCTAGAACTTAGAACTAATTTAACCTGACTAACCTAAGGACATCACACACACCCATGCCCGAGGCAGGATTCGAACCTGCGACCGTAGCGAGTTGAGTCCAGTGTTCTTCTTCTAAGAAGATAAATTTATCCACAACATGTAAGTTTCGTAGAGATCACATTATATTGCATCTGCAGAACAGTACATATACGAGTTCCTGTTACAAACAACACGCTCTAGGGCATAATTTAGAAGTGATTTGATTTTCTTGGACCTGTCTGCTGTAAATAATTGCTACTGACCAAGAACATTCAAGTATGTAGCTTAGTGAGCGCTTGCAGTCTGTGAAACGATATAAAAGAGGTGCAGTAAATATATGTTGCCTTTATGCAAGTCGATAATTTGTACCACTTAGGTGAAGCAAGTTTTTTACGACGTGCAGGATGTAGTACGTCAGTGAACGTAGAACAGCCAAGCATTAAAATGAGAAAATGGCCTCGCTTTTAAATTACCGACTGTTAGAACGAAATGTATTTGAAACATAATTTAACTAATCTGTAAATCACATCAAACGTTAGGCGTTTGTTTGAAAGTTGTTCACTACATATGCATTGTAGCTTACACACTTACTTCCTGATTAACATTCTTCAATCACCTGTTGACGATAGGTTGACAGGCTTTACGCTGATTTGTGCAACCAATGAAGAGATTTTTTTTTTTTTTTTGCTTCATTTTAATACCTGAAACCACAAAACTAACTTCAGACAGAAACAAGAAAGTCAAAACTGGAACATTAACTCCGTCACGTATGACACCCCAGATTATAGATTAGCTTGTGTAGATGACAAGAAGTGAACGTTAAATTATTAAACTTGAGGCTATTCCACATTGTACTAAAACGTGCTGCACTTCCTATCTACTGCTGTACAAATATTATAACTCTCCCTACGCCGCTTCGGTATATATTTATTATGCAAACCTGTTTAAAGCATTCTAACTGCATTTCCAATGAAAATATTCATATATGAATTGTACAAGAAGCACTACACGCCAAGCCAGTGAAGTGTACCATCCACAGGCACTGATATATGAAAGCAACGTAACGCTGCGGTCAATCTAGGCCGCGGCCAGGTTCAGTCACCGCGGTTTTGGTTGCTCATAGTTTGGCAACGATAGCCAATGAGATGACACTTTCTTATAAATTAGAGGAGGGGAAAACAAGCATTGTATTTCTAGCACCGAAACTGAAAGTATACTTTTCTTCGCTGTCGACTCGTGGTTTAGTTTGCAACAGGCATATCATGAGGTTTGACGTAAATAATTTCTTTAATGCCTGATCCCGTCTGGACTTCCAGGAAATCAGTACCCATCCGAAGTGTTCAGATGTGTAATGTAAAAATGTTTTCAACAGGTGACTGAAGAATGTTAATCAGGAAGTTAGTGTGTAAGCTACAATGCATATGTAGTGAACAACAATTAAAGTGCTGGTCTTGCAAGGGGTAGGGACTGCCTGAACTGTGAAAAGACCCAACAAGTCCAGGTTGCGCAATTCATTTGCTCTCATAAGCACACAAAAGATAAAGAGAAACTAAAGCCATTAAAAATGTAATTGTCGTGTGACTTGGGCCTCCCGTCGGGTAGACCGTTCGAAGGGTCCAAGTCCGATTTGACGCCACTTCAGCGACTTGCTCGTCGATGAGGATGAAATGATGATGATTAGGAGAACACAACACCCAGTCCCCGAGCGGAGAAAATCTCCAACCCAGCCGAGAATCGAACCCGGGCCCTTAGGATTGACATTCTGTCGCGCTGGCAACATTTTTTTTTAATTTCCCGCTTATCACTAGCGGTCACCTTATCATTTTTTCCGTCCATTTCTTTATTTTTTGTTTATTTTTATTTTTTATACAAACATCGAGTATTCCAGAAAATGCAAACTTACATATTTCAAGGATCTTCCAGAAACGATAAAAATTAAGGAATAAATAATTGCCAGCGTTTGTATTTGAAGTGGCGACTTATAGCACAGTAGCCAGGGTTCTAAGCAATTTTTTTATGTTCTGATCACTTATTTTTTAGGAAAAAGGCGTCTTTCAGTTACGACAAGCAAAATTAGAGTTAACATCCATAGCAATAACAAAACAAGAGTACCTTCGAAACTATGAAATAGAATTTGAAACTAATAGTATAATGACAGATAATAGAGAACGAAAAATGTAAGCAAATCTTGCACGCCATTCCATGTGAATGGCCCATCTGCGTACAGATTACACGCTCCATGTTGATAAACATTTCGCAGCGTATGGAGCTCCATGACGGCGGTCATCCTCTGCCCGGTACTCCCCAACTGTGAGGGGGTTATCGAAGACACTGCGCAAATAGTTCGCAAATAGCTGTCGCTATCGGGGTGTACGCTCAAGTGTGCTATGACTGTCCTGGAGAAATTGCCAGTAATCAAGCACTATCTTCTCATCATCTCGAAAGAGGTAGTATATGGACATGCCTTTAAACCATGTGAGAGCCTGTGTCTTCGCAGGCGGGAAAGAAGTATCCTGGGGACAAAGCAGGAGCCGTGGCTCACTTGTGCGTGGGTAACAGGCGAGGAGGATCTTCTGCACTAGCAGCCATACCTCTTAACGCCGATCCACATGTTAAACTGTGTTCGTCAGTATCCACGAGTGGCAACGTGGGCAAAGGGGGGAATCCGTCATGCCAATAGCATGCAGCCTTTGTCGTGTTACATCTTTCCCGTTCACAACCTGGTGCCACGTGGCTGGTACCCGCGTGGGGAGGAACGGCTTCTGGACCGCTCTCCACACTGCCGGCCATAGGGTCGTAGGGCTCTTCCTCTCAATCACATTCCGAGGTATGGACCTTAGCAGCAGTCTGTAAACGTCTCTCGCCTTGGGAGTGCGAGTGTTGGGAAGGTCTGGGTGCACGTAACTATACTCAAGAATAAATGCCGAGAGGTGCGAGAGTGAAGGTGTAATGTGCGCAACCGTGACAGGTGGCAGAAGAGACGCCGGCAGCAATTCCTCTAACAGACGTCCCGTAAGGTAAGCATCTTGATGGGTCCATAATTTCATCATTGTGCACAAGTATAACGCTGTAGCTCTCGCTCGTACATTTATAAGTCCCAGTCCACCTTCACGCGGGGGGAGGGTGAGTGTTTCGTAGCGGACTTTGAATAGGAAATGGTTCAAATGGCTCTGAGCACTATGGGACTTAACTTCTGAGGTCATCAGTCCCCTAGAACTTAGAACTACTTAAACCTAACTAACCTAAGGACATCACACACATCCATGCCCGAGGCAGGAATCGAACCTGCGAACGTAGCGGTCGCACGGCTACATACTGTAGCGCCTAGAACCGCTCGGCCACTCCGGCCGGCTTTGAACAGGAGTCCAGCGGTAAGGTAATATCCAAATTCTGCTTGCAGTCTGTGTGCCATCGTTGTCGATATTGGTAGAACATGAGCCATGTGGATCATCTTAGTTGCCACGTTGAGGATACGGTATTCCACACGCTGTAGGAGGTCCATCCGTCTAAGTAGGTTTCGGCTAACTTCTGTGCGCATCGCGTGTAGCAATCCTTTATAGTTCATGGCAGCTGTGCGGCGCATATCCTGTGTAAGTGTTATGCCCAAGAACCAGATCTTGTTGTTTAGTGGGAGTAAGGCTAAAGCGCCCTACTGTAGACCTCTACCAATAGGCATCGCTGCCGACTTGGCCACATTCATGAGGGCGCCCGCTGCTAGTCCGTACTGATTGATCCATTGTATCGCCGAGCTTACCTCCTCACCAGATCGGACAAGTAATAGAAGGTCATCAGCATATCTCATGCAGTGAAAGGTGTGATCCCTCAGTGACATGCCCGAGAGCCTGTTTTTCAGCCCTCCGACAAGTGGTTCTAGTTCGATCGCGTAAAGGATCATGAAGCGTGCGCATCCTTGGCGAACTGACCTTCGGATCGGCAAAGGACCCGCAATCCGTCCATTCACCAGTGGACGGGATGCAGCTCCGCCGAAAAGGCGCTGAAAGATGTCAAGAAAGTCAGGCGGGAAGCCCATGCGGGCCATAACTGATAGAAGGAACTTGTGGTGAACTCTGTCGAAGGCGTGGTCGAAATCAGTGGAGATCAGAGCATGGCTATTAAATCCCTGCATTCTCTGGTTGCCGTTTGCTTGTTGGTCACTCCGCCATGTGTCGTTCGCTCCGTGGATAGGAGTAGTGGCAGAACCTTCTTTATGCGGCCGGCGAGTAGTCGAGTGAAGATTTTATAGGCCGAGTTTAGCAACGTAATTGGCCTGTAGTCCTCGTCCGTCCGACCTCTGGGAGGCTTGTGTATCGGTATGAGAAGATCTTCCACGAATCCAGGTGGCACGTGGGAACTGGGGATCATCAGTTCTTGGTACATGGTGATCCATCGGGGAATCATTAGATCGCGAAAGGTCCGATAAAACTCGAGCAGCAGTCCGTCTGGCCCGGGCGACTTGTTGAGGGCTCCGTTGCTAAGCGCGTCCTCGATGTCGTCCCGCGTAAGTCCAGCTAAAAGCGACGCCGCTGCTGCATTCTCGAGGGTGTGCGACACGTTGCCCAGTATGTCGTGATCGTCCGCTTCCTCCGTAGACACCTCTTCGTAAAACCAGCGATAGTGATCTGCAAAGGCTTCTGCAACCGCCGCCTGAGTCATTACGACCCTACCATCGGGAAAAATGAGGTCCGTGATCAGCTGCTGGCGGCGTCGGTTGCTGTCGAGCACGATGTAATGCATAGACGGGTTTTCTCCTCCCACTCGGTTTTGACGTCGCGACCGCACGACGACCCCCTCCAAACGTTGCCTCGTAAGAGACAATATTTTACCTTTAATTCGTCGGCTTTCCATTTGTCGGTCTGGTGACGGTGGTTGGGTGGTGAGTTCGCGGAGCATTGTGTAATAAAAGTCCAATGTGTGACGATGCCACTCTGCAATGTCTTTTCCATATGTGTTAGCACAAGCCGAAACGCTGGTTTTGCACATTTCATCCACCATGCTAGAGTCGCACAATATCGGGGAAGACGACGTTCGCAATCCATCCATGTGCTGTCGATAATCTGACGGCATTCCGGGTCTTGGAGGTGAGCCACATTCAGCTTCCAGGGTCCACGGCTGAGCCATATCCGCTGCTGCTGTTGAGTTGCCGTGTATATGAAAGCGCTATGATCGGAGAAGGCAAGCGGCCAACGTTCGGAGTCCAATACTCCCGGTGCTAGAGCTCGTGAGACATAAATGCGGTCTAGGCGTCTGGCTGAGCGACTAGTAAGATATGTGGGTCCGGGACGGTCATCATGCATTTTCTCCTAAGTGTCGCTAAGAAGCAGACCTCGAACCATTAGCCGAAGTTCTTGACAAGTCGAGAAATGTGGGACTTGGTCTTTGGGGTGGAGCACACGGTTAAAGTCGCCGCCGAAGATATATTGATCGAAGCGACCAATAAAGAGTGGGGCGATATCCTACGAGTAGAAATACCATCGCTCGCAGCGTTGGTCAGTTCCTGATGGAGCGTAAATGTTAATGATGCGCGAGCCCAGCGCTGTGATCGCCAGCCCCCTGCCTGACGGAAGGTAAGTCACTTCTTCGATTGCAATTCCGTCGCGCACTAGTATTGCCGTACCGCTGCCATTTCGGTTCGCTGGTGACATATATCTCACATAACAGTAGAAGACTGGGAGGGTGCCGGCCGAGATGGCCGAGCGGTTCTAGGCGCTACAGTCTGGAACCGCGCGACCGCCACGGTCGCAGGTTCGAATCCTGCCTCGGACATGGATGCGTGTGATGTCCTTAGGTTAGTTAGGTTTAAGTAGTTCTAAGTTCTAGGGGACTGATGACCTCAGAAGTTAAGTCGCATAGTGGTCAGAGCCATTTGAACCATTTTGAACTGGGAGGGCCGCTATATACACTTCTTGCGACAGAGCAATGTCAACATCCGAAGAACGAAGCATCTCACGCAGCAACTGGATCTTCACTGCCGTTCATATCGTATTGAGGTTAATCGTGGCGATACGATACGCTTGTTGTCGAACCGCAGGTGCTAAGTTATCCATCAAGATTGGAATTGTCTATGGAGCTTCCGATTGTATCGGCACTTCCGTATCACCCCAAACATCATCTGCAGTCCTTTCTAGAGGGCCGGCGCCAATGGCGTGAGCCCCGTTGGCGTAACTTGCATGGTGCCGTCGTCGTCGTGGTCATCCGCCCATTCCGGGGAACTCTGAGCAAGATCGGCTTGCCTAGCTCTCTCAGAACACGGCATTGGTGCCTGCACTCCAGAATGTGGTGGGCATCATCTGTCCGGTATATCGGCATCCGATTGTGCCTCTGTAGATATGTGTGATTTGTCCTCAGTTCCGTTCGGTGAGTCCACACCGCAGCAAATGGCGGCTGCCTCTCTGGTAACGTCGTCATTCAAGGTGGAGTCGTCGTCCGCTGGAGGCTGTGTGGCATCCCGTTCGGAAGTTGATCTACGCCTCCGATTCCGTCGCTTCGGAGAGCGTTGCTTCCTGGTGTGTCCTATGTCACACGATGGCAACGACTCACTACGTTCCGGCGCAAAGGCCGCCGTTGGCACAATAAGCGCGTCTACTGCCATGCTATCGTCATGTATCGCGTCATCCGTCGACGGGGGCAGCGCTATCGGAGTTGAATCCGTAACTTGTAGAGCCGGCCGAAATGGCCGAGCGGTTCTAGGCGCTACAGTCTGGAACCGTGCAACCGCTACGGTCACAGGTTCGAATCCTGCCTCGGGCATGGATGTGTGTGATGTCCTTAAGTTAGTTAGGTTTAAGTAGTTCTAAGTTCTAGGGGACTGATGACCTCAGAAGTTAATTAATATATCTCGATTACATAGAAAGAGGGATCCTTTATTGTATGATCATATGATAGCGGAACAAACACTGGTAGCAGTTACTTCTGTAAAATATCTGGGAGTATGCGTGCGGAACCATTTGAAGTCGAATGATCATATAAAATTAATTGTTGCTAAGGCGGGTGCCAGGTTGAGATTCATTGGGAGAGTCCTTAGAAAATGTAGTCCATCAACAAAGGATGTGGCTTATAAAACACTCGTTCGACCTATACTTGAGTATTGCTCATCAGTGCGGGATCCGTACCAGGTCGGGTTGACAGAGGAGATAGAGAAGATCCAAAGAAGAGCGGCGCGTTTCGTCACAGGGTTGTTTGGTAAGCGTGGTAGCGTTACGGAGATGTTTAGCAAGCTCAAGTGGCAGACTCTGCAAGAGAGGCGCTCTGCATCGCGGTGTAGCTTGCAGTCCAGGCTTCGAGAGGGTGCGTTTCTGGATGAGGTATCGAATATATTGCTTCCCCCTACTTATAGCTCCCGAGGAGATCACGAATGTAAAATTAGAGAGATTCGAGCGCGCACGGAGGCTTTCCGACAGTCGTTCTTCCCGCGAACCATACGCGACTGGAACAGGAAAGGGAGGTAATGACACTGGCACGTAAAGTGCCCTCCGCCACACACCGTTGGGTGGCTTGTGGAGTATAAATGTAGAATGTAGATGTAGATGTAAGTCCCATAGTGCTCAGAGATATTTCGTAACTTGTAGATCGGATGTGTCGTCATCGCCCTGCACTGGAGGATGGAGCGGCGACTCAACAGTGGATATCGGCTATCGTGGTGAAGTGGTAGCGGTCGTGAGGGCTGCTACATAAGTCACAGGAAGCAGCGTTGGCTGCGATGGCGGGTCCACGTCAGCCGGCGGCAGCTGAGTGATTCGACGTTGGATACATTTGGATCTGAGATGTCCCTCCTTCCCACAACCAAGTTCTGCTCGGACCTGGTGGACTCCGTTCGGTACAGGATATGTCTGGAATTGCGTCCATTTTTCTGCAATATGGTTATGCACCGCGCCGTAGAGGCTCAGCGCTGCCAATACGTCCTCCGCCGGTAGATCGAATGGAAGTTCGAAAAGTCTGATAGTGCGAAGTCCCATGCCAGAATAATCGACGTGTACAGTCCCCACATTGACATCAGCTTGGCAAAAACGGAGGCCCTGTTTCGTCTCCCGAAGGATCCGTTCACATGCTGCGTCTTTGATGAGCTTGACATATAAGATGTTACTCACAAGTGGACAAGTGAATGCCAAGAATGTCGGTCGCCGGGATTTTTGCCGCTTCTCGTAGGAATCGTTCGACTTCAGGTGCTTTGGGTCGTGCAAATTCGTTGCGGGACGTAAATTTGAGCGTCAATTTTCTGTATTGGTGCGCCATGGTGATCTATATGCTGAGTACGGCACGCGCGCAACGGCCGAGTACTATGTAAACAACACGAGCGATCGCTCCGCGGCAGGAACACAAACAGCGCGTCCTCACCGCAACACTGCCAAAGGCCAACTCGCCACTCAGCTACCGGGGGCGGACACAAAGGCATTTATACGGGGGTTGGAACTTAAACAGTGGCAACTATTTATTCATAAGCGATACAAAAGAGTTACATGTTTGCACCTGTTACTGTCCTTCAAAGTAGTCACCAGCGTTGTGCAAAACCCGTTGCCAGCGATGTGGAAGGCGTAGTATACCGTTAGCAGAGCCTGTTCTGTTGATGGTGCGAATGGAGCGGTCTACTGCCCGTCGAATCTCTGGAACAGTTCTGACGCGAATGCCACGAAGTGGTTCCTTCATCTTCGGAATCAAATCAAAGTCTCAAGGACTTAAGTCCGGGGAATATGGTGGATGGTACAGTCCCATCGAGCGAACAAAGCAGCCACAACTTGCGCTGTATGCGCCCGCGCATTGTCATGCAAAATGATGGGTGGTCTGCGCAGAAAGTGTTGCCGCTTCCATCTCAAAGCTGGTCGCAGGTGATGCTCCAAAAACGAACAGTAGTATTGTGCATTGACGGTCTGCCGTGGAGGAACGTAATGTGTTAGGATAACACAATCACAGTCGTACACGAGAATCACCGTAACTTTAGGCCGCTCCATTCACACCATCAACAGAACAGGCTCTGCTAACGGTATACTACGCCTTCCACATCGCTGGCAACGGGTTCTACACAATGCTCGTGACTACTTTGAAGGACAGTAACAGGTGCACACATGTAACTCTTCTGTATCGGCTGTGAATAAATAGTTGCCACTATTTAAGTTCAAACCCTCGTATATGGAAAAGAACAGAAAAAGCGATAATAAACATAGAGCGAAATTGCTCTATTACGCCTTCAACAGTTGAGTGGGCTGCAGGAAACTGGGAAAACAAAAAGGAAAAAATCACCATTTCTAAGTATCTCGCTCAAACTTTCCTTCGCCGGTGGGACAGAAACAACCGCACTGAGCATGTTACATGGTAGTATTAACAAAACAAGGAGTTAATCCCACGCACTGAGAACAGTTTTAGCAATCTTACAAAAAGAATGTGTGCAAAACGATTCACTAGGACCAGTCCAATCGCGAGTCAGAGAAGAGTTAAAAGAAAAACATAAACAAGGTACTGATATAATCACTTGTACCCACAAAATTCCTTATGAAATTAATAATACGCGCTCGGATTCACGTTCAACCCACATTTAGAACCTACGTAGATGACAGAGCAAAGCCGAGCTTACCAACGAAGGGACGCTCTAAGGGTCTGAAGATGCAGCGTGTATACGTCGAAACTTGAGGCCAGGAACCAAATATCTGCACTGAAGTTGAATACCGGGGTCAGAAGTGCGTCCGCGCCCATCGAGTTCTAACACCAGTGTGTCCAAGCAACTGCAGCAATCCAGATCTGATGTTGGAACAAAGTCTGCTCTGGCATTGAAATTCAAAAAACCTTTGCTTGTCTACTCTCCTGAACATTGCGCGAGAATGCAGTCCCCTCTAAACTTCCTCAGCCAATCATAACTGCTAACTCGTGATCAGCCATTGAAGAGCACAGATCGAGACTTCATAACTCGCTCCTAACAAAAATTTTGCAAAGGTCCCAGTGGAAGTTGACACTTAGCGGAAGAGAGAGAGAGAATAGAGAGAGCTATTCAACGGTCAGCAAGACCCTGGGCGATGAGAAATGGCTTTACAAAGAAAAGTAGATTAAGTAAATGAACCCTATCGGCGGCGCTCGATCGCGACTCATAGAATTCCCGTATTTGTAAGCGACAAGTTAGCCCGTTCACGAGAGAAGGGTGTGTCTAGAAGGTGTTACGTCACACCACCCCGCCATCCTTGCGATATATGATGCAAGCAATGCTTGTTTCCTGAAGCTCTCCGGCACCATAGGCTTTGAAAGCGTAACCAGCCACCGCTTTGTGGGAAGACACCAAAAGACACTGCCCATTGGGCTGAAGCTACTGCCATACACTGCATGGTGCCTCCTGCTCTTGGGAGGGGCGGGGTGGGGGGGGGGGAGGAGTGCGCTGACCGAAAAGAGTTTAGTTACAAGAAAAGTCTCACTTTATTAACGATTAAAACTGTTCGTTCATTGTCCCTACAGGGAAGTGCTTCCAAACTAAATTCGAAAAACAGGATGTGCAGGTTGTCTCCTGCAATCGTTCCAGTTATTCACGAATTCCATATTCATTCTATCAGGGTAGTGGGAACTGGTATCACATGAAACGAGTCAGCTAGACAGTTGGTAAACTTGTTTCAAGTTCAATTTTTACACTCAAAGGTTCGACATTTCTGTAACACTTCTAATGAAGATTGTGTTGACGGTTTGCCCTGTAGCATAGCCCGAGGTCTGTATTAGGCTGAAGGGTATGTAAGGGTGGTATGACGTAGTCAGTCATGCCACTTACGCATCGTTGGTTCTCCGGAACATTCGCAACTAAGCATTCACGTGCCTTCCTGAGAGGCAACGAAGTTGTTAAGATTTCACGCAGAACGGTCGTATCCAACCGACTCACACGAAGACTATATCAACAGTTTGTTGATGTTGAGAACATATGAGTTTTGAAGTTTTCCGACGAATGGTAGGACAACATTAACTGATTAATCGGTTTATTCCTGGAGGGTATGCGTAATTATACAGAAAATAAGTGGATAAATAAATATCGTCATTCTTAGTTGCATTTGTTCGTGTGCTATATTGTTATCTGAGAAGTTATAAAGGATACTGTGAACAGCTAAACTGTTATAACGTGACGGTTTCATTTGGCTAAGCATTTCAGCAATGTTAAATTTCAATGTGAAAGGTAAGTTAAGTTCAAATGCTATAATGAATGTGGTCGGGTCAAGCCATTGTTAGGAAATGTGTTACGAACAGAAACGAAATGACTGGCCTGAACTGTTATCCTTACAAAGCAATCTTTTACACGTAAAACTGAAGATTTTTAACATTCGTAAAGAAAAGAGACACGTTTTTATTTTAAGTACACGGTCATGTTTCGTACAAGGCGTGTTCTTTGTGTTAAACGTCCCTTACTCATGTCCAATCGCCGCAAAGAATGTTGTTTCAGAAAATTTTATTTCCTCTTAATTATAGTCTCACTGATTTGCACGGGCGATTTTGCTAAATGGGAACAAACTAAATGAGAAAATACATGAGAGGACAAGGAGCAAAAAATGTCAAGTGGATGTATATTGCGCGAAATGCCTTCTAAGTGCATCCTGTATGTCGTATCTCCATCTTCAAGTGGGTGTGCCTTCATTTGAATGCATTTTCGACCATTTGCCCATAGGACCTTTTTAACTTTTTATGCTCCCAGGGATCGTTTCCTGCAAGTGCGTTGTCCCCATTTAGCAAAATTACCCTGACGACTAAAGCGAATAATTTTTCCTGATTGTGATCGTCGTTGACCCAGCCAACAGTACGTCGGAACTACGTAAAACACTTAGCTAAGAATTAGCAAAATATAGCGGGAGGAAGGTTACAAGTTGGCGAAGCCAACGAATTGTCATTAAAAAGAAACTATGTCTCGGAATGAATGTTGTGGTGACAGACTCGTCGTCCGAGGTCTAGGATAGGTTTCAATGAATGTCATATGTCACGAATTCGACATAAATTTACTGAAGAGTTCATATAGGTATTCAAATTATGTGAGATTGACATCCATATGGATTCTTATTTCGGCTTAAATTTACACACACATCTAGTTCCGTAGCGCCAAACTGAGAAGCAAACCTCCATCAATGGTCATGGGGAAAGTCAGAACATGGAATTTAAAATCAGGAAAGTTAATAATAAATAAAATAAAATTTACACAGATACTATGCGGATAAAAAGCTGCTGAGTATAAATTAGGATAATCAATAATATAACACATGAAATAACTGAAACGAAGTAGAAGGATGTAGCCATGAGTAAAGTCTTCAGTTTAGACGTGAACGTGTAAAGAGAACTGTTAAGATTTTTTAAAATTCTTAGCTTATTGAGAATAGACGCAGCGGAGTACTGCATGCCTTTCACCACAATAGTATCAGGTGTGGTCGAAAATCAGATGGGGATTCTGCCTAGTATTCACTGAGTGAAAGCTGCTAGTTCTTGGGTATAAGCTTGTATTGTTAACGACTAACGACCGTTGTCAGCTTATCATCTGCCTGAAGACCTAGAAATTCGGATTTTTACAACTCCATAAACATAAGCCCATTCTGTTTAATCAAAGTGTCAGCTTTAGCTGAATTGTTTGTCAGAAACTCTAAAAATTGATTTAGCATCAATTTATTTTCTAAATTCTCTGAACTCGTGTCATGAGCTGCATTATTTGATACTCTGCCTATGTTGCTCTCAACATCCTTTACTACCATGCTAGTGTCATCAGCAGACAGAAATATTTTAGAAGGAAACATATGTCCGAAGCCGTCATCCATTGAGGCAACAGAGCATCGCGTCCGTAGGAGACAAGGTCTTTCTGCGCAACAGTTACTTCCATCTTCTCCATTGGCGATCGTGGAAATCGGTCGCGATCACTGAATATGAAACAGAATTGCGAGACGTTCCGCCTACGATCCGTCAGCGTACAAAGTCACGTTGGGTGCCGAAGAGGTGCCCCAGTGGCAGGCGTCTGTGCCTGCAACTTCGACGCTGTGTACCGTCTTTGGATGACGTTTCCAGGAACGACTTCCTATCCTCGATTTGTTCCTCAAGACACCCTCTACAACCTCTACGTAATTTGTCTCAACGTATCTGGGACCCCCTGTACTGTATACAGGGTATGATATTGCAGCGTCCGTGTTGTTAGGAAGAACAATGCAATATTCCTTCTGGCATCGGTACGTGCCCGAAGAAACTTTGCATCGTTCTTCTTAGAAATGAGGACTCTGCAATGTATTTACCCACCGATGCTAGGGTGCGGCTTTCAATTAAATTCTTGTCCTCAGTTCGGGAATTACATAATGTGTGCACGAGTACAGGCTGTGACACAGGAACGACGACATATGGAAGTCTAGGTCTGGACGTGAGTCGTGCAGGGATAGCCAAAGTGGTTAAGCCTACTGCTCGCGTAAAGCGGCGGTGATGATGATGATGTTTGGTTTGTGGGGCACTCAACTGCGCGGTCATCAGCGCCCGTAGAAATTCCCAACCTGTACGCAGTTCAATCTAGGCAATTCCTCGAATAATGATGGAATGATGAGGGCAACATAAACACCCAGTCCCCGGGCAGAGAAATTCCCCAACCCGACCGGGAATCGAACCCGGGACCCCGCGATCCAGTGGTAACAACGCTAACAACTAGACCACGAGCTGCGGACGCGTAAAGCAAGCTATCCGGGTTTCAGTACCGATCTGGCATAAATTTTCATTTTTGTCACCCTGATTGCCTGTTAGTGCTAGTATCTTGTTTACACGTTGCAATGAAAAGCAATTTTCAAAGAGCATGAGAAATTTCTTGATCAAGACATTAGGCTTATTGTCTATGTTATCAGGAATATAAATATCATGCCACATTCTCCTTTAATAAGGTTCAAAAAAGTCTCCTTTATCACCGAATTAACGTTTCTAAATATACTATTGGACATTAAAATTGCTACACCAAGAAGAAACGCAGATGATAAACGGGTATTCATTGGACAAATATATTATACTAGAACTGACATGTGATTACATTTTCACGCAATTTGGGTGCATAGATCCTGAGAAATCAGTACCCAGAATAACGGCTTTGATACGCCTGGGCATTGAGTCAAACACAGTTCATCGTGAGTAGTGACTGGCGTATTGTTACGAGAGAGATGCTCGGCCACCATTGACCAGACGTTTTCAGTTGGTGAGAGATGAGGAGAATGTGCTGACCAGGGCAGCAGTCGAACATTTTTGTATCCAGAAAAGCCCGTACAGGACATGCAACATGCGGTCATGCGTTATCCTGCTCAAATGTAGGGTTTCGCAGGGATCGAATGAAGGGTAGAGCCACGGGTCGTAACACATCTGAAATGTAACGTCCACTTCAAAGTGCCGTCAATGCGAACAAGAGGTGACCGAGACGTGTAACCAATGGGACCCCATACCATCACGCCGGCTGATACGCCAGTATGGCGATGACGAATGCACGCTTCCAATGTGCGTTCACCGCGATGTCGCTAAACACCGTTGCGACCATCATGATGCTGTAAACAGAACCTGGATTCATCCGAAAAAATGACGTTTTGCCAACGACGAACCTGGGTAGGTTCGTCGTTGAGTACACCATCGCAGGCGCTCCTGTCTGTGATGCAGCGTCAAGGGCAACCGCAGCCATGGTCTCCGAGCTGATAGTCCATTCTGCTACAAACGTCGTCCAACTGTCCGTGCAGATGGTTGTTGTGTTGCAAACGTCCCCATCTGTTGACCCAGGGATCGAGACGTGGCTGCACGATCCGTTACAGCCATGCGGATAAGATGCCTGTCATCTCGACTGCTAGTGACACGAGGCCGTTGGGATCCAGCACGGCGTTCCGTATTACCCTCCTGAACCTACCGATTCCATATTCTGCTAACAGTCATTGGATCTCGACCAACGCGAGCAGCAAAGTCGCGATGCGATAAACCGCAATCGCGATAGGCTACAATCCGACCTTTATCAAATTCGGAAACATGATGGTACGCATTTCTCCCCCTTACTCGAGGCATCAAAACAACGTTTCACCAGGCAACGCCGGTCAACTGCTGTTTGTGTATGATAAATAGGTTGGAAACTTTCCTAATGTCAGCACGTTGTAGGTGTCGCCACCGGCGCCAACCTTGTGTGAATGCTCTGAAAAGCTAATCATTTGCATATCACAGTATCTTCTTCCTGTCGGTTAAATTTCGCGTCTGTAGCACGTCATCTTCGTGGTGTAGCAATTTTAATGGCCAGTAATGTAGTTGGTAACTATAGTATATTTACCACGTATGTATGCACAATTTCATTTTAGTTTTAAAATTTTTGCATCATGGTTTGAAAGGCCATTTAATATTTTGCTAAGGAATGTCTCCTTCCCAATTACGAGTGCCAAAAATGTTGTCTATAGGTGTGTCCTGTACTCTGTTTGGACAGAATACAGTCTGAATCAGATGATATCAATTGAGGAGATCTTCTAACATTCCTTTCCATGTACAATCAATCATAACATTAATGTTAAAGTCACCACTTACAACTAACTTTCGTTCTCTCTGTAAAGTGAACCAAGAACTCTTCCTAGCTCGAACAGAAGTGTCCTGAAATCAAAATTACGGGACCTATACATAATTAAAATTAAATCTTTAGTTTCACTAGATCAACTGCTTCTGCGCAACATTCTGTGGCCTGTTCAGTGAGATGCTTTGATACGTTGACAGATTAAAATGATATACCTTAAGTGCCATAATTTGTTTTATTTACCATGGCGAATATTTTGGTAACGCTTGCGTATACGAGCGCCTTTTTTATGAATAAATAGCGGATTTAATATTTATTATGACGAGAGATAGCGACAATATCCCTCCGTCTATTGCAGCGAGAAAACGTCGTCTACCCGCTGTTATCTCACAGGTTGCGCAGAACAAGCGGCTGACGCACAACCTCTGATTATAGCTGACGACACATCTGTACGAAATACGTTTAAGTATAGCACTTCAGACAGGTATTGTTTTCATGTCTCTCGATGATACATCGGCCTGGCTTCTGTGACGTCCCCTCTCCGCCGCTTGCTGGTGTTGTCGACGCCGTGGAGCTGTTACTGCTACAGCTCGGTCGGTGGAGTCCAGACGCGACGCGCGATGATGGATGTCTCCGTCGGTTAACGAGAGACAAGTTCTGAATAAGTTCTTAAGAAATCGTTCCTCGCGTAATGATTAAAGTTTGATTGCGAGTCCGCACAGTTTCCTTATTAATGCGAACTGCGCACTCTGATTGTCTCTTACGGTTTGAAGTTGAATTATTATGTACCCGGCTAACACTTTAGATTAGACATTGATGAATCTTCCCTCATGAGCATCGTCCACATCACCAAAAGCGAAGAAAAAGTTCAATTGCAGATCGCATTGGTCGTTGTTTGTTCGTTGCTAAGTAAAATTGTTCGCTCTATATGACGCGAGATCCACAGTTACTCTTTGACATTGTCTTAATTATCTTGCGTCTTAATATTATGTATGTTCAAACCTTCCTTGTCACAACTAACAGTCCACGAATTTAGTTCCAAGTTAAATAGTCACTGTTCATTAACTTTTGATGAGCAGTTACTAAACATTCATAGAATGATGGCAGCGACACGTTGAATTTCCACTTTTGATGAACAATTTTATTGTTTCTTTTCGCTAAATACTTTATAAACATCACGCCACACGCACACACGGTTAATTAGCACTGGCAGTTCTGTTAATTTCAAGTATCGTGACAATTACGACAGCTTTAACCCTCGGCGTAATTGTATCTTCTTCATGTATTCGTGTCAATGTCTCCTACTCGAGACTAAAGGTGTAATATAGTCTTTAGAAACTTTGTCCATTGCTTTCCATAAGTTCACTTATATGAAAGTTGAGTCCAATATTGCCTACTTCCGTTAATAAAGTCCAACAACTCGGTATACACAGTCAGCATACTATCTCGGTTCAAGTCTCTAGTCTGAATATCAGTTCACAAAATCCGTGCGTCTACGTCACGCAACAACGACTCTTGAAAGTAAAACAATCTCGTCGCACTCCGTTCGCTCAACTATGACAAGAGCTGCTCTCGTATGACTTGGTAGCACGATAGCTAGCAAGGGACTTACTTTTTCCGTGAATGAGTGTTGTAGACGCATTGAATTTCTTCGTTGCGTTTACAACTCTCGTCCACACAAAAGTTATCTCTGACCGTCATTTCTTTAGACTTAACTTTCATGGTATTAATTTGCAATTATTACTTATATGTTTGGCAAATAACGAAAGATGACCTTTCTTTCTTCTTTCTTTCTACCAAAACACACTCTGTAATGCTTAATGTTGGTGTTTATCAAACTTTATGGTGTTATACCATCGGCAAAGTTCTCGTACCTGTCAGGACAACTATTCCCTACTTTACATCATGATGGTCTTTCCAAATTGGGTCTTGGGGTACATTAGGGTGTTACACTTGGCATTTTTACGCTGTTTGCATAATGACGAGTAATGAAGATGAAGATATAATCATTTGAAACCTGTCTGCAAAATAAACGCATTTAGTAAGTCCATGGTCAAGTTACTCTTAATTACCAAAAATGCGAGATGTGAGTGAAATAGAAGGCCAGTTGTTTAACACATAGGAAAAAAATTATACTGTCACCGGAGAATTGGTAATTTACTAATAATCTTCTTTTCTTTCCTTGTGAATACAATTTAAAAAAAACAATTTCAGACATCGGTTACGGGCTTCAGCCAATCAGTAGTCATCTTCAAACTGTCCGTTGATAAAAAAAGAAGACAGATCTAGAATCGCTATAAAATTTGGCAAACAACTATTTGTGTTTAACACCTCGATAGGCACCAGACGTCCACTAAACAAATTAATAGGACGGGAAGTAAGGGTTGGGCCGCTTATTACCAGCTGTATCTGCTCCAAATGCGTAGGGGATTGTCGGTAACAGACGCCAGGATTGGATCAAAAGTATGGTCCGTGGCAGCGAGTACACATGTAAGTAAACTCCCCTAACCACAAAGCAAAAGCTTTCGCACCATCGCAGTCTCCGACAGATACACGCCAAACACACATATTAGGGACCTACTAGGCGAAGAGTGCATCTTCACGTACATAAAGTAGTAGTCTGAAAACCTCTAAGAGAATGAATCCAAGTCTCTCCACCAACTAATTAATCAGTTAGGTACACATTACCCGGGTGCTCCAGATAAGACACTTATGTTCCACACCCAACAATTTAAGCTGTAACACAATACAGACAACAATCACACATGCATCTAATCATTTAGATACAAAAAACCGCTATTTCTCATTAATCGTAAAGCCAATGCAGGATGACAGATGGGCATAGCCCTGTGGTGCTTCCACGTGAGAGAACACAGACACCGAGACATTACGTAACGCTAAAACCACATATATATAAATCTGTATGTGTATGAGTGTGTGTGTGTGTGTGTGTGTGTGTGTGTGTGTGTGTGTGTGTGTGTGTATGCGTGGCGTATGTTCCACATCTCCTCCAAAACCAGTGCACCGATTTCAATCAAACGTGGTACACATATCCCCAACTCTCAGGTAACAATTCCTGTCTGAATAAGAACCACCTACCCATCACAGTTCAGGAGATATGACGCAATAAACAATGAGATGTGAGAAAAGCTTCCGCATGATACATTCTGTTGCCTCATCCATAGAAATTTACGCTGACGGTATCCACGTATGCAGCTAAATGCACCTACAAAATTATATCATGACACCACACATATTTCAGGATTTATAACGTCATAAACACCGTGATGCGTGAAAAATTCCCGCATCATCCACGACGTTTAAAATTATTACTTGTTTACTGCTATCTCTATTCGCGACATACTTTGCAGACAGTATCGACTTACGCTGCTGAATGTACCTACACAAATACATCATTGCACGACACATTTTATAAGAAATATGACGTCATAAACACTGAGAGCCATAAAAATGCCGCATCATGCATGAAGTTTTAGTACATACGTCCTTTACTATGAACACATTCCTACAGTCGAGTCACCAAAAGAAAATCTCTGACATGTGGAAGCTATTTTGACAACTTGCATTTGCGAAACGCGAACGGTGTAAGCAAATAAGTAGCCGTCTACAATGCTACTAAGAGGCTTTACCATAGAGACGTTTACATTATCGCGTTGTAGACACGCGAAGCAGTTGTACTTATACTTTCCTACATTATAGGTATTTCTTTGTAAGACTGTTCCGTAGTGTCAAAGGTGTTTTCAGAAGCCCATGACATGAAGTTTCTGCGATATTACATTACGAACACACTTCATTTTTTTTATTTGCGTTTCTAATAGAAAACTGGCAAAATGAATATTCGGCCAACGCCGGGTTTGTCGGCTCGTAAAAGTATACAATAAAAGCGTATGCAAATGCAGGTGCTGCAAGCGATGAATTAAGGTTTTCGTTGCGTTATTAACCTAACTTTAGAGAGCGTAGGTAGAGGTCAAGGCTTTATAAGTGGAGTACAGTCCTCTCTTTGTCTGTTCATGAATGTCTATATGCGTGAAAGGAACTCACTAGGGTATTCTTTATACTGTAGTTGTGGTCAGTAAATAATGTGACATGATCTGTAATAATTCTTTCTCAAAACTTTTAGTGCAGCTTTTAAATTTCAATATTTGTGAAGAGTGGAGAAGGAGGAGAGAGTTAATAGGCCTATAGCGGCGTGACGATGTGGATATATTAAATATGTAAATTATGAAAAAAATAACACTTCACGGATTCTGCATCCACAGAACAAAATAAACTAACCAACATGAAATATATAGATAGGACCTCTGACAAAATCGTACACGTTTTTCGGAAGATAAATATAAAATCGCCCACAGAACGACAAATAACAATAAAACGCAATTATAACCCAAATTGCCGGATGAAAATGAAATTTACGAATGCCAGGGTGTGTACATAGGAGTTCGTGTAACGATTGTTATGCACAGGCCATGCAGGTAGTCAATTCGATGTACGACTCAAAGAATACTGCTGCTCAAATATTAAACCCTGCTTCAGGTGCATATTTTACAAAAAAATGGTCATAATATTGGCTCTAATAAAGAACGGTTAAAGATTTTACATCCAAAAGCATGAGGCATATATTTTGGAGGAAATGGAGGGTCATTATTTAAGGAGTAAAGAGCCTGGTACACTGCGGAACAAACAGAACGAATTCTCCATTGATGCTTATTTCCGCATCTAGTCACCTAACTTCAGCTGCGCCGACTTCCTGAAATACTCGTGTATAGTGCCTGGCGTGCGCCTGCAAGATTCCACCGCTGTTTGCCGTCTTTTCCGGTCCTGAATGCTACGAGTAAGTGGTGCCCTACCAGTTATACATCATGACAAAAGTGCAGCGCCATTTAGACGCCAGCGTGCACAACATATTCATTTCTAGCAAAGAATATAACACGAATTAAATTACTTTTCCTCCTTGGCAACAGTGCCTTAGTATGGTTAATTATTACTCTAATCCAATAATTTACTTGTGTAATACGTATCCACATCATCATTTACCAATGAATGGATCCGCCTCCTTCTCTTCATAAATGCTGAAATTTCAAAAACCTGTTTTGAAAATATTTTAATTTCTTATAACTGGTTAATGTTATGTTAAAGAATCATGTCTCATTACCTGTCCCATCGTCTGTATCTACTTTAGTTATCCTTCAAAAATGGTTCAAATGGCTCTGAGCACTATGGGACTCAACTGCTGAGGTCATTAGTCCCCTAGAACTTAGAACTAGTTAAACCTAACTAACCTAAGGACATCACAAACATCCATGCCCGAGGCAGGATTCGAACCTGCGACCGTAGCGGTCTTGCGGTTCCAGACTGCAGCGCCTTTAACCGCACGGCCATTTCGGCCGGCTTAGTTATCCTTCCCATCCCATAAAACTTCCTCCCCTACCTAGACCACTGCTACTGTATCTTGTTTGGTGTAAGTTAATAGTCAAGTGTACTCGTCTGGTAATCTTACTGATATGCATCGCATATCCAGGTACGTTTAAGCAGACACCGGTACATATATTGCGCAACAATACAATCTGTCACTATTTTGAAGATATTCTGGCGTGGCTTAACCAATAAACTGGCTCTGTATGCCACTAACGGCCAGTTCCTATCCTTGTATGTGGGATAAAGAAACTAAATCATAGATACTTTCACTCAAACAGCGACTGACAATGTCACACCACTTGAAAAAAATAACATGAGAACTCGACGGGGGCATCTCCGTTCTGCGTCGTAACTCCTCACAGACATCTCACTTAAACAGAAATAAGTTAAAAAACCGGACTAGCACTAATCACAAAATGGTTATTTGATATTACTCCATAAAGGTATGACATGGGAACACTAGTCCGACTAAGGTAATGCAAACATAAATTTTAAAAAACTTCTGATTCATTAGAATCAATACTATGAGGCATTAGAAAATTACTGTGGTTCTCACATTGATTAATACAACAAAAGCTATCTACTACACTTAATACAGACACATTCTGCAAGATGAATCGGCATATTTAAAAAAAAAGCTAAAAATGTTATCAATCAGTTTGTTAAATGAAACGACTTACTATCTCCTGGTCATTGATAAAATACGGGACATGAACATAATCAAAATGCTGTATATTGATCTCGGTCTAATCACCACTTTGCTACACGGTTTGTGGCGAAACCTAATCAGTCACGCTGCAAAAAAAAAAAAAAAAAAAAAAAAAAAATCGTTCAAATGGCTCTGAGCACTATGGGACTCAACTGCTGTGGTCATCAGTCCCCTAGAACTTAGAACTACTTAAACCTAACTAACCTAAGTACATCACACACATCCATGCCCGAGACAGGATTCGAACCTGCGACCGTAGCAGTCGCACGGTTCCGGACTGCGCGCCTAAAACCGCGAGACCACCGCGGCCGGCTCAGTCACGCTGCCTCTACATAAAACACCAAACCGTGAGGAAAATAATGTCTTATCTCGTCTCACCAGCAAAACGAACCTCTAAACACCTCCTTCTAAATTAATCCAAGGCTAAAGTAACTGGAGTATCTATTCGAAGTATATGCACACTCAGATCATAAGCCACCCTGCCACTTTCCAAAATCTAACAGATATCTCCACCACAGGTTCCTTCACAAAATCCACTGATATCCACATACCCATTCATCCCATACACCACAACCGACCTCATCTTCCTCCATGAGCTCTAGAACTACTTTGAGAATCCTAGCGACCCTTCCACCACTTGCAATGTCTGGGACATTCTAACATGCCACTGACAATTAGAAAGACATGCGTCCAGGGGACAAGATAGGTCCGGCATATGTTTAGGTGGTGGATCCATCTGCATTACATCCTAATTAGTGTTCAGAGACCGACCCCGTTAGGCATAGTGTCTAAAAGTTGATCCAACCATCTTACATCTGGAATTGTCTTTGAAGATGGATCCATCCGCATTAGGACTGGTCTCCTAACTATGTTCAACGCGAGATAGCGTCTAGAGTCCTATCCACCTGCGTTAGATCTGCAATAGCGTTTGGAGGTGGATCAACCTGCTTTACGTTCAGTATAGGGTTCCGGAGGAGGATACATCTGCACTACACTGGGGTAGGGTAGCACAAGTGGGCTGGGTGCTTACAACTGGATAAAGTCAGTTGTTCGAGCATTATTTCTATTTGTTTCATACATATTGTATCTCTAAGATATATACGAAGCTTTAACAGCTGCAGTTTATCAGTATTCTGTGTTATTACAAAACTATAAAGTGAAAATTGGTGTTGGCTTTGTTAGGTGGTCAAGCACTGGCAGTATCTAAAACAACTAGCCAGTATTGCAGTGCACTCCACTTGAACCATAGGCTACATCTTTTCACGTACATAATGGATGGCTTTGGCAATTAGCATTGTGTATTCACGGACGTTTTTCTGGATTGACATTTGGAGGAAGAAAAGAAGTAAATGCTCCAGCAAACTTTTTGTAGATGCTCTGGCTAGGTGTGAGAAACATAATCACTTCAGAGTGCTAAAGATGCTAACCCATACCTGGTAGCATGGCGAATAAGAATGCTGTATTCTTACACAGAAGTCTTTATTAATCATTGCATACACAGATACACATACAGAATATGGAAAAATCATGATGCATTTTCGGAGTATCCGATATTTGCATTTACTGTATATACTAAGGTAAAGTGGTCACATGTTGGCGTATTTGCATAAATAGTGGTTGATTCAAGCATGTTTGCTATATTGGGAGCTATAGGAAAAATCTGTTGTAAACCTCCATCCCACACGCCGTAGGAGAAAGAAAGTCCCATAAACTGTTACTCTACCCACAAATACCGTTTTCCCCCAGTTTTTAAGAAAAAGAAATTGTGTATTGAGTAGACTAAAGTTGATCTTTATTAATGAAGTTACCCTTGTAAGTGAACAAAATGGGAATGGAATAGATGTCTGTATAATGATTTGATACATTTTTCTCGACGCTCTGAAATTGTTGAAATCTGGCAACAGTGCAGAGTGAGTTGAAATGTGTCACTGATCCGCTACATATTTTAGGTTTTAAAATTATGTGATTAAAAGGTTAAAAAGCACGAATTTGTTTGCTGTCAGCCCACCTTCTGTAGGAGGAATGTAAATAATTGTTAAACAAAACAAAAATTACCGCTGTTTATACCTACGAAGGGGTGCTGAAAACTAATGCCATCTAATTTTTAATGTGAAAACTATTAAAACGTTTTAAAATAAAGCAAACTTTATTAACAATCTATGTCTTTATTCTTCTTGTCTACATTTTTATTTCCTAGCATTGTCGCCCTGAGGACGAAAGCATTTCTCCGAACGAGGCACCAATTTGCTGATGAAAACTGCCTGGTGCCAAGTTGGGGTAGTATGGAGGATGATCAGCGGCAGTGAACTCAAGGTTTCGGCTTGTAGTAAATGTAGCAACAAACTTGTGAGGTCTACCATTGTCTTGCTGAAGGAGAGAGTGTTCCATGTGTGAACAAACTCTAATTCGAAATTCGATTATAGAACGCTGTTTCTCACATATGTACATCACACACCGCCAAGTTGCACACTACAATTCGGAGCCCTCTAGTGGTAGATGGCTGCAAATATTTAGACATGAAGACTAAAGGTGTAGAATTTTAATAACGTTTGTTTTGTTAAAGGTGTAGAATGTTAACAACTTAGGTTTTATTTAAAAATCTTTAAGAGTTTTCACATAAAAAATTCGGAGGCATTACCTTCCAGCACGCCCTCGTACGTTGACAATGCAACGATAACCTTACAGCACAGTTTGCGGCATGTGCATTTGGTTATAATTTTACTCTTGATTTATCATTACTTAGATAGCTAATACATTGAGCGTATAGAATGAGAAAGTGTAACGTGCGTTGCGGGTGGCAAGCATCTTTCGTGTATGAATGCCCAGAACTGGTTTTAGAGTTTCGTTCGTCTTTGTGTGACAGTGAATTCAAACATCTGCTACAATATATTATTTGGACTATGTGACTTGTGACCAGCGCTTCTAATTTTCTGTTAAAATGGGAACAACGTTGGTAATGAAATACGGATTTTTGTCTGTGTGGAATCAAACTGGAGTGTCATTGAAGAACAACATTCAAATTCACTGAAGATGCAGTACTCAAAACGAGCATAATCTATAAGAAAATTAAAGAGTACTGTGTTCTGGGACGAAAAGATACGCTATGTTGGATTTCAAAAGCTCTCGAACATCAGTAACGTCGAATATTTTCGAAGTGGAGACGTGTCAATCACAGCTAACATTATGCTAGACTTAAATCTCAATTTTGTATTGGTTCACCACAATCTATGCACACTCTCTGGTACTTTCGCAGAGCATTCCTTGAAGCCCTCACCTCGCATTCTGTATCGTTATTCGGGAGGAAACAGTACTCAAAAACCAGTCCGCTCATCCTGTTTAAATTCCCACGATTACTGTAAATCATTCAATGGAATGCCTGTGTGGCTATTGGAAAGACTGGTTTATTTTCCCTTCCTTGGTGATTCGAACATGTTGTCTAACAGAGCGACATCTCGTCGACAGGACATACACCTTCTTTCCACCGCGACTGATTACTATCACGACATGAAAGTTTCCTGTGACATGTTTTAAAGATAGCACTGTTTCCATAACTGTGGTAGCTGATTGACTAATCTTGCAAATGTCTTAATTCTACAACCAGGTGTGAAAGAACTACTTTCGACACAGCAACACTGGTGGGACAATCGTGCTGTCCCGTGGAAAAAAGTGACATTATGAGTTAGAACTTTATTATTATCATTTACTTCAATTATTGGACCTTCAGACTATTTAAGGAATTCATTCATTTTTTTGTCCTTGCTTGTGATCTCTGGTCTGCCCACTCAGTGGAAGCTTCGAGGCTGATATTCATACCTTTACCTTAGTAAATCTGAATCTTTCATCATTTCCACGCGAGATTTCCATTTCTGGTGGTATTCAGAGTTTTAAGCTACAGATTTTGAAAGATTAGCTTGTACCTACATTATATTCCTTTTCTCTCGTCATTGCACCAATAATAATCGGTCGTAGATACCAAATTTACTAGACCTGGATTCTACTTTTTGCCTACTAGTAGGGACCGTTTTTAAACACCGTGCTTGCTCATTAGGTACAACCACAGCCTTATAAAACTTGACCATAGTTTTCTTCTTCATCCTTTTATAAAAATTCTTCTTACAGTGCGGCGTGTTCCGTTAGAATACTCAGCTTTCTGTTTAAGTTAACATCCTCAAGGGGTGAACGTACGTTGGACTTTCAGAAAAGTTAGTTACGTATGTAGTCCCACGCTGATACCATTGCGCAACTGGAGTGTCGCACTGTCGGACGAAAGTATACGTTTCGGGTTTCTTGCAGACACGGTTCTGCTGCGGTGCGGATAACAGGCGCATTACAGTGTGGGAGTGAAATGGCGCCGAAACTGGAAGCGAATTCTAAAGTTAAAGTACGCCTGAAATTATATTCTTGTGCGAAAACAAGTTGATCATAGATTCACTGCGAAATTCTGGCGATATATGGACGAAATACGATGACCTGTTCACTAGTAGTGAAATGGTGCCAACAGTTCGATAAAGGCTGCACACACGTGGGAGATGCTGATCGGAAGTCCAGATCGTGCACTACGCTATTTACAGTTTTTTAGCAGGTGAAATAACATCTGAAGGGGAAGATATTTTCAATGAGGACGTCCTCAAATGGCTCTGTCACCGATGAGGAGATTCCTATTGTCGAAGAACTGAACAGGTGGTAGAACGTCCCGACCACTCTTCACACAAACTTGGTGACTATATAGAAACATAGTGTCATTACGAAGTCTAGTCAAAAAATTCCGGAACATTCGTAATTTCGCACCCATGGTGGGTTGGAGCGAAATGCGGTTGGTATCCCTGCACACACCTATGTTTGTTAGTTATTGTTCAGTGCTGTATCGAATAGAACGTTGTGTTGCACAGTTTGCAAATTTAGAGATTGTAGAGATAGAGGAGCAACGCATCTGCATTACATTTTGCGTGAAACTCAAGAAAACCATCACAGAGACATACTAATTCAAATTATGCAGGAAGCCTATGGAAATGAGTGCTTAAGACGTTCTCGGTGTTACGAACGGTTCACAAGGTTTAAAAATGAAGTTGAAGATGACCCTCGTTCAGAATGTCCTTCGGCGTCTACCGACGACGCTCATGTCAGGAACGTCAACGAAACTGTGAGTGCCAATCGAAGAGTGACTGTCCGAGACACTGCTGAAGACTGTAACATATTAGTTGGATCATGTCATAAAATCCTGACACAACATCTTGGAATGCATCGTGTTGCCGCCAAGTTCGTCCCACGACTCATGAGTCAAGACCAGAAAGACCTTCGCCTCGCAGTCTGTGAAAACTTTTAGGATCGCGCAAATGAGAACGAGACGTTCCTTAAGAGAATCATAACTGGTGATGAGACGTGGGTCTACGGTTATGATGGTGAGACTAAGGTTCAAACCTCACAATGGGCCGAGAAAAAAAAAAAGCTCTTCAGGTCAGGTCAAATGTCAAAGTCATGAGGAATGGTAGGTTTTCTTTCGCTTTGAAGGGTTAGTTCATCACGAATTCATGCTACAGGGACAAATTGTTAGTCGATGGTACAATCGGGAGGGTCGGCCGGAGTGGCCGAGCGGTTCTAGGCGCTTCAGTCTGGAACCGCGCGACCGCTGCGGTCGCAGGTTCGAATCCTGCCTCGGGTATGGCTGTGTGTGGTGTCCTTAGGTTAGTTAGGTTTAATTAGTTCTAAGTTCTAGGGGACTGATGATCTCAGATGTTACGTCCCATAGTGCTCAGAGTCATTTGAACCATTTTTTTACAATCGGGAGGTGTTGCGACGCCTGCGAGAAAATGTGAGAAGGAAACGGCCTGAAATGTAGTGAGACGAATTCGTGGCTCTTGTATCACGATAACGCACCCGCGCATTCATTCCTGTTGGTGCGTGATTACTGCAGAAAAAGCGAAAACACTGTACTTTCTCATCATCTGTACTTTCCACACCTGACCCTGCGAACATTTTTTTTTTTTTTTTAAGTTGAAAATCCCTTTGAAAGGACGAAGGTTTGCAACGATATACAAGATAAAAGAAAATTCGCAGACGGTCCTTCGCGCAATCCAGCAAAAGGGCTACCAATACTGCTTCCAAGAGAAAACGCGGTTCGGAACGGTGTATCAATTGTGGAGGAGAGCATTTAGAGGGAGACCATGCAAAACAAATAAAAGGTAAGGGTAGAAAAATTTTGTGGACAAGGTTCCGGAATATCTTGAACAGACCTCGTATCCGTGTCACTTTGCTGTTACAGTGCAGCGCTAAAAAAAGTTTCTTGGCCTGTCATAATAATGTGTGACTTACTTTTTGAAGCCTCCTGGTTTACAGTTAAGGCAGAAAAGGTTAGCAAACTGGTATATTTATTAATAACTGCACGCATGGAGGGCGACCAAAAGTAGTGGATTATTCTGTTTTTCCAAACGAAATTTCTAAATTACTCTCCTTAAATTATTTGTGACATTCAAGCAGATCTTGTAGCAGGGCGTCATCGTAACTTGAGACTGCTATTTTGTCATCTACAAACAGGAGCGTCAGAATGAAATTGTCAGCACTCACGTCACTATCAAAATATCATGCTAATATTTATGTCTACTGCTGTTGAAGTTACGATTTCGTACATATATTTTTAATCTGTTGCCTTTGTGACTTCCAACAAATGTACTCTCCGTTTCAGGATTCGCTTCATATTAGCTAGCACAGCACCATTCGAAAATGACTGCATAACAATCAAGCACATATTCGTAGAACTGATATTATTCATTTAACAATTCCCTCCGACCTATCGTTTAGTGATTTATATAGGTTTCGTGCTCCGTTTGACAAAATTCATAAGGGACAGATTACTTGAAATTCAGGAAAATCGTATTTTTGGCACAGTCTAACGGGATAACGAAGACGTATTAATTTTTCATTACTTTCCCACGATACATACATATTTCATTGCTGAAATTTTTCGAAGACATTTAAAATTTTTGCAATATTTTTGACATTTTGCTTTGGTACTTTCATCGTATCATATCAAAAAATTTTATGAAAGGTACTGTACAATGTAATAACTAATACATTGTTATACATCACTTGCGTAGGTATTTTTAAATTCCACTTCTGTCATGCACCAATACGGCGTAATGGAATACTTCCTATCTCTCTTAGATATTAGGCAGTTTTGTATTTGTACTTTTGTACTTTGAACTTGTATTTGTACTTTGTAATTCGATTCAAAATAACGGAACGGTTCATTCCTTCTGACATCGTAATGTGAAAAATTACCAAAGATTTTTGAGTGCCAAGAGTTTATGGCCGATGTGATTCGTCAGGAAAAGGCATCACACTCAGGTACTCAAGAACACTGTTAGCGTAAATGTACCTACCTTGGTGGACGTCGTAGCCGAGCTTCCTGTGAGCCCACTGGCAGTTACCGTCTAATGCAGGCGTGATGGACGATTGAGGCTGAAGGTAGGACAGTCCCCAGACGATGCGATGAATGACGTAACTGTGTTTGTACGATTAAAATAAACACAGCACCCTTATTCATACAAATGAAGAGCGACAGCCGGCCGGAGTGGCCGTGCGGTTCTAGGCGCTACAGTCTGGAACCGCGTGACCGCTACGGTCGCAGGTTCGAATCCTGCCTCGGGCATGGATGTGTGTGATGTCCTTAGGTTAGTTAGGTTTAAGTAGTTCTAAGTTCTAAGGGACTGATGACCACAGCAGTTAAGTCCCATAGTGCTCAGAACCATTTGAACCATTTTTTGAAGAACGGCAAGGTTATCCTCAGCAACATCATAATGTGAGAGTGTCGCTATACAGTCGCTGCCAATAGTTAGGCCGTATGCAAAACTATGTATACACTATGTGATCAAAAGCATCCGGACATCTGGCTGAAAATGACTTACAAGTTCGTCGAGCCCTCAATAGGTAATCCTGGAATTCAACATGGTGTTGGGCCAGCCTTAGCCTTGATGACATCTTCCACTCTCGGAGGCATACGTTCAATCAGGTGCTGGAAGGTTTCTTGGGGAATGGCAGCCCATTCTTCACGGAGTGCTGCACTGAGGAGAGGTATCCATGTCTGTCGGTGAGGCCTGGCATGAAGTCGGCGTTCCAAAACATCCCGAAGGTGTGCTATAGGATTCAAGTCAGTACTCGGTGCAGGCCAGTCCGTTACAGGGATGTTAATGTCGTGTAACCACTCCGCCACAGGCCGTGCATTGTGAACAGATGCTCAGTCGTGTTGAAAGATGCAATCACCATCCCCGAATTGCTTTTCAACAGTGGGAAACAAGAAGGTGCTTAAAAGATTCTAGGCCTGTGCTGTAATAGCGCCTCGCAAAACAACAAGGGGTGCAAGCCCCCTCCATTAAAACACGACCACTCCAAACACCATCGCCTCCGAATTTTACTGTTGGCACTACACACGCTCGCGCATGAAGTTCACCTGGCATTCGCCACACCCACACCCTGCCATCGGATCGCCACATTGTGTACTGAGATTCTTTATTCCACACAAGGATTTTCCACTGTTCAATCGTCCAATGTTTACGCTCCTTATACGAAGCGAGGCGTCGTTTGGCATTTATCGGCGTTATGTATGGCTTAAGAGCAGCCGCTCGGCCATGAAATCCAAGTTTTCTTACCTCCCGCCTAGCTGTCATAGTACTTGTAGTGGATCCTGATGCAGTTTGGGATTCCTGTGTGATGGTATGGATAGTCTATTATACATTACGATTCTCGACAACTGTCGACGGTCTCTGTCAGCCAACAGACGAGGTCGGCCTGTACGCTTTTGTGCTGTATGTGTTCCTTCACGTTTCTACTTCACTATCTCATCGGGAACAGTCAACCTAAGGATGTTTAGGAGTGTAGAAATCTCTCGTACAGACGTATGACACAAGTGACACACAATCAAAAATGGTTCAAATGGCTCTAAGCACTATGGAACTTTATATCTGAGGTCATCAGTCCCCTAGACTTATACCTAACTAACCAAAGGACATCACACACACCCATGCCCGAGGCAGGATTTGTAGCAGCAGCGCCTAGAACCGCTCGGCCACAACGGCCGGCTGACACACAATCACGTGACCACAGTCTAAGACCGTGAGTTCCGCTAAGCGCTCCATTCTGCTCTCTCACAATGTGTAATGACTACTGAGGTCGCTGATATGGAGTACCTGGCAGAAGGTGGCAGCACGATGCACCTAATATGAAAAGCGTATGTTTTTGGGGGTGTCTGGATATTGTTGATCACATGGTGTATTTTTGTCACGTGTAATGCCAGTTAGCGAAACGCAGAAAATCACTGCGAGATTTCAACACATGTAATGATACACTGTCTTCAGTGGCTATAGAATGTTTAACAGTTAACTGTCCAAGTCAACAGCAGCACCACAAGCTTTGTTAGTGATTGCAGTTACTATGTTAATCATAACATCTTACCGTTTAGCGTCAAAAACAAATTCAGTTATCCTTGATGCGTGACATTAGGCAAGTGTGTTTTAGTAATACTGATTTATAAGGTCAACAACATTACAATTTCTTGTGCAGCCAGTTTACAATATTGTACGTTTTATGCTAGTCGGTTAATTATTGCAGCAGCATTATTATATGTGCTGAATGAATAGATTTAAAATAAAATTGATGAGAACATTTACTTTCTTGTCGGTATTCCTGAAATGATGATAATCTGTGTTCCCTCGAGTTTAAACAACTTCTGCAGTTCATTGGTAATAGCGTTATCCTGTGATGATGACACTATTTGTAATTTGAGTAATACTAATAATTGTACAAGTAGTTTGTGTGTAGATTTAGAGACAGAGCTTTTTTTGGTATCGTCCAGAGACTAAGAGCCACAGAGGAGTCCGGAGTGAAATTCGGTACCACAGACGTTAGCGAGGTCTCGCTGCAATCCATAACGACGTACGGGAGGCGTTCCTGAATACCATGCCGTCCTTCTCAGCACAGCAGGGCCCTCGCACTAGACGTCAATATAAAGCCAAGCACGGAAGCGCTCTGCCCCAGTCGTGACCTCATCTGACCGAGTCAACATCACAGTGTAGGATCAACGACTTGTTTAAGTTTCTGATCAACTTGCACTTTATTCAAGATTTAACATTATACCTCAAGAGAACATTTTGTTAATTAGTGTTCCAAGTGACACCTTGCTAGTCAGTGACAGTAGTAAATTATCCAGTATTGCTGTGGAAAAGAAGTGTGTCAAAGTTAATCTTTTATTCCTTAATGTAGTAAAGTGGACTAACATTTCATGTGTTCTAGTTTGAAGAACCTTCTCCCACAGCAGTCAAAGAACCCACAGCTATGACCGGACAAAAGTAACTAGACTTGGTTCGAAGCTCACTGATTGTTACAAAGCCCTAATCAGACAAACGAATGAAGCTGAGACAGTTGCCTCGCAACGGTCGTTCAACAGATGTCGGTATTGAAGTTCGCTGCTCTTGCCGTCTAAATTTCGAGAAGTCTTTGAGCAAGCATCCTTTCCGAAATACGGTCCATTAGCCAGATTCTTCCAGTCGTAGAATGAGTGTGGCTTTTTCCGGCAGTTAATTGGTTTTCCTGCTCCATCGGCGGCGCAGCGAGCGATCTGTAAGGAATGTGACGACTCAGAGTCGAGGTTCCACCCGCCTGTGAAGATGTCTGCAGCGCCGCTCCAGCCATCGGCAGGAAATATTAGATGAAATTCATCAAGTTGTCAACTAGCTGCAGTGCATCAGATAAAACAATGTCACATCATGGGATACCACGGGAGACGGCCGAACCAACACAAGAAGACCGGCGTCGTTAAGTGATAGAATGAGGGTTCTGTTCAGCAACGCATTACCAAATCAAGAAGGTAAGTACGAACTCATACATTTTTTCTAGCAATACCTTGTCAACAATGAAATGGAGGCTGGGGGGCCTATAAATAACCCTGCAGTAAGTGCTGACCCTTTAAAAATGTTTCTGAAATCACACTGTCGACGTTATTTAAAGTTATCTCGGAAGGAAAGTAAAAACCAGAGGGGAATTTCACAGAATGTCTATAAGCAAACTGCTTTAGGTCTCACTGTCTCCATTCTCGGGTGATACATTATTTTCCTGCAAGCGTTAGAATGTCAACAGCATCTGAAATAATCTGGACGCATTGGCGGTCTATAAATTTTGCAAAGAGGAGGAATGACTCAAAAATTGTCAGTTTTTGTAAAACTGATTCGGTGTGTATGACACAGTGATTTGTCCCAAGAACTAAATTTGACAATAAGTTCACAAAATTTACTGTATCTCAAAATATTGATAGTTATCTGCGTACTTTTGAGGTAAATTATTGTCATGCCTTAACGGTTAGCAAATTCCAATAGCACCTGAAAAGCACATCTTTTTACGTTATTAACCTACTGAGTACCCGATGTTACCCGAGAATGTATTAATTTTAATGTTCTACTAGTCCATCTCCTCCTTCTCCGTCTCTCTGTCCACCTACTTCATTCCCAACTCTTTGTCCATCTCCTCCTGCGTCTCTCTCTGTTAGTCTGTCTCCTCCTCCCCCCTCTCTCTGCCAGTTTCTTCCTCCCCTCTCTATCCATCTCATCATTCCCCCTCTAATTCCATCTCCTCCTCCCCCTCTCTTTATCAATCCCCTGTTCCCCTCACTCTGGCCATCGCCTCTCACCCTCTCTCTGTCCATCTTCTCTTCCTCTCTCCCTGTTCATCTCCTTCTGGTCTATCTCTCTGCCTGTCTATTCCTCCCCCTGTCTTTGTCCATCTCTTCCTCCTCCCATCTCTGCCCCTTTAGTAAGTGGGTTACTCTTACCCCCACAGTGATTCTTTCCAGACAGTAAATGATATGTGTATCAAGTTTGGTTGAAATTGGTCCAGGGGTTTAGAAGGAGATATGGAACATACATATATACATAATAACGTATATCTATTTCTATAATTTGTGTGGATATGAATATTAGAACGTTACGAATACGTAGGCGCCTCCTTCCTCCTTGCTGACTGTCCATCCCGTCGTCCTCCTTTCCCTCTCCGCATTATAACACTCATCCCAATAGGAGGTGGTGGTTCTTACCCCTACAATATTTCTTTCCAGATTGTAGCTAACGGGACAGTGGCTATAATCTCAATAATGCTTCGGCACCAACAGTGGGAGTAATTAAGAAGCAGCCCAGGAAACAGAACGATCTGGCGACACGGGTGGACAGAGCAACTACATCGACGCTACCAAACACGCAAGCGTATCCGCGACCCCTGAGGCGTGTCCTCGGGCGCGGACCCCGGAATGTATGGCTAGCGGTGGGAGGGGATATAAGTCGTCAGCGCGCCCTAAGGAACTGTTCGACAACGCACCTGGGGATGGTGACATCTGATAGCCGAAATATCGTGCCCGTTGGACACTAAGGACCGCCAGTACACGCGTGAACTGTTCGATCATGTGTACCAAATTTGTCTGAAATCGTTCCAGGGGCTTAAGATGAACTTTTTACCCATGATTTTGCCCGCATATGCACATTTCAAATATATTTCACATATTTTCAACACATTTCACATGTATGTCACCTGTATGTCTAGTGACTTTTGCCCAGCAATTTCACTTTCACGCAACTCAATGTCTATGACGTCATATCTCCTGAATTATGTGCTACATCCATTGGTATATGGGCCTGCTGCCTGAAAAATGAATTTTGGTGAGAATGGCCTTCAGCCAATGGAAAAGCAGATAGTAACGAAACACTATGGGAGTCAAGTGGGGACTGGGAATTTTCTAGTGAAGAGCTCAACGGGGCTATTATGGACACTTTTATACGAGTTCTGGAAGAAGGCAGATCTGTCTAGAGTAATGTGTGCGATCCTGTCATATAGGTGATTGATTCTTGGCGGTAAATGGTCGCTACCATACTGTCGCTTTTAGGGGCTTCATATTTCGAGAGGTCTGAATGTGCTCCATAGTGGCACTTTAAATTTTCCACTTGATTTACGGAACTCAGAATAGACAGGATAGGTCTATGCATTACTGTTCTTTGATTAGAATATGTTAATTTGTGAATCATCACGTGGAACTCTGAAGTGTTGAGTAGTGAATATTTCATGTACTGAGATTACGAAGTGGAAATTAATTTTCGCTTATCTTCTACGACTGTTTAGTTTGAGGATTTCGCTGTCATTCTCTAAACACCGTCACCGTAACTTTACTGCATTTGGTAAGAGTATTTTCCGTCTTCATTTTGACTGAATATCGTAGGACCACTTTCAGTCTATCTGAGATGTCCTTTCTCGAATAAATATCATTCAGTATAATTGTCTGTCGTCTACATCAATTGCAGACATTAGAATACAACCCTTGTTATTAAATTATTCATTTAACTTTTATTTTGTGTTTTTGTGTATTTCTAGGTTCACAGCTACAGGTTATTATTCACAGCGAATTAGCTGAGGAGCATGAAAGCAGACGTGCGTGAGACTCGACCGTATGACTACATCAGGCCATTCTTTTTAAACAGAACCGTGCGTAGCCCTAGTATTTGAAGTCCGAGTAACTACAGGTAAAGACGCAACTGGTTTATTCGTATGGTATGCTGTTTGAAAGAGCAACCGTTAGGAACTGTTGCAATGCAGATGACACATTTTGACTCAGCTATCTGAAATTACATCCTGTATGAATAAATCCAGTATGATTAAATCCATAGCATCAAACGAATTATGAAATAAATCTAGAAAATATCGGCAAAAATAATGTACGCCTACTTCCACAGTGTTAGGTTGAAAGTGAAAATTTAAAATCTGACATGGGAAAAAAGAAAGACAGAATGGTTGATAAAATTCTGCCCGATATCAACAAAAATGTCATATTAATACTGTTCGTAGTGAAAAAACTGTAAATAACCTTTTAAAAAGACTTCTTCAACTTTGATGCCATCTTAAAACCTCACTTCTGTGCATGTTAATAGATTTACTGCATAACTTTCTTGCTATCTACTTTTTAGTATCGACTGGAATAAATGAAGCTGAGCAAAACATGTTTTGAAAGCTCCACAGTTATTCCTCTCTGCGTGATGCTGATGTGCAGGCCCCTTTGGGAAGATGGAATCATCAGCACCTGAGCGGGACTCCAAGATGTGGCGCCCTGTCCCCCGCTATGGACTCTTTTGCATCCTTCTCCGATGTGGACACCTTCGCGTCCCACCAGGCAGTCCCACTCATGCGGACATCTTTGCGTCCCGCAGGCCAGTCCCCGATGCGGCACTACGTACGCCCACCGTATTCCTGACGCCAAAACGGGTCCAGTAGCCAAAGGCAAAACTTGGAACCACTGCGGTGTAACCATGGGGATTTTCTCCAACAGGAATCCCGCCAAAAATAGCTACTCTTTCGCAGTCTCCAACGACAACTTGAACCTCTCCAGTACTACCAAAACGTACTCATTTCACTATAAAAATACAGCTACCAGCCACTTTTTTTAATGGGTTTTATTTATGCCAGTTTGCATTTCGGGTGTGCACCCATCTTCAGCTGGCAAATTACACGTGTCTTTAGTTTCTACAGTGGTAAAATATCGACAGCAGTTTGTATGCTGCAGCTGGCCTGTGCAAAAGCAACGATTCCAATCATTTACTTCAATTTCGCCAGTTTAAAGTTACGCACTATCAGTTGTTTATTTCACTTACATTCTCCTCTCCTAGTTTTTTCTTGGCCTTTCTTCTTTTTTGTAACAGCACAAACACTTTTTGTCACGTATTTTACACATGCGTACTGCGTTATCCGCCATGTTGCCGACTGACAGTTTTGTTTACATACAAGCAGTTTATCTATGGACAGAGTTATATTTTACGAAAGTTTTGAGGTTCTAGCTAAGCTACTGTTTACTAAACATTAACTTGGATGATAGAAGTATTCTAAGTACGATGTATACTAAGGTTTTTTTTTTGTTACTTAGGCAGTATTGTGGGTAATAAACTAACATAACACATTTATACAAAGCAGTAATTCATACATCTACAAATAATAAAGATAGAATTAAGATTTTTATGTTGTATATTATTACATGCATTTGTTGGGTTTATATTAGATTATGGTATTTCTTGATTGTGCTTAATAAGTGGTTTGATAAGTAGTGTGTGGAAGTTTTTCAGAAATATTCGTTTTGGTAATTCTGTTTGGTCGTTAAGTATGTCAGAAAGGGATGCATGTTTATGTGCATAAATTTGTATTTCTTCTAGGAGGTTCATTCTTTTTCCTTTGTTGGCTGGGTGGAGAACGTGTAGGTTATGGGATATGTCTGTTACTTGATGTTCTTCTTCTGCTACATGTTGGGCAAATGTGGATTTATTTAAGTTTTTTAAACGAAGAGCATCCATGTGTTCTCGAAAACGTAATTTGAAGTTTCTACCTGTTTGGCCTATGTATGTTTTTGGACATGAGTTGCAGTTAAGTTTGTATATTCCTGATTGATTTTACGGTTTGGTATTATTTTTAATGTTATGGATAGCTTTGTCCTTAATCTTGTTACTTGTATAGTAGCTGATTCTGATATCTGTTCAAATGGTTCAAATGGCTCTGAGCACTATGGGACTCAACTGCTGAGGTCATTAGTCCCCTAGAACTTAGAACTAGTTAAACCTAACTAACCTAAGGACATCACAAACATCCATGCCCGAGGCAGGATTCGAACCTGCGACCGTAGCGGTCTTGCGGTTCCAGACTGCAGCGCCTTTAACCGCACGGCCACTTCGGCCGGCCTGATATCTGTTCCTCGGAACAGGTTTGCTATTTTATATGACAGTCTTCCTACAAATGGCAAGCTTACATATTTTTCTTTTGGCTCGCGAAATTGAAGTAAATGATTGGAATCGCTGCTTTTGCACAGGCCAGCTGCAGCATCGAAACTGCTGTCGGTATTTTACCACTGTAGAAACTGAAGATACATGTAATTTGCCAGCTGAAGATGGGTGCAAACCCGAAATGCATATTGGCATAAATAAAACGCATTAAAAAAGTGGCTGGTCGCTGTATTTTTATAGTAAAATATCATTATCCACGGCCACGGAGCTCAACAGACCAAATAAAATGGAAAAATTGTTATAGTACTCATTTCAACGATGCGATCTAATGTCACATTATTTTATGGGAACCGCACGTTCTCCCGCCATTGTCTGCAGCCTCGCAACTGGGTTAGGCGAATTCAGAGAGGACCACTACAAGGCTAGAGTTTGTTTCCGGTGGCCTGCGCTTTCTACAAGCGGCAGATACAAATCTTCAAAAGGAGTGAGAAAAAATGGAAAAATCACCCCCGACTCCTGCACGCGGCGCCGTACCTCCCGAAGCCGGCGCTTAGCTGCCAGCAGTCATCCTGCGAGGTCAATGCTTGTCGCCCCCTGTAGGTTCTGGCCCAATCTCAATTTCCAGAATCTTTCGCCACCCAATATGTGGTCCCCTACGTCGGTCTTCGACCTACTTGGCCAAAGCGTTTCCTGTCGCTCTGTCTGGAATCCTCTACACATTCTCACACACTCGATACATTCGTAGTCTATTAAATACCATCCAGAGTTAATATGGAGAGACATACAAATTGCACATGGCACCCTACTGCCAGTCTAAAATTTTCCATACCGTATTTTCTTGATATCAGTATCAGAATGATGAATACACTCCTGGAAATTGAAATAAGAACACCGTGAATTCATTGTCCCAGGAAGGGGAAATTTTATTGACACATTCCTGGGGTCAGATACATCACATGATCACACTGACAGAACCACAGGCACATAGACACAGGCAACAGAGCATGCACAATGTCGGCACTAGTACAGTGTATATCCACCTTTCGCAGCAATGCAGGCTGCTATTCTCCCATGGAGACGATCGTAGAGATGCTGGATGTAGTCCTGTGGAACGGCTTGCCATGCCATTTCCACCTGGCGCCTCAGTTGGACCAGCGTTCGTGCTGGACGTGCAGACCGCGTGAGACGACGCTTCATCCAGTCCCAAACATGCTCAATGGGGGACAGATCCGGAGATCTTGCTGGCCAGGGTAGTTGACTTACACCTTCTAGAGCACGTTGCGTGGCACGGGATACATGCGGACGTGCATTGTCCTGTTGGAACAGCAAGTTCCCTTGCCGGTCTAGGAATGGTAGAACGATGGGTTCGATGACGGTTTGGATGTACCGTGCACTATTCAGTGTCCCCTCGACGATCACCAGTGGTGTACGGCCAGTGCAGGAGATCGCTCCCCACACCATGATGCCGGATGTTGGCCCTGTGTGCCTCGGTCGTATGCAGTCCTGATTGTGGCGCTCACCTGCACGGCGCCAAACACGCATACGACCATAATTGGCACCAAGGCAGAAGCGACTCTCATCGCTGAAGACGACACGTCTCCATTCGTCCCTCCATTCACGCCTGTCGCGACACCACTGGAGGCGAGCTGCACGATGTTGGGGCGTGAGCGGAAGACGGCCTAATGGTGTACGGGACCGTAGCCCAGCTTCATGGAGACGGTTGTGAATGGTCCTCGCCGATACCCCAGGAGCAACAGTGTCCCTAATTTGCTGGGAAGTGGCGGTGCGGTCCCCTACGGCACTGCGTAGGATCCTACGGTCTTGGCGTGCATCCGTGCGTCGCTGCGGTCCGGTCCCAGGTCGACGGGCACGTGCACCTTCCGCCGACCACTGGCGACAACATCGATGTACTGTGCAGACCTCACGCCCCACGTGTTGAGCAATTCGGCGGTACGTCCACCCGGCCTCCCGCATGCCCAGTATACGCCCTCGCTCAAAGTCCGTCAACTGCACATACGGTTCACGTCCACGCTGTCGCGGCATGCTACCAGTGTTAAAGACTGCGATGGAGCTCCGTATGCCACGGCAAACTGGCTGACACTGACGGCGGCGGTGCACAAATGCTGCGCAGCTAGCGCCATTCGACGGCCAACACCGCGGTTCCTGGTGTGTCTGCTGTGCCGTGCGTGTGATCATTGCTTGTACAGCCCTCTCGCAGTGTCCGGAGCAAGTATGGTGGGTCTGACACACCGGTGTCAATGTGTTCTTTTTTCCATTTCCAGGAGTGTATATGCTGTTGTAGAAACCGGAACGCAAAATGTTTGCTGCGTTTCACGATTTCCTTTCGGCTGCATACGTTAATCAGCTTCAAACAATTAGCATTCCCTGTTGTATTCGTTCCGCCAAAGCAGATATGGTTCTTCACACACACATACTTAAATACAACGAAATATGCTTTAGCATCTAAATTGTTTTACATTGGTCATTGACCAACACTCTCTTTGTCACATCCAAGTTTGAATCGCAGAAACAACACTGAGTTTCGACATGAACAGTGGGGTATGTACCAAATACTGTACATTTATTCATTCACAAATCTGTCAAGCTTATTGGTTCCAATCTTATGATGCCACTCTGTCACACAGTATCAGAACAGCGAAGTAGTGACGCTCCTGAACATCTTGAAGCAAATGTACATTCCGTGAGCCACAAATAATTTTCTAATATGAACATAATGCTTGTTGTCTGTATAATTAATACGAGCAGATGTGGTCCTATCGACTGAATTACAGGACATTAATATTTGTTCAATTATTTCTGTATGAAGCATTTGGCCTCCTGGGTATTCGCTACTGCCATCATGTAAAATTTGTATTTCATTTAGTTAAGTGGATGAATGGAATGCATTTGAAACTTAGGTATGGGATTTCATTTAACCTTCTGATTAAGGATCCATGAAACGAGATGCCCCCAGCATAGTCACACAGGGATCTCCTGCACAACATACACTGGAAACAGCACATACGACACAAAACTTATATGGTGAATGAAATATCATCTTATTAAATCCAGCCGCGAATCCAATACAGCTCATTAACAGAAAGAAATCTGCCCCACTTGATGATAACCGCGAGTGCCACACTGATGCGCATTTAACATCAGTGCCTAAAAAAATCTTGTCACTCCAACGTCGCTCGTCAAACATTTAGTTGTATAATGATGTTACCTTTTGTTCCAGAATAACTTCATGAGAGGAACTTTATAACTTTCTGTAGCACTTCACTAACACAAACCCGTTGTTTCTTTCATGAATAGCTTTCTCTTCCTCTCTCTCTCTCTCTCTCTCTCTCTCTCTCTCTCTCTCTCTCTTTGCCCTCTTCTCAGCACACTTACATGCAGCCACCTTCCACTGCACATTCTATCAGCTGTAGGAAAACTGCACCTTCCACCTAGCACAGCCTCGAACAGAACAGAACAAACAAGAACGCTTTCCCGTCATTCAAAACTTGCAACTCATGCCTACCGTCTGATTGTCGTCACACCTCATTGGCTGAGGCCATACTCGCATCAAAGATCATTGGCAGAGAAAACTACCACAGCAGATGCCACAGTGAATACACGCAATTCAGCCAGTGGATTCAGAAATAACAGAAAAAGTTTCTCACGAGGAACTGACGTGTAACAATCTCATTACATGGGAGTTGGAAAATATGACAGACACCTTCCTGTTTAGAATTAATAAATGTAGTTACCATTAGTTCGTTTCCCAGCAAGGTGCTCAATGAAACCAATACAATGTACATGGCACCCAGTGTGGGGCTATCAAGCAAATCCATCATCACACAGTTCATGTGAAAAGTGCAATTCAAACAGAATTTTTACTGTACAGATTCATCATTTTCGCTGACCCCTATCAAGACTTTCTTTTATAAACAATATAAATAATTTTAACACTATCACCTAAAATCTTTAAAAAATACTGCTTTTTAACTACATGTGTTGATGCAGCTACACCTACACATGGAAACATAATACCTGTATGGTTTGAATTTTATTGTCCTTAAATTGTGCAGCTTATTGACAGTGAACCTGTACTGTAAAACATAAAACATTGTGAAGGCAAATATAAACAGCATAAAGTCCAAAATATATCACTTTTCTGACTTGTTCAATACTTTTACACAAAAAAATATTCAGTTTTGCAAATAAAAACTATCCTCTGCTGTTACACCTGTTTCAGGTGTTTCAGCCTTAGGTTTTGATACCGATCTGTTTTAGCCATATCATTAATCACGAAGCCCACAAGTTTTTCTAATGGTAAATGGAAAGATGATTTAAGACACTTTCAAAACTAAGACACCGTTGCGTTTCGAAAGCTGCAAAATGGACAAAGTTTGTGAAACCTAACTGTACAGTTACATTAAGTACCTTATGGAATCCTACTAAAATAAGACGTTGACATAACAATGCATACCATACCTTGTTCCAAAACTCATCTATCCCAGCACATCATAACATATCGTCAGGAAGTGGCCACACGTCGTCAGTTTCTTAAAGCCCATTGGTATCCTCTACTATATTTATTTACACATTTATTTCACCTGGCAAGATTAGATTACAATTTGTATTGTACATGAGCAAAGTATAATAATAATAATAATAATAATAATAGTAATATCTACAACAATGAATGTGTGGAATTTAAGAAATGTTGTTCTTATTAACTTCAAACAATTTCCTGCTTATATTTTCAATGTGTGTCTTAATCTCCAACAGAAAGGTAATTCATGGCTTGTGCCAGAAGGAGTTACTCTCCCGATTACGATTCCTGGAAAGAGCGTTATCACTGTCTTCGGGATCAGTGTTTAGTAATTATTATGCAATTGCACTTTCGTAGGTTGTTAGTAGGACTGTAGGTCACAATCATCTTCTTCCTAATCCATGTCTCAGAGAGCTATATTATAAGGTATTCTGCTACGTAATTGTTTGGCATTATTACACGAGCATAACTCCGAAACAACAGTAAAAAATTGACGAATAATACAGAATTCGGGTACGTTTGTGTACGCGAGACCGCTACGGTCGCAGGTTCGAATACTGCATCGGGCGTGGATGTGTGTGATGTCCATAGATTAGTTAGGTTTAACTAGTTCTAAGTTCTTGGGGACTAATGACCTCAGAAGTTGAGTCCCATAGTGCTCAGAGCCATTTGAACCATTTTTTTGTGTACCTAAGTCATCATCGTAAATAAGTCACTTCGAATACCGGGTACGAGCAGCATGATTCTGCGCATATACCCCAGTTCGGCTGTAGTACTTAGCACTGTCCATTGTTGGGTACAATAATCGAAAATAGTTACAAAATTTACAAAAATGATACAAATGAGGGACAACTTATAAAATAAATGCTCAGGACGTATATAAGACGCCGAGGCTATTCTAAAGCCAAAGACTGTTTTTGGTCCTTAGTTTCGAAATGTAGTTCATGAACTATGTAATAAGTTTGAATCCTTTTTCAGTCTTTGACAGGGGTCACGGTGACCACAATCCGTATTGGAAGACAACCGCCATATTTCTGCTTCAACGTTGTAGGACGTGTCCTCTAATTCTCTGATTCATGCAGACAAGAATTATAGAATATGTCCACAATGGTATGTTAGACTGCATGAAAAAATACATCCTCCTGTGCAGGATGCCACTGCGAAATTTAATCTTGTCTTTACACCATTTGCGCTGCTGGACCTGACCCCTAGTTGCTATGATGAATAATAATCAAAATAAAATGAATTTGGGAATACTTGACACATCTGAGGAGACAAACAGAGTGGAGAACAGTTCCAATGTTGTAATATGCATCGACGTCCGCAGAAATTTTTCTAATCGGGGTCAAACTTCAAAAATAACTGATTTTGATACAAGTGACTCGGTACGTTTGAGAACGGACCGTGCTCCAATAATTAAATTTGGGAAGTTTGGGAAGAATTACACAAAAGTTTTATTACTTCAGTCCGCTGATGGTGTTTTAGACTGCTTTGATAGCCAGACGGTAAGCAAGTTTCAATAGTATAGGCAGAGTATATCTTTTTATCAGTAACACGAGTGCCACCTTTGTGATCCAACGATTTGAAATTACATCCTCACACGATTACATTCATACTATCCAACGAGTTACGAAATAAAGGTGCAAAATATTCATAAAAACCTTATTAAAAGTACCATAATGTAAGGCGGAAACAGAAAATTAAAAATTTGATGTAGAAAAAGAAAGCCAGAACGACTGACTAAATCCTGTTGAATATCAACAAACGTAACCAAGAAAAATAGCAAATTAATACTCCTCGAAGTAGAGAAACAGGGAATAATTCATCTTCCGTGGAGGTATGTACCGTCTATGCAACAGCCAGCTGGCGTATGAAGACTAACAAATACATCTTCAGGACCACACACATGTGTTAACAGAGTTGGAAATCGCCACTGATGATGCTTCTCGAATAAAAGAAGCGAAACGCGTGTGGAAATAAACAAACTGCCTTCATTTAGTTGCATAGCCGGTACATACCTCCACGAATTCAGAGCAACTAAAGGAAAAGACGGATAACACATAAAAATGAAAGATTATTCATCTTTAACGGCATCTACAACACTTTGCACACAAAATTTCACAGGTGATCACGTTAAAGGACTTAATCTATTACTTTCATGTTTTCTATTGTTTAGTGTTAAATGGCGTCATTAAAGCTGAACAAAATGAATTTTGTAAACTGTATTTGGGGGTGGGGGGTAAATATCGTCTAGGGCCAGTAAACGTTTAGATGAATGCGTGCAATCTGAAAAATCGTCCATAGATTTATAGTAGAATTGAACTTCAACAGCTGACCCAATGCCTTCTCTTCTGAAGTTTAACACATAACTCTGTATCCATGTCAATTGGACAGCAGAATTCGGCGGACCGCGTGTGGCGCCGGGATGCAGCCAACAGAGTTCGAGAAATTCTCAGTTCGTGGAGAGAAGAGAACGGTTCTGTAATCTCCAGTTTATGAGTGGCAGTGAAATGAAAACCGGACACCCGCTACAACGGAACCATAGCAAGGTTCCATTCGAAAGTAATCACTAAATGTATGAGCACATTTATCCCATCGAGAGACGAGACGATCAGTTCCAGTTTCGTAGGACGCGGTCGGCCGCTGACAGATCAACTCTTGCACTTCGCCAGTACAAAACTGACGTCCACGCACCTTCTTCCTCCGATCGCCAAAGATGTGAAAATCACACGGTGAAGAATCCGGACTGTGCAATGTTTTCCAACCAAATCGCTGAAGCCTACCTTCGTCCAATTGGCAGTGTGGGGGCGGGCGAAGTGCTGCAACAGGATGATTCCGTCCACTAGCACTCCGACACACCGAGAGTTAACGGCAGAGCCAACAGTGGAAACGTTCCACATCTCCCCTGACAACGAAATCCAAAGCTTTACGCACCATTTCCGGTAATATCGCGTTGACCACCTTTCATAGACTGCAGGGGCCCCCTACTCGTCGAGTTCCTCGGGTGTGAATCTACAATCGATACGTAGCGCTACAAACAAAATGGGGCGCATCATAAAGTGAAAACGCCCGGGAATGCTGTGCTAATCATGAAAAAATCTAATTTAATTATACAACTTTGTTAAATACTACAGTTTTTCCTGCTTACATTGATATATACTGCATTGCTTTCAGAATAAAAATAACTACTACACTACTGGCCATTAAAATTGCTACACCACGAAGATGACGTGCTACGGACGCGAAATTTAATCGACAGGAAGAAGATGCTGTAATATGCAAATCGTTAGCTTTTCAGAGCGTTCACACAAGGTTGGCGCCGGTGGTGACACCTACAACGTGCTGACATGAGGAAAGTTTCCAACCGATTTATCATACACAAACAGCAGTTGACCGGCATTGCCTGGTGAAATGTTGTTTAGGTGCCTCGTGTAAGGAGGAGAAATGCGTACCATCACGTCTCCGACTTTGAGAAAGCACGGATTGTAGCCTATCGCGATTGCGGTTTATCATATCGCGACATTGCTGCTCGCGTTGGTCGAGATCCAATGACTGTTAGCAGAATATGGAATCGGTGGGTTCAGGAGGGTAATACGGAACGCCGTGCTGGATCACAACGGCCTCGTATCACTAGCAGTCGAGATGACAGGCATCTTATCCGCAAGGCTGTAACGGATCGTGCAGCCACGTCTCGATCCCTGAGTCAACAGATGGGGACGTTTACAAGACAACAACCACCTGCACGAACATTTCGACGACTTTTGCAGCAGCATGGATTATGAGCTCGGAGACCATGGCTGCGGTTACCCTTGACGCTGCATCACAGACAGGAGCGCCTGAGATGATGTACTCAACGACGAACCTGGGTGCACAAACGGCAAAACGTCATTTTTTTCGGATGAATCCAGGTTCTGTTTACAGCATCATGATGGTCGCAACCGTGTTTGGCGACATCGCGGTGAACGCACATTGGAAGCGTGTATTCGTCATCTCCATACTGGCGTATTACCCGGCGTGATGGTATGGGGTACCATTGGTTACACGTCTCGGTGACCTTGAAAGGGTCCTGTAGCCACCTTTCATTGCCAACTCTCGTAGTGGTCAACTCGGCAAAGAGGTTTCCGCTACTTGTGAGAAATCCACCTGCGTTAGGTTGGTGGCGGAAATGGCATCCTGGGGTTTTCCGGTCCACGCGGAGCGTGGAAGAGGCTGGAGAAGCGGGAGGCAGTCTGCCGCCGGTACGGGAAGCGTACACAGCTGTGCTCCAGTCGAAGAAGGGTGAGTTGGACTGACCGCGTGGCGCGTTGTCACATAGAGAGGGGAGCTTTTAGCTTTTGGTCACGAATTTCGTCTTATAAAGATTTACTTGCTGGGTTGCAGCAGGGAATGCAAGGCTATTGTAGAATTTCAGTTTGATTCCCAATGCAGTCTTGACTTTGATCCGTGAGAGGAACGCAGCACAAAGGAGTTGCATATGTTGAAGTGCCCTCGGTTCAGTGTGAATGTTTATGTGCCTACAACTGTGTGTGTATGCTTCTAATCTTTTCCGGATCTTGGTAATTTTTGTGTATTTGTGAATTTTCTTTATCTCATGTGGTTAAAATTTGGCCACGATCCATAGTAATTGTCTCCGCGGACCGAGTGGGCACGCGAGTCTGTTATGAAACGTATAGTATTTCACAAACAATTGTACATAGTTAGCATGCAACAGCAGTCTATAGATGCACTACATCAATGTTTTAAGGAATAAATAATTTTGCCTTCAATCTTATCTTGTGTACCGATGTTACGTCGCCGTTACCTTCGCCATTTACCTTGTAGTTTTCCTTGTTGGCCCACCTATAGCGTTTCCATGTTCACAGGTGTAGTGATTAGTGTCCCTTTTTTTATCTGAAACAAATGCTCTGGAATAGATCGTGTTTTCACGAATCTTGCTGCAGGCTGCACTTACGCATGGTGTTCACGCCCTATTTACTTTACTCAATATTTGATTCACGGGAAAAATGCCTGGATCATATTAATAACTACATCCCATTCTTTATCAATGACTTTACAATGAATGTTCCTTTGTGAGTTTTTCTTATTAATAAATTAAGTAATTTTCCGACTCAGTGCTACCTCTTCTTTGTCGTGTGGCTAGAGTTGGTGGCGACCCTATCTTTTATATTGATTTCAGTGTCAAATAGCATTTTCTTATTCAAAGTGCGCGTGGCTCTTTTAACTATCAGGATACATTCAAAGGGCGCTTCATGTTTCTTGCACATAGCGTCCTTTTATTCACGCTACTTACAGCCTCTTGTTCGCATTGACGGCACTTTGACCAGTGGACGTTACATTTCAGATGTGTTACGACCCGTGGCTCTACCCTTCATTCGATCCTTGCGAAACCCTACATTTGAGCAGGATAAAGCATGACCGCATGTTGCAGGTCCTGTACGGGCCTTTCTGGATACAGAAAATGTTCGACTGCTGCCATGAAAACGTCTGGTCAATGGTGGCCGAGCAACTGGCTCGTCACAACACGCCAGTCACTACTCTTGATGAACTGTGGTATCGTGTTGAAGCTACATGGGCATCTGTACCTGTACACGCCATCCAAGCTCTGTTTGACTCAATACCCAGGTATATCAAGGCCGTTATTACGGCCAGAGGTGGTTGTTCCGGGTACTGATTTCTCAGGATCTATGCACAAAATTGCGTGAGAATGTAATCACATGTCAGTTCTAGTATAATATATTTGTCCAATGAATACCCGTTTAGCATCTGCATTTCTTCTTAGTGTAGCAATTTTAATGGCCAGTAGTGTATATACTAAATTTTACAGTTGCAGCCGGCCTCGATGGCCGAGCGGTTCTAGGCGCTTCAGTCCGGAACCGTGCGACTGCTACGGTCGCAGGTTCGAATCCTGCCTCGGGCACTGATGTGTGTGATGTCTTTAGGTTAGTTAGGTTTAAGTAGTTCTAAGTTCTAGGGGACTGATAATCACAGCAGTTGAGTCCCATAGTGCTCAGAGCCATTTGAACCATTTTACAGTTGCAGTCATGTAAGCTGTCAAGCCTCGTTTATTTCAGTTATAGAAATCCATTAGTATTTTGCAAAAGATCTTAAAAATTTTGCTTCTAGTGGTTTTGATGGAATATATTGCATATTTTGGTAACAATACTGGCTTCCAGAATCTTTGAACAGTCATTTTTGCTCCTGCTGATTCTGGTATTGTTAAAGTGTTTTGTTTGTGTTCTACTGATTGTTTGTTGCCTAAGTGCTACAGATTTTTGGGGCGTACATATTCATTAGTGTGCAATAAATACTAACATCAAGAAAATCGATAAAAGAAAATTAAGGCTAAGCAGTGTACACACAAAACAGTCCGTATTATTGAGACGTAACTCTGTACAAGTTCTTCTGGGATAAAAACTCCCTCAGCGTTCGCTTCCTGATGATTTAAATTTTAAATGGATGCATAGCCCTTCGTACAATTTTGTCAGTCAGTTACTTCCACACACTCTTCACCGTCATATTGCTTACATTTCATGCCTTCCCTCAACAAAGAAGTTGTTTCGATAACCAATACTCGACAGTAAAATTATATCACAATATGCCTGCTAAGCATTTTAAACATAATGATGAATTAAGGGTAGAATGTTGGTACGCAGAAATAATTTTTATAAGCAATGATATACCCATTTTTGTAAAAGTTTTTATCTCTCTAGTAACATCGTGTTAGAAAATGAATTTAGTAGATATTTATGCTGAACTCTTTTTACATAAATGTAATTAATTATATATTTTCGCCAAAGAAGCACGAAGCGCTAAAAGGAGTGCCCAGAGAAACCTTGAAGACCGTGAAATGCGGCAGTATGAAGATCAAGCTTCAGGAATGTTCTGAGGCACAATTTAATACGACTCAAATGTTCATTCCCAATTTCCCCCAAAGTTGTATTTTTCAGACTGTAGGTACACATATCTCATTACGCTTATATAAAGCATTGCACTATTTTTTCTCTGTAATTTGCTGTTCTCTATGCGTATCTAGTAGACCAAAAATTTATTGTAGTTACAGCGAAATTACAGAGAATCTAAATGTTTAATTAGAGAAAATATTCTAAAAATTAAAATATACATATGATGCTATTCAGACTTATTGGTTGCGTCATCACCTAACAGATATAATAAAAGCTCCAGTCATAGCTCGTAAATTTAAAGACCAGAAGGCATAACAAAAAATGAGTGAAGTCAAACACAAAATAAACCCATGGAACACAGCACGAATGGTGGTAAGGTTATATTAATGGGAAAGGTCACAGCATCAATAAAAACTGCAGATAATTACGAATTCTTCTTCTGACAGCAAATCTAAAGTCAAACATCATATAAAAACGGGAGACATGGTCATCTTCTAACTGGAGTTATTTGCATACGTGACATGCAGTCCCATTCAGTTATCGCCAGTTTCACTGTCACAAGATTTCCTTCTAAAAACTGTTCGCAAATATGGCCACTTTTATGCCTTGTCATTGGGTCTACGCTTACGGAAAAATGCCGGTCCTTTTTCTGCTGTAATGTAGTCCGACTGTTCCAAGCTACCTACTGCTGAACTGGTTCGACACTAAAATTTTGCAAGTGGCTGCCACACCAGGAGCACGCAGTCGCGTACATGTATCATTCTGATAAATATTCATGCATTTATTCATGGTCAACGTTGGACAGTACGAAACTAATGTGTAACACTCCACATAACTCAATATACTTTAAGATGTATCGCGGGTGTATAATCCTAACAAACAGGCGTTTGCCGCCTGCGCCTGCGGAGGAACGCTGAATAATACCACTATTCATCAACATTTATCCTGCGACAGGGAAAGGAAATAATGTCACCTACTGAAATGATTGATTACTTGGACGATGTTATAAAGTGTGATCTTTCGAAAATAACACGAAAAAGAGAGAATTGTCCCCTCATAACCATCAATATGTGTTCATCACCGTATCGCGACGAATTTCTCCGAAACTAATTACAGCTGACATAATCAGCGCTTCTTTCAAAAATATGCAATAAATTACATAAATTTACTGCTATCTGATTTCAGCCCTTGAGCAAAATTATCTCTGAACAGTACCAAAGACAGTTTTAAGACTTGCCTCGCCGTACTTGTGATTCGTGCTGGCTGCAGTTAGGTTGTCGCTAAAACCGCGTTGACTTACGGAAGCTGATGTATAGCACTATAATTGTGATCAGTGCATATTACATCAACAGTTACGTCAAAATGGTGTCTGTAATCCAAAACCGAATATCATAGAAAGAATGAAATTACAAATGGAGCATCGAAACAGAACAACATACTGCAAATTATTAATGGCCATAATTGATTCATTTACAGGCCAATACAAGAAAGTATAATCAATTAGTAGTGTCAGCTAAATTCAGTGATTCTAGGAATCAAATCTAATCAAATCAGACCGATGTGACCCATATTACCAATTCAGCACTTAGCACTTGTCACGTGCCGGACATTTTATGGTAGACGTTGAGGGTAAACTTGTCCCGCCGGCCGTTGTGGACGAGCGGTTCTAGGCGCTTCAGTCCGGAACCGCGAGCCTACTACGGTCGCAGGTTCAAATCCTGCCTCGGGCATGGATGCGTGTGGTGTCCTTAGGTTTGTTAGGTTTAAGTAGTTCTAAGTCTAGGGGACTGATGACCTCATATGTTAAGTCCCATAGTGCTTAGAGCCATTTGAACCAAACTTTTCCCCTTACCTCAGTATGGAATAATTTTCTTACCGATGCATGACTAAAAATGTGATTATTGCGAAATATTGTGTTATGTTTGTAAATTGCTGTGTAAGTATTGTTGTAGCGTGCGCGAGGAGAGATAAGGACGCTGATAATTCTGACTTGCCGCCGAGTATTACAGCCAAGCAACATTCCGAACGGCAAAGAAATTGCTACCGCCTACGACTACAATCTATTAATTGTTAAGTGTGTTAATAACGCTGTTCGTTTCACGTTTTAATGGGTATTCAACGGATTTACATGGGTTTAACAGCAAGTACAGTTTTGTCTGGGTACAGCTGGACTAGGGAGGAGATAGATTATATGATCGTACTTGAATGTGAACTTCGAAGGGGAAGAAAGACTTTGAAAGAAATATTTTGAAAGGGGAACCTTTGTGACTAAGGACACCAGTACGGAAGTGACGAAGCAGAGCTGTTCAGTCTCAGTGCACTGAAATCACGTAATGTATATTATACGCCACAGTCAGGCACAGCGAGATTAGTCCAGTCCTTGAGCTAGAAAAATATAAGTTTTCTATTTAGCATACATGCTACATAAGAGTGAGGGGGATAGAAACAGCACCTGTCAGTAAAGACGGGTATTATCGGACGCTCACATGACTACTTGATGCGAAGAAGAAACACAGAGATGGCTTTCTACAGCAGCCCAATCAACAATCAAAGAAGACCTAAAAGATCAAATGCGTTTGGACGCACATCTTTGTACAATGGTAGGAGGGAGTACCACGAACTACTACAAATCCTGACCTGTGGGATGAGAATGTAGCTGTGTGAGGGGAGTTAAAGGTCACTTTTTGTGTTTTTCTTGAATAACTCGAAAACCACGGCGCCTAGCGAAATTGTTTTCCTGTAAAAAATTTAACTATATTAAATTTTAAACAAAATAGGTCCTTTCCATTTTTTCTCTAGCACTAATATTCCCCACATTACCGAAGATATAAAACCTGTTGATTATTACAAATAGTGATTCAATGATTTAAAATTGATGTCTACTGGTAATTGAAGTGGTTTAAGAACGAATGCTAAAGATTTGTACGACACCCTTAAAGTGCAGTGGAACCATATTAATGGATAAATTGTGCTCTGGGGAGAATGATGGGCTGGAGTGGGGTGAGGGGGGAAGGTGTTGGTTAGATGCCTGAGGGAAGGCAGGTTACTGAAATGTGGTCATGTACTTCCCTCTTTCATAGATCTGCAAGCTGAAGAGCAAGCAACGAGCCCCACCACCTCTACCCCACTACGTCACAAGAAGCAATTGCAGGGCGTTTCACAAAGTTATTCCGACCCTTCTGCAACGTGCCTTTCGAATCACTCGTGCCGGCCGCGGTGGTCTAGCGGTTCTGGCGCTGCAGTCCGTAACCGCGGGACTGCTACGGTCGCAGGTTCGAATCCTGCCTCGGGCATGGGTGTGTGTGATGTCCTTAGGTTAGTTAGGTTTAAGTAGTTCTAAGTTCTAGGGGACTTATGACCTAAGATGTTGAGTCCCATAGTGCTCAGAGCCATTTGAACCACTCGTGGCACAGTGTGCATACATGCCCAGCGATGTTTATTTTCCACATAGAATACAGATATGAGTTACTAATAATGCTAAGGTAAGAAATACACATCGACATTGTCTACGAAAATCTCTGCATATCGTTCTACGCTGCTAGAAGGGAAATTCATTCGTAGTCATCATGTATGACAGTTGTGGCGTTCTTCCGGGAAAAGCAACTCCCCCCACCCTCCACCACAACCACCACCACCACTGCTCGCATAACAGTTTACATATAGATTATAACTCCACAGCGTTTCCCGTCCAGTTCTGTTACGTGAATAGACAAAATAACTTCAGTGAGCTATTGTTTGTTGTAGTTGAGCTATTTTTAATTTATTGAGTACTTACAGTTATCTAGTGAACTATGTTAAATGCATTGTTATAAACAATTGCTGTGAAGTGTTTAATTTGTAAGTGTGATGTAGTCAGTGACCTATGTACTGTTCGTAGGAAAGGGACTGGACTGCGAAATGTGGCACCTTGATGCTGTCAATTGTTGACAGCGTATTGTGAAGCCATGTAATCGACGAAACATCATCGATATGGGCTTTCGGAGCCGAAGGCTTACTCGTGTGCCCTTGTGACTGCACGACAGGAAGCTCGCCTGGGCCCGTAACCACCGACATTGAACTGTTGATGACTGGAAACGTGTTACCTTGTCGGACAAGTCTCGTTTCAGATTGCATCGTGTGGATGGACGTGTATGGGTACGGAGACAACCTCATTAATCCATGGACCCTGCATGTCAGCAGTGGACTGTTCAAGCTGGTGAGGGCTCCGTAATGATGTGGGGCGTGTGCAGTTGGAGTGGTATAGGACCCCTGATACGTGTAGTTACGACTCTGACAGGTGACACGTACGTAAGCGTCCTCTCTGATCACCTGCATCCATAAATGTCCATTGTGCATTCCGACGGATTTGGGCAATTCCGGCAGGACAATGTGACACCCCCACAAGTCCAGAATTGCTACAGAGTGGCTCCAGGAATACTCTTCTGACTTTAAACACTTCCGGTGGCCACCAAACTCCCCAGACATGAACATGATTGAGCTTATCTGTGATGCCTTGCAACGTAATGTTTAGAAGAGATCTCCACCCCCTCGTACTCTTACGGATTTATGGACAGCCCTGCAGTATTCATGGTGTCAGTTCCCTCCAGCACCGCTTCAGACATTAGTCGAGTCCATGCCACGTCGTGTTGCGCCACTTCTGCATGCTCGCGGGGGCTCTACACGATATTAGGCAGGTGTACCACTTCTTTGGCTCTTCAGCGTAGAACTGGAGAGGAAATGCTGGGGAATATAGTCTATATGTAAACTGGAAAGCGAGCAGCGGTGGTGATGGACGAAGTGGCTTTCTCGGAAAGACGCTACACTTGCCACACAGGATGACTAAGAATGAACTTGTCGCCTAACAGCGTTGAACAGCGTGCAGAAATTTATATAGAATCTGTCCATATGGGTTTCTTGTGGTCGTATTAGTAGTAATTCATATCTGTATTCCATGTAGTGTTAATGCACCATGTGGAAAATAAACATCCGCGGGCATGCCTGCACACTGGGCAGCCAGTGATTAATAAGACACGCTGCAGAAGGATCGGGATAACTTTTTGAAATGCCCTATAGTTGCTTCTTGTGACGTAGCGGGGTTGGAGGGTGGGGAAATCTTAGGAGGGTTGGAAATCACCTGCGTGCTCTTCAGTCTGAAGACCTACGAAAGAGAGAAGTGCATTACTACAATCCGGCGACCTCCTTCCCTTATATATATCATGTTGCTCAACGAACACAACCCATGCTGTGGTTTCTATGGCTATTCTAGCTCACTGCATTGTTGACGATGTGAAACTCAGTTCTGAACAGAAGACGAAAGAATGACAACGTTTGTCCATCACTGCCGAATATTAACTCTGGTAGGGTTCCTGCACTTAACTTAGGATCCACTTAGCAACTAATAAATACACGAAACCCTCCGTTGCCAAATTTACCTTTATTGTAATTTTAAATACGTGGGACCCATAAAAACACCAAACATGTAGGCAAGATTACGCATCTAAAGGCTACTAAAAAAGGAATAAAATCACTTAAATTTGTTTCCACAAGAGGAGAATACAACGTCTCAATTCGGACCTCGCTAACACTTACATTTTACTGACATTAAATATAACAAGATAAATAATCATACATGTGACCAGAACAATTGAATAGCACTATCGATATTTACAGATGAGAATATGACTATATCCACGAAGGTTCGCGCCCTGGCAAGGGAGATACTTAACTTCAACATATAAGGTGATTACAGTAAGCCCTAATTCCACTCGACAAACGCAGTAGCGATATAAACGAGACAAATGTACTGAAGGAGGATTAGCCGGGTGTGCCGTAGTGAAAAGGGCAACTATGAATCTCGTCAGGACGCCACCCCCGTGAACACGTCAGTTTCAGTTACCTGCAACATACACAGAGTCATTTGTAGCTTCTTAAAAACAATTAACATGAAAAGGCACAACACGTAACACACTAATAAAATATAAACGACTACTTCACAGAACTAGCTCCTCTTTAGACAAAGCAAACAGCAGAATATTAATAACACGTAAAATACTTCTAACCTATAACAAACTAAGGTACCACGTAATAGAATATCGTCTTGAGCTCATAGAATACTCAGTTTGACTTGCCTGTTTATAGGTCTTACAACTCAACAGTGTCAGCTTAAGCAAACCCGCGAAAACAAAACTCGAAATATGACAGGAATAATGATTGAAGCCACTGACAATGCTAGGCTGCCACACAGAGGAGACAATAGTAATTTACAGCGACACACAACCGACCTTACATCTCCAATTTAGTATAATCAGAATAAACAGTTTTGTGTATAATAATTGCTTACAGTACCATGACAACCTCCGAATAACACTTATTACCCAAGGCACCTTTAATAATACAGAGTTCGAGTGTATTCACTTATTGGAAAGGTTTCAACTTTACATTCCTTTCAACATAGCTCTCTGTTTACACACTTCTATAACTTCTGCAACTAAAGAAGGGCATATAAACGCACATATAAATGACACAGATTTAAGCAGAATAAAACAGTACCTTAGTATGGCGCAAATGGCTTCATTTGCTTTACACGTGGGATATCTTCACCATTCAGTAATTCCGAAAGATATTCAACAACGTGTGAGGGCAAGACGTCGCCGTGGTATCAGCTATTTACTTCACATAATTTCCAGCACAGACACAAGGCAGACGAAGCGTTTTCACATGTGACAGCGGCGAGCATCACACATTTCCTCCGTCACGCCATAGACACATCTCACTTTCAATGGCCAGTAACAAGAACCTATACATGCCCTTGCAGCAGAAAAGCCCCAAAACACAACAGTGCACCACCGTGATACCAAACCCGAGGTCCCATCAAGTCACTGCCGGGATCTCTCGCTGACCCTGCCCATAGCGTACAGACGTCGCACCACAGGCCTCACAGTAAACGTCAACAAGCCACCTCCGACGCTGCGAATATCCACTCCCCTGTCTCTTTCCTCTCTCCGTTAACCCTCCGACCACCGGCCTGAATCGCGGAAGGCAAAGATGGTGACCCTATAATCGATGGCAGCGATGCCATTCTAAGTGCGAGAACACTGGCGCCAGCCACGCCACGGCTCAAACTCGTTACCGACGAAAGCAAGAACTACGAACATGGTAGCAGCGCATGAGTGAGCCAAAAAAGGATACATCATATCGCCCGGTGATTTCAACGAAAACTTTAAGTAGAAACAGAAAATGAAACTGAGATTGGATGTAATAAATACCTGAAAGAAACAATCATACATATGAAACGGGACGTCTGTGACTATTTCGGAAAACCAAACTACATAGATATCAACACAAAGCAATTAATGGAGAAATCAGAGGTCATTAAAGAAACTGAAATTCACTGCTTGAAAGCCAGTCACAGAGATAGAAACACACTCTTATTGGTGTATGCTTCCGTTACTATTACGCAGTTAAATTTCATGCATAACAGGAAAAACACCTTAGTTTGCTTTATATTTCGTCTCAAGAAATTGGTATTCGGCATCGTAAAATATTATCAGATAATAACAGGCTGTCTTTGTGAAAACCGATGTTAAGCTGTAGAACATTATATCTCGAAGGTGAATCTTTCAGTTAATGAAGAGACGTCATCTTCTAGAATACGATCGTGACACCAGAAATATTAAAACTAATCATTACATCAAACTAAATTCCAAGGATTAGTCTTGCACAGGGTGAGCCAAATCAGATTATTGTTCAACTCGTACTGCAGCTAAATCAAAATCACTTATTCGAGCACTGAATATGAAACTTTGGCTATTATCTGCGCTGGTGTCCAAAATTGAATCAACAAAAGGAAATTTTGCAAGGTTGCCATCATTTTACTACGAAACGGTATAAACAGTAAAGCAGAAAGAATGTAAAGAATACAGAACATAAATAACTGCTACATGCATAACGATAGACAAAAATGTTCGGTTTTTCCAACTCAACGGATATGCCCACACATTCCGACAACGAGTTAATGTGCTCAGTATGGGGTGTGACCACCTCTGGCAGCATTGCAGGCCCGACAACGACGGGGCATGCTGTGAATGATGTTATCAATTTCGTGTTTAGGCAATAACACCCACTCTTCCTACAGAGCTTCTCGCAAGTCATGGAGAGCGGTTGGTGGATGCTGGCGTGATGCAACCTGTCTCCCTAGTGCATCCCTGACATGCCCTATGGAATTCAAATGGGGGGAGCGCGCAGGCCACACCATTTGTGAAACGTTTCCGCTTCCAACGAAACATCAACCACCTGTTCTTTGTAACGTCTAGCATTAGCGTCCATCATTACGACGTCTGGGTCCACATCACATCCCAACAAGCGCAAGATCTCGTCACGATGCCTGGCAGCAGTTAAGCCTTCTAGATTCGCCCGTTTAACTTCATGAAAAGGTCTTCGAGTGGTCCACGTAAGCTCGACCCACACCATTAGGGATCCTCCTCGACATCGATCCCTTGCCACAGTGCTTGGGTCCCGAAACTGTGTTCCACGTTCCTTCCAGATGCGAATGCTTGGGGTATCACTCTCTCCAGACCAAATCGGGACTCATCTGTGCCCACTATTCCACGTCTAGGTGGTATGTCGATGACTCGACTCTAGCTAGACCTTCCCTTCTGTGGAGACGTATCAGAGTACACATACAGTAGGTTTCCAACAATAGAGGCCACTCTGCCGAAGCCTTCTGTCACCTTTTGTCTCGATACAACACGTCCAATGGTTGCTGCGAGGTCAAATGCCAGTTGCCGTGCAGTACTAAGGCGGTACTGTCGTGACCTTACAGCCAAATAACACTCCTCTTTTTTTGACATCACATGTTCGGCCGTACCCTAGTCTGCGGGATACTGTTTCAGTCTCTATAAACTGTCGCCACATCCGAGAAATAAACGAAAGATTCACACTAAGCCATCGGGTCACATCAGTTTGCGACTGTCCTGCTTCCATTCTTCTTATGGCCCTTCACCGCAGAGTGTCTGATCGGCGTCTTCTTTGTGACTGTATACACAGAGATTGTGGATGTAGGTCTACACGGCACACACTACCCTGACGTCATCGTTGGCGTGGTTGTCCGTTGACCGGAATGCCACCTTCCGTGCGTACACAATTACATAGACATCTGTTGACAGTTTGTACGATTATACTGTGAATTAGACACAACAAGAGGAAGTAGCAGTTTGTTGCTTTAAATTTGGACACCAGTGTATACTGATAAGAATATTCACCAGTACACGTTTGGGATCGAATTTAAATGGTCAATACGAAGACGTTCTCGACAGTGCAGTAACATAGAAGTGTTCAATCCAGAGGTGGGGCTTTCACTCATTCAACTACGTACTTACCAATCACCAATGGAAGTTTGCGCATCACTATTACTGTTATTGTAATGTGTACATCTTACCGTTGGAAAACGTCGCAATATGAAAGTTTCCCCACTGAAAAAAGCAAACATAACCCCTTCAGAAAGTCCTAACTTTACAGAAAACGTTCTAAGCTTACATTATCGAATCAATATGGCTAGTAATATCTAGACTGCATAATAGCTTTCGTCATGTGACAGAGCACTCCGACAAATTGGTACACTTTAGTGCCTATATTAATAATTCAGGTCTGAAAGCTGCTCGTATAGCGTAAAGCAACAACTGCGCTTCTGGTACACCAGTCATCATGGATGTGTTACAGACATGAGTTTTGTGTGTTCTGTCGGACATATCCAGCAGAAGAGACACCATCCACGATGAACCAAGTGGGACATATACACACATCAAAAAGAGTTTTGCATCAACCCGGTTCCCAGAACTCCTGAAGATAGACGCTGACTGTGGATATTGTATCACAGACACAGTCCCTTTGACTGTTCAGAGATGTCAGTAAACACGCCAAAAGATGTAACCAATCACGCATGAGCAGCGCCTATTAGATGGAGGCGGTCAGACAGCCGATCAGATCCAGTCATTCCACCAGGAAGGAGATACACGGCCCGTATTGTCTGTAGTTCAATCATGCCTAGAAGGACAATACCGCGATTCGATCGCATCTTCATTATTACTTTGTACCAGGAAGGGCTCTCAACAAGGGAAGTGACCTGGCGTCTCGGAGTGAACCAAAGCAATGTTGTTCGAACATTAGGAGATACAGGGGGACAGCTGTCGATGACATGCCTCGATCAGGCCACCGTAGGGCTACTACTACAGTGGCTGACCGCTGCCTATGGATTATGGTTCAAAGGAACACTGGAAGTAACGCCACCTTGTTGAATAGTGCTTTTCGTGCAGCCACAAGACGTCGTGTTAAGACTCAAACTGTGCGCAATAGGCTGCATGATGCGCAACTTCACTTCCGACGTCCATGGCGAGGTCTATCTTTGCAACCACGACACCATGCAGCGCGGTAAAGGTGGTCCCAACAATATGCCGAAAGGACCGCTCAGGATTGACATCACGTTCTTTTCACCGATGAGTGTCGCAAGTGCCTTCAACCAGACAGTCGTCGGAGACGTGTTTGGAGGCAAACCGGTCACGATGAACGCCTTAGACACACTGTCCAGCCAGTGCAGCAAGGTGGAGGTTCCCTGATGTTTTGGGGTGGCATTATGTAGAGCCGACGTACGCCGCTGGTGGTCATGGAAGGCGCCGTAACGGCTGTACCATACGTGAATGCCATCTTCCGACTGATAGTGCAACCATGTCGACAGCATACTGGCGAGGCACTTGTCTTCGTGAACGACAATTCGTGCCCCCATCGTGCACATCTTGTGAATTATTTCCTTCAGGATAACGACGTTGCTCTACTAGAGTGACCAGCATGTTCTCCATACATGAACCCTATCGAACATGCCTGGAATATATTGAAGAGGGCTGTTTATGGACGACGTGACCTACCAATCACTCTGCGGCATCGACGCTGAATTACCGTTGAGGAGTGGGACAATCTGGACCAACAGTGCCTTGATGAACTTGTGGATAGTATGCCACGACGAATTCAGGCGTGCATCAATGCAAGAGGAAGTGCTACTCGGTATTAGAGATACCGGTGTGTACGGCATTCTGGACCATCACCTCTGAAGATATCGCTGTATGATGGTACAACATGCAATGTGTGGATTTCATGAGCAATAAAAAGGGCGGAAATTATGTTTATGTTGATGTCAATTCCAATTTTCTATACAGGTTCCGGAACTCTCTGAACCGAGGCGATGGAAAACTTTTTTTTTTATGTGCGGACACGAGCAATTGAGGTGAAAGAAATGGAAAGGAACCGGGGTGGAAAAGAATTAGAAAGGAAATGATGACTTCCAGTCGCACAGGGCTTCCGACAGTGCAATGGCAACAGTTGAAAATCTGACTGTGTCTCGTACACGGATGCTCCACTTTTCTATAGCGGTTTTCTCAACCGTCTCGGCCATCCGGACACGCTTTTCGTCAGACCCAAATTCCCAACTTCCCCTCCGCTACACCGGAACGATCCCCGCCCGTTAACTCCCTACTTGCAGATTTCTGATTCCCGTAGGATTTTGGGACGTTGGTTGTGCATCCGCAGTGAAGCTTTTCCATTAAACAGACCTCGCTCCCATAAAATTGTAGACATGAGTTGCGTCTGTTTTGCCAGACAACAGACACCATTCATATCTACAAAATTTGGAGATCGCGTATTCTCTTACTAACATTTGATTACAATTACGTTATACCAAAAGACGAGAACAAAAAATACGATGCGCAAATATACATTTGAAAATTAACACTCAAACGATGAGAAACAGAAAAATTCATAAGATGAGACGTTGTAGAAGCAACATTCACTCATCACAAGGTTTCAAGGTTTCGAATTAAACCTGGAGATCACTGATGCAAATATAACTATGAAGCACTGTGACGCCGGACGGGGAGTGGCATTCCTTTCAATACTTGTAGCATGAAACGCATCGTCTGCGACGCGGACAGAGCTTAACAAACTGAAACATGGCTGTCCCCAACTCAATCCCGTTTCTGCCTAACGTGTCACCGTAATCCTATTAAACTGACATATTCTCGAACAGTCGATAATCATGAGCATCAGCCGGCGGCACTCCCCTATTATCAGAGGCCACTTTGTGGCCTGCAGTATTACCTGCATAATTCAAGGCAGCGGCGCGCTGTGCCGTCGGCTAGGTGAGGGGACGGGCGCGATTTATCCCCTCGCGTCTTAAGTACGGGGATTAGGGCGTTATTTATTCGCTCGTATCTCAGCCGCAACGCGAACCGACTTTGTTCCGCCCCGCTGCCTAATCACAGGCGACGAGCACACCGACGGAGCTGAGCGCTCCGCTCCGGACCTGCAATTACAAATTAGGCGAAGCGCCGGTGCAGGCCGTGCAGCGCCCGCCTAGCGATGAACAAAGGCGGCGCGCCGCCAGACCTCCTCGGGCGCAAACTGGACGACGGTTGTCCCACTGATTTGTCACCTCTCACTCCTCAACAGCGATTCACCAGTACGCTGTCGCGTTCGTCATCAAATTGCAGTGTTCTCGTTCGGCATATCTTGATTTTCCTGTTTGTAGCAATGTCTAAATTCAATCCGTCGAATATGTACATTACATGAGGATTGCTCAGAAAGTAATGCACCGCATTTTTTTCTTCGACAATTCTTTATTGAACGTGAAGAGAATTACGCACACGAAACAATGGTGTTTTATCTACACACTCAATTTTTCCACTAATCTTCATCCCGTTCTGTGGCCTATCCTCCAGCGCGAAACAAGGTCTTGCAGCCGGCCGTTGTGGCCGAGCGGTTCTAGGCGCTTCCGTCCGGAACCGCGCGACTGCTACGGTCGTAGGTTCGAATCCTGCCTCGGGCATGGATATCTGTAATGTCCTTAGGTTTGTTAGGTTTAAGTAGTTCTAGGGGACTGATGACCTCAGATGTTAAGTCCCATAGTGCTCAGAGCCACTGAACCAAGGGCTTGTATGCCCTGTCGGTACCAATCCTTATTCTGGTGGCGGAGCCAGTGCTTCACAGTGTAAATCACCTCCTCGTCGTCCTCAAAATGTCTTCCACGAATGGCAACTTTTAATGGCCCAAACAAGTGGAAGTCCGAGGGACGGGGGGGGGGGGGGGGGGGGGGGGGGGCAGATCCGGGCTGTAGGGCGGATGTTGTACCACTGTCCAACCCTGTTTTGCGATGTGTTCAGCAGTCCTCAGACTTGTATGGGTCCGAGCGTTAGCGTGTTGCAGCAAAACATCTCCTTGGTTGCTGTGGCGCCGAAGTCATCGGAAGCGCATCTTGAGCTTTTTTAATGGGTTGAAAAAATTAATGGTACCACCTCTTGGCATCACATCAATGAGAATCACACCTTCACAATTGCTTTGAATTTATTCTTCTACGGATACTGGGAATGGTGCCATTCCATCGATTGTCGTTTTGTTTCGGGCTCAAAAATGGTGAACCCAGATTTCATCACCTGTCACAATCCGGGACAAGAAGGCCACCCCCTCAAAACATTGCACCAAATCAAGACAAATGTTTTTTTCTGTGCGATTTGTGATCCACCATTAGACACCGCAGAACCCCTCTTGCACACACTTTAGAATATCCAACAGTGGGAATAATTGTATCCACACTTCCTCTGCTGATTGACAGATGCAGTGCTAACTGGCGAGCCACAATGCGTCTGTCCTCGCGAATGACAACATCAGCTCGCTGCAACATGTCAGGTGTGACAGCCGTGGATGGTCTCTCTGAGCCGCCTTCTGATGACCTAACCCTGTGTGGCCAGTGGCTAACTGTACTTCTGTCGACAGCAGATGCTCCATAGGCCTTGCACAAGCGTTTGTGAATATGAGAGATTCCATCCCCTCTTTTGCATCTCTCCTCTCATTTTTATCAATTTCATTAATCTTCTATGTCATTGCACGGTTGTAACAGACCGAATGAGGTTATTGTAATGAGAGTAATTGTACTGACAGCTCAAAAAATACTTTTCACTTGATTCCTAAACATGTTGTTTTACTTCCGTGGGTGGCCTGGGCGAGGCGAGCATCGTAGGACGCGGCACACTGCGTTTCCGGTTGGGAGCTGCACTTCCCTGAATTCTGAGGGGTTCGTACAATAGGCTTAAGCGCCTGGCGGAACAACTGACGTCGGTCGAGTTGCGCCTATTGTATGCAAGGCGATACGACCTGCGAGACGTCTGAGTGTCGCCGCAGTTTATGTGTTTACTGTTCCAACGCGTCCGGAACTAAGATTCCTGGCACCGACTGACTGCATTGTCCTCTTGATTCTGAGAATACTTGTGGACCTTGCCCTGCTGGGAGCGACTTTCTGGCACTGCATGGCCGCAACGGCAAGTTCAGTGCCCTCAGCTGAATAGCAGAGGCATGATTGGTCAACTTAAACTGAGGCTAGTTGACGTCATAAAGCCCTGCTCGAAATTGGAGGGAACGGTCGCTATTGGCGCGAATGATGTTCTGAGACAATGTGGGGGAATTTTGGAATCAGAACTGAATGCTGATTCGTGGTTTTCGAGGAGAGCAGGGAGTTGAGCAATGTTGGCTTCGTTCTTGCATCGCATCACAGAGGGAATTCGGGATCTGATCTTCCTCAGAATCGGATGGTCTTGCGACTTGGTCGCTCGTTTTCGGAAGAACGTAGAATTCTCGGGCAGCCTTCGCGGCCAAGAGTTGACACAGAGTTGCTGCACGGCAGAAGTCGGCGCCTACATCATCAGGACGCTGCCTACCAACGACGTGCTGCAGATTTCAGTACTGGTACAGCATTTTGCGGCTCCGGCAATGTAGGAGCTTATCAATTTTATACTAAATCCCTCGCTTTGCTACAAGTACACCTTGCTTGTTTCTCCATGTGATCCTATTTTAGCTCTCACTATTAATTGCGATACTGCTATATAGTTGGGAGACTAATATTTGATTCATTAGGACCTCCAGTCATTATCGTCAGTCTATTGCATCATAGAGAGTAGGAGCACCTTGTTCTTGAGCCAACTCTCAATCTCATAATATTACAGTTTACCCTATCCTTAAACCTACTGTGTGTCGACAGTCATGTGCATTTATGTTCTGATATATAGTACATCTCATTGTAATATTTAATCCGCATATCATTTCGTAGATATAGGCAGAATCCAATTTCCTGTTGTTTATTATGATAAAGTTCTCTTTTTTTGAGTAGATTACGATTTTTATTAAATTATTGTGAGTGTGCACTCCTTATTTTATCAACTAGCAGGGTGCACCATCATTTCCTTCTGTTACCGTTGTGCGCATAATTAATTAGCTGGTAGATAAGGAGGGGGTCGTGTGCACGTCTCTTTCTCATGCAAAAGTCGTCTGAATTAAAGAGGTACAAACTCTTCTCCAACCCGGCACCTCGCAAATATTCCCCGCAGTTTCTTCCCGTGCAGTGAGAAATTCAATGACTGCATGTTGCTTGTAACGGACAAAACATCATCTACAGACGCCGTTTTGAAACTTTCCTACATGTACGCTGTCGGAAGTGACGTAAACTTGACGCGCTCAGTCAGGAGACTTCAAATAATACATATGTAACGTTTCGCATTCGCAGCGTTGTTTTCTGCTGACAAAAAAAATATGCAGTGCATTACTTTCTGGAAAACCCTCGTATATATATGCAGACTGAAGCGACAAATGAAAATTTGTACCACGGTCGAAATTAGAACCCAGGTCTCCTATTTACTAGGCAGTTGCGCTAACCACTACCTCAGCTTGGCACAGTGGCTTTGCACAACTGCACGGACTGACCTCCTCAGTTCAAATTCCCAGTCCACTTAGCATTCTCCCTAAACACGAACAGCATTGCAGAGGCCCTCCAGCTGTATTGGAATAGCAACTCAGCATCGAAGGAAACATGGGATCCTGCCTAAAGCCCAGCCAAAGGTACTTCAATCAAACGAAACTATGTGGTTCCAGAAATCTTTTGAAGTCTAAAACATCTAGAACGTATACATGCATACTGAAGTGACGAATGAAAATTTGCACTAAGTCCGGGTTATCCCGGCCTTAGTATAAATTTTGATCTGACGCTTCAGTCTGCATCTACAGGGTGTTACAAAAAGGTACGGCCAAACATTCCTCGCACACAAATAAAGAAAAGATGTTATGTGGACATGTGTCCGGAAACGCTTAATTTCCATGTTAGAACTCATTTTAGTTTCGTCAGTATGTACTGTACTTCCTCGATTCACCTTCAGTTGGCCCAATTGAAGGAAGGCAGAACGTGTGCGTTTACAAGTACGATACAAGATGTGGTTCATGCACGATGGAGCTCCTGCACATTTCAGTCCAAGTGTTCGTACGCTTCTCAACAGCAGATTCGGTGACCGATGGATTGGTAGAGGCGGACCAACTCCATGGCCTCCACGCTCTCCTGACCTCAACCCTCTTGACTTTCATTTATGGGGGCATTTGAAGGCTCTTGTCTACGCAACCCCGGTACCAAATGTAGAGAGCCTTCGTGCTAGTATTGTGGACGGCTGTGATACAATACGCCATTCTCCAGTGCTGCATCAGCGCATCAGGGATTCCATGCGGCAGAGGGTGGATGCATGTATCCTCGCTAACGGAGGACATTTTGAACATTTCCTGTAACAAAGTGTTTGAAGTCACGCTGGTACGTTCTATTGCTGTGTATTTCCATTCCATGATTAACGTGATTTGAAGAGACGTAATAAAATGAGCTCTAACATGGAAAGTAAGCGTTTCCGGACACATATCCACATAACATATTTTCTTTCATTGTGTGTGAGGAATGTTTCCTGAAAGTTTGGCCGTACCTTTTTGTAACACCTTGTATATAAAAAATGGTTCAAATGGCTCTGAGCACTATGGGACTTAACTTCTAAGGTCATCAGCCCCTCGAACTTAGAACTACTTAAACCTAACTGACCTAAGGACACCACACACATCCATGCCCGAAGCAGGATTCGAACCTGCGAGCGTAGCGGTCACGTGGTTCCAGACTGTAACGCCTAGAACCGCTCGGCCACCCCGGCCGGCTGCATATATACATCACAGATATTTGAGAGTTGGAAAGTTCCCTGGAACCATACAGTTTCGTTTGATGTCCATTATGTTCTTGTTGCAACTCATCAAAAGAGAATGTTATAATACTGTCTTTCTTTTCACACAGTTCATCCTCATATGGCTGCAAACACAATTACATCTTGAATCATTCCATGGGGCTCCATCCTTGGACCATATCTTTTCACAAAATGCTAGAGTAAAATGATGAAAGAAATCCACTAAACAGATTAATTATGCTTCCCGTGAAGCTGATGGAATAGCAGAATCAATGACAGTGCAGTGTGCAGTATAGTGTTCATGTATGGAACCCGAGAAACTTGAGCGCCTGATTTCTCTCTTTGACTTGCCTCCTTCTTGTTTTGAAACGAAACCAGCGCCTCCACCCTTCATCTTTTACCCACCACACCACCACCTACTAAGCAGTCAAAGGTTACTTGGAATGCAAACCCTCCTATAAAGAAAGTATTCAACTAATCACAACTGAAAACTGAAAACAGGAATGTTTTTACTTATTTCTAGTGAAATGAAACTGTATGGTTCGAGATACCTTTTTTAGTCTCAGACATCAGTGGTAAGCCTGAAATATATATATATATATATATATATATATATATATATATATATATATATATATATATACACTCCTGGAAATTGAAATAAGAACACCGTGAATTCATTGTCCCAGGAAGGGGAAACTTTATTGACACATTCCTGGGGTCAGATACATCACATGATCACACTGACAGAACCACAGGCACATAGACACGGGCAACAGAGCATACACAATGTCGGCACTAGTACAGTGTATATCCACCTTTCGCAGCAATGCAGGCTGCTATTCTCCCATGGAGACGATCGTAGAGATGCTGGATGTAGTCCTGTGGAACGGCTTGCCATGCCATTTCCACCTGGCGCCTCAGTTGGACCAGCGTTCGTGCTGGACGTGCAGACCGCGTGAGACGACGCTTCATCCAGTCCCAAACATGCTCAATGGGGGACAGATCCGGAGATCTTGCTGGCCAGGGTAGTTGACTTACACCTTCTAGAGCACGTTGGGTGGCACGGGATACATGCGGACGTGCATTGTCCTGTTGGAACAGCAAGTTCCCTTGCCGGTCTAGGAATGGTAGAACGATGGGTTCGATGACGGTTTGGATGTACCGTGCACTATTCAGTGTCCCCTCGACGATCACCAGTGGTGTACGGCCAGTGTAGGAGATCGCTCCCCACACCATGATGCCGGGTGTTGGCCCTGTGTGCCTCGGTCGTATGCAGTCCTGATTGTGGCGCTCACCTGCACGGCGCCAAACACGCATACGACCATCATTGGCACCAAAGCAGAAGCGACTCTCATCGCTGAAGACGACACGTCTCCATTCGTCCCTCCATTCACGCCTGTCGCGACACCACTGGAGGCGGGCTGCACGATGTTGGGGCGTGAGCGGAAGACGGCCTAACGGTGTGCGGGACCGTAGCCCAGCTTCATGGAGACGGTTGCGAATGGTCCTCGCCGATACCCTAGGAGCAACAGTGTCCCTAATTTGCTGGGAAGTGGCGGTGCGGTCCCCTACGGCACTGCGTAGGATCCTACGGTCTTGGCGTGCATCCGTGCGTCGCTGCGGTCCGGTCCCAGGTCGACGGGCACGTGCACCTTCCGCCGACCACTGGCGACAACATCGATGTACTGTGGAGACCTCACGCCCCACGTGTTGAGCAATTCGGCGGTACGTCCACCCGGCCTCCCGCATGCCCACTGTACGCCCTCGCTCAAAGTCCGTCAACTGCACATACGGTTCACGTCCACGCTGTCGCGGCATGCTACCAGTGTTAAAGACTGCGATGGAGCTCCGTATGCCACGGAAAACTGGCTGACACTGACGGCGGCGGTGCTCAAATGCTGCGCAGCTAGCGCCATTCGACGGCCAACACCGCGGTTCCTGGTGTGTCCGCTGTGCCGTGCGTGTGATCATTGCTTGTACAGCCCTCTCGCAGTGTCCGGAGCAAGTATGGTGGGTCTGACACACCGGTGTCAATGTGTTCTTTTTTCCATTTCCAGGAGTATATATATATATATATATATATATATATATATATATATATGTGTGTGTGTGTGTGTGTGTGTGTGTGTGTGTGTGTAGACGGAAGCGAGGAATGAAAATTTCTACCAAGCCCGGTATTCGAACCTAGGTCCCTGCTCACTATGCTGATGCCTCGACCATTACGCCAGCTTGGCACACTGGCTTTGCACAACTCAAGAACTACCTTAGCATGCCTCTTTCCTCGATCCAAATAATGGTTAGCACATTTGCCTAGTGAACAGGAAAAGCTCAGTTCAAATGATGGCCTTGGGCGAAATTCTCATCGGTCACTCCAGTTTGCATATTCAAGTATGAATTTTATATTTATAATTTAAAACTAAAACATAAATACAATGGAGATTTTTTTATATTTGTAAAAAAATGCAAATTATGGACACAATAATAATTAAGTTATACTGGGGAAGAGATTTTGTTGTCACAGAATTAGCTATTTAAACTTTGTTTATCATCTGACAGAACGTAGAAAGTAAAAATAAATGGAAGGTACGTATTACTCTTTAAAATATAATAAAAATAAACCATGTTTGTAAGCACATGATTCAGTATCATTACTAATTTCCTTTTTGAGTGCGTAACTGGCTCAATCTTCACATTTATATGAATCTTCTTAAATTTTCCTGGTCTCAATTTTATAGACATTGCTGTTCATAGTACAACATCATAAGTGATTTTGGATTCAGTTGTCACTCATTATGTTACCGTTATTTATTATATTAAATTCATGTACATTTTCTCTGTTAGTAACTAAACGAACAGGCAGCAAAATGTAGTCAGAACACCCGATGCTCACCCCTTACGTTGAAACCAGCCCCTACCGACGCTTTTCATTCCACTGCACTCTCAAGAAGTGAAAACGCACGCCAGTAAGTCATAACACTCTAGCTGAGAACCACTTGTCTGTCAAGGAGGGCTTGTATGAGGTTCATCCCATATTCCTGGCGTATACAAACTATCTCCGTGGTGGTGGTACAGATTCTCACGAATGATGGGACCGACAATTGTATGAAATTGCGACAGACTGGGTCAAAAGTTATAAGCAGAAATGAAACGATTTCAAACTTTTCTTTGGCACTCTTATGGTTATAAAGGCCCAAGTAGGTATATTTTTGCGATAATTCTACTTATCGCAACACCAGCATAAGGCGCTACATTCATAACAGAAGTTCAAACTAGCGTCCACCAGTTTCTACGAGAATACAAAATGGCTCTGAGCACTATGGGACTTAACATCTGAGGTCATCAGTCCCCTAGAACTTAGAACTACTTAAATCTAACTAACCTAAGGACATCACACACATCCATGACCGAGGCAGTATTCGAACCTGCGACCGTAGCAGTCGCGCGGTTCCGGATTGAAGCGCCTAGAACCGCTCGGCCACCGCGGCCGGATACGAGAATACAGGGGTTGAACAAAAATGTGGAAGCATGGCGAGAAGCGCATGCTTAAAAGTACTAAATGCAGCTGCCAGCCAAGCCTGCAGGTTGTGCTATTGTAGTTGACCACAAACGGCACATCTGCCTGTCCTCAATACGCTGCAATACACTGGACTCGCATTCGGGAGGACGATGGTTCAATCCCGGCTCCGGTCATTCTGATTTAGGTTTTCCGTGATTTCCCTAAATCGCTCCAGCAAATGCCGGGATAGTTCCTTTGAAAGGGCACGGCCGACTTCCTTCCCCGTCCTTCCCTAATCCGATGAGACCGATGACTTCGCTTTCTGGTCTCCTCCCCATACAACCCCCAACGCTGCAATACGCAGGTCATCAGAACAGTGTTCTGTGTAGTTGTGAGTGCATTGTGTCAGAACTAGGTGAATTTGGATGGTGCGTGCTTCCGTAACAAAGAGAATTGAAGTGTTTGGTGTTCCAGAAGACCCCCGTATCGAAGATTTAGGGCGCATAAAGGGAAGGCGGAGAAACATCAACGAAGTCACAACGTGGAATGAAAGTGTATGAGACAGACACTCATTGAAGATCATTATGGCAAAAATAAGAGGACGACAGTTGCAGAAGTCGCTGCAGAACTGAATGTCGCACTCGCGATCCCTGTCAGAACCAAAAACAACACAAAGGGAACTCTATTAGCAGGAAATCGCAGGGCTAGCTGGGACTCCAAAACCACTCACCGGTGATGCAGATGCCCGTAGCAGGAAAACGTGGTGCCGAAGGTATAAAAACTGGACTACAGAACAACGGATGATTCTCGTTTGAGACGCTTTCCAACTTCTGGTAGGGTTTACATCCCGAGAGTGAAACATGACGGGTGTGCCTTGGGCAGCCATATCGTAGTGTTCTGTGTGGTCCATAGTTACTCTGCGTGGTCGCATTACTGGCAAGGATTATGTGACCATTTTGGCTGATCAGATCCATCCCAGAGTGTAATGTTTGTTCTCCAATGGTGATGAGGTTTCTCAAGACAAGGCCACTGCTCACATAGCTCGCACAGTCCAGCAGTGGTTTTGTGAGCACGATGATTTTTTTTCCACATCTCTCCTGGCCACCACAGTCAGCAGATCTGAATGTTATCGAGCCTTTGTGGTATACTTTGGAAAAAAGGGTGCGTGAGCCCTATCTACCTATAAACTTGTTACTGTTTCGCAGGATAAATGGTACAAGATTGCCTTGAAAACAATACGTGCTATGTATTTATCCATTCCGAAACGACTGAAAGTTGTTTTGAATGGCAAAAGGTTTCGTACACCGTATTAGGTATGGCGATTTGTTGAGTTTCTGATGTTTCCATATTTTTGTCCAACCTCTTGTGTCATTGTGGAACAAATTTCTGTCACATCCGTTCGAAGAATCCCAGTGTTGTTTTAACTTTGTCGCAGACAGAATTCTTGCCAGCCTTCCCGTCAGCAGGTATTTCGTGCAAAAGACATTTGAGTGCAGACATTTGAAATCACCCCTCAAAATGAAATCAAGTGAGGTCAGAATATGTGAACGAACTAGCCTCGAAGCTAACAATTCTCTTGCCACCATTCATTCAAGGATACTCTGTAGCACGTGTCTCAGGCAAGATGTGCAAATTGATCTGAGGCCCATTACGTTAGAACCACACAGTAAACGAAGATCATGCCTTCGTGCACTACATGTTAGTCGGTTTTGCCTACCCTGCGATATTACCAACTGCGTACATAATAAAACCGTTTATTATACCGATCAAACAAGGATTCGTACGAAACTTCCTGGCAGATTAAAAATGCGTACCGGACCAAGACTCGAACTTCTCCTTTCGCGGGCAAGTGCTCTACCGTCTGAGCTACCCAAGCACGACTCACGCCCCCTCCTCACAGCTTCACTTCTCCCAGCAACTCGTCTCCTACCTTCCAAACTTCACAGAAACTCTCCTGCGAACCTTGCAGAACTAGCGCTCCTGGAAGAAAGGATATAGCGGAGACATGGCTCAGCCACAGCCTGGGGGATGTTTCCAGAATGATATTTTTGCTCTGCAGTGGAGTGTACGGCGTTATGAAACTTCCTGGCAGATTAAAACTGTGTGCCGGACACTCCGCTGCAGAGTGAAAGTCTCATTAAGGATTCGTATGTTCTCATAACTCTTTGGGGAAATAGTGCCAAACACGTTTGTTGTAGCAACTTTCCATTCAGTCGTTTACCTCAGATTGATACATTTACCCGTCCTCATCAACTCTGAAATTTTTTTCTAGTCAACACAGGAACAATCTTATGCAAAATTATTGAAATGACTAGAATTTCAGCGAAAGAAAAAGAAATGGCTTATTTAGGTCGTTAGAGAAGGAGCACAAACGCAGATTTGTTGAAAATGGGGAAGGAAGTCAGCCGATTCCTTTTCATAACCCCGGATTTGCCTTTATCGATGTAACGGAACAAAACTAAATATGGAAGGCCAACCTAGAGTTGCCATCCTGCTGAATATGATCCAGTGTCCTACGATTTCACCACCTCGCTCGGTGATATTTCGGCGAGGTAGCAGTGTGAGCTTTCATGGGAAGGGTAGTTTATCCAAAATACTGCCACACACTTCGCACATTCTTGATCAGTAACGTATTAGTGTTTATTCCAAGGGACGTGCATATACCTGTTGCGCTGGTTCCGGATACAGATATTCCCCTTGTTTGTCACGTCAGATTACCAACAAGCGCCGATCGCAAGGTATCGGCAGTACAAATAACGACCAATATTGCTCCCTGAGAGTTAACTAGAACCATTTCTGACTGTGTACTGGAAGCCAAGCTACGAGAAATGGGGCCTTTCACGAGTTTCTTCTTTCGCTTCATACTCGCCTCTGCAAGGTGACTATGCTAAAGGGGGACGAATTGCAGTGAACGATCCCTAAGAGGATAAGAAGCGAACAAGGCAAATTGGACATAAGGCTTGAAGGCGGATATAAAAGATCTTTAGTAGTTTAGGCTTCAGTTATTGAAAGTACACACCAGGAAAGTGGGAAATGTTTTGTCCACGATATTGTTTAAGCTCCACACTCAAAAGGACTATCAGCTGGAGCTCCTGTTCCTTTTTAGGAGACATAATTCCGACCTGTAAAGAAAGCTACAATTTCAAATACAATACATAAAGCATTGTCACCGCCAGACACCACACTCGCTAGGTGGTAGCCTTTAAATCGGCCGCGGTCCATTAGTATACGTTGGACCCGCGTGTCACCACTATCAGTGATTGCTGTGGACATCTTTCGCAGATGATTGACTTTATGCATTGAAGCAAATGAGGATAACTTCGAACAATTTATTCTTGGCTAATTTCATTAACTAAGCACCCCAAATTGTGAGAGGCAAGGGGACTCACACTAATGAAGCACCCCATGGAAACATCATTCTTCTATGTCCTTGTCGTTGTTCCAGGGTAACGCTAAAAGTAGGATACAGTACATTTTGTACAAAAATGGCTTATCTTGGCGTATCGAATGAATTGGTGTACATTTTGTATCGATTTGATGCGTCTTTCTCGGATAATTCTAAATAAATCAGAGCTCTTCCACAATTTTACTTTTTTCTCGATTTCAGCGCCATCTGTCAATAGTTTAAGAACATGTTTCAGACAAAACTTGATCACTTTTTTTATGGAGAATCGGAATCTGCAATAAAAATTGGGGTTTCCATTTAAGATTTAAAAGTTGCCCCCCCCCGCATACAAGAATTTCCGCAAAGAGTAAACGGAATCATACGCTCTCAATACACAACTCTTAAGAAGACAATATTGTTTTATTATGTAGGAGGTGATGATAATTTTGAATCTATAACACGAAGAACTGGAAACATGATATTATGACCTAGAATGAGCATCTACTTAACCAAAAGCGAGCGACGTATGAGCTTTCATTCCCCCCTCCCAGAAGCATATCACCGCAAGAATGAACGCCGAGTGATCGCAAGTTAACTGTGCAGCTATTTAAAATGCACTTCTGATATAACCTATACATTCGTCTAACAGTAACCGCGGTAAGTAGTTAAAAAGATCTTACCCAGTATCTTCATCATTACAAGTCCTTAGAACTAACTCTCACCGACGCCAGACAAAGTCAGACTACCCCCCAACTCAAGTAAAATAGAACTCGACGAAAATCAGCACCGGGATGGCGTATACATTTTCGAACCGTAGAACCTCGCGGTTCCAGAAACGACGAACAATTCCCACTGGCTGATGGTTTAGACCTCCAAAGATACGAAATCCATCAGTGCAGACTTAAAGAGAATGATTAAAGAGCTTTTTTTTAATTAATCCAAGGTGTCTATAGCGCAAACACTCAAAGCAAGCCGGCCGGTGTGACCGAGCAGTTCTAGGCGCTTCAGTCTGGAACCGCGAGACCGCTACGGTCGCAGGTTCGAATCCTGCCTCGGGCATGGATGTGTGTGATGTCCTTAGGTTAGTTAGGTTTAAGTAGTTCTAAGTTCTAGGGGACTGATGACCACAGATGTTAAGTCCCATAGTGCTCAGAGCCATTTGAACCATTTTGAACTCAAAACAATGCAAAAATAAACTCGCAACTGAAGGAAGGAAAAATATCGCGAGTAAAAAATGAAAACTGCAGATGAACAGACAACTTTCAGCTGGAAGGATGACTGGCTGTTTTCACTCACACAACGATATTCTTCCTTGGCGACTATGATGGTCGGCTGCAAGTACTCAGTCGACCGAGAAGGCAAGACATGAAAGAGTGTATCAGACAGCATCTTATAGGTCCCAGTGTGGTCATCGTGGTGTAGGGAGCCAAGGCAAACAACAATCGCGGATAATGAAAAAGACCGCGTCAGCTGTATGATAAATATGTATTTGTGATCAAAATTGTTTCATGGCGTTATAGCCACATATTCAGAGACACTTATTTATTTCGTAACTTAGTTCAAGTAATAACCAGCAGGTGGCCCAACTTTATCTGTCAGTTGTGACAAAAAATGTTCAGCCATCAAAAGGTCGGTAGCCCATGCTAAAATACAGCACAATATTGGAAATCAAAGGCGTTACATTATCGTGAAAACCTGAGATAGGCGGTGGTCGGGAAGACTTTGCTGCAATAATGGTATATTTGTGGTCTTTCTTAAAGGAACACGGAACAGTATAGAGTACAGCCAGAACATCACACACTGCAACCTGTTGTCGCTTCAGCAGTTCTGGTGAGATGAGCGCTTTCAACAGGATACTGCCAGTGCTGACACCCAGAGTGTTAAACAAGAAACTCTCTAAGACGTTAAATGTCACTAGTCAACACAGTCACAAAGGGTTCCTGTATTGAGCAAGTACAGGAAGATCATGAGACGGCAGCTGGTATGGTCTGCAACACCGAGAACGTCCCTTTCTTCAACCCAAATGGAATGTGGAAGTTACGCACACAGTATTTACCAAGACGACATGCAGTGCTGCAAGACTATATTGACGCTAGACTAGGGATGCAAGGCAATAAAATTATTTTCTAATTCTGTCCATTGGTATATCACTCTGTAATTACGATCATACACAATTTTAGATCCATCTATGTTTATTTTCTGGCATGTAATCGATACTCATTAGTACGAGGGCAGTTCAATAAGTAATGCAACACATATTTTTTCTGAAACAGGGGTTGTTTTATTCAGCATTGAAATACACCAGGTTATTCCCCAATCTTTTAGCTACACAACACTATTTTTCATCTCCATTCAATGCTACGGCCTTACGCCACCTTGAAATGAGGGCCTGTGTGCCTGCACGGTACCATTCCACGTCGATGTCGGAGCCAACGTCGTACTGCATCAATAACTTCTTCATCATCCGTGTAGTGCCTCCCACGGATTGCGTCCTTCATTGGGCCAAACATATAGAAATCCGACGGTGCGAGATCGGGGCTGTAGGGTGCATGAGGAAGAACAGTCCACTGAAGTTTTGTGAGCTCCTCTCGGGTGCGAAGACTAGTGTGAGGTCTTGCGTTGTCATGAAGAAGGAGAAGTTCGTTCAGATTTTTGTGCCTACGAACACGCTGAAGTCGTTTCTTCAATTTATGAAGAGTAGCACAATACACTTCAGAGTTGATCGTTTGACCATGGGGAAGGACATCGAACAGAATAACCCCTTCAGCGTCCCAGAAGACTGTAACCATGACTTTACCGGCTGAAGGTATGGCTTTAAACTTTTTCTTGGTAGGGGAGTGGGTGTGGCGCCACTCCATTGATTGCCGCTTTGTTTCAGGTTCGAAGTGATGAACCCATGTTTCATCGCCTGTAACAATCTTTGACAAGAAATTGTCACCCTCAGCCACATGACGAACAAGCAATTCCGCACAGATGGTTCTCCTTTGCTCTTTATGGTGTTCGGTTAGACAACGAGGGACCCAGCAGGAACAAACCTTTGAATATCCCAACTGGTGAACAATTGTGACAGCACTACCAACAGAGATGTCAAGTTGAGCACTGACTTGTTTGTTGGTGATCCGTCGATCATCTCGAACGAGTGTGTTCGCACGCTCCGCCATTGCAGGAGTCGCAGCTGTGCACGGCCGGCCCACACGCGGGAGATCAGACAGTCTTGCTTGACCTTGCGGCGATGATGACACACGCTTTGGCCAACGACTCACCATGCTTTTGTCCACTGCCAGATCACCGTAGACATTCTGCAAGCGCCTATGAATATCTGAGATGCCCTGGTTTTCCGCCAAAAGAAACTCGATCACTGCCCGTTGTTTGCAACGCACATCCGTTACAGACGCCATTTTAACAGCTCCGTACAACGCTGCCACCTGTCGGAAGTCAATGAAACTATACGAGACGAAGCGGGAATGTTTCAAAATATTCCACAAGAAATTTCCGGTTTTTTCAACCAAAATTGGCCGAGAAAAAAAATGTGTTGCATTACTTATTGAACTGCCCTCGTAGATGAATATACTTAGCGTAGCCGTTGTCGTTTAGTTCTGACCTACAGGTCTACGGCTTCATTTGCAATATGCGGTGTTGCTGAAGTTCGAGTAACAAGTAGAAACTTCATAGAATGTTTGTTTAGTACCTATACCCAAAGAAAACATGCATCTAATGCAGTACAACATGGCTGTCATCAGTATTGTCACCATACCATTACTCGAAACGTAAATACAGTGTCAGCTGAAGTCACACACCTGCAGTCAGGCCAACCACGTGCCACCTTCTGTCTGCGGACATTCTCTCGATATTCTGCCAGCAACTGCCTGCCTTGAGCTCATTCTGCTTCTTTTGTAATGGTGGCTTGTGAAGCCACTTCACGGGTTAATAAAAATTCAAATCATCTATCATATAACTAAAAAATTGCGTTAGGTTAGTTTCGTGGAAGATTTCTCGCACCAAAACAAAAATCGAGCACTTTCATAGACTCCAATTTATGTCCATTGACATAAGGATGAAAGGGCTAAAAAAACAACAAAAACATTAATCACTGCAAAAATACCAGGACCCACATGGATAGCTGTGCGTATTGGCATGTTGCTCTTGGAATTCGGCGAGTAGCGCCATCTACATTCTGTATATGAGGAAAAACTAAGCAGCGAGTTGCTCATTCAGATATAGCATTTGAAAGTTGGTCGTTTGTAAGATGATTGAGGTAACCACTTATAACAAGGAGAAACTTGCACCAACAGCTGTCGGAATTCGACAGGGCTGGCTCCTGGCCTGTGGGTGATGCAGCTTACCGTTCTGTGATATTACTGCTGGCGATTAGCTCCCGAGAAGTAGACATAATGTTCACTCGGGCAGTAAGGATCCTACGGTCAAGTCATGTATCTTGAGTAAGGATATGGGTTTGTTCGCAGCAAGACAATTATCCATATGGAAAGTGCGGCCGCGGCTGGAGCATCACAGACTGTCAGCATGGTGATCATTGTTGCACCTTCTCTTGATGTGACAACAGAGAGAAGCATGTTGACACTGGAGCGCCCAACAATAACAATTCACACAGGAATGCAACCTGTTGTCTTTTCAGACGAGTCTCAGTTCTTAGTACATCACAATGTACGTGTGTGCAGTGTCCAAAGGGAATGAACGTTGCCAGATTACATTCGTCGTCTTCGTGTGGACCCAAATTCTCGTGGGATGGCATGTGGTGCCATTGCATACACTACATGATCACCTCTGGTTCTCATACATAGTAGTTTGGGCACCAGCTGTTACATTTCTGATGTTTCAAGGCCAGTGACTGAGCTCTTTCTTCGAGATCTCCATGTCATTACGTTCCAACTACATAATGCAAGACCATATGTTTCCCTTGCTCTCCCGGCCTGCCTCAAAACAGAGGGTGTTAGACTGTCGCCCAGTTCAGCTCTGGTAACATCTGGCTCTTGGTTGCAGAGAGACTAGAACGTCATCCCCCAACAGCCACTACAATTAATGACCTCTGGCATAGATATGAAGCGGCATGAACAGACGTACACGTACCTGTAATCCCTTCGCAGTTCGACTTGTTTCCCAGTCAGGATAGAGTCATTGTTGCTGCCAGAGGTGGCAATTCTACGTACTCAATTTTGTAGCCTGTATACCGTGTAATCAACTACAACTGAATCACCTATTCTTCTTATTACACTCTATTCACACATCAAGTAAAATTTCGTTACTTTCTTTCCCTCATGGTGGCAAAATTTTAGAGGCCAAGATATACACTGGTCAGCCGGAACATTATGACCACCGACCTACTATCGATATAAACCCACCCAAGCGATAGCAGCATCACCTGGCGAGGAATGACTGCTAATTAGACACAACTACCGTGCATGTAGTATCAGTAAGCGCGATGTCTGCGTGTAGATGGGGAAGGTGTGCGATCTATCTGAGTATCTGAGTTTGACCGAGGGCAGATTGTGATGCCTTGGAGGCTGGGAACAAGCATTTCGGAAACTGCACGACTTGTCGGGTGTTCGAGGAGTGCTGTGGTGAGTGTCTGCAATACGTGGCTAAACCAAGGTCAAACCATGTCCAGACGTCATGGGATTGGACAGCGAACCCACATTACAGATGTCGGATGTTATAGGCTGGACAGACTGATAAGAGAGGACAGGCTGCGGACTGTGGCGGAACTAACATCAACCTTTAATACTGGACAGAATAAAAGTGCATCTGAACACACAGTGCACTGAACACTCCTAACGATGGGCCTCTGCAGCCGACGACCAATGCATGTGCCAATGTTAACACCACGATATCTGCAACTACGACTGGAATGGGTACATGACCATCGGGACTGGACGTCAGCGATGTGGCAGAGCGTTTCAAGGTCTGATGAATCTCGATACCTTCTTCATCATGCAGTTGGGAGGGCTCAAAAATGTTCAAATTTGTGTGAAATCTTATGGGACTTAACTGCTAAGGTCATCAGTCTCTAAGCTTACACACTACTTAACCTAAATTATCCAAAGGACAAACACACACCCATGCCCGAGGGAGGACTCGAACCTCCGCCGGGACCACCCGCACAGTCCATGACTGCAGCGCCTTAGACCGCTCGGCGGGAGGGCTCGAATCCACCGTCTTCCAGGGGAACCGTTCCTGGACACCTGCAGTGCAGACGGAGAGAAGCTGGCGGCGGCTCTATTATGCTCTGAAGAACATTCATTTGGGCATCTATAGGTCCAAAGGAGCTCGTGCAGGACACCATGACGGCCACGGACCACGTACACCACTTCATGACGATCGTGTTTCCCGAAAGCAGTGAAATTTTTCAACACGATAATGCGCCATCTCACAAGGCCAGGAGAGTGATGTAATGATTCGATGAACACAGTACCAATTGATGTGCTGACGCCTCAACTTTCTAAATCTGAACCCAATCGAACACATCTGGGATGTGATTGAATGTGACGTCAGAGCTCATCGCCCCCCTCCCCACTGTGCAGATGTGGCGCCAGCTCCATCCAGCGAACTACCAACACCTCATTGTTTTCATGCCACAACGCGCTGCCGCTGTTATCCGTGCCAAGGGTGGAGTACTGGCAATAAAGTAGGTGGTCATAATGTTCTGGCTGATCAGTGTGTATACGACACGTATATACACAGCTGGAAAAAGATTAGTACACCTGGAAAGAAGATGTTGATTTTCATCTGATGACTGCGTAAGCCAGCAGGGGAATAGCAGATGTACTGATAATCGTTTCAACATCGTCCGCTATCAGACAGCGTATTTGCTTAGCTATCAGAGCGCCATCTGTGCCTACTCTTTAATAGCGTATGCTCACAGCCAGAAGACCCAGAGCGGTGCAAATATGTGAAGCAAGCAGGCGACCACGTCATAGAGATGCACTCGTGTTTCCTACATCCAACTGAGCGAGTTTGAAAGGGGGTCAAACGGTGGTCTTCCGAGTGGCGGCATGGTCCTTTTGGAAAATTGTCACACACAAGTTGGACGTGCTGCGTCAGTTGTGCCACGATGCTGGTATCAGTGATCAAGTGAACACTCATACATCCACAGACGAGGTTCTGGACTTCCACACAGCACGGCGTCTGCCAGGATCGTCATATTGTATGGGCAGCAGTGGCAGATCATACGGCTATCACAGCACAGATAAGAGGTCTTGTGAGCCCACATGTGTCAACACGAACTGTTGAAAACTCGTTTTTAGCAGAGGGGCTAAGGGCACGTACATCTCTAGCCTGTCTTTCACTCACGCCACAGCACGGCATGCACATCTCGACTGGTTCCCTCACAGGATGACTTGGAAGATGGAGTTGTGCACTGTCGTCTTCAGTGATGAAAGCAGTTTCTGCCTGCATTCAGGCGATGGTCGGTTGTGAGTACGACGTAGCCTTGGTAAACGCTGTCTTGAGTGCATTCATCCAAGACACACCAGCCCCATCTCCGGCCTTATGGTCTGTAGTGCAATAAGCTACAACTCTAGTTCAGCATTAGTGTTCCTTAACGGGGCGCTAATATGTGCTCGGTATGTGCAGAATGTTGTTAGACCCATTCTTTTGCCGTTCTTGCAACAGGAAGATGATGTGTTCTTCCAACATAAACTGCCTGTGAAACTCAACATGCTCTGCAAAACGTGCAGCAACTTCTCTGGCCAGCAGGACTTCTGGACATGTCTCCAGTTTACTACTCTTACAGAACTATGTGAACAGCTCGAGAAGGGAATAACGTATCCCAGGACAGTATTCGCCATCTGTAAGATCGACTGGATGCCAGAGTCAGCACCTGCAGTGCCATCGATAGAGGTTACATCACGCACTAGTATGGTTGTTTCAGTATGGATTGATACTTTGTACCTCACTACCGCTTGTGCTATTGGTATACGACGTCTGTTCAAAAACTGCCGGAACATTCTTAATTTCTCACCAATGGGGTTTTGAAGCGAAATGCGATTGGCGTCCCTGCACACACCTTTGTTTAATGTGTAACCGCCGGAAGTTTCATCGTTGTATGGTTGCTAGTTACTGTTCAGTATTGAATTGAGTAGTGCGTTGTCTTGCACAGTTTGCAAATTTCGAGATGGCAGAGTTAGAGGAGCAACGCGTCTGCATTATTTTTGCGTGAAACTCAAGAAAACCTTTACAGAGACTCACCAATTCAAGTTATTCAGGAAGCCTATAGTTATGAGTGCCTAAGCAGTACTCAATGTTACGAATGGTTCACAGAGTTTAAAAATGGCCAGACAGATGTTAAAGATGACCCTAGTTCCGGAGGCCCTTCGACGTCTATGACGACGCTCATGTCAGGAACGTCTACGAAATTGTGCCTGCCAATTGAAGACTAACTGTCCGAGAGGTGCAGAAGAATATAATATTTCAGTTGGATCATGTTCTGAAATCCTGAGACAGCATTTTGGAGTGCATCGTGTTGCTGTCAAGTTCATCCCACGGCTCATGAGTCAAGACCAGAAAGACCTTCGGCTCACCATTTTTGAAGTTCTTCTGGATTGCGCAAATGAGAACTAGAGGTTCGTTAAAGAATCATAACTGGTGATGAGACGTGGGTCTATGGTTATGATTTTGACACCAATGTTTACTCTTCACAATGGGTAGGGAAAGGTTCTCCAAGACCAAAAAAAGCTCACCAGGTAAAGTCAAATATCAAAGCCATAATGATAGTTTTGTTTGACTTTGAAGGATTAGTTCATTTTGAATTCGTGTCACAGGAACAAACTGTTAATCGATGGTACTATCAGGAAATGTTGCGGCGCCTACGAGAAACTGTGAGAGCGACCTGAAATGTGCCGAGACAATTCATGGGTCTTGCATCACGATAATGCACCCGCGCATTCATCCATGTTGGTGTGTGACTATTGCACAGAAAACGAAATCACTGTACTGCCTCATACTCCATACTCTCCCGACCTGGCCCCCTTGGACTTCTTTTTTATTTCCAAAAAAAATGGTTCAAATGGCTCTGAGCGCTATGGGACTTAACGTCTGATGTCATCAGTCCCCTAGTACTTAGAACTACTTAAACCTAACTAACCTAAGGACATCACACACATCCATGCCCCAGGCAGGATTCGAACCTGCGACCGTAGCGGTAGCGCAGTTTCAGACTGTAGCGCCTAGAACCGCTCGGCCACTCCGGCCGGCTTTATTTCCAAAGTTGAAAACACCATTGAATGGACAAAGATTTGCAACGATAGACGAGATAAAAGAAAATTCGGAGGTGGCACATTGCGTGCTCCAACAACAGGTGTACCAAGACTGCTTCCAGAAGTTGAAACGGCGTTGGGGACGGTGTAGCGATTCTGGTGGAGACTATTTCGAAGGAGACCACACAAAATAAGGGAAAGGTAAGGGCAGAAAAATTTTGTGGGCAAAGTTCCAGAATTATTTGAACAGACCTGTGTGTGCACATGTGTGTGTGTGGGGGGGGTGTCCAGGCTATGCTCCAAAACTCCTGGATAGATTTTGACCATATTTGGCACAAAAACTACAGGCCTTATGAGTATCAGGACTGTGGGGTTTATAACCACCTAGTTCTAATAGGAGCAGAGATATGGGCAAAAAGGTGTTTTTCCAGGCTCTAGCATATAGGCTGCTCTGCACGGCAGGCATGTTGTTAGTAACATTATTGACCTGCCGAATCAATCTGCTTTGCTGGGCAGCCTACAAATCAGTGACAAGAAATGGTTTTCTAGGACCCAATATGTTCACTTTCATGCATGACAGGCATGCTTTGTTTGAGTAGTATCAGCCCACTCTATCAACCTGCATTGCATGGCAGACTTTCTCTCAGTGGTAAATAAATTATTTCAAGCCTCTGATTTTTAGCTTGCCCTTCATAACAGGTTTGTTGTGGGAAAAGTATCCGTTTGCCTTATTGAATAATATTGCAGGGTCTATATGTCATGATAAGCATGGCTGGGGACAGGACGGAAGGGATGGACAGAGCAAGGAAGGAGGCTATGGACTGAGAAGGGGAGACTTTCATGAGGCAGGTGAAAGGAGTTGAGAGGAGTTCAGCAGGTGGCAAAGGAAGAGAGGAAACAGAGAGTGAAAGAGAGATAGTAAGGAGGATATGGTCCAAGGGAGGGGGAAAAGGTATGGTCAAAGAGAGGAGATGGAGGACGTGGAGACAGACTGATAAAGATGGGAGGATGAAGTGGACAGACAGAGGGAAGAAGAGGTAGACACAAAAGGGGGAGAAGGAGGTGGGTCCAAGATACGTGTCGAATGCAGGCAAAGCTGTGGGCGAAAGGTTAGTACGTGTATAATAAATTGGTGCTAGTTGAAAATAGCGTCGTCTTCTCTCGCACAGTAACTGACATCAACGATGTAAATACCACCCTGCACTGTGAACAGGTCCATCGTGCTCACGTGCACATCACTCACAGGTTACAGTGGAAAAGGGCCACTCGGGTGTTAATAGAGAAAACTCTTCCGCTTATGTGGCTCCTGATGCGAAATGTCAACAGTGCTACATGTCATTTCGGTTTTACCTACACATTTACTGTTCAGTAAGAGAACATAATGTCTAAATAGAGCAATTAAATGGAGCTAGAGAACCAGGCGCCGCTTGCAAAGAAAAGCCGAGTACAGCAATAACATATTTAACTAACTGTCAAAATTACGTATTTCCTCGCACTGTTGCACAAGGAGGCGAGAGCTCGCAACAGATGCTCAGCGGAGAAGACTCCGATTGCGGCAAGAGGTGTGCCATTACGAGCGACTATCTCGCGGAGTTATGAAACACATCTTAATAGAGACTTACCGGTCTGCCGACCAGCCGGAGCGAGCATTTGCTTGAATAATGCATTACACCAGGATCGTGCCCGCCACACGGCTACCGCGCTTTCGTTCCCAACGTTCGGCCAGCGAAGACACACACGTTCTCTACGTCAGGCCGCTTACGTGTGTGGAGTAGCGCATCAAACCATCTCTGCAAACTGTTCCGGGTTTCTGTCCACGTAACGCAAACACGAAAGTGCTTAGGTGTAGTAAAGAAGAAAGCAGTGATTTTTTTTAAATCCATAAATGAAGAATTGTGCGATCTAGAAAGAAAAGTTACGTAAAACGTCTTGGAACAGAGGTCTCGGACAGAGATTACCACAGTTTTTAGTTTCTTAAAAAGTAACGCAGACTGCTACGTTGTGAAATTGTTGTACCATTTAATTTAATTCTTGTTACGTAGTAGTTTTTTTAACAAATAACTGGAAGAAACAGTTTGTAAAAATGATTTTGAGTCTAATATTATTTTGTTTCAAATTGAACTGTCAATTATTGTTGATTGCATAAGACGTCTGGCTACCTCGGAATGATCTGGGCAAGCATACGTGCAACGCACGGGCTAAAAGAATACAACTGCCATATACTGGTGAAATTCTTCTTCTTTGGAAGCTGTGTTACATCCACCGGACTCAATCCACGTTCCTCTGTTCTGTAGCTCTTCCTTAGTATGCTGCTAACTTGGTATGTTTTTGATCTCATCCAGCAATCCAAGCACTGTTTGTCTCCCTTTCTTCCCTGCAATATTTCTTTCGATGACTTTGTTTCACGCAATTTCTTCACAAGATATGTTCCAGCTAAGTTGCTACACAGGTTTAAAAGTTTACTTACGAGCTCCTTACTACTGCCTAAGCTTCGTTACGTCTCTCTCTCTCTCTCTCTCTCTCTCTCTCTCTCTCTTTCTCTCTCTCTCTCTCTCTCTCTCACACACACACACACACACACACACACACACACACACACACACACACACAAACACACACACAAATTCTAGGGATGGGGAAAAATTTACCTCCAGCTGTGCTGTGAGACTACTGTTTGGTGTACCTGAAAATTACTTCATTGGACACACTTGAACACTTCATAACGAAGCACGGAGAAATACACCGTATATGAAATTAAACTCACCATAGTTTTGTTATATAAAATACAATCAATCCCTGATAAGAAACTAGCAATGTAAAAGAACTGTTCAAGGAAGCCAGCAATCATGTCTTTCTTACTGCTGTAGTTTATTATTCTGGTTGATGATTTACATGATATTCCTCGAAGTACAATCTATCTACATGACAGCACTTCCTTCTGCCTCTATAATTTCTTAAACGTTCCTCTACAGACGTCGAGAAACTTGGATACCCCGTAATGATGGAAATAGGAATATGTCACAGGCTTCCAAATGTGAGATATAACATAAGGTATAGACAGATATGGCGAAATTTTGCTATATACTCTGCGGCTTCTTTATCGAAGTGAGATATTACGTAGTCATGAGGAAGTCACCCCGCAATTCTATTAATCTGTGATCATTTCATTGCTATGTACCTCCTCATTAGCATCAACATGGGGGTGGGAATCTATAACTGGAGTGTAGAAGAGAACTAATATCTGATGAATCACTCTCATACATTTGAGAAAAGTGATCACCATGACCCCCGCTTTTTAGGTGGAAAATCGTTCGCATTATCCATGTTTGACAACCTTACGTTGTACACGAGGTACCGTTTTCCTTCCCTTCTCGGAATCCATGACACATAATGACTTCAAGAGAAAAGATGCAGTGCCTCACGGCTTGTCTCCTTTCTCATAACGTCCTATTCAAAAGTCAGCGGAAGTGATATATACACACATCAAAAAAAGTTTTGCGTCACCCCAGTTCCCAGAACTCCTGAAGATAGACGTTCACTGTAGACACTAGAGTGCTGCATGACCGAGTGAGCGAGCACAAAATATGAGATGAGGCGAGCACATCCTAACTAGATAGGCTGCCCGCACTAGTTCTAGTGACCGAGCATAGATGCCGTGACCGAATACGAAGCACGTAACTTCAAACACATTACACGTGTCATTATCCCTGGGAGACTGCAGCCAGCACGGGCTTCTCATTTGTGGTGTGTCTTTCTCTGTAACCGTGCAGCGCGAGGAAGTCAGTGCAGTAAGACATAAGATTGAAACCAATGTTTGCACATTGAAGAAACGGGAAGGTCTAAAAAGCAAAGTTCTAGACGAAAACAGTGCGTCTACTGGGTACGTATCGTGCATAAACTGCTCCACATTACTGTGTTTCCAGGCGGGAAACACTCATTTAAAGAAACACAGTTGCAAGAAACCTCACGAAGGTACAGCTCCTTCAGGGATACCGACAGTAATAAAAAATAGTATTACAGCAAAGTGTGTTGTAATGTGTGCTAAAGATATGAGACCTTTCAATGCTGTTTCCGGTGAAGGTTTCAGAGAATTATCAAAGAATTAATACATGTAGGTGCGCATTATGGAGAAGTTAACGTGGCAGATGTCATGCCACATCCCTCTACTATAAGCAGACACGTCAAAGAACAAGCTGATGCAATACGAAACAGCATAATGCCTTCTATTGTTGAGGAAGTTATTAATAAAACATGTGCTGCGACTGTTGATATGTGGACTTATTCGAATGATCAGGTGCACTATTTGACGCTTACAACACATCACATTAACACAGATTTGTCTCTTGTGAACAATGTTTTATTTACAACAAAATTCCCTGACGTTAAGAAGACGGGAAAGAAATTGAAGATAGGATGGCTGATTGGGACATTACGCCGGACATGTGCACAGTTTTGTTTTAGTCTCCGACCAGGGTGCCAATGTAAGAAAGGCTTCGGAAAATCACGAAAGGATTCCTTGTGCTGCTTATTGTATAAACGCAGCACTTAGCCATACTTTCGATGAAGACAACTTCTTGTTAAATCATGTCCCGAACATCGCATCAACAATAAATACTGCAAAACGCATTGTAAGGTACATTTAGAAAATTAGCCTCTGCTCGTCTTTGAAATCATCGTTGAAACAAGAGGTCTGCACACGCTGGAGCAGCTTGTACACTATGCTGGAATCCTTACACACACAGCATAACGAAGTTGCTGCTTTTCTGACGTAAAAGGACTCCGCTTACAGATTGCAAGGATATGATAATGAGCTTGCAGGAAAAATTGCGCACTTCCTTAGACCATTTAAAGAGGGCACAGATGAATTAGAAGACGAAAATGAACCGACAATCCAGTTAGTTTTTCTTTGGTTTCACAAGCTGCAACAAATTTGCAGTGTCCATGACACCGTCAGTTGAGTAATTACTGCAGTTGAAAGCACTGTTTCATTATTACACGCGATAGATTTATAATTAACTTGCGTAATTGATGTGTACTAACAGATATGTATTTTTTAACAGGAGGTACAAAGGATTAAATATCGAGCCTTGACTTTCGTTTGTGAGAAGATTGTGATCACCTCCAGACATAAAATTACTACGTTTCTTTGGCGGTCTTTCCGTGATATTAATATGTTTGAAATAAATTAAAAGCAGGAAATTCTTTGCAATGTGCGACAAATGTGTGCTATTTACGCAGGCACAACATGCAATCATTAACATAATCGTTATGCATAGTTAGTGGATGGTGTATTGTAGAGAAACGAGAATGTTATAATTCGTATAACATTTCATTAACGTAAAACACCTCGTTTTCACGGGAACGTTTCGATGATTTCCACATCAGTTCTGTATTACTTGTCTCTTTTGTTTATTATCATAGATCCTTCAAGTACTGTGTCATCACCACCCAGAAAGAGACATTGTTTCAAGTAATGGAGGAACAACAGATCATCCGCAGCAGATGAAGTAGGTCTCTACATTGATGACATCATAAAGTGGTGGAGCAGACATGAAACAGATCTGCCACGCCTGGCTGCAGTTGCAAGCCGTGTTTTATGTATCCCAGCAACAAACGCACCCAGTGAAAGACGCTTTAGTAAAGCCGGCATGTTACTAACAAATCGCCGCAGCCAACTAAATCCGGAACGCGTTAGTGATTCACCGCTGATCAACAATAACTATAATTTTGTTCTGTTGCAAACAAGTGAAAAGTATCACAAGTTACGTCTGTAAATGTTTAATGTTCTTTGTATGGTTTATTTATGAAGATGGTTGTCTTCTAGATTACAGGGACAGCAAATATTTAATGATTCCTATTAATGAAAGTAAAAATATATCTTCTGTTCGGAAATGAGATTCGTCTTGTATCCGCGATTGTATTTAAATATCATTTTACTTCCCAAGTGCTGTATGAATGTTGCTGTGTCACGTACCCGTTCTTGAAAACGTTACTTTTGTATTAAAAGGGAGAGAGACAGAGATAAATACATTGTGTGTGTGTGTGTGTGTGTGTGTGTGTTTGAGAGAGAGCGCGAGACAGACAGAGACAGAGAGGCGTTGGATTTGTACAATACAGTACAGTACAGTACAGCGAGCCGAGGCGAGGCTAGGTGAGACGTCAGCAGTGACCGGTCGTGCTCGGTTATCCGCGTGTCCGGAATCCGGACAACAGACATGGGGCGAGTACGTGACCGAGCCGAGTCGTGTGGGGCCGGATACGAGCGGCTCGGTCCCCCCGTCAAAAGGCGAGCCGTGACCGGTCAAACATTGAGCGTTGCAGCACTTTAGTAGACACATTCCCTACGACTGTTCAGAGGTGTCACTAAAGCCGGCCACAGATGTAAACAACCATGCATGAGCAGCGCCTATTAGTCGGAGGGGGTCCGACAGCCGATCAGTTCCAGTCATTCCACCAGGAAGGAAGTATACGGATCGTGTTGTCTGTGGTTCAATCATACCTAGACGGTCAATACCGCGGTTCCATCAAGTCCTCATTGTTACTTCGTGCGCGGAAGATTTTGCAACAATGGAAGTGTCCAGGCGTCTCGGAGTGAACCAAAGCGGTGTTGCTCTGACATGGAGGAGTTAGAGAGAGACACAAACTGTCGATGACATGCCTCGCTCAGGCCGCCCTAGGGCTACTACTGCAGTGGGTGACCGCTACCTGCGGATTATGGGTCTAAGGAACCCTGGCAGCAACGCCACCGTGTTGAATAGTGCTTTTCGTGCAGCCACAGGATGTCGTGTTACGACTCAAACTGTGCGCAATAGGCTGCATGATGTGCAACTTCACTCCCGAAGTCCATGGGGAGGTCCATCTTTGCAACCACAACACTATGCAGCGCGGTACAGATGGGCCCAAAAACATGCCGAATGGACCGCTCAGGATTGGCATCACGTTCTCTTCACCGATGAGTGTCGCATATGCCTTCAACCAGACAATCGTCGGAGACGTGTTTGAAGGCAACCCGGTCACGATGAACGCCTTAGACACACTATCCATCGAGTGCAGCAGGTTGGAGGTTCCCTGATGTTTTGCGGTGGCATTATGTGGGGCCGACGTACGCCGCTGGTGGGCATGGAAGGCGCAGTAACGGCTGTACGATACGTGAATGCCATCCTCCAACCGATAGTGCAACCATATCGGCAGCATATTGGCGAGGCAATCGTCTTCATGGACGACAATTCACGCCCCCATCGTGCACATCTTGTGACTGACTTCCTTCAGAATAACCACTTCGCTTGACTAGAGTGGCCAGCATGTTCTCCAGACATGAACCCTATCGGACATGCCTGAGATGGATTGAAAAGTGCTGTTTATGGACGACGTGACCCACCAACCACTCTGAGGGATCTACGCCGAATCTCCATTGAGGAGTGGGACAATCTGGACTAACAGTGCCTTGATGAACTTGTGGATAGTATGCCACGATGAATACAGGCTTGCATCAGTGCAAGAGGACGTGCTACTGGGTATTAGAGGTACCAGTGTGTACAGCAATCTGGACCACCACCTCTGAAGGTCTCGCTGTATGGTGGTGCAATATGCAATGTGTGGTTTTCATGAGCAATAAAAAGGGTGGAAATTATGTTTATGTTGATGTCTGTTCCAATTTTCTGCACAGGTTCCAGAACTCTCAGAACCGAGTTGATGTTAAAGTTTTTTTTAATGTGTGTATTTATAGGTAGTAGTGTTTGAATACTGCGTTTTCTTTTATAATTAATTAACTGTTGCGAATAGTATTCTGTTGCATAGTGTTGTACATTCGATGAACACATTCTTTCATTGTATTTCCTTGTATTACAGCTTTTTGAATTTGGAAGTTCTCCTCTTCTGTATTTGGTAGAGACTACCGCTTTCTCCGAGCACCTTGAGATCAGTTTCGGTATTATTTATGTAGTGGTGCTCCTGTATAACATTTTCTACAAAAGTGAAGTGTATTCTGTCACTTTTTATGGCTTTGCGGTACTCTGGACTATATTTAAAATTGCAGTAGGTCTTTTGCACATAGATCGTAATGGAAATAAGTTGACTAATAAATGTCTTGTTAAATTTGTCATCAGCGGTGTTGTTCATCCCGAGAAGGTTCTGTACAGTATTGTTTCTGCGGTATGTTATAAGCAGTCGTTGTTTCTCTAATATGTTCTTCATCCTGTCGACATTTCTGTTTCTGATGTTGCATGCAGGGTTTCTCTTAATGTGTGCTTTATGGGTTATGTTCTCTCCGTTATTCACGTATTCATGTTTCTGGCACTTCGCTGTGGGCGCTAGTTTATCCTCCGTTTGTCTTCTGCTCATTTACTTTTTCGTTTTGTCGTTTGCTTTCTGGTTACCTGGTGTGTTGTGCTTAGTTGTTACGTACATCCAAGTTCATCTAGTTGGGGTCTAGTAAATCTATTTAGAATGAACCTACTTTGGAGCCAAGCGTACAAAAACAGAACTCGTTGAACAAGGAATTAAGTACTTTCTACTACTTTGCAAATTCAGTACTGTCAGCCATAAATCGCCGCGCGGGATTAGCCGAGCGGTCTGTGGCACTGCAGTCATGGACTGTACGGCTGGTCCCGGCGGAGGTTCGAGTCCTCCCTCGGGCATGGGTGTGTGTGTTTGTCCTTAGGATAACTTGGGTTAAGTAGTATGTAAGCTTAGGGACTGGTTACCTTAGCAGTTAAGTCCCATAAGATTTCACACACGTTTTTTTCTTCAGCCATAAAACACAAAAATAACACGCCAGCCTGTACAATCCCATCTTTAAAATTAACGCATTTTCTGGTAAGCGGTCACAACAAAATCAAATATGCACGGATTTTTGTACTTACATTTAAAATAGAAAATCAACCAAAAATTGGTTAAAATGGCTCTGAGCACTATGGGACTCAACATCTGAGGTCATCAGTCCCCTAGAACTTAGAACTATTTAAACCTAACAAACCTAAGGACATCACACACATCCATGCCCGAGGCAGGATTCGAACCTGCGACCGTAGCGGTCACACGGTTCCAGACTGATCCCGCCTAGAACCGCACGGCCACACCGGCCGGCAGTATTTTACAGAGCTATAACAAGACCAAACGAACATGACACACAGGTGTCAAAACATTTTTCGGTACAGGTTAAAAAAAATAAGAAAATAAAAAAAACGTTTTTGCAGTGGTCGATTTTTTTCCCTAAAACTCAAATTTGATTCGCTAACACAGAAAAACAGGAAATGGAGCTACCCCTAGCAACATGATTACATCCACAGGGGTGAGCTCGTGATTTTTCTACTCAGGAGTAAATTTTTCTTTTTGTTCACGTTGATAACATTTTTGAAGTCTGGACTAAGTATATTGTAGGCTATAAGATCTGCTTTCTTATAGCTCTAATCAAGAAGCAAAGAATTTCTGGACAAGATGAGCCTTGCAAATGACCGCAGAGGCATGTCTCTACACTGGAGCAGTAGTACTAGGCGCCTGCAGGTAGCAACCGCTTGATACATTTCTGGTGCCAGGTGGCTATTTAACAAGATTTTCAAAGCTTTCAACAAGTGTGGGTAGGTCCACTGAGATTGTCGCCGAATTGGAGGGAGGAGGGGCTTAGAGGGGCACTATTCCATTTTACTGACTCATGCGTCAGGGTCACACCCCTCCATTACTACCCCACAGGTGGGGCTGAAACAGGAGAGCTGAAAAAGCGTAAGACTTTTTGCTGTTGCCGATCACGTTCAAATTTCGTCCAACGGTTTTGAACGATATCTAGTGGTTCCACCCTGTGCACCGGAGCAAAAATTGCGGTCGCATTGCACTCCAAAGGCATGACATAACGTTCAATGGGGCTGTTAGTCCACGACGTTCTTAGAGAAGAGTTGGTGCGTCAGAGAAATGCGAGTAGTACCAAATCGTCAAGAACGTCGTCTTGTTGTTCATATCACTGCAAACTGTCTTTTTCGATCGCGAAATATGCGGCAATCAACGCCCTAAGGAAAGGGGGTCGCCTCATTGATGCCATTTATGCCGCCCGATGAGATACTTACGTGGCAATCCTGAAATGTTTTCCTCCGCCACTCATAAGAAAAAAGCTTGATTTCAACGGTGGGCGTCGCGGTTCTGACCTCCATCGCAGAGCCATAAAACGAAGGGATGAATTGCGGATAATAGGGCCTGCGACGACCTTACCATTGTGTGACATCTCCACGGAGGTGTGGGGCAGAATTGAGGTGAAATTTGGAGCCAGTGGGACATTATTAATCAATTTTAAACATCAAGTCAACTTTTGAACTCTGGACTTTTTTTCGACACCTTGCTGTTTGAAGCGTCTTTGAGCCAGAGGGTGAAGTCACAGGGCACCACGCTTTTGCTCCGTTACAGAAGAAGTTTGTACGCACCCTTGAGCCAAACTTCAAGTTTATGCTTCGCATTGGGACACACTAAGGGGGTTTCGAATAAGCGCTCCGTTAGTTCTCTTGCACAGTGTATTTTTGTATACGTCTCGTGTGTGTGGAACATGATACCCACTTTTCTGTCTCTTACAGTTAAGGTCTCTTCACTTAGTCCATTCGATCTAACCATTCACCAAGGTATTTAAATTTTGTGACAAGGTTACTCTTTACTTAACGTGTTGGCAATGATTCCGCCTTTTAAAAGAATGTCTTTAACATCATTTGTTTAGCTGATTCCTTCATAACAGTGTGCTCTCTCCTGCCATCATAACCATATTTTTACTCCGTCTTTCTTAGTGCCTAACCCCGATAGTTGAGTGGTCAGCGCGACAAACTATCATGCCAAGGGGCCCGGGTTCGATTCCCGGCTGGGTCGGAGATTTACTCCGCTCAGGGACTGGGTGTTGTGTTGTCCTAATGATCATCTCATCTCCATCGACACGCAAGTCGCCAAAGTGGCGTCAACTCAAAATACTTGCACCACGCGACCGGTCTACCCGACGGGAGGCCCTAGCCATACAACATTTCATCTAATTTCAATGCCTAGCCCTAATGGTTTCAACAGAGCTATCGATTTACTGTTACACTATGACACAAAGGCACCATCGATCTAATTTTAAAGAGAGTAAATGATTGAATAATCATGTAACAAGCTTATTTCATTATATTGCACAGACTGAACTCAAATGTGTTAGTTAAATTCCATGCATTGGATTTTGAGGTGAAAATAATGAAATTAAATTCACTATTCAACTCAAAGGCAATATGCATCTACTTGCCCTGTATCAGTACTCAAATATGCAAAAACCAAGATGAAGAAAACTAAATAAAGATTATTCTGTCGCACAAAATACGATTTCCACTAGCATATAGTGCCAATGATGTGAATAATAAGTATTCATGCACCCTGAAATGTACATAGTTACTCTAATTACACTAAAACACCTAACCCATGTTAGATGTGGCAGTGTATATATCTTTCTGTAATCATAAGAACTGAGTAACAAGGCAAAGAGGTTGGACCACAATGTGCATTATTGCGGTCGTTTATTTAAGAGCGTTTGGTGAAAACCACATGATTAAAGGCGTCAGGGGTCATGAGATATTTCAATTTTAATTTAGTACTGAAATCAAAATTCACTGCGGCAACGCGGTACCCGAAGGCGATCATTGTCGTGAGTTGGGACCACAGAGCACCCAAGAACGTCAAGTAGTCATGGTGGTGAATGCAACATCGCGTAGGGAAGCTTTCTGGAAGCTGGCGTAAGAATACGAAGTGCAAAAACTGAAATATAGACGCGCTATGCGGCGGCCGATAATCCTTTGCAACAAGCAGGTGGACGAGTCCAGAGAATGGAGCAGAGGGGAAAGAAAAAATAGTCTATCCGAAAAACACATTCTGTAAGAGTAAGAATTAAGGGAGAAGTGTTGCTGTAGGTTGTCGCTGATGGCAGTCTGGTTGCGACTGTAAAGTTAGAGTATGTGCCGTCTTGAAGGAATCGTGTGACTTATTGCTGGCAGATCCAAAACCATCCTTGCGGTTTATGTCCAACACGGCACAATGGCGTGTGAGATTAGCTAATTCGGTAGGGCAGAATTATCTTGTCTGCTGGAATTAGTTTCAGTTGTGCAATCCCCTTGAATTCTGATACGTGCTATTGTCAACTTTGCATAAATGTTCTAACCTACATACACCAACTTCATTGGAAGGACGAAGGGTCTCAATAATAAATTTGATTTTACCAGCTTAGTTTGTTCTTTCTTTATCGATGCACCGACTCTTACCAGAGCAATGTTCTATTCACGCTAAGTTCGATCAGGTTCACAAACGGGAGCGCAGCATAGGAACACTTGCATCGCAGGTAAGAGCAGGTTGGTTAACAGGTTGCGCATGCGCATCTGAACTTCAAGTACGCAGCATCAGAAGGTAGGTCTGTGCTGTGAGTGTAAGTCACGCACCACTGTTGGTCTACACTTACCGTGCCAGGCAGGGTGTTCTATATTACAATGAAGAAATGAGGTTTTTGCTGGTTTTTTCTATTGAAGGGTAAACGGATGTATGTAGAATGCTGGAATGATTGATCTGTGAAGTTTTTTATGGCTCTTTTTATTCTAATTATTCTATTATTCTATTAATTGTTAAAACGTATTACTCATAACCGAGGGAAAGTAAATCATGCCCCACATGTAATCCTCGTAATATTGTTAAAAAAACCAGTTTCAATTGCGTGTACACCAGCTGTCAGATTCGAACTAATACACGCTCCGGTTCTCAAACAATCAGAACAAAGCACTCTTATGACAGGTTCGCTCGCGTGTCGTATAATGGCAGTTTGTCAATTTTCTCACTTTACAAATTTATTAATTTATTAAGTGAGAAATCAGAATCTACGAAACATGGCAAATGCACTGAATGAATGGGAGCATGTGTGACTACAGCTTTAAAAACTGATTCGAAAGTTGTAGGGGAATAACATTTTATTTAAAGAGAGAGCATTATACAACTTTTGTAATTGAGAGCCCGATCTTATTTAAAAGTCAGTTTCAAAATTTAGCTTTGGCTGCCTTATCCACGTTTCAGGATTCTGTGATGGTGTAGTGACGGTGGCCCGTTGAAAATAATTTCTCCAGAACCGTTATATATTGTCGCAGTAGTCGTTGTGAGCTTGATGTTGGGTTGCATTTCAACAGTGTGTACAGTTCGAAATACGCGGCACTGCCATATTTATGGAGAGTATTCGTCTACCAACGGAAAAACGTTTCTATTGTAGGACAAAAAAGGCGAATATGCCACTGTTATAAAGACTGACTGAAAAGTGGTGTACCAGTTGCCTCATTCTACGTTGCTCCGCACATTTAAAAATTTTACCAAAAATTTTGGCATGTAAACATAATGCGCGCTGCTTTTAACATGCAACTCACCTTTCATTTCCACGAGCTCCCCTAAAACTCCAGAATGAGATTTTCACTCTGCAGCGGAGTGTGCGCTGATATGAAACTTTCTGGCAGATTAAAACTGTGTGCCCGACCGAGACTCGAACTCGGGACCTTTGCCTTTCGCGGGCAAGTGCTCTACCAACTGAGCTACCGAAGCACGACTCAGGCCCGGTACTCACAGCTTTACTTCTGCCAGTATCTCGTCTCCTACCTTCCAAACTTTACAGAAGCTCTCCTGCAAACCTTGCAGAACTAGGAGACGAGATACTGGCAGAAGTAAAGCTGTGAGTACCGGGCGTGAGTCGTGCTTCGGTAGCTCAGTTGGTAGAGCACTTGCCCGCGAAAGGCAAAGGTCCCGAGTTCGAGTCTCGGTCGGGCACACAGTTTTAATCTGCCAGGAAGTTTCATATCAGCGCACACTCCGCTGCAGAGAGAAAATCTCATTCTGGAAACATCCCCCAGGCTGTGGCTAAGCCATGTCTCCGCTATATCCTTTCTTTCAGGAGTGCTAGTTCTGCAAGGTTCGCAGGAGAGCTTCTGTAAAGTTTGGAAGGTAGGAGACGAGATACTGGCAGAAGTAAAGCTGTGAGTACCGGGCGTGAGTCGTGCTTCGGTAGCTCAGTTGGTAGAGCACTTGCCTGCGAAAGGCAAAGGTCCCGACTTCGAGTCTCGGTCGGGCACACAGTTTTAATCTGCCAGGAAGTTTCCCCAAAAACTAACTCACTCAACCCACTAGTTCATCGGAGTAATTCGCTCATCCCCATCCGCTGCCGCTAGCCCATTCTCACTCTCACATTCAGTCCATCTCAATGTCATTATTTCTTTGTGTCTTCTAATTGCAACTGTTCCCTGCTCACTGCCAGTCGCCTTCGTTCTGTCCTGTTACTACTGTCTCCCCTCGCTGTCACTGTCTCCCTCATACTCTCTCTTACTGCTACTATCTCATTCACTCCTTCCCACTGCTTATCTCTTTCCACTGTTGCTCTCTCTCTCTCCTCCTTGTCATTTCTACAGAAAATAATGTCCCCAGTCTCTCATTATCACTTATCCTCATCCACTTCCACTTTCTCTTTCTCTTTATTCCTCTCCTCCTGCCACTGCCTCCTTCACTCTTTTTTAGAAAATGTGAATTATGTTCCGCTGTCACTGTGTCCCTCTCTTTCTCGCACACTACGATTATCTCCTTTGCTCTTTCTATACCACAACCAGTGTCTACTATCTTTCAACATTTATTACTTTTCCGCCTTTTTTTCCACTGCCACTGTCAAATTCCCTCTAGCCATAAAAAAGCGCAAATATGTTCACATTCCAAAATTTCTGGAAAAATTTTTAGAGGTACTGAGGAAGGTAGAATGACTCAGTTCGTATCTCCCTTTTTAGGCAGAGTCTTAGAAACAAGAGCATATTCACCTTTTTCGTGCTTCGATAGGAGCATTTTTCCACTGGTTCCCTTCTTTCCCCTGCTACAGCAAGGCATGTTACTCATATTAAAAGAACTTTATGGATCGGTAAAACTTTGGAAGTTTACCTACATGAAATTGAAACAACGCAAAACTAATGTTAGACCTCAGACTGGGTTTTACGTGCACAAAAATTTACATAGGGCCCCAGAGCTCTTCTGATGATAACTGAGAAACTTTACGTCACTTCATATGAACCACATTTTCGCCTCATACCGGACTTGACGTGCGTATTTTACGTGTACAGGTAGCGTGAATTTGAACCTCTGTATCTCGGAAAGGGCTAAATACAACTTGTATACATTATGGATGAGGAACACTGCGACTGTGATGAATAAAGGTTTCTTGAAATTACTGCAACCTGTCGCCTTTTGTTTTGTTATTCAATTACTTATTATTCCGATAACGGTTTCGAACCGCCCAGCGATCATCAGCAGTGTGGGAGTCATGTAGCTGTGGCAAGATATATAAACGAAACATGTAAGCATTCAGTGTAGCGAGAATTATTCACATTACGAGATAGATTTTGTTGCTTTATTTACAATAATTTGTATCCGTTGGTTGGATGTTGATGTACACAGTATTCTGGAAAAAATAATTCAGTAGGTTGTATGATGGTGTACACAGTATTCTGGGAAATATAATTCACTATGTTTTCCAGAAAATATTGTCTACGCCAAATTCCAACCGATGGATGTTAATCACGGTAAGTGAAGCAATGTGAATAATTCTCGCCACACTCAGTGCTTACATGTTTCGTTTATACACACATCAAAAAAAGGTTTGCATCACCTCCGATCCGAGAGCTCCGGAACCTGTACAGAAAATTGGAATAGACATCAACGTAAACATCATTTCCACCCTTTTTATTGCTCATGAAAACCACACATTGCATGTTGTACCACCATACAGCGAGACCTTCAGAGGTGGTGGTCCAGATGGCTGTACACATCGGTACCTCTAATACCCAGTTGCACGTCCTCTTGCACTGATGCATGACTGTATTCGTCGTGGCATACTATCCACAAGTTCAGCAAGGCACTGTTGGTCCAGATTGTCCCATTCCTCAAAGGCGATTCGGTGTAAATCCCTCAGAGTGGATCACGTCGTCCATAAACAGCACTTTTAAATCTATCCCAGGCGTGTTCGATAGGGTTTATGTCTGGATAACATGCTGGCCACTGTAGTCGAGCGATGTTGTTATCCTGAAGGAAGTCGTTCACAAGATGTACACGATGGGGGCGCGAATTTTCGTCCATGAAGAGGAATGCCTTGCCAATATGCTGCCGATGTGGTTGTGCTATCGGTCCGAGGATGGCATTCACGTATCGTACAGCCATTACGGCGCCTTCCATGTCCACCAGCGGCGTACGTCGGTCCCACATAACATCACCCAAAACACCAGGGAACCTCCACCTTGCTGCACTGGCTTAACAGTGTGTCTAAGGCGTTCAGCGTGGCCGGGTTGCCTCCAAACACGTCTCCGACGATTGTCTGGTTGAAGGCATATGCGACACTCATCGTTGAAGAGAACGTGATGCCAATCCTGAGCGGTCCATTTGCCATGTTGTTGGACCCATCTGTACCGCGCTGCATGGTGTCTTGGTTGCAAAGGTGGACCTCGCCATGGACGCTGGGAGTGAAGTTGCGCATCAGGCAGCCTATTGCGCACAGTTTGAGTCGCAACACGGCGTCCTGTGGCTGCACGAAAATCATTATTCAACATGGTGGCGTTGCTGTCAGGGTTCCTCCGAGCCATAATCCGTAGGTAGCGGTCATCAACTGCAGTAGTAGCCCTTGGGTGGCCTGAGCGAGGCATGTCATCAACAGTTCCTATCTCTCTCTATCTCCTCCATTTCCGAACGACATCGCTTTGGTTCATTCCGAGACGGCTGGACATTTCCCTTTTTGAGAGCTCTTCCTTGAACAAAGTAACAATGCGGGTGCTACCGAATCGCGGTACTGACCGTCTAGTCATGGTTGAACTACGGACGAAATGAGCTGTGTACCTACTTCCTGGTGGAATGAATGGAACTGATCAGCTATCGAACTCCCTCCGTCTAATAGGCGTTGCTGATGCATGGTTGTTTACATCTTTGGTCGGGTTTAGTGATATCTCTGAACAGTCAAAGGGACTGTGTCTGTGATTCAATATCCACAGTCAACGTCTATCATCAGGAGTTCTAGCAACTGGGGTGATTCAAAACTTTTTTGATGTGTGCATAAAATTGTTCCTTGATGTTTTGTCTTCAGTACAGGACCCACAATCGCAGTTGCCGTTTTAGCGTCCGGCAATGTCTCCCACATCTTCGATGAATTTTCAGAGAATAGATTCATATATCTAACACGACCTCACAACATGGATATTTTAACTGCAGTATTATTGTGATTCTTGAAGTTTTCCCCAGGGTATGGGGATTCCATGTAGTTTAGGGACTGTAGTCGAATGACGTCAACTTCTTTCCACTATATTGTAGGCTACCTACGCGCATGCATGAAGTTAGCAACGTGAAATAGCAATCTAAAGTGTGAGACATTCACCAGAAGATGATTAAAATATTTTCAGACGAAATATCGTGGCAAGTAGCCGAAGTCATACCGCTGCAATCCCGAAACTTCATGAAATAATGAAGTATTTTTGTTATTTTTATCATGAGTAATGATACACGGTTTTCATTTTACCTTTATTATTTTGTACTTTATTATTTTCTAATTCTATGTTATAAGTTTCATTAGTTTGTTTTGATTTGTTTCGATAAGTTGTGTGTGTTTCATGATATTTTCTGTGACTTTCTTTCTAATTCTACATCTACATTTATACTCCGCAAGCCATCCAACGGTGTGTGGCGGAGGGCACTTTACCTGCCACTGTCATTACCTCCCTTTCCTGTTCCAGTCGCGTACGGTTCGCGGGAAGAACGACTGCCGGAAAGCCTCCGTGCGCGCTCGAATCTCTCTAATTTTACATTTGTGATCTCCTCGGGAGGTATAAGTAGGGGGAAGCAATATATTCGATACCTCATCCAGAAACGCACCCTCTCGAAACCTGGACAACAAGCTACACCGCGATGCAGAGCGCCTCTCTTGCAGAGTCTGTCACTTGGGTCTGCTAAACATCTCCGTAACGCTATCACGCTTACCAAATAACCCTGTGACGAAACGCGCCGCTCTTCTTTGGATCTTCTGTATCTTCACTGTCAACCCCACCTGGTACGGATCCCACACTGACGAGCAGTACTCAAGTATAGGTCGAACGAGTGTTTTGTAAGCCACCTCCTTTGTTGATGGACTACATTTTCTAAGGACTCTCCCAGTGAATCTCAACCTTGTACCCGCCTTACCAACAATTAATTTTATATGATCATTCCACTTCAAATCGTTCCGCACGCATACTCCCAGATATTTTACAGAAGTAACTGCTACCAGTCTTTCTTCCGCTATCATATAATCATACTATAAAGGATCCTTCTTTCCATGTATTCTCAATACATTACATTTGTCTACGTTAAGGGTCAGTTGTCACTCCCTGCATGAAGTGCCTATCCGCTGCATATCTTCCTGCATTTCGCTGCAATTTTATAATGCTGTAACTTCTCTGTATAGTACAGCATCATCCGCGAAAAGCCGCATGGAACTTCCGACACTGTTTCTGAGATAGATCTGTGAGTGAGTAAAAAGTAAACAAATAACAGCTACATGTTCACTAACGTTACTGAGCAATTGGAGGTGATAGCGGGAGGCGGAAGAAAAACGGTCTCATAAATCATCTACCTGGTCTGATGTAATTAAACCACAGAAAGTCGAGATGTGGCCTCGAATCAGACTGCTCCCTGATACCAGTATATCAACCACATTCCCTGCATGTTTATAAAACACGAGGGAATTCCTTGTGGATGGGTTTCGTTCGATACGATTTATGGCACATATATCAACAGAGAGACTAAAGGCCGCAATGCGTATGCGGACATTCTCTGCACTCACGATTTCACGGCAAGTAAGGATCAGTTGAAGTTAGTAACGGAAATAAATAAGTGAAGAACGTAAAGTGAGAAATGTCAGCCTCTCATGAAGTCACATGCACCTCGAGCCTCCCGCTGCGCAGGCGCGCAAGAATGGAAGGTAGATGAAGGATGGCGGCTGCCGCCGACCCAAACGTAAATACAGTGCTTTCTGGTGCGGCGGGCGTGTCCGTGCAGCCAAATAGGGGCGCCGCGCCTGCCTATGCAAATGGCGGCATTCCGGGCTTCTCGCGTGCTAATTAACGTTCGGCAGCCGCTTCGCAACGGCCGTCGGGCCGATCGGCACAGAAAATAAAAAAAAAGTTAAAAATGCGCGCCAGTGTGTGATCCTAAATCTGTAGACGTCACAGGCGTGTATCTGATGCCGGCACCATGACAGAACATAACTCCGTCCGCACACAAGCACACGCGCACGCACGCGCTCACACACACACACACACACACACACACACACACACACACACACACACACACACGTGTCGCTCACATTGTGATAATGAAAGAGATGTCTGTCACCGCAAAGTTAAGACACTTTAAACGCAACACTCAACATGCGTTTAGTAAGCATATTTTAGTCTCAAGCAGGTTTTATAAAGCGGTAGCAGTATTTCACATAGTAGCTTGTAATGAATAACAGAAACTTCAGAAAGTCACTGATGAAGAACGTGTAGCTGCATCCCTGATGACGCAGTTCCCCGGACGTCAACTTTTCTTTTCAAGATGGCTTTCGTTGGAGGCCAATGTGTGTACGAGCAACTTTCGTCGAGACTGAAATATGATAATGTCTGTGATGTTCATGATGGTGGTGGATTAAGGGAGCTCAACAGCACAGTCAAATGGTTCAAATGGCTCTGAGCACTATGGGTCTTAACGTCTGAGGTCATCAGTCCCCTAGGACTTAGAACTACTTAAACCTAACTAACCTGACATCACACACATCCATGCCTGAAGCAGGATTCGAACCTGCGACCATAGCGGTCACGTGGTTCCAGACTGAAGCGCGTAGAACCGCTCGGTCACAACGGCCGGCCCAGGACAGTCATCAGCACCTTTACAGGATAGCAACGTACACATTTCTTGTCAAGAATGATGTCTGTTCTAGGGAAATTGTTGCTATGATTCCGCATGTTAGAATTTTTCTGTAGAGTTTCAAATACGTGTTCCGTTACTGATAAAATAAATTGTAATGTATTAAAATCCATCACGCACTTGAAAAAACTTCCTTACAACTAGGGCCCGAATTTTAATGTAAAGTCATAATTTTTTCCTGAACTTTAGGGTGAATTTTACAACAATTTATGCTACTGTAGTGTAGAAATACGTATTTTTATTGGTCATATGAAGTCAAATTCTTACACTTTTCTAGTATGAGGTCATATTTCGGCCAAAATTTTCCATAAAAGGTCATATTTCGGGTAACTTTTGCCTTAAATACATACATTTGTGGTATCTTTAAGGACAAAAGAATTAAAACATAAAAATATTGCTCACATGACGATGTTTCAGGTGATATTATCACAAATAAACACAACAATTACTATAAAGTTTTATTTATCAGGACTATAGTAGGCAAACACGTAACAGACAAGTCGGTTCGCTGATGCAAGATTTGCGCGCGGGGTCGACAAAACTTTTCCGAAGCCAACAAAGACAGCTTCCGACGTAGTAAACATCGCACACGACGTCGCACTATTCAGTTTGAATACAAACTCATCCCAAAAAAAATTCATGAAGAATGGCCAAGCCGTAGCACAAAAGTTCAAAGCAACACATTATACTGCAATACAGCTGAGTATTCCCCGAAAAACCTGGTTCTCCCAAATCAAGCTATCTAAACGACATACCACTACCATAACGCGCATCCGGCTGGGTCACAACTGTTACCCTTCACATCTTTATAGGATGAAAGTTCGGTCACCTCCGTAGGCCGAAGTCACCCCACTAAGGTTGTAATCCCAATCACGTGATACTAGGACGTTCAAGAAATGACAGACAAAGCCGCAAGTTCCTCAATGCCTTGAAAAGGACAGGAATTTCCCAACCTTCATCTGTGAAGGAACCGTTTCGGCGGTAGTTCATAACAGACTATATCAGTATTGCCCAGGGTCTGCAAGAAGCAGGTATCCAATTACAAGTCAGACACAAAGGATCCAGCATGAGAAGTTGTGATATACGAACCGTGTTGAGTGTCTGAATGTACAAAGTGTACCATGAAGTTGAACCCTCCGTTAGTAGGGCCGACTGAAACTGTAGTCCGTGCGAACACTAATGACTGCCTTCCCACTCTAGACACGTACAGACACGTCTGGGACCTAGCAGCTTCCTATAGGAGGGTTACGTTTAAGCCACTGTAGGTCTGACCTTCAGTGAATTAACTTGTGCCTTTTGAAAATAAAAATTGCTACAACAGTAGTCAAAGCTCCCTGTCACTCTTTCGTAGCGACTGACGGATGGTTAACAGGATTTAATGTAATTACTGATGCCTATGCTATATGTATGATACTGTATTGTTGCAGCACTTAGAATACGTTAATATGGCCTATTGGTTTTATGTATATGGCGAAAAAGAATGTGGCGAGCACGATATGTAATACATGACTAGCAAATGTGCTTAATAATGTCTCACAGCCGAAATGAGCTAATAGCACTATTTTTAAAAAACGAAATATAGCCTACAACGGACAATGTATTCTTTATTTGTAGATACTCACTTCCCTGGCTAGATGGTTAATGCCATAGGCCAATAAGTAAAAAAAAAAAAAAAAAAAATAGGAAAACATTCAATCTGGTTCTACACGCCGAAAGGATACTGTTCCAACAATATGAAGTTGCGATGTTTCGTCCGTGATTTTGGAGAAAAGGTCTTCAGCACTGATGCGGAAATACTATTTTGGAAACTACATTAAGTATAGCTGGTGCAGTAATCGCCTTAATGTGCAATAACACTGTAATCCCGCCAAATACAGCAGCTGTGTGAAGTGCTGAAAATGACGGCAGAAAAACATTGTTATTTGAACAGACAGGTCCATTTTCAACCGTGCAATCATTCTTCAAGGACTTGTTGTCTCCCAACATCCCACTGGAGAATCTGAAGAACCTACGTTTTAGATAGTTCCTGGAGAAGTACGCAACAGATGCAGTTCCAGAAGCCGGCCGCGTTGTCCGAGCGGTTCTAGGCGCTTCAGTCCGAAACCGCGGGACTGCTACGGTCGCAGGTTCGAATCCTGCCTCGGGCATGGATGTGTGTGATGTCCTTAGGATAGTTAGGTTTAAGTAGTTCTAAGTCTAGGGGGACTGATGACCTCAGATGTTAAGTCCCATAGTGCTCAGAGCCATTTGAACCATTTTTCTGCAGTTCCAGATAAAACTACATTGCGAGAGAATTATCTATCCGTGTGCTACGAAAAGATGATAAACAAAATACGAATTAGTGTTGTTGATCAAAAGGTCTGGGTGTCCACAGATAGTGGTGGGCGGTATGTTGCAAATGATGTTGTTGATGTTCTATAAGTTGACGGGTCTGGAGAAATGTTCCTCCTAACGTGTGAAGCTCTCGACAATTGCCATTTTGTTTGACAACCCTATGAATCTACTGAGCCCGGGTGTTGTGGACTGAGACATCGATGTAATTCTAGTAACAGCTGGAGCTTCATACATGACTAAGCAACTGAAGGGCTTCAGATCCTCTACCCCAGTTTGGTGTACGTCATTTGCCTTGCACATACGTTACAAGTAGTTGCAGAAGAGGTTCGATCAAATTACTCTGATGTGGACAAGAACATCAATCTAAAAACTTCTCTACAAGTGTAGAAGTTCAAGGAACAAGCACCTTCACTGCACCTTCCCCCTCAGCCTGATCTTACTCAATGGGGTTCTTGACTTGATGCTGCTATTACTGCACCAACAACATAAAAATAAAGACAATCTTCTGTGAGATTGATAGCGAAGAATCAAGTTTTATCACAACTGTGAAAGAGGTCTCTACAATACTTTGTCTCGAAACTTGGCATACATCAAAGCCAACTTTTGGCTGGTATCGAATGCCATCACACGACTGGAAGCTGTTGATACTCAACTCTGTGATATCCTGGATATTGTGCAACATGTATGGAGTGAGTTGAGTCGATCTCATTGTTATGTTGCCGTCAAAGTAAACAATAAATTGCGAAGTGTTGTCCAGCGGTGTGCTGGATAGTGAGTCTTCCTGGGAACGCCGCAACATTTGAAGGCAATGAACCGAAGCTGGCTGCAGTGATCTCTCCACCTTCAAATACGCTCCTATCCATTGGCTTATGCCAAGACATTTTTTCAGATGTTTTGAGCATGAAACAGGTAGCAGCAAAGTTTCTTCCGAAATTGTTGAATTTCGACCAAAAACGAAGTTGCGTGAACAACGCTTATGAATTGCTGAATGAAGTAGACAACAATCCAGAACTTCTAAAGAAGGTTATAACAGGTGATGAATCATGCGTAGACGGGTATGACGTCGAAACCAACGCCCAATCGTTCCGATGGAAACTGCCTGAAGAGCTAAGACGGAAAAAAAAATTCCGACAAGTTCGATTACATGTGAAGGTTCTTCTCAATGGTTTCTTCGATTACAATGGGCAGGGGCATATGAGATCCTGCCTTATGGTTGGACAGTCAGAAAGGAATGATACCTGGAAGATATGCTCCGTTTGCGTGAAGCAATCCGAAGAAAACGACCAGAACTGTGGCAAAACCACTCGTGGAAATTGCATCACGATGACGCTCCTGCTCACACCACAATACTCGTTCGTGATTTTTGGGCAAAATATTAAACCTTTACGCTGCCTCAGCCGCTGTATTCGCCGGACGTATCCCTCTGCGACTTCTTTCTATTCCCGAGGCTGAAGAGAACCTTGAAAGGACCTAGTTTTGCCACCACTGATGAGATAAAAATAGAATAACTGCAGGAGCTGAAAAAAGTGAGTTCCAGAAGTGCTTCCAAAACTGTAAAAAGCTCTGGCGTCAAGTGCATCGTATGTGAGAGGGATTGCTATCAAGGGGACAAAGTTGATGTTGATGAATAAATTAAGATTCTTTCAGAAAAACAAAAATCCCGTTACATTTTGATTACACATCGTATACTCTCTGAACAAAAGTATCCAGATACATTTTAGTGGGCATTAATATGGTGTGTCTCCACTCTCCGCCTTTGTGATGGCTTGAAGTCTATTAGCGACACTTTAAATGAGGTGTCTGAATGCCTGTGGAGAAAGAATGGCAGCCGATTCTAAATCAAGAACGGAAACCAGAAAGGTTCGTGATGTTGGACGCTGGGGTCTGGAGCGAAGTCGACGTTCTAACTCATCGCAAGAGTGTTCCACTGGAGCCTGGCTGGGACGCTGGCCAGGCCCTTTCAGTAATGTCGGTGTCCAAAAGCGAAAGCTTTACATATGCTACTTATTGATAGGGTGTATTGTCGTGCTGACACAAACAGTCATTGCCTCCTAATTGTTCCTCTACTGTACGCAGTACAAAATCTTACAAAATGTGTCCATTTCCTTCCGCATTTAGAGTTTACTTAACCGAAATCTAGCAGCACCCGAACCACGAAAATCACCCCGTACCGTAAAACCGCCTCCTCCGTCCTTTACTGTTGACACTACACGTAACAGCAGGTAATGTTCTTGGGTCATTCGCCAAAACCCAAACATTTCCATCGGATTGCCAGAGGATACACCGCGATTCATCACTTCAAATCGCTCCTTTCCAGTCAACCACAGACCAGTGGCGTCGCTCTTTATATCACCTCAAGCGTCGCTTAGCACTCACTACTGAAATGTGAGGCTTATGAGGAGCTGCATGACCATTGTAACCTGTTGTTTTTAATACCATGCGCACATTGTGCCAGCTGGACTGCTGGTAGAACTTGGGAACTAATTAGTGATTCCTTCCGCTAAATTCCTGTCATTTTTTAGAAACACCCTCATCAATATTCGACGTTCCTTTTCCGTCAATACATGAGATCTGCATGGTCTTGGTTTATTGGTGACTGTTCCGTCGTGTTTGCACTTGACAGTCACGTCACCAACAGGTGACTTGGGTAGCTTTAAGAAGTAAAAATATCTCTGATGGAATTGTTACTCAGGTGATGGCGAATTATTAATCCTCTTCGAACTCGCAGAATTCTCCTGACCGACCCATTCTGCTGTCACTGCTGCTGCACTGTAGTTACCTTTTATATTGGCGGGTCCCAGTAGTAACACCGGTTCCTGTCAGATCACCGAAGTTAAGCGTTGTCGGGCTAGGATAGCACTTGGATGGGTGATCATCCGGTCTGCCGAGCGCTGTTTGCAAGCGGGGTGCACTCAGCCCCTGTGAGGCAAACTGAGGAGCTACTTGATTGAGAGATAGCGTCTCCGGTCTCTTAAAATGACATACGGCCGGGAGAGCGGTGTGCTGACTGTTGTGGTTGGCAGGAGAGCCAACACCGTGTTACTAGAGGAGGCCGAAAGGCACGCGTTTTAGCTCACGCAGGTTGGAGTGAGATCTGGAACAGGACAAGGAAATTAGAATTTAGAAAAACGGACGTAGCTGGTGGAATACTTAACTTTAATCCATTAATGATGAACGTCGGTTTTGACGGTACATGATTCACAATATCAGTAGTAATTGATAATGGCGCCTTGCTAGGTCGTAGCAAATGATGTAGCTGAAGGCTATGCTAAACTATCGTCTCGGCAAATGAGAACGTAAGTAGGCAGTGAACCATCGCTAGGAAAGTTGGCTGTACAACTGAGGCGAGTGCTAGGAAGTCTCTCTAGACCTGCCGTGTGGCGGCGCTCGGTCTGCAATCACTGATAGTGGCGACATGCGGGTCCGACATATACTACCGGACCGCGGCCGATTTAAAGGCTACCACCTAGCAAGTGTGGTGTCTGGCGGTGACACCACATTCCTCCCCCGCAAATCGGCGTACGGTGGTGGCATAAGGCTTCCGCCCGCCGTTGGGAGGACCCCATGTTGACCTATGCGACGAGGTGGGGAGCCTAACAACAGGCGAGGCTGTGCCACCCGCACCCTGCCATTCGGACCGCGGGGAGCTAGGAAACGCCTGAAAACCTGCTCCAGGGTGCACGCCAACATGCGGTGTATGCGCCCGCAGAGAGACAGGAGGGGCCGAAGGGTCGACCTCCATCGGGCCGGGGCACCCGACGGGCGAAGACGACATATCGTCCGGAGAGGGCAAGAGTTCCATGTCGGAGGACAACTGGTCACGGAAAGCGATCGGCGGCGCGTGACCCAGGGAGGCGCCCGGCGGCTTCAGCGAAGCGTCCACTGCGGGCGTCGCCGGCGGGAGAACATGCGGCGGCGGCGGCGGCGGGTCGCCATGGGGCAAAATGGAAGGCAGCGTCGGTAACACCTGGGGCTGAGGCGAGCCAGTAGATGGGTCCCCAGGGCGCTGACCGGACGGCACCGTCGCTGAAAGCAGACGGCGAGCGGCAGATCCCGTGCGACGACAGAGGCGCAGCTGATTGAGATGCCGACGCACCTCACCAGAGGCCCCCAAAACCAGATACATAGCGCGGCCGAGGCAGCGAAGAATGCGCCCTTCGAGCCAACGCCGTGAACCTCGATAGTGGCGATAGTAGACAATGTCGCCTGGAGCAAAAGCAGGTGTCTGCCGCTGCACAGAAACCTGATGCGGCGGATGTAGCAGAGACTTCAAGGATCGATGAGGGCGACCGTGGAGCAACTCAGCCGGCGAGCGACCATCTCAGGGCTGAGAGCGATACGAGGACAAAAAGAGCAATAAAGCGTCCTCCCGAGAATACGACTTTTTTAATTTCAACATCTGTGACTTGAAAGTCCTGACCAATCGTTCAGCGGCACCGTTTGACTGTGGCGAAAACGGCGCGGACGTCAGATGTTGAATACCATTGGCCTTGCAGAATGACTGAAATTCTGCGGACATGAATTGTGGGCCATTGTCGGAAACAATAGTCTGTGGAAGACCTTCAGTGCAAAAGATAGCAGATAACGCTTGGATGGTGGCAGACGACGTCGTGGAAGACATCCGGACAACAAAAGGAAAATTACTGAATGAATCTACCAAACCAACCATCGAGCATTCGAGAATGGACCAGCAAAATCGATGTGTAAGCGTTGCCAAGGGGAACTGGCTTTTGGCCATGCAAAGAATTTCCGCGATGGTGCTGATTGTTGTTCGGCACACACCATGCAAGAAGAGCACATATTCGTAATCGCGGCATCGATTCCGAACCAAGTACAGTGCTGACGAGCAAGTTGTTTCGTTCTCACTATACCCCAATGTCCTTGGTGGAGAAGCTGTAAGACAGAGGACTGTAACGAACGTGGTACCAAGACCCTGGACTGATCATTATCAGAACGCAACAGCAAAACACCACGTCGTACAAAAAGTCTCTCCTGGTGAGCAAAAAATCGGCGAAGCAACGGATCCCCGATCCGTGACTTTGACAAGGGCCATTGCGTAGCAACAAAACGCAGAACGGTAGCAAGGACAGGGTCGGCAGCTGTGGCTGTAGCTACACGACGAAAATCAATCGGAAACGATTCGATCACGTCATCGGTTTCAATATCAATGAACATGCAAGCAAGTTCGGAGGAATCGAATGCTCTATCCTCAGCAACAGGCAAACGGGACAACGCATCGACGTTTCCGTGCTTAGCAGTGGACCGATACGCGATATCGTAGCGGTACTGCGAGAGGAAAATAGACCAGCGAATGAATTTCTGCGCTGTACGTGGAGGTAGAGGCTTGTTCGGACGAAAAAGCGATGTCAAAGGTTTGTGGTCTGTGATGATGGTAAAGTGACGACCATACAAGAAATCATGAAACTTTGTAACACCAAATACGAGAGCCAATGCTTCTTTCTCGATCTGTGAATAATTTCTTTGCGCAGACGAGAGCAATTTGGACGCAAAGGCAATAGGCCGATCGTGCGATCCATCTTTGTGCGCAAGCACAGCACCGATCCCGAAATCCGATGCATCCACCATCAACAAAAGGTGCTTCTGGGGATCGAATGGCGTAAGGCAAGTATTGAGAAGCAACCCCGATTTCAACTGGTGAAAGGCGCGTTCGCATTCCGTCGTCCAGACGAACGGAACACCTTTACGGCGTAAGCGATGAAGCGGAGCTGAAATGGAAGAGGCATGTGGCACATATCGGTTATAGTAATTTATTTTTCCCAGCCCACTCTGTAGCTGCTTCAAATTCTGCGGCGAAGGCAAGTCTTGTATGGCACGAAGGTGCGTGGGACTGGGATGTAAGCCTTGGGCATTGAGTACATGTCGCAGGTATGGCAAATCACGAGCAAAAAACACACATTTGTCCTTCCACAAGCGAAGACCATTTTGTCGCAAGACCTGAAATAATGTTCTGAGATTGGCTAAATGTTCTTCTTCCGTCTTTCCGGAGATTACAATATCGTCCAGATAGTTTGCTGCAGTAGGAACCGACGCACAAACAGTTTGTAGATATCGCTGAAACAATGCAGGGGCGGATGCACACCCAAATGGCAGTCGTTTGAATCGATACAAACCAAGATGCGTGTTAACCACCAAAATGTGCTGCCCAGAGAGAAGCCTGCACACGTTCAATTACACCTTGTGATTCAAAATCGTGTAATGTTTTTGAGACCTCATCACGCAATGCGTGGGGAACATTGCGCGCTCTGGAAAATTTCGGTTGCGCGCTTACTTTCAGCTCCAAATGTGCTTTATAGTTCTTAGCGCAACCAAGGCCCGGTGCAAAATTGTTTGCAAATTCTTCACATAGACGAGAAACACTGTCTGAAGGCACAGTCTGGTTCACTGATAGGACTTGATTTACTATAGACAAGTTAAACAACTGAAATAAATCGAAACCAAACAAGTTCACTGCAGAAGAAGAACGAAGGATGTAAAAGGACACAAGTTTTGTTTGGCCTTTGCATGTTGCAAGAAGGCTGCACTGTCCTAACACAGGGATCTCTTGACCTGAATAGCTAGTTAACTTAACATTTTCAGCACGCAACGGAGGTGTGCCCAGCAGTTTGTAAGTGTCTTGATTGATCAGTGAAACTGCAGCCCCAGTATCGAGCTGGAATGGTATCACTTTGCCGTTAATATCCAAGTCCACAAAAAGTTTATTGTCCTGCTGATGACAAGAGTGACTGTCTTGTGCAACGTGAACTGACACTGGTACAAAATCACTTGCGACTTGACGGGAGTTCCGGCGATGTTGACACACACTATTTGTGGGACGAACACAGTCACTGTTAGAGAGAGTGGCATTGGGCGGAGTGGAATGAACTACATGAATTTCCATGTGCGAAGTTTCGCGAGCCTGAATATCCTTGGTTCGATTCTGATTCCGGCGCGAAGCAAAGGGCCTGGAATGGTTTTGAGCTTCCGATCTGAGCTTTTTCTGGCTAACACTCTGAACACGTCCTTTTTTATTACAATAAAAGCAAATAGCTTGGCGTGACAGGCAATTCTCACGCGAATGTCTAGTAGCGCACCGCGGGCAGGATTTGAGCGCTGCATTTGCTTGCCGACGCTGCACACGTAGCTGAGAGCCTGGCGGCAGTGGCGCGGCCGGGCGCGAGGGCTGTTTACTACTCCGTGCAGCTCGCCCGGCGGGCCGGTTAACCTGACACATGGCTGGTGAAGTTTCAAATGATTCCTGAGCAAATTCAAGTGTGTCCTGCCGATCCATTACGTCCATCACTTGTTGAAGGAAGGGATTGACTAGTTTCAAAAGCTGTTCCCTTATACGAACATCAGAAACGTTCTGTGCAATTGCATCACGTACCATAGTATCTGAATAAGGGAGTCTACATTGACACTGAAAAGCACAATCCCTAGTAAGGCCTTGCAAGGTTGCAACCCACTCCCGATTAGTCTGACCTGCCGTACGTTTTGTACGAAAGAAGATATACCGATTGGCAACTACATTGACTGATTGTTTGAAATATGCATCTAATGCAGACAAAATTTCTTCATAGGACAGAGTTGGTACGTCGCGTCGGGGAAATAATTTGGCTATCACAAAATGGTTCAAATGGCTCTGAGCACTAAGGGACTTAACATCTATGGTCATCAGTCCCCTAGAACTTAGAACTACTTAAACCTAACTAACCTAAGGGCAGCACACACACCCAGTCATCACGTGACTATCACACGGTACGTGTTCACCCCGACTGATGATAACAAAAACAAATAACTGATAATGGCGCCTTGCTAGGTCGTAGCAAATGACGTAGCTGAAGGCTATGCTAAACTATCGTCTCGGCAAATGAGAACGTAAGTAGGCAGTGAACCATCACTAGCAAAGTCGGCTGTACAACTGGGACGAGTGCTAGGAAGTCTCTCTAGACTTGCCGTGTGGCGGCACTCGGTCTGCAGTCACTGATAATGGCGACATGTGGGTCCGACGTATACTACCGGACCGCGGCCGATTTAAAGGCTACCACCTAGCAAGTGTGGTGTCTGGCGGTGACACCACACTGACCACATGCCCCTTCATATCCGCATCCAGTGACGCCTTGGGCTGAAGATGACACAGCGGCCGGTCAGTACCGTTGGGCCTTCCAAGGCCTGTTCGGACGGAGTTTAGAGTTTTAGTATTGGCGGATCCGTGGTCAATACTGCATTGCATGATACTTTTGATCAAACAGTGTGTTTGATCGCGACCAGATGTGGATGCCCGACGAATGGGACAGTCCAACTCTGAGGTTGAAAAAGCACTAGGCTTTAAACGTGCATCCTTGTGTAGGGCGCTTCTTAACTACACTATTTCGGATAAAACCAGCGCCACCCTTCAAATGCCGTGTTCCGGTGCGACAACGTACTGATGACTGGAATCGCCGTTGACTATCACAGATTTTGAACATCGGTTGGAAGGGCCGCAGTGTGGCAATGTTGTTAGTCAACAACAGGGTGCAGCAACCACTTCACTGGCTGTGTTTCAGTGACTGTGCTTCACTGGCTGTGCAATGTGTGGAGGATCGCCATCTTGCACATAAATGGTCCTATACATACATCCTCGTAGTTTGAGGCCTGGATGAAATTGGTGGGCAAAAGACTTTCATAGCGTTTATTAGTGATGGTACAGGTAACAGGACACGCAGGACTCATCTCCTCATATATATATATATATATATATATATATATATATATATATATATATATATATATATATATGGCTCTATGATAAACTATAGAGGCATGCGGGTTTTCCGTTGCCCATATTCTTCAATTCTGCGTATTGCTTTATCAATGGAGATGGAAATTGGCTTCGTCTGTCCACAGAACGTTCCATAGCCATTCATTGTCCACTTCCATGAGAGCAAGAAATTTAAGAACGAACGTTTGTCATGCTGGGACGTCAGCAAGAAGCAACTACTGAGCACGGATGATCTTGTAAGTATAGCAACACAGGATGTTTCGTAGGACCTTATCCACCGTGCCTGCAGGAACGCTGAACTGTTGGGCAATTCCTCATGCACTGCATGTTTGCACGCCGCCGCTCGGCCCCTCCTGCAGTGCTGTGGCCTCATCCTCGACAGACGACGGATCAATCGCTTTCTTCCATCTACCACATTGCACTTCAAAAGAAAGTATCTTTCCGAGCCGGCCGTTGTGGCCGAGCGGTTCTAGGCGCCTCAGTCGGGAACTGCGGTCGCAGGTTCGAATCCTGCCTCGGGCATGGATGTGTGTGATGTCCTTAGGTTAGTTAGGTTTAAGTAGTTCTAAGTTCTAGAGGACTGATGACCTCAGATGTTAAGTCCCATAGTGCTCAGAGCCATTTGAACCATTTTTTTGTCTTTCCGAATTTTGTAGTCATTTTCTCCATATCCTTAGCAGACATGGGACCAATGCCCTTTTCTTCATACCGTTGAGCAAGCGAAACTTCTGCAAGTCCACTGGCGCTGCACCGTTATCGTAAAAGAGTTTAGCAGTAGCGTGCTATGCTTCGCCGAGACAGTTACGCTGAGCGTCTTGGGCGCAGACTGACAAACAGCCGTGTGCCGGCTTATGTTAGTGTCCATATTCTGACTCTTTAACAGCGCCATCTATTGGTCCAATTGTCATTTTTTTCCATAACGTTTCCCCCTGTGTCAGTGTAATATGCTGTTTAAATCTGACCTCATTCTCAACAGTGATCCTCTTTCTGTGGCGATTTGAAACTGTAACTTTAATTATGGACACCTTGTACTTTCAGCGCACAAGGGAAAAATGTACAACTACATACGAATTATTATTGAGAAGAGGTTCTTATGGCTATTCACGATGAACACTGCAGATGCTCTACTAATGACGCATATTATATACTTTACAAAATTTCAGGTGACTCTGAGCACTATGGGACTTAACTTCTGAGGTCATAAATCCCCTATAACTTAGAACTACTTAAACCTAACTAACCTAAGGACATCACACACATCCATGCCAGAGGCAGGATTCGAACCTGCGACCGCAGCGGTCGCGCCGTTCCAGAATGTAGCGCCTAGAACCACTCGGCCACTCCGGCCGGCTATATACTTCACATTTCAGTAAAATAAATCCGTACTGAAAAACGTCTGTCAATCCATCTTTTCAACTCCTTCAGCTCACTCTTCGTCATTAAGACGCACCTTTATCACAAAACAACAACAAAATTAATGTGTAATTTATCTCCTAGCAAAACTGTACTTCACAGCTTTGGAAACGTCGTCGATTTTCCCCTGAAACCACCATAATATTTACGACTGCACCCAGACCAACACTTCTGATCAATAACAATGTAGTACGTTGTTGTAAGTTCCACAGTGAGCTCAATCGCGGACTCCAGATAAGTGATTACACTGCATAATGTTCCAAATAATTAGCGTACGAAGCTTAGCTAAAACACTTTCCTCGTTATTGCGATCGCCTTCAATTAACACGTTGACGGGCATCTACATAAACTTCCATTCTGCTAGATGAAGCTTTACTCGTGATAGGCAATCAGGCACGGGTATTAGCGAATTAAGTATCTCGAATTAATTTTCGCTCTGCGCCTCCGCCGGGGAAAGATAATGTCGCCGCCTTAACGAGTGGAGCCAGTATATAGCTGTTGGGAGATAAGTATCATTACGTATGCATGTTTCAGTTAGCTGTGAAGCAATCTCATTTCACGGCCGGTATGTCCTGGGTATTGCGTGACCGGGCTGACCCGAAAGCGCCTCTGGTGGAGCCGGGTGCCGGCACCGGCCACTCTGGAATCCGCCCCGTGCCACGATCTTAAGTGGGCTTCCGTGACGGCGCGGGCCTTGGCTGGGAGCTTCGCACGGGCGCGTAATACACCAGCTGGGATACGGGCCAGGGACGCCTGCGCGAAAGGAGACCACTGGCCGCCGGTGCGCGCTGACCCCTTCACTGGCCAACTGCGCCTGCGGTCGCCAGATCTGTCCGAGTTGTGTGACGTCATCACCGAATGCACATTCCGCCCCCACCTCCTCCTCTCCCCCCCCCCCCGCCCCCTCCCCCACTCCCACTCTCGCAGCAGTGTGACGAAACCTTCAGAAGGCACTTCATACTGAAGATGCCCAATCTACAGAGTGTTACAAAAAGGTACGGCCAAACTTTCAGGAAACATTCCTCACACACAAATAAATAAAAGATGTTATGTGGACATGTGTCCGGAAACGCTTAATTTCCATGTTAGAGCTCATTTTAGTTTCGTCAGTATGTACTGTACTTCCTCGATTCACCGCCAGTTGGCCCAATTGAAGGAAGGTAATGTTGACTTCGGTGCTTGTGTTGACATGCGACTCATTGCTCTACACTACTAGCATCAAGCACATCAATACGTAGCATCAACAGGTTAGTGTTCATCACGAACGCAGTTTTGCAGTCAGTGCAATGTTTGCAAATGCGGAGTTGGCAGGTGCCCATTTGATGTATGGATTAGCAGGAGGCAATAGCAGTGGCGCTGTACGTTTGTATCGAGACAGATTTCCAGAACGAAGGTGTCCCGACAGGAAGACGTTCGAAGCAATTGATCGGCGTCTTAGGGAGCACGGAACATTCCAGCCTATGACTCGCGACTGGGGAAGACCTAGAATGACGAGGACACCTGCAATGGACGAGGCAATTCTTCGCGCAGTTGACGATAACCCTAATGTCAGTGTCAGAGAAGTTGCTGCTGTACAAGGTAACGTTGACGACGTCACTGTATGGAGAGTGCTACGGGAGAACCAGTTGTTTCCGTACCACGTACAACGTGTGCAGGCACTATCAGCAGCTGATTGGCCTCCACAGGTACACTTCTGCGAATGGTTCATCCAACACTGTGTCAATCCTCATTTCAGTGCAAATGTTCTCTTTACGGATGAGGCTTCATTCCAACGTGATCAAATTGTAAATTTTCACAATCAACATGTGTGGGCTGACGAGAATCCGCACGAAATTGTGCAATCACGTCATCAACACAGATTTTCTGTGAACGTTTGGGCAGGCATTGTTGGTGATGTCCTGATTGGGCCCCATGTTCCTCCACCTACGCTCAATGGAGCACGTTATCATGATTTCATACGGGATACTCTACCTGTGCTGCTAGAACATGTGCCTTTACAAGTACGACACAACATGTGGTTCATGCACGATGGAGCTCCTGCACATTTCAGTCGAAGTGTTCGTACGCTTCTCAACAACAGATTCGGTGACCGATGGATTGGTAGAGGCGGACCAATTCCATGGCATCCACGCTCTCCTGACCTCAACCCTCTCGACTTTCATTTATGGGGGCATTTGAAAGCTCTTGTCTACGAAACTCCAGTACCAAATGTAGAGACTCTTCGTGCTCGTATTGTGGACGGCTGTGATACAATACGCCATTCTCCAGCGCTGCATCAGCGCATCAGGGATTCCATGCGACGGAGGGTGGATGCATGTATCCTCGCTAACGGAGGACATTTTGAACATTTCCTGAAACAAAGTGTTTGAAGTCACGCTGGTACGTTCTGTTGCTGTGTGTTTCCATTCCATGATTAATGTGATTTGAAGAGAAGTAATAAAATGAGCTCTAACACGGAAAGTAAGCGTTTCCGGACGCATGTCCACATAACATATTTTCTTTCTTTGTGTGTGAGGAATGTTTCCTGAAAGTTTGGCCGTACCTTTTTGTAACACCCTGTATGGGATGTGTGTTGGTTCAGTGGGAAGGTTAATGGTCGGTACTATGGGCGATCATTTCCAATGCGATATACCGGGTGATCAAAAAGTCAGTATAAATTTGAAATCATAATAAACCACGTAATAATGTAGATAGAGAGGTAAAAAATGACACACATGCTAGGAATGACATGTGGCTTTATTAGAACCAACCATATTGCTAGACGCGTAAAGATCTTGTGCGCGCGTCGTTTGGTGATGATCGCGTGCTCAGCCGCCACTTTCGCCGTGCTTGGCCTCCCAGGTCCCCAGACCTCAGTCCGTGCGCAAGTGTATCGTAATCGACCGACATCTCTAGGGATGCTGAAGGGCAACATCCGACGCCAATGCCTCACCATAACTCCAGACATGCTTTACAGTGCTGTTCACAACATTATTCCTCGACTACAGCTATTGTTGAGGAGTGATGGTGGACATATTGAGCATTTCCTGTAAAGAACATCATCTTTGCTTTGTCTTACTTTGTTATGCTAATTATTACTATTCTGATTAGATGAAGCGCCATCTGTCGGACATTTTTTGAACTATTGTATTTTTTTGGTTCTAATAAAACCCCATGGCATTCCAAGCATGTGTGTCAATTTGCACCTCTCTATCTACATTATTCCGTGATTTATTCAGTTTTCAAATTTATACTGACTTTTTGATCACCCGGTATAAGTACACTGAGATGACAACAGTCGTGGGGTACCTTCCTTTTGCCCAGCTCAGTGGAACAACTCGACGTACCGTGGATTCAACTAGTCGCTATAACTCCTCTGCAGAGCTCCTGTTCCTGATATACATCAATGCCTTTCTCAGTAGTGTTACTCATGGTGAAAACATTCTCTTCGCTGATGACAGCAATATTATAGTCAATGAGTAAACAAGAGAACTCCTTGCCAAGAAAGCAAATGAAACTCTCAAGGAAGTTTATGATTGGTCAATAAGCAATAAAGTGACATTAAACACAAAGAAAACTAATACCATGGATTTCAGTTTGAAGAGGAAAAATGACAATGTTAAATTAAATGCAGATGACACCTCTATAGACTGTGTAACAAATGCAAAATTTCAAGGAATGAATATTGATTCTCAGTTGAAGTGGTGTGAACACACAAAGGTACTTGAAAACAGAATGTCATCAGCATGTTATGCCCTTCGAATCGTATCATCAGTGTGTAACATGCAATGTCTTTTAGTTACATTCATACACTCAGTTCTTAGCTATGGTATTCTTTTTTAGGGAACAAATGCACAAAATATGAACACAATTGTCAAACTCCAGAAAAGAGCCATAATAATAACAACCAAAAATACTAGTCGAGCTCATTGTAAAGATCTGTTCCAAATACTGGGGATTTTAACTGCTCCATGTGAATACATTTTCCAGTCAGTTGTACACATCAAAAATAACATTGGTAATTACTGTACAAACAGCTATGTCCATGACCATGCAACAAGAGATAGACTCAACTTACATTTACCAAGAAAAAATTGACATTAAACTCTAAACACCATTTTCTACCAAGGAATAAAACAGTACAATAAATTACCAAAAGAGTTTAAAGAAATTGGAAAAATACACTTATTTAAAAAGGCAGCTAGAAAGTACCTGTTATGCAACACACTTTATACATTGACGGATTACTTAGCTAAAACAGAGTAGGGATTTGATAAAGAAATGTTACACAAATAAATAATAATAATAATGATTATAAAATATACACCATTCCACATAACACCATCACTGTATGTTTTTTTTTTCCTCTTTTTTGTCCTTTCTAGAAATACTTATCCCCAACCTATGCGTAGCACTATACTTACATCTCTTCCTCTTTCTGAGCTCAACATCTCACTCATTGTGGAGGGATGCTGACTCAGTTTTTCAGGATAGCAAATGGGAAGTTGCGGTACAGAAAATGGCCCAGAGATCACCAGTGTATGTGTGTGTGTGTGTGTGTGTGTGTGTTTGTGTGTGTGTGTGTGTATGTAGTGAGTGAAGTGTTATGAAACAATGTGTGAATAGTGTGTGCACTGACTGATAGTGAGATATGAGTGAACAGTGTGGCATTACATTATTTAATACGTTATATGTAAAAAAAAAGTGTTGTATACCAGGACTAAATCTAATGATTGTCTCTAACTATAAGTCTGTAAATATATGTGTATACGAATTAGCTTACTTTAAATTGATCTAAATTTGTAAATACTTTGACGCGTCCTATATCCGTGTAAAAAGAGATCTACGGAGGAATAAAGCTACTACTACTACTAAATATTGAGCCATGTCGCCTTTATAACCGTCCGTAATAACGAAAGAGCTGCCGGTGCAGGATTGTGTACACGAACTGACGTCTCGATGAGGTCCCATAAGTGTTCAATGGGAATCATGTCGGGAGATCTCGGTGGCTAAATCATTCGCTCGAAATGACCAGAATGTTCTTCAAGTGTGTCCCAGTGACATGGCGCATTGTCATGCACAAAAATACCATCGCTGTCTGTGAACATGAAGTCCATGAATGGCTGCAAATGGTCTCCAGGTAGCTGAACACAACAATTTACAGTCATGATCTGTTCAGTTTGTGTAGAGGACCCAGTACATTAAATGTAAACACAGCCCACATCTTTATGGAGCCACCACCAACTTGCAGAGTACCTCGGGTCCATGGCTTCGTAAGGTCTGCGTCACACTCGAATCTACAGCTCTTACCAACTGAAATCGGAACTCGCCTACCAGGTCATGATTTTCCAGTCGTCTAGGGTCCAACCGATGTGGTCACGAGGCCAGGAGCGGAGCTGCAGGCAATGTCGTGCTCATAGCAAAGCCACTCGCTTCGGTGGCCTGCTGTCATTAACGCCAATTTCGCCGGACTGTCTTAACGGATACGTTCGTCGTACGGCCCACGCTGATTGCTGCGGTTATTTCACGCGCGATTGCTTGTCTGTTATCACTGCCAACTCTGAATAAACTGCACTGCTCTCGGTGAAGGCGGTAGACCACGATGTCGTCCAGGGTAAGAGGTAATGCCTGAAATTTGGTATTCTCGGCACACTCTAAGACACTGCGGATCTCGGAATATTGAATTCCCTAACGATTTCAGACATGCAATGTCCCATGCGTCTATTTCCAAGCACCATTCCGCGTTCAAAGTCAATAATACCCGTCGAACGCAGTAATCACGTCTGAAACCTTTTGAAATGAATCACGTGACTACAGGTGACACATCCGTCAATGCATTGCCCTTTTATACCTCTTGTACGGACACTGTCGTCACCTGTATATGTGCATACCGCTATCCCATGACTTTTGTCACTTCAGTGTACAAACAGGTTTGGTGCTAAACTCTCCGATCCAGACTGTATACCAGTCAGCCAGGTCCCTTTCAGAGTATGCTGATACAAATGCTCTCTATTTAGCAGTCATATACAACCGCTCGCTCCTCGAAAGACCAGAAAGTTGCACAAGTCATAGTAATATTCAACAAAAGGTAACGTCGATCTGCAGTAGGATTTTGGCACATACAATGTGTACGAACATTATGAATTACCTCGAAGAAACCGATTTATTGACAAATAGCACGGGTTCGGAAAACATCGTTCTTGTGAAATGCGGCTATCTTTTAATTCTCACGAAGTAATGAGTGTTACCAACACTAGATGACGAACTAATTCCATATTTTAGATTTCTACAAGGTTTTTACACAGTTTCTTACAAGCGACTTCTAATCAAATTAAGTGCCTATGGAGTATCGCCTCAGCTGTGCGACTGGATTCGTGAGTTCCTGTTAGAAAGGTCACAGTTCGCAGTAAATGACGAAAAGTCATCGAGTAAAACAGAATTAATATCCGGCGTTCCCCAAGGAATTATAGGCCCTCTGCTCCTCCTGATCTACATAAAAGGCATAGGAGACTACGTAAACAGTTCTCTTGTATTGTCTGCAGATGATGTTGTCATTTATCGTCTTGTTAAGACACTACATGATAAAAGCCTATAGCAAAATGATGTAGGCACTCTATATCTGTATGGTTCAAAAAGCGGCAGCTGACTGTAAATAGTAAAAAGTGTGAAGTCATCCACATGAGTACTGAAAGAAATTCGCTAAATTTCAGTTACACGACAACTCACACAAATCTAAAGACTGTAAATTCAATTAAGTACTTAGGGACTACAACTGCAAATAGCTTAAATTGGAACGATCACGTAGATAACGTTGTGGGAAAACCAAACCAAAGACAGTAGCTTATTGGCGAAGCACTTAAACAGTGCAACAGGTCTACTACAGAGACTGCTTACACCACGCTTGTCCTACCTCTTCTGGAGTATTGCTATGTGGTGTGGGATCTGCTTCAGTTTTGACTGACGGAGGACATCGAAAAAGTTGAAAGAAAGAAAACTTGTCTCGTATAATCGCTAAATAGGAGAGAGGGTGTCACGGACATTATATGTGAATTGGAGTGGCAATCATTAAAATAACGGTGTTTTTCCTTGCGACAGGATCTTCTCACGAAACTTCAATCAACAACTTTTTCCACTGATTCCCAAAATATTCTGTTGGCGCCCACCTACATAGAGAGAAATCATCATCATAGTGAAATAAGAGAAACAAGAGATCGCACAGACAGATTTAAGTGCTCGTTTTTCCAGCGCGCTTTCCGAGACCGGAACGGTAGAGAAATATCTTGAAGGTGGTTCGACAAACGCTCTGCCAGTCACTTAACTATGAATTGCAAAGGAATCATGTAGATATACACTAGAACTTCATTAATCCGAATCTCTGGTTCATCCGGATCTTATTTAAATAAAATAACTGTACAGTACATTATACCCTGGAAGTAATTACGGCAACAAACGACAAGGATTACCACTTAATTTAATTGTTCAGCGTATTTTAATTCCGTCTTTTCAACTACAAGTAAAGATGTGTTCCGTCAACAAACGCGTGTCGTATTGTTGAAATACGAGTAAAACATCAGAGATCTGTAATGAAAGATGTCTACAACTACCTGGTGTTTAACATCCAAAACTGCACACTTCTGCAAAGTAGCGTGCGATTAGGCCACAGTCTGTAGTACCAGACGAAGAAATAACCCAACAACATGCAAGCAGACTGCGTTTCCTGATGTAAGTGAAATGCCAGGCATGAAATACCGTAAGTAAAAATCAAATTCTTGTAACGAATTGGTTTTTCGATATCGAAAGCGAGTCAGATTGTAAATATCTTTCACCACAGACAAATGATGACGTTTTATTTCAGTGAAACGAAACGCGTTTGTTGACAAAACATGGATTTTCTGTTGTTGCAGAGACAGAATTAAAATACCCTCAGTAACTGTAAAGCAACTACGCAAAGTATGACTACGCAAATGTCAACTGACATGAATCCTGGCAGAGTGTCAGTTAGCAATTCAGCTTTGCTCCTTTTGTGACGAGTGGAAAGTCACACCAACGAGAAAAAAAAGGGTGGATTGTCCATGCCTATGAAGTTCAGAGCGAGTGAGGTGGCATCGTGGCTATCACACTGGACTCGCATTCGGGAGGACGACTGTTCAATCCCGCATCCTACCATCCTGATTTAGGTTTCCTGTGATTTCCCTAAATCGCTCCAGGCAAATGCCGGGATGGTTCCTTTGAAAGGGCACGTTCTTCCCTAATCCGATGAGACCGATGACCTCGCTGTCGGGTCTCCTCCGCCAAACAAGCCAACCCAACCCTAGCGAGTTCTATGCACTACAGAGAATGGATCAACGACAGTTGTTGAAAAAAATCCTTGCTCAGTTTGGTGTTAGAACTTCAGCGGTGTCATATTCGAAGATTGATCGAAATGAAACAGAAGACTTTTGTTTCAAAATTATGATACCTGATGACAGAATTATCGCTGTTTCTTTGCCTCCATACAAGACGACAGTGATGGAGGATTATCTGTCAAAGTTTGAGCTCATTATGAAGACAGTGTGTGACGTGCGGAGGCCACAACACAGTTGGACAAAATAATGGTTTATTTTGAATGCCTGCATGAATGGCTGGCTCTGAGCACTATGGGACTTAACTTCTGAGGTCATCAGTCCCCTAGAACTTAGAACTACTTAAACCTAACTAACCTAAGGACATCACACACATCCATGCCCGAGGCAGGATTCGAACCTGCGACCGTAGCGGTCACGCAGTTCCAAACTGAAGCGCTTAGAACCGCACGGCCATACCGGCCGGCCTGCATGAATGTGCTGCACATAAATGACGTACGAATCTGGCTCAAAAGAAACTTACTGATTATTTCAGTATAAAACTCACTGGGAATTTCTCGACAAAAATGTATGCGAAAATAATGTGTAATTTTTGTTTACATGAAAATAAATGTAACATGTTTGTTTGCGGTATTGAAGCCATGTCATTTCAATTTTTTTCTTAATTTCCACATTGTCAGGATTTCAGGCAATCCGAATGACCTACGTCCCACCTAGTCTGAATAAACAAGGTTCCAACTAAAACTGAAAATTTTCTGAGGGGCAGAATACAACACGTTGTCCCGCATGAGAAGTCATCTTTTAAGGTTATCACATTGACCGGGTTGCCAAGTTCTTTGGGAGACAACATTCGTTGGACATTGCCAGGTGGACAATGCGAGTTTTCCAATCCTGGCGCGTTTGCATGATTTGTAATCAGATAGTAGGAGTCGAGAATAGGTTGTGGAAAGGCGGCGCGAAGGAATCGTGACTGAAGAAAAGTTTGTAAGTTACTAAATGGCTAGCCCGCTTAATGGTGGACGGTTCCAGTTGCAATCTGACTATCTAACGGCTTCCAGGGCCAAAAATAATTTTCAGTATTTCATATAATTACTGGCCGGATTTAAAAATTTAAAGTCCTGGTATAATCTACTCATTGAGACGTACAGTCGTACGTTAAAGGTTTGATGCAGACGAGTGTTATTGTTAGAAACTGTGTATACGTCGTGAAGCTCGTAACTCAGCGCGCGGAAATTACCCAGACTACATTCATACCGCATTTGAGAATGAGAGCACTTAGCGACTTCTAACAAACTTTAAACACAATTTTTAGTCTTTTCTAAACTGGTGTTTTACATGCTTAAAGTCAAATATTTGAAACATCAACTCATTTGTAAACTAATCACATGTCTGAAGCTGTTTTATACATGGGAGGTCGATTCTTTAAAGAATCGGCGGTGGGGCGTTTACTGGTGTTGAATAGTGTGACTGCTAAACGTGAGATAATCGTCAACGAAAGGTGAGACACTGAAGTTCGAGAAAAAGAAGCGTATTAATTAAAGAAATCAGGGAAAAGAAATGTAATAAGAAGTTGTGAAGGAAGTAGTCCGGATTCAAATGGTTAAAGAGTTTAGGATTAACATTCATACACGCGTGGTGCTAAACTGTGATTTAAGATGCGGCGAGTTTCACGGAGGTTTCTTCATAGTGCTTTGAACTAAAAATAGTGCTGTCAAGAGGAAGATGCGTGCGGAACGAAGTATCGTTCGGTTGAAATTGTTATCTAATGAACACACAGTTTAATTGCAACTACTTCTCATTAATCATTGTCTGTAACCAAGGACGTTACATTATCTATTAAATATCGAAATAAAAACGTTGCAAACCGTATTAAAAGATCAACACAGGGATTTGGGATTCATAAAGGGCACACGTCCACAGTTCTTAACCTTCCGTTGTTCACCTATATGTAAGTAGTTCATCCCCTATTAATTAATTTCCATTTCTATATATAGCGGAACGGAGGAAGTGTTACGACCTACAGACTTTGAAGTAATAAATGGTGTGGTCCACGGGAGCGTCATATTAACGTTTCTGTTCTTATAATACATTACTTACTTAGCAGATGGTTAAAACCCCACGTGGATACGAATTTTCAGGGACATATCCGCGGGTATTTGCAGTAATAACTGATTTAGTATTAAATCCGACGCTTGTAGAGATACCTACAGATACATCTACATCTACATCTATACTCCGCGAGCCACCTTACGGTGTGTGGCGGAGGGTACTTATTGTACCACTATCTGATCCCCCCTCCCTTGTTCCATTCACGAATTGTGCGTGGGAAGAACGACTGCTTGTAAGTCTCCGTATTTGCTCTAATTTCTCGGATCTTTTCGTTGTGATCATTACGCGAGATATATGTGGGCGGTAGTAATATGTTGCCCATCTCTTCCCGGAATGTGCTCTCTCGTAATTTCGATAATAAACCTCTCCGTATTGCGTAACGCCTTTCTTGAAGTGTCCGCCACTGGAGCTTGTTCAGCATCTCCGTAACGCTCTCGCGCTGACTAAATGTCCCCATGACGAATCGCGCTGCTTTTCGCTGGATCATGTCTATCTCTTCTATTAATCCAACCTGGTAAGGGTCCCATGCTGATGAGCAATACTCAAGAATCGGACGAACAAGCGTTTTGTAAGCTACTTCTTTCGTCGATGAGTCACATTTTCTTAGAATTCTTCCTATGAATCTCAACCTGGCGCCTGCTTTTCCCACTATTTGTTTTATGTGATCATCCACTTCAGATCGCTCCGGATAGTAACTCCTAAGTATTTTACGGTCGTTACCGCTTCCAATGATTTACCACCTATGGCATAATCGTACTGGAATGGATTTCTGCCCCTATGTACGCGCATTATATTACATTTATCTACGTTTAGGGAAAGCTGCCAGCTGTCGCACCATGCATTAATCCTCTGCAGGTCCTCCTGGAGTACGTACGAGTCTTCTGATGTTGCTACTTTCTTGTAGACAACCGTGTCATCTGCAAATAGCCTCACGGAGCTACCGATGTTGTCAACTAAGTCATTTATGTATATTGTAAACAATAAAGGTCCTATCACGCTTCCCTGCGGTACTCCCGAAATTACCTCTACATCTGCAGATTTTGAACCGTTAAGAATGATATGTTGTGTTCTTTCTTCTAGGAAATCCTGAATCCAATCACAAACCTGGTCCGATATTCCGTAAGCTCGTATTTTTTTCACTAAACGTAAGTGCGGAACCGTATCAAATGCCTTTCTGAAGTCCAGGAATACGGCATCAATCTGCTCGCCAGTGTCTACGGCACTGTGAATTTCTTGGGCAAATAGGGCGAGCTGAGTTTCACATGATCTCTGTTTGCGGAATCCATGTTGGTTATGATGAAGGAGATTTGTATTATCTAAGAACGTCATAATACGAGAACACAAAACATGTTCCATTATTCTACAACAGATTGACGTAAGCGAAATAGGCCTATAATTATTCGCATCTGATTTATGACCCTTCTTGAAAATGGGAACGACCTGCGCTTTCTTCCAGTCGCTAGGTACTTTACGTTCTTCCAGCGATCTACGATAAATTTCTGATAGAAAGGGGGCAAGTTCTTTAGCATAATCACTGTAGAATCGTAAGGGTATCTCGTCTGGTCCGGATGCTTTTCCGCTACTAAGTGATAGCAGTTGTTTTTCAATTCCGATATCGTTTATTTCAATATTTTCCATTTTGGCGTCCGTGCGACGGCTGAAGTCAGGGACCGTGTTACGATTTTCCGCAGTGAAACAGTTTCGGAACACTGAATTCAGTATTTCTGCCTTTCTTCGGTCGTCCTCTGTTTCGGTGCCATCGTGGTCAACGAGTGACTGAATAGGGGATTTAGATCCGCTTACCGATTTTACATATGACCAAAACTTTTTAGGGTTCTTGTTTAGATTGTTTGCCAATGTTTTATGTTCGAATTCGTTGAATGCTTCTCTCATTGCTCTCTTTACGCTCTTTTTCGCTTCGTTCAGCTTTTCCTTATCAGCTATGATTCGACTACTCTTAAACCTATGATGAAGCTTTCTTTGTTTCCGTAGTACCTTTCGTACATGATTGTTATACCACGGTGGATCTTTCCCCTCGCTTTGGACCTTAGTCGGTACGAACTTATCTAAGGCGTACTGGACGATGTTTCTGAATTTTTTCCATTTTTGTTCCACATCCTCTTCCTCAGAAATGAACGTTTGATGGTGGTCACTCAGATATTCTGCGATTTGTGCCCTATCACTCTTGTTAAGCAAATATATTTTCCTTCCTTTCTTGGCATTTCTTATTACACTTGTAGTCATTGATGCAACCACTGACTTATGATCACTGATACCCTCTTCTACATTCACGGAGTCGAAAAGTTCCGGTCTATTTGTTGCTATGAGGTCTAAAACGTTAGCTTCACGAGTTGGTTCTCTAACTATCTGCTCGAAGTAATTCTCGGACAAGGCAGTCAGGATAATGTCACAAGAGTCTCTGTCCCTGGCTCCAGTTCTGATTGTGTGACTATCCCATTCTATACCTGGTAGATTGAAGTCTCCACAATAACAATTACTTTGTTGCTAAAAGTTAAAGGATAGTGTCAACATATTTTACATACTGTAAATAGTAATCACGTAAACATTGTTATTGTTTTAAATCAGTATCATCACCAATTCGGAACGGGGTGCCTGTATGTTGGCTGGAATTCACAATGTGCTCGAGAGGATGGACGCGTTGTTGATACCTAAAATGGATAAAGACGGTGATAGACCCTTGTTCCAGCTATTTTGCGCAATACATATACCTGCAGCAAGCTTATGTCTGAGTCATTCAGGTTTCGTTTGCATTAAGAAGATCCCATCCTGCTCTAAAACTCTAGGTATCTCTAATCACGTCAAAGGTGAAAGGTTGGTCATAACTTCAACCTGGCTGGAGGAAAAGAAACCTGATGCTTTGATACCACTCTCCTGACAAAAAGTTTTCAGCCAGGTTCCAATTTTTTGTAGAATTTAGCCATAAACAGAGAGAGCATTTTCATATCATATCTGCTTTTTAATTTCCTGTTTCTACGCTGACTTCAAAATGTCTTAATATGACGGTGATATGAGAGTTTTTAGCTGCAACGTCAAACTCATCTGTGTCTCTCAAGAGCATCGCTATACCGAACTGTCGGATTCAACACGATTCATGGCCAGACTCTTAAGCTTCAGACCGAAGTACCTGTCTTTTTTGTCCTCTGTAGTGGGCAAAATTCATGCCCGATTCTACATCCAGCAGAAAGTTGTAATCTGCCAGGCGCATAAGCACAGCGCTTACACTCCTCTACAAAACAAAAATTAAATTATTACAGAGGCACTGTGATTTTTTGTTAATATAGTCACATTTCTTAGACTACCACTAATTCCCGTTGTTGAGTCTCCTTCTCCTAGGGTGGCAACGCAGCATTCCCTGATTCAGTTGTGCTCACGAATATCGCCGCTGCAGGATGCGAGGAGTCCCGCATTAAAGTAGAATTTGCAACGCCAGAATTGAGCTGCTACTGGTAGCCCTGAAGTGTCGACAAACGTAAAAACTGCCTACAATAAAAAAAATGTAAATGACTCTGAATCCCACAAAAATACACACATCAAAAATAGTTTTGCATCACCTCGGTTTCCAGAGTTCTGGAACATGTACAGAAAATTTGGATAGAGATCAACATAAACATAATTTCCACCCTTTTTTTTGCTCATGAAAACCACACTTTGCATGATGTACCACCATACAGCGAGACCTTCAGAGGTGGTGGTCCAGATTGCTGTACACACCGGTAGCTCTAATACCCAGTAGCACGTCCTCTTCCATTGATGCATGCCTGCATTCGTCGTGGCATACTATCCACAAGTTCATCAAGGCACTGTTGGTCCAGATTGTCCCACTCCTCAACGGCGATTCAGTGTAGATCCCTCAGAGTGGTTGGTGGGTCACGTCGTCCATAAACAGCCCTTTTCAATCTATCCCAGGCATGTTCGATAGAGTTAATGTCTGGATAACATGTTGACCACTCTAATCGAGCGAAGTCGTTATCCTGAAGGAAGTCATTCACAATATGTGCATTGTCATCCATGAAGACGAATGCCTCGCCGATATGCCGCCGATGTGATTGCGCTATCGGACGGAGGATGGCATTCACGTATCGTACAGCCGTTACGGCGCCTTTCATGACCACCAGCGACGCACGTCGGCCCCACTTAAAGCCACCCCAAAACAGCAGGGAACTTCCACCTTGCTGCACTCACTGGACAGTGCGTCTAAGATGTTCAGCCTGACCAGGTTGCATCCAAACACGTCTCCGACGATTGTCTGGTTGAAAGCATATGTGACACTCATTGGTGTGATGTCAGTCCTGAGCGGTCCATTCTGCATGTTGTTGGGTCCATCTGTACCGCGCTGCATGGTGTCGTGGTTGCAAAGATGGACCTCACCATGGACGTCGAGAGTGAAGTTGCGCTTCATGCAGCCTATTGCGCACAGTTTAAGTCGTAACACGACGTGCTGTGGCTACACGAAAGGACTTATTCAAAATCGTGACGTTGCTGTCAGGGTTCCTCCGAGCCATAATCCGTAGGTAGCGGTCATCCACTGCATTAGTAGCCCTGAGGCGGCCTGATCGAGGCATCTCATCGACAGTACCTGTCTGTCTGTAGCTCCTCCATGTCCGAACAACATCGCTTTGGTGCACTCTGAGGCGCCTGGGCACTTCCGTTGTTGACAGCCCTTCGTGGTACAAATTAACAATGCGGACTCGATCGAGCCGGGGTATTGACCGTCTAGACATGAATAAACTACAGCCAACACGAGCCGTTTACCTCCTTCCTGGTGGAATGACTGGAACTGATAGTCTGTCGGACCCCTCCGTCTAATAGGTGCTCCTCATCCATCTTTGGGCGGGTTTAGTGACATCTGTGAACAGTCAAAGGGTCTGTATCTGTAACACAATGTCCACAGTCAGCGTTTATGTTCAGGAGTTCTGGGAACCGGGGTGATTCAAAACTTTTTTTGATGTGTGTAGCATAAAATAAAAGAAATCACACCATATGGCATAACAAAATATTTACGAAACAGAATGTCAGAAACTATCCTTTTAAAATCCGAGAAACAACCATCACTACTGCCATCTACGAAATGCTGACAAACACTAAACATTTTATATAAATCCGAATAAATGTGGTATCGTTGCATTTGGATCTGAAGAAAAGACAGCACCTCTTCACAAGCAGGAGAGGACTGAGTAATAATTGCAGTGAGTATTCTCGCCACTTTGGCTTCCATGGCGTGTACCTAAAACAACGAATAACACCTACGAGTGCCCAGGTAGTGTCGCTTGTGTCTTACGTGGCTGCTTGTCTTTCTGGAATTATTGGTTGTCCGCACGGTCGCTTGTACTCTGTATGCTGTCACCTCCAGCAAGAATGGACGATTCAAGACCTACGTGAGTAATCCATCAAGTTAACCGTTGTTAGTTTACTCAAGAAGTCGGCACTGCGTACATCAACACTGTTCAGATACTCTCTTCGAAACATAGTGACGCTCGCTGTTTGTAAGTCTCATTTAAGTGATTTACTATTGGAAAGTCTGAAGCAGTTAATAGTATGAATACACAGCTTGCTATTTCCTTCTGCTCCTCTCCTTCTAGGACACATTTCGCCTCCGCACATATTCTTTCCCATACTGGCTACCAGTTTCCCTTCGCTACATTCGTTGATTTCACTATAAAATTCGTGCATGTGTAAAAAGAACAACGAATAACATTAAATAACTTGGCACTACCGGCCTCCTGCAACAGTTAAGAACTTACTTTTTGATTGTGACAATTTTGAAATAAACTACACAAAAACTAAGAAGTTAACGTGTTTCTTACTCCGCGTGAAGGAGCAGACTCCCCTGATTCCGAAGGCCTCGTTTCCCTCAACACATGCAAGGTTGGATTCATTACCACATGGGTAACGTTCCGTTAGTCGTCCACTCCGTGTTACCAGAATTACGAAACAATTTTCGTGGGGCTACATCAGGGTAATGTGTTGTTCATTTCAAGGTTGAAAGCCTTGAAGTCATCAGCACTGATCAGCTTTCTATACCAGTTTCTCTCTAGCATTAGTTACTCAACCATCCACTTGGTTGCTTGGCTTAACAGGGACATCTCGTGTAGATGAAATGCCGAAGCTGAAGTGAAAGAGATGCTAGTTGGAATCTCAAGTGTGTCCGGTATGTTAACGTTCCAGATGACTGGTAACACTGCATTTCACTCCCATCTGCCAGAGACAAGATCTCTTCCGGCGTCGTCGATTTCGGGGACTCACGCCACACATCTTCAGCACTGTTTCTAGAGGGAAAGTGTCTTACGCTACGTTGAGAACAGTAGCTATGGAAGATGTTAATGAACTAAAAACTGCCGCCAACGACATTCAGTACGTAGATAAGTAAAGACTGCTTATCAGAACAACAGATACTCTACAGTCACTAACTGCAGCAGTAGAGCGATTTGGAACTAGAGTGCAAAGATGTCAGCAACTGAACACAGACCGTAGCGCCAAGATGATAAAGTATAGGACTTAGGGAGAACTCGACAGAATTAAGAAATACGTGAACTCAGACGTAGTGATCTCCTTATTAACAACCAGCACGGAATCCGAAAATCGTCACGCGAAACCCAACTACCACCAACGGTCAGTAACGAAGGTACTCTCATATGAGCCATCAAAGGAACTTGATTGGGCTACGGACTTCTAGATACGGAGGATGCAGCATGTTATCTTCGATGGAAAATCATCGACAGCTGTGGAAATAACATCACGCCTACGCTGTGGCATGTGTTCGGATCCTTGCTGTTCACGTTGTTTACTAATGACCTGGGATACAATATTACTAGTAACCTCAGACCTTAGCGTGTGATACAGTTCTCTATAATGAAACACTCTCGGAAAAATGCTGCACTGACATTCAGTTGGACCTCTGTAAGACTCCAAAGTGGTGCAAAGATTCTCAGCTTCGTTTAATGTCCAGAACGGTAAAATTTTGGGTTTCAGAAACAAAACAATAGGTCGCATACGGAATTAGTAAAATTATACAATTACCTGGGTGTATCAATTGGCAGGGGTATGAAAATGGAATGATCACAGGTAACTCAGTTCGATGACTTCGGCCCCTTGGTAAGGGACTGGGAAAACGCAAAGGAGTCTTTGAAGGATACTGGTTACAAAGCACTCGTGCAATCCATCCTAGAATACTTCTCATGTATGTTTGACGGATAATACCACCAACCTGACTGTGTACAAAGAAGGGCAGCGCGTATGGTCACAGATTTGCTTTATCACTGAGAGACTGTCGCAAAGATGCTCAAAAATCAGAACTGGCAGATGTTTAAACATAGATGCCAACAGTCCCAAGAAAATCAACTTACCAAGTTTCAAGAACCAGAATTAAGTGAGGGGTCTAGGGTTGTGCAGGATTTATCGCGATTGAGAGTGGGAGACTGGAGTAATTAACTGAAGAGACTGAGGTGAATACCATTTACTAACAAAAACTGCCCTTGGATGGAGTTAGTATTCTTGGCTGGCTACAGGGCGCCGACCTCGCGTTTGCAGGACCATCAGTTCAGGCGTACACGCTGGGCACCTCGGTTTCTCCAGTCATAAGCACCGAACTCAACCTGCAACTAAAACAGGTACTCGGGAACGGCCCACTTACAGTGTTCCTAGATTCTTTAACAACAATGAACTGTAGTTAATCCAACAACAGTACAGACAGGCTACGAAAATACCGCGGATAGTTGAAATCGAATGCACATAACAAAAGCAATTTCATTTCATTTAAAATCTCTATAACTTAGACAAATAATTTAACACATATATCCTGACAGATTGATTGAAATCGCTATCCTTAAAGTATATCCATTCATCAATAAAAGTTTTACTTGATAAAATAAAGCTGATCAGAAGTAAAATCTGGGTTTATTTATTTTTGAGTGGACAAAAATCACAATACACGCTGGACGTCAACCACCACAAACCAAACCAAACAATTACTAATGTCCACTGCACCGGCTCATCATACAGCATTGCGCTTTAACTCGTTACTGCGAAAACACCAGAACCCAAACAAATCAAGCAGCGGTATTTGGTGGCTGAGCACAGCCTAAGATAAAGTTATGTTAAAGAAGTCTTGCTTAACAGACTTACAGCTGATGTAAATTAACTTTAACGCCTGGCTGTTACGTAGAATCATGCGTGACACCACTCTTACACTCTTAAGGTTTAATCCCTATAATATTTACAGCACATAACACCTTAACCAATGTTATGATTACAGGGAAAACTTTGGCCTTTACCGCAGTGATCAAAATACAAAAAAAGAAAAAATCGACAAACTGCAACTTTCCGTAACTTCGGCAAACCAGGCCAGTAGCAGTAACTGACACGACAATGAAGGAACAGTTAAAAGGGGCACACTTCGTAATGGCATTTCACATCAAACTCGAACAACGCCAGTCTTGTTCCGCTTCACTTGGTGCTGCACAAAACCCCGTAGCACCCAGCAGTATTTGCTCTTTAGGGCCGACTATCCAGCACTTTACGCAGTTCTCAAAGGTGGCCGTCAGTAATACAATCATTCCCTATTTGACTACCGATCCTGATTGTACATCAAAAGTGAACGCTCGGCGACACGGTGAAATTAAGCTTCAGAAACGGATCACAACGTACACTGAAGCGCCAAAGAAACGTAGAGGCATGCGTATTCAAATACTGAGATACGTAAACAAGCAGAATACGGCGCTGCGGTCGGCGACGCCTGTATAAGACAACAAGTGTCTGGCGTAGTTGTTAGATCGCTTACTGCTGCTATGATGGCTGGTTATCAAGATTTAAGTGAGTTTTAACCTGGTGCTATAGTCGGTGCAGGAGCTATGGGACACAGCATCTCCCAGGTAGCGATGAAGTGGGGATTTACGCATACGACCATTTCACGAGTGTACCGTGAATATCAAGAATTCGGTAAAACATCAAATCTCCGGCATCGCTGCGACCGGAGAAAGATCCTGCAAGAACTGGACCAACGACGACTGAAGAGAATCGTTCGACGTGACAGAAGTGCTACCTTTCCGCAAATTTCTGCATATTTCAGTTCTGTGCCATCAACAAATGTCAGCGTGCGAACCGTTCAACGAAACATCATCGATATAGGCTTTCGGAGACGAAGGTCCACTCGTGTACCCTTGATGACTGCACGACACAAAACTTTACGCCTCGCCTGGGCCTGTCAACGCCGACGTTGCACTATTGGTGACTGGAAACAAGGTACCTGGCGGACGATTCAGGTTTCAAATTGTATCGAGCGGATGAACGTGTAATGGTATGGAGACAGCCTCATGAATCTATGGATCCTGCATGTCAGCAGGAGACTGTTCAAACTAGTGGAGGCTCTGTAATGGTGTGGGGCGTGTGCAGCTGGAGTGATATGGGAGCCATGATACGGCTAGATACGACTCTGACAGGTGACACGTACGTAAGGATCCCGTCTGATCATCGGCATCCTTTCGTGTCCATTGTGCATTCCGACAGGAGCAATACCAGCAGGACAATGAGTCACCCCATTACAGAGTGGCTCCAGGAATACTCTTCTGAGTTTAAACATTTCCACCGGCCACCAAACTTCCCAGATATGAAATTGTTGAGCATATCTGGGATTCCTTGCAACGTGGAGCTCGGAAGAGATCTGAGCCCCTCGTAATCTAACGGATTTTATGGACAGCCCTGCAGAATTCATAGTGTCATTTCCCTCCAGCACTACTTCAAACATTAGTCGAGTCTATGCCACGTTGTGGCACTTCTGCATGTTCACGGGAGGCCTACACGATATTAGGCAGGTGTACCAGTTTCTTTGGCTCTTCAGTGTAGTAAATGCATCTGTATGAATCACCCAATGCCACCTCCGAAGGCGTGCCTGGACAAGTCCGACTGACTGCTACAACGACATTAAGAACTCTCACCGACAAGAAGTAGAAATCACCAATCAATTACAACGTTTAAAAAAACAACCTTCTTTCAACGCGTAATGTCCGCTTTTGCATTATCAGTACCACAGTCATAATAAAACAGTTCCTTTAGACGGATAGTCCAAAGAAGTAGGCGGAATCCGCAGTTCACTTCTGAGGGCTAACGCTGTGTTCCCAACAGAAAAATATTTAACACTTCGCGCTACGACCCAGTTCTACCATACACCACATCGGCGCCTGACACACAGGAGACGTTACGTTAAGTCATTCCCAGAGCCAAATGTCGGTATTTGCTTGCCCCAAGCACTCCGAGCTTCTCACAGAGGACGGTCCGCCGACGACGTAGAGACGTGTTGCAGGCCAGCGCCACCACAGTTCGCGGTCGCGCAGATGGGCGCGCGAATTCAAACCGCCGAAACGATGAACATCCGGCACTGCGCTATACTGCAGTCCTCTACGTATCGCTCCGATAGTTCCTGCCAAGACAAGATTAGACAAAGTACAGATTACACAGAGACTTTTAAGCAGTCATTCTTTCCGCGCACCACATTGGAATAAAACGGGAATAAGCCCAAATACATGGTAGACTCGCAAGTGCCCACTCCCATGCACTTCAAAGCTGTTTGCAGAATATATAAGCCGGTATAAACTTAAATATAGATGAAAATATGGATGGATGCCTAAACGGAATTAATAACAATTACAAATTACGAGGCCGTGCTCAGAAGTAACGCCTTTGATTTTTAATGTGAAAACAATCAAAGCTTTTAAAATTAAAAAACAACTTTATTAACATTCTGCATCTTTATTCTTCATGTCTACATACTTATTTTTCAACATAGTAAACCTGGCGACGGACGCAGTTCTTCGAACAACTTGTTGATTGTGTCACTGTAGAATGTTTGACTTTGTTGACGGCGTCACAGCCTCACCTCTGCTTCCACCGCTTTGTCACTATCAAAGTGCAGTCCTCGAAGGTGTTCTGTAAGTTTTGGAAACAGACGAAAATCGGAGGGGTCAAAGTCGGGACAGTACGGAGCCGATAACAGTGAAACCTACGTGTCGGGTTGTTGCAGATACCGCAGCACACGTGAATCGTTCGGCACTGTCATGCTGAAGCAGAGGGTGCTCCACGTACGGATGAAATCTGCGAGTTTGGAACTCGATTAAAGTGCACTGTTTCTCACGCACGAGCGTAGTTACGTTCCACGCTACAATTCGCATCCTTCTAACGGCAGAGGATTGAAAATACGTAAACTCGAAGAATAAAGATATAGAATGTTAATAACGCTAGTTCTATTTAAAAAGGATTTTCACATAAAAATTTCAGAGACATTGTAACTTTTCTACTAGTTTATTTTCGTGAACTGGAACTGCAGTAAACTACTATTCTTTACACTCTTGTATCTGTGTTGTCTTGAACAATACAAATGGTGTAGTAAGGAAAAGCTATCTGATGAAAAATGAGTCGCCAAACCAGCTGTATAACTATGTTTTAATTAACTTTGCCAAGGTGATTGGAAATCTTACCCGTATATTAAATAAGCTTCCTTCGAAATTCTGTTGTGTAGTATAGTGAAGTGCTACAATGCGTGACGTCACAATACGTGACTTGCAATTCCAACACACAAAGTTCACACAGTGAAACAGCACATAAAATTACTAAACAAATTACGAAAGAGTAAACTGCAAAAATGTTTTTATAAAAATGCCCCGTGAATTTGCATACGCAAAACTGAATAACAAATTTGTAAACATTGAATAACGCACACCCAAGTGTAGCATGCACTGTGAAAGTAGAATGTTTGCTTTAGAAATGAAACTGAAACAAACTTGACTAAACAGATTCTGATAGTGAATTTTGAAAAAGAAAAACTGACTCTATGATATAACTCTAGCCTAATGATACTGTAAAACTTGTCCTAACAAATTTCGTATGGCTCATTGTGGCAACGGAAACTTGGTACAGATCGAAATGATGAACGTAACATATGCAGCAGCAACAAGCGAGCTAAATGGGAAGCAGAAAGCTCTTCGCGACTGCAATGCAAGGACGTGGAACTAGCCTAAACGGACCATGCCTCGTTTTTAGTTTGTACAGCCGTGTTTCACTCTGTCCAATGCGGCGACACACATAATCAGAAAATAAAATTATTTCACGGTGAGACAGTGGTGGAATCTGAATTTTTTAAATGACTGAAGGAGAATTGTCCTTTAAAAATCTGTATTGCAAAAACTGAAACTCTTTGTCTGAGTATTACAATCATCTTTACAAAATTTATCCCATATAACAAATTTTACTCCACCAAAATTATTTACTGAAATGGCAAAGGAATGATGACTTTAAAACTTCTCAGTGCAAATCATGTCAACCGATAACCTTACTTGCTCTCGTCTGAACAAAGAAACCAAATAACCCAAAGCGATAAAGGAAGATTCCACTAAAATATTCCGTTGTTCAGACCCATCATAATTAAGCCCAAGTGGGCAATAATACAGCAACATCATTAGTCATAACCTTTACTTGTCCAATTAATCTTTAGAAAATAATAATTACCCGGCCAGTGTGGCCGAACGGTTCTAGGCGCTTCAGTCTGGAACTGCGCGACCGCTACGGTCGCAGGTTCGAATCCTGCTCGGGCATGGATGTGTGTGGTGTCGTTAGGTTAGTTAGGTTTAAGTAGTTCTACGTTCTAGAGGCTGATGACCTCAGCTGTTAATCCCATAGTGCTCAAAGCCATTTGAACCATTTGGAAATAATAGTTCACAATTCATCCTACTTTGTATCTCTGTGCTCTGCAAGCCATTTCCATCAGCTCAGTAGCGAAGGTAACACGGACCTCTGTCACTAGCTGCTCTTAGAATGCCCTACTGCAACGACAATGCTACTAGCTTGTACACAGAACGTCTGCGGCGTAACATATCAACTATTGAAAACTACTGTTTCAAAAATATTCAGTATATAGATATGAAATAATACCGAATAAAAGAAATGGTTCAAATGGCTCTGAGCACTATGGGACTCAACTTCTGAGTTCATCAGTCCCCTATAACTTAGAACTACTTACACCTAACTAACCTAAGGACATCTCACACCCCCATGCCCGAGGCAGCATTCGAACCTGGGACCGTAGCGGTCGGGCCGTTCCAGACTGTAGCGCCTAGAACCGCTCGGCCACTCTGGCCGGCAATGTTCAAATGGGTGTGAAATCTTATGGGACTTAACTGCTAAGGTCATAAGTCCCTAAGCTTACACACTACTTAAGCTAAATTATCCTAAGGACAACACACACACACCCATGCCCGAGGGAGGACTCGAACCTCCGCTGGAACCAGCCGTACAGTCCATGACTGCAGCGCCCTAGACCGCTCGGCTAATCCCGCGCAGCCCAAGACCGAATAACAACAGAGATTAAATCGTTTTCCATGAGTACAAAGAATTAGCTAAAAAACTTACAGCATTAGTTTTCAGCACGCTCTCGTATATTTCATGACGGTTTCTTGGAAAGTAAGTACAACATTAACGTCACGTATTGCCATTAGGCGGTATGTGTTCCACATTAAATCTCATACAGCCGCCACTCGATAACATACTCATTCACGTACCCACATTTGTACGTCTGTATTGCTCCAAATGTGCACTTTCGCCATCGAAAACGAAAAATCACCAAAAAACGTTGTGTCATTGAGGTTGGGGGGGAGGGGCTGCGATTGCGTTACATCCTGACAAAGTTATGTCCCTGCAGCACTCCCCCAGCTTCACGTGGCAGCTTTCCTGCTTGCAAAGCGTTTGTTTTGCACCGATCAGCTGAGCACAGGACCTGTCGCGGGGGCGGGGCCCCAAGCACCGTTTTCGGCCGGTCTGCGCAGCTAGCGCCCCCGGCGAACAGGCCGGTCCGTATCGCACGCTGGGATCACGCCCACCTCGAGCCTTGACCAGCAACCGGCAGGCCGTACCTCGCTGTCTGCGCCGCCAAGGCCGAGCCGAAGCAGCAGTGAACAGTGGTAAGCAAGGCACGCCGCTAGCGGACCGCCCTCACCAGGAAACGGGGGCGAGCTGCTGCCCTCAGCGCTCTTGCCACCGATATTACATTTGGGGTAAATGTTGTACATTAGACACCCTATATTACTGACGCTTTACAGTCAGTATCAGTCTGTACATGCCGTAAAGAAATGTTCATTTCGACAGGTGACAGCATTCATCAAAACAAGAAAAACAAGTCTATCAAATACGGGTTGGGAAAAACATAGTTTCTGAGATCCGAACCACTGATTTTCCACCTAATTCCACTTCCAGGTCAATTCGCTTTCTTCAGTTGTTATACCAATGAGAAGACTCCACTGTCACTCCTTCCGATTCACAACATTTATCATCTTCAAATTTCCTTAGGTGTGAGAATAGAGGGAAGTCAGTGGTTGTCGAATATGGTGAAAAGAGTGACCTGACATACTTAGGCGGCAGTTATTTCACACACCTCTAATCACTTAAAGTCCAGTACCACATTTTGTTCTTTTTCACTATATCCCTCTGTCGTCGCAGTTTTGGGACGTTAATCACACGGATTGTCTGTACGACCAAATCGAATGTAATTATCTATTCATTAATTGCTGGAAATGGAAAAGAGGAGTGTTTATAAATTGTTAACAGCGTTACATGTATCTCCATTGGCAATCCATAACAAGTAAATAAATAAATGTTATTTTAACATATAAAAGTTATTTTCGTGCATTACTTCAGTTTATCCATTTGAGATAAACACATCTACGTCTACATCTGTGTGACATATCTGTAGTTCACAATCATGTAGCTGGCAAAAGTTTCATCGACAACCTTCAGACTATGTCTGTACCGTTCTAGTCTCAGACAGCACGAGGGGAAAAACGAACTCTTAAATTATTCTGTGCGAGCTGTGATTTCTCTTAATTTATTATTATAATCATTTCTCGCTATCTGGGTTGTATCCAACAAAATATTTTCGCATTCTGAGGTAAAACTTGGTGACTGAAGTTTTGCGAAAAGTTCTCGCCTTAAAGAAAATGCTTTGTTTTAGCGATGCCACCGTAACTCGCTTATCATATCCATGAAATTCTCTCCGATATTCCGCGATTGTACCAAGCGAGCTTCCTTCTTGGAACTTTTTCGATGTCGTCCGTCGATCCTTTCCGATACACGTCTCATATCACACAGCAATACCCCAGAAGGGGACGGACAAGCGTAGTGTAAGCAGTTGCAATTTCTAAGTGTTCTGCCAATAAAACGTATTCTATGGTTCGCTTTCTCCACAACATTTTCTACATCATCGTTGCATTTCAAATGATTCGTAATTTCAGTCCCTAAGTATTTAGTTATACTGACACACGCAACAGAGCTATTTTAAAACTACATAAATAAAAATAATCTTGATGTTAACTTGACACTTGAATTTCATTATTGTGCATTGGGTGCGAAAGCAATAAAAAGAAAATTTTAATATCAGTGTAATCTCTGTGCTACGTGAATACTTCGCCTTGCCCTAGTGGATCGCAGTCATTCAGATGGTAAGTTAAAAATCCAGATGAGTCCTCAAAGGCACTACAATCTCTCTTTCAACTGAGAAGGTTCAGTGGGTCTCCTGCAATCATTCCGATCTGACCAATCTTTGCACAATAAAATGAAGCAGTTGTATGGCGAACACGATGGGGAGCCAATCGTCCAATCTCGTCCATCTGTGTGGTCTTGCACAATGTCGTAAAGTACTGACTGTCACTCGTTTCTGTGTGTTCAGTCTTTTCGGTACAAAACTGCGTTTTATAGTTGTTTGGCTTAACTATTTTCATTATTTTCATCTCGATGGTTTGCGACCTATGGCTGTACGCCACACATTACGTCCATATTGATGACGTGGAATTGGACAGCATTGATCGAAGTCAAATAGTCGTGTTTGCATGAAAAGAGGAAAAAATGTATTAGATAGGGTCCAGATTTCAGAAACTACTCAAGTTCCGTTTGTTCCGCCTGAAATGGAACACTCAAATGAGCAGGCGACAATAACGCTCATTTCCCTGCAAAGTGAAAGATAAGATAAGGAAACAGATAATAAGCTTCGCTTAAACTGTGGCATGTCCCTGCAATATTTCAGAATACCTGCACAAACATCATAGCAACTAATCACAAACATTATGTGCTCATGGGTAAATGTATGTGACTGACGAAAAAACTTAGCGAAAGAATGCAAATTTACCAGAAGGAGCTATAATATCTGCCATGTGTGTTTTTCTTGTTTCATAGTCACTGTAAGTAGATAAACATGTAGTAGGACTATGTACAAATTATGTGACAGAAATTAGTTGAACATGTACAACACAAGGAATAAATCTCAATGAAGCCGAACCGTATATGCATACTCAAAGATAAAAAAAAAGGACGCACCGCGAAGGAATTATCCGAATGGGACGGAAATCGGTAGATGTAATGGTACATGTACTGACAAACAAATTATTACCATTTCAGAAAAAAGCTGGATGATTTATTCAAGAGAAAGAGATTCACAAATTGGGCAAGTCAACAACGCGTTGGTCCAACTCTGGCCTTTATGCCAGCTGTTATTCGGCTTGGCATTGGTTGATGTATTTGTTGAATGTCATCCTGAGCGATATCGTGCCAAATTCTGCCCAATTGGCGCGTTAGATCGTCCAAATTCCGACTTAGTTGGACGGGCCTGCCCGTAATGCTCCAAACATTCTCAACTGGAGAGAGATCCGTCGACCTCGCTGGCCTAGGTAGGGTATGGCAAACACAAAGAAAAATGGTATAAATCCTAACCGTGTGCGAGGGGGCGTTATCTTGCTGAAATGTAAGCCCATGATGAAGGGAAACAAAGCGGAGCGTAGAACACCGTCGATCTATTCTGTGCTACAAGGGTGCACCTTACGACAGCCAGAGGGATCCTGCTATGAAAAGAAATGGTAAGCACTTCTGGTTGCCGGGTCGTATGGCTGGCGACAGTCGGGTTGGTATCCAACCGCTGACCGGGGCGTCTCCATATACGATTGCGGGACTCATCACTGAAGGCCTTTCTACTCCATTCAGTGAGATCCAGGCCGAAGACGTCTCTAGAGAGGTCCCAGACAGTGGTGCGGTACCAACCTGACTGTCGCCACCATTCGACCCGACAGCCAGGACTGATGGTCTGGGATGCTGTTTCTTTTCATAGCAGGACCGCTTTGCTTACCATCCGCGGCACCCTTACAGCACAGCTGTATGTCTAAAATATTCTACATGCTGTTTGGTTGCCTTTCATGGTAAGCCATCCTGGGCTTACATTTCAGAAAGATAATGTCTGCCCTCACGCGGCGAGTTTTCCTGGTGTTTGTCTTTCTGTTTGCCACGTTCCCCTTGGTCAGCAGGATCGCCGAGTCTCTCCCCGATTGAGAACGTTTCGAACATTATGCGCAGGACTCTCCTACCATCTTGGGATTTTAACGATCTAACGCGCCAATTGGTCAAACTGTGGCACGATACCCCGTAAGAGGGCATCCAACACTCTGTCAATCCATACCAAGCCACATAACTGCTTGCATTAGGGCTAGAGGTGGACTATCGCGTTATTGACTTGCTTAATTTGGGAATCTCTTTCAATTTTTAAGTTCTTTCTCTCGAATAAATCATCCGTTTTTGTTAACTGTACATGTGCATCACATCTGTCGAATTACGTCCCAGTCGGGTAATTCCTTCGTGATGCGTCTTTTTTGTCATATATATATATATATATATACGATGTAAATTTTAAGCTGACAAACCAGAATAACTCGAAAAATAAGCTTCACACGAAAAAATGTGTAGAATACAAAGTTGATTATTTTCGAGAGGGACATCTGCTGGTGCTAAAATTAGCTGGCACCTCAGCCCTCTGGGGGTGGGGTGGGAGGCAATTTTAAACTTTCAAATGGGAACCCCCATTTTTTATTGCAGAATCAGATTCTACATAAAAAAACTACGTACATTTGGTCTTATACATTTGTTTTGATTCTTGGTAGTTGGCGCTATAATTCAAGAAAATCCATGTTCTCGATTTTGGGTGGAAAATGGTTACGGATAAATAAAAAAAATACTTATTTACTTCGTAAATTTTGATTCGCTAAAACTGAAACTCCCCCTCTCTCCCCATAGGGTGGGATTTGAAACAGATGAATTGGAGTTTTACAAATGTTGACAAAACTTATCCGAATCTGAGGAAAAAATTAATATTTGGGTAAACATTTGTAAAACTCTAATTCCTCTCTCTCAAACCCCGCCCTATGGGGGGAGAGGGAGAGTTTTAGTTTTATCGAATCAAAATTTACGAAATAAATAAGTATTTTTTTATTTATCTGTAACCATTTTCCACCCAAAATCGAGAACATGGATTTTCTTGAATTACAGCGCCAACTACCAAGAATCAAAACAAACGTGTAAGACAAAATCTATGTAGCTTTTTATGTAGAATATGATTCTGCAATAAAAAATGGGGGTTCTCATCTGAAATTTTAAAGTTACCTCTCGCCCCACCCGCAGTGGGCTAGGGTGGCGGGCTAACTTTAGAGCCGCAGATGTCCCCGTCGAAAATAATCAACTTACACATTTTTTCGTGTGAAGCTTATTTTTCGAGTTATTCTGCTTTGCCAACTTTATATATATATATAATAGAGGGAAACATTCCACGTGGGAAAAATATATCTAAAAACAAAGATGATGTGACTTACCAAACGAGCGGAAAGACTTACCTTAGGGGGAAAAAAGGACAGGTATACACTCGCACACACACACATATCCATCCACACATATACCATATATGTGTGGATGGATATGTGTGTGTGTGCGAGTGTATACCTGTCTTTCCGCTCCCGGGATTGGAATGACTCCTTACCCTTTCCCTTAAAACCCACATCCTTTCGTCTTTCCCTCTCCTTCCCTCTTTCCTGATGAGGCAACAGTTTGTTGCGAAAGCTTGAATTTTGTGTTTATGTTTGTGTTTGTTTGTGTGTCTATCGACCTGCCTGCCAGCGCTTTTGTTTGGTAAGTCACATCATCTTTGTTTATATATATATATATATATATATATATATGTGTGTGTGTGTGTGTGTGTGTGTGTGTGTGTGTGTGTGTGTCAATGAAGAGATGTATGTATGTACTTCCTGTTTTTTGCATTTTATGAACATTACTATAAATTTACGTACATCTGTATAATTTTAATTAGTATATTAACGCAATAATCTATTTGTCTTTGATTATTTTAAACTGTCGTATCTGGTATACTGTAAGATGACCTAGAGACAAATTAACAAATAACTGCTGTCAGAGATTATAAAGACCCTACAGGTAGAGAGCCCAGGCAGTACATTGTGGAGTTGGATGGAAGTATTTCAAAGCACGTAGTGAAACCGAGGCGGGGACGTCCAACACTCTTTCTGATGCCGCATGTTCCACGTGTAAAATGGGGCCCGTTCTTAGATCACGCTATGGACAAGAACCCTGGCCCAGAAGCGGCAGCAATTATAAAAGCCCCGTTCACTGGTTGTTCCCCTCAGTCGGTACATTCCCGGACACGCCATTGTATAACGGAAACAGCCGAGCGACATGACGCCGATGTAAGGCGTAGAACCTGCACGGACCACGCCTCGCGTTTATAAGGAACAGACTGACCTACTGAGCAGCAGGGCACGGCAAGCATTTCTGCCGCCGTCGAAAAATATTGCAGCACATTTCAATACTGAACCCCCATTCGACGAACAGATCACCGAGCAAAATATCCAGGGAAAACTTTCATTACGAGAAATACTGCGTCAGTAGCCGCCTACGTGTCGTGGCATTCTTCTTCTCGCCTGCGCCGTCAATACTCCTTTTCGAAGCGACAGAGAATACAACCAAAACCCTCTATACTTAGGAGTAAATATGTCTCCATCTCCTCTTTTGCGTTAGTGACCTGCTGTGGGACTCCTTGTCGGAAAGAAAGCGATATTTCCAAACTGTAAAATATAAAGCACTGATACAGCCAATGGTAGGGTAAATTTAATGTGTTGTGTGGTGGACATGGGCGTAGCAAGTGCTTATGGAGAAATGTGTGGAATCTAAATGAAGAAAACATTCATTAGTAGGCAAGACTTTTACTTAGGTCTGCTTTTTTTTTCACTGTAATCGTCTTCTGTGGAGTAGGCTTCATATGAAAAAATTATATGTAAATATCGTACTCTTAGAAAGAGTGAAAGAATGCAAATACACTCTAAGACAAAAACCTACTTACCACGAAGGAATCATCTGAATGGGACAGAAGTCGGTAGATGTGGTTTATATAAAAATACAAACAAATGATTACAATTTCATGGAAATTGGATGATTTATTCATGGCAAAGACCTTCACAAATTGAGTACGTCAGTAACGTGTTGGCCCACGTCTGACCCTTACGCAATTACTTATTCTGCTTGTCATTAATTGATTCCGTTGTTGAATGTCCTCCTGAGGGATATCGTGCCATATCTTGTCCAACTGACGCGTTAGATCGTCAAAATCCCGGCCTTGTTGCAGGCCCGGCCCATATTGCTCCAAACGCTCTCAACTGGGGAGGGAGCTGTAGAAAGTCTCGCCAGGTGGCAGTGAGCACTATCTTGCAGGAATGTAAGCTCAGGATGACTTGCCATGAAGGCCATTGACACGGGGCACAGAATATCGTCATCCTCTCGCTGTGCTGTAAAGGTGCGGCGAATGACAACCAAAGGCGTCCTGCTACGAAATGAAACAGCACCCTAGAACATCGCTCCTGCTTGATACGCCGTATTGCGGGCGACAGTCGGGTTGGTAGCCCACCTCTGTCAAAGGCGTCTCCAGACAAGTCCCACTGAATGGAGGAGCATTGTATTGTTGAGAATTAGGTGGACCAATAAGGTAAGGAAGGAGACGGTACTGCGCAGAATCAGCGAGGAAAGGAATATGTGGAAAATACTAACAAGAAAAGAGACAGGATGATAGGACACCTATAAGGACATCAGCGAATAACCTCCACAGTACTAGAGGGAGCTTAGAGGTAGCAACTGTAGACGAAGCCAGAGATTGGAGTTCATCCAGCATATGACTGAGGACGTAGGGTGCAAGCGCTACTCTGAGAAGAGAATGTTGACACAGGAGAGGAATTCGTGGCGTGCCATGAAACCTCTCAGAAGACTGATGACTCAACAAAAAAATGTCTTCAGTGATGAGTCCTGCTTTGAAATGAGCGCAGATGACCAGCAAAAACACGTCTGGAGACGCCCTGGTCAGCGGCGGGATACCAACCTGACCGTCGTCAGCCCTACGGCCCGACGTTCAGGAGTGATGGTGTAGGATGCCGTTTCATTTCACTGCAGGACCCCTTCAGTTGTCATCCGCGACATCCTTACAGCACGGTGGTACGTCGGAGATATTCTACGTCCCCTTTTGTTGTATCACAGGCAAGCCATACAGGACGTACGTTTCAGCAAGATAACGCCCGACCGCACAAGGCGAGAGTTTCTACTACTTGTTTTCATGCCTGCCAAACCCTGCTTTGGCCAGCAAGGTCGGCGGATCTCACCCCAGGTGAGAATGATTGGAGCATTTTGGGGAGGACCCTCCAACCATCTTGGGCTTTTGACAATCTGACGCGCCTATTGGACAGAATTTGGCGCGATGTCGCTCAGGATGACATCCAGCAGCTCCATCAACCAATGTCAAACAGAATAACTGCTGCCTTAATGGCCAGAGGTAGACAAACGCATTATTGATTTGCCCAATTTGTGAATCTCTTCCTCTTGAAGAAATCAGCTAATTTTTCTAAAACAATAGTCAGTTTTTTTTTCTGTACATGTTCATCACAATTACTGATATTCGTCCCATTTGGGTAATTCCTTAGTGGTTCGTAGTTTTCTTTTGCTGCCTTCGAGTGTATCTTAGCTTCATACTATCATTTCTGGGGCAAGTAGGTATCACAGAGAACAATGTGAAATTTAATAATCCAATAGGAATAATAAAAGAGACACTGAAATCAAAAACATCATCGATATGGTTCCTTACCTGTTGCTGTTATGTTGCATTCGTTACAGAAAATGCATTAACACGAAAGAGACATCGAAATAATAATTTGGTAGACGCACCTATGAAGGAATGATATCTAGCCTACAATTTGAAAGGTGGACTGCATTCTATGAATTATTCATTTAGACTTACGTGTAAAGAGTTCCAAAGCATCGTTCAACGGTGTGTACTCTTCTCTAGAAATCACAAATAAAAGATTTATGAGATGGGCTTGGCGCCGGCCGGATTGACCGAGCGGTTCTAGGCGCTTCAGTCTGGTACCGCGCGACCGCTACGGTCGCAGGTTCGAATCCTGCCTCGGGCATGGATGTGAGTGATGTCCTTAGGTTAGTTAGGTTTAAGTAGTTCTAAGTTCTAGGGGACTGATGACCTCAGCTGTTAAGTCCCATAGTGCTCAGAGCCATTTTAGATGGGCTTGGCAGTGCACTCAGACCTGTCGATGACAGGGTAGTCTACTGTAAAGTATCATCTCTGGATGATTTTAATAATATGCAAATAAATTTGGACACTTTTTTTTGTTGGTGTACTGGCTGGAATACATCATTAAATATGGATAAGTGCAAGATGATGCCCATAAACAACACTCCATTTAAACAACACTCCATATAAACAACACCGTAAAATGCGCGTTTCCTAATAGTAGTGAGCATATAGTTTACATATAAGGGATATAAGGGATGAGTGCAGAATAACAGCTAGTGGAATGACAGTGATGCTCCAATATCAGGCTACATAAAATGAGACAGAAGAAAGACTCCTCTAGATACGCACTGCAACCAATATTGGAGTTAGTACATCAGTACCAAGAACAATGAGTACAACATATCTACTGGACGTCCAGCACTAGAATTCCAAAGTAATCCTAACCTACAAACACATCAGAATACGTCTAGAACGTCCCATGAAGAGATGGAAGAGAATGATTTTGTAACTGATCAATCCTCGTACAGTAGAATCGGCGAAAGAAGTTCCCTGACAACTGCATTGGGCTGGGCACGGCAGATTCGACCGCCTGCGTCAAACAGTCAGGTAAGGCGTCTTTGTAGACGTCTCCGCGGCAACGCCTCAGTATTGTCGGAGCTCTATAGACAGCTATTGCTTACGCTTGGAGCCGTTTGAGGCTTCACAGTTGAAAGATGCCAATGACTTATTTACATTGACTCGACCACAGAACTAAGGCATGTTCATCTACCTCTTCTACGTCTGCATCAACACCTCGCACGGCGTCTGACTGTGTGGGGCGGAGGATACTTGAGGTACCACTAAGTGAAGTACCCTTCCCTGTTCCGCTTGCGAATGGTGCGTGGGAAGAATTACTGCCGGTAAGCCTCTGCTCGTAATTTCTCGAATTCTGTCATCATAGTCAGTTCGCGAGATGTACGTGGGAGGAAGCAATATATTGTCCGACTCTTCCCGGAAAGTAGTCTCTTTAAATTTCAGTAGTAAACCTCTCCGTAATGCAAATTGCCTCTCTTGTAGCGTCTGCTGCTGAAGCGTGTTGAGAATCACTCGCACCGACCAAACTATTCCGTGACGAAACGATCCGCTCTTCTTTGGATCTTCTGTATCCCTTCTATCTGCCCTATCTAATAAGGATTCCAGACTGATGAACTTTATCGTAGATCGCTGGAAGAACGTAAAGTACCTAGCGACTGGAAGAAAGCGCAGGTCGTTCCCATTTTCAAGAAGGGTCATAAATCAGATGCGAATAATTATAGGCCTATTTCGCTTACGTCAATCTGTTGTAGAATAATGGAACATGTTTTGTGTTCTCGTATTATGACGTTCTTAGATAATACAAATCTCCTTCATCATAACCAACATGGATTCCGCAAACAGAGATCATGTGAAACTCAGCTCGCCCTATTTGCCCAAGAAATTCACAGTGCCGTAGACACTGGCGAGCAGATTGATGCCGTATTCCTGGACTTCAGGAAGGCATTTGATACGGTTCCGCACTTACGTTTAGTGAAAAAAATACGAGCTTACGGAATATCGGACCAGGTTTGTGATTGGATTCAGGATTTCCTAGAAGAAAGAACACAACATGTCATTCTCAACGGTTCAAAATCTGCAGATGTAGAGGTAATTTCGGGAGTACCGCAGGGAAGCGTGATAGGACCTTTATTGTTTACAATATACATAAATGACTTAGTTGACAACATCGGTAGCTCCGTGAGGCTATTTGCAGATGACACGGTTGTCTACAAGAAAGTAGCAACATCAGAAGACTCATACGTACTCCAGGAGGACCTGCAGAGGATTAATGCATGGTGCGACAGCTGGCAGCTTTCCCTAAACGTAGATAAATGTAATATAATGCGCATACATAGGGGCAGAAATCCATTCCAGTACGATTATGCCATAGGTGGTAAATCATTGGAAGCGGTAACGACCGTAAAATACTTAGGAGTTACTATCCGGAGCGATCTGAAGTGGAATGATCACATAAAACAAATAGTGGGAAAAGCAGGCGCCAGGTTGAGATTCATAGGAAGAATTCTAAGAAAATGTGACTCATCGACGAAAGAAGTAGCTTACAAAACGCTTGTTCGTCCGATTCTTGAGTATTGCTCATCAGTATGGGACCCTTACCAGGTTGGATTAATAGAAGAGATAGACAAGATCCAGCGAAAAGCAACGCGATTCGTCATGGGGACATTTAGTCAGCGCGAGAGCGTTACGGAGATGCTGAACAAGCTCCAGTGGCGGACACTTCAAGAAAGGCGTTACGCAATACGGAGAGGTTTATTATCGAAATTACGAGAGAGCACATTCCGGGAAGAGATGGGCAACATATTACTACCGCCCACATATATCTCGCGTAATGATCACAACGAAAAGATCCGAGAAATTAGAGCAAATACGGAGACTTACAAGCAGTCGTTCTTCCCACGCACAATTCGTGAATGGAACAGGGAAGGGGGGATCAGATAGTGGTACAATAAGTACCCTCCGCCACACACCGTAAGGTGGCTCGCGGAGTATAGATGTAGATGTAGATGTAGAATACTCAAGAATCGGACGAACAAGCGCCTTGTAAGCCATGTCTTTAGTGGATGAGTTGCATTTCCACAGTCTGGCATCTGCTTTTCCTACTATTTGTTTTATGTGGACACTCCACTTACGGTCGCTCTGGACGGTTACTCTCAGATACTTTGCGGTAGATACTGTTTCCAGCGAATTGACAACAATGATCATCATCAGCATGATCGTTTACGTTGTCGCGTTATTTCGTTGTTACGGGTCACAGCACACGCCACAATAGCGAAGTGATCATGATGCCTGTCTGCCACGTGAAGGAACAGGGTTTGATTCAAAATGATGCTGAGAATATTTCCTCCATTTGAACATCATCACCCTAGTCTTGTGTGAACAACTAAGTCGCGCCTTGAATAAAGGTCGGATATTTTCGTTGCGAAATCCAGCATTAATGACTGGCAGACACGGGATAAAAGGGCTGTCATTTGGCACTGCATAATCCCAAGGACCTGATGGTTGACTTATTTTCCGTTAAGTCAAGACAACTGAGCGCCACACACTCGTCCTTCGTGAGCCTAGCATTATAAAACATGATTCTCTCAGATATGGTTTTCAGTAGGCAGACAATAGGACGTTCTATATCTAGAGACTCGTAATCCACTGTAAAACATATGGTGTGGTCTTTCTTCCAAAAGTATCGGATTAAGTTTCCTGAGCATCTCCATTGCATTTTGTTGCGGACTTTACCGACAAGTTGAGATCCTAACAGCGCGTCTCAGTTTTTTCGGTGTCTCCTGACATTCCCCCTCGATAAGGACTCCTAACACTGGAAGCTAATCGAGAATTGATCATACTAGGTCCTTGTATGCGGTTTCCTTACGGGTATACTTCAGTTCCTCTGTCTCCCCTCCTATATATTTCACCTTTTCGTCCCATACCATATTACTTTTTAGTATTACTCTCTAATATTAAGCTAAAAAATGTACCATTAATTTTGTAGATCTGTACTATTTGATTCTTCTTCTTTGTTACGGGCATTTAAAGATATTTGCCAGTCAGTACACCAACTGGAAACACTGTCTATATTGTTTTGCACTTATTTACAATAATCCAGAGATGATACTCTGTACTGAACCACTGTACTATCCGTCGGAGTACAATGCTGAAACTATCTCATAAATCTCTTATTTGCTTTTGACAGGAAAGAACACGCACCACTGGGTGGTGCCTTGGAACTCTTTACAAATAATTCTAAAACAATAATTCGTAGAATGTAGCTCAAAGACGTATCACTTCTTGCTAGGTGTGTCCACCAAATTATTACGTCGATGTCTCCTTCGTGATAACAAATCCAAGATGACAGCAACAGGTACGAAACCATATCTTTCAGCACAATTTCCTCGCCACGGTGCAGAGACGAAAGCGCCCCACTCTTCCTCGCCATACGCAACAGGGGAAGGAAGTTAGTTACTCGAGTCATGGAAAACGGTATCCTTGACGTGAAGCTACACGACGATTACTGTGTAAGAGTACGTCTAAAATCTCATTATAGGGTGCAACACGCTTCGCAATGAGGCACCGTTCCAACAGATGGTGAAGCAATTACTATGATTTTGATGCCTATTGGCGATGGGGATGTGAGAGTTAGTGTACTGGGACCCTGATCGGTCTGCCATCGTTTCTAACAGGCGAGCGTTACAGGAACGTACTGTCTCAACGTGTACAAGCGTTTGTGCCCATGCAATATCTGAAGGCGCCTTGTGCCATCATTAGACAACGCACTACACATCACTCCTCAATTGTGTAAAAATGGTTTGAGGATTATTTCACACACAGCCTGCCCCAAAAGGTGACTTGACATTAGTCTCACTGGACAAATATAAGAATCCATCAAGCATGATGCGTACGTTTTCTATCCAGCTTCCTCCGTGAATTGTGGGTGTGAGTTGAGCTGTCATGGATTAGAATGGCTCTTCCAAGGCTTTTGATGTCTCGTGTGTCGACGTCCCTACATGTTGAAAAGAAAGAAGATTTAGCGTCCCGTCGACATCGAGATCATTAGAGAAGGAGCACGAGCTTGGATTTTTTGAGGTATGGAGAAGGAAATCGGTCGAGCCCTTTCAGTGGAACCATAGCAGCGTTTGCGTGGAAAAGTTTAGAGAAATCACGGAAAACATAAATATGACCGGATACGACTTAGAACCGTTGCGCTCCCGAATGCGAGTCCACCTCGCTCGGTCCTTGTGTGTCACGAGGGTGAAAGGGGCTGCTACGCGCTATTAGATTGCTGCCACCAACTGCTCATGAGAGTATATATATGTAGCTTCGGAATTGAACCTAGTCATATTACAGCTCTTTCAGTATTTTCCGTACCTTTCGTTCACTATTTCGTTGAAGAACGTATCACGAATGTGAATACTTGGTGAAAATTCGAATAAGGTTACTGACATCGTTTTGCATCATGACATGGACTGAAGAAACGTGTCTACTAGTGGTGAAATAGCTAACTTGTCTCTGACAATCAAACTTCCTTTCCATGCCGGCTGGAGTGGCCGAGTGGTTCTAGGCGCTACAGTGTGGAACCGCGCGACCGCTACGGTCGCAGGTTCGAATTCTGCCTCGGGCATGGATGTGTGTGATGTCTTTAGGTTAGTAGTTCTTTAGGTTTAAGTAGTTCTAAGTTCTAGGGGACTTATGACCTCAGAAGTTAAGTCCCATAGTGCTCAGAGCCATTTGAACCATTTTTGAACTTCCTTTCCAGGATTGTATACGTCCCAGAATACCGCTTTGCTTCTTCAAGGCTTGTCATAAGAGTCACTTTCCTCGTTTCATTTACTGGTCCAGGAACTGCGGGGCACTTGACTGCCCCTCCCACCGTTCCCCCCGCCCCAGTCCCCTATGTCGACAGACCACAACCCCATACAGGAAGTCAAACAATGCTTACAAAATATTTTAAGCTCAAAACTTCGTTACAGCTTATACTAATTATTTATCTCGTTCATCATGTGACCTTCTCAGGTAATCTACAATCTTTAAACATTTTAACACAGTTTTAAAATATTTTCTGAAATACTTCCATTTTTCACTATCTGCCCTGCCCTTTTGTCTCCCGTTTCATCAGTGAGGCTATCTTTTCCTTTCAAAATTTGTGGACTACTAGTTGCACAACCACATCATCTATGTAATACTTGATTAACGTTATTTTTCTTCCTTTCGTCTAGTATCGCCAAGCTAAGCAAGCATTTTCATTTTCAGTTGCCGTATTGTGGTTCATACATTTGGCAACTGAATAGAATGTTACAACAGAAGCCTCATGAGTGTAATTTAGACGTTGTGTCCTGTCATCATGCGTATGGCTGTCGAATACTGAGAAACAAGACCAAGGCTTCAAACGTTTTTCATTTGTTTCTACTGAGTTGCCACTCCAACAAGTTCTACATCTACATCTATATCATACTCCGCAAGCCACCTAATGGTGTGTGGCGGAGGGTACTTTCGATACCACTATCTGATCCCTCCAACCCTGTTACACTCGCGAATAGTGCGTGAAAATTGTTGTCGGTAAGCCTCTGTATTGGCTCTAATTTCTCGAACTTTCTCCTCGTGGTCAATACGCGAAATGTATGTGGGGGGAAGTAATATGTTGTCTGACTCCTCCTGGAAAATGCTGTCCCGAAATTTCAATAGTAATACTCTCCGTGATGCACAACGTCTATCTTGTAACGTCTGCCAGTGGAGTTTGTTTAGCATCTCCGTAACGCTCTCACGCCAGCTAAACAATCCGGTGACGAAACGCGCCGCTCTTCGTTGGATCTTCTCTGTCTCCTCCATCAGTCCTACCTTATAGGGATCCCAGATAGATGAACAATACTCAAGAATCGGGCGAAGAAGCGCCTCTTAAGCCACTTCTATCGTGGATGAGGTACATTTCCTCAAGATTTAGTGAGTTTTGCTGTCACACATTTCACGATTGTCCCATCATTATCTGCTTCAGGCTGTGTGCCGAAGTCAATGGATAAAGGTTCCTCCGAATGATTGCGTATAGCATTATCGGTAATGAACCATCCATTGAATGAATGAGGACGTCAAGCTCAGCAAACGCTTCCTGCAGTCCGGTAGGCTAAGTGTCGGCACTGGACTTCACCTTTTATTTTATTTTCTTATCACTGGCAACTCATACTCGACACTATACAGGTTGGTCAGAAGCAGTCTGAGAAGCTGGTAAGGGTACTGTAGGGTAGGTTGTGCTGAGCAATAATTGTTCAGAAAAGATTCGGTAAGTTGCGCCGTTTCTGAGTTAATTAGCATTGAAGTTAGCCAACCAGGCAGTTGCACACGCTATTTCAAGGAGTCCGCCAGATACAGTTATTAGTGTCTTCTTAAAGCATAGATAGAGCACGAGGCAGCACGGTCCTTGGCGACAATTCCATCCTTACTACCGTCCCATTTCCAATTTTTGTATCGCTCTCTTGGCCGGTTTTAGGAAACCAAACGAAGAACACGTTTGGTGATACCGTCTCTGGAGGGCCGCTTGCATTTGCTCGCATAACGATCTCACTGGCTAACTTTAATGCTAATTAATTCAGAAACGTCGCAACGTATCTATTTCTTTTCTTAACAATTATTTCTTAGCACAACCCTTACAAGTCTTTCAGACTGCTTCTGACGACCCCGAATAGTCAGTCTGTAAACAAATGAACGAACAGAGCTTTAGGAGCCGTACACATATTGGAATCAGTTTCCTGTCTAGCAGTGCAACGCTGTGTGCTGTTGTTTACGTAGATTCTGTTCATGTGCGTGTCTTCCATTAGTTATGTTGGCTCCTAATTTCTATACGTCTTATAATGTTAAAGCATTTAGTGAAAAGAAAACACTGTCAGGGCGTGGCGGGGCACTGCTCATTCATACGAGCGGCGGAAAATCTACGGCCACTGAAATTTGTTTCAGATTCAAGTAGTAATGTAACAATTTTTAAGTGAAGACTGTCCCGTCAATTGCTCAACCAACCAACACGAATTTTTCTTCCGCATAAAGAAATGGCGCGTTTTCTCTACCGCTCGTGATTGTGCCACCAGCTAGTCGAAACAAAAGCAAGTCGTTTCCTGTTTCTCTAATATTTTTCACGGTCATAAACATTTTAGAATTTATGCCAGGAGTTAGCTATACAGACGAAACTCAACGAGATACGTAATCGATCGAAACAGCAGGAAAGAAGTGTAGGGACGCTAATGACGCGAAACTAGACTGAATGCCTTGCTTTCCCCCTCTCCCTTCGCCAGAAATGTTTATGTCAAACTCTCCACTGATTTAAAAGGCGCGCTGCAAGAAGAGTCCGTGCTCCCTGTGGCGTAGCCTGTCTCGGTACAAAAGGGGGAGGGGGGTATCATCTGTCAGCTCTTCAGTTTGCAAACTATGGTAACACATGTAATAGTTGTAGCCAAACTGTAGAAAATTTTACTTACCACACGTTACATGCAAGCCACCAATGCAACGTCAAATCGAAAGGCTTCTTCTGAGCAGTGAGACACGCGATAAAGTTTGTGAAACTTGTCAGCTGGACATATTTGAAGCAAAAGCATAAGAATAATAAATACATTTAATACACACGATGAATCTACATTATAAACTTCTTAAAGAAAAAGACATGGCTTACAGTTCAGTCGAGTGTGAATTGTTGACTGGGTGCTGCTATAGCACACATTACGACGAGAGCAACAGTTTTAATAGGCAATATTCTGCATCGCAAGCTGTCTGCCGCTTGTGTCGGGTGATTTCTGTCTAACAGCTTCCTGCAGAACACTTCTGGGGCTACCGCCGTTCAGTGATTTCGTCCCAAAATTTCAATTACGCTTGTAGCAGTTTTTGGGACGATTTCAGTCGAGCCATCAGCTATAGTCTCCCAAGTAACGATTCCGGAATTACTCGTAGGGTTCCACGTCCCGTCGACAATGAAGTCATTGGAAACGGAGCAGGAGTTCGGACTGGGGAAGGATGGGAAGCCGGCCGAAGTGGCCGTGCGGTTGAAGGCGCTGCAGTCTGGAACCGCAAGACCGCTACGGTCACGCGGTTCCAGACTGACATATTATTACAAGCAAATACAGTTTACAGGAAATAAAATTAATCTAATGACGATGAGGTACAAAGAAAATTAAGCAAAATATAAGCTACAACTCTGTCGAAGGGATCGAAGAGTGGCAAGTGAAAACGTTAGCAATTTAGAAGAGAATAAAAAAAGATAGGAAAGAACAGATGAGATGTTTACCCACCTCCGTCATTGATTGAAAGGGAAAACATTGGAATTGTGTTGTGCCTTTGCGTTTAGATTTCGCTTTACAAGTTTTATATGTAGTTCTACTGTGCATTAGAGTATTTATTTATTGCTAGTTGAGTACCCAGCATTGCCTGTGTAAGTATTTACTCCAGTTTTCTGTCATTCCATATCTCCTTTCATCTGTCCGTATCCATATCTTCCTTCTCCCCCTCTCTGTCCATCCATCTCATCCTCCTCCCTCCCTCTGTCCATCTGCTCCTCCCCCCTCTTTCAATCTGGTCTTTCCCCTTCTGTCCATCTCCTCCTCCCCCCACCCCACCTCTCTCTCTGTCTACTGCTCATCTCTCCTATGTCTCCTCCTCTTCCTTTTCTCTGTCCATCTGTCCATTTCCTTCTCCCTCTCTGTCCATCTCCTCATCTCCTCTCTCGGTTCATCTCTTCCTCCTTTCTCTCTCTGTCGCCGGCCGGTGTGCCCGAGCACTTCTATGCGCTTCAGTCTGGAACCGCGCGACCGCTACGGTGGCAGGTCCGAATCCTGCCTCGGGCATGGATGTGTATGATATCCTTAGGTTAGTTAGTTTTAAGTAGTTCTAAGTCCTAGGGGACTGATGACCTCAGATGTTAAGTCTCATAGTGCTCAGAGCCATTTCTCTCTCTGTCTATCTTATCTGCTTTCCTTTCTGTGTCCTTCCACCCCTCTTCTCTTTCTCTGTCGATCTTCTCCTCTTCCCTTTCTGTCCATTTTCCCTCCTCTCTATCTCGGTGCACGTTCCCACCCCCCCTATCTTTGTCATCTCTTCCTTCCCTCTCTCTGTCTGTCCACATCCTCTTACTCCCTTCTATCTCCATGTGATCTCCCCTACCCCAATAGGCGTTGCTGATTCTTAGCCCCACAGTATTTATTTCCAAATAGGGTTGTTCGGAAAGTAAGGAGCCATCGGTAGCGAAATGGAAACCACAGTGAAAATCGAAACTGTTTTCTTTGCACATTTAGCTACATCTTCCAGGTACTTCTCTACATACTCGTTTTAACGCAGCTCACTGTTTATCTCCTGAACCATGTATCCTACAATGGTATTATTTTGTAAGTATATTGAGAGGTATATGTGGATACTATCTGCCAAATGTATTGTGCGTTCAATTACTTGTAAAGAGGTAGCAAATTAAAGCGTCATGCCTGATCAGGTATTTTATTGCATGAACAGCGTAAATGGAGTAATCTAGAAATTTTTCCTTTCATCATTTTGCGGGAGTTGTCAGTGAGAAAAAGTTTCGTAAAGATTTTAAATTATGTGTTAAGCTTGTTGCAAGTCACAAAGTGCTGTTATTCTCAAATACTGGATGACTGTAACCTGGATATTTGTACGTCATGAGCTATGCTATTTTTTCACCTCCTTCTTCCCCGTTGATAGGTTAGATAGGTAGTTCTTACTCTCCACAGCAATACTTTCCGGACAATTAATGATGCCTATACCAAGTTTGGTTGAAAGCGATCCAGTAGTTTAGGATACGTTCAGCATTCATTCATACATACATAGGCCTACATACATCCATATAAACGTACATCCATCTTCACCATATGTATGGGTTACAGAACTGACTCGTGTTGACTGATCGTATCGTTAGCGTGCTACATTATTTACACTTTTCAAATGATCCTTAGGCAGCAATGGCCTGTCACTTTCTATATGACACGCAAGGTGTGGTAAATGATCTTAATTAGTTACAGTTTGAAAGTGATCTTTAGGCAACAACAGCCAGTCTCTGTTTACAGACTATTACGAAATATATTGCAAAAACAATTATTATTTGTGTTTTTATATCAATTCTTTATGGTGCTTCTCAGTAAGGGGGTCATCTAATTATCGATATCAAAGCAGTATTTTCTTTATTGCTAAATGACATACAGTTCACTCAGTGCTGGTCCAGATTACCCACAGAAGATCAAAATCGGGTTATATTACTTTAGGAAAATCAGCATACAGCCACGTTTCTACATTATTTTCAATTAGACCAATACGCCTTTCGAACTTTGGCCCACCTTCAATTGGTATAATGCATATTTAAATCGTCTGTTAGCACATCGTTAAAACATCGACTGCAAGTGTAGATGCTACAGATGCCCTGAGCAAAATAACAGTTTTGTTTAAGTGACTTCAACAGTACTTTCAGATCCTGTAAGTAAAACGAAGCTTTGACCATAAATATAATTTCTTGATGAAAACATGTCAGTCTGCATCATGGCATGTGCGTGATACAAAGAAAACGTGTTTGTGACACGGTTACAAAAGGTGGAAAATTGGAGAAACAACAAGCAGAATGGCAATTAAGTACATTTAAGGAGGAATATACTGTGAATATACAACTTACGAAGTGTAGTAGTAAAACAAAATTCTTATTTTGCACTGTGCAGGAGCAGCATCCAGACGGCAGTCGATGTTTTTAATTATGTGCTAACTGGTGATTTCAATATGAAGTAACATAAGCATCACTCACGGATTTGTCTTTAGGTCAGTTCCGAATGTTCGACTGCTGCCTACAAGGCAATACGAGAAAGAGACGTATGATAGTGGATACATGATCAGCATGTTACCAATCCCTCCAGCCATTGTAGCCAGTAGATGAATCTTGATCATGGCTCTTTATTCAAATAGCTCCTCGCATAGCCCCAAAACTGCTGAATAGACTCCGTACCAGACTGCCTTACCTCAGAAAAATCTGAAGAGCTACCGCCAAACGGACCCAGGTCCCTTCGCACCGACTGAGGATGGACAAAAACCCGAACAGCGTTTTGGTATAAATAAAAACAGGTCAAAAGTGGCTGGTTGCTGCATTTTTAAACTAATATACAGTGAAGTAACAAAAGTCATGGGATGGCACCTAATATCGTGTCAGATCACTTTTTTCCCAACGTATTGCAGCAACTCGACGAAGCATGGACTCAACAAGCCGTTGGAAGTCCCCTGCAGAAATAGTGAGCAGTTCATAATTGTGAAAGTGTTACCGGCGTAGGATTTCGTGCACCAAGTGACCTCTCGACTATGTCGCCTAAATGTTCGATGGGATTCGCGACGGACGATATGAGTGGCCAAATCATTCGCTTGAATTGTCCAGAATGTTCCTCAAACCAATCGCGAGCAGCTGTGGCCCCATTACATGGCGCGTTGCCATCCATAAGAATTCCATCATTGTTTGGGAACATGAAGTACATGCTCTCCGAGCATCCGAAAATAACCATTTCTAGTCAAAGATCGGTTAAGTTGGACCAGACGACCCAATCCATTCCATGTAAACACAGCCCACACCACCAACTTGCACAGAGCCTTGTTGACTATTTGGGACTTCGTGGCGTCTGTGTCACACTCGAACCCCATGACCATGCTACGGCTTGCTAGTCGTCTATCTACATCTACACCTACATTTATACTCCGCAAGCCACCCAACGGTGTGTGGCGGAGAGCACTTTACGTGCCACTGTCATTACCTCCTTTTCCTGTTCCAGTCGCGTATGGTTTGCGGGAAGAACGACTGCCGGAAAGCCTTCGTGCGCGCTGGTCCAACCGATGTGGTCACGAGCCCAGGAGAGGCGCTGCAGGCGATATCGTGCTGTTAGCATAGGCACTCGTGTCGGTATTCTGCTGCAATAGTCCATTAACGCCAAATTTTGCCGCTCTGTCGTAACGGATACGTTCGTCGTACGTGCCACATAGATTTTTGCGGTTATTTCACGCAGTGGTTGCTTGTCTGTTAGCACTTAAAACTCTACCCAAACGCCTTTGCTCGCGGTCGTTAAGGCCACTGCGTAGAGCGTGGTGAGAGGTGACCTTTGGTATTCTCGGCACACTCTTCACATTGTGAATCTCGGAATATTGAATTCCCTGACGATTTCCGAAATGGAATGTCCCATACGTTTAGTTCCAACTACCGTTCCGCGTTTAAAGTCTGTTAATTCCCGTCGGCGGCCATAATCCTGTCGGAAAACTTAAAAAAAAAAATGTTCAAATGTGTGTGAAATCTTACGTGACTTAACTGCTAAGGTCATCAGTCCCTAAGCTTACACACTACTTAACCTAAATTGTCCTAAGTGCAAACACACACAACCATGTCCGAGGGAGGACTCGAACCTCCGCCGGGACTAGCTGCACAGTCCATGACTGCAGCGTCCTAAGCCGCTCGGCTTATCCCGCGCGGCTAAAACTTTTCACATGAATCACCTGAGTACAAATGACAGATCCGCCGATGCACTGTCTTTTTATACCTTGTGTAGGCGATTCTACTGCCATCTGTACTGTGCACATCGCTATGCCATGACTTTTGTCACCCCAGTGTAATCCACAACTGCGGAACTCAACAACCTGTAAAATGGGTAAATTAAAGTTAACAAAAATCGGGTTCATTCGGGAAGCTTCCTAAACTCAGTGTTCCAACATTACGACCACAGCTCGTTTCTGCTACCCTCTCATAGCTGCCAGTGAGCAGGTCTCAGTGCAGACCTGGCACACGCTATCGCAGCTGGCGCTGTCAGAACGAGCGGCGTGTTGCGCTGCGGCGCGACGGGGCACTGGCTGCGGCACGCGAGGCCTAATAGATGCCGCCATTACGGGCGGCCGAGCGCTGACAGCGACCGCTCCCTCCAGCCGCAGATGCGTGGGCGGATACGCGAGTCAGGCGGCCGAGCGCGGGCAACTGGGTAACGAGGGCGCGGGCGCGCGGGGGCGCCGTGGGCGGCGGGCCGCCCGCCCATTGGCCGGCGCCCGTCTGCCAGCCCCGCCGCGTCCAATCGGCGCATGCGCGGAGCGGCGCGCCCCTGCGACCTCGGGGCGCCCCTAATTTGCTTCGCAGATCTGTGTCGGCGAGCGGAGTGCGCCGGTGTTGGCTAATCCGAGGTCGCACGCTCCGTGCTTGGCAGAGGAACGGACTTACGTGTCGTAAAATATGCGGGGCAAGGTGCAGACAATCGTTTACGTATTCCCTCTCGTATAACACTTATTGTATTAAATTATAAGCATGTCGTCGCGCTCGACGACAGCTCTTCCGTTATTGACATGCGTGTCCACTTCAGAAAGCTCGGGATAGAAGTGTTTCGAAAGTCACTATCAGTATCTCGGTGAAATTTACTAGCGAGAGTAACGGGCGGCATCAAAAAATGGTTCAAATGGCTCTGAGCACTATGGGACTCAACTGCTGAGGTCATTAGTCCCCTAGAACTAGTTAAACCTAACTAACCTAAGGACATCGCAAACATCCATGCCCGAGGCAGGATTCGAAGCTGCGACCGTAGCGGTCTTGCGGTTCCAGACTGCAGCGCCTTTAACCGCACGGCCACTTCGGCCGGCGGGCGGCATCGCTAAAGCAACAACTCCCTCAGCCCCTGGCCACTTGAGAGTTTTTGCAGTCACTAACGGAGGGCTCTCTTAATGAATTCACGCAAGACGCATGTTGCTGTACCTTTGATAATAGCTATTTGTAGAAACGGACGATCCACTGGGGCGGCAGCGCTGAAGAGGCATTATGTAATAAAATCCAGATTGCTGCTGCAGTAGTTTAACTATTTTGTTGTAATGGATCTATTTCGGCTAGACTGCCATCTTCAGATAATCATATTTTCGGATATAGAGATTTGGTACTTACATCGATTTATCATCAGTGGTCGGCTGTCACTCCGAATTGTATTACGACTCGGGGTAGATTTAGGACTCCTACGCTATAATGTGTTTTGAGGTTTGCTGCCGTTATTAATCGTCCTTTCTCGTGATTCTTATAGTTTGACTTTTTATCGTCCGATATGACAGGCTGACAGTTGTGTTAGCTGGCCACAGATTCCATACGGTTACAGTTGCTATGGTGCGGTTGTATCAAGACCGCGTTGAAATACGTAAATAAATTTTGCACGGTATCGCCTTTATAGAACATCGGAATTCGTGTATTACAAATGAAAGAAACAGGTTCTTGTTCGCAGATACTGAAATTGCGATCGGTCGAGAAAGCCGACCGATCGCCCACACTTCCACACAAGCATCAGCTATTACAATTATGACGGCAGCAATATTTACAAAAATAAATTCAGTTTAAAAAGAGAGCGACTCAGGATACGCAGACTACTTGAATGAGAGTCAAGACTTATTTTACTCTGGTATTGTTACGATAAAACAGCTCACGCTTACATCAAAGTGCGCCATCAGGCAGAGAAACAACCAAAGTGGGATACGAAGTTGCGAATCATCGCCTTATATCCATTATATCAAAAACAGTCCAGACAGGACTATAAAAATTACGTAATAGTTTCTTTGGGTTGGCTGCACCATGAAAATGAGCAATATCGTCGCAGTGTGAGTATAAAAGAAGCTCGACAAGTAAAGAGTAGTTACTCGGAGGACCTACAAAGAGCTCTATCGCGATATTCTAATACGTTTGAGGGAGGATATGAAGAGAAAGCGTCCACAGAAGTGGCGTAGGAACAAATGGATACTCCACCTTGGCAATGCACGGCCGCACAGGGACTACGTTGTTCGGGGATTTTTGATGAAAAAGAAGAGATCAGTTATTTCCCACTCGCCGCACTTAGCTCTGTGTGACTTTTTCCTCTTCACCAAGATAAAATCAAGTTGTAGGGACAGGACATTCAAGCATAAACGCAGAGGCAGAGGGTACTAAAAACGCTAACAGAGGAAGACTTGGAGAATACATTCAAGAAAACGTAGGAGCCGATATATTCACTGTCAAGAGGGCTACTTTGAAGCTTATGGCGTGAATAAGATCTAGGTTGGACGTAATAATTTTAATTAATATCCTTCGAGAACTTTTGAATACCATCTCGTATTTGGCCAAAACTATCTCTGCGTAGTTCGTTACGTCACCGAAATCTTATCCATAAGTTTCGTAACGTTAGTATTAGGTATCTCAAAGGAAAATGTAGGAGTAGTGGACCAGTTTAGTTCTCGCGCCACTGAAACGTTGAGTGCTATTGACATCAGTACGTTGTCGTTGAGAAACAGCTGAAAACTGCTAAGTTGTGTAGTACCAATACCAAACAGGACTTACAGAGGATAGTAAACGCATACAAACAAGGTCTGCAGTCACATGTGTGTTTGCCCCATGGAAGAGAGTTACTGCGATGCTGCGAAACCAGAACTGGCGGACGCTTGAAGATTGTTTCCTGTCCTCCCGCGAAAGCATATTTTCGAAGTTCTCGAGGGGTTAAGTGATGAATCTGGGAATACAGTCTCCTACATATCGCACTTGTAGCGACCGCAAAGACAAGGTTAGGTTAATTACAGTACACACAGAAGTACTCAAGGAATCATTCTTGCCACGTTCCATGGTTGAATGGAATGGGAAAACGTCCCAATACGTTGTTTAATGGTAAGTAGCCTTTCCCATGCACTTCATAATGAATTTTGGAGTATAGACGCAGATCTAGGACGACTTCGAATAGCCGAGTAGAACTGGGAATCGACACAGCGATGGCTCTGGACAGAACCTCGCGCTCCAACCCAGCGACGAGAGTATTCTCTCGTCCAAGTGCTCACGAACAGTTAGTATCAGAGGGGTACGGTGCAATAATAACAGCGCCAGTGTACGTCGCACGAGTCCAACCAAGATGGGCCAATCAAACAGGCGCCCCTATGTTCCAGGCACTACTACATCCCGCTGCATCATTCATTAAAATGCACTTCTGCAAGTTTTTGTTATGAGGAATTCTCCACCTTCGACAACCAGTCATGAGTTGCAAATAGTGGTAAACTCAGTATTGGACATATCCAAAATTATTATCAACACAACAGGCAGTCGTTTATGATGAACCACTTTAAGAAAAGGTGTCTCACACATACTGTTGTTCAAAACTTCGAGCCCCTTGTAATATTCGATTTAGACCATTGGCTCCTTATGTCAAATACTCTGTCAGTCATTTTTTCCCTAAAGAAGTGTTGACACGTATCTCCCTTTCGTGAGGACAGTGACTCACATTCCATTCCATCATACCAGTTTAGGTTTCCGTGGTTTCTTTAGGTGTACCGAGGCAAATGGCGCAATAACTACTTTGAAAAAGCACACGGGCGATATCCTTTCTCATTCTTCTCTGATTAAAGTTGGCGGCAAATTTCTAATGACTTCGTAATCGAGAGGATTCTGGCTGCTTAATCATGCCTAAGTGTACGCGCTGTGTATTTTGTGGGGAGGGGGGCGACATCAGTCCTCAGGTTGCATGCTGCCCACGACAGCTAACGCTCCTGTGCCGGTCTCTTCGTCTCAGAGTAACACTTATACCGAACTCACTCAATTTTTGTTGGATATATAGCAGTCCCGTTTTCTCCTGCAGATTCTGCCTTCTAGACTTCCATTTTGTACCATGGAAGTTATTCCGGCATGTCTTAACGCATGACAGTACATTCGCGCAAACTCCTCTTCGTAGGTTTCCAGCATTAAAATATTATCGACAGAAATTTCATAACTTGCATTTCTTCTGCTATGTTTCAGAATACCAACCTCTTGTCCAAGTAGCAATGCCACAGTGTAGTGTGCAAGGAGTACTTTAAGCACTTGCTAAATCGGAGCAGACTTGGAGATGATGATAATAGAGTAAAGGAGGTAGAACTAAACTCTGGGGAGAGGTGGGGGGGATAAGGACCTGACATGTGAGGAAGTGGAAATGATACTGGACAAGATGAAAGAATGAAAGGTAGCAAGTGTGGACGAAGTAAGTGCCGAAATCGTGAAGGCAGCAAGAGAGGTTGGGAAACCGTGACTGTATCGTGGTTTGGAATGAGAAGAACAGTCCAGGAGTTTGGAAAAGGGCGCTAATTGTCCCTCTATTCAAGAAGAAGAGTAGTAAGATTTGTAACAACTACAGGCCAGTCACACTGATACCGCTGCGTGCCAAGGTATATGAAAAGATCCTGGAGAGCAGAATCTGGACACGGATGTAGATCAAATAAGAGGGGAACAGCATGGTTTTAGACAGGGAGGTCAGCTGTTGGCTTCATATTTCCAGCCAGCACTGCTATGAGTTGGGGGGAGATCTTCTGATGACCTTTCTCGATATAGAAAGGGCATTTGATAGCATCTGTAGAAGGCTCTGGGGAGCACTAGGAAAGAAGGATGGAGGAGATGTGCTGTGGAACTCTGAGTCGTATGAAAGTGGGAAATGACAGGACGGATTGGTTCCAGCAAACAAGTGGTGTGGAAGAAGGCGGTGAATCGTCAATTCTCTTCATTGTGGTCTTGGATGAGAGAATGACTAAGGCGGCAGAAAAACTGGAGAAGACAAGATCAGTGCAGTGATGTTCGCAGATGACATGATCATCTGGGGAAACACGGAGGAGGAGCTTTTGGAACAGCTGGATGCTTTGGAAAAAACTGTGAGACAGTATGGAATGAAATTTTATGTAAATAAATTGAGAAAGACAGATCAACTAGCAGAAAAGGGATTGGAGGTTAAGAACCGAAGAAGATGGAAAGTGGCAAGTACCTGGGAAATGTGACAGAGGAAAATGGAAGAAATGAAAAAGAGATCACACGTGGCAGGCAGGCAGGCAGAAGTAATACATACACCACTGGCCATTAAAATTGCTACACCAAGAAGAAATGCAGATGATAAACGGGTATTCATTGGACGAATAAATTGTACTAGAACTGACATGCGATTACATTTTCACGCAATTTGGGTGCATAGATCCTGAGAAATCAGTACCCAGAATAACCTCCTCTGGGCGTAATAACGGCCTTGATACGCCTGGGCATTGAGTCAAACAGAGCTTGGATGGCATGTACAGGTACAGCTGCCCATGCAGCTTCAACACGATACCACAGTTCATCGAGAGTAGTGACTGGCATATTGTGGCGAGCCAGTTGCTCGACCACCATTGACCAGACGTTTTCAATTGGTGAGAGATCTGGAGAATGTGCTGGCCAGGGCAGCAGTCGAACATTTTCTGTATCCAGAAAGGCCCGTACAGGACCTGCAACATGCGTCGTGCATTAGCCTGCTGAAATGTAAGTTTTCGCAGGGATCGAATGAAGGGTAGAGCCACGGGTCGTAACACATCTGAAATGTAACGTCCACTGTTCAAAGTGCGGTCCACGTGAACAAGATGTGACTGAGATCTGTAACCAATGGCACCCCATGCCATTACCCAGGGTGATACACCAGTACGACGATGACGAATACACGCTTCCAATGTGCGTTCACCGCGATGTCGCCAAACACGCATGCGACGATCATGATGCTGTAAAGAGAACCTGGATTCATCCGAAAAAATGACGTTTTGCCATTCGTGCACCCAGGTTCGTCGTTGAATACACCATCGCAGGCGCTCCTGTCTGTGATGCAGCGTCAAGGTCAACCGCAGCCAAGGCCTCCGAGCTGATAGTCCATGCTGCTGCAAACGTCGTCGAACCGTTTGTGCAGATGGTTGTTGTCTTTCAAACGTCCCCATCTGTTGACTCAGGGATCGAGACGTCGCTGCACAATCCGTTACAGCCATGCGGATAAGATGCCTGTCATCTCGACTGCTAGTGATCCAGCACGGCGTTCCGTATTACCCTCCTGAACCCACCGATTCCATATTCTGCTAACAGTCATTGGATCTCGACCAACGCGAGCAGCAATGTCGCGATACGATAAACCGCAATCGCGATAGGCTACAATCCGACCATTATCAAAGTCGGAAATGTGATCGAACGCATTTCTCCTTAGACGAGGCATCACAACAACGTTTCACCAGGCAACGCCGGTCAGCTGCTGTCTGTGCATTGAGTCAAACAGAGCTTGGATGGCATGTACAGGTACAGCTGCCCATGCAGCTTCAACACGATACCACAGTTCATCGAGAGTAGTGACTGGCATATTGTGGCGAGCCAGTTGCTCGACCACCATTGACCAGACGTTTTCAATTGGTGAGAGATCTGGAGAATGTGCTGGCCAGGGCAGCAGTCGAACATTTTCTGTATCCAGAAAGGCCCGTACAGGACCTGCAACATGCGTCGTGCATTAGCCTGCTGAAATGTAAGTTTTCGCAGGGATCGAATGAAGGGTAGAGCCACGGGTCGTAACACATCTGAAATGTAACGTCCACTGTTCAAAGTGCGGTCCACGTGAACAAGAAGTGACTGAGATCTGTAACCAATGGCACCCCATGCCATTACCCAGGGTGATACACCAGTACGACGATGACGAATACACGCTTCCAATGTGCGTTCACCGCGATGTCGCCAAACACGCATGCGACGATTATCATGCTGTAAAGAGAACCTGGATTCATCCGAAAAAATGACGTTTTGCCATTCGTGCACCCAGGTTCGTCGTTGAATACACCATCGCAGGCGCTCCTGTCTGTGATGCAGCGTCAAGGTCAACCGCAGCCAAGGCCTCCGAGCTGATAGTCCATGCTGCTGCAAACGTCGTCGAACCGTTTGTGCAGATGGTTGTTGTCTTTCAAACGTCCCCATCTGTTGACTCAGGGATCGAGACGTCGCTGCACAATCCGTTACAGCCATGCGGATAAGATGCCTGTCATCTCGACTGCTAGTGATCCAGCACGGCGTTCCGTATTACCCTCCTGAACCCACCGATTCCATATTCTGCTAACAGTCATTGGATCTCGACCAACGCGAGCAGCAATGTCGCGATACGATAAACCGCAATCGCGATAGGCTACAATCCGACCATTATCAAAGTCGGAAATGTGATCGAACGCATTTCTCCTTAGACGAGGCATCACAACAACGTTTCACCAGGCAACGCCGGTCAGCTGCTGTCTGTGTATGAGAAATCGATTGGAAACTTTCCTCATGTCAGCACGTTGTAGGTGTCGCCACCGGCGCCAACCTTGAGTGACTTCTCTGAAAAGCTAATAATTTGCATATCACAGCATTTTCTTCCTGTCGGTTAAATTTCGCGTCTGTAGCACGTCATGTTCGTGGTGTAGGAGTTTTAATAGGACAGAAATAGGGTGGTATGCTAAGGTGGTATGGGCATTTAAACAGTATGGAAAACGAGGGGATCCGCAAGAAGATACATGAAATAGAATAAGAAGGAAACGACCAAGATGAAGGGCAAGGAATAGACCGCTGAAAGATGTGGTGGAACGTGTTGAGAAATGAGGCGAAGACGAGATCTATGTGAATACAGAAAGATGCTGAGAAAACAGGAATAGATGACAGGAAAGTGTTCGAGATTATGATGATTATACTGTAATTTAAGTTCCCTTGAGGCATCTTCTTCTCTGCACTACCCCGTATCAATACCGACTAATAAACGTGGCTTTAATTTTAAATGAACGACTCTCCCGGCTGAGCACCACGCGCGCTTGCCAAATACTTTGCCTGCGACGATTAAGTTACGATGTTGCACGCAGTGAGGGAGCCCCCGGACAGGCGAGTGAGTGAAAAGCTCGGCTGAAGAGCCGCGGAGGCCGGACAAGCAGGTTTCACGGAGTGTCGAGATGCTATCTGCAACAAGCAAAGCGACAGGCGCGGCGCCGCCAGCGTGTGCGCGCCCATTAAAATATTGCGTCACTGCGATAAGGCGGCGCGCTGGCAGCTGACACAATATGTTTAACATACGGGGCGGCCCGGCCGCGCTGTCCATTGTCTACACTCTACACACTACACTGGTCACCGCCGCCACCTGGCCGGAGACGTCTGTCCCGGCCCAACTGGCAGTGAAATACCGCTGGTCGAGCCGTCCTCCTAGGTAGACCTGCTAGCAACTGCTGGGAGCTGTTGTGCAGGTGCACAGCTGTAACAATCTTTCGAGTGTTACTTTCTCTCCTCTAGGTCCCAACAGTAGTTATTTCTTGCTGGAACATATTACTTTGATCACGTATCCATTCCGTCATTTTATCAGCGTGCATTCTTCCCAATAAGAACCTCCCAGCCACTGTGAGGCGAGTCGGTGATTGACTTCTGACCGACTGAGTCTGGGAAATTTACTGATATCGTATTTCTTATTCTATTGTATGTCAGCTGGGGACCTAGAAACGACGGAGAGGCTCCGTCCCCGCCGCAGTCGCAGTGGTCCAGAACCCCACGACGACTACCGCAGTCCACTTCACCCCTCCGCCGCCCCACACCGAACCCAGGGTTATCGTGCGGTTCGGCCCCCGGAGGACCCCCCCCCCCCCCCCCCAGGGATCGTCTCACGCCAGACGAGTGGTAGAGTAATGGTGGTGTACGCGTACGTGGAGAACTTGTTTGCTCAGCAATCGCCGACGTAGTGTAGCTGAGGCGGAATAAGGGGAACCAGCCCGCATTCGCCGAGGTATATGGAAAATAGCCTAAAAACCATGAACAGACTGGCCGTCTCACCGGACCTCGACACAAGTCCGCCGGGCGGATTCGTGCCGGGAACCAGGCGCTTCTTCCCAATCCGGGAAGCAATGCGTTAGACCGCACGGCTAGCCGGGCGGGCGATTTCGTATTTACTTCATGTGTCGTTCACATTTTCGTTTCAAGCTCGTCGTCTCGGTGGCGAACATAACATTACTTCAACTTCTCGTGACCTTAGCCTCTATCGAGTCTTTTAAGAGTTCCGTATTTCAATAGGTAAAAACTGGCAGTCTTGTCTGCATGTTCCACCGCTGAAATCCCTTTTTCTAAGGAACAGGTAAACGTATCAAGATCAAATTTATGTCACACATTATGGTGTACGGTATCTTGCAATGTAAAAATGTGATGCTTCTAAGTCAACTCAATCAGTGTCAATGTCAATGCAAACATATTTTGATATCGCATCCGGCTTTCGCTCTAACAACACATCTAAAAAAGGTAACTTCCCTTCCTTCTCTACCTCCAATGTAAATTTTATGTTTTGATGTACACCATTCAGATGTTCGACGAACTGCTGCAGCGTGTCGCTGCCGTGTGGCCAGATTAAAAAAGTATCGTCGACGTATCTGTAGAAGCATGATGGGCGGAGGTGAGCACTGCTCAGGGCTCGTTCTTCAAAGTCCTCCATGAAAATAGGAAGGGAAGTTACCTTTTTTAGATGTGTTGGTAGAGCGAAAGCCGGATGGACGACTGGGCCATTCTGTGTACAGGAAGCCAACCCATACAGACTTATATCTGCATAGCCATAGCTTCCATCATCCGTCTCAGAAGAGAGCTATGCTGAATACTTTAGTACACAGAGCCAGGACTATTTCCGACAAGGACCACCTCGGTCCCGAGATCAACCATTTGACGACTGTTTTCAAGAGGAATGGTTATTCTGCCGGTGAAATTAAATCAGTATTGTCCAAGAAAGTAAGACACGATGCCGGCCACATACAAGAAGAGGACCAACACATAGCGCGGCTTCCTTTTTGCGGTGCTACAACGAGCAAGATAGCCAGAGTCCTGAAGAGGCAAGGAATAAAACCAGTTTTCCGACCACCTAGGAAAATTAAGGAAATGTTGAGACCAGTCAAAGATAGTCTCGGCTTAAGAGTGCCGGGAATTTATACTATTCCTTGCGAATGCGGCAAGAATTACGTGGGCCAGTCTGTAAGAACCGTTGCCGACCGCTGCATCGAGCACCAACGCCACCTGAAATACAGGTATTTGGAAAAATCAGCGGTGGCTGAACATAGCCTGCTTAACAAGCATAAGATTTTATTCGAAGAAACCAGAGTAATAGCCCACACATCGAATTACTGGGACTCTGTGATCCGGGAAGCAGTCGAAATTAGACTTAGCGATAATAACTTTAATAGAGACAACGGCTATGCACTTAGCAACACTTGGAAGAGTGCATTGGATAAAGAAAAATCGCAGAGAAAAACTTCTCGCACTTTACCTCCTGATTTAAGGGATGGCGCTGCAAGCAACGCGGGATAGCAACTACATCTATGGAAGTAGAGGGCACCACTTCGCTACGCGCCATATCGCTGACGTATCCCAGCCAATAAGAAGCCGTCCTTTGCATATAAAAGTGGGAACCTCGCTAGTTCACGACAGTCAGTTTTAGCCCTGACGACGACCATGGAGGTAGTGGTCGAAAGCTTGGAGATTTATCCTGATTTGACGCGGCATGTACACCGAGAAATTTTTACTCAGGAAATACGTCGCGAAAGACTTCGTAGCCATATTTTAAAGGTATATTTGTAATTTTTTTAATGAGGGAATTTTGTAATTGTTAGAGTCTTCTTATACTGTGCTATCTTTTTCTCAATAATCAGATTTTGATTCCTCAAAAACGATTTTCTTTAAGGTAAAGCCCACCTCAATGATTCTTAGTAAAGTTCTGAATTTTTATTCTATGTGCATTGCACATTACACCACACGACCCAACAGTTTGGTTCTGACAAATTATTTTTTAAAGTAGATTACTTATCTTTAGCTGCCACATCTTTTGATTGGTATTTGCTTTCGAAAACGTCACTACTCCAGACGCAAAAACAACCCGCTGTGCAGGAGGTAAGTCACTTTTATTTCAGGGCAGATCTCACCTTGAATTTTTGAGCATACAGTGTGTAATCAGGATTATCAGGTGTCGTGTTACCAAGTGCATTAATTTTCAATAAACAGTGTTGATAATTTCAAAGTTATTTTTGTGGACATTCTTAGTTGAAAATGGCTCTGAGCACCATCGGACTTAACATCTGAGGTCATCAGTCCCCTAGAACTTAGAACTACTTAAGCCTAACTACCCTAACTACACATCCATGTCCGAGGCAAGATCAGAACCTGCGACCGTAGCTGTCGAGCGGTTCCAGACTGAAGCGCCTAGAACCGCTCTCCCACAGCGGCCGGCGACATTCTTAGTCTACATTTGAACATATCACGTATCGTTCATAATGTGCTTCGGCACTGAGCTTTATTTGTGTAGTTATCGTTAATCACACAGTTAGTTTCTTTTGGCACCTAATTAGATTCATTTTTCTTATTTCAAATTTTGCATTTAATGAAGTTTAAAGTTTTATTTCACGACACTATCCACACTCGCAACACAGGGCCAACCAACAGTCAGTTTTTCTCTGCAATTGAATACCTCATCTAAAGTACGTGTTACAAGAGGAGAAAGTTTCCAAAATCTGATTTCAGTTTTCTCAAATACAGACAACATTTTATAGAAAGCTTATCTTCAAGGTACTTCCCGTTGGTCTGGAATCATGAAGTTTCGCAAGAAGAAAAGGTAATTTTTAATTTGTAATTACGTCACACTAAAAGGTTTTTTTGTCATTTGTTATCTGACTGTCTGACTCTTTGTTAAGACCCTTCTATCTCAGGAATGGGAAGATGTGTCAAGTTGAAATTTATGTCACATACTGAGCTTCATAGTCCTTTGCTGGTATAAAAATGTTAAGCTTATAACGCAGTACAATCAAAAGATACGGCCATTTATGTGTCTTTGTCTCATATTTTGATACCCGCAAAGTCACTCATTAAAAGATATAGGATACTTCCCCCTGACGTAGAATCATTGAATCTGGCATGAAGAAAAGTTTCACAGTACAAGTAAAGGAAAAAAATCAGAAAATTGTTAACTTTTTATAAAATCACACAAAAAATATTTCTTTTGGAATTCGACTTCAGACTTGAAATTAAAACATTCTCTAAAGCCTTGAAATCCCTTGAACCGATACCTTGCCAGTATCAATGTTGATAACAGGCAAAAGTCGTAATGATTTTCGATTCTAGGAATTGATGAACTATCTATATACGTAATTAAGTTTGTACGGAACCCTCGGTGCACGGGAGGCCAATTTTTTCCTTCTGTCACGTTTTCATTTGACTGCCCATTATCTAATTCTATTGTACCTTTCATTTCCTCTTCATTAGACCAAGGGGGTCTGCTGTATAACACTGTTCTTTTCAGTTAAATATTACAGCAGGCCGTGAGTGGAGCTGAAGAATTGGGAATAATTCGGGGTGGGGGGGGGGGGGGGGGGAAGATTTCCAGTTCCTGCATTCGCCCAGTAAGCAAGGAAAATCTCCTGATAATCTTACTCGGAAGGGGAGGGGGGGGATTAGAATTATTTCTGGGACAGTGCTGTCTATTGTCACAAACAAAAATCTGTGTGTGTGTGTGTGTGTGTGTGTGTGTGTGTGTGTGTGTGTGTATGTGTGTGCGCGCGCGCGTGGCGGCTGGTGGTTGGGAAGGTGGGGGGGCGCCGCTGTTGGAATGTGAATTCTGCGTGCAAAAGCCATCGTATTTATTCTTTCACACGCCAAAGCTGCAGGACGCAAAGATAAACTACAAACTGGAGAGTTCAATGCTCATTCGTAATAGATATCGTAATTAGCACGACAGCGCCAGCCACAGGAAAAACATACACCTCAATGTTAAAATGTTGCAGGCGACGAGTTTGAGCAACATGTCTTCGCTCTCACAGGAATATCTCGAGTCTTCGCTGCCTAGTAACAGTTCGAATGATGACCCAAATGAATCATAATCATTGTGAATGTCCTGCTTCTTTAGCAACTCTACGTTGGCAACATTTAATCTTTGACGCATACATTTTATCTGTGACTGACGCTTTTACGACAACTGTTATCTGACGCATGTGCATTCAGCTTCCCGGTATGGCTTTGAGTCGGGTGGGTTTGGCATTCATCTCTGCCTACACTGAATGTTGGTCTGCAGCAGTCTGAGCATGCCGCCCACAGAGCGGCGCACTTTGTTTCTCGCTTAATTACAACATGCAGACCGCGAGGTGTCACTTATACGCGAAAGGAAGACAGACTCGTCAGACAAATGTGTCTGCTTTATTTAAGTTATACTATAATTATGCATTCTGTTGTCAGACTTCAGATCACGGCTGGTAGTGACAAAGCACAACGGTATGTTATGGACATCCTGTGTCCTCCTATATTACCTCTCTTGCAATGAGGGGCCATTTTTCAACAAGACGATGCTCGTTCACATATGGCACGTGTCTCTATGAACTGTATGCGTAACAAAAAATGGCTCTGAGCACTATGGTACTTAACATCTGAGGTCATCAGTCCCCTAGAACTCTTAGAACTACTTAAACCTAACTAACCTAAGGACATCACACACATCCATCCCCGAGGCAGGATTCGAACCTGCGACCGTAGCGGTCGTGCGGTTCCAGACTGAAGCGCCTAGAAATGGATACAGCTGAAATCTAAAAATTATATTCTACAGCAGTTAAACTCTTTAAGCGGGGTTGGACGTCAAACGGGCCGACTTTGAGCAGGAGAGGCACCACAGGACATTTTAATTTCCACTGTCTATACTTTTACAAATAAATTCATAAAACTTTATCAGCATGACCAGGAAGGGTTCAGGATCACACGCATAGCGGCGAAAGTTCAAAAACATAAAATAATATTTTTACATGTAAAATTTGATCTTTTTTTCACTTGCTGTTGACCGCATTTGTTTCTATAGGTAAATTTTTCTTCATAAGCAAGAGAGATTCTTCGATGAATTTTGCACAGTATACAAACCATACTCAAAGATGTATGAAACTCTAGAATTTATTTAATTTATGAAAAAATGAATGTGCTGTTACACTTCAAACTTCATGTTAAGAACAACTCAAATTTTGTAGTTAATCATCTCAATTTTTACCACAGTTTTTAATAGATTTGGATAATTTCGATGCATGCATTGATTCAGTTCGTAAGGGCGTCGGAAAGCCATTGAGGCAAGATGGCCCGCAACTGTTGTAACCACTTGTTGATAACCCAGATACTGGCACTGGGACAGAGTTTAGTCCAAGCTACTCTTACATGTTCTCTATTGGGGAGAGATATCAGGTTCTTGCTGCTCACAGGTGTACCTCAGTGTTACCGATACGCCGGCCGCGGTGGCCGAGCGGTTCTATGCGCTTCAGTCCGGAACTGCGCGACAGCTACGGTCGCAGGTTCGAATCCTGCCTCGGGTATGGATGTGTGTGATGTCCTTAGGTTAGTTAGGTTTAAGTAGTTCTAAGTTCTAGGGGACTGATGACCTCAGATGTTAAGTCCCGTAGTGCTCAGAGCCATTTTTTGTTACGCATACAGTTCATAGAGACACGTGCCATATGTGAACGAGCATCGTCTTGTTGAAAAATGGCTCCTCATTGCATGAGAGGTAATATAGGAGGACACAGGATGTCCATAACGTACCGTTGTGCTTTGTCACTACCAGCCGTGATCTGAAGTCTTGTCCGGGAGCTAGCGGCGAAATGACTCCTGGAGTAACAGATTTGTGCCTCCCTAAAAAATTGGAAGAATGGGACTTCTCCACAGAATGCCGCCATACTTGCCGATGGTGGTCCTCTAGGCAGTACAGAATCATGAGTCGTCGCCGAACACAGTGTGATGCCATTTATCAGAAGTCCATATTTTCCATTCACGAAACCACTGCAAATGCTGCCATTTGTGTTGTGGTGTTAACGGCAGCCTACGCATGGAACAGTTATTCCCTTGTCAGGTTGCTGTTAGTCTTCACTCAGTGGTGCGGGATGATACAGAATGCTGCGGGGAATCCAGAACATGTTCTCAGGTGGCTGGCGAAGATGTCAAGGGGCAGAACACGGCGATCCTCCAATGTGGCCGCTCAGAGATGGTCGACCGGAAACCTTGACGACAAGTACGTGTACCCTCACGCTCCCATGCCGTCCAACACTGTGCCACTGGTACATCGAAATGCTCCACAAATCTGGATATTGCACGATTCGATCAGCCGGCCAAATGGGGAGCCGCAGTGAGGCCCATTTCAAACGCCGCCAGGTGTTGGTAAAGCTTTCATACGCGTACGTGGCATCCCCTTGTACTTCAGTGATCACTCATCTGACACTGTTCACGCCCCTTTTATACACTGCCCCTTTTATACACTGCCCCTTTAATACACCGCCCCTTTTATACACGAACAAAACTATCGCACTCTGGTGGCTGTTCTACTCGTCACAGATAGTTACAACTTCAATCATTTACCTACTTGTCGAAGGTACGTATCTGTAGGCTGTTACGTTACCATACGACCAGGTTTTCAATGTGTTTCACTTTTTTTCAGATCATATATATCCTGGAACTTATTATATAGAAAGATGTTTTTTACTCTCTGTATATAACTTTGAACGTTGAATTTCCAATACTGTGATAATCATGAGTCGTACAAAAAGCAGGTGATAGACTTCGATTCATGAACAGGATGCTAGGAAAATGCAACGAGTCAGCGAAAGAAACTGCTTACAAAACGCCCATGCTACGTTTACTAGAATATTCTTAGGGTTTGTGGAGCGCATGCCTACATCTGCATCTACATGGATGCTCTGAAAATCACATTTAAGTGCCTGGCAGAGGGTTCATCGAACCACCTTCACAATTCTCTATTATTCCAATCTCGTATAGCGCGCGGAAAGAATGAACACCTATATCCTTCCGTACGAGCTCTAATTTCCCTTATTTTATCGTGTTGATCGTTCCGCCCTATGTAGGTCGGTGTCAACAAAACATTTTCGCATTCGGAGGAGAAAGTTGGTGATCGGAATTTCGTGAGAAGATTCCGTCGCAACGAAAAACGCCTTTGTTTGAATGATTTCCACCCCAAATCCTGTATCATTTCTGTAACACTCTCTCCCATATTTCGCGATAATACAAAACGTGCTGCCTTTCTTTGAACTTTTTCGATGTACTCCGTCAGTCGTATCTGGTAAGGATCCCACACCCCGCAGCAGTATTCTAAAAGAGGACGGACAAGCGTAGTGTAGGCAGTCTCCTTACTAGGTCTGTTACATTTTCTAAGTGTCATGTTAATAAAACGTAGCCTTTGGTTAGCCTTCCCCACAACATTTTCTGTGTCTTATTTACAATTGAAGTTGTTCATAATTGTAATACCTAGGTATTTAGTTGAATTTACGGCTTTTAGATTAGACTGATTTATAATGTAACCGAAGTTTAACGAGTTCCTTTTAGCACTCATATGGATGACCTCACACTTTTCGTTATTTAGGGTCAACAGCCACTTTTCGCACCATTCAGATTTTTTTTTATTCGTTTTGTAGTTTGTTTTGATCTTCTGATGACTTTATTAGTCGACAAATGACAGCGTCATCTGAAAACAACCAAAGACGACTGCTCAGATTGTTTCCCAAATCGTTTATATAGATAAGAAACAGCAAAGGGCCTATAACACTACCTGAAGTCACCTCTGTTTTACTCGATGACTTTCCGTCAATTACTACGAACTGTGACCTCTCTGACAGGAAATCGCAAATCCAGTCACATAACTGAGACGATATTCCATAAGCACGCAATTTCACTACGAGCTGCTTGTGTGGTACAGTGTCAAAGCCTTCTGAAAATCCAGGAATACGGAATCGATCTAAAATCCCTTGTCAATAGTACTCAACACTTCATGTGAATAAAGACCTAGTTGTGTGTCACAGGAACGATGTTCTCTAAACCCATGTTGACTGTGTGTCAATAGACCGTTTCCTTCGTGGTAATTCATAATGATCGAACACAAAATATGTTCTGAAATCCTGCTGCATATCGAAGTTAACGATATGGGCCTGTAATCTAGTGGATTACTCCTACTACCTTTCTTGAATATTGGTGTGACCTGTGCAACTTTCCAGTCTTTGGGTACGAATCTTTCGTCGAGCGAACGGTTGTATATGATTGTTAAGTATGAAGCTAAGGCATCAGCATACTCCAAAAGGAACCTAATTGGTATACAGTCTGGACCAGAAGACTTGTTTTTATTAAGTGATTTGAGTTGCTTCACTACTCCGAGGATATTTACTTCTACATGCCAAATAAAACTAACAGGGGATATTTACTTCTACATGCCAAATAAAACTAACAGGGGATACGGAAAGTACACAAAGAAGGTCAACACGAATAGTCGCCGCTTGATGTGACCCATGGCAGAGTGTCACTCGGATGTTAGAGAACCTCAACTGGCAAACACTTGAAGCTAGGCACAAACTGACCTGTAAAAGCCCATTTGCAAAGTCAGGAGAAACAGTATTAAGATAGGATTATAATGAGCGATCAAAAAGTTTCCGCTCAAAGGCTAAAAAAACCCTTGCCTACATGTCTACGCCTGTATGCCTGCATCGGAGTAGGGCCAGGTTGCATGTGCTCCGCAGCAACGTACTCAAAAGAAAACATTTTTACCGTCCCTCATATTACAACCCCTACGTATCGCTTCCGAACGGACTACTACTGCAAGCATTGAGGCATTTAATCATTCACTCTTCCCGAGCTCCATAAGTAAACTGAACGGAAAGAAACCCAAATTCTTGGTACAATAGCGAGTATTCTGTCATACACTTCCCAGTAGTTTTCATAGTGTAGATGTTGATCTAAAGTAGAATCATCATCTCTTCTACTTAATCTTCAACCAGAGAAAAAACAGGGCAAAAAAGTGGGGAATAACTCCAATCTTTATGTCAACACACTTTGCACAATGTACGTCTTATTATGTGATGCTTCGCCGTAATATAGGACCGTATCGTTCATGCAAAGCTTGCCTGGCCTTTTCTCATTATGTACTGTACAAGAACATACTTTTTTGCGTGGCTGCCTAATAACTCTACCTCATGAGCGCATTTAGTAGTGCGAAGACTAGAAAGAATTTTTGCATCCGTTTAAAATTCTGAAATATTCTGTCAGCTCCAAAGTTATACTCCTATCTCTCCATCTGTGAAAAGAAACAGAAGAAACTTCAATGTACATTACGATGGAATGCCCTCACTGATGCGTGCAAATTCTCAAATACAGATGTAGATGCTGCTTTATAAGTGTTTCTCAAGAACAAACAGACAAATACTTTGATGTAAAAAAAATTCAATTTTGGGTTCCGTTAGAAGCTGTCATGTACAAGAAGATTCAGTCCCAAGAATAGATAATATGTCTCTTCTACATCTATATGAAGCTGAAGCAATTATGTGACAACCTCCTCCCAGGCCACTCAATCTGACAGACAAACTCCTTGCTCTGAGAGGACCAACATAAGGGGGTTTATAATGCCCTAATTCTAATATTTAGCAGCGCAGGGTAACCATGCAGTCTGAGGCGCCTTGGCATGGTACACGTGTCTCCCACCCGTTGGAGGTTCCAGTCCTTCCTCGGGCACAGTGAGTGTGTTGTCCTTAGCATAAGTAAGTTTAAGTTAGATTCAGTAGTGTGTAAGCCTAGGAACCGATGGCCTCAGCAGTTTGGTTCCACAGGAACTTATCATAAATTTCCAAATTTCTGATATTTGCGGAGGTACAGACATGCATGTTTTAAGCCCCTGCCATATAGGCTACACTGCATGGTAAATGTGCTACACAGGTCAGCCTACACATCAGGGGCAACATGTATATTGTGTTGGAGTAATATTGGCATGTTTTATTTACCTGCTTAGCATGGCAGCTGAAACGTTACACAAAAAAACAAGATCTCCAAGGCCATGACATATAAGCTGTGCTGCACAAGAGGAAGTAGTACCAGTCTGTTTTATTGACCTCTTTACCAAGGGCTAAACGTATGGATGAGCATTCCTGGGGGAAGACTAAATGGGCTGAGAAGGAGATAGAGAGAGAAAGGGGCAAGGAGGGAATGTAAAGGGTGAGAGGGGGTATGAGGGCCTGCATGATGGGTATATTGTTTGGGAACAGTATCAGCCTGCAAAATCAACCTGCTCAGCTGGGCAGCCCACATTTCAGGGGCAAAAAATGATTTTCTGGGCCCAACATGTAGGTTGTCCTGCGTGAAAAGTGTGTTATGTTGGGGTAGTATCGGTCAGCTTTATTGATGTGCTTTTTTTAGGTGGTCTGTATGTCAGGGGCAAATAAATGATTTTCAAGCCCCTGATGTGAAGCATACATTGCATGACACGTGTGTTGCATTAAGAGTACCGGGATATAGGAGGGAATAAATATAGGGAGGGGAGGAAGAAAGGGACAGAGAGAAGAGAGGAGATGCATGGGGCAGATGGAAGGTGTAGAGGATAAGTGGGCAGGTCATAAAAGAAGAAGGGGAGGTAGAGATGGAAAGAAAGAAGGAGGAGGATATAGTCAGACAGAAGGTGCACAAAGATAAGACCAGAGAGATGGTGTGAAAGAAATTGATAAAGAGAGGAGGAAATGAAGAAACAGAAAGAGTGGGAAGGAGGTGATGAACAGGTGTGGGTGGGAGGATGAGGTAGAAAGACAGGAGGGGGAAGAGGAGGAGATGTGTTCAATATATGCATCAAACGCATACATAGGCGAAGCTGCAGGGAAGAAGCTAACAGTCATGAAATATGAAAATGAACAGTTTCGTAGTGGAGAACGGAGTTCGTTTATGTGAGAAGTGGTATGGTAAGTCGTAAAATCTGACGATGATCAATGACAAGTGTAGTGGCAAAGCAGCTGAAACTATATTCTTATCCCATTCCCTTCTTATTTTCTTCTTGAAATAGTTACCCATTCTTCAGATGCAGATGTTATTTGACAAGGAGAACTCATTACTGTCCGCATAGCAGAATCAACTAATATTGTGCAATATAGTGGCCCACAACTCGTTTGAATGCGAGAAAACCAATAAATTTTCATTACTGATATTTGTCCATATAAGAGAGGAAATGTGGTGGAATGTAGTTTCAGATCACTAGAATCTGCGCCATTGTCTTATATTATATGCCAAAGCTCTTCATAGCATCTCTCGGTGTGAAGGTGCATGACACTATTGCGTGTTGTGTTTGTTGTATGGTGGTGTTAATCACGTCGATCCCCTGGGTGCTGTTCCATAGACTTCGTTATGTATAATGCCATCTCACCTCTTTGTATTTCCATAAGAAAAGTAAACATAGCCTACCTTGCACAAGCACTTTTCGCACACAACATACATACACATTTGTCACACTGCCAAGGAAAGAAGAGAAGCACTTGTTTGTATTTCCATATGCGCCATAAACACACTTGAAACATGTCATAGAGTTCTGATTCGAACTAAAGACTAGGCACAATGTCCATGGAGACGTGCATGACGCTGTACCGATCTCCGCTTAATTTAATATGACACTAGAGAAATACTGATGTGACTTGTTAACACTCTTTTAAATACAGCTAAATTTCTGCATCCCGATTGATTGGACATGGCTGGCGTTTGAAACAAAGATGTAAATTCGTCATATGTATTTTTGATCACACTTCATGCAATAATTAATTAATCAATTAAAATAAAATATTGCCTATTACTCGTTGCAAATATGTCTGAGGAGTAACTCAGTTAAATTTCAGAAAAATATCGTTATTAGTGTGCTTACAATCCATTCCGCCATCTTGAGATGCAACGTATTATATCATATAGATAAAGAAAATTGTTTGTTTTTTGATTTCAGATAAATTTACACACTGCAGGACTTCCGTCATGGACATGCCTCATTTTGGACCCTTAAAGCTGTATTCTTTCTCCATACGTCCTCGACAAGTATTTGTTCTCCATTTTTTTTACATACGACTTATTTTGCCCCTCTACCTAATACTGTTCGCTGTACCTTTCTTACTTTAAAAATACCGGCAAGAATTCATTGACAATGGCTATGGATTTCTTCTCAGTATAAAAGGATATAACTAGGTTAATTAGAGACCGCATGTTTTGTAAGCGGTTGTAGACACAGAAACTAAGTTCTGGATAAATGCTAGTACTTAAAGAGACACGTAAGTTGTTGTTGTTGTGGTCTTCAGTCCTAAGACTGGTTTGATGCAGCTCTCCATGCTACTCTACCCTGTGCAAGCCTCTTCATCTCCCAGTACCTACTGCAGCCTACATCCTTCTGAATCTGCTTAGTGTATTCATCTCTCCGTCTCCCTCTACGATTTTTGCCCTCCACGCTGCCCTCCAGTACTAAAATGGTGATCCCTTGATGCCTCAGAACATGTCCTACCAAGCGATCCCTTCTTCTAGTCAAGTTGTGCCACAAACTCCTCTTCTCCCTAATCCTATTCAATACCTCCTGATTAGTTATGTGATCTACCCATCTAATCTTCAGCATTCTTCTGTAGCACCACATTTCGAAAGCTTCTATTCTCTTCTTGTCTAAACAATTTATCGTCCATGTTTCACTTCCATACATGGCTACACTCCATACAAATACTTTCAGAAACGACTTCCTCGATGTTAACAAATTTCTCTTCTTCAGAAACACTTTATATCTTCTCTACTTCGACCATCATCAGTTATTTTGCTCCCCAAATAGCAAAACTCCTTTACTACTATAATTGTCTCATTTCCCAATCTAATTCCCTCAGCATCACCCGACTTAATTCTACTACATTCCATTATCCTCGTTTTGCTTTTGTTGATGTTCATCTTATATCCTCCTTTCAAGACACTGTCCATTCCGTTCAACTGCTCTTCCAAGTCCTATGCTGTCTCTGATAGAATTACAATGTCATTGGCGAACCTCAAAGTTTTTATTTCTTCTCCATGGATTTTAATACCTACTCCGAATTTTTCTTTTGTTTCCTTTACTGCTTGCTCAATATACAGATTGAATAACATCGGGGAGAGGCTACAACCCTGTCTCACTCCCTTCACAACCACTTCTTCTCTTTCATGCCCCTCGTCTCTTACAACTGCCATCTGGTTTCTGTACAAATTGTAAATAGCCTTTCGCTCCCTGTATTTTACCCCTGCCACCTTTAGAATTTGAAAGAGAGTATTCCATTCAACATTGTCAAAAGCTTTCTCGAAGTCTACAAATGCTAGAAACGTAGGTTTGCCTTTCCTTAATCTTTCTTCTAAGTTAAGTCGTAAGGTCAGTATTGCCTCACGTGTTCCAATATTTCTACGGAATCCAAACTGATCTTCCCCAAGGTCGGCTTCTACCAGTTTTTCCATTCGTCTGTAAAGAATTCGCGTTAGTGTTTTGCAGCTGTGTCTTATTAAACTGATAGTTCGGTAATTTTCACATCTGTCAACACCTGCTTTCTTTGGGATTGGAATTATTATATTCTTCTTGAAGTCTGAGGGTATTTCGCCTGTCTCATACATCTTGCTCACCAGATGGTAGAGTTTTGTCAGGTCTGACTCTCCCAAGGCCATCAGTAGTTCTAATGGAATGTTGTGTACTCCCGGGGCCTTGTTTCGACTCAGGTCTTTCAGTGCTCTGTCAAACTCTTCACGCAGTATCGTATCTCACATTTCATCTTCATCTACTTCCTCTTCCATTTCCATAATATTGTCCTCAAGAACATCGCCCCTGTATAGACCCTCTATATACTCCTTCCACCTTTCTGCTTTCCCTTCTTTGCTTAGAACTTGGTTTCCATCTGAGCTCTTGATATTCATACATGTGGTTCTCTTTTCTCCAAAGGTCTCTTTAATTTTCCTGTAGGCAGTATCTGTTTTACCCCTCATGAGATAAGCCTCTACATCCTTACATTTGTCCTCTATCCATCCCCGCTTAGCCATTTTGCACTTCCTGTCGATCTCATTTTTGAGATGTTTGTATTCCTTTTTGCCTGCTTCACTTGCTGCATTTTTGTATTTTCTCCTTTCATCAATTAAATTCAATATATCTTCTGTTACCCAAGGATTTCTACTAGCCTTCGTCTTTTTACCTACTTGATCCTCTGCTGCCTTCACTATTTCATTCCTCAAAGCTACCCATTCTTCTTCTACTGTATTTCTTTCCCCCATTTCTGTCAATTGTTCCCTTATGCTCTCCCTGAAACTCTGTACAACCTCTGTTTCTTTCAGTTTATCCAGTTCCCCATAAAGAGACACGTAAGTTGCTGTATTACTAATAATTGTGACTTCTTCCCCTACCGAAGTACCAGTACTCAAGCAACTATGTTAGATATTAATAGCAAGATGTAATTTTTAATGATACTCGAAATCTCTTGAAAATAGACACTACCTGACACGGCTTGTTGATGTCTACAGTGTAAGTCACGCAAAAATAGTAATGTAGTTCCACAGACACAAGTGTCAAGGCAGGGGGCAAGACCCTGAAGCATGAAAATATTAAGTTCTGTTGTTGTTGTTGTTGTTGTGGGAAACATTGAAAACCACAGTGTACCAGACAGATACAACGAAATCAAATAAGATGAACAGATGCATTGTGGAAGGATATGGCCACATTCAGACGAGGCAATTGATTCTAGGCTACTTTTCGCTTTCTGCATACTCGTTTCAAGATAATCATCGATGTCAATGGAAATCATTTTGAGACTAATCATTATCGTGTGTTTCTGAGTGTCATTACGCCATGAACACGAGAACTGAGCCACTTTCAATCTATTTTTTCCAAACAAGATATTTAGCAAGAGGTAGTTTTTGTTTCTGCCACTCCTCTAGGTATAAGATTGCTTTTAGTACATTTAAGTGATCCTATTCTTTAAATTATAGAAATGAACGTGACAAACACACAATACTTATTAAAATTCGCGATCAGGTTCTCCTGTGCAGCCAACATCAGACCCAACGAGTACAGCAGTCACATGTAGGCGCTTAGTTAAAGCAATAACAAGAGGCACACTGATAATTTTTACTTTTTGGACCGTCTGACTACAACTGAATGAAACAATTTTCCTGCCATATGCGTTTCGCCTTTATTCTCTGCAAGGAATCTTCAGTAGCCTGGAATATGTACATATTTTACTATTTAGTTTACATTTTGGGGCAATGTACCTGTAGGCTATAAACATTTCTGGTGGTTGATTTTTGCTATGATGTAAGAATAATTCAAATTCTACTTACAGGTTGCGTGGACGATTTTCTACGTATTGGGAGAGCCAGTCCTGACAAAACTCTACCATCTGGTGAGCAAGATGTATGAGACAGGCGAAATACCCACAGATTTCAAGAAGAATATAATAATTCCAATCCCAAAGAAAGCAGGTGTTGACAGATGTGAAAATTACCGAACTATCAGTTTAATAAGTCACAGCTGCAAAATACTAACCTGAATTCTTTACAGACGAATGGAAAAACTGGTAGAAGCGAACCTCGGGGAAGATCAGTTTGGATTCCGCAGAAATACTGGAACACGTGAGGCAATACTGACCCTACGACTTATCTTAGAAAATAGATTAAGGAAAGGCAAACCTACGTTTCTAGCATTTGTAGACTTAGAGAAAGCTTTTGACAATGTTAACTGGAATACTCTCTTTCAAATTCTCAAGGTGGCAGGGGTAAAATACAGGGAGCGAAAGGCTATTTACAATTTGTACAGGAACCAGATGGCAGTTATAAGAGTCGAGGGGCATGAAAGGGAAGCAGTGGTTGGGAAAGGAGTGAGACAGGGTTGTAGCCTCTCCCCGATGTTATTCAATCTGTATATTGAGCAAGCAGTAAAGGAAACAAAAGAAAAATTCGGAGTAGGTATTAAAATTCATGGAGAAGAAGTAAAAACTTTGAGGTTCGCCGATGACATTGTAATTCTGTCAGAGACAGCAAAGGACTTGGAAGAGCAGTTGAACGGAATGGACAGTGTCTTGAAAGGAGGATATAAGATGAATATCAACAAAAGCAAAACGAGGATAATGGAATGTAGTCAAATTAAATCGGGTGATGCTGAGGGGATTAGATTAGGAAATGAGACACTTAAAGTAGTAAAGGAGTTTTGCTATTTAGGGAGTAAAATAACTGATGATGGTCGAAGTAGAGAGGATATAAAACGTAGACTGGCAATGGCAAGGAAGTCGTTTCTGAAGAAGAGAAATTTGTTAACATCGAGTATAGATTTAAGTGTCAGGAAGTCGTTTATGAAAGTATTTGTATGGAGTGTAGCCACGTATGGAAGTGAAACATGGACGATAACCAGCTTGGACAAGAAGAGAATAGAAGCTTTCAAAATGTGGTGCTACAGAAGAATGCTGAAGATAAGGTGGATAGATCACGTAACTAATGAGGAGGTATTGAATAGGATTGGGGAGATGAGAAGTTTGTGGCACAACTTGACTAGAAGAAGGGATCGGTTGGTAGGACATGTTTTGAGGCATCGAGGGATCACAAATTTAGCATTGGAGGGCAGCGTGGAGGATAAAAATCGTAGAGGGAGACCAAGAGATGAATACACTAAGCAGATTCAGAAGGATGTAGGTTGCAGTAGGTACTGGGAGATGAAGAAGCTTGCATAGGATAGAGTAGCATGGAGAGCTGCATCAAACCAGTCTCAGGACTGAAGACCACAACAACAACAACAACAACATGTTTCTGTTCCATTTTTGGTGCCGTTCCTCTTCTATTAATTGCCACATTTCATAGCACTAGGAACTGAACACTTGTTTTGATGTAGTGTTTTGGTTTGTGTTGCCAACTGTCGGATGTTCTTGCCAAAGATCGAATGTTATTGTCAACTTTCGAGAGTAATTTTTGAAGAATCTGTGAACTGCTTGTGTGTGTGTGTGTGTGTGTGTGTGTGTGTGTGTGTGTATTTTGGTGTGAAATAATATTTATTTTTGTGTGCTTTTTGTGGCTGCTTGTGTGAGAGGGACGATTTTATCTTATCGTTTATTTTATTAAGTGTAGTATGGAGCCTGTACTGATGTGTGTTTGCTCATTTATCACATGTTTGTTTCCAGCAATCGGTTTCTGAATGTGGAAGTTTTTTTGCATTTGTATAAGGTATTTGTCATGGTTGTTTCTTCTCATTATTTTCATATCTTGTTCCATGTTTGTAGGATGGTGGTTACCGTGTTTTAAATGTTCTACAAATGTGGAATGGTTTGTTTTGTACTTCCAACACCTGATATGTTCCTTGTACTGTGTTTTAAAATTCCTGCATGCCATGCCTATGTATACTGCATCACAGCTTTGACGTTCAAGTTTGTATGCTCCTGATCCCTGGAATTTTTCCTCTTGGTATTTGGTTAGCTTAGGTGTGATTGGAGTGTTTGCCCAGTCTTATCCAGTCTTATATGCTATGTGAAAGCCCTGTCTCTTTAGTATATTGGCAACTCTGTGTGTTAACTTATGTGTGTAAGTCATAGTGTACCATCTGGTTCTTTTCTGTGTGAGGTTGTCATTGCATGTGTTCGTTGAGCGTGTTTGTGAGTTTGCAGCTTGTGAATTGTCTTGTATTCTGGAAGCGTTGCGTTTGTTATGTATCTGTGTTTTTATTTTTTGATTGAGCCTGTGTACTACATTGTGTCATACTCATTGTTCCTAGCTATTTGTATGATTGTACTCAATTCTTTTTCATAGTTTCAATGTTGAGTACAACCCTGTTTAATCTATGTAACATATGTCTTAGTGCTGCAAGCTTCTGGTTGGGGGGATGATTAGATGTGGAATACATTATTGTGTCTGACGCTGTTGATTTTCTAAAGATGTCAAATGTATGTTTGCCATTTCCTTTTTTTATTATTATGTCAAGGAAATTTATTTTATTTTCTCTTTCATTTTCAAGCACGAACTTTATGTTCTGATGTGCTTTGCTGATTTCCGAGTGGACTTGATCTATTTTTTCATTTGGCTCATCTACCAGACAAATAATATCATCCCCATATCTGTACCAATATATGATTTTAAAACTTCCATTAGTGATTATCTTTTCAGATATCTGATTTTCTAGATGGCTAATGAAAATGTTTGCTAATATTCCTGATATTGTGGATCCCATGGGCAGTCCATCACTTTGTAGGTAATATTCTCAAACTGAAAGTAGTTTTGTTTAGTTGTCAGTCTGAGCATATTTGTTGTTTCTTTTATTGCTTCTGTGGTGGGGTTGCTGTAGGATGTGAGATTTCGTTCTATGATTTCTATTGGTCTGTGATAGGGATGGAGGTATACATATTTTCTATGTCAAATGAAATCAGTGATGCTGTGTGTGGTTCCTGTCTGCCCCCCCCCCTTACCGTCCCCCTACCCCTACCCACTCCAGCCAATCAGAGCGTAGTATTAAAGTGAAACAACCAATCAAAAACTATGATGGTTGTGGAATTGAATTTTTTTTTAAAAAAAGTAAAAATTATCAATATACCGTAATATTACACACAACTGAGGAAGACAGGCCTACAAAAGTTGAAGATGTCAATACCAAGAGGTTGATTTCTGTAATTTAATATGTTACAAATGTCACCAGTCCACTACGCAAGTCCAAGACACACAATACTCCAAAACAGACCGAACAGATAAAATAGTATCAACAAAGTGTTGTTTTCCACCAACAGAAGAAGCATCAACTGTAATAAGAAGAATAGGTTTGAGTTTGTAACATATTCTAAACCTGAGACTAGTGCAGATATATCTAAAGTTAAATCGTGGACAGATTTGGAAAAAGAATGTAAAGTTAAAAATCGGCTTTTTCAAGGTACTAATCCATTTTACATTGGTCTTCAAATTGCTGGTGATGAACCTGAAAAGTCTGATAATGTTCAGAGCGAAGTAAAATACATGACCTATGTTGTAAGAAATAGAGTGTATATGACATTTTGTAAGAGGAAAGGAACTGTTACATTCTGAATAAAAGTTATTGTTTGCAGCTAATGTCTGCGTTGGAGGTTTTTATGCCAACTGTGACCATATCCGAAATTATCCGGACGACCTGCGCCTGGCCTTCCTTGTTCCCAACAGTCAACAGAGGATTGATGAATTAGCTATAACATTTTATAGCAATAGAGTTAATTATTCTGCAGCAGTTATTGTTTTAGAAGAACTGTGGTATTATAAGCCTAATTTGGACGATTTAATTCGTCAATTTAGGGACGCATATGGAGAATATGTATTTATGCCTAATGGTATAAGGTGTGCTATTAGGTATTTTGATTTTAGGCAAGGTCGTTATAGGCCTCTGTGGTACAATTATTAGAAGCTCAATAAAAGTTGCTCACAAGTCATACCTCAGACGCACAGCCGAAGGCCATCCTAGAAAATGGCCTCACGGGCAGTGAGGTCTCCTGTTCAGGGTAGAAATAAAAATAGGCTTGTACACAAGTTAGCTAAAGAGAAGGCTCATTGGCATTGTAAATGTTCGTATGAATTTTGTTTACATCTGAGGTGGCAATTGTTGCGACGTTTGTATTATTTATTGGATATTGCAGGATGGCGTACAACCTGCGTTCCGCTGTGGGATTCAGAAGAACAGACTATGAAAGCCTTACCAATATCATGGCACGATCAGTAGGACAGCTATGGCGATTCTGCATCTCTTTGCACTTAAATGTAGTACTGAAGTATGCCATGATGGAGTCCACTGTACCTTGAAAAGTGCAACTATTAGTGCAAGCTACCTACATGCTCCGAGTCAGTGATCTTTCGATGACATCATCAAGTAACACTCTGCTCCCCCCCCCCCTACTGTCCGCCTTCCCCTACCCCCTCCAGCCAACCACAGCGTAGTATTAAAATGAAACAACCAATCAAAAACTAAGATGGTTGTGCAAGTGGAAAATTTTAAAAAATTCGTAGGTATTTGTAATTTTAATGTGTTATATGAGTCAATCTGGGCCCGCGTGCCACAGTTTTACACGATTTGGCGGAAACTGTTTTAATATACAGGGTGTCCATAATTAATGTTCCAGTTTCAAAACGCTGTAGAAACAGAACTGCATATTATTGCTGCAGGGGTGAAACTCATGGATCAAAATAATTTTACCATACCTGGCGCTGTAAGCGTCAGAATATGCGCAACAACAGGTACACAGCATACAGCTGTTCCTCCGTTTGCATCTGAGATGCCCAACATGCCTGTCTCCATGAATTATGGCGCCCTGCTGGTAAAACTCCTAAGAGTTCTGGACACTCAAGGATATGAAAATAGACACTGGTCCGATGTCTGCTACGGGTCTGGAGAAAATGATTACAAAATTCGAAAAGACAGGTCATTTTGAGTAGAGGGAGCAACCAGATGATCTGACGTCTGTAAAAGATCTGGCCACCGCACTACAGGAGGGACCGAGCGGTGTTGTGCAAACGTGAATGTGAGGGTAGAATCATTTTTACTCAACATAGCTTTCCTCTGCACAATCCACAGTCAGTAAAGAAGCTGCTGGAGAAGCATTTCGGAAATGCTAGAACTATCAGTCGTCATTTTCCTACAGCCTCATCATTCAGACCACTTGGTCTTAATCCGTCTGACTTCTGGCTGTGGAGTTATCCGAAAGAAGTCGTGTTCAGTGCACAAATTACAACCCGTAGCTGAATTTAAGCACGCACTGCTCAACGAATTCGGAACGTAACCCTCGAGACATTACAGTCTGTTACGAAACATGCTGTTTCTCGATTTCAATTTGTTGCAGAAAACATTAGACAACACACAGAACATGTCTCACCCGAGTATCACGTCAGTTAGAAACCAATGTCATTTTGCTTTTTTGCTTTTTTTTGCCTCAGGACAGTTAAAAAACTGCTTTTCCCACACGGTGTGGTACGACCTTGCAGTGGTGGATGGCCTAACCTAAGTAATAGTGTCACAGTTGTTGTCAGCCAAACTTTGCTATTCAAACAATAGTCGTCGTATTGAGATTCATCCATTATTTGTTACTGACCCCATTTACTTCATGATAGTAAAAGCTCTATCTATTCGTAAAATTTTTGATAATGTTTATGTTCCATGATGTTTCCCCCTCCACCATTAATACGCTGTCTTAGATGAATATTTTCCACACACTGCATGCTCTTTGGTACTCAACTTCTCTTATTATTTCTCCTGTTAACAAACTTTAAGGTTTTCAATTCAGGGTAAGTGATATTGTAATAGAATCGATTCATTGCTTGCATATACATATGAGAAAACACCCTCCTAGGCAACTTAATTAAACTCACCATCGTTGTGAAAATACGACCTCATTGTCTTGAGTTCGTCAAATTTCAGTTGAGATGCACACTTTTCAAGGCCGCATAACAGAAAATTTAGTGATTCATTGCTTGCATATACATATGGGAAAACACCCTCCTAGGCAACTTAATTAAACTCACCATCATTGTGAAAATACGACATCATTATCTTGAGTTCGTCAAATTTCAGTTGAGATGCACACTTTTCAAGGCCGCATGACAGAAAATTTGGTGAACTGATAAAACTGAAATTTGTATTACATCAATTCTCTTAGTGCATTACTGAAATAAACTTTGCAAATGATTCATACTTACCAATACATCAAGGAAACATGACCTGGCTGCAACTCAGCTTCTCCTTCATTGTCGTCTACCATTGTTTTTTCATGTAGGTTTGTGATAGAAGAATGTCCATTGTAATTGCTAAGATCGCGGAACATGACAAGGGCTGTGTTGTAAGGCCTATAGTGCACGTTGCAGCTCGTGTGAGCTGCACTCCTATATGCACCAGTGAAAAGGCAATGGTCTCTGTGCTTTAAATCATCTTCCTTAAACCCTCCACCATTAATACGGCAAATCTCAGTTGAGCAAGACACTAATTTTTCCTCAGAGCTCATTTTCATCTTTTTATTATGCAACAAAAACATACTTAAAACCTATTTACAGTATCAGCGATTGCAAACAGCCATTAAATGAACAGTTCCATTCACCTGCTACCTCTACACAAATTTAAAAGGATATATGCACACGTACCTGATCGGAGTGCAAATCGGAATCACTACTCGGATTGCAAGTAGCAACTGCTTCTAAAAGGCGTTCTGTGTCAGCACAAATCACAAAAGGTTGCTTCGGTTTGTTGCTGACTTACTAAATTTTAGCCGGCCGGAGTGGCCGTGCGGTTGTAGGCGCTACAGTCTGGAACTGAGCGACCGCTACGGTCGCAGGTTTGAATCCTGCCTCGGCCATGGATGTGTGTGATGTCCTTAGGTTAGTTAGGTTTAATTAGTTCTAAGTTCTAGGCGACTGATGACCTGAGAAGTTAAGTCGCATAGTGCTCAGAACCATTTTTGAACTAAATTTTACAAACTGGTCCTTTTCACAAGCCGTGATAGTGGTGAATGGTTTAAACTGTGCATGATCAACTAAATGTGCATCTGATGTTTTCTGGGATTGAAAAAAGCACAAACAGCGTTCATAGTCTACAGTTGAATACTGATGATCATTAAGACAACTACTTGCGAGCTTTGACCAGTTGCTTGTGTAAAAGCAAGTGTATGCATCCATATTACCTACATGCCCACATTTTGCCAAGGCTGTTTGGACTGTGATGCAGATGTTTCCCTGTGAAGCTCTTACACATCCACCAAACAATATCGATCTCTCCCATGTGATTTCCATATTTCTGGAGCCCTGAAAAAAGACATTCATGGTTGTCGATTTGCTTCAGATGAAGAGGTGCATGTCTGGATTCAATAATGGTTCTGTAGGCAACATCAAGCATTTCTCCTTGACAGCATTGGTCTCCTTGTCTCACAGCGGGATCAATGTAATAACAGTTATGGTGATTACTTTTGAAATAATAAACAGTTTACTTACTTTTTTCTCGTTTGTCCCGTTTTCATCCGCCTGTTCCTTGTAACAAGGAATACGAAATTACATTAAGATTGTTGTAATACGACACAACGAACAGAAGAGAAATGACGTTCGAAATATTTAGTAAACATTCGCTATCGCATCTCATGTTGCACAGTGTATTTAAATATAAGCACCGTTACTGTATTCGCCAATCAACTGCTCACACAGAAGAAGCTACAACTGTTTGTCATGCAATTACAGTGTCAAAACTTTCTGGTCACTGAGGACGGCAGCATCCTGAAGCAAAGAACTGTCGATACAAAGTGTTCAGAATGGTGTCCACTTTTAACGATTAGTACATGGGGACCAATTTCACCCCTTTACTATAGCTACTCTATTGGGGGTGAGCTCATATGATACTACATTATGTAGGATACCAAATAACAATAAGAGCTGTAGGTATGCTGCCTGAGATGCTGCCCCACTATGTCAGCATTACCTACTGAGCAAAACAGTTTGACGACCACTGATCTATTTTAATGTGTTGTGGTGTTGGTTCACCCATTATTGCTAACACAATATAGCCTCAAAGCTGGCAACGATGTTCAGCCTACCTAGAGACTGCTCAATGACTGATCAACTGTATTTTAAAACAGTTACTTCTGCTTGCAGATTCTACAACACTGAATGAGAAGAAGTATGCCTTTTGAAAAACAACATAGTTCCATTCAGATGTGACAAGAAACATGTATAACATGAGAAAAGAAAAAAGGCTTTCGTGAACGATGCGTATAATCAGATTAAACAGTAGGTGAAAGATATGTGACTTACATTATTTGTAGAAAATTGCCACACAATTCGAAAATTGATGACAGTCAATGTAGTTCTTCAGTCACTGCTCTCATCTGGTTCTATACAGACATAAGCCGGTGTAGATTCTGCAACAGTTAAGGAAGAAAAGCATGCTTGAGTTACATCAAGTAATCAGTAGATGAAAAGGTAACAGATTGATAGTAGTAATGTATATACACTCCTGGAAATTGAAATAAGAACACCGTGAATTCATTGTCCCAGGAAGGGGAAACTTTATTGACACATTCCTGGGGTCAGATACATCACATGATCACACTGACAGAACCACAGGCACATAGACACAGGCAACAGAGCATGCACAATGTCGGCACTAGTACAGTGTATATCCACCTTTCGCAGCAATGCAGGATGCTGTTCTCCCATGGAGACGATCGTAGAGATGCTGGATGTAGTCCTGTGGAACGGCTTGCCATGCCATTTCCACCTGGCGCCTCAGTTGGACCAGCGTTCGTGCTGGACGTGCAGACCGCGTGAGACGACGCTTCATCCAGTCCCGAACATGCTCAATGGGGGACAGATCCGGAGATCTTGCTGGCCAGGGTAGTTGACTTACACCTTCTAGAGCACGTTGGGTGGCACGGGATACATGCGGACGTGCATTGTCCTGTTGGAACAGCAAGTTCCCTTGCCGGTCTAGGAATGGTAGAACGATGGGTTCGATGACGGTTTGGATGTACCGTGCACTATTCAGTGTCCCCTCGACGATCACCAGTGGTGTACGGCCAGTGTAGGAGATCGCTCCCCACACCATGATGCCCGGTGTTGGCCCTGTGTGCCTCGGTCGTATGCAGTCCTGATTGTGGCGCTCACCTGCACGGCGCCAAACACGCATACGACCATCATTGGCACCAAGGCAGAAGCGACTCTCATCGCTGAAGACGACACGTCTCCATTCGTCCCTCCATTCACGCCTGTCGCGACACCACTGGAGGTGGGCTGCACGATGTTGGGGCGTGAGCGGAAGACGGCCTAACGGTGTGCGGGACCGTAGCCCAGCTTCGGGGAGACGGTTGCGAATGGTCCTCGCCGATACCCCAGGAGCAACAGTGTCCCTAATTTGCTGGGAAGTGGCGGTGCGGTCCCCTACGGCACTGCGTAGGATCCTACGGTCCTGGTGTGCATCCGTGCGTCGCTGCGGTCCGGTCCCAGGTCGACGGGCACGTGCACCTTCCGCCGACCACTGGCGACAACATCGATGTACTGTGGAGACCTCACGCCCCACGTGTTGAGCAATTCGGCGGTACGTCCACCCGGCCTCCCGCATGCCCACTATACGCCCTCGCTCAAAGTCCGTCAACTGCACATACGGTTCACGTCCACGCTGTCGCGGCATGCTACCAGTGTTAAGGACTGCGATGTAGCTCCGTATGCCACGGCAAACTGGCTGACACTGACGGCTGGGGTGCACAAATGCTGCGCAGCTAGCGCCATTCGACGGCCAACACCGCGGTTCCTGGTGTGTCCGCTGTGCCGTGCGTGTGATCATTGCTTGTACAGCCCTCTCGCAGTGTCCGGAGCAAGTATGCTGGGTCTGACACACCGGTGTCAATGTGTTCTTTTTTCCATTTCCAGGAGTGTATATTATAGATACATTTTCTGGAAAGTTGTCGCACGGAAGAAAATGTTCAAAAGGCAGCTATGATGCTTCAGCATTAGTTCATCGTCATAGGTGCCTGTTGCCCCATTTTACAACCTTCCTTCCAGCTCGAACAACACCGAATAGTTTCGAATATTTCTGACCCCTCTCCCTGACTCTGCAGCGAAATTGTCTGCACATTCACATTGATGCACTTTCATATTTCACCATCTTGACAAGTCCTGACAAGTTTCGGCTTCCAAAATGCATTGTCTGGGAGCTGAGACTTGCCAATGCATAATCGAGATGCAAAAGACAGAGCTTGCCAGGACAAGCAGAACGTTCAGTCAGTGAATTCAGTCTTGCTGCTGCTACGTCAACTTGTGTGCCAAATTATATCGGTTGGACATCAGCAAGACAAGTGTTGTCGGAACAGGCAAAACGCTCAATCAGTGAGTTCGCTCTTGCCAATGCCTAACTGGCATGTGTCTGTCATATTATTTCAAGCCAAGAGTCAAATACAGTGGTCTTCAACACCAATGTGCAGCCAGTTTGTGGGGCACTTACATATTTTATGTTACACATTTTGTTCCGCCGTAGCATCAAGCGCCGACACGTCGGCCTATAACGTTACAGCAGAAAGGGCTGTGAGACGACGCCAGCCAATAGTACGTTGACTATGACGACACCACGACAGGAGCGGACCCTGTACGAAGAGAACATAAGCGCGACTCTGCATAGCCGCGGCAGCACTAGAAAAGAAGCCGTCATCACATGAACTGTTGTGTTTTGGTTGCATTGAAATTGTATATAATAAAGCACATTGATTATTTGCAAGTCGCCAATTGCTCGCGACACCTCTTTTCGATAACGCAAAGTTAATTATTGTCAATTTAACTTATTGTAATGAACTCTATTAATAAGATTTGCTTCTATTGTTGTCTAGCTATCCGAGAAAACAGCTTCTTAGGCACCATATATTAGACGAGTGGGCAGGATACGACACCTTTAAATGCATGGATGTGAGTGATGTCCTTAGGTTAGTTAGGTTTAAGTAGTTCTAAGTTCTAGGGGACTAATGACCACAGCAGTTGAGTCCCATAGTGCTCAGAGCCATTTGAACCATTTTTTTGACACCTTTAATAACAACATTCTCTTTATTTTCAACAGGCGTCATAAACTTTCAAGTGCGCGTGCACACACGTATACACACACACACACACACACACACACACACACACACACACACACATGCATCTGCTAAGCTGTCACCTTGTGTGACGACCAGTTTCTAATATTGCTCTGCCTATATTTTCAACTCGCCTTTGAAATCGAGTATGGTCTCTCACCTCCCTCTTCCCAAGATCAAATGTGTGCTTTTCAGTATATGAAATCCTGTCCAATAACAATGCGAACAGTTTTCAAATAGTTCTATTTTTCGAAATCTACCTTTTATGGATCTCTTCCAGTTGATGGAATGTTGTCATACACTACATCCCATTCTGAAGTTAAGTCTTTCGCTTCAGTATTTTCAGAAGCGATTGTGGTTAACTTCAAGTGAAAACTGATACTTTTCAAAGTTCCTCTTCAATAGATGCTATTTTATTAGCATGTGAATTGATGTAGAGCCAACCATGTTTTAGCAGCTGTATACACTTTAACAAAATCGAAATGATACTGCATTGTAGTTTGTAGAAAAGCTGCATATAATATGAGTAATATAGCTTTAATGTAACAATGAGCCAGTTTGTTATAGTGAAACAGAATCACTTCAGTGTAATAAATATATTCGTAAGTATAATACACTTCAAAAGCAATATAGTGCTCAGAATCAGTAAACAATTCTACCATTGCCAGAGCACATCATCCAATTGTGAACGGTATTGTAATCATCCACTTCTTCTTCCTCCTCGTTGTAACAATCATCATCATCTTCATCGTAATCATCCTCTTCTTTTACTCCATCTTTTGCTTCTACAAATACATTGGCTTTAAAGTCTTCATCTTGGTCCATCTGCTCCTCCTTTCTAAATAGTTGTCCAAGTGTTTGAGAAACGAGTCTGACTGGAAGCTCAAGTACAGGCTACTTGAACCGCATCTTCTTCTGCTCTGACAAAATCTGGCGAGAGTTTTTGCATCCAACTTTAGGCATAATTGGATTAAGGTCTGGAACTGAGTATTACAACATTAAGTGATGGTACGAAACTATGTAAATACTGTATTTATCATACTCAGTGTGGATGGTTGATGTTAATTCAAATTAAAATACTCAGTCAATTGATTTATACAAAATGTTATTACCAGCAGAATGAGTTTTCATTTTCACAGAATTGACACAGTTCTATGGACTTCATCCCATATTTATTACAAGTTTCTCTCACTGAAGAATCTCCTATTACTTCTTTTGCAGCTTTGCCTTTTTTGCCATTGTGCCTCTGTTGCCTTCTTTTTGTAATTTTCCACTCTGCCTTCACGAGGAAAACTATGCTACAGCAGATCGCAACAATCTGTAGGAAATGATACACACATCATCATTTTATACTTGGCAAATACGACGTGCTTGGATATTACATCAATGTGCATGTACAGATGTCTGCAAGTCTAATTATGACGTTGAGTAAGCAAGTTCAGACCTAGGGGGAAAGCTCTATTCCTTCTCAAATATATGAAATATATGTTATACTTTCATGGTCTCACAGTGTAAGCATTGCAGAGAGGTAGAGGATGTTAACTGCTATATAAGTCAGAGTGAGATGTTGATATGGGAGATATGGAAATACTGTACATAGTCCTATTCATAAGCCGAGTCAGGAAGTGGTTGGAGGAGAGAGGATTCTCCATCTCTCATCTATGAATTCCTGTAATTTGTAACGGTATTGTTGTAAATGGGTTAATTGTTATAGTTGTGAGATTTTATTTTTGATAGATAATTCTGATCATTCAGATACTTTTTGACCATAGCCCAGATGGGGCTACATTGTAATCATCTCTTTCATTTTAATAGTGTCTAATATACTAGGCTCTGACTGGAGGAGAGGGGAGGGAGGTTGAACATCCAACAGATCATTCACTAAGATGTAACTGCAGAAGACATAAACGCAAGGGCAAAGAAAGAGAGTTTTCGGGTCGTTTGCGCTAAACTTTATTGTATTCTCGAGTCTAGATGTTACTAGATTTTGCAGTAGTGACATGGCTAGTCTGTAAAAGTGGAAGTGATGAATTTTATTTCAGCATAAAATCTAGTAACGGACTTAGCCTTTGTATCGCCTTTGTGGACGAAAAATTAGCTGACAATGGAAAAACCTTATACATTTTGATACATCTTTCATTATTCCTTCTAGATATTGGGAAGTAATTCTTTCACCCTATATGTATTCTTGACAGTAAGGTTGAAGGTTAATATTTATGATTCGACTGCTTCATTCAGATGTTTGCTTATATATTTATTTGGTTCACAAAATGTAGGCTGTAATTGCGTAAATTGGGCCCACCTTCAGTAGCTTAAAGTGGACTCCTTACTTTTTGAAGTTTAAAGTCTGCCTGTATCAGTGGACACTCTTGTTCTCTCGAAATACTATTGCAGATCTCGAGAGGATAACGCTGAAGAGGTTGAAGAGTATCTAAGAAAGTGTAGTCCGTTTAAAATGACTAAAGCTGTTGATGCAGTGTAGAAAAAGAAGATGGTTGAAAGAAGCCCAGTAAACGGTTTAATGTTCCATAAACAACGCTTATGAGGTTGTCCAATGTGAAGTACGGCACACTTGAGGAAGCATCAGAAACAAAAGAGGCAGACTTACAATTCTGGGTAAAGATCTTGAAGAAGAGAGATTTTAGTATTCCCTTGCTATGGAAACTTTTTTCTTCGGATTAACTGGCAGAGCGAAATAGCATTGAACACCCTTTCAAAGACTAAATTGCTAGGAAAAAGTGGTTTAGTCTTTTTCTTAAATGCCAAAAACCAGAGTGTCACAAAGAAAGCCTCCAGGACCATCTTATAGTAGGGCTATTGGGCACAGCAAATAAAAACAAAGAAATACTAGAATGTAAGTATGCAAGCTTTCGTGACATTTTCACTGAAGGTAAAACCTTCAGTGTTATTAGACCGCGTCATATTTCTTCTATACGATCGACGTTTTGACCTCTCTGTGGACACCACAACACCCTAAAGAAGATCCCAGAAAAGGAATCGAAATGTCTATCGTAAAAAAGAAATATGACGCAGCAGAACAACAGATTTTACTTCAAATTCTTCAGTATTCTGGAAGATGTTGTGCTATATCGACGTTGAAACTTTTTTATGTTTTCACTGATTTAATACCTGTTAACAAACTTTTTTAGTGTTGTTTTGTTTATTTTTGGAAGGGGTCCGATTCTGGCAACTATTTTTCAGACTCCGATCTTGAAAATAATATTTATCATAATAACTTTTGATCATATTTCCTAAGAGTAAAATGTAAATGGTGGATAACATTATAAAGTAAACATTACTTGCCTTTTTTTAAAAAAAATAATATTTTCTAGTTTTTAAAATTCAAAAACAAAATGGGGGTCCAGTTCTGGTTAGTTTCCCCTATTACACACTTTTGGTAACATCATGCGCTCTAAGGCGCAACTTTAAGAACTATGAGGGCTTGTTCAGTGCAAGCGATATATTTCACAGTAGCGAAGATAAACAAGCGTTCTTAGCCCTTTAGAACCCAGTTTATTGGTTTTTACTAACGGTGATTTCTGCTCGGTTTCTCGCCTACATCAGGAAATGCCTTCTGCCAGCACGTTTTTTATGTATTTCTTCGTTAGACTACAAGTCTCAGTGTGTAACGAAGAAAGACACCAAAGACGTGCTGGCAGACGGAATTTCCTGATGTAGGCGAGAAACCGAGCAGAAATCACCGTAAGTAAAAACCAACAATTTGTTAACCAATTGTTTTTCGACCTTAAAAACAAATCACATTGTAAATATCTTTAGTTACAGACCACTGATGATGAAATCATCGTGTGTATTGATGGCTGGGAGGCCACGACCGGAGAAGTTGAGCCGCCGGGTTGTATGTTTTACTTCGTGTGGCGCCGCATTGGGTAACTTGCGTGCCAGTAATGATGAGGGCAACACAACACCGAGTCCACGAGAGAAGAAAATCTCCAACCAGGCCAGGATTCGAATCGGGGCCCGCTGCATGGTAGGCAAACGCCTTGCCATTCAGCTAAGCAGGTTGACACCACTGATTACGCTTTACCTCGATAAAGCGAAATACGTCTGGTGAGAAAAATGCGTGTTTACTTGTAGCTGTAACGACGGAACGAAAATACACTCAGGACTTCTGAAGAAATTGAAGACAGTATAGCCATACCAATTAAGGTTTTACACGTACGCACTTTGATAGTAATCAGACTTCCAGGCTTCTGCTACATTTCAAACTTCGTACTACAGCTTTATACTTTTGCTACCTCAGCGTCATCTCGCGTAATTATGTATTAATAAAATAATAATTAAATGGTGTGTGATGGGCTCTTTAAAATGGTTGAGATTTGGGTGTGGTTTGGATTCAAATTATTTTCTTAATTTGATTTTTATGCTTTTCACAACTAGTTGGTCGATAATGATTAATCAAATGGTTCAAATGGCTCTGAGCACTATGGGACTCAACATCTTAGGTCATAAGTCCCCTAGAACTTAGAACTACTTAAACCTAACTAACCTAAGGACATCACACACACCCATGCCCGAGGCAGGATTCGAACCTGCGACCGTAGCAGTCCTGCGGTTCCGGACTGCAGCGCCAGAACCGCTAGACCACCGCGGCCGGCAATGATTAATCATGAGCAAACTTTTTGTTCATGTTCGTTACTGTAATAAGAGTCAATCTTGAAACACATTGCATTTAAGTTAAGAACTGAAATAATATTTTTGTATTTTGCCATGGCTAATATTGTTAAGAAGCATGAGATCTTTGATTATCATTTACAATTGCCCACACACGCGAGAGAATTGTTCTTACCACTTTTAACAATTAATTGTAGTCCGAGTCGTGGCTCTGGATCTCGGCCAATAACTGAAAATGAAAATCTTAAAAACTACGTCTTCGACCACTGCGTCGGACCGCTGTAGAAAAAATATTTATTATATTATAAGCGGGCAATTTCTTCGCTTTCGGTAATTTCATGAATTAAGACTGCTACGTAATGACATCTGTAGCTGCAGCGGCGACTGCAATTGTTGGGCTGAAAGTTACTCAGAATATTGATATTTAAAAGAAACGGGCATGACACATGACTCTCCTTCTACAAATAAAAATGAACAATAACATTAAACTAATATATTGTCAAATTAATATTACAAATGCGCTTACATTCAACAGTAGTGAACCAACATGCCCTACTCCTAACACGGCAGACAAGAGAGAGAGTGAACTGATGAAGACAATTGAGCACAGTTCTTCTTTACATTAGTTTTCATTGTTGGTGTGGTGCATAATTATTACTCTTTGGACTCGAAAGTTTATGCCAACATTTTATATAACAATAATACAAATGGTACAAATTATCTGCCGCCTGAGCTGCCAGTATCGCACTCAGTATAATATTTAGCATCGAGATAAAAGCTCTCACCCATATTAATTGTTTTAAATATTTGCGTTCGAGTTTTTTCCAATACTTTCATTGGGGACGGCACAGCCCACTATTTCACTTGCGTAGACTAAACGCTCTGCACAGTGTGTTCTATTTTTGTTTTTGTTTTTTTTTTCTTTACTTGAATTTTTATGTTTCACGAATTGGACATTTTCTAAACTATTCACGCTAATTAAGAGCATAGAAGCAGGGTCTTTTCAAAATGCACTTCTGAGCAAAAAATGGTACTGTTGCCTGGAGTCGGAGGTTTTTGTTAATCCCACCTTTTGAGTTCTTGTCGTTATATTTCCATAGAAACGTTAATCCCCTAACACATTTGTTTATTTCTAACCAAGAAGTGAAATACCAGTTCACGTTCATTTAGCTTTAAAAGTGTTTTAATATAACGAAATATGTTCTTAAAAATTTTCATCTCCCATTTTACTTCTTGAAGGGTCGAATTTCGAAAAACACTGAAACATGTAATTTTGTACTTGTAACCGAGAAGTTAAATACCAATTTTAATAGATGTAGCTTTACAAATACTGTAATAGTTTTCTGATAACGATTTATTTTCAAAAATAAACTTTCGCCCTTAGTGGTTCAATTCCCAAAAATACTGAAACACGTATTAATTTATTTCTATCTGAGAAACCAAATTCCAATTTCCGAAGTTCCACCTTCAAAACTGCCTTAATAGCAACATATTTCCAAATAGCCGTTCATCCCCTATTTCGGACCTTTAGGAGTGGAATTTTCGAGCAATTCCTTCGTGAACGGTGCCTAGAGTAAAAGATCAACGGTCTGTCCAAATTTTAAGTTTTTGTCCTAAGTGGTTTTAGCTGGGAGACGATGAGTCAGTGAATAAGTCAGGCACTATTTCGCCCCTATAGGGGTAAATAAAACGTAAGTGTCGTGTGACTAGGGCCTCCCGTCGGGTAGACCGTTCGCCAGATGCAAGTCTTTCGATTTGACGCCACTTTGGCAACTTGCGCGTCGATGGATATGAAATGGTGATGATTGGGACAACACAACAGCCAGTCCCTCAGCGGAGAAAATCTCCGATCCAGCCGGGAATCGAACCCAGGCCCTGAGGATTAACATTCTGTCGCGTTGACCACTCAGCTAACGGGGGCGGACCCCCATAGGGGTGAAACATTATTTTCTTATTGTTAGCCGAGAAGCCAAATATCAATTTTCATAGATTCAGTTTTAAGAATGCTCTCATAATGAAACATTTTCGTAAAACATTTCACCCCTTTTGGGTTTGAAGTTTCAAAAACAGTGAAACACGTATTTTTTATTTCTAACCGAGAAACCAAGTATCAATTCTCAAGGATTTAGCGTTAAAAATTCTTTCATATCGAAATATTTCCATGGAAACTTTCACCCCCTATTTCATCCCCTTAGGAGTTCAATTTTCAAAACACCGAAACCCATAATTTTTATATGCAACAGATAAACCAAATACATTTTTTTTAGGTTTAGCTTGAAAATTCTTTCTTAATGACATATTTTCATAAAAATTTTCGTCCCTTATTTAATTGCCTTAAAGGGTGTATTTGCAAAGACACGGAAACAAGGATTTTTTTTATTTCTAACCGAGAGGTCAAATACGAGTTTTTATAGATGTAGCTTTAAAAAACGCTTTAGTAGTACTGTAATACCGATTTCAGTAAAAAAAGTCACCCACTGCTTTAGCCTCTTAGTGTTCGAATTCCAAAAATGGTGAAACATTTACTTCCTTATTTCTGATCGAGAAACCAAATACCAGTTTTCGTAGGTCTATCTTCAAAATTGGGTTAATAACGACATTTATTCGAGGAAATTTTCATCCCTTCTTGCACGCCCTTAGGAGTGGAATTGCAAAAAATTTCTTCTTAAACGATTTCTACAGTATAAGATCAACACCCTCTTCAAGCTTCAAGTTTCTTTCATTCAAGTTTCTATCCACACTGGGCAATGATGAGTAAGTCTGTCAGGACATAGCCTTTCATATACATAGATATCCAAGTGTATTCCCTAGATTCAGAAACACAATGACACCCCAAATTATATTTACATCCTCCTTTTTGTAGCTAGTTATAGGCTTAGATCTGGGGTCCCTATCAGCTTATTCATCTAGGCCGTTATCTGAGCCTCATCTTCAGTGTCGATGAAATAAACTGCAACGTGGGAAGCTCATGCATTTCAAAAACGGAAGAAGTACAAAGAATTCAAGTCTTCGAGAAGTTCACACTTCAGGCGCATGCCAGATTCCCTAGCGATGAGGAAGGGAGGAAGGGGGGGATAAGAGAGAGAGAGAGAGAGAAGAGAGAGCTACGGATATATGGAAACGAATTAGGTGCATGTAACCTGAAGTGTTCCCTAAGAGCGGGGTAATTTAAACGGATAGAAATTCGATGACGGATAAGCAACGTCTTGTGGAAAAGACGCCAACACGAATGACAAGAGACTGTAAGGCCATTCTGCGGACACCAAATCATCGTTCGCACTGTTGTAGCATGTACGGAGTCATTTATGTCGACATTCACACAGCAGCCAGCCCCGCAAAAAAGGACACTCATGTCTACATCGCCACTCGCTTGACTTGCCGTTAAGCACAAGTACGATACTAATGAAGGACTTATGAAACCGTTTAGCTAAACTGCTAATGAGAAACGTGTGTCATCTCGTTACCTGTTACTGCTGCCCACAGTCACTAGCATTCCTTTCTAACTGTTCTCTGTCTCTCTCGGCATTATAGCTATGTTACACAGCCTATGTTACAAGGCCTCCACAGCTGCAGTAACCGTGACACAGATGGATTAAGAGTTAAAACTCTCATGCAAGCCCAAGCTAAAAGTAGCCTCATCTTAAATCGAAGTCTATCCAGGAAGCGGTGTGGACCAGAGATACCTCGTCACTATGTTTTCAAACAAACGAAGGTAACAATGGAAACTGAAGCTCGCAGATCGAACTGATATAAGTCAATGTTTCGTGACCAATCAAGAACGGAGGGTCACAAGAATTGTGAATAAATCTGATAATAAAATAACTGGAATAAATAAGTGGAATAAAATAACTGGAACTCACACAATGCTTAAGTACTGCGAAATGGGTACAAATTAACAATTGCGAAGAAATTATGTACAAGATGACAGAGTCACCTTACATCTGAACTAAATGCATGCAACAGAGTAAAATGATAAGTTTTCTGAGATTTGAACTTCTCATCCTGATTACTGCTATGGAAACAGTGCCCCTTACGTGAAATACAAAGTCACTGCCACATAACTACCACGTGAGTGCCCAGAGAGAAGAAACACGTCTACGTGTTAGAACAGTTGATTATTCGCCTTCCTGTGGTTGGTGCAGAATAATGGCAGATACCATCGACTTCAGTTTGAAGGAGCGGTTAGTGTCAAGTGTCTGGGTTCATGTGTGGGAGCACAATAGCGAAAATACGACACAATTGTTGCACATACTTCATTCGGAGGTAATGCCATGCCTCGATCTATAAATCCAGTATAGCTTTTAACATGGATACTTGTGTGTACCTGTAGAGCAAAGACCGCTTGTGATAGTAATATGGTCGTTGCGATCGTGGTGTTTTTAACATATAGCGATTTATAAGACGATTACGCCTCTCTTTCTAAGACACTTATGAGACATGTCCAACCATCGCTGATTTTCAGTCAGTATTATTTCGTATCGCCAGCAATCAGTTATTGGCCGAGTATTATACATAGTAGTAGGGGATGCGTGATAGGTTCACCTTGAGCATCAGGCTTATAAAGTGTGTGTGTGTGTGTGTGTGTGTGTGTGTGTGTGTGTGTGTTTGTTTCGAAATGTGCAAAGGAAATGACAATGTCCAGTCGTAAGGAAGGTATAGATTTGATGTGGAATACTGTGACAGCAAAGGGAAGAGTACGTCAAGGCATAAGAATGGTAGAGATATTTCTATTTCCAGATCCACAGCCGTCGGCAGGGTGTATTTCCAATACTTCGCTCATTATCGAATGTCGTCCAATTGGGACCGCGATCGTAATATTTAATTGTAAGTATAGTGATAAAATATAAATGTGGCCGGTTTCCTAGGATGATTCTGCCTAAGCGTGCTTGGCATGCAGTGCCAGTGACATGTGGCGGGAATGATTCACGTTTCCAGATAACGGTAGGAGCTGTCCGAATGGAGAGGCCTGCTGGGACACAGGAATGTAGCTAACTTACCCGTGCCGTCCTCTAGACAGTCGAATAGCGACCTATACTTACTATGTGTTGGACAGCTTTCGTGATCGCGTGTAAATTTGAGAAAATTCAATATGGACGTGTGTTTGCACTGGACCATTATTCCCTCCCATGTAAATTGTCTGGTTGACTGCTTCTGCACATTTTGCGCCTTTGGTAAGTTGAGGGAACATCGATTGTGGTATGCACGTCTAGCAGATGAAAGACGGATGGAAGACGCATTTGCTGGTTCTCTAGACATGAGATACGCCTTAGTTGACTTTGTAAATTATAGGGATGATTTGAAATCTGTTACATCACCGACATCAGTATTCACAAGTGGAAATATAAGTTTCGTCTATTTTTTTCGAATTTTCCCGTGATGGCCTTCACAGATGGGATAAGTTTCTATTTACTCAGTGGTTTACAGCACACCCCACCTCGCTAAAGTTTCGGGTTTCTAGACAAATAATTTTCATTCCATATCTCGGAATTATATTGTGCAAGTGATATTGCTGTGTGTTTGATATCGAGAAGTATTGTGTAAATGGTATAATATTCTGGCAAACCATGTGAAAATACATGTGACCTTGTAATTCCAGAGTCTGGAGAGGGGTGTAGAAAGCAAGCAAACAGGTCGGGACCAGAAACAGTAACGTCTTTGTGCCAAGGGAAACGAGCCCAACTTTGTACAACAGTTCTGAGAGTGACTTTGATCCATTGAGTGTGCTCTGGTCATGAGTCAGAGGCAGATGACTTGTGACCGCTGGCTACAGTGGATGACCGCCCGACCTTGCAAGAACATATCTAGTGCTTATGCTGTCTGTCTTCACAGTATATGTACGAGTGTCTGCCAGTCGATAGCTATATGCATGATGCAAAAGGGGCGATTTTGTATGGCGCAGGATCCGAATTGTATGTTTACTACATCGACACGGCATGCAGTGATATATTGCCAGGTTGGAGATCAGTTTGATGCTCTAATATTCAATCTTCCGTCCTCAGTGGCAGAACAGTGTAATTGAGCAATAGTCTTTCCATATTCGACGATATGCAGAGAACTTTTGCAGGGTTTAACTGTCAGTGCAATATGGCGATCTGTGCAAAATAGTTTTTCCACTGAAGGTCTCAGCTGCAGAACGAAAAAGGCAGACAGTGCTTCCACACCGGCAGCATGAGTAATTGGGCCGGTAAATTCAGTAAGATCCAAAAGATCCAATCAGAATGCTCCATTTATTCAGAACACATCCTTTGTGGTGGGACATAGGAGCCTCTACATAGTAGTTAGAACGTTTGCTTTTCGGAGATGTTTGTTGAAAGCAGGACTTAGCGATTTTCAGGAAGGGTAACATGTGATGCATGGGGTACCACGTTAGGACCATCAGGAGGAATTCATTTGGGATTATTGTGGGCTATTTTCGCAAACAGGTTCTGTTAGGACAAGAATTTCCACGTAGACAAACTGAGACATCATGAAATCTCCTACAAAAGCGACTATTAACTATTTCTGTGACACTTTACAATTTCTAAGAGGTAGACTTGGCTCTTATTTACAAAGCCATGTGACATCAGTATAGAATTGAGAACCTTTTAGATGTGCCTGCATGGGTGAGCTGCTATGCAGACATCTCTCACTTGAAGCTGGACTTGCAAGTAGACGTCAGTCACAGTAAACACATCTGCAGCCACAGGTGTCTCACATGTCCCATTAGGATCGCTAGGAACAATGCACCCTGTGCCATTCTGGGAATCATTCCATCAGATTTCTATAGCGCGACCTGTGATATCAGTATACCATTGAGAACCTTTTAACTGTGTCTTTGAGGGTGAGTCACTCAGCAGTTAGGTCTTTGCTGTACCGCAAGTAGTGAGACATCGCGCCAACAACAGTAAACACGTGCACGTCCAGAGGGTGACTTGGCTCTTTTTTACAGAGATATGTGATGTCAGTATAACACTCAATGAATTCTAACTGTATACCCAAAAATAGACATGACTTTCACCTACTGGCTCTATGTGGTAGCAGCCTGAGAGCAACATCTCGCACCCCCCTGCATTCGTCTGTCTGGCGATGGCTCGCGGCGGAGCCTCTGATACATTGCGGTTGATGATAGTTCGAAAGCGATTTTTACGTGCAATGAGTGTTTGTGCACTGCATTATTTTTGGCTGTTTAAGTGTTGTGAGTGTGTTTGCAGAGCTTTTTATGGGCATTATTTTGACAATTTGCGAGTTGTTTGTGTGTCTGTACATCAGTGTACTGCATTATTTAGGTAAATTACGAGTAGTCTGCAGATCTGTATGCTGTGTAATGCATTGTTTGGACAGTTTAGAATTAGTGAGCATGTCTGCAGAACGTTTTACACACGTTATTTTGATAATTTATGAGCTGCTTTCGTGTCTGCACATCAGTGTACTGCATTATTTCGGTGATTTACGAGTAGTCTGCATTTCTGTGTGCTGTGTATTGCATTATTTTGGCAATTTACGAGTTGATTGTGTGTCTGCACATCAGTGTACTCCATTATTTCGGTAATTTACGAGTTTTTTTTGCGTGTCTTACATCACTATGCTGCATTATATAGATAATGCACTAGTAGTTTGCAGGTCTGTAGGCTGTGTATTGTGACCCCAAGCCCATCAGAGCGTGTGTTTTGTATCAGTGTAATAAATGAACTATGTGAAATCTGTCCCTAAATAAATTGTTCCAAAATAAATACTTTCCTCTCTCCAGCAGCCCAGCACAGGCTGAGTCCTTTTCCCACCATTTCTCCCCAGACAGCCATGGGACGTTAGCGCTCTCTGGTGGCAGTACTTTGTAATAGGTCAGCTGGACTCTGGACCTCATCTTGAACACACTGGATGGAGCTACTGCCTCAAATTGTTTAAACAAACACTGAAAATAAAGACTCACATCCATCCTATCCAACACAGACTGAGTCCTTTCCCCACCAATTCCTAGGAAGAAGAGGCGGACAGATGACTTAGGTTAGTGGAGGCATCCCAAATGATCTTTTCTCCCGCCATAACCTTAGATTAGTGGAGGTAACCCAAGTGACCTTTTTTCTGCCTTCTGCCAAAACTTGAACTTCCTGCCGTTTTCTGGGAGAGGGGAGGAGGAAGGGGGAATGGGAATGGGTTAGGTTAGTGTAGATAGCCCAATTGACCTATTTTCCAGCCAAAATTTGAACTTCCAGCCATGACATCATTGCGTCATTGACATATCTATCGCCGCTATCTTGGATCCACCATCTTGAATACATTTGGCAACAATGCAACGTAGGGTGGTAGGAAGGTTGTTCCACTACTGTCCCCCACTCTGGTCACTCATCAAACAGAAGGGGAATGGGCTGACTTTACTTCATCAAAGATGCATTCAACCTTCAAGTCGCCTATATCCACATCTACGTGTCTACTTTGCAAATCACACTTAACAGAGGGTTCATCGAACCACATTCACACTAATTCTCTGTTATTCCACACTTGAACAGCGGGCGGAAAAAAGTACACTTAATTCTTTCTGTATGAGCTCTGATTTCCCTTACTTTATTTTAATGATCGTTTCTCCCTATGTAGATCGACGTCAAAAAAAAAAATATTTTCGCCTCTGGAGGAGAAAGTTGGTGACTAAAATTTCATTAGAACATCCATCCGCAAAGATGAACGTCTTCGTTTTAATGATGTCCACCCTAAAGCTGTATCATATCTTTGACACAATCTCCCCTGTTCCTGAATAATACAAAACGTGCTGCCCTTCTTTGAACTTTCTCACTATACTTCGTTAAACCCATCTGGTAAGAATCCCACACCCCGCAGCAGTATTGCAAAAGAGGACGCACAAGTGTAGCGCAGGCAGTCTCTTTAGTAGTTCTATTGCATCTTCTAAGAGTTCTGCCAACAAAACGCAATCTTTAGTTCGCCATATCACAATTTTTTATGTGTTCTCTCCAATTTAAGTTATTCGTAATCGTAGTTCTAGGTATTTAGTTGAGTTTACGACCTTTAGATTTGATCGATTTGTCGTGTTACTGAAGTGTAACGGGTTCCTTTTAGCACTCATGTGGATGACCTCACACTTTTCATTATTTGGGTTTTCGCACCATACAGATACCTTTTGTAAATAGTTTTGCAATTTGTTTCGATCTTCTGATGACTTTAGACGATAAACGACAGCATCATCTGCAAACAACTAAGACGGCAGCTCAGGTTGTCTCGTACATCGTTTATATAAAGAACAGCCGAGGACCTATAACGCTACCTTGGCGAACGACAGGAATCACTTGTCTTGTAGTCAATTACTTAATGTCAATTCCTATGAACTGTGACACCTCTGACAGGAAATGACGAATCCAGTCGCATAACAGAGACAATATCCCATAAGCACGCAAATACACGCCGCTTGTGAGGTGCGGTGTCGAAAGCCATTCGAAAATCTAGAATTACATAATCCATTTTTGAAATACCTCGTCAATAGCAGTCAACATTTCGTGTGAGGAAAGAGCTAATTGTGTTTCACAGGAACGATCTTTTCTGTATCCTTGTTCATGTGTGTCAATATTTCGTTCTCTTCCAGGTCATTCATAATGTTCGAACACAATATAGGTTTCAAAATCCTGCTGCAATCGACGTTAATGACATCGGCCTGTAATATAGTGGACTACTCCTATTGCCTTTCTTAAATGTTTCTATAACCTGTGCAACTTTCCAGTCTTTGTGTGTGGATCTTTCGTCGAGCGAACGGTTGTACATGACTGTTAAGTACGGATCAGGTGCATCAGCATACTCTGAAAGGAAGCTAATTGCTGTACAGTCTGGAGAGGAAGACTTGTTTTTAGTAAGTGATTTAAATTGTTTCACTACTCTCAGAGTATCTACTTCTAAGAAACTCATGTTGGCACGTGTTCTTGATTCGAGTTCTGGAATATTTACTTCTTCTTCTTTGCTGAAGGAATTTCGGAAGGCTGTGTTTAGTAATTTAGCAACTCTGCTTTAGCAGCTCTGTCGTCGATGGTATTTCCATTGCTATCGCGCAGAGAAGGCATCGACTGTATCTCGCCGCTAGCATACTTTACATACAACAAGAATATCTTTGGATTTTCTGCCAGGTTTCGAGACAGAAGTTCGTTATGGAAACTATTATAAGCATTTCGCTTTGAAGTCCGCGTTAAATTTCGAGATTCTGTAACAGATCGGCAAGCTTGTGGATTTTGCGTTTATTTAAATTTTATATGCCTTTTTCGTCGTTTCTATAACAGTGTTCTGGCCTGTTTTGTGTCGGGGATCAGCTCCGCCGTTTGTTAATTTATTTGGTATAAATCCCTCAGTTGCTGTCGATACTATTTCTTTGAATTCAAGCCACATCTGGACTACATTTACATTGTTAATTCGGGAGGAGTGGAGATTGTCTCTCAGGAGGGCGTCAAGCGAATTTTTATCTGCTTTTTGGAACAGATATACTTTTCGTTTACTTTTGGAGGATGTGGGATTTGCGGTATTCAGTCTCGCTACGACAACCCTGTGGTCACTATTCCCTGTATCCGTTCTGCTCATTATTAGCTCGGGATTATTTGTTGTTAAGAGGTCAAGTGTGTTTCCACAACCATTTACTATTCAAGTGGGCTCATGAACTAATTGTTCGAAATAATTTTCAGACAATGCGTTTAGCACAATTTCAGATGATGTTTTATACGTACCTCAGGATTTGAATACGTATTTTCGACAACATATCGGGGGTAAATTTAAGTTATCACAAGTAAATACGTAACTTGTAATTAAAAGGAGCAAAATGGAACTCCACATAAAATTGGACTGGCAACTGCTGAAGCGAATGAGTAGGAGGATATAGAGGTGTAGCAAGCTGTGCGAGGCTGAACGGGGGTGCACATGCCAACGTTTTGTACAAATAACTGTAAGTGTTATTAAAACTATAACGAAATAATTTCGCATTTAAAGGGACCTTCTGCTCAGCCTCTAGATGTTAGCGGGCACTGCCGTAGTTACGGCTTCCATTTCGCGACATTCTCAAAGTTCCTCAAAAGTTTTGCAGTTGCTTTCCTCAGAGTATGGATATATATGGAGTGAGCTTAGTCCACTACACATGTTTCCAACAGGTAACGCTCATATCATACTACTTCCCTCAAAGGTGATGTCATTTTCACGTCACGCGCAATATCTACGAAAGCATGATCGGTTATCGAATTTCTTTAGCGTTCGATACGGGCCACTCACAAGATTTCATACGCGAGGACCGATGCTTTACAAAAACAGGTCACTCTTGGAATGTTCACTGTAATTATTGCCATAAGAAAAGGTCACGTAATGATTTATCGTTGTTTAATGCCTTCATATAACAGTGCACTCTCAGGAATACGTTATTATCGTCAGTAATTTACAAACTAAGCATAAAAAACGCTTATTTTATAATCTGCAGTATACCGTTAAAAGGTAACGAAGCATTGAAAATTTATCAGAAACACATTACCATTATCATTAAATGCCAATTAATAATGCATCACCGATATAAACTTTCAAGAGGGAATGTGGTATCCAAGACGGGATACAGCCATTGACTGATTAAGTGCCAGCGTGATGGATAATGTTGTGGTTTTTAGAGTCGAAAGATGTGGGTTAGCATCCTGTTACAATTTTTTTTCATGTTATCGTTGTTAACACGTGGTGAGACTTTCTTCTGAATTTAAAACAAGTATGTTCTGCTATAGTCGATGTTACAGTCCGTTTGATTTGAGGACGAAGGATGAAACAAATATTTAGCGATTTCCGAGTGTGTGGTTAGGCAGAAACCTAAGAGGACAGCTTAAATTGATGCTAGTGAAACGAGCAGCAATAACATTCACATTCATCCTTGGTGCAAATATTTCGCTGTTTATTTCCGAATATGTGCCGCCTTTCGAGCGTGTGGTTAGGCAGGAACCTACGAGTACAGCTTTAATTGCTGCCACTAAAACGAGCAGGAATAAAATTAATATTTTTCCATTTCTCAAGTACTTGGTTCTTTATTCCCGAGTGCGTGGTGATTTCCGAGTGTGTGGGTAGGCAGAAAACTAAGAAGTGAGACTAAATTGCTGCGAGTGATAGCCCATAATGCGGTCGTCGATATTGCGCGGGACGTCGTAATGACGTCAAGTTTGCGGCAAGTGCTGTGAAACGAGCGTTAACACGTTCTCCAACATCAAACCGGGTTAGCCAATTGACTTCGGAACGCCAGTGCTTGTCTACAATTCGTGCTAAAAGTGAAACTTGAATAAGGGCTATCATGCTTATGCGTCTTGTTTTATGCACGTTCGAATTTTAATAACAGCTATGGATCAGTATTGTCGTTGCTACGGATGTAAAGAGAAGTATGTGAAAGGAGGACCAGTTACTTTTCATAAGTATGTGCAACAAATGTATAGTTGCAAATGTCATATTGATATGAGGCACTTTATATGTGGAAAAATATCGAGACATTATATAGTCGTGTACTGTTCAGATAATTTCTGTGATTTTATGGCCATGTGTTTATGAGACAAGTGCTCGATAAATTTATAAGTGTGTTTGAGATAACTGCCAGTCAGTGTATAAATTTTGGTGCTATATTCACATGCAGATAAAATTTATGCTTGACAGTCTGATTAATTTCCTCCAATTTTTGCAGGTTCTGAAACCCTCGTGTGTCTCTAAGTACTTCTGCATGAGACAGTTTCCTAATCACTGTCATTGTAAGATAATTAATTACAACACTTTCGAGAATATGAGTCGTGCAATAGAAAATCTAAAAATATTGTTGGCTGTCACTTCTTTTAGCCCAAAATTTGAGCATTTATCTGGTATCTTTTATTCTTTGTGGTATAAAAAGCAGAAGGATAAATAACGAAAAACTGAAAATAATAATGGCCTAGTATCTGGTGCAAATCGCTTATCGTGTTTACTGTAACTGTTTCATAGTTGTTTTTTGTAACACTTCGGCGCCGTCTACAGTGTCAGTGTGACGTAATTAATTAGAACCGACATTCGAAAACATGAATAACTGCAATAGAAAACGTAAAAAATCGTTGGCTGCCACTGCTTATCCCGTTACCGAAAGAACTTAAATAAAGTGGAATCTGAATTACGATACTGTGGCGAAAAGCACAATACCATTGCTCTTCACATTTTTAAATCAACTTCAGTTCCTAATATCTAATTGTTAAGGTGTCTGTTTAAAATGCGTGTACAAAGTTTTATGCTACTTCTGAAGGTGGTCTATCTGTAGCAGCGAAGAAATAACACTCAACATGCTGCAGGAGATACTGCGGACAGAAATCTCATTCTGCGCATCCAAATGGTCACTCCATAGAGATTTATACTCTTTCGTTGTTTCCAAGATTGTTTCAGTGTGAAACTATCTCTGTTTTAGATAGAGAAGATAGGGTAATTGAGTCCCACAACTGCTTGTTAACATGAGCCGTTTCGTTGTGTGTCCGAAGGAAGATTCGATTAAAAGTAGCAGAATGAGCAGGAAATAATCATTAAACAGAGATTATCCTGAGGTCTGTCCGCCCCGATAGCTGAGTGATGCCGGCACGGTAGCTCACCGTGTTCGGTCAGAGGGTTGGGTCCCCTCTGTAATAAAAAAAAACTGAGTTAATCGATCAACAACGAACCTCAATGGACGTCTTACGACGTCCGCCCCGAGCAGATGCAACGAACAAAATGAGATTTAAAAAAAAGAAAAGAAAAAAAAGTGGTTAGCGTGACGGATTGCCGTCCTACGGGCCCGAGTTCGATTAACGGCTGGTCGAGGATTTTGTCCGCTCAGGGACTGGATGTCGTGCGGTCTTATCATCATTTCATCTCCATCCGGTGCGCAGGTCGCCCAATGTGGCGTCTAATGTCGTAAGACCTGCACCAAGGCGGCCGGACCAATGACGCCAGACGTTCATTTCCAACCCCTTGGTCTGTAAATTTCAAGCTGTTCTGACTTTAATACGCAACGATATATAAATTGTGTAGACATGTTTCGATTTGCCTTTCAGCGACAGTAAAGGCACTATATCCATATTCCATACGCCATAGCCTGTCATTGATTTCCAAATGAGGTAAGACTTTGACTTTATTTATGTACTCTCATAACACACAATATGCTGCCGTCAATAGATGATTGCTTCGATCGTAGCTAATGGTTGCTGAATAGCCATAATTTTGTCATCATAATCCTCCATTTAGATTTCAACGGAATACTGGAAAATTCGAAATTGAAAGAGTAGTCGGGCTAGGACGTTCCATGTAAGCACTGTATAATCCTCGATACCCCTAAAGGAAACTTTCCTGTCCTTAAACTATGGACAAGAAGAAGAAATACGTGCTTTCCAGATAACGTACTGTTTACTTTTACTGTGGCTAAACATAAAAAGGAATGGAAGAACTTAATAGACAAATTTGGTAGGTAAGCAACCTTGCAAAACAATTGCACTAACAGTAAAATAATATACAATGATCACACCGCTAAGAAAATATTACAAATTTACAATGGAATTATAGAACTGGCGAGATTCTTTTTTAAATTCTTTATCTCAACTGAAGACAACGACACGATGGAGAACAAAGGACATAAACAGAACAAAAGTATGCTGAACGGGGTTTGAAAACCAGACATCCAATGTACCTGAAGCCTGCTAGATTACAATCAGTGTATGTTACCAGTTTTGACTTACGGCAGCGAAGTGTGGACTTCCTATGCAAAAAGCATTCAGAGCGTGATGATTTCTCAATGTGCTGCCAATAACTGAGAGAGACAGGGAAACTAACAAAATTTGAACCAGGAAACGAACTGAGGTGAAAGATGAAATTATGAACTTAATTGAATTAAAATGTATGTGGCTAAAGTCTAAAATGGTAACTGGATCGAAGAAGTTCTTGAAAGAATCGAATATCGTATCATTATTCATTCCTTCCAGTGGTAACCAGTATGGCATGATGTTTATTTTTCATGTTCGTGTTGTGGTGGACAATGGTTCAACAACTAATTTTTCGTCAACGAGCTCGGCAGATATTCCGTAATGACATGAACCTGCCCTCTCCGTTATAAGTTCAAAAATCAAGGCAAATGTAAATGGAGCACAATTAATTATCGTTGCATATCAATGTATACGGGCTCTTTGGCACACATGGGGCGCATCAGGTCGGACCGCTCAAAAGAAGAATATTGTAAATCTCTCTAACACAGTACGTGATATGAACTGTTCGTAGCAAATTTTCGGTCTTGGAAATAGGGAAAGATTGTTTAACGGACAGAACGGGTCTTCGCTTACCCCCTAAAGACTTGCTCCTCCAGCAATTGAGGACCGTTTTAACAAAACTTAACAAACTCCATTTACAAAATTTCACGGAAGATATATTGTTTTACTTGGACTCAACGTCACTGATTCAAACAATTTGAAAAATTTAATACTGGTCCCCCATGTAGATACGGATTGATGGAGGAATAACTGCAGTTCACCAGTAACAGCATTAATTTAGAAAAATTGTTACAAAATTTTACCAAACTCAACATCCACTTTATCATCCACGTTTTTTCTTCATTTTATTAAGGTTGTTGTTAACAATACACATTCAAAGCATAATTCAATGGGCTCTTAACTATCTTACATTCTATTGATAATGTCACTGTAAGGAGTTAACCATGTTTTTGTAAATTTATATTTTTCTTGTACGTGAACACGTAATCAGAAGTTTCCACGGGAGCGACATCTGGTTTTCACGTTTTAAATCATTATGATAATGATAGTGATACGTTTAAATGACAACCAAAGCAAAAGTACATATGTTAATGTAATATTTACATCTAATGTCATGCGAAATCCAAAACAATACTGATAAACAGTCCTCTTCAATGTAAAGGTTCTTCCTAAAATAGACTTTTCTCTTTACTATCATTAGCATTACCTTGTACAACTTTTGAACAGAACTCTTTTACTTTCCTCAGAAGCATTTTGAAAATAAGGCATCAACTTCTTCACATCATTAGCTTTATTTACACTTACATGATCCAGAGATGGAAACTGAGGTGCTTCAAACATTATAGAAGCATTTCTCTTTTCAGGTTTCAGCATCTCAACGTCTATCAGCGAAGGAAAATAAGTATTATGCAAAAGGCAATTGCGCCATGATCTTATGTATTCTTACATACTGCAGTACACTTGTCTCAAAAATCTTAAAAGGCAATTTGGCTTTCATTACACGTTTCGAGTTTGATTTCATATCGTAGTTATAGCCACTAGTCTTTACACCAAGCTGCAACCTCCCCAAACTTTCCCAAAATGTCATAATATTCCGAGGCCAGAGTGACTGTTTCGTGTTTGCACAGTTCTCTTTCAATAAGACCAGAAGCCCTGTCAAGAGGTAAATACCTATACCCTCGTATTGTAAAATAGTACTGAATTCCTAATTCCTTTAAATACCTTTGAGCTTCCAATGTAAATCATGTGAACTGCTGCTATCACTGTGGAGTTTTTGTTTCGGAAGCCGCAAGAATCAGAAAATAATATGAGACTTACGATTTTCTGGGCTTTCTTTCGTTAGATCTTGCTCTAAGGAATTTAAATACTCTCTCACAGCAGATGCAATTTCATAATATCATCCCCTCCCCCCCCCCCCCCCCCCCCCGTCTTGAGTCGGTCTCAAGCCACATGTATTTAACTTATCCGCTTGCTTTCTTTAGCCGGCCGGTGTGGCCGCGCGGTTAAAGGCGCTTCAGTCTGGAACCGCGTGACCGCTACGGTCGCAGGTTCGAATCCTGCCTCGGGCATGGATGTGTGTGATGTCCTTAGGTTAGTTAGGTTTAATTAGTTCTAAGTTCTAGGCGACTGATGACCTCAGAAGTTAAGTCGCATAGTGCTCAGATCCATTTGAACCTTTTTTTGCTTTCTTTAGTGAATATTTTAAGAGCCTACAGTATTGGTTTTATTTTCATTTAAAATGTTGAAAATATTTTTGCACTTACTTTTTGCAATCAATAATCTGTTCTTATATTAAATTTTAATTCCGAATCTTGGCTTGTCTCTAACTCTACAACATAGTGTGCACAGGTTAAGAACTATCAGTATGAGAATTTCCAAAGCCCAAATGTCTAATACACAGGTTGACACATGTACCGCAATACAAAATTATCCTGTTCAACTTTTATTTTACTCATATAGAGGCTATCTTTAAAATGAATAAGATCATTGAAACAAACATCCTGCTAGGTATGTTGTTTCCTTTGTTGTTTCGTTACGGTTACAGTCTACATTCAGATCTTCATTTCAGGCTACAATCTTGAGCATCTTACTCTTTTGACGTTGACGACCCCAGCTCTGTCTTCCACTTTTCACCTCCTGGACTGATCCAAAATATTCTGAATTTCTAGTATCTTAATAACGAAGTTCCAACAAGGACGTTCTATAACAGCTACTAATCTTACAATGAAACAGTGGTTCAAATGGTTCAAATGTCTCTGAGCTCTATGGAACTTAACATCTGAGGTCATCACTCCTCTATAACTTAAAATTACTTAAACCTAACTAACCTGAGGACATCGCATACATCCATGCCCGAGGCAGGATTCGAACCTGCCACTGTAGCAGTCACGCGGTTCCAGACTGAAGCGCCTAGAACTGCTTGGCCACACCGGCCGGCTGAAATAGAGGCTCACCATGAAAGAGAACCACTTGGGACAGTTGGCATTGTTATCTAACAACTGGTTAGCAAACAGCTGTTTTATCTTTTAGAACCGCGTGTGATTGCCCGAATATAAACACAGGCAATCATAAATACTATTAAATTTAACTTTTAAATTTTATGAACGAACTTCCATCATGCTGGGATAATTGTAAGTCAGTAACTTCTGTTAATCATTACAACGAAAAATCGGCCAAAGTTGCAAATTTCACTTTTTTTATTTTCTCGGTGACTAGTTTCGGGCAGGGATCCGTTTTCAAAACAGTCAAATAATCAAACTGGTATTTCCAATAATGCAAGAACCATGTCATAATAAGTATATACGTATTATGAAGTGCAAATTAATAGTTACAGCACATACAGATAACTACATGCATATGCTGTGACTGTTCATTTGTACTTCATAATACGTATATACACTCCTGGAAATTGAAATAAGAACACCGTGAATTCATTGTCCCAGGAAGGGGAAACTTTATTGACACATTCCTGGGGTCAGATACATCACATGATCACACTGACAGAACCACAGGCACATAGACACAGGCAACAGAGCATGCACAATGTCGGCACTAGTACAGTGTATATCCACCTTTCGCAGCAATGCAGGCTGCTATTCTCCCATGGAGACGATTGTAGAGATGCTGGATGTAGTCCTGTGGAACGGCTTGCCATGCCATTTCCACCTGGCACCTCAGTTGGACCAGCGTTCGTGCTGGACGTGCAGACCGCGTGAGACGACGCTTCATCCAGTCCCAAACATGCTCAATGGGGGACAGATCCGGAGATCTTGCTGGCCAGGGTAGTTGACTTACACCTTCTAGAGCACGTTGGGTGGCACGGGATACATGCGGACGTGCATTGTCCTGTTGGAACAGCAAGTTCCCTTGCCGGTCTAGGAATGGTAGAACGATGGGTTCGATGACGGTTTGGATGTACCGTGCACTATTCAGTGTCCCCTCGACGATCACCAGTGGTGTACGGCCAGTGTAGGAGATCGCTCCCCACACCATGATGCCGGGTGTTGGCCCTGTGTGCCTCGGTCGTATGCAGTCCTGATTGTGGCGCTCACCTGCACGGCGCCAAACACGCATACGACCATCATTGGCACCAAGGCAGAAGCGACTCTCATCGCTGAAGGCGACACGTCTCCATTCGTCCCTCCATTCACGCCTGTCGCGACACCACTGGAGGCGGGCTGCACGATGTTGGGGCGTGAGCGGAAGACGGCCTAACGGTGTGCGGGACGGTAACCCAGCTTCATGGAGACGGTTGCGAATGGTCCTCGCCAATACCCCAGGAGCAACAGTGTCCCTAATTTGCTGGGAAGTGGCGGTGCGGTCCCCTACGGCACTGCGTAGGATCCTACGGTCTTGGCGTGCATCCGTGCGTCGCTGCGGTCCGGTCCCAGGTCGACGGGCACGTGCACCTTCCGCCGACCACTGGCGACAACATCGATGTACTGTGGAGACCTCACGCCCCACGTGTTGAGCAATTCGGCGGTACGTCCACCCGGCCTCCCGCATGCCCACTATACGCCCTCGCTCAAAGTCCGTCAACTGCACATACGGTTCACGTCCACGCTGTCGCGGCATGCTACCAGTGTTAAAGACTGCGATGGAGCTCCGTATGCCACGGCAAACTGGCTGACACTGACGGCGGCGGTGCACAAATGCTGCACAGCTAGCGCCATTCGACGGCCAACACCGCGGTTCCTGGTGTGTCCGCTGTGCCGTGCGTGTGATCATTGCTTGTACAGCCCTCTCGCAGTGTCCGGAGCAAGTATGGTGGGTCTGACACACCGGTGTCAATGTGTTCTTTTTTCCATTTCCAGGAGTGTATTTATTCTGACATGGTTCTTGCATCTTTGGAAATACCATTTTCGCTATTTGGATAATCTGAAAATCTTTTCCAGCCCGAAATAAGTCATCGAGAAAATAAAAAAGTGAAATTTGCCACTTTCGCTGGTTTTCCGTTATACTGATTTCAACCATGTAATATAAAAGATTAGTTGGAGGTTAGTTGAGCTTTGTGGAATCTTGAAAAATGGAGGTGTCATTTTTTGTGGAAATTTGCTATAGTCAGGCGCCTAGTACAATAACAAATATTCAGTTTTGTCATATTCATCTGTTAGGCATTGAGTGAGGCTCATATTAAAATATCAGAGTATGTTAAAAACGCATTTACGAAAATAGCTTTTGATGAGTTTTGTTAAGTCGGTCCTCAATTGTTAGAAAATGACAGAATTTTCCAAGTCGACAAAAACTTATTGTCGGAATACCTGCACAACAATAATTACTAGACGATAGTTATGCGGAAATTTTCAGTGCACAAAAAAGTTACTGCTGGAAGGGAAAATGCATTCAATCTCAGAAAAATTGATTAAGAATGTGAATGCGTTAAATCTGAGATGTCATGTCTATCTGTAGTCTACTTGCACAGTAGAAGATGGTACAAACAAGGAAGTAGTAGTACGCCGAAAGTACCAGCTGTGGTGGTTGAATATCTCATATTCTGACTCAAAAATGCTGCGCATTCAGACGTGTTTCCTGTTTCCCCCTCCCCCCCCCCCGCCCCCTCCCCTCAATGTGCCCAAACAATCATCTCAGCTCTGGAAATGATACATGTATTAGGGTTTGTTGTGACGACCCAGAGTAGACATAGACGTTAGCTTAAATTTCATAGGCTTAACAAAGGACTAATTACAACATAAAACAAGTCTTACAACTGCAGTATACTGAAACGACTAAGCAAGACAACGTGTAGATTCCCAGGTTCATGGATTCTAGATTTATTGCTCTTCCTGACTGTTTGTTATCTCTGTACATAGCATATTTTGACAGTAAGAAAAGAAAAAAATCTATTTTTGGCGAATATCACAAAATGTACGTTGAAGCTGAACAGTTTCTTTACTTTTGGCGGCTTCGTAATCGTGTCACACATCACAGACAGTTACTATCAAAGGTTCGAGTGCGAATGTTCAAAGAAAAGTCAGGCAATATATTCTTCCTCTCGACTGCATTTCGAGAAATAACCGTGACTGTAAAATGAAGCTCATTCGGAGGCTTCCCAACAGTCATTTTTCCACACGCCACTTGCGAAGGGAGGCAAGAAGGGGGTCAATGATAGTGATAAGTACCCTCCATCCCACATACTAAAGTGGCTTGCGACGTATAGATGTCGGTCGACCCTAGTAACCTACTAATTGTTTCACATTGATCGTTTCGGAATAACCTTCACTCCCTACACGTAATTTGCCTCATTCCAGAAATTATTTGGGAAAGGAAGTGCGAGCTGTGCAGTTCATTTCTTTTTATTCCATCCTCTCTCCATGGTGAGGGTGGGCTGGCAGCGATACAGTCACGCTTCTCAGCCTACATTATGTAAAACTTATACAAGCATAATAGCACAGTTCTACGTGCTATGCATTGATACAGTGGAATGGACAATATTCTGGTGTATGGCAGGGATGATCAAGTAGAGAAGACTAGTAAATGTAAGTTCTAAAATGTATACCGTAAGAGCTATGACCACTTGTTCAGTAGAAGAGATATGTTTTCCATTAGTGAAGATGGACATGTGCCCATAGCTATTAAGGTGTGCACTTTAGAGTCCATGTTTACTGGACATTTTTTTCTTGTTTTGGCCCATGCTAGCACCTCTCAAAATACGGAAGGCAAAGAGCTAGCAGTTGAAGAGATTTGTTTCGCAATATGGAACATGAAAAAATGGTAACAGCTCTTAAGGTATGCATGTTTACTAGACATTTTTCCTTTGAATGATTGTTCCTGTCATATCAGTGAATATTGTCCATTCCTCCTGGAACACCCTGTATGTCTAAACCCACCCTTTTTTCTTTATTGTGATTTCATTCCCCTACCCCGTATGGGCAGGGGAGGGCTGTCAGCGGCACAATCCGCCGCTCTTCAGCCGAGTCTAAGCCCGTCCTTTTAAATGTGATATTACACAGTAACGTGGTCATGTTAGACGTTTTGCACTATACAGACATTTAGAATGAACAGCAATAAGGACAATGTATCAACGTGTACTTCACCAAGACGAAGTTCTTCTCAATGCATGGTTGTTAAGCATAATGATTTCGTAATTTATTTCATCCTAATATGTATGGTCATGCAAGAGCCATCTGGCTATCAGCTGCAGCATCTATCGCGACCTAACCACTACAGACATCTGGCGAGCAGTATACGAAACTCGACGAGACAGCTCGCTGACGTTCTTTTGTTGGTTTATACGACTGATATTGCCTAGTGTTTTTCCAGATAGAGAAAGCTGTTGTTTCCATTAGCATTCAGTATCTAAAAGCATACACATAAAATATTTTAGGTCAGTAATAATGTGTCCGACTTTCTCAGACAGATTGTGCACAATATTCATCACCCACCAAAAACGGTCTAAAACCATTTTTAGTCATTCAGAGCGGCAATAATCCTAATCGCGATAGACTTAGAGAAACGCGAATATAACAACAGCAAATGATTCTGAGCAGCGGAAACATGAACAGTTTTCGTAAAAGTATCTAGAACAGTGTGGGATTTCGTATAGAAATGAAATACAATCAGAGACGTAACGAGGATAAGTGTACATGAAAGGAACATAGAGCAGGAGAATACTGAATGCAACGTCTCTCCTCTACGCTCGCGATATATTCCTAAATATACAAATAAATTTAGGTTTTAACGCTAGATTCCTTCATCCTCACTCTTACTGGAGATTCTGTAGACGTTGCTGAATTGACCCTTGAAATATGTAAAACAGAGTCAAGAAGCATAAAGGAACAGAGAACTGGTGATTGTAAACTACCTCTATATGGTGTTAGCGACAACTGTCATCATTATGTGAGTAAAGAGTAAAGGGCAATATTATCTGTATTGAATAAAAAGATATGCTACCACAGATGCTTTAGAAAAGCCATTTTCGTTCTAGTAATTCTGTCTAACTGTTTCTTAAAGAATGACAATTAATGAACCATACGAAATTAAATCGTCATAAATTCTGAACGGTTTGCTTTAGAAAGTTCAAATTGCGCGGTTGCCTGCGGGGCATGATGAGAATTAATATGCGCATGCATGATTTGTTTTAGATACGAAGCCCATTTTCATCTGGATGGTTTCGTCAATAAGCAGACCGGCGCATTTGGGGGACTGAGAATCCGCATTTTGCGATCAAGAAGTCTCTTCACCCTCAAGGGGTGACAGTGTGGTGTGCAACGTTCAGTCACAGAATAATCGGTGCGATACGCCTTGATGGCATGACGACTACGAACGGCAGGTGATGATTTTGGAAGATGATTTCGTCCCCACTGTTCAAAGTAATCATTTCACAATATGTGGTACGTGTAAGACGAAGCTCGACCCCATCGAAGTCGGAGAGTGTTTGATGTCCTGGAGAAGCACTTTGGGAACCGCATTCTGGCTCTGGGGCACACAGAGGCCACTGCCATATTCTCCGGATCTGAACACATGCGATTCTTTTCTGTGGTGCTCTTTTTTGCGGGGCATTAAAGACGAGGTGCACAGCAATAACACAAAAACTGAAAGGAGCCATTCAGGAAGTAATCAACAGTATCGATGTTCCGACAGTTCAACGGGTCGGGCAGAATTTCGCTATCGTCTGCGCTACATCACCGCCAATGATGGCAGGCATATCGAACATGTCATAACCTAAATCTATACATCTGTAGTGCCGTTTTCATATTGAATAAAGTGTGTTCACGTCGTAGTTTGTAACTAATTTACAGTTTTTTTATTGTTAAATACTTGTCACCCAGTAATTACAAAGGCTACTTCGGAACTGTGTAAATGCAAGGTTAACTATTACTCTAAAATCGTTACTTACGTACCGAAATAATTTTTTGCGTCGCATAATGATATGTAAAAAATTGTTTTTCATAATTTTTAATATTATCCTTCGCTTTCAACACTACCAACCACTGAATCTGATGCCTTCATGCCTGCGCGTTTCGCGCTTGCAAATTAGACTAACAGTCATAGCTTAGCAGAGTGTTGTTAGCACCTAATGTTGTCGGTCAGTTGCGCCAATGAAATACTGTGGGGATTTCACAACGACATCCGGCGTCTCGCCCGAGAACCACAAGCAAAACATATAGGTGATTCTTTTTCTAGTTGTTATTATTATTACTCATACTGTCGATTACAGCTATTATAATTGTTTCTGTAGTGTTTGCACCAATTTAACGATATATCGATGGTGTATAGAAGTCAAAAACTTCGAGACAAAGTTTGATTTTCATTGGGTCTGAAGCACCATTGGTCACTGTGGGCCATCCAAAATAACTCAATAAATAAATGTCTAGTAGTTTAACACACACAACAAAAAAAGATTTGCATCACTTCGGTCCCGAGATTTCCAGAACCTGTACAGAAAATAGGAATAGAGATCAATATAAACATCATTTCCTCCCTTTTTATTGCTCATGAAAACCACACATTGCATGTTGTACCACCATACAGCGAGGCCTTCAGAGGTGATGGTCCAGATTGCTGTACACACCGGTACCTCTAACACCTAGCAACAAGTCCTCTTGCATTGATACATGCCTGTATTCGTCGTGGCATACTATCCACAAGTTCATCAAGGCACTGTTGGTCCAGATTGTCCCACTCCTCAACGACGATTCGGCATAGATCCCTCAGAGAGGCTGGTGGGTCACGTCGTCGATCATCAACCCTTTTCAATCTATCCCAGGCATGATCGATAGGGTTCATGTCTGGGGAACATGCTGGCAACTCTAGTCGAGCGATGTCGTTATACTGAAGGAAGTCATTCACAAGATGTGCGCAATGGGGGAGCGAATTGTCGCCATGAAGACGAATGCCTCGCAATATGCTGCCGATATGGTTGCACTGTCGGTCGGAAGATGGCATTCACGTATCGCACAGCTACTACGGCGCCTTCCATGACCACCAGTGGAGTACGTCGGCCCCACACAATACCACCCCAAAACAGCAGAGAACCTCCGTCTTGCTGCACTCGCTGGATAGTGTGTCTAAGGCATTCAGCCTGACCAGGTTGCCTCCAAACACGTCTCCGACGATTTTCTGGTTCAAGTTATATGCGACACTCATCGGTGAAGAAAACGTGATGCCAATCCTCAGCGGTCCATTCGGCATGTTGTTGGGCCCATCTGTACCACGCTGCATGCTGTCGTGGTTGCAAAGATTGACCACGCCATGGACGTCAGGAGTGAAGTTGCGCATCTTGCAGCCGATTGCGCGCAGTTGAGTCGTAACACGACGTCCTGTGGCTGCACGAAAAGCACTATTCAACATGGTGGGGTTGCTGTCAGGGTTCCTCCGAGCCATAATCCGTAGGTAGTGGTCATCCATTGCAGTACTAGCCCTTAGGCGGCCTGAGCGAGGCATATCAGCGACAGTTCCTGTCTCTCTGTATCTCCTCTATGTCCGAACAACATCGCTTTAGTTCACTCCAAGACGCCTGGACACTTCCCTTGTTGAGAGCCCTTCCTGGCATTAAGTAACAATGCGTACGCGATCGAATCCTAGTGTTGACCGTCTAGGTATGGTTGAACTACAGACAACACGAGCCGTGTACCTCCTTCGTGGTGGAATGACTGGAACTGCTCGGCTGTCGGACCCCCTCCATCTAATATTCGCTGCTCATGCATGGTTGTTAACATCTTTGGTCGGGTTTAGTGACATCTATGAACAGTCAAAGGGTCTGTGTCTGTGATGCAATATCCACAATCAACGTCTATCTTCAGGAGTTCTGGGAACTGGGGTGATGCAAAACTTCCTTTGCTGTGTGTAATATCCACATTGTTCGAGACAGTATTGGCAACTTCTTTATGATGTATGAGTATCAGGATAACTTTCGTACAGTTAACGAGGTAATTTGACAATGTAAACATAGCTGAAATACACTGAAGAGCCCAAGAAACTGATATAGGAATGCGTATCCAAATACACAGATATGTAAACAGGCAGAATACTACGCTGCAGTCAGCAACGCCTATATAAGACAAAAAACGTCTTGCGCAGTTGTTAGATCGGTTAATTCTGCTATAATGCCAGGCTATCAAGATTTAAGTGAGTTTGAACGTGGTGTTATAGTCGGCGCACGAGCAATGGGACATAGCATCTCCGAGGTAGCGATGAAGTGGGGATTTTCCCGTACGACCGTTTCACGAGTGTACAGTGAATATCAGGAATCCGTAAAACAACAAAGCACCGACGTCGCTGCGGCCGGAAAAAGATCCTGCAAGAACGCGGACCATTGACGGCTGAAGAAAATCGTTCAACGTGACGGAAGTGCAACCCTTCCGCAAATTGCTACAGATTTCAATGTTGGGCCATCAGCAAGTGTCAGCTTGTGGACCATTCAACGAAACATCATCGATATGGGCTTTCTGAGCCGATGGTTCACTCTTGTATCCTGAGAAAAAAAAGTTTTTTATATATGTAACAAACACTGATAGGAACCATCTCCAAAGTCAAGTTCTTTGGAGAAATTTCTGAAAATTTCTGATCTGTTTGAAAGCCTAGCACGGGTCAGAGGGGATGGGTTACACCAATCCTCTCTCACATCATACAAGAGAAAATAGTGAAAACTTGGAAAGAGGCTCTGAATTTGAAAGGAATAAGAGGAATATGCCTTGGGAGGGAATAACAGAACCTGGACATCAAGTGTTTAGCTTTTGCCGATGGCCTTGCCCTCTTAGCCAATAACCAAGAAGTTGTTCGAAACATGCTTGAGTCTTCCTGAAATCGCAGAACAAATGGGTCTGGAAATCCCCTATGAAAAGATAGAATATACAGAACACAGGAACTGAAGTGAGAGATGCATGGATGTAAATCATAGGAAGATTAAAGAGGACAGAGAAGTTTAAATACCTGGAGGAATGGATCCAGTAAGAGCCAGGAAACTAGACCTGGCTTTACGCCTCGCCTGGGCCGGTCGTCATCGATATTAGATTTTTGATGACTGGATACATGCTTCCTGGTCACACGTGTCTCGTTTCAGATTGTATAGGGCGAGTGAACGTCTACGTGTATGGAGGCAGCCTCTTGAATCCGTGGATCTGCATGTCAGCAGGGGCTATTCAAGCTGGTGGAGGCTCTGTATTGGTGTGGGACGTGTGCGGATGGAGTGATATGGGGTCCCCGATACGCTAGATACGACTCTGACAGGTGACACGTACGTAAGCATCCTATCTAGTCACCTGCATCCACTCATGTCCGTTGTGCATTCCGACGGACTTGAGCAACTCCCGCAGGGCAATGCGATACACCACACGTCCAGAACTGCTACAGGGAGGCTCCAGTAACATCTTCTAGGTTTAAACACTTTGGATGGCTATCAAACTCCCCAGACATGAACAATATTGAGTATGTCTGGGGGTGTCTTGCAACGTTCTTTTCAGAAGAGGTCTACACCCCCTCGTACTCTTTCTTATTAATGGATAGCTCTGCAGTATTCAGTGTCAGTTCCTCCAGCACTACTTCAGACATTAGTCTGAGTCCATGCCATGTCGTGCTGTGGAACTTCTGTGTGTTCGCGGGGCCCTACACGATATTAGGCAGGTGTATCAGTTTCTTTGGCTCTTCAGTGTAGGATCTGTATTCCTGTTATCTTAGTATCTTCAAAGAGGACAAAACACAATCAAAACTACATTATGTCTTAGAACCATTCATTTTCAGCATCGCATTTGCTTCTGCACCCTTTGTTTATAATCTGTTTCCAAGAGGGTGGTATATTTTTGGACTATTGGTGGAAATCATTTGTGAGACAGTACAGTATCGCGCAACGATTCTCCCTCTAACATGAGACTGATGACGTGAACGATTTACTGACGCACAAATGCCTAGACAACTGATAAGACATATTTAGTCTTGACAGCGCTGTTTGAGCAGATTACCTGTTATCTTCAATGGCATTTTTGTCGCCAACAAGAGTTTTCCTGTACACAAATGTCTTACCGACAGTAAGTCAGCCGGCCGGTGTGGCCGTGCGGTTCTAGGCGCTTCAGTCTGGAACCGCGTGACCGCTACGGTCGAGGGTTCGCATCCTGCCTCGGACATGGATGTGTGTGATGTCCTTAGGTTAGTTAGGTTTAAGTAGTTCTAAGTTCTAGGGGACTGATGACCACAGATGTTCCACAGATGTTAAGTCCCATAGTGCTCAGAGCCATTTGACAGTAAGTCATTGTATTTACATTATTATTTGCTGATCGTTGAAGTTGAATTACAGGACTTAAAACTGAACCATTCCCAAACTGCTTCTAGTTTGTGCATAGAGTTGACTGTCATTCGAACGAAAGCAGCAGTAACAACACTAAAAATATGAAGTTACTGACCGACGGAGGATGGAAGATTAGTTTAACATCCTGTCAATGGCTAGGCATCAGAAACGGTGCATTGGGAATGACGGGGAAGGAAATTCGCCATGTCATCAGTGTCATTATCAAAGGAACTGTCTAGGTATTTGCTGTAAGGAAATCAGCTTCACATAAATCTGAAAGGCTGAACAGAAATTTGAGCATCGGATCTTCCAGATGTGAGTGGATTAATTTACCCACTGTGTCACCTCTGTTCTTAACTGAAACGAGAGTTGATTAAGTTTTAACCAATGGAGATTTGCACGAAACCATCACACGAGCCCCTAAGATGTCGACGCGAGCGCCTTCAAGACTAGTGCCTGTTAGAGTGTAGGTTGTAATAAAATTAAGTGAATGGGGTAGTTTACTAAAGATGTAGAAACACACTGGATAGCGTAATTTACTGCAGTGGGTCATTGTTCTTTCGACGTACATAGGTTGGTCAAAGAACGTGAAACACTAAAATTGCAGAACATAGCTTTGCCTAATACGGTGCAAAAAACCCATTGACGTTCAAAACAGCTTCCGGTGGTCATGAAATGATGAAAGTGGATAATGATCACGCACCTTTCTTTCCAAAGTACACTGCAAAGACTCAATCTTGGGATCTGGTGACTGTGGCGACCATGGGGGATGAGTCACATGATCCTTGACACTAGTGCAACATTGCAGGAACACCACATGGAATGTAACGATATGGCTTCGCAAATCTTCGCCGAACCTCTGTTACGTTTCACTCTTGGGACGTAAACTCGATGAGAAGATGAAAACAGTGTGAAAGAAGACTCATTCGACCAAGTTACTTTCGTTCACTTCTCTGTAGTCTAGGTTTTATGGCTTCGGCAGCACGATTTCCCGTTACGAGCATTTGTATCACTGATGAGTAATTTGGAATTCCAGCTCTTCCCTACTTGTGAAGGTCCCTTAGTGTTGATTTGATACTGACAGGTTTCGCGAGCGCGACATTTGATTCTGTAGTGACTTTCGCAGGAAAAAAAATGGTTCAATGGCTCTAAGCACAATGGGACCTAACATCTAAGGTCATCAGTCCCCTAGGCTTAGAACTACTGAAACCTAACTAACCTAAGGACTTCACACACATCCATGCCCGAGGCAGGATTCGAACCTGCGACCGCAGCAGCTGCGCTGTCCCGGATTGAAGCGCCTAGAACCCCTCATCCACAACGGCCGGCACTTTAGCAGCCGTCGTCCTCTTTTTTCCTCACAATCCTCTTCAATGACCGTCTGTCAAGACCACTCGACACACACTTTCGTCTGCGTAGTGATGTAGTGAATGTTTTCCGATTTTTCTGAATACGGTGTAACCTTCGATACGCTGCCTCTTGCAACACCGAACACTTCGGCTCCCTTCGTTACCGAAGCACTCAGCATACGAGCACCAACAATTTGTCCAAGCTCGAATTCACTTAGGTCCGACGTAATGCACTCAACTACAAAGAACGTTGTTTTGATTACCACCGACACTTGCAAAGTATTGAGGATATTGCACAGGTGCCATTCGTGGTCAATTACGGCAGCGTAAACTGCAGGCCTGTATAGCGCCTGCATTTACGTTCAAGCATGCATTTCTCCAGGTGTTTACGTATTTTTGTCCAGCCTCTGTATTATGAGAGGTTTGTAGCAGTAAAACTTTCACTTGAATAAAAGAACTGGATGGTATATTGTGATTCAACCTTATGCAACTGAATTTGATCTATCGAAAATTTAGGAAAAACTCTGATTATTTTCGTTAGCTGTTAATGTACAAGAAAACACTAATTTGTATTGTAACGTCAGAATATTTAATAGTAATTATTGTCAGTTCACGTCAAAAAATAATGCGTATCATAGGAAGACATTTGGAAAGTGTTATCAGTAGCACAATGAGAGGCAGGAATGCTTGGCAGTGTATCTCCACATTATGAGCAGCTCAACAGTTGCCTTAAAATCACTAAGAAATGCTTAAATGATTTGCATTCAGTGTCCCGCAGCCTTGTTGTACTTCATAAGCGACATCATTTGTATACGTAGACAAGAACAAAGCTACTTTCCTTCAATTTTTACTTTTTCGGGCCGACATCATCATCAGCAGGCGTAATGTATTTTATGCATTATATTTTTGTATTATCTATATTTTATATACTTATTACCAATAAACGAAACAAAGTATCGCACGCATCACCTGGACACATGTTAAATCCCCTCCTGTTAGGACCTAATTGCATGCTGTCACTTTTGATGCCAATCGGAACAAAATACATCGCTTTACATTGAGAGAAAATAAACGCCAAACCCTAACTAACAACATATTATGGAGCCAGCTACCAATACCAGAAGACGTAGGCCTAACAGGGGTGCATGACTGGCGCCTGCCTATTGATGCTGCTTCCATCCACAGGTACTCGACCTATTAACCTCACCTGCCCTTACCTGTATTGCAGTTGTTCGTACGCTGCAAACTAGCGCATGTACTCCAGTGACGAATTATTCTAACAACACTCTGAGTGCGGTTGGCATGCCAGCAAAAGAAAGGTAAACAAATATGATAAAATCTTAGTATATTGTTGATGCCTTGTGTCCTCCAATTTGGTAGGTGTACATTTGTCAGAGCAGTTGTGCAAGTGATAAATGAGGTCACCAAAGTTACGTGACCGCAACCTCTTCCGATCAATACGCATTAACAGCGCGAACGAAACAGTTACTCACTATGAGTCTACAAATCTAAGCTGCGCATGTTGGGGCTAAGTTCACACCGCCAGGATAGTTTTGGCTCTACTGGCTGTAAGTAATACGATATTCTGCAGGAAACAAAATGGTCTAAACCCACAGTTGCGACGAAGAGTTCCGTCATCGATGACACAGTCATAGCATTGCGACAGTAAACAACGAGATAGTCTACAATGGCACTCGTACCGATATGCATTGGAGTGATGGTGTATTGCACGGCATGTGTTTTGCTCATTATATAGCATCGTCTAAGTCTGTGCAGATCGTCAGAGTCAAAATACACTTTCTTGACACCAATCAAAATAGCTGCCTACGTGGTAATACTTAATTAAATATCGTTCAGTCGACACAAGCAAAAACAAAGCTTACTACGCCATAGAGAGGGAACTGCCCTCTGTCGAAGGTCTGCCCTCTTCCAACACCCGGCGCGTTCTCTCTGGACGATGTCTCATCACCCCCATCACTAACTTTTCTGGACTGCAGCGATGTCAGACAATCCACTGTAGGAATATAAAGGTTTCTCATAATAAAATGGCCTAACTCTATTGTTCCAGTGGAGACACTTTCATAATGCTATGTGAAATAAAGTCCCCCTACCTTCCAACTCCGATACTATGCAATTTTATGATGAACAATTTTTCGTATCTCTGCTGCGCTGCCTTGGAATGTTCCACCTGGTCTTGGCTAAGGAGACGTCTGCCCCTTCAAACTACGCCGTATTTTTATTTGTAGTCCTGTTGGTATTCTTACGCCGGCCGTCCAAATTTCCTGACGCCGTACTCTGAGCTCCCGCCGCGATTACTTGTGCTTCTGGTGCTCGCGTTCTCCCTGCTGCGTGACAATAGCTTCTTGGCGATGCTGCCAGCTGCAGTTAATTCTGATTATTATACTCAACTAAAATGCAAATATCTTGTAAGCCCAACCTCGATGCACAGTGACGTTTGCATAAATCTCACTTTAATAAAAAATTCACATTCATCTAGGTATGTTTCCCACTGCTTCCTTGTCTTAATCATTATTGTAATCAGCAAACTTAGTAACTATGAAATGAGTACGCACAGTGATATGACATACCACCGCCATGTCTCAACATAAACCACAGAAAGCAATATCGCATATCATACAGAGTACTTCTAGCCTCATTAATAATAATATGAAGACGTGCTGGAAACCAGAAATATTAGCACGGCATCTCCATAAAATTGTGTGAGGACATAAAAATAAAATGAACGTAAGTATTAAACAACCTAACACAAAGTACGCAATATTATGTCACAAATCCTATAACATACAGCCAATAGCATTTAATATTACGTGTATTATATCACCTCGTATCTTCTATTGTAGCACTGACGATGAGTGTGTGGCTCAATACTACATCGAAAAAATAAAAATATAAAAAAAGAAGCAGCCTTGTGCTTGCCTGTATATACAAATAATATCGATTATTAAATATTTAAATGTGTCTCCCTCACTGAAGTGATTGGGACACCTTACTTGTAATATACGTAAATGTAACGCATCACAGAAATTCCCCACTGAAACAGAAAATAAACATATATTACATATACTAATGAATACTAATATTAACGAATTAAACATATATTAATGAATTAAATTATTAAGCATACTGATACATCAGAACTGCAGAACAACTACGTCTTTCTCTTTCAATACGACTTATATAACTGCAGCTAATTTGCGCGGTAAGGTACAACAAATAGCAAGTTTCTTTTTAAATTTTAGTTATGCCAAGGCACATTTCGGTCTTTCGCTCATTTTCAGTTACATTAATGCTATTATCGTGAGAACGAGACCTAATCGCAAATCGAATTTGCAGCTGTCTTTCATTCCGCACCCAGAAACCACTTGTTTCGGTATTATTTATGTATCATATACACTTTTACAAACTTTGGTACACAATTCCAGAGCATCCGCATGTCAAATGCTGCTCTTCAATTCTATATTGGCAGCAGAATGATAGGCGATTGCAGCATTCAAAATACCGTCGACATATTCATGCTGAGGAGAAATATGTAACTGTCTTAGGCTAATCGCTGACAGGCGAAAGCCTACAACACATATTGGTAGAAAAAAATTAAATAGCTGCTTCCAGAATTTCTTCGGGTAATGCAATTAATAGCCATGGAGTTGAACCAGCATTATCATGGGTAAGACCACTAAGTCTATTTTATAGTCTTAGGATTTGAGGTCTTTTGAGTTACATCACGTTTTCTTTAAAATAATTGTATACTCGTACAGCAACTGCTATACAGCTCTAGCTGTCGGAGCAAGAGCAGCAGCCAACATCAACGGCTGCAGTTTATAGGTCTACAAAGCGTTTCATGTAGTGTTTTCCTCAAGTGACCCTATGGGGAAGTGAATAAAATCCTTGCGTTCAGCCCTTTGAATGGTGTCTGAGAACCTTTTCTAAGTGCTTGCGTTCTTTTTTTCGGGAATTGCCGTTTGCATGACCGGATTTAACATAGCTGTTTACACAACTTTTTTTTTAGTAGTGTTATTTAATTTGCTGTAAGACAGAGCTTTTGCAGTTTTTAGTGTAGAGGGACAACTTTACCGAGCAGATTTTAATATTAGTTTTAAATTTTCTTGTTTATGTTTTTTGTACATCCTAACTTTAGTAGCTCCACTTTCGGTTAATGTTGTCTCTTGTTGCAGTCTGTATGTTATTCCTCAGTCAGTTTCTGACAGCCTCGGGCAGCATATTTTTTCGTGGCTTTATATAGTTTTTACACGGTGGAAAATGGATAGGGACTGAGTTTGTTGTGTGGGAACGCAAAAAAACTGGTCGCTGTCCGCAAACTGCTGTAAACTCCGCTGACAGGCTTCAGACTGCTGCTTCAAGGTAGAGTGGTTTGTAGCACCTGTGGCAAAAAATATGACGTCTTTGGCGAGGTTGGAATTCCCTGCAAACCCCACCCCCACAGCGTCTTCTGACGTGCAACGTCTGTCCGGTTTGTCTTGAGTGGGGAACACTGCGTTTGTATGTCTGGGAGGAGGCCGAAAATGGGAACTGGACGCATGGCTTCCCCGTTACGCCTCAGCGACAGGTTCGAGGTGCTGCCCTTTGTTGTTGAGACATCAGATGCCTCGTATCTTGAGCCAGTGGTCCATTCTCTGCCAATTTTGGACAAGCGCAGAGGGTGGATATGCTGGTCATTGAGAGTTCCAGCGTTAGACAGGAAATAGAAAATGGCTCTGAGCACTATGGGACTTAACATCTTTGGTCATCAGTCCCCCAGAACTTAGAACTACTTAAACCTAAATAACCTAAGGACATCACACACATCCATGCCCGAGGCAGGATTCGAACCTGCGACCGTAGCGGTCGAGCGGCTCCGGACTGAGCGCCTAGAACCGCGAGACCACCGCGGCCGGCAGACAGGAAATAGAACCCCTCAGGAAAATTACAGGTAGGTCGGAAAAGAAGAGCAGTGTGCATTGGGTACGTTTGGCAGGATGACTCGTCCGACATGGGGAGGAGGCTCTGCCATCTGCTATTGACCGCAGTGTATGGAACAGGCTGCATGTCAGCATGAATTACGCTTCCAGCATGGGCTCGAAGGCCATTCTCGGTTCAGTTCAGCTGGACTGGTGAAGGAAGCGAGCATCGCACGAGGGGTGCAAGCACGTCGCACTATTTGCAGCATCGTGCCCAGAGACGATCCCAGTCTTGTGGTCTGGAGTCGAGTGGAAGGTCTCAGACGATTCTGCAAGACCTCGAATGCAAATTTCTTGGCCTTCGCTATCGGTTGCAAAAATTCTTGAGTCGTGTCTCCCACAGCCCTTTCCCCTCCGGCAGGACACGCGTATACTGTGTACCACACAGAGGAAACGGCTACTCGGGTACCAGAGTATATGCGGAGCGCGCGTGAAGGTTTGCATGTTAGAGGAAGCACTGCCTCTGGTCGATGATGAACTGCCTGCCAAAATCGAAGCTAGATCACCCTCATTACTCTCAGACAACTTCTGCCCTTGCACATCGTGAAGGTGAAATGTTAATGTGATGTTTTTCTGTCGCTTACTAAAGATAGTAACGCCGACGTAGTATTGGGAACTCTGTGTTGGATGAAACCGGACGTGAATGGCAGCAAAATTCTAGATTGGTAGGCGTGTTTCTTCATCTGAAAGATGGTGTCCATTCAAATTTCGCATCGGTCGCGTAAGAGTGGCGCCATTCTGAGAATGCCAATTTGGTTTGCTTTAAATACGCGCTGTAACGGTCGTAAGCGTGAGTTACCTTTGGTACTGAACTTGGTGAGTTGATGTTAGTCAAGACAAGCCTTTAAGGGGACGTAGACGCCAATATCAGCACCTCAGTGAGTTTGAAAGAAGACCTGTAATAGGTCTACGAGAAGCTGGATGTTCCTTCTGCGATACTGCAGAAACACTTTGTAGGAATGTAGCCAAGGTAAATGATTGTTGGCAGCGGTGTTCACGACAATGTATGGTCGTAAGAAACCCGGGCTCTGGGCGGCCATGTTGCACTACCGCGAGGGAACACCATAGTGTCCGGCGTATGGCTCTCATGCATCGAACTGCATCTGCAGCAGCCATTTGAGCAGCAGTCGACACCACAGTGACAAAACGAACTGTTACAAATCGGTTGCTTCAAGGACAGCTCGAGCCAGATGCCCTGTAGCGTCCATTTCACTGACAACGAACCAACGGCATTTGCGACTTCACTGGTGTCAAGGAAGAGATCATTGGATGGTAGGCTTGAGGACTGTTGTATTTTATGAAGAACGCTGGTTCTGCTTTGGTGCCAGTGATGGCCGTGTGTGGGTTAGGAGACCAGTTGAGGGTCTGCAAACAATCTGACGGCATGTTAGACACACTGGCACCACACTTGTAGTTATGGTCTGGGACGCGATATCGTGTGACAGCAAGAGCTCTCTCCTGCTTATTCCACGCACCTTGGCTCCAAATTTAATCGGGTGATTCGCCCTGCTGTGCTGCCGTTCATAAACAGCAAATCAGGGCGTGTTTTCCAACAGGATAACGCTCGCCCACACACCACTGTTGCAACCCAACATGCTCTACAGATGTTGTATCGTCATGCTCGATAACCATATCTTTCTTCAATCGAGCACATGTTATTGTTGTTGTGGTCTTCAGTCCGAAGACTGGTTTGATGCAGCTCTCCATGCTACTCTATCCTGTGCAAGCTTCTTCATCTCCCAGTACATGTGGTGCTACAGTAGAATGCTGAAGATTAGATGGGTGGATCACATAACTAATGAGGAGGTATTGAATAGAAGTGGGGAGAAGAGAAATTTTTGGCACAACTTGACTAGAAGAAGGGATCGCTTGGTAGGACACATTCTGAGGCATCAAGAGATCACCAATTTAATACTGGAGGACAGCGTGAGGGGTAAAGAAGTGGGGAGAAGAGAAATTTGTGGCACAACTTGACTAGAAGAAGGGCTCGCTTGGTAGGACACATTCTGAGCCATCAAGAGATCACCAATTTACACTCCTGGAAATGGAAAAAAGAACACATTGACACCGGTGTGTCAGACCCACCATACTTGCTCCGGACACTGCGAGAGGGCTGTACAAGCAATGATCACACGCACGGCACAGCGGACACACCAGGAACCGCGGTGTTGGCCGTCGAATGGCGCTAGCTGCGCAGCATTTGTGCACCGCCGCCGTCAGTGTCAGCCAGTTTGCCGTGGCATACGGAGCTCCATCGCAGTCTTTAACACTGGTAGCATGCCGCGACAGCGTGGACGTGAACCGTATGTGCAGTTGACGGACTTTGAGCGAGGGCGTATAGTGGGCATGCGGGAGGCCGGGTGGACGTACCGCCGAATTGCTCAACACGTGGGGCGTGAGGTCTCCACAGTACATCGATGTTGTCGCCAGTGGTCGGCGGAAGGTGCACGTGCCCGTCGACCTGGGACCGGACCGCAGCGACGCACGGATGCACGCCAAGACCGTAGGATCCTACGCAGTGCCGTAGGGGACCGCACCGCCACTTCCCAGCAAATTAGGGACACTGTTGCTCCTGAGGTATCGGCGAGGACCATTCGCAACCGTCTCCATGAAGCTGGGCTACGGTCCCGCACACCGTTAGGCCGTCTTCCGCTCACGCCCCAACATCGTGCAGCCCGCCTCCAGTGGTGTCGCGACAGGCGTGAATGGAGGGACGAATAGAGACGTGTCGCCTTCAGCGATGAGAGTCGCTTCTGCCTTGGTGCCAATGATGGTCGTATGCGTGTTTGGCGCCGTGCAGGTGAGCGCCACAATCAGGACTGCATGCGACCGAGGCACACAGGGCCAACACCCGGCATCATGGTGTGGGGAGCGATCTCCTACACTGGCCGTACACCACTGGTGATCGTCGAGGGGACACTGAATAGTGCACGGTACATCCAAACCGTCATCGAACCCATCGTTCTACCATTCCTAGACCGGCAAGGGAACTTGGTGTTCCAACAGGACAATGCACGTCCGCATCTTCTGAATCTGTTTAGTGTATTCATCCCTTGGTCTCCCTCTACGATTTTTACCCCCCACGCTGCCCTCCAGTACTACACTCCTGGAAATTGAAATAAGAACACCGTGAATTCATTGTCCCAGGAAGGGGAAACTTTATTGACACATTCCTGGGGTCAGATACATCACATGATCACACTGACAGAACCACAGGCACATAGACACAGGCAACAGAGCATGCACAATGTCGGCACTAGTACAGTGTATATCCACCTTTCGCAGCAATGCAGGATGCTGTTCTCCCATGGAGACGATCGTAGAGATGCTGGATGTAGTCCTGTGGAACGGCTTGCCATGCCATTTCCACCTGGCGCCTCAGTTGGACCAGCGTTCGTGCTGGACGTGCAGACCGCGTGAGACGACGCTTCATCCAGTCCCAAACATGCTCAATGGGGGACAGATCCGGAGATCTTGCTGGCCAGGGTAGTTGACTTACACCTTCTAGAGCACGTTGGGTGGCACGGGATACATGCGGACGTGCATTGTCCTGTTGGAACAGCAAGTTCCCTTGCCGGTCTAGGAATGGTAGAACGATGGGTTCGATGACGGTTTGGATGTACCGTGCACTATTCAGTGTCCCCTCGACGATCACCAGTGGTGTACGGCCAGTGTAGGAGATCGCTCCCCACACCATGATGCCGGGTGTTGGCCCTGTGTGCCTCGGTCGCATGCAATCCTGATTGTGGCGCTCACCTGCACGGCGCCAAACACGCATACGACCATCATTGGCACCAAGGCAGAAGCGACTCTCATCGCTGAAGGCGACACGTCTCCATTCGTCCCTCCATTCACGCCTATCGCGACACCACTGGAGGCGGGCTGCACGATGTTGGGGCGTGAGCGGAAGACGGCCTAACGGTGTGCGGGACCGTAGCCCAGCTTCATGGAGACGGTTGCGAATGGTCCTCGCCGATACCCCAGGAGCAACAGTGTCCCTAATTTGCTGGGAAGTGGCGGTGCGGTCCCCTACGGCACTGCGTAGGATCCTACGGTCTTGCCGTGCATCCGTGCGTCGCTGCGGTCCGGTCCCAGGTCGACGGGCACGTGCACCTTCCGCCGACCACTGGCGACAACATCGATGTACTGTGGAGACCTCACGCCCCACGTGTTGAGCAATTCGGCGGTACGTCCACCCGGCCTCCCGCATGCCCACTATACGCCCTCGCTCAAAGTCCGTCAACTGCACATACGGTTCACGTCCACGCTGTCGCGGCATGCTACCAGTGTTAAAGACTGCGATGGAGCTCCGTATGCCACGGCAAACTGGCTGACACTGACGGCTGGGGTGCATAAATGCTGCGCAGCTAGCGCCATTCGACGGCCAACACCGCGGTTCCTGGTGTGTCCGCTGTGCCGTGCGTGTGATCATTGCTTGTACAGCCCTCTCGCAGTGTCCGGAGCAAGTATGGTGGGTCTGACACACCGGTGTCAATGTGTTCTTTTTTCCATTTCCAGGAGTGTAAATTGGTGATCTCTTGATGGCTCAGAATGTGTCCTACCAAGCGAGCCCTTCTTCTAGTCAAGTTGTGCCACAAATTTCTCTTCTCCCCACTTCTTTACCCCTCACGCTGTCCTCCAGTACTAAATTGGTGATCTCTTGATGCCTCAGAATGTGTCCTACCAAGCGATCCCTTCTTCTAGTCAAGTTGTGCCAAAAATTTCTCTTCTCCCCACTTCTATTCAATACCTCCTCATTAGTTATGTGATCCACCCATCTAATCTTCAGCATTCTACTGTAGCACCACATTTCGAAAGCTTCTATTCTCTTCTTGTCTAAACTATTTGTCGTCCACGTTTCACTTCCACTCTTATAACTGCCATTTGGTTTCTATACAAATTGTAAATAGCCTTTCGCTCCCTATATTTTACCTCTGCCACCTTCAGAATTTGAAAGAGAGTATTCCAATCAACATTGTCAAAAGCTTTCTCTAAGTCTACGATGCTAGAAACGTAGGTTTGCCTTTCCTTAATCTATTTTCTAAGATAAGTCGTAGGGTCAGTATTTCCTCACGTGTTCCAACATTTCTACGGAATCGAAACTGATCTCCCGCGAGGTCGGCTTCCACCAGTTTCTCCATTCGTCTGTACAGAATTCGTGTTAGTATTTTGCAGCTTATTAAACTAATAGTTCGGTAATTTTCACATCTGTCAACACCTGCTTTCTTTGGGATTGGAATTATTATCTTCTTCTTGAAGTCTGAGGGTATTTCGCCTGTCGTATACATCTTGCTCACTAGATGGTAGAGTTTTGTCATGGCTTGCTCTCCCACGGTTACCAGTTCTTGATATTCATGCAAGTGGTTCTCTTTTCTCAAGTGGTCTCTTTAATTTTCCTGTAGGCAGTATCCATCTTACCCCTAGTGATATATGCCTCTACATCCTTACATTTGTACCCTAGCCTTCCCTGCTGAGTCATTTTGCACTTCCTGTCGATCTCATTTTTGAGACGTTTGTATTCCTTTTTGCCTGCTTCATTTACTGCATTTTTGAATTTTCACCTTTCATCAGTTAAATAAAATATTTCTTCTGTTACCCAAGGATTCCTATTGGCCCTCGTCTTTTTACCTACTTGATCCTCTGCTGCCTTCACTATTTCATCTCTCAAAGCTACCCATTCTTCTTCTACTGTATTTCTTTCCCCCATTCTTGTCAATCGTTCCCTAATGCTCTCCCTGAAACTCTCTGCAACCTCTGGTTCTTTCAGTTTATCCAGGTCCCATCTCCTTAAATTTCCACCTTTTTGCAGTGTCTGAGGTTTTAATCTACAGTTCATCACCAATAGATTGTTGTCAGAGTCCACATCTGCCCCTGGAAATATATTACAATTTAATACCTGGTTCCTAAATCTCTGTCTTACCATTATATACTCTATCTGAAACCTTAAAGAATCTCCAGGCTTTTTCCATGTATACAAGCTTCTGACATGATTCTTCAACCAAGTGTTAGCTATGATTAAGTTATGCTCTGTGCAAAATTCTACCAGGCGGCTTCCTCTTTCATTCCTTACCCCCATTCCATACTCACCTACTACGTTTCCTTCTCTTCCTTTTCCTAATATCGAATTCCAGTCACCCATGACTATTAAATTTTCATCTCCCTTCACTATCTGAATAATTTCTTTTATCTCATCATACATTTCATCAATCTCTTCATCATCTGCGGAGCTAGTTGGCAGATAAACTTGTACTACTGTGGTAGGCATGGGCTTCGTATCTATCTTGGCAACAATGATGCGTTCACTATGCTGTCTGTAGTAGCTTACCCGCATTCCTATTTTTTTATTCATTATTAAACCTACTCCTGCATTACCCCTATTTGATTTTGTATTTATAACCCTGTAGTCACCTGACCAGAAATCTTGTTCCTCCCGCCACCGAATTTCACTAATTCCCACCCACGATATCTAACTTTAACCTATCCATCTTCCTTTTTAAATTTTCTAACCTACCTGCCCGATTAAGGGATCTGACATTCCACGCTCCGACCCGTAGAACGCCAGTTTTCTTTCTCCTGATAACAACGTCCTCCTGAGTAGTCCCCGCCCGGAGATCCGAATGGGGGACTATTTTACCTCCGGAATATTTTACCCAAGAGGACGTCATCATCATATAAGCATGCAGTAAAGCTGCATGCCCTCGGGAAAAATTACGGCTGTAGTTTCCCCTTGTTTTCAACCGTTCGCGGTACCAGTACAGCAAGGCCGTTTTGGTTAGTGTTACAAGGCCAGATCAGTCAATCATCCAGACTGTTGCCCCTGCAACTACTGAAGAGGCTGCTGCCCCTCTTCAGGAACCACACGTTTGTCTGGCCTCTCAACAAATACCCCTCTTTTGTGGTTGCACTTACGGTATGGTTATCTGTATCGCTGAGGCACGCAAACCTCCCCACCAAGGGCAAGGTTCATGGTTCATCTGGGGGGGATTGAGCTTATTTCAATAGTGGTACAAGTCCATTTTTCTTCATTCTGAGATACAGAGTCCTAAAGTTAAATGAGCGCTGAAAAATCTGCAGTTGAGATACCAGAAATATTCAAGCTAGAGATGAACTTTTCTTTCCGTTTGTTTGGACCATTAACGTCAGAAACATTATAGACAGAAAAGTGTAGGTAATGGACTTGTACCACTATTGAAACAAGCCTTCATATGGGACATCATCGGACGACAACTCCAGCATCGTGCACAGACAGCATTAAACGTCCCTGTATTGATCAACCAAGAGCAACAGCCATGACACCATCTCGCAAACTAGCATGCGGCACCTATACAATATAATGCACGAACGATTGCCTGCTTGCAGTCAACATTCTGGCCGTTACATTGGTTATTAACGTGCCAGAGTTTCACTGTTGCCATGTTTTATCTCGAGCTTACATTAACATGTGATCTTGCAGTGCCGGCCGGAGTGGCCGTGCGGTTCTAGGCCCTACAGTCTGGAACCGAGCGACCGCTACGGTCGCAGGTTCGAATCCTGCCTCGGGCATGGATGTATGTGATGTCCTTAGGTTAGTTAGGTTTAATTAGTTCTAAGTTCTAGGCGACTAATGACCTCAGAAGTTAAGTCGCATAGCGCTCAGAGCCATTTGAACCATTTTGAACTTGCAGTGTTAATTACTTAAATACGTTGCCTAAACAAATATACTGGTGTCCAAAATTAAAGCAACAAACCGCCATTTCCCTGTCATGCGTCTAATTCACGATATAATCACACAGACTGTCAAGATATGTAAGTACGATCCCGTTCTGCACGGAAGATTGCATTTCGGTCAAAGGACAATCACCCCAACGGTGACGTCAGGACACTTATCAAACGTGGTAGTGTTTTCCGGGTGGTTCCACGTCCACAACCGCTGGGTACATAGTCCAAAGTCATCGAGATCACGTGAGATATCTGTGAGCTTCTGCAGAGATTATGTGAATGAAATTGCTCTTCATCTATCAGTAGTTCAACGTAGGTCGCTGGAGCAAGAAACCATACCTAGTGACCGGAAAAAATGCACGTCATTCCCATTTTCGAGATGGTTCGTTGGGCTATAGATAGAGAAATGCTAAATCAAAGGCGTTTTGCTGTCAAAACGGTTAGGACTGCAGCACCATTCCCCCTTTCAATTGTCGAACAAACTCAAGGATGGCTGACAGTGTTTAGTGTATCTGGTATTGTGAAACAGTTAAGTTCCTATGACTCCAGGAAAGCATCTGGCCCAGACGGTATCCCCGTGAGATTATATGTTGACTATGCTACAAATATAGCACCATTCTTATCCTTGATCTATGAGAAATCATTGGAACAGCGGAAAGTTCCACGGGACTGGAAGAAGGCCCAGGTCATAGCAATCTATAAAAAAGGTAGAAAATCGGATGCACATAATAACCGCCCAATTTCAGTGACATCGATTTGTTGTAGAATCATGGAACATATTTTGTGTTCAGACATAATGACCTTTCTAGACTCTGAGAAGATCATCTGCAGAAACCACCACGGTTTTAGGAAACAGCGGTCTTGCGAGACACAGCTGGCCCTCTTTGTGCATGATGTACAATCGGCTTTAGATACCGGCTCCCAGGTTGATGCCATATTTCTCGACTTTCGAAAGGCATTCGACTCAGTTCCGCACTGTCGCTTGCTACAAAAAGTGCGCCCTTACGGTCTATCGATGATATATGCGGTTGGATAGGAAGTTTTCTAACAGACAGGGAGCAGTATATCGTCCTGAACGGAGTGACTTCAACAGAAACAAGCGTAACTTTACTTGTGCCCCATGGCGGCGTAATAGGTCCGCTGCTTTTTACGATTTACATAAACTATCTGGTTGATGGTATTGACAGCGGCATTAGACTGTTTGCCGATGATGCTGTAGTCTACAGGAAAGGAGTATCACACGAAAGTTGTGAACAAATCAGTGAGTATTTGCAGAAAACAAATGCGTGGTGTAGTGACTGGCAGTTATCTCTCAATATTAGTAAGTGTAACCTACTGCGTATAACAAGGCGAAAATCCCCATTAATGTACGACTACAAAATAAATGCCCAGTCTTTGGAAGCGGTAACATCCGTCAATTGTCTGGGTGTGACTATTCGAAATGATGTCAAATGGAATGATCTGATTACACAAGTAACGGGTAAGGCGAACTCTAGATTGCGGTTTATTGGTAGCATCCTGAAGCGATGCAGTCCTTCAACAAAAGGAAATACCTTACAATACGTTAGTTCGTCCAGTCTTAGAGTATTGTTCGTCTGTATGGGACTCTTACCAATTGGGTCTGATTCAAGAGATTGAGAATGTCCAAAGAAGAGCGGCAAGATTCGTGACTGGTACATTTAGCCATCGCGAGAGCACTACAAATCTCATAGAAAGTTTAAAGTGGGACACACTTGCAGATAGACGGCGCGCTAAACGGAAGGGGCTGCTCACTAAATTCCGAAATCCGATCTTCACCGAGGATGTAGAGCATATATTATTACCACCAACTTTCAAATCGCGCAATGATCACCATTGTAAGATAAGGGAAATTAGAGCTCGTACTGAGGCGTTCATACCGAAGATCCCGCGAATAAAAACCTGTAGCGAGTACATGGAAGAAAGTAAAGGTCATACACCTCTATGAGAAGGAAAAAAGAAGTCATCCATAACACTATCGACCAGTAACTTTGACATCCATCTATTGTAGAACATTTTCTGAGCTCACTGGTAATCAGCATGGATTCCGAAAATATCGGTCATGCGAAACATAATTCGGACTTTTCTCGTGATATCCTGAAAGCTATGGATCAAAGCAGTCAGGCAGATGCAACGTTTCTTGACTTCTGTAAAGCACATGACTCAGTATGATCTGCGCTTATTAGAGAAAATACGACTTTATGGACTGCCTCGCGAAATTTCTTCCTGGATTGAGGATTTAATGGTAGGACCGTTGCAGCATGTTATGTTGGATGGAAGTTATCGACAAATATAGACGGCGTGACCCTTGCCATTCATGTTGCATGTTGGTGACCTATTAGACAATATTAACAGAATCCCAGACTTTTTGCAGGTGATGCAGTTATTTGTAGTCTACTATTATCTGAAAAACAAATTGGAGCAAATATCCAATCAGATCTTAATTAGACTTCAAAGTGGTGCAAAGATTGGCATCTTATTATAAATTTTCACAAATGTGATAGTGTGCACTTCACAAAAGAAGAAAAGCATGGTAGCAACTGACTACAATATTGATTAGTCGCAGTTAGAATCAGTCAACTCATACAAATACCTGTTTCTAACAATTTGTAGGAGTATGAAATGGAACGATCACATAGGCTCAGTTGTAGGTAAGGCTGGTGGTAGCTCATTTCGTTGGTGGAATACTAGGAAAAACTAGTCAACAAAGGAAACTGCATGAAAAATATTCATACTACATATCCTTCAATACTGCTTAAGAGTTTGGGATTTGTACCAAATAGAATTAACAGCGGATTTTGAATGTAAACAAGTAAGGGTGTCACGATTGATAAGTGGTTTGTTCAAAACCCGGGAGAGCGTCATGGAGATGCTGAAAAAACTGGAGTGACACTTGGCTGGGGGCTTGACCCAGGGCGAAAAGTATCCCCTTGTTATCTAATGAGGCAGCACACAATGGCGACCTGGTAGCGGCGAAGTCTTGCGCCCCCCGCGCCTGCCAGCCAGCCGGAATGAACAAGATGTCGGGCGATGCGCTATGCTTGAATCGAGAAGCACGGCCTACAGTCTTTCTCAAACGATTTTACAGAAACTAATCGCTAGAAAAAAGATTTCCACGATACTTATAGTTTTGTATGTCAGATTCATGCTGAAGTGCACAAAATTTCGATAACGGCCATACTTAACGGGATACTCTCATATAAGTTCAATACTGGGCGATCTTTGAAAAGTTTGTAATGAAACATAGACGTAGCTGTGATTTTGCATTCATGCATATTACACCATATGTTGCTGTGAGTGAAATATAGCTAAAACACTGGAATTTCCTTAGATCTAACAGGAGGTATTTACCAGTCTCCTATCTCTAGAAAATGGAATTATGTAGCACATTCACTTCTGACCGCATGCGCATGAGAATGAAATATTCGTAACATCCTTCATATTTCCTGAATCATTCGAGATATCAATACGAAATTTTGGCAAGTGACAGCACGCAAAGAGCAGAATATTTTGCTGTATGGTTAACACACAGAACTTTTTTATCTGTAGTGATATAGAAGAAGCTATCGTTTTTATTTTATTTTTTAAATCCAGTATTATAATTTTTAAGAGTCTTTGACAGCTATTGAAAGGGAATTTACTAGTACGCAAATAAACACGAAATGTCTTGTCTTATGCTATTGCAAACCGAAATAATGAGGTTTTCCACAAGGTATTGACCTCGTTAATACCCAATTGTTTGTTTCAGAATAATGTCGCAATGGCTAACGCAAGGTGAGTATATTCAAATTATTCTCTGTTTTGACAAAACAACCAAAATTAAACCTGTCAACAAGAGAAACATAGCTCTTACTCATAACTGATGATGTTTATTCACACGAGAAAAGGTTAAAAATTCAGAAAAAAATAACTCACCAATTCTGTTGCAGTTTTGTCAGACTCTTGCCACCCATCATATTTTTAATAGTGAACAACTGGAATGGAAATTCACTAAAAGATTTTCTCCTTATTCTTCATCTGAGAAATATGAAGATAATTCACAGCAAATAGTGATCTTTTTGTTCCTGTCCCGATTCAGAGCGAATCATATACGTATTTATAATCTATTTTAACCTTAATTAGTAGTCTCAGGCGGTTCATAAAGTAACATTATCATATTTTGTAACCTTGTCATTCACAAATACGCAGATACCAAATCTCTTATTTCTAATATAACAAACGTCCATCTTTGCCGCAGAGTAGAACTGACCCAATAAAACCCTTTCGTAACTCTGAAGCTGTACAGACACTGACGACTTACAGAACATTGTCAACTGTTCGTCAAAGTCAATATCGCTGATGAATTAAAAGATATTTGTAGAAAAACGATTCACTCCTACACTCTGTGCAGGTACAGGAACCTAAAGATGGTATACTAGTTACTGTACTGTTTCATGTGTCAAATATAACTGACGTGCAGAAAAAAAATCTTTTGACGAGTTTCTGTCCCATGTGTTCGTTATTAAAGATATACTTTGTTACAACATTCCCCAGAAATTGCAACAGAATCGGCGATTTAGTTTCATCTGACTTGTTAAAGTTTTTCTTAAGAGAAATGTCATCAGTGACAAGTTTTGAGTAACGTATTTATTTATCAACTACCACATTAAATGTTGCTTCTTTTTCAAAACACAGTATAAATCGCACAAACTCTCCTTGCAACGTCTACTTTGAGAGAATCTGGAAGCACTGTGTCTTTTAAAAAGGAGTAGGCGATCAGAGAAGTCAATACCTTACGGATAACTTCACTGTGTCCGTTTGCTGTAACATAAGAGAAGAAATTTTACAATTATTTTCATATTAGCAAATTCTCTTTTCACTAGCTATCATTGACTTTCTAAAAATTAAAGTACTAGATTGAAAAAAAAAAAAATAAAAGTTGTACTTTCGACTATACTGACAGAGATCAGAGATAAGAAAGTATCATATGTTAAGCATATGGCAAATACTCTCCTTGTTCCGGGCTACCGTTTTCCAAAATCTCGTTTCGATATCTCGAATGACTTAGGAGATATGAGGTACTTTAAGAATATTTCTTTCTCGCGCATATGAGGTCGGAAGGGAACGTGTTACGTAAATTCCATTTTCTCGAGACAGGAGACAGATAGAGACCTCCTCTCAAAAAATCATTATCTATTTCGTTCACAACGACATATTGTGTAACATGCACCAAACGCAAACTCATAGCGACCGATATCTTCCAATTTCACACAGCATGCAAATATCGCTTACGACCATTAGCATGACGATGGGCACTTCACCATAAATCTGACATATAAAGCTGCGTGCAACGTAAAAATCAAATTTTTGTGATGGGTAGTTCCTGTGAAATTGTATGAGAAAGACTAAAGAGCGAACAGAGCTCGCATGACATTTACCCGTGATTCCTTGGTTAGCACACTAAACAGCGTTCTCTGTGTGCACCCTAGGCACGTATAGCTGCTGTTCTTACACTTTATTTACGCATCCACCCACTTTCACGTTTTATTTCAGCCCAACCTACCTCACTGCTTTCAACCCGTTTGCTCAGGATGTCTATCTGCTATTAAACCGGACCACTGAAAACGTATCTGACCATGTTGTGTTGTGAGTGAAATAGTGGGAGGGATTGATAGTATATCAGACAGAAGCATCATTAACTGTGTTTCTACATGCAGTGGTAAAATGCCGCACATCTACACTAATGATGATCACCCAAATATAGTGTATTTTTACAGCGTCTGAGATGGTAGTGCTCCTGTTACTGTCGAAGAATACCATCGGCGGTCTCCGACACGTCGAAATCCTGATCGTAGAGTGCTGACCACAGCTTTCAGCACATAGCGTGGGATAGGTATTCTTCCAAGTTCCCATTTTTCTTCTGAACGTGTAGTTCAACAACATGTGCAGGAACAGCAACGTATTTTTTAAATGGTGCAGCTTAGTCCTACTGTCAGCACATAGCGACTTCCTGTACAAAACAGTACCCCTTAACACGTGTATGACGAACATTAACTGCGGAAAATTTATACCCATTTCACATACAGCGTGTATCCACAATCTTCACATTGGCGAGGATGTCACACGTTTTGAATTTTGTCACTGGTTCAGTGACAATCGCCATTTGCTTCCATTAACACTACTCCCTGATGAAGCCATTTTTACACGGAGTGGAATAAACAACACATATAATAATCATTTATGGTCACAGAAAAATACACATGCTACAGTGGAAACCAATTTCAAAGTTCATTTTGCGATCAATGTTTGGCGTGGTTCAAAATGGTTCAAATGGCTCTGAGCACTATGGGACTCAACTGCTGTGGTCATCAGCCCCTAGAACTTAGAACTAATTAAACCTAACTAACCTAAGGACATCACACACATCCATGCCCGAGGCAGGATTCGAACCTGCGACCGTAGCAGCAGCGCGGCTCCGGACTGGAGCGCCTAGAACCGCACGACCACCGCGGCCGGCTGTTTGGCGTGGCAATATCGGTAATATGTTAATAGGTCCAATCACTTTAGAAGAGCGAATGACGAGACAGAATTACTTGCAGTTTTTCGAAAATTCATTTTTTAACACCTTGACGACATTCCTTTGGCCATGCAAATTGCAATGTTCTTCCAGCACGACACATACCCTCCACATCTTACCAGATGAGTGAGAAAACATCTCATCTGCACTTACCCTAATTCTTAGGTTGGCCGTGGTAGTACAATTAATTGGGCACTGGGATCACCAGATCTTACATCATCAGGGCTTTTGTTTATGGAGTTGGATAAAGTCTGGATGTACAAACGAAAACTGAACACGCGAGATGAACTGCTTGGTCGCATCATGAAAGCTGCTGCCCTCATTAGGGAACGTGCAGAGGCTCTCAGGCCAAACAACGTGTTCTCATAAGCATGCACAAACACATTGAACTTGTTGGTGGGATATTCGTGCATTCATTGTGAATTGTGTAACCTCCCCACCATACTTGTTTCTGTAGAAAACTATAGCCCAACTTTACCTTCCACTCTATAAAAGTCTACATTACCAAAACTATGTCCCCGCAAACTGTTACTCAAGTTAAATTCGTGTGCTAAGCTTTAGCTAAACAGAACGTTATTTGAACTGAACTGTTACTGATCTCAATGCAGCTTATCTTTACGTTAAATGCACAACTGAAATAAAACAATTATCTGGCTCTAATCAAAATTTCCACTTACCTCGCGTCTTGACAACATTGTAGCAGATTCCTCGAAAGTACAACACCAAACAGGAAGCAGGCAGCGGCGAAGCTAGATTTCTATTTCTAAAATAAAATTTCAAATTATATTCAAACTCTGAGATGTGATAATGCGTAATGATAAACAGTGTGATGGGGAGAGTAACTGCTCCTATGAAATGATATTCCAAGACAACGATCTTAGAGTGAAGTATGTATTCAGCGAGACAGAGTAAAACTTCGCATGATCCTCGCACATAACATTGGTCTCAAGAATACTATGCTTAACAGAGTAAACAATGATTTAAAAACGGTGCAATGCTAACAGAGAATTTCTATAAAAATCAAAGAGCTTAATCAATTAATATGTTAGTGCATGATTCAGGGAGGTGTGGTGGTCTTTCTCTCAGCTCTGAGCAAGTGAACCGAGTTAACCAGCTCCCAGTAATCCTTTCTGAAAAACTCGCTGCGCAGTGCTGCAGTCTTACCTCGAGCTTCTTCTCTTCAAAAAATAATAAAATTATTCAAAATTTAGATTATCTTCGCTTTCTAATACGTCGATCTTATTCATTCTTGCTGGCCTTTACAATCAATCTTTCTTTATCTAACAGATACAATAATAACACAGCACCACAGAATACGTCCATCACCTACGACACTTCAACTGAGAATATATCAGACAGCGGAGAGGTAAAGACTGTTGCACGACAAGATCAAAGATTGTTTAACAATAACGTAACTTGCTCAGTCTCTCTCTGTCTCTCTCTCTCTCTCTCTCTCTCTCTCTCTCTCTCTTTCTGATGTGCACATTGATAACACACAAAAAAATCAAAATTATCTGACCATCTTATAACTACACAACAGCTGAAATGTGACATATGCTATAATGTTTAGAGGTGAATGTGTTGAAAGCATTATTTTTAATCGATTCTTTGTGAAACGCATGTTGCAATATTTACTAACTATTGTACAGGGTTATTACAAATGATTGAAGCGATTTCACAGCTCTACAATAACTTTATTATTTGAGATATTTTCATAATGCTTTGCACACACATACAAAAACTCAAAAAGTTTTTTTAGGCATTCACAAATGTTCGATATGTGCCCCTTTAGTGATTCGGCAGACATCAAGCCGATAATCAAGTTCCTCCCACACTCTGCGCAGCATGTCCCCATCAATGAGTTCGAAAGCATCGTTGATGCGAGCTCGCAGTTCTGGCACGTTTCTTGGTAGAGGAGGTTTAAACACTGAATCTTTCACATAACCCCACAGCAAGGAATCGCATGGGGTTAAGTCGGGAGAGCGTGGAGGCCATGACATGAATTGCTGATTATGATCTCCACCACGACCGATCCATCGGTTTTCCAATTTCCTGTTTAAGAAATGCCGAACATCATGATGGAAGTGCGGTGGAGCACCATCCTGTTGAAAGATGAAATCGGCGCTGTCGGTCTCCAGTTGTGGCATGAGCCAATTTTCCAGCATGTCCAGATACACGTGTCCTGTAACGTTTTTTTCGCAGAAGAAAAAGGGGCCGTAAACTTTAAACCGTGAGATTGCACAAAACACGTTAACTTTTGGTGAATTGCCAATTTGCTGCACGAATGTGTGAGGATTCTCTAACGCCCAGATTCGCACATTGTGTCTGTTCACTTCACCATTAAGAAAAAATGTTGCTTCATCACTGAAAACAAGTTTCGCACTGAACGCATCCTCTTCCATGAGCTGTTGCAACCGCGCCGAAAATTCAAAGCGTTTGACTTTTTCATCGGGTGTCAGGGCTTGTAGCAATTGTAAACGGTAAGGCTTCTGCTTTTGCCTTTTCCGTAAGATTTTCCAAACCGTCGGGTGTGGTACGTTTAGCTCCCTGCTTGCTTTATTCGTCGACTTCCGCGGGCTACGCGTGAAACTTGCCCGCACGCCTTCAACCGTTTCTTCGCTCACTGCAGGCCGACCCGTTGATTTCCCCTTACAGAGGCATCCAGAAGCTTTAAACTGCGCATACCACCGCCGAATGGAGTTAGCAGTTGGTGGATCTTTGTTGAACTTCGTCCTGAAATGTCGTTGCACTGTTATGACTGACTGATGTGAGTGCATTTCAAGCACGACATACGCTTTCTCGGCTCCTGCTGCCATTTTGTCTCACTGCGCTCTCGAGCGCTCTGGCGGCATAAACCTGAAGTGCGGCTTCAGCCGAACAAAACTTTAAAGAGTTTTTCTACGTATCTGTAGTGTGTCGTGACCATATGCCAATGAATGGAGCTACAGTGAATTTATGAAATCGCTTCAATCATTTGTAATAGCCCTGTACATGTGTCCACCTGTAAAACAGAAAAAGTGTTGAATAACGAAGAAAATAAATAAGAATGTAAATTAAATGAGTTCTATCTCGGAAACCCCTCGGGATAGGGCATATATCCATATGAAGTTTTTTCTGCTTAAAGTGATCGTTTTTGTTACATCCCTGAATCTTTACCATTCCTCCAGAGATTTCCTGCATATAAATGATCTAGTGGACAATGTCGGAAGCTTCGGAGGGTTGTTCATAGATGCTGGTGTTGTCTGTAAGAAGCTACGAGGGATGTTCATTAAGTAATGCAACACTTATTTTCTGAAAGCAGGTTCGTTTGATTCAGGATTCCAATACACCACATTATTCCCAACTACAAAATCTATTTTTCCACATGGCCACTGTTCAATGCGACAACCTTGCGCCCTCTTACTGGGTGGGCCTGTATGCCTGCATGGTACCACTCTACTGGTCGACTTTGGAGCCAACGTCTTGCTGCGTCAATAACCTCCCCATCATCCACATTCCCATGGGATGCCTCTTTCGTTGGCTCAAACAGATCGAAATCAGAAAGTACAAGATCCAGGCTGTAGGATGCAGCTGGCCGGCACGCGAGAGATCTGACAGGTTCGCACGACCTAGTTGTGATGATAATAGATGCCTAGTCCACCGACACACCATGCTTTTGTTCACTGCCAGGCCTCCGTAGACATTCTACAAGCTCCCATGAATCTCTGTGATGCTCTGGCTTTCCGCCAAAAGATACTCGATGACAGTTCTCCCCTTGGAACGCACCTCCATTACAGATGGCACTTCATGAAACAGTAGGATCTGAAGGAGTAATAATGAAAAATGCCCAGCAATAAATTCCGCGTTTTTCAATCGAAATTGGCCGACAAAAAAGTGTTCCATAATTTATTGAACGCCCCTCGTAGCAACACTAAAATACTGGATCGAATTACAGAAAGACCTGCAGGGGCTCGATGATTGGAGCAAAGACTGCAAGTTACCCTTAATGTTAATATGTGAGAGATTGCAGAGCACTCCCACTTCTGATCCGGTGTCATGCTGCTTAATGTTCTTAGGGAAGATGAGCTTTATTGCTTGGTTGCTATACTGCATACGATCTGACTTCATTCATATGATGAAATGGATGACAGTGGTTAACGCTCTTGCTTGTGTGTCCTAGTGAAGGAGTAAGTGTAAGCTTTATCTGCGTTCAAAGGAAGACGATTCCAAGTTAACTGACTGCAGTAAAAGCGTACGGCAGCTGAGGGTCGAGGAGAGCGTTTTCTCCATGGAACCTGGGTGAAAACGTTTGCGGCTGTGAGTTTCTGCGAATTTCCGTGGGACAGGACAGTGGCGCCCAGGCGTCCAGTCTGTGCTACAAAACAAATTTGTGAAGGCATGAGGCTTTTAGTGAGTGACAGGCTTGGGCTGAAGTGGGTGTAGTCTAAACAGGTAAATGTGCTATCCTACCGAGCTGGCGAGGAAAGCCGGCCGTTGTGACCGAGCGGTTCTAGGCGCTTCAGTCTGGAACCGCGCGACCGCTACGGTCGTAGGTTCGAATCCTGCCTCGGGCATGGATGTGTGTGATGTCCTTAAGTTAGTTAGCTTAAAGTAGCTCTAAGTTCTAGGGGTACTGATGACCTATGATGTTAAGTCCCATACTGCTCAGAGCCATTTGAACCATTTGGCGGGGAAAGCTGAGGGAAAGAGAAGATCTCACTCTTGTACTGGTGCTTCGCTAGTGAAGAACTGCAGGTCTCTACTTAAACGGTGAGACTTGTGTCCTTTGCTAGTGTGCCACTTAGAGCCTGTGCCAGTCACCATCTGAACCATCAGATGTACTGCTTCTTGCATCACGCACACAACGAGTCTTGCATGTCTGTTCTTATTTGTTTTGAGTCGGCCGTCTAAACATTTGACACATTCCGTCACGCATAGTAGTCTTACGGAGTCAAATTGGTTTGGCAGACCAGCAAACGGGTCCACCTGCACACTGGAATCCATCGGGCTTCCAGAGGCTCGTAGGGAAGTACCAGCGTTCAGAATCAACCGAACGTGGGACCGCTTATTTGCATACTTCCTGGCGAGCGCGCTTTTAATAACAGATTGTCGCTGTCCATGACTTAAATCGGCGACCGCGTCGTGTTGTCCCACACCAGCCTGCAGAGGGGTAAAGTATTTGCTGCTACGGCATAGGGCTCCAATACATGCTTCTCAGAACCCTGTTCTTTGGAACTATATTTTTCTTTATGGAAGTAGAGTATAGATGTGTGATAGTAGAGTAGTTTTAGGGACATACCATGGATCCACATATATATGAAGTCAGACAATGTGGTTAGTGCTGGTTAGTGTGGTGTGTTGATCCCCAACTGATCACTTTCTTAACCATACACCCCATATTATTAAAAGCGTTTGTCAAATAAAAATGTTTGTGTGGCGTTTCTTTAGCCATCTTTTGTAATGTGATGTTAACAATGAATAAATCAATTATTATTTAGACAACATCTCCTCCCAGTGTTCTGATTAACATTAACTTTGCCATCTTTATTAAAGTCTTGATTGCAACTGAAAGAATTGAACCTTGCAAATAAAGGTAGTGTACGGCGGTCAAATAGGCGAAGAAATGCCCTACTGTAAACATTAACTTCTGTAAAATATCTATGAGTAATCATCCGCAATGAACTAAAGTAAAAGCATCACATGAAACAAATTGCCGAAAAAGCAGATGCCAGGTAGGGATTAATTGAAAGTATCTTAATGAAATGTAATTCACCAACGAAAGGAATGCCTTACAAAACTCTCATTCGACTGACGCTGTAAAATACTTCATCAGTCTGGGACTCGTACCAGGTTGGATTAATAGAAGAGATAGAGAAGTTCCAAATAAGAACGACATGTTTCGTCACAGAATCTTTTACAAGGCACAAGAACTTTACGGATGTGGTCAACAATTTTTAGTGGCCGGTGCTTCAAGAGTTGAGTTGTGAGTAACATAGAGTTTTACTATTGACGTTTTGGAAGCTTACTTCTTCCCACGTAAGTTCAGTTGGTTCAAATGGCTCTAAGCACTAAGTGACTTAACATCTAAGGTCATCAGTCCCCTAGACTTGGAACTACTTAAACCTAACTAACCTAAAGACATCACACACATCCATGCCCGAGACAGGATTCGAACCTGCGACCGTAGCAGCAGCACGGTTCCGGACTGAAGCGCCTAGAGCCGGCCGCGGTGGTCTCGCGGTTCTAGGCGCGCAGTCCGGAACGGTGCGACTGCTACGGTCGCAGGTTCGAATCCTGCCTCGGGCATGGATGTGTGTGATGTCCTTAGGTTAGTTAGGTTTAAGTAGTTCTAAGTTCTAGGGGACTGATGACCACAGCTATTAAGTCCCATAGTGCTCAGAGCCATTTGAACCATTTTTTTAAGCGCCTAGAACTTCTCGGCCACAGCGCCCATATAAGTTTCATTAAATATTCACAAGAAGGAAATCAGAGATCTTAAAGATCATACAACTGTTTACCCATAGTCATTCTTCCCACGTGCCATTCGGGAATGAAACAGGAAAGAGAAATGGAGAAGATAGTGGTACTAGAGGTACCCTCTGCCGCGCACCGCATGGTGGCTTGCGGACTACAGAAGTGGATGTTTGTTTCAAAAATCACGATTTACCATGCGAAATATTTCACATTCAGGATAATTTAAACTGGATACATTCTACAAAGTTTTCACGCTAATATCTGTCGTAATTTTTGCAGAATATTTCCCATCTAAGATTTTTTTATTTATTTAATTTTTTTTAAATAACAGTGCTCCAAATATTTATGCTACAGTAATGTATCCAAACATTTGTCTTTACCTTTCTTCGTGGAGTCTTCAAAAAACGGCCACGTACGTATCTGTACAATCGTGACGCACAAAGGGCGTTGGCGCGCTTGATCATCTTTGACAAGACGGATGCTCTTAGACGAGCAATGTGAATCGCGCAATCACAGATATCTTTCGTTATCATAAAACGTGTTCAGCGAGGAAGCCAAACCTTCCGCGCTGTCTTGACAATTCTCAAAACGAAATAACGAACATACACTTGATACTACATCTGAACTTCATCGACTGTGCCACGCTTTGGAAACTAATGAAGTCACACTATACAAAGTGTTTCAAAACTCGACGGCAAAACTTCAGGAATGGATCCCTCATATAACAAGAAGGAAAAAGTCTAATAAACATTGGTTCTAAAATGTATACCTTAACGCTACGTGCAATTCTTTGTTTAGATACTGTTAAACACGGCTTTTCTACTACAAGCTCTTTGCTTTCCATTTTTTGGGATGACATAGTAGGGAACAAAGCAAGAAAAAATGTCCAATGGACATAGGCTCCAAAATTCGTACCTTAAGAGCTATGAATGCTTCTTCAAATGAAGAGATATGTTTCACAGCAGCGAATATCAACATGAGCAGATAAATCTTAAGTTACGCATTTTAGAGCCTATATTTACTGGACATATTTTTCTTGTTTTGGTCCGTACTACGTTCCCCCACAAAGTTTAAAGTTAAGAGTTTGTAGTAGAAGAGGTTTGTTTCACAAGATCTAAGATGAAGATTTGCTCATAACTTTTAACGCAAGCATTTCAGAGAGCATGTTTACTAGACTTCTTTTCCTTCCAGTTATAGGAATCCATTCCTGAAATTTGCCGTTGAGTTTTGAAAGACTGTATATATGGGGTATACCGTAATTGTAATCTTTCAGGGGTAGAAGATGGAACTCTGTAGATAAAGTTTTGATAAGGAACCCAGGTCCGGAAATGTGTCGCTTGGGTATAAAATATAAGAGGCAGGAAAACGAAATCGAGACAGATGGAAAAAAGTAAGTAAAGTGTTTATTATTTCAAAAGTAATCGCCATGACTGTTAATACATTCATCCCACTGTGAGAGAAGACGGTCAATGGCTTCATGGAAAAATATTTACTGATGTCTACGGAACCCATGATTGCACGCATGCGTGCAGCTCTTCGTCGGAAGAGAACCAACGACCACGAATATCTCCAATAATATGGAAACCCTATGGGGGTACATCGGGAATGTATGCATGAAGTGTAAGGGCTTTCCAACGAAACTTTTACAGCGTAGTCGAAACCATCTTGACGACTTGTGAACACAGTCCCGCTCTCTCCCATACGATTTCCTTATTTTTGGTACACTGAAGAAAGACATTCGTGGTCATAGATTTGCTTCCGTGGTAGATGTGCACGCCTGGATGCAGAGTTCCGTAGGCAACCGCAAACATTTCTCCACGAAAGCATTGACCGTCTTGTCTCACAGTGGGATAAATTTATTAAGGGTTATGGTGATTATTTTTGAAATAGTAAACAATTTACTTATTCTTTTTTCATCTGTCTCATCTTCATTTGACTGCCCCTTATAACTTTGAATACCAGATCACTTTCAAATATCCCATTTCACGGCACGCACATAAATAGAGAAAAGGGCGCCGTCGTCTGTCCCTGCTGTAATTAGGATGTTATGTAACATTTTCGTTCGAATAAAACAACGACTGCGAGGAACCGGTACGTTCGCAACTAGGAGACATGACTGTGGTGCTTCGCGGTCGCGCTGCACTCTCCGCATCGAAGAACTCCTCTTTCGTCACGTAGAAGCGTACCCGAGGACGAGTACTCGAAACACTGCCCCTGCAAAGTGTCCCTGTGGACCGCACAAGTCAGAGATGATTGCCTCCGCTGTTTGCATACCGTGAAGTGGGAGGCATGAAAACGATCCGATCTTCAAACTTACGTACAAACTAAAGCTGTCGATGAAATACCTATACATCGATTCCTTTTAAAAATCTCGATATTATATCGACGATATTTCCTCCACTGATATATCGCTATCGAAATGGCAATATCGAATGCCGATATTTTTATTTTGTATTATACACTTTCCGCAATTTTTGGTAGATATTTGATACTGTTCTTTTGAAAATGTTGTAGAACATTATTTTACTTTCACTATGTGAAGGAGTCTTGCTACTTTTTGAGTTCTCAACAAGTCCAGTCTTTATCTTTCACTGTGTGAAGCAAGTATAGGTGGCACAAAGAAGAAGTCCGATGCCACTAGTTGGCGGGAGGGGGGGGGGGGGGTGAATGGAATAACAACATCTCCTATATGAAGAAATAGCACACCAGGTGTGTTAAAAAAAATTAGAACAACTGGTGTGCTATTTCTTCACACTGGCATTCTACAAAAACAGTTGCTGAAAATTATGAACAAAAATCTAAATGACAAGACCGGGGTGGGGGGGGGGGGGGGGGGGGAGGCGTGTGAGGGAAAATGCTGACGTAATCTACGCTCGCCGCTACCAATAGAGACTGCAACCTTTAACTTCGCCACGCAATTTTGAATTTTGATGCTGCGACTTCTAGTTCACTGGCGTTTGCATAAATGAAAAACCAGGAAGTCGACATGAAACGTTCCGGACTAATCCAATATAGAACGAAACTGAACGACGAACCCGTCGGACACTTTTCATGGCGTCACTTACATGCAGTTATCATTGTTAGCAAAGTGATTATCGCCAAGCGTGTACATGCATCGTTCTCCTTTCAGTTTTAGTTCTGAAAAGGGATAAGTAGACTGCTAGCTTGTTGATGTACGGAATATCAAATAATAAATCAATACTTGAATATACAGCTCTGAAACCGACAGTATATTTGCGAAGTGCAGCCGATATTTTTATAGAACTGTTCGTCGATACATTTTTTAAGTCGATACATGAATACGTTTTCCCGATACAGCGAGGATCTACAAAGATATTTTTAAAATGTCGATATATTTAAAAATAGCAAAAGTCCGAGTCCTTATGAAAACCTTATCTACTAAGTCCCTTCTGCAGAACACAGAAACCTGTAACATGAATTATGGGACACCCTGTCTACACCGAAGAGTTTGTCGAGAAACTTCGAGTTGTGACTTTTGACTTACAAACTACAGTCGATTCATACGATTGTCAGATGATTGTTTTTTTTCCAACACTTGCTTGTCAGCACTGACTTGAGTGCTGCCACAATCTGAACAACCACAAAACTTTTTTTTGGTGGAGCTCGTGTTCATCCAGTATAAAACTTAAATGTTCTAACTTTGTATGCGTTTCGCGTCACAAATAAATCATTAGAAGAAAATACATTTTTGATGGAATGAAGTGAATGAAAATAACAAGGAAGGAAAGTTAAAATTACGTCCCGTCGACGATAAAGTCATAATGGACGGAGCCCAAGCTCTCTGATTGGGGAAAGAATTCGGCCATGTCCTTTACATAGAAACCATTCCGACGTTTGCTTTATGCGATTGGGGCAAAACATGGGAAACACGAGCCATGATGACCTGGCGTGTAGGGGAAAGGAGGGTAAAGTGGCCAGGTTGGAAAAATTGGCCACTGCTTATTTGATGTCTTCATCAGTGCTGCTTCCTACCGAGAAGTAGTCAAACTAGCTGTAATCGACACAATTAGTGTTGTCAGTGACGTTGACAAAGGAAGCTTTCGCCATTATCTTTCTGTGAAAATGGCCGAGCGGTTCTATGCACTACAGTCTGGAACCGTGCGACCTCTACGGTCGCAGGTTCGAATCCTGCCTCGGGCATGGATGTGTGTGATGTCCATAGGTTAGTTAGGTTTAAGTAGTTGTAAGTTCTAGGGGACTGATGACCTCAGTTGTTAAGTCCCACAGTGCTCAGAGCCATTTGAAACATTTTTTTTTTTTTTCTGTGAAAACATTTAGGTTTTTCGATCGTTTGATGTAAGATAAGTCACTTATACTACTTTAGTTGCTTCACTTTTATGTAGAGCAATAGCTTTTTTCGAGAGCATGGTTCGCGCAATGCCTTTTGGCTTGCAAATATAAGTCACTGTCATTTCCTTGAACTGTATTGTTACGGGTGTGAGCCACTGAGACAGACATGGCTTTCGATCGTGACAACTGGCCACGCTGCACGTCGGGAAAAGTACCCAAGCTGGCCACCATTCTCGACAATCATTTTCAATCTGTTTGTCCCAAGATAATTAGCTAATTCCATATTTTATGCATAGTACTAGAATTGAAATTAAAACTTTGAAAATCGTTTTACACACGGAACTAATATTCGTTATACTGCTCTTCCGCAAGGTTTTTCAGGAGCTTCAAGATGCTAAGAAGATACATCCAGAAAAAAGGACAACAAACATGGGACCCTGTTGCGATGCAAAAGGTAATTGAAGCGGTAAGGAATGATAACATGTGTCGGTCGCGGTGGCCGAGCGGTTCTAGGCACTTCCGTCCGGAACCGCGAGACTGCTACGGTCGCAGGTTCGAATCCTGCCTCGGGCATGGATGTGTGTGATGTTCTTAGGTTAGTTAGGTTTAAGTAGTTCTAAGTTCTAGGGGACAGATGACCACAGATGTTAAGTCCCGTAGTGGTCAGAGCCATTCGAAACATTTGATAACATGTCCTTTTCAGCAGCAGCAAAACAATTCAATATTCTAGGTTATACGCTAAAACGAAGAGTTCTGGGGAAAAGCGAGCAAGAAATCCTTAATTAATTTTTTGAAACAGGAAAGCAGTCTTATGCAATTACAGTAATGTCCTGCAGCGATTAGTATTCCAGTCGGCGAAGCGCAGCAGAATACCACGTCGTTTCAACAAAGAGACTGAAATGGCAAGACCGGGTGGGTAAGATGTCGGAGCTGTAATCGCTGGGCTCACGAGGACAATTTCATGAGCCATAAATTGTGAATGAATTAGACTGTAATAGTAACCCATAATTAATCGTTTATTTTTCTATTGATACCACTAGGAATTGCGACCTTTTTGTGCCAACAATGTATTGCTATACGTTTCTTTCTCATTCATATTGTTGTTCTCTTAATAATAATCAATGGTGAAATATGAACCACAAGCGAACCCATTTTTTGAAACTAAACATCCTATTTGGGAATGGCGACAAAGGTCTGGCCACTTTATCCCACTAGGTAGGGAAAACACTACCCATTTCGCCATTCACTACCCTGATAGATCAGACTTACAAGAGTAATTGCTTGTAAATTACATTTTCCTATTTGATGTTAAATTTAATAAGAAAAGGAAACTCTCATTGATGTCTTCCGGGGTGATATTTTTCTCATCACTGGAGTACAACTACTACTGACGTTCTGTGCACAGATCGAGTAACTTGAGACCCTACTTCATATCCCTTCTCAACTCCCTTTCATAACCTCCGACTCATCTACAGCGAGGTGACGAAAGAAGTGTGATGCCTCCAAATATTGTGCTCAGCAAATATTGTGCAGCAGCTCGACGTGTCGTAGACTCAACAAGTCGTTGGAAGTCCCCAGCAGAAATAATGAGTCATGGTGCCTCATAGCCGTCCATAATGGGGAAAGTGTTACCGGTGCAGGATTTTGTGCACGAACTATGTCCCATAAATTTCCAGTGGGATTTATGTCGGGCGATCTTGGTGGCCAAATTGTTCCAGAATGTTCTTCACACCAATCGCGAAGACTTGTGGCCTGGTGACATGGCACATTGTCATCCATAAAAATTCTATCGTTGTTTGGGAATACGAAGTCCACGAATGCCTGCAGGTGGGCTACCATAACCATTTCCAGTCAGTGATCGATTCATTCCGTGTAAACACGGCCCACACCATTATGGAGCAGCCACCAGCTTGCACAGTGCCTTGTTGACAATTCGGGCCCATGAGTTCATGGGATCTGCACCACACCCAAACCCTACCACCACCTCTTACCAACTGAAATCGGGACTCATCTGACCAGACCACGAGCCTAGGAGAGGCGCTGCAGGCGATGTCTGCTGTTAGCAAAGGCACTCGCGTCGGTCGTCCTCTGACATAGGCCATTAACTCCCAGTTTCGTCTCACTGCCTTAAGGGATAAGTTAATCTTACGTCCCGCATTGATTTCTGCAGTTATTTCGCTCATTGTTGCTTGTCTGTTAGCACTGACAAGTCTAGGCAAACGCAGATGCTCTCGGTCGTTAAGTGAAGGCCATCGACCACTGCGTTGTCTAAGGTGAGAGATAATAACTGAAATTTGGTGTTCTCGGCACACCCTTGACACTGTGGATCTCGATATATTGAAATCCCCAAGGATTTTCGAAATGGAATGTCCCATACATCTAGCACCAACTACCATTCCCCGTTCTACGCCTCTTAATCACCTTCGTGCTGCTATAATAATGGTGGAAAACTCTTCACATGAACAACCTGAGTACAAAAGACAGTTTCACCACCCATTGCCTTTTTATATCTTGTGTACGCGATATGTACCGCCATCCGTATATGTGCAAATTGCTGTCCCATGACTTTCACCTCATTGTAGCCATTTTATTTCCTGCTCCAGTTACAAATGGAACGAGGAAAAAAGATTTTGTGTATGCCTCTGTACAAGTTCTAATTTCTCATATCTTATCTTCGCTGTTCTTACGCGAAATGCATGTTGGCGCCAGCAGAATCGGTCTCCATGCTATCTCCTTTATAGATGGGCCACATTTTCCTAAAATTCTCCCAATAAATCGAAGCCTAGATATTTAATCTAAATGACTGTGTCAAGCAGCACACCACTAATACTGTATTCGAAGTAGTAATAACGTATTCGAACATTTACAAGTGCTTTTCCTACTCATGTAAGCCAATTAACTTTTTCTACATTTGTAGCAAGCTGTAAGTCATCACACCGAATAGAAATTTCGTCTAAGTCATCCTGTATCCTTTTGCAGTCACTCAACGACGAGACTTTGCGGAATCTACATCTACATCCATACTCCGCAAGCCACCTGACAGTGTGTGGCGGAGGGTACCTTGAATACCTCTATCGGTTCTCCTTTCTATTCCAGTCTCGTATTGTTCCTGGAAAGAAAGATTGTCGGTATGCCTCTGTGTGGGCTCTAATCTCTCTGATTTTATCATCATGGTCTCTTCGCGAGACATATGCAGGAGGGAGCAAAATACTGCTTGACTCCACGGTGAAGGTATGTTCTCGAAACTTCAACAAAAGCCCGTACCGAGCTACTGAGCGTCTCTCTTGCAGAGTCTTCCACTGGAGTTTATCTGCCATCTCTGTAACGCTTTCACGATTACTAAATGATCCTGTAACGAAGCGCGCTGCTCTCCGTTGGATCTTCTCTATGTCTTCTATCAACCCTACCTGGTACGGATCCCACACCGGTGAGCACTATTCAAGCAGTGGGCTAACAAGTGTACTGTAACCTACTTCCTTTGTTTTTGGACTGCATTTCCTTAGAATTCTTCCAATGAATCTCAGTCTGGCATCTGCTTTACCGACGATTAATTTTATATGGTCATTCCATTTTAAATCACTCCTAATGCCTACTCCCAGATAATTTATGGAATTAACTGCTTCCAGTTGCTGACCTGCTATATTGTAGCTAAATGATAAAGGATCTTTCTTTCTATGTATTCGCAGCACATTACACATGTCTACATTGAGATTCAATTGCCATTCCCTGCACCAAGCGTCAATTCGTTGCATATCCTCCTGCATTTCAGTACAATTTTCCATTGTTACACCCTCTTGATATACTACAGCATCATCCGCAAATAGCCCCAGTGAACTTCCGATGTCCGTGAATACTACGGATTTATCAGCAACCAGTCGCAGACTGTTGCTCATCTTATCCGTCATATCATTTATACATATATAGAAAAAGAGCAGTCCTGTCACACTCCCTGAGGCACTCCTGACAACATCCTTGTCTCTAAAGAACACTCGTCGTCGAGGACAAAGTACTAAACTATTTTGTAAAAATCTTCGAGCCAGTCATATCTGGGAACCTATTTCGTATACTGGGACTTTCGTGACATCTGCTGTGGGCCACAGTGTCAAACGCTTTCCTGGAAAACTAGGAATATGAAATCTGCCTGTTGCTCTTCATCCATGACTCGCAGCATATCATGTGAGAAATGGTAAGTTGAGTTTCACATGAGCTATGCTTTCTAAATCCTGATGACATGAGAATAGAAACTTTTCTGTCTCAAGGAAGACCATTTGCCTTTCTGCCATGCTTCACCACGACAACGTGATTGCACGCACATGGCTTGATGAACACTCCATACAGTTCACGACCATGGCTAGGCCCCCAGAGTGGACGTTGTTATTAAACCAGTCGAGCACATACGGGTTGCTCTCGATGCCCGAGTATGCTCGATGAGCCCGGGACCAACCACACAAGGAAAGTTAAGAGTAGCGTTGCAAGATGCGTGCACCAGTATCTCTCCACAACGATCTTAATACCTCGTAGAGTCCGTTCCTGGATTTCCCACTGCAGTTTTGAGGACTCGTGGAGAAGTGACTTTCTGTTAATACAACAAACACCCAGTGCCTTATCATAACTTCCGATCACTCAGTGTACTTAAATTACAGTTTGCATATTATTGAACTATACTTCGATTTCGAGACTCTCAGTGGCCTTAAGGGTCATGGATGAAAGCCGATCTCACTTCTTTATTCTGACGCACAACAGCTGATTTGTCGTCAGTGTTCGACTAGCGTCAGATAATAATGATTGAAAGATACGTTTTGAATCTGGAAGAACGCAGTGATATCAGCCGGCCGCTATCTTATCGATGGCAGATAAGTTCGCAGCACTGCACACAGTGCGCCAGGCAATCATCGGAGATGAGGAACCTAGTCATTTTCATATTGCTGTTCGTGTTCGGAGCTGTTTTTATAGCTGGTGAGTAAACAATTCTCTTTTAAGATGTATGATACGACGCTCTAGAAATTTCTTTGATTATTTGAAACTAAGAAATTTCGAGATTAGCATCCAATGAATCCAGAGTGTGTCTGACAAGTCCCTTAGATCGCGCAATGGCCGCCACGACTCGTAAGCCGTCTGCAGAATGATACCGATCTATTCTGTCTGCTGTGTCGATAGTTGTCATAATTTCTTACGAATCATCCGAAGTATTAAAATAACATTCAACTATAAGATCTGAAAGGAATTATTTCCATGAAGTATGCATTTGTGCTTAACAATAACCGTAATAACACTTGTCGCTATTCTTGAAGCGATGAAACCGACAGTACGGTGTGGTATCTGTCAGTACAGATGTGACCTTTTCCTTGTGACAAATTCTACATAGCTATTTATCGGGAATTGAATGACATGGGATGCTATCGGTATAAGAGCTCCAGACTCATCGGAAAAAGCTACTTCCGCGACCAAAGAGTAGCGGTACAGTAACTGTTCTTCTCTTCCGAAGATGGTGCATACTATCAACCACAGGGCAAAAGAAACGAAACTGCTGAAATTACTTATGAACTACTTGTCGCGGGGTATTACTGTGGGTCTATTTTTCAGGCTTGACCTGTATCCTTACGCTGTGACTAGTGTTTTCACGTCGATTAACACAATGCCGGTATAGCTGCGATTTACCACAGACATGCTGTTCGTACCGCCGGAAAATGTGTACCACATGTAAGACAAAAAGATCGATATTGATGTAATATACTTATCAGATATGTTAAGTTAGTGGTGGTCACCTCCATAGTAGAACCCGTTCCATTCCACACGGTTCTTTTTCGTTTCTTCTCAAGACACATCTGCACGCTGTTATCACGGTTGCTTAGCAGCTCCGGTGTTTTACCCTTCCGCCGGATCACAAGAGTTCACGGTCGAAAAACTGTCTTGTTCTAACTCACAGTTAATAATATTTACATAGTAAAGCGAGGAGACTTCCATTTCGTGTCGAGGAACCAGCCAAAGCGACATAAATAAGTATAGAACAGCGTATAAAGTTTTGCATTTTAAGAGAAAACCAACGCACTATACAAGAGCGCATGAATAAATTAAACCTCTGTTTTTAAGCATTTCGTCAAGAAAAACTTGGCTTCGGCGGAAATTCTGCAGTTGTTTTGTTAAGCCTTTAGATTGTTTAATGATTTGGTTGTGAGGAATTGTGAATTTAAAGGCTCCTTAATATTGAGGAAAAGACGTGTGGGGGTATTAATATCTCCATAGTCTTACCGTTGTTTAAGTCTCTTTGGTTATACACTCGAATAAACGTATAACGATTTTTTAAATTCACGATTGTCTGGTAACAAAGTGTATACGTTAAGTTTACTGTTTTCTACTCTTATGAGTCATCATCATAACTAAAAAAAAATACAGAAACGGGAAAAACAAAGTTACTATTAAGTATAAAAAATAAAAACTACAGAATAAAATAGAAAAGTAAATCTCCCCATATCTTGTTACAATAGTAACTTGACGGACAGTCACCTAATACTCGTCTTCGTCATTTGACATCAACTGCTGTTTCTGCTCACGTGTCGTACTTACAAAAAGGAACAGCGACTAAGCATATGTAAAAACATTATTGTTAAAGACGCATAATTATTTTGCCAGCACAGGATCACAAAATAAAAAAGTAGAATTAAATGACAAATATCTCAGAACAGCCGCCAGCGTTCGCGATCTGGAGGCAGGCTCTTATTTTCTTATTATTCTTTTCTGTTGGGGTTGTGTGTCCACAACGGATAGGTTGGTCAAGACAAATGTAGTCTAATGCAACAGTGTCAAATATCACGTAACGAAGCTTCTGTGGAAATATATGAACGTAAAGCTACAGCAATGCAGAGTGGTGAAAGGTTTAGATTTAAATATGGCACTGGACGAAGAAAAGTAGCTTGTGTAAAATTTGCAACAATGCGAGCTCTCCATTGGAACCGTTGTTATTAAAAGCAAAACTATGATAATTATGAACACCTGGCGAAAACTAAATTCGATGAAGCAGCATAACAGTGGACGAACAAAAGTGTGTGTTTTAAGGGTTATTTTTTTCTTTACTTAGAAATGTGTGCTACAGACTTGCAAGGATACATTTGTGGGAATTTCACCCTCGAGTGACGATCTGTTGTGTGCGATTACCTCTGCCAGACATTTCTTTGGAGTGTTGCATGAGTTAGTTGTTTGCTTTTTCTATAGTCTCAGGATATTTCAAATGTGCTCAGGAATGTTACAAATAAAATATCGTCAGTCTTATTCCGTAGTCTGCTTGACTATCGTTCCTGTACCCACCTACCTGCGATTCTCACATACCCCCATTATGATGGTCAAAGTAACATACACAGGGGGCTGCAATATATTCTCTTCGCCTTTACCATGGGCTTTTATTTCATTAGCTGGTTTATTTATTAGAATAACGATTAGAAAATTATAGGGAACACTAACAGAAGTGCTTTAAAACACCCTGCACGGTTACGACATAAAACTGTTGTTAAAGTTGATGTTAAGCATCCGTCTATAAGAACGAACAAAGGGAGTCGACTTTCTTTGAAATAAGATATGTCCAAATCTTCCGTAACCAGACACAATTTTCCGTTACATGTAACATCTAACATTATTTCTTGTTAGCTCACTGTACTCGCCTGAGTGTTCGCCCTCTCTGTCTTCTCGTGGCTACGAAGATGTCTTCTAAGTTTAAGTAATTCAAATATTAAAATTTTGAAAATATGTTTGATGTCGTGTCTTAAATGAACAGCTTTCTTTCTTTGTACAAACAAGTTCTATCGTCACTATTCTAACAAAAGTAATATCAGGACTTTATACGGTTTATTTTGTTCTTTACTTAGAAATGTTCTCCTAATGACTTACAAAGATTTACCCGTGGGGACTTCGCCTCCAAGCGACGATCTGCCGTGCGCGATTACTTCTGCCAGATGTTTTCCTTGGAGTGTTGCGTAAGATTTTTCTATAGTCTCAATGTATCGCACATGTGCACAGGAATATTGCGGATAAAATATTGTCAGTCTTATTCCACAGTCGGCTCCAGTGTCGTTCCCAGTACGTATCTTCATTGTGATGGTCGAAGTATTTAGATTAGAGTTGCACAGGTCCAGATATCCTACATGCAAACGAAATGGGTTAAAAGCAATATATAATTATAGAGAAAACTTAAATCACGGACATTATAAGCCGGTTTGGAAGGCACGACCAAAAATAATGACTAGAACAGAACATTCGAAGAAAACATTATAGGAGATTTAAGGATTAATAAAAAATAAAATTCCCAGTAAACATGATTGTTTTTATTTGCGACTAACTCCAGTAAGTATGTGTGCATTAAACACACACACACGCACACGCACGCGCACACACGCATGCGCGCACGCCTTATGTAAACTTGTGAAAATTATAAACTTATGACAAAGGCATAGTGTTTATACAGATCAGACCGCTGCAACAGGCCACCGAGAAATATACCCACAACGAATAAATGTACTGAGACTCTGTTTTCGACGAGTTTTAGCGGATAATAAGGCGAATTTTATAACGTATAAAGCATCCTCAACACTATTAGGCAAGGGGTCGTAGCGCTTAAAGTTCTGGCAACTAGACTCCTTTCGGCAATAGCGGGTTTCAGTTCCTCATCCGTCCTTCTGCTCTGTCTCTAATGACATAGTCATCCACGGGACGTTAATCTTTTTTCCGTCATTTTTCATCGAGACTCGGGGCTCTCTCGAAATTATCAACATTAAATGAACTATGTATGCAACAAACAGTACTTGCAATCCGGGCTCGGTGACATTTACAGGCAATTCTTGGCAGGCAAGATGCATCACCAGACCTCAATACGTTGTCTGCTCGACGACTCGCCACCCAGAGTATTCATGGGAGCAGTAGTTGTCCAGGCACCCGGAGATTTCACGAAGAGAGCTGTCGCGTTGGTTAAAACACTGGTCTGATTTTCGAGAGAGGTGAGGTTCAAATGCCTATTCTGTCAATCTGAAATCTGATGCAGGTTTCCCATGATTAATTGAAAGTACGTCAGGTGAATACCGGGACGGTTTCCTTAAACATTGTCATAAGACTCAGCTCTTTATCTCTAATGACCTTGTTCTCAGCGGCACGGAAAGATCAAGTCCATAGGAACTTGTGTGCCAGCAGATGCTATCAAAGAGGCCAGCCGTGCGAATAATTGCTCCAAATACATTACGTTCGAGCTGACCCAATGACAGTTATTAGTGCTTAATTGATGGCATAATCAAAAGAGTGTCACCAGCTTAAGCCAAATTTTCTTAGAGTTGTATGTGCGCCAGAAATGTGTCGGAGATACTGTAAAACTCCTACATTCATCCCAGTCTCTGAGAATCTATAGCAAGGAAAGATGTAGTCCGTGGAATCATCTTGTTCTCTTAGTGGATGTCGTGGTGATGAGCATTCTCCTTCACTTCAACTTTTCGCTGCCATTGCATTGGCTCTTGCATGTAAAAGGAAGTGGCAGCTTCTCAACCAATGTTCTCCTTTAGCACTGCCCTTAACTGCTGATCGCCATCATTGTGTATCCTGGTCCAACATGTGGCAGAAACTGTACTGTTTGCCTGAATCTTCCAGACATGCTCCATCTCTCGACCTCAGCATTTCCACCCACTACGACAGGTGTCAGTAAGCTTTTCCCCAACAATGTTCAAAGAATGATTACAATTATTTTTTCCAACTGGTCTGCTTTGTTTACATAATGTAATCAGTAGTTCTAGAGGATTTGACTTTTTCTATTTCGTTACACGACTTCGGTAAAACCTTCTTGTGATTCCATCTTTCCAACGCACATTGACGGTGGGGTACTATAATAGCGACGTTTACACATGTCTCGTATAGACTTACCTTTGCTGTATCTTGTGTCTGCAAAATGATTTTTGTAGGCTTTACTCCTCCTAATCTAACGTAGAAGAGTAGTAGCCACCAAATCTTTTATCTTCATCCAATTTTTCTTAGGCAGCATATGTTTAAATATAATTTATCCCTTTCATGCTGAGCAAAGTGTTTCGTTAGTGCTTTCATTTATCCTGTCGGGAATCCTCTTGTTTTTCATTCTCTGTAAGTGTCTGTAACATCTCAGCCTTGATGTTTCCATCCTGTTCTGCAAGTGGTCGCCGGCTGCAGTGGCCGAGGGGTTCTAGGCGCTCCAGTCAGGAACCGCGCGACTGCTACGGTCGCAGGTTCGAATCCTGCCTCGGGCATGGATGTGTGTGATGTCCTTAGGTTAGTTAGGTTTAAGTAGTTCTAAGTTCCAGGGGACTGATGACCTCAGATGTCAAGTCCCATAGTGCTTAGACCCATTTGAACCATTTGCAAGTCTTCCTCTTTCACTGTTTCCCTTTCCTTTTCATTCTTCATGCTATCTCTTCTTATTACCCCCAACCTACTTCCCAAGAACTTGATTTCACATGCCTGCAATCTGCTCACATCTCTTTTCTTCATTACCCATGTTTTACATGCATAGGTCAGTATGCTGTCTCACGTAAACCTAAAATCAAATAGATGTTTTTTTCTCCTAGCATATGGCGTCATATCGCTCCCAGTCTTCATATACAGTTCGATGTCATAGATTACGTCACATTTCCTGTTCCAAGCAGACTGTTTATGTGTAGTAATTCCGTGTAAACGTCTTGATCACTAAAAATTTTATTTCTCAAGCGTTTCCAATAATCGTCATCGATAATTTATGCTAGGAAACCTCATGTAAGTGAGCAATACTAGAAAAACGTACAATACCATTTGCAGTTGCTGTTAGGTGTATTTGCAAAAGATGCTATTTTGAGACGCCTGGCATGCGATTTCTTAAAATAACATCTTTTGCAAATACGCCTAATGGCAATTGCACATATGATAGTAAGTTTTGCTTGTATTGCTCACTTGCATAAGCTTCCTTAAGCGTACTTTATCTTATGACAATTACTCGAAACGTGTCATAAATGAAGTTTTTAGCGATCACGACGTTTCCATGGAATTACTACATGCCAAGTCTGGATGTTTGCGCACCTTGAAAATGGATGACTTCACCGCCGGCCGGAGTGGCTGAGCGGTTATAGGCGCTACAGTCTGGAACCGCGCGACCGGTACGGTCGCAGGTTCGAATCCTACCTCGGGCATGGATGTTTGTGGTGTCCTTAGGTTAGTTAGGTTTAAGTAGTTCTAAGTTCTAGGGGACTGATGACCTCAGAAGTTAAATAAGTCCCATAGTGCTCAGAGCCATTTGAACCTTTTTTTTTATGAGTTCACCAGTCAAATGGAACAGACTCTTTGGACTAACGTACTGCTGCAGTTATTTAGCCTCACTATATCTTCATTGTAACTAGCGGGCTGCGTTTTACTTTTGCGTCTGGCTAGAAGTGGGAAACGCCAACTAGCTTAACATACGGCTCTAGTTGGCTGCTCCTATTAAAACAAACCAGCTTCGGCGCATGATGTACTAGCTGCGTTCAAAAAATAAAGGGAATTTTTGTTTTTTGTAAATAATTAAATATTGGTCTGCATCAGTGTTATCCTCTTCAAAATATTCCTCATTATATTTTATCCACTTACGCCAGCGCCTTATTCAATCCCTTAAAGACACCTGAAACTCTGTCTTTCGGGGACTTTTAAACTCTCTCGGCGTAGTTAACCTATGCTTGTAAAGCGACGGAAGTGTTATTTTCGGCCAAAAATTCACAAACAGGCAACAAAAAGTAACGCAAAAGCCATGAACTGCTTCGCCACAAAGTATGTGGTTTGTTTTTCGGATTGCTTCAGACAAATATCCTTGAACTTGTAATTATCACTCCTTATTGAGTGTTCGACCTTTTTGTAAGAACTAATAGTGTACTATGTCGTTAAAATAAAAGACCGCAGTGAGCATAACTTTCTCACATTACCGCACTTGTCGATATTTTCTCGATCTTAGCTATCTATAAGGCTTCCATCGGGATGACTAAGCCTTAGTTTCGATGCCACGTGCGTAAACGCATCATTCATCACCTGTTACGAACATTTCAGTAGTTCTGCATTGCTGCTGATTTCATCTAGAACTTGCATTCGCCACTGTGTTTGTTCGAAATTTAACAGTTTTAAACAGTTTTTGCTGCTACACATTTCATACTAAAAACTTCCATAAATATTCATGCCATAACCCAATTGATACATTTTTATCATCAGAGAATTCTCTGAGTGTGATACGCCGTCAGTGCAAAATCATTTCTTTTACTTCTGCCGCGATTTTATCAGTTGTTGATTTGCCGGGGTTGTCGACGGCGCTATCTTAAACACCAATACCCTGCATTCTTCGAAATGTGTATACAACTCCTAAGTAATTGTTTTACTCAAAGCAGGCTTATCGAAGGTATTATATTGAACATTTCTAAAATTTTAGTGCATTTTATTTCGTTTTCGTAACAAAATTTAACAAATGTTCTGTGATACATTTCGTACAAAATAAATACTTGGCGATACTGCCAAAACACATGAAACCTTTTTGACAGATGGCAACAGAATAAACATCCGATATGGCTGACAGTGTACAGATACTTGAATTAAAACTTTTGGGCTGAGACGCTGTGGTCGATATACAGGGTATTTATAAATGAATATCGGGATTTTAACGCTTTATAATATTTATTACATTAAACTTACAGTTATAAATTATATGTCAAATGAAAGAGCAACTCAAACAGTTTTACCAAGAACCTTATTAATGTCCAATGTGAGCACCATTTGTCACACGGCACACATCAAGTCTATAGCCCAAGCGCTGGATAGGCCATAAGGGGCCCAATGACAGGGCTTGTTTTGCATGGCCTCCACGTTCACCTGACCTAACGCAATGTGATTTTTTCCTTTGGGGCTTCATCAAGGATTGTGTGTACGTGCCTCCGCTACCAGCTGACCTCCCTGAATTAAGAAACCGGATTGAAGCAGCTGTTGCTACAATCATTGAAGACACACTTATCAACGTTTGGGAAGAACTCGGCTACAGACTTGATGTGTGCCGTGTGACAAATGGTGCTCACATTGAACATTAATAAGGTTCTTGGTAAAACTGTTTGAGTTGCTCTTTCATTTGACATGTCATTTGTAACCGTAAGTTTAATGTAATAAACATTATAAAGCGTTAAAACCACGATATTCATTTATAAACGCCCTGCAGTTGTCTCTTTATCTTCGAAGATCTCCCGCACTCGGAGACGAAACGTGGGGGAATAGTTTTATGTATCTCAGCCCGGAAGTTTTAACTGAAGCAAACACGGCTGTGAAAGTCAACATGGTATGACTTAGAGGTGAGCGAGAATTCGCGTGTCTGTTACAAATCACAGTATGTAAATAAGTTATACACAACTGCAACCAGTCACTTTTTTTTCAATAATAATGCTTTATTACATGAACCGGTTTTCGAACCCTTTCGGGTTCATCTTCAGATGATTTTGGGAGGATCCGGGAAGTTACATCATTACTGGTAGTAGCATAATGCTGGGTGCTGGTTCTATGGCAGAAAGATGGGTCACACTTTAATGTATCGCCTTGACTATTGCTTATCTGTCGATATGGATGTAAATTTAGTTTTTACTTACTGCAACAGTAATGATGTAACTTCCCGGATCCTCCCGAAATCATCTGAAGATGAACCCGAAAGGGTTCGAAAACCGGTTCATGTAATAAAGCATTATTATTGGAAAAAAGTGACTGGTTGCAGTTGTGTATAACTTACTTACATTCAATATACAGTCACGGTTCTAAAATATGCGTAATGGATAAGCATAACAAATCACAGTGATTGAGAAGTCATACATATCACAATAAGAACTTTACAAAATCTGGTTGCGGTTTCAGCCACAACAAAAAGGCGCAAGTAGCACATTACAATCGACACCGTGTGCTATCTGTTCTCCGAATTTCGGACTTCTTCCTGTGAAACTTATGTCATGCTACCGAGTCCAGCTGCGATTTCAGTGACAAGTTGCAAGTAGAGGACGCAAGTAGCAATTAAAAGCCGGCCGGAGTGGCCGTGCGGTTCTAGGCGCTACAGTCTGGAACCGAGCGACCGCTACAGTCGCAGGTTCGAATCCTGCCTCGGGCATGGATGTGTGTGATGTCCTTAGGTTAGTTACGTTTAATTAGTTCTAAGTTCTAGGCGACTGATGACCTCAGAAGTTAAGTCGCATAGTGCTCAGAGACATTTGAACCATTTTTGAGCAATTAAAAAGCGCTGTTAACATTCAACGCTATGTGCCACCTGATGCCCTAAATTCGCACTACTATTTTTCTTTATGACACGCTATCGAATCTAATTGCGATTCCTGTGACAAGTCGCAACTAAAAGTCGCAAGTAGCAACTAAAAAGCACAGTTAATACTAGATGCCGCCATCTATTGACATATGTCCGCACTTCGTTCTAAGAACCTTGAGTCCCACGATATGGATGTATTACGTATCTATGGTCGAAGAAATGAACCAGGAAGCTAGTTTGCTCTGATCCCGGAAGTTTCATGAGATATTTAAACATATTTTTCATCATAAAACCTAAAACTGCAGTGTAATTTCAGAAAACAGATGATGGATAAATCTGCGATGAGTATTCCGATGCGTATTACACACATGTATCATAAATAAACTACTAAAAATGCAATCTTGGTGTCTACTACGTAACTTTTACCAAATGTTTAACAGTTGTATTCACAAGACTAATAATTTTTTTCTGACAGCACAATACGTAGTTAGACTTATGTCTGTATTTTCGAATATTGCATAAATACTTTCCCAATGTCAACGTATAGCTGCCAAGTAGCCGGCCGAAGTGGCCGTGCGGTTAAAGGCGCTGCAGTCTGGAACCGCAAGGCCGCTACGGTCGCAGGTTCGAATCCTGCCTCGGGCATGGATGTTTGTGATGTCCTTAGGTTAGTTAGGTTTAACTAGTTCTAAGTTCTAGGGGACTAATGACCTCAGCAGTTGAGTCCCATAGTGCTCAGAGCCATTTTTGAACTGCCAAGTCAACACTTTCCATTGTTTTTACTTGCACGTCTTCAACCTTAAAACGGGCAACCTTCCAACCTAACGTAGGCCTTGGGCTACGCTGCAGCTCAGTCTGTCTGTTATCATAACAACATTCAAGGCGTGAGGGACGGACCACACCACGGGTCAATACCACAATCTAGCAAGTCTTTCTCGCTAAATACGCAGCAGAAAATTTTGGGGTGTGGGATGGCTTAAACAAGGTGAGAATGGAATTTTCATTATTCATGGACTGTGCAGTTTACATTTCAAATCATATAATGACTTCAATGGCACACTGTATCAATACTCATTTTTCACATTTATGTTATCAATTACGGCTCTTTTACACTGCGAGTTCTTCGAAAGTCGTCTTGAATCTTCATGATGAACTCTTCTAGATGTGGATGGGTACATAGAGCAGCCAGTAATCGAAATGCGTCTGGAAAATCACGAGGATTATTAAACATTTATAGTGCTACTAATTACTAGCAACATAGTTCATATTATACAGCTGCTAATATTTCTGGTATGTCTGTGGGCAGGGTGGTAAATCGCAGTTAAGGATCGCAGTTACCGAGAAGTAGCATTCACAGAAATCACTGATATGGGAAAATCGTAGTTTAGCCCATCCCTAGTAATTGGTCTACACAGAAATATTCATACATATTTACCTTCACAACAACGACAAAATGGTGCGGATCGGACTAGTTAACTGAAATCAGTGTTTCATTGCTCCTAGTACACATTCGAAAAGCTGGATTATTTTGTCTTAGAACTGTCCAATATCGAATAATCTGTGAATTTTTGTGGAGCCATCCATTTAAAAAGTAACGCTGCGGTCTTCCAGTTAACCGAAGCCCAGTGCCACTAAGAACGGGAATAAAGCGTATGAGAGGATGTATCGAAACAGACAGGCTAAGACAGGCCCAGGTCTAAGTCTCCTTGGGCCCAGTGGCTAGACTGCAAATAGTGCTTCACATATTAATCGTTAATTTCTCGAAAGCATGTGGGGCTTGCGGAACAATAATTTCGACGAAAGAAGCACTATTTTGTTGGTAATTTGAGTATAATAATTAGTGTACAGAAAACAGCTCCAACAACAGAACAGCGTTTTGCTTCCTGTCTTGCTAATTCCTCGTCTAACGTCTACTTTCGTACACAAAATCAGATTACATGCTAAACGCAGTGCAATCTTCCAAAAAAGTCTGGACACAGCAGCGAGGAAATCCTGTCAATGCCAGTCCAGTATCTTCGATTTGGATTGATCCCCCAACAGCCACTGAACGGGGTGCCATCAAGGAGTGTGCAAATAGGAGACCTACACTGTATTCCATAGCTGATTTATCGACGTATATGGGGTTTAACTAAATTTCCTTTACAGATTTTGAAGACTTGTAGTGGAGACCACGACAGTTAAGTTTAGCATAGGAACACACGTATGGAAACATACCGTTTTCCTGCTACATGCAACATACCACAACACACTCTGACTCCTGCTACTTGTCCTCTGGATCCACTTACAATTAGGGCTCAATGAGATGCGCATCGATATCAACATAGGTATGATACATAAATACCGTGTTCCGGTCCACATGGTCACCAATCACTGTTCCTCCTGCATCCAACACAACCATAGCGAGCACCAGTAGATCTTCCTTGGATGCCAGAGAGGTCCCGTAAATCAAGGATTTCATGTGATCCTACAGGTAGTAGTCTAGCAGGTTCAAATCGGGAGAACATGCAGGCCAAGCAATCCGGCACCATGACCTATCCACTGTTGTCCAAATCATTGGTCCACATGATCTCGTACTGCATGTGAAAAATAAGGATGTGTGCCATCATGCTGGAACCACATCTTTTTATGTATACGCAGCGATAAATCTTCGAGGAGTCCATGCTGTATGCTGTCAAGTAATTGCAAGTATTTGGCATCCATGAGATGGCAGAAGAAGGTATGGCCTAATCACATGCCCATCCTTTATTCCTTCCCACATGTTCAGATTGTATCATTGCTCAAAGCCATGGGAGCACAGATTATAGGGGTTTTTGTCAGCCCCCACATGACAGTTGTGAAAACTGAGAACACTTTCCCTAATGAACTTGTCTTCTTCTGTAAAGAGGATTTGCTGTAGGGAGTCAGGCTCGTCCACATAATGGTGCAAGAACCATCTGCAGAAGTGGGTTTCTTGACACAAAATCATGGACCTTCATTGCCTGTATTACCTGGGGATGGTATGTGTAGCTGCTGCCCATGGGCAACACACCTGACAGACTGGTGATCCACATTCAGTCTACCTCCCTTGTTTCTGATACTCATCATCGCATCCTCTTCCACTACATGGAGTACAACTCTTCACACTCGTATCTGTGGAGCCACTGTGGAGCACCACTGTCAGTCCTGCTGATGGTGAATGTACCTATCCCTGAGGATAGCTGGTACACTGTAGCAAAGAGTGAGCGCAAAGCTGCCTGGTGTTGTGGAAAACACTTAGCACCCAATTGGCGAGCAGCCCTCCCACTGCAGGGAGCTTTGCTGTACAATAACATCATGCCTGTACTCTGCAAATGTGTAGTTAACCTTAGTCAACAGCAACACACTAAAAATAAAATGTACACACAGCTTGCATTCTGTACTACAGTGAATGTTTAGTACTGTACAGTAATATAGTATGAACAAAGACCATGAGCACAACAGCAGGTACAAACCTTTCTGCACAGACCAAAATATCAATTGAAGTGCATGTAAACAAACCTGTATTGGGCATGGGACATCAGGTGACCAGTGAATGGTATACATAATGCACTAGTCAGTGGCATCGAAAATGTGGTAAGCGTGAAAGTGTATTGTGGTACGTATTTTGTGCGTAGCGGGAAAACGGTATGATTCTGGATATAAGTTTCTATGTTAAGCTTAAATGCCTTGGTTCCCACCACAATTCATCAATGTTTGTGACGCGAATTTAGTTACACTCTGTATATTCTAACACCCATCATAACACTGTACACCTTTATAAATGAATGTACCAGAGCCATGTACATAATGATCATTATACCCATAAAACATTTGTGACTGTGTACATAACTTCCTTGCAGATAGAACTCAACACATAAGTCTTGACCAAAAGAAAAAAAAATGACTCTGAGCACTATGGGGCTTAACATCTGAGGTCATCAGTCCCCTAGAACTTAGAACTACTTAGGTAAACCTAACTAACCTAAGGACATCACACACATCCATGCCCGAGGCAGGATTCGAACCTGCGACCGTAGCGGACGCGCGGTTCCAGACTGAAGCGCCGAGAACCGCTCGGCCACACTGGCCGGCTCTTGACAAACAAAATCAACAAACCTGAAGGTAATTTCAAGAATGCTCTAAACGAGTGTTATAGGGTTGCCCACCAGTACCTTGGTGAGTGCGGGTGCATGAAAGCTTACCAGCAGAACCACCTAAACGACTTGGAATCATTAGGAGACAGCGCTCGCCTGCACTGTATGACAAGCTTGATGTATTACTATTTAGTTCTCTCAGTATGTTAAGAGTTTTCTTATTGGGAAGGTACACAAAAAATGGGGATACATCAAAATATTTACGAATTATAATAGTTTTTCCTTGCCCCATGAATGGAGCTGTTAAAAGTCAACAGCTATTGTTAGTTTATACGTTTGTTATATAGGTCAGATAACAGTTAAAAAATAATTGCATAGCACCCAACAGTGTTTAAGTTATTGGTTTATATCCACCTGCAGACCAGTGTAATTCATCAGTGCATGTGCAGCTCGCCTACTGATAATTATTGTTTCAAGTGTTTAGTACTTTCTTTCAGTACAGCTATTTATTAACTTTGAGTTAGCGTTGTGTTTGTTGATAATATTTGTTCACAACATCCTGAGTAAAATGGTAATGAACTTTCTGGACCAAGTCTATTGCCTGGCGACAGCGAGGAACCACGCCAGTTTGTAACCTCCCCACAAAAAATCAAAAAATAATATAAATAGTATTCACATTTAGTGTAACCTCCCCACAAAATATATTCGTTAACCTACTAATAATACAATGTGACTAATCTCTTAATAAAAAATTGTCGCTCACTTATAACCTTTCAATAATGACTGTGAATTTAAACTGGTAAATTTTGGACGTCAGCAGTGCTGTGTCATGGCCCTGAAAGATCATTCTGAAAAAAATTGAAAATTCTTACCTCAATGAGGTCGCCGGATAACGCATATATATCTGCTCCTATAAGAAATTATTCTGGCACAGCCCTGTGCGGATGATTCTGCTGCTGGTAAGACCAACTGTTATTAAACTTACGCTGAAAACTGTGCTCATTACTTTTACGTCTGTCATAATAATCGTTGCTATACGGCGCGTTGCGATAGGAATTGAAATGATGTGTTTTCTGTACATACTGATTTCCTTGTTGCTGTGCGTTACTGTTCGGTGGAGCCGACGCTATACGTGTAGGCGGCGAAACATTTAAGCTTCGTTGACTTGCAAACCACATTGTTGGTTAGGTATGCTAACCGGCTGGTTTTGTTGTTGTCGTGGGCAAACCCTCTATTGTTGCCAAAATGTCTCTGCGATAGCTGAAAATTTTGTACATATTGATGATTAAAATTTTGTCTGTTATTGAAGTTCTGGTGGTTGTCATTTCGCGAGTGTCTAATGAAAACTGTCACTTTCGGTAAAACTTGTCATATTAGGTTTTCTTTGCTCATTCTTAATCCTAGATAGATCGATAGTTGAAGAGCTGTTTTGACAGATATAAAGGATAGTAAAAGAGAAGGCAGCAGTGCAGAAAGCTAAAGATGAAATAGCACTACTAGGCTCGGGGCCCTGTGCACGCTACGGCACGTATTCATCGAAGTGTAATGAATCCCCTGAGGTCACTTACGCGCTGCAAATAAATTTTAGTTTCTGCTTTAGAGGCAATGCCGGTAAAAACTCAAAAGCAAATTGTTGTATCCAGATCAAGTGGTGTATCTGTGTTCTGTCATTCTTAAATACCTTAAATTTTCTCACGGATAGAAAGTGTTTGTAACCATAATTATCGTCTCTGAGTGTCTGAGCACGTTCAGGATTGCATGGGAATCTATTTGTCTGTGTCTGTTCGGAATCTAAGTCACATACTCTCTCTAAATTACCTAAGTTATACCGGTTGTGTGACTGTGACAAATGTTCGGAATGTGGCGTATGCTGTGACGTGTTAGTGACTGAAACATTTTTCATTTGTGTCACTTTAAAACGTTCGTCAATTTGGCTGTTCTGTTGTTCAAATTTCTTATCGACTTCCGCATCCAGTATGTCTGAAAGTTCTGCTGACATTAATTTAAACTCGTCGCATAACTGTGTTGCTTTTTCAGAACATTGTTCAGTGACTGCACTACTTTCATCTCTAAGTAATTTCGTTGCGGCTACACGTGTACTACTTAATTCTTGTGCAACAGATCTAATTTCTTCGCTACTGTTCCTAGCACAAGCCTTAATTTCCTCACGTAATTGTTCTTTAGTATCATGACGTTGCACGGTAACGGCTGTAATCTGCTCACTAAGTTGTTTGTTCTGTTCGTTAAGGTTGTCGTGTTTTTCATTCGACTGTTTGAAACTTTCATTAAGTTGTTTGCACGATTCAGTAAGTTGTTTGAAATTGTTGTCGAATTTTTCATTAAGTTGTTTCAAATGGTTATCTAGTATTTCATTAAGTTGTTTGGAATTGTTGTCTAGTTTTTCATTAAGTTGTAACAATACTGCCATAACTTGATCCATGCCAAAGGTAGCGACTCTATTTTCTATGATGTGTGATGGTGTATCTGCATGTGACACGTTTTGAATAACCCTTTGGTCATTCTCTGATTCTTGAAAAGGTTTGCCAATCGGACGTGCACTGTTGGTCAGTACATCGGAATCAAATAAACTTGACGTGTTTTGTGAATATTGTTCACCTTCATTAGAAACATTTATCTGTTCACTGCATAAATTCTGCAAGTCAGGTGTGACAAAGTGGACAGCGTTCATTGTAACGGAACGTGCCGCATCATAATTGTCGTTAAATTAAGTGTGGACATAATTGAATGTGTTTGCACATCATTAGGATTTAAATCAATACTAGTAATCGGCACGCACTGATTATCTGTAATTAGGGGATTATCACTATTACACTGGGTATCGCTAGTATTATCGGTCAAATTATTCGAGTCGGCAATTTCACTCATTGCACATCGCGATGTACTGTTAACAGTTTTTCACGGCATTTTCACAAATCAAAATTAAGCACAAAATGAAACAAAGACAAAGCAAAATTGGAACAAATACAATTACAACAAAGAGCAATAAATTGCCGATGATCTGTGAAAGAAAGAGTGACAAATTAGTGAATGCGTTGCGCCAGATGCAAACTACAGTTAATATTATGTAAATAAGAGCAGATATATAACTGACTACCTCTCAGAAATTCGCAAAGAAAATACGATCCTGGCCGGTTGTCGACAAGTGTAACCTCCCCACAAAAAATAAAAAAATAATATAAATAATATTCACATTTAGTGTAACCTCCCCACAAAATATATTCCTTAACGTACTAATAATACAATGTGACTAATCTCTTAATAAAAAATTGTCGCTCACTTATAACCTTTCAATAATGACTGCGAATTTAAACTGGTAAATTTTGGTCGTCAGCAGTGCTGCGTCATGGCCCTGAAAGATCATTCTGAAAAAAACTGAAAATTCTTACCCCAATAAGGTCGCCGGATATATATCTGCTCCTATAAGAAATTATTCTGGCACAGCCCTGTGCGATGCTGGCCGATAGATTTGTCATTTGTGAAAGGAAACAACTGATTTTTCTTTCAATAATCGGGATGACCAAGGATTGAGAAATTAGTAAATTCTTCAAATTGAAATGAATGATCGTCAAAAGTTACTTTTTATGAGAAAGATTATTATTAAGAGATTTTTTTAAAACATTTACATGGGACTTGAGATAACAATACTACATATGCGCGAGGCTGCTTTTACCTTACATTATATCGCTCAGGCTCCGCCATCGCTCCCCGCGACCGGTCCAGCCAACACGATACACCAGACTGCTCGCTAGCAACTACTTACTGCTACTGCTACACAGTTCCTACTGCAGTCAACACTGCTCTTTGGTCTCAGATTCTCTTATACCATACATATCGCAGGCAGCGCGTGAGCAATACATCGAAATTACATCTGCTCGACTGCGCTAGCAACAAATTCTTTAATCATGGACCTCTTACAAGTTGCCTAAATGCTGGGGTAATTATGTTGCAAACCAAGGTGGTGGTAAGTCATGCCCCTCCCCTCCAGTCACAGTGTAGTAGTGCTCATTACAATGAAACAGCTAGTCACAATGTAGCCCCACAGCAACCACCTTGGCTTTCTTCAAAAATATCCAAAAAATTTGAAGTTTTTCTTCATGTTCGGAAGTATTTATCCATGAAATTACGTAAAAGGTGTAAATGAAGTAATTTCAAATATAAAATACATCAGCAACTCCAGCCCCCCCCCCCCCCCCAACACGCACACACGTCTTTCATCTTTCACTATCTATCTTTTTTCATACTTCACTAAAAACAACTGTACGTATTCAAAATGTATTTTCTCATCGGTAGATTTCATCTTGCATCTGTTTATTTCATTTGCTGTGGTACATGACAATGAGTGTATAACATACTCATCAAAATAGTTAAAAAGATCCATTTGTTTATGTAATGTAATTAACGATTTAAAAATATGTTGCCAAGGATGAGTTTAACTTCAAATTCTATTCTGCAAAATTCAAAATCTGAACTAAAATCAGCTACTGCTTTATGCTCATGTTGCTTGTCATCACCAATAGGTGACAGTACTTTCAAATGTGCACAGTCAGATTATTGTACCACACTTGATGTAAAACACACTGGAATCTCAAATAAAACATTTTCCACTTGCAAATAATTATTCTACAATTTTTCTCAAAAGTCAGAATGTTCTTTTCAATTTTAAAATGTACACAAAAACACATCACCAGCACAAAACTGCAGTGTGAATGCCAAGTATCACAATGTTATTTTCCACACCCACAGCCCACCCACACATCAAACCCCCCCCCCCCCCCCACACACACACACACACACATATGCACATTCATCAAAATAACAGCCTTTAACATGACAGTGAATTCTCAAATTTTATGTCCTATACTATTTTCATGCCTTAATAGTTACAAAACACATATGGCTCAAAAAACGTGCTGCACAGGCAGGGGATATTACATGTTAGGCCTAAATATTATGATTTAGTGAAACTAATCTGATCAATCTTATGACTGCACAAAACACGCGTTGGCTGAAATACTATGCTAAGTGGTCAACTACACATACAAACAGGCAACTTGAATTACTGCCAACTGCTGGAAAGAAAGTAAATAACTTCATTTGTAGGCCTACACTTGGCTTAAGGCACAATGGACTCTGAAATAAATTATTTCCACAACTAAATTCTTTTCTTGTAGGATGCTTGCCGAGTGTTACAATGCCATCTTCATGTCTAACGTATATGAAAGGTGTTGGGTTTTAAATCTGATGCTATGTTACCTGTGCTTCATAGAATGAAGTGTCACCACTTAATGTTTTTACACCTTTCTCAGCAAAGTTTCACCTTTGAAACCACCATTAGGGGGGGAGGGGGGGCGGGGGGAAGAAGATAACACTTTCGAAGAAGGCTTCACTGTTTACCAATGATAACTATGGCGCCTATGCTCACAAAAAAATTTCCTGTAATCAGCTGTTAAATAATTCCAAAACCCAACCAAAATATGCGATTTAGAAACACACAATATGGCTAAAAGACAAAGAAACAGAGCAAACACCATTTTAGGAAGGGAGGAAGAAGTCGTTCTTACAAGATCTTTGTTGTGATGTAACATGCAAACTGCATATTTTCGTAATGCTCAGGAACTTAATTTATCAAAATACATAAAAATTGCTTCTATCACATTGCAAAGCATGTGGGCACCACAGCTGATCTAACTTAAAAATTTAAAATGCACTTGTAAGCAAAAATTACCAAAGTAAGCAAAGTTATCCAAAGACTTAATTCATCAAAAATTCATCTCCAAAAGCAATATCAAAGTCTGCCACAGTAGGGTATTAACTTTACTTTGCATTACAAATACTTTGCGATCGTCTGCTGAAAATGCCAAATTTACAGTAATCCTTGTATTAGGGCATTGACTTAATAATGCAGTCCAAGACGTTATCATCTTCTGCTGTTACACAGTGGAAACTACGTGACACTTCAATGAAATAGTGTACTGAGCAGTAATAGTACATATTTGCATAGGTAAAGAATGAGGGTTGGTATACTTTCAACTACCCACTTTCACCTACTGGGAAAGTCAGCTATTGGAGGGATTTCAGCTACTGGTGTTATATCAGCTACATACAACACAGTTTTAAGGTCCAGTTGCTGACACCCCCAAGTAAGTCTCAACTTACTGACTAATCATTTGTGCTTACTGGAATAAGCAACAACTGATTGGAGGTCTCAAATTGCTTAGTTGATGTCGTTATCAGACTTGCTGACGTCTACACCCATGCAATGACACAATCTCCAAGCATGTCAGATTTCACTAAGTCGAGTTAAATGTACATGTGGTGTAATGGAAGTCACTATGTTAACTGGTCATCTTTGCCCCACCAAACAGTACCTAAAATGGTTACACTGGAAGAGGGTGACACTGGAAAATTTATACACTGGAGAAAGTTACATTTTAACCAAGTCGATATAAATCCACGTGCTATGTAATGAGAGTGACCATGTCCACAGACCTTCACTGTCCCACCAAACAGTCATTAAAACAGTTACACTGAAAAATGGTTACCAGGAAAATTATTATTCTGGGAAATGGTTACACAGGAAAACACTACACTGAACATTTGCTTGTACAGGGAAAATCATTACACTGGAAACCATTACACTGGAAAACACTAATATGGGGCAACTTGTACAGTTTTGCCATATCATGGAGGGCAACTTGTTACAGTTACATTATAACAATGAGGGCACTTGTCACAGTTTTAGTGAAACGTAAATTTTGTTGTAGCATGCAGGACAACATCAGTAGCTGCACACCTCAGTACCTGACACCCCCCATTAGCTGACACCCCCAGTAGCTGACACAACCCGGTAGCTGACCCCCGCCTGGTAGCTGGCATCCCAGTAGCTAACCCTGCCCAGTGGGCTGACACTGTACACACACAGTGTCAGCCACTGCTGTTGCAGCACAGTGTTAATATCCAGTAGCTGACACCGTCTGTCAATTTATGGCACATACATTGTCAAGATATGACACATACACTGTCAGATTGTAGATTTAGAATACTATTTCAGTTCTGAATATCTATGTATTTGTGTGAACTATCTCTGCCTTGTCGGTTTAGCATTATCAGCACAACACTGAAAACATTTTTACTGCTAGATAATATTAACATCGTAGCATGAAAGTTATTGTAGTGTAATGTTTGGCACTATCAACAGAAGATGGCAAATGTTTTTGCAATGGACAATGAAGCTAATAACCTAACACTGGGTCACTATAATATCAGGCTGACTGATATCAGTTTTTAGAGAGTTGTGGGAATAACAGTGATTACTTTGGTACACTGGCTAGTGGACTTTAAGTTGTAAGTTAGATCAACATAGTGTTTATATGTGTTTTTCGATATTATCAGTGTTATAGAGCCTATTTTTATGTACTCTGGTGAATTTAATGGGTGGTACAACGATCAAACTATACTTGTATATGAACCTTTAATTTATTTTGATAATGCCAGTAACTGAGCCACGTGAGTTTAATAAGTCATACAGATAATTTGGATGTGGAAATATTTAATTTTAAAGTCAATTCTGCTCGCAGAATGTGATACAACGTTCGAATTTTGGCCATGAACAAGTGTACCGGTACATAGAGTATTAAATTTATCAGTCGTGCCATTATGAAACCAGTGTGTATCTTTTGTAATCTTATATACAAACATACATAGGGGAAAGCTGGGTAAACTGGCCACACTAAGAAAAACGTTTTGCTTCATTTACCTTGTTTGACATATAAGCATGTAGAATGTATCTTATTAAGCTATGCACATTCTAGAACCATAAAAAAGTTATACTATTATCAATACCTTGTTCTGTAGTAGAGAAGTGGGCTTAAATCAATGTCTACAAAATGGCCACTTTGCCCAGTAGGTAGTGCAAAGTGGCCACAGGTGGATAAAAGGTAAAATAGACTCAAAGAACAAGTTCAGGACAATGTGAATAGAAAAGAATTGCGAAATGAAGAACGCAGCATACATATTTACAGAACAAAATTTATTTAAATTTGAGAAAAAATATTCAGACATATTAACAATTTACCAAATTATACGAAACATTAATAGTTTTACTTTCCAAGTTACAGTGCATCATTTGTCATGAGATCAAAGTCAAATTAGGGTCATAAGTCACTTATCTCTACAATATTCACACATGAACACATCATCATCTTAATCACATCTGGCACATTCTTCATGAGTGCACAGCTTGCAATCAGAGCATCTAATCCAACCTTCATTGTCTTTAGATGTAGAGAAAGCCTCATTACAACAAAAACATTCAGTGTCTTTATCATCCTTGCAGTATTCTTCTTCACTGTATTCTCCAAAAAGCTGATTTTTGCACTTTACTCCTAGCTTTCCTATTAGCACTTTTGCTTTGTTATTAGGTTTTTTTTATTTCAACAGCTGGTTTAGACATGTTAGTCATTTCTTCTTTTTCTAACAGCTCGGTTTTGTAAGGGCTAGAGGTTATTATCGTTCTTTACCTGACCCCTTCTTTGCCCTTTCTTTCTTTGTTGTTGCTGTTGGCCTAATTTTAATTTTGGTAAAGGTAGGCCTATAATGTCTTTTGGGCTTACTGCGAAAGATGTTGACTGTGTGACCTTCTCATTTGTGTCAGCCATTAATGTGCCCTCATTATTGTTATTGCCGCTCACTTTTCCTTCCTGCACAACTTCATTTTCATTAGTAGGACTATCAACTTCTTCTTCGCTATTTGCTGCTACAACATCAAATTCATCTTTTTCAGTTTATATAGGCATGTTAACTACGTCTTTAACACCTTCAGTTCCTTTATTTGTCTTATTTACTATGTCCCTTCTATTATCATTAAGTTTTCTCCACAGATTATGCCTATGTCCGATATACACACCTCTGCAGCAACGAAATCTGCATCTGAAAATATATAGGGGTCCAAAGGAACAATCCTGCATTTACGAAATCCATTTATCGCTGTAGATGGTATTGCTGCCAGAAGAAACGCCTCTCCAAGAAGCTTACTGATTTCGAATTGTGTTATTACCCTTCCTGGGTTGTTTCGGATAAACTTTTCACAAGCTCTGGCATATAATGTTTTGAAAGATGCCATAAATGATGCGTCTGGAGCTTGTAGTTTGTGGCTACAATGTGGTGGCAAACACACTATGGTTGTATGATTTTCTCCGGATTTTTCTATGGAGTCTATATTTTTTGTGTGGATGGCGTGTCCATCCAGAATATGTAGGACTGGATCGTCAGCCATAGGCTTTGTGTAATTCAAGAAATGATCAAACCATTTCACGAAAATATCCATCTGAATCCATCCACTGTGATGGCAGGAAAATGCGGTTCCGGGAGGAGCACCATCTTGAAGTTCAACTTTCATTCTTTGTCTGGGAAATATCACAAAGGGTGGAATAAATGTCCCCTCTGCAGACATGCATATGGCTACTGTTGAAAGTAAACATTTTTCTGCTGACGTAATAGCATCAACTTGTCGTCTGCCTTTACAAGAGAAAACTTTGAAATTTCCAGACTGAACTGTCGTTAGACCAGTTTCGTCAACATTTTAGATTCTATGAGCAGGGTAAAAGTGTTTTTCTTGCACTTCCTGGAGAATGTTGAAAAACCTCTCCACATTAGCTTCATTAAAGCCCTGGCCATTGAAGTGGATTCTGGTTTCCTAAGACTTATGTTTGGATGTCTTTTCCGAAACTGTACCACCCAGTACTTGCCAGCCGTCTTTTTTCTTTATTAAATGGGTGTGGTAGATTCTTCCGCTCAGCAAGTTTAAACGCCAATTGTCGTAAATCAGTTACGGATATGCCATAATATCTTCGTTCCACGTCAAAAATATGGCTAACAAGTTCTTCTTCTTGCTTTTCGTTGAAAACACATCTAAAGTTTCCAAGAATCTTCTTCTTTTCAATAGCATCACGGTTTTTCTTCTGGAATCTTTGTTTAAGTGTGTTGCTTGGAACAATGAACTGTTTGGCTGCTGTTGCAAACGAAATCTTTCCTTTACTTACACCTTCCAGTGCCTGTTGCATTGCCTGGGAATCCCACGATTGTTGCAGTGATTTTCTCGAATAATGTGATGGCATCTTAGCACATATATACGTTTCAAATAGAATATACATTTCAAAAATCGGTTAATATGTTAATGCTTTAGTATTCCTACGTATTTTCAGACAGACTATTTTCTTATTATCGATCGGTTGTTTTAAAATAGATAGCCTAAGCAAGTTATTGAGAGTATGTTCGGGCAAAGTGGCCACTTGGCCGCTTTGCCCTGCCAGACGACTGGCCACTTCACCCGACTGGACGAAATTACGCTGGTTGTTGTCTTAAAACGACAATACGTAGCTACCAAATGCATAAATATATAGTTCCCAAGGTTAAAATCTAACATTTTACCAGTACTATAGCAATTAAATGTCGCAGTGCATATATTGTAAATACACGCAATTGAATTGGTCACTCACTTTCCATCAGAAAACACAAAATATGTCACTGCAGACGAGTGCGCCCGTTTATCTCCACAAGACTCGCTGACAATACCAAAGAAGTCTCTTTCAATAGTTGTAAGTGTTCTCCACTAGGCTGCAGCACTCTCGAAGGGAATAAAAGCAAGTGGCTACTTTAGCCACTCTGGCCACTATAGCCGCCCATACCCTACATACATACATTAAACTTGTTCCACAGATCGTGCATATGACATTTTGTAATGTCACTTTAAAATAAGTTTTCTTTTTAAATGTTGGTTGGCTGTCTGTTAGGCTTTTAATTTTATTTGGCAAATGAACAAAGAGTTTTTTGACAGCATAATTCACCCCTTTCTGTCCCAAAATCAGATTTAACCCAGAATAATGAAGATCATGCTTTCTCACAGTGCTGTAGCTATGCACTTTGCTGTTATTTTTGAACTGGGATGGATTATTAATAACACATTGCATAAGTGAATATATGTATTGCAAAAGTACGGTGAATGTCCCAAGTTCTGTAAATAAATGTCTGCAACATGATCATGGGTGGGCTGCAGCTATTATTCTGATTACACACTTTTGTGCAAAGAATATTTTTTGTCTTAATGATGAATTACCCCAAAATATGATGCCATATGAAAGCAGTGAATGAAAATAGGCATAGTATGTCAATTTACTGATATTCTTATCACCAAAATTTGCAATAACCCTAATAGCACAAGTAGCTGAGCCTAACTGTTTCAGCAATCATCGATGTGTTTCTTCCAGTTCAGTTTCTCACCAAAGAACACACCCAGAAATTTTGAATATGCTGCCTTAGCAACACAGTTGTGTTCATAGTCTATATTTGTCAATGGTGTTATGCCATTCACTGTACAGAATCGTATGTACTGTGTTTTCTCAAAATTTAGTGAGAGTCCATTTGCAGAGAACTACTTAAGAATTTTCTGTAAGACATTATTTACAATTTCCTCTGCTGATTATTGTATTTTGACTGTGATTACTGTGCTTGTATCATCAGCAAAAAGAACTATCGTGAATACAGAGTGTTAAGTCATTAATATGTATTAAGAAAAATAAGGGACCCAAGACTGAACCCTGTGAGACAACATTCTTGATATCTCCCCAGTTAGAGAACTCTGCTGATTTGTACTATTACTTTCAACCTTCCGATTTCTTCCAGTTAAATATGAACTAAGCTATTTGTGCACTGTCCCACTCACACCACAATACTTAAGGTTATCTAGAAGAATTTAATGATTCACACAATCAAAAGCCTTTGAGAGATCACAAAATATCCCACTGGGTGGCGTTCAGTTATTCAAAGCATTTAATATTTAATCAGTGAATGCATATATAGCATTTTCTGTTGAAAGAGCTTTCTGAAAACAAAACTGACATTATGTTAGTACTTCATTTTTACAAATATGTGATGCTAGTCTTGAATACATTACTTTTTCAAGAATTTTGGATAAAGCTGTCAGAAGTGAGATTAGGTGGTAGTTATCAGCATCAGACCTATCTCCTTTTTTATGCAATGGTTGAACAATAGTATATTTCAGTATGTCTGGAAAAATGCCCTGTTTCAGTGACCTATCACATGTGTGGCTGGAAATCCTATTTATCTGTTGTGAACAAGCTTTCAGTACTTTGTTGGAAATGCCATCAGTTACATCTGAGCTTTTACTATTGAGTGAATTTATTATTTTCCTAATTTCAATAGGAGTGACGCGTTGAATCTCGATTTTATCCAATTGTGTGGGTACTGCCTCTTCCATATACTGCCTTGCATTTTCTAATGAATAGCTGGATCCTGTTTTCTCTACAAAATTTAAAAATGATTGTTAAAAATGCTTTCTACTTCTGAGTTCTTGTTAACAAACTTTTCATTGAGGTTGATACAAATACAGTCTTCCCATGCTCTCGGTTGCCTTATTTCCCTTTGAACAATATTCCAAATTGTTTTAATTTTATTATTACATTTGCTAATCTCAAACATAATGCACATACTTCTGTAATTTTTAATAAATTTTCTTAACACAGTGCAGTGGATTTATAATGTTTCACTGTTTCTGGATCATTACTCCTCCCAGCTATAAAATACATTTCCCTTTTCTGTTTACAAGATATTTTTATCCGCTTAGAAAGCCATGATTTTTCAGATGGTTTCTTACAAATATATTTCACTGTTTTCTTAATGAAACTGTTTCCAAATATATTCACAAAGGTATCATAAAAGAGGTTAGATTTTAAATTAGCATCCCTGTACACCTCATTCCAGTCTAACTGTTGCAAACTTTCCCTAAAATTTTAAATTTTTTTACAGTTAATTGAATGCACTATTTTGGAGGACTGTTTTGTATTACTGTATGGAGCTATGTCATATATTGTACCTAGCTGTGCGTCATGACCAGACAGACCATTCTTAAGAGGAAAAGTTTTTATTTGATTAAATTTATCATATCTATGAAAACATTATCTATCAGTGTACTGCTACCCTGTACCACCCGAACAGGAAAATCAATAACTGATGCCAAATTGAAAGAACCGAGTAACAAAGAAGTAGGAAACGCGGTACTGTGGAATTAAATCTATGAGGATGGGGTGTGAGTCATGCTTGGGTAGTCAGATGGTAGAGCACTTGCCTGCAAAACACAAAGGTCCTGAGTTCGAGTCTCGGTCCGCCAAACAGTTGTAATCTGCCAGGAAGTTTCATATCAGTGCACACTCCGCTGCAGAGTGAAAATTTCATTCTGCAACCAAATAATACGTCAAGGTCAAGCTTTCTATCGGACTCTTTCAGAGAATCTACATTGAAATCCCCACAAACAATAATTTGCTTCCCTCTGTCTGACAGAAACCACAACAAAGAATCCAAGTTTTCCAAAAACAGCTGAAAATTACCCAGTGGGGACCTATATATGACTACAATTATAAGAGTACCATTATTTAATTTAAGCTCACATGCACATGCTTCTATATGTTCCTCTACACAATTTTTTTTGGTTTCCAAATTTTTCCTACTATGGCATTTTATCATATATGGCAGCTCCTGCTCTATTTACATTTGCAGAAAACGTACAAGCACCTACATTTACCATATCCGTAACTGTGACCATACGATGTTACAGCAAGAATAAGTTACAACAGTAGTGTTATGTGTGTTTTGTGCTTGAAATTTCATACATTTTGAGACATAATACATATTTATTTCGGTGCAAGATTTGAATTTTCGTTCTTGATCTGATATCTGTAATTGTGTATGTGTGAGTGTGTGTGTGTGTGTGTGTGTGTGTGTGTGTGTGTGTGTGTGTGGGAGAGAGAGAGAGAGAGAGAGAGAGAGAGAGAGAGAGAGAGAGAGAGAAAGAGTGAGAGAGAGAGAAAGAGAGAGAGAGAGAGAGATAATTTTATTTCGTTGCAAGGAGTGGAAACAGCTATAAAAATGGAGGTACCGCAATTTTCATCAAGCATGATTTAAAATGTAAATCAATTAATAAGTTTCAACACCTCAGTGCTGAAAGAAACTGTGACCATACGATGTTACAGCAAGAATAAGTTACAACAGTAGTGTTATGTGTGTTTTGTGCTTGAAATTTCATACATTTTGAGACATAATACATATTTATTTCGGTGCAAGATTTGAATTTTCGTTCTTGATCTGATATCTGTAATTGTGTGCTTGTGTATGTGTGTGTGTGTGTGTGTGTGTGTGTGTGTGTGTGTGTGTGTGTATGGGAGAGAGAGAGAGAGAGAGAGAGAGAGAGAGAGAGAGAGAGAGAGAGAGAGAGAGAGAGAGAGAGAGAGAAAGAGAGAGAGAGAGAGATAATTTTATTTCGTTGCAAGGAGTGGAAACAGCTATAAAAATGGAGGTACCGCAATTTTCATCAAGCATGATTTAAAATGTAAATCAATTAATAAGTTTCAACACCTCAGTGCTGAAAGAAACTTTGAGCTGGCACTCATTGAAGTCAGTGAGGCAAATACACTTGTAGCATGCATTTATTGCTCCCCAAATGGAAATTTTGACTCATTTCTAAATAACAAAGTTTTAATGATTATGGCTTCAAAATAACTTCAAATGGCACACACATATAAACAAAATCAATGGAACACTAACGAAAATATGTTACAGTCTGCATTTACTCTCTTTCAAAGCAGGTTATAGCACTGTCCGAACTGCCTACTTTGCCCAATTCCACAGCATCCTACTGTACAGAATTATTTTCTGGATTAATACACCACCTAGTTCAGTCATCTTCTTAACTCAAAAAAGAACCATAAGAGCAATGCAACATATTCGACAAACAGATTCTTGCAAACCCCTCTTTCAACCGTCATCAATCCTCCTCCTTCCCTGTCTGTATATATTAGAAATCTGTAAATATATTGGAAAGAATTTAAAAGATGTAAATGAAAATTTCAATATCCATGAACATGATACAAGACAAAAGAAAAAGTTTCATGTAGAGTCATAAGGACATCAGCCTATAAATCCTCCACAGTGAACAGCACTATGCAAATTTACAGTAGTCTTCTATATAAAGTAAAAGACACATCATCATTCTTACTCTTTTGTAAAACCCTAAGGACATTCTTATTGGATCATTGCTTCTACTAAGTAGCAGAACTTCTAGATCATTTAAGATACAAAAGACTTGGAATAAGACAGTGCAGTTACTGCAAGAGCCTTTGTGGATAAGGCTAAACTTCATGTATCTGCTGAAATATTTACCGTGTGTGTGTGTGTGTGTGTGTGTGTGTGTGTGTGTGTCTGTTCGATATCCCACAATCTGGAAAGATCTATAGGATGAATGAATAAATCATTAAATTTATTTCTGGGATATAGACCTCCCACCTCTGTCTTGTTTCACTATTATCTTTGTCTATGTTTCATCTCTGTCTTCTTCCACTACTTCTTTGGTCATGTCGTATAGTACATAAAAATTAAGAGTTATGACACCAAGCATTGTACAATAAGCGAACTGTGAATGTTTACAAGTGCAATCGTATGTTGAGAACGACAAGCAACAGGAGGATAAAGCTAAGGCTGATATTTTTTTTTTTTTTTGGATTTCTGTATTTTGCAGAATAGTGCAAATAAAACTTATCTTTGACAACTACTTATTTATAATTCGTTCATTACTTTGCATAAGTGAATCATGGTTTTTAACTGTTTATGACGAATATGTTTTTACTTGTTAAAAAACTTGTAGGAAATGCTGTATAGTTTCAATTAAATTTACAAATGCAAGATGAAATTTACTAAGTAGGTTGTACAGTATTTGACAGATGAAATATATTTGCTTACCACCTTTACATAATTTTCCAGATAAATACTTTTGAATATGGTGCAAAACTTCAGATCATTCACATACTTTTGAGGTTGGCCAAGATGGCTGCTCTGCAGCTACATCGTGATTGGTCAGTTCAATTTAATGGCGTGTAAATTAATGCACTGGTTGCAAGACAGGTTCGTGGCTTACCACCATCTTGGTTTGTGACATCATAGATAAGTGTGACATAAATGGTGGATAAAGGCTTATCACCAATTTGGTTGTGACAACATTGCCCCTGCATGTAGGCAAATGGCGTTGCTCCTTTTAAGCATTAGTTAAGTGGATTTGGTTCAGATATTGAGTGACTGGCAGAATCATTTGCAAATCGTGCCACCCTTGGACTGCCACCTTAGAGCTCTCCCTTCCAGTATTTTGTATTGTTCTGGCAATATTGTTGTGTTTTGATATTGTTCTGGAGAAAAATTGTCATATTTGTACCTAATGGATTTACAATTTGCATGCATAACATAATGTTACTGCTTTCCGGCATACTAGTGAGTGCAGAGGCTGTGGGCGGGAAATGTGGAACTAAGGTGGTTGTTTTGGTGTTGCTTTTACTGAGCTCTTTCCTTGCCTCTGTCAGGCGTCCACCCTGCTCTTACCAAGGTTTAAGGTACTTGCAAGCCAGGGCCTGCTGTGCTGCACAGATGCCCAGGATTGCCGAGGCTTAGGACTGGCTCTAATGTGGATAACTACCATTTAGTTATGGAGGTGAGAACAAGTGTCACCCAGTGTCCCATAGTGGCGCCAATAAATGCCCAACTGAAAGTTTGGCTTCCATCATCATAACACACAGTGGATAACAAAAGGGGAAGGTTTGCATCATTGTAGGAAGAACATGACTGTTCTGATGCTGAGGGAATGACAGTCAGTGACGAGAGCAAGAAAGATTCATTGGGGACTGAAGAGGCACAGGAAGTTGTAGCCAATGTGCTGACCACTATTCTATTCTGCAAAGCAAGGAAGTGGAAGGCAGAAGGGGAGGGGAGGGGAGAGGGGGTCGCAAGAGGTTAAGAGGAAGAAGGAGCAGGTAACACTGATCATTGTCTACCTGACCTGGGGGAAATCAACTATCCAACTATCAGCAAGGAACTTGGGGGTTTAAAGGGAAAACTTATGGTGGTATACCACCCTAGGACAACCAAGCTACAGGCTGCTAGAATAGCACACAATCTAGGATGAGCTGAAGAAGCTAGGCACTGAGTTCCAATCATTCTTTGAGGAACCTAAATAGGCCTTGTGTATGGTAGTCAAAGATCTTCCAAACTGTGTCAAATCCAGAGAAATAAAGGATGTGCTGATTGCAGAGGGGTTTACAATGACCAGTGTACATCAGCTCGAAAAACTTGCTCCACAAAGGGAAGAAGAAGACAACCATAAGAAAGAGCCAAACTTCCTAGTGGTCCTCACAATCAGCAACAAGGCACAGAGAGTTTTTAAAGTGAGATTTATTCTGGGCTTCTGGGTCAGACCGACAGTAAGTCAGAAGGCCCTGGGTTGTGCCACTGCTGTCAGAGGTAAAATCATACAGCCAGAACTGTTGTTTGAAACCACAATGTGTTAAATGTGTTGGCCCACATTTGACTAAATTGTGTAAGAAGGAGAGGAAAGTCGACACCACTTGTGCAAACTGAAGAGCCAAACACCCAGACTACTACCAAGATTGTGAGGCATATAGCAATCTGGTGCGCAGCCAGAGGCAGCATAAAATACACCAACAACCAGAGCTTACAATGCAACTGGAGCAGTTCCCAGCACTCCGGGCTAGATAAAATGTGTGGACTTCCAGCCTCTACTCTACTACCACAATCCCCCTCTCCAACAGCGCCGGAGATGGGTTCACCCACCCCCCACCCCACCAGTACCCGCTCACTAGCTTGATGCGTTAATGAAAAGAAATGAAGCAAATCTTTTCTGGGCTTAACCTGCGCAATATTGACAAGAAAATATATAGACCATGTCAACTGTCAGAGAAGAGTCATATACTACTGGCCATTAAAATTGCTACACCACGAAGATGACGTGCTACAGACTCGAAATTTAACCGACAGGAAGAAGATGCTGTGATATGCAAATGATTAGCTTTTCAGAGCATTCACACAAAGTTGCCGCCGGTGGCGACACCTACAACGTGCTGACATGAGGAATGTTTCCAACCCGATTTCTCATACACAAACAGCATTTGACCGGCGATGCCTGCTGAAACGTTGTTGTGATGCCTCGTTTAAGGAGGAGAAATGCGTACCATCACGTTTCCGACTTTGATAAAGGTCGGATTGTAGCCTATCGCGATTCCGGTTTTTCGTATCGTGACATTGCTGCTCGCATTGGTCGAGATCCAATGACTGTTAGCAGAATATCGAATCGGTGGGTTCAGGAGGGTAATACGGAACGCCGTGCTGGATCCCAACGGCTTCGTATCACTAGCAGTTGAGATGACAGGTATCGTATCTGCATGGCTCTAACGGATCGTGCAGCCACGTCTCGATCCCTGAGTCAACACACGGGGACGTTTGCAAGACAACACTCACCTGCACGAACAGTTGGATGACGTTTGCAGCAGCATGGATTATCAGCTCAGAGACAATGGCTGCGGTTACCCTTGAAGCTGCATCACAGACAGGAGTGCCTGCGATGGTGTACTCAACGACGAACCTGGGTGCATGAATGGCAAAACGTCATTTTTTCTGATGAATCCAGGTTCTGTTTACAGCATCATGATGGTCGCATCCGTGTTTGGCGAGTACACAGCGGACGCACATTGGAAGCATGTACTTGTCAGCACCATACTGGCGTATCACCCAGCATGATGGTATGGGCTGCCATTGGATACACGTCTCGGTCACCTCTTGTTCGCATTGACGGCACTTTGAACAGTGGACGTTACATTTCAGATGTGTTACGACCCATACCTCTATCCTTCATTCGATCCCTGCAAAAACCCTGCATTTCAGCAGGATAATGCATGACCGCATGTTGCAGGTCCTGTACGGGCCTTTCTGGATACAGAAAACGTTCGACTGCTGCCCTGGCCAGCACATTCTCCAGATCTCTCACCAATTGAAAACGTCTGGTCAATGGTGGCCAAGCAACTGGCTCAGCACAATATGCTAGTCACTACTCTTGATGAACTGTGGTATCATGTTGAAGCTGCATGGGCAGTTGTACCTGTACACACCATCCAAGCTCTGTTTGACTCAATGCCCAGGCGTATCAAGGCCTTTATTATGGCCAGAGGTGGTTGTTCTGGATACTGATTTCTCAGGATCCATGCACCCAAATTACGTGAAAATGTAATCACATGTCAGTTTTGGTATATTTGTCCAATGAATACCCGTTTATCATCTGCATTTCTTCTTGGTGTAGCAATTTAATTGCCAGTAGTGTATAAATGCACCAAGATGATGATAAGCACAGAAGTCATAATCTCACTCCTTGATGGCCTTTAGACACATAAATCTCTGAATTTTAAATCTGAATACTAATGGTATTTCTGATAAGAAGATAAGGCTGCAGTGATTTCTAGAATGGCATATTATACATTCATCAAAAAAAATTTTGCCTCACCTCGGCTCTGAGAGTCCTGGAACCTGTACAGAAAATTGGAATAGAGATCAACATAAACATCATTTCCGTCCTTTTTATTGCTCATGAAAACCACACATTGCATGTTGTAGCTACCACCAAACAGCGAGAACTTCAGAGGTGTTTGTCCAGATTGTTGTACACACCGGTACCCCTAATACCCAGTAGCATGTCCTCTTGCTTTGATTATGCCTGTATTTGTCGTAGCATACTATCCACAAGTTCATCAAGGCACTGTTGGCCCAGATTGTCCCACTCCTCAACGGCGATTCGGCATAGATCCCACACAGTGGTTGGTGGGTCATGTCATCCATAAACAGCCCGTTTCAATCTATCCCAGGCATGCTAGATAGGTTAAATGTCTGGAGAACATGCTGGCCACTCTAGTCAAGCAATGTTGTTATCCTGAAGGAAGTCATTCACAAGATGTGCATGATGGGGGCACAAACTGCCATCCATGAAGACAAATGCCTTGCAATATGCTGCTGATATGGTTGCACTATCAGCTGGAGGATGACATTAATGTATCGTATAGCCGTTATGTCGCCTTCCACAACCACCAGTGGCATACATCGACCCCACATAATGCCACCCCAAAACAGCAGGGAACTTCCACCTTGCTGCATTCACTGGACAGTGTGTGTAAGGCCTTCAGCCTGACTGTGTTGCCTCCAAACACGTCTCCAACATTGTCTGGTTGAAGGCATATGCAACACTCACCGATGAAGAAAACGTGATGCCTATCCTGAGCAGTCCATTCAGCATGTTGTTGGGCCCATCTGTACCGTGCTACATGCCATCGTGGTTGCAAAGATGGACATTGACATGTATGTCAGGAGTGAAGCTGCGCATCATGCAGCCTATTGCACATAGTTTCAGCCATAACACGACATCCTGTGGCTGCACAAAAGCATTATTCAACATGGTGGTGTTTCTGGCAGGGTGCCTCTGAGCCATAATCCGTAGGTAGCAGTCATCCATTGCAGTAGTAGCTCTTGGGTGGTCTGAGCGAGGCATGTCATCGACAGTTCCTGTCTCTCTCTGTATCTCCTCTCTGTCCGAACAACGTCGCTTTGGTTTGCTTTGAGATGCCTGAACACTTCCCTTGTTGAGAGCCCTTCCTGGCACAAAGTAACGATGCAGATGCGTTCAAACTGCGGTATTGACAGTCTAGGCATGGTTGAACTACAGACAACACATGCCGTGTACCTCCTCCCTGGTGGAATGACTGGAACTGATTGGCTGTTGGACCCTCTCCATTTTATAGGCGCTGCTCATGCATGGGTGTTTACATTTTTTGGTGGGTTTAGTGACATCTCTGAACAGTCAAAGGGACTATGTCTGTGATACAGTATCCACAGTCAATGTCTGTCTTCAAGAGTTCTGGGAACCAGGGTGATGTAAAACTTGTTTTGATGTGTGTAGATTTTGCCTGCCTTTCGGAGATGCATCTAACACTAACAGATCAATTCAAGGTGCATAATTACTCTGTACACTGGGCAGAAAGACTTAATCATCACAACTGTGGCAGTAGGGTGACCATGCTTGTGATATGGAGAATTTGCCACTGAACAATAAATAAACAACGTGTGGCCACAGTTAAGGCTGCCAGCATACAATTAAAAATGTGTAATCATATAATTACTTTAATGTCAGCATATAACTCCCCATATAGTGACATCACAGCCCAGGACCTTCAAGCAATGACAGACAATTTTGAGCAGGGGACACAAACACCAGATCTAATGACTGGAGTTGCAACTCCACAAACGCCAGTGGCACGAGATTGGGGTTGTCTGTCAGAGGTGGTCTCTCCCCAAGGGTAATTGCTCCTGAAGAGCCTGCTCACATCTCCTACCAAGACCAATTCAGGCCACATGTCCTACTTATCTTCCTGGTCAAGTCCATGCCACTGTTCATAATGAACTAGACACAGGCTATAGCTCAGTTGTCCTGGAATACTCCAGCACTGAAGACTCAGACAAAAGGCTGGCAAATACAGAGTATATCACTGACTGGGAGCAATATACCAACATGGTAGTACATCACCCAGAGGACATACTGCAAATGTGGAACAAAAGGGAGGTGGACTTACTAGGGAAAGCAATGGAGTGTCTTACCCAGAGAGTCTTCACACAATTCCACAAAGAGAACAACATAATCACACCTATGTAGTTTGGCATCCATCCAGAACATATCATCATCTGCCAATCCCTGCACCCAGTAGAACACATATGCCGAACAAGGGATAGGAAATGCAACACAGGAACGGTCTTTCTTGACATTAAGAAAGCAGTCAAGAATATCTGGAATGAAGATTTTGTTTTTTCCACTTACTCATTCCAGGATAAATGATCAACATGCCTGACTCATTCTTGGCAGGGAGGCTGTACTCTGTTAGATGCCACAAACATATCAGTGCAGCCAGGAAAACTGTGCCGGGGTCCCACATGGGTTATTTCTCAGCTCCTTACTTCACCTACTATATACCAATAACGTGCAAGATGAAATCGCCCTCTAAGTGGTCTACAAAAGCAACAGAAACCTAAACTTCATTGCCCAAAAGCTGCAGCAACATCTTGAAACTATCACCCAGTGGTGCAACATACAGAAAATTAAGATAAACCCAGAAAAGAGCAACACAGTCATGTTTATGAAGAAGATAACTCAGTCGACAATGTATCTGGGCTTGCAGCTCAATAGGCATGACATTCACTACACAGACAAACAGGGCAAGAAGCGAGGGTTACACTGCTTTTTACCAATTGTACCCACTCCTAAAGGATGGGGCTAATAACAGACACCAAGCTAAGATTGTACAGGTGTGTCATCCTGTCAATGATAATGTACAGATCGGTGGTGTGGTCCATGGGATTGGGTATATATTTAAACAAACTCCAGTCTTTCCATAACGAAGTCCTTCACATCACAGACACTTACCAATACACATCAAACACACATGTTAGGGACCTATTAGGTGAACCATCCACCTCTCCCCCTCCCCCCCCCCCCCAACTCATCAGTTGGGTACACATTACCCACACATCAATAAGAGACCTATATCCACACTCAACAATTTAGGCTACAATTGGTTGCAGCCAAAATTGATATATGCACACATTCATTCAGATATACAGTCAGATATAGTCTGAAACACTTGTATGGGTGTTGCAGAGTAGGTTGTACTGAGAAATTATTGCTAAGAAGAAATTCAATATGTCACATCATTTCCAGGTTAAATAGATTGAAGTTAGCCAACCAGGCCATTGTGTGCACAAATTTAAGCTGCCCACCAGAGATGGTGCCGCCAAACGTGTTCTTCATTTTGTTTCCTAAACCCAAAAGTGAGAATGATACAAAATTGGACATGGAATGGGGCATCAAGCCAAAGGCTGAGCAGCCTTGCTTGTTGATATCTTTGCTACGAGAACAACTGACACTAATTGTATTTGATGTACTGCTTGAATTTGCATGTGCAACAGCCTGATTGGCTAACTTCAATGGTAATTAACTTGGAACTGGTGCAATGTATCGAATTTTTTTAGCAATTATTTCTTGGCACAACCTACCCTCAACACCCTACAGATTTTTCAGACTGTTTCTGACCACCCTGAATAAACACTGTCATTTTTCTCTAATCATTAAAGCCATACTGGAATCAGATGGGCATAGCAATGTGGTCCTTCCAACAGACAAAACATAGACACCAAGATTTTTTCTTTGTCCAGAAATTACATTGCCATCATACTGTCCTGAACCATAAGTATCTGGTTCTGGATTGGCAGAAGTCAGTCAGCTTCAATTCACTAATATTTTATGTGTGGATAGACATTATTGATCTAATAATACAGAACCTTGCACATTGTATGTATCCACTGTGAAGTGATTGTCATGCCATGTTACCTTTTACTCTTGTTGATGCCTGATGTGAAGCTGCAATATCATGGGTGATATGAACAAGATGGAGAATGTACTTTATTCTCAGAATTTTGACAAACTTTTTAGTTTTGCGTGAATAAATCAAGTCAGAGAATGTTCTTAGCTTGAATAAAAGGATATGGAAAGGACGTTTTCTCCAATTCCATACGATTAAAAATAGGGAAGTTTCTTGCAAGTGGAGAACATGCTCTGTTTTTTTGAAGTGGGCTCTCTAACATAGTCAAAGTTAAGTAAGTTCTGTTGATGTTAAGTTTTACCACGATTTTTAGTAAAAGAGATTATGCTGTTTGGGAGGCAAAAACACATTTCTCATATAGAGGTCACGTAAAAGCAAAACTTTATTTTATGAGGGAGATCAAACAGTGAAGTCAACCATTTTTATTTCTTAGCACCGAGGATACATGGAAGGCTTTCTGGGAAGTGTCACATTAAAGTTCCTCCACAAACAGAATGATGACATCTTTACTATAAAAATGATCTCTGCTGTCTCTGGCATTGCAACTTGAAGACTTGTTTATTTTTCTTGCTTTATTATGTTATATCATATGGGGTTATATTTTAGAGCAACTCTGTGCACTCACCAGGAATATTACTAGCCCAGAAATAGTCAATCATGAAGTTTTGGAGAATCAGTTCATGAACTTCACACAGGCCATCGTTCAGGTGTATCAGAATTCTAACTCTGTTATCCCTGTACATGTGTATTACTTCATGGGATTTGTTGCTGACAGAATAAACTGCAACATTTATTCACTGAAAACTATACGGACAAATGATTTTCACTTGAGTAACATGTCCTTAAACATTGTGTGGATAGATGTACACTATTAAGCAGGTTTCATTTTCAATAGCCTTCTAGCTGAACTGAATAACTTCTTGAGTGATAAAACCGAAATATTATGATCAAAGTTGAAAGATTGCCTTGTGGCACACTCTCCTATTATTTACAGGGTACCCTAGCAGTATTTATGAACTTTTTCTGTAATGTGTTATTTATTCATATACTCTCCATTCTTTCATGTTTTATTAATTCTTTCATTCTTTGTTTATAAATTTTCTACTCAAAATTCAGTGAACTGTGTACTCACTCATACCTTCACCAAATAAGTTTGGCTCACATGGTTCCAGGGAACCTGGTAAATAAATGAAATAAAATTTCAAAAAATACAAACTTCTGACTGGACTCCCTAGTTCTGTTAGTGCTCTAGCCCCACTCAGCTTTAAGCTGGCTCTAACCTTTCATGCTGCCTAAGGGATACCAATTGAAACTTGCATGAATTGAGCTAATTTCCTTAGATTCACAAATTTGTTTATTTCTTTCTTTTTATAATACTGACTGATGGCTCCTTTGAGGTATATCTGTGCCCCTTGCAGCAGTCAGCATCTGTGGGTAGAACCCTGGCTGCCCCCTCCCTGCTCCCCACACTCCTCTACAATTCTCTGAGGGATCACCATTTTCACTGTCTCTTCCACTCCCTTACCCTCCTCTTATCTATTGTGTGTGTGTGTGTGTGTGTGTGTGTGTGTGTGTGTATGATTTTAACAATAATAATAAGCAATAAATGATATAAAATATTGCAATGTAATCATAATAATATGTCTACATTAGTTGTTAGTAAAGTGCTTATGCTGTTTGGGGAGTTAGTCATGACCCCCTTTAGGCCGCTCTTCGGTCCATTTCTGTATATGGTTACAAATACATTCTCTTTTTGTGAACACTATGTGATACTTGGAGCTCACTGTATCACTTTTGCCAACTAGGCATCCACCTATGGTGCCAAAATCTGGGCAGTACCAAATTTTGGATACAAAACCAGTATCCAGAGAAACTGAACAAATTTGTTGTTTTTCCTATTTACACTGCAAGTGATTTTTGGCAGCTGGACAAGTATCACATAAAATAGTAACTCTTGTGACTAGCCCCGTATGGCACCACTCAGCACTGATGCACATCAGTGAACATTGTCCTAAAATCATCTGGTACATCTGCAGTGGCTTGCAGATATAACAATAATGGATAAAATGCTTTTCCAACCAAAACTATGAAAAATAAAACACTAGAAGAAAAAAACATCAGAATCTGTAGAAGAGATTAAGCAGAATTCTGCAACCCTTTCATTTCCTCTTCCATCATCCTATACATACTTCACCATATATTATTCCACAGAGAAGTGACTTTTTTTCTGGTGTATAACAAAAAAGTCTGTATCTGCATCTATACCATATTTACTCGAATCTAAGTCGCACTTTTTTTGTAATCCAAAAAACCGCCTGTGGCTTAGAATCGAGTGCAGAATAAACGGAAGTTCTGAAAAATGTTGGTAGGTGCCGCTACAACTAACTTCTGCTGTCGAATATACAGGGTGGTGCACGAAATGGGTTACCAAACGTTTCTTTCACAATTTACGACGCACATTAGATATTCCGCTGGGATCTCTACAGCAGTACCAGCAGAGCTTGGAAAAAGTAATGAGTTACGAAATGACGTGTAATTCACGATACTGCCGCTAGGAGACTTGTAAGCAGCAGTGGCTGACAATGGAAGACTGACGACATAGCAACGATCGGCAATTGTGTTACTTTTTCATGAAACGAAAAGCCTTGTTGTGACTCAGAGGCTTTTTCGACAACAGTTTAACACACGATGGGTCCCTTGCAAGAATACCTTCCACAGGTTGTATGATAAATTTGTACAGGAAGGAACAGTATTGGAAGGGAAGCAACCTCGGCCTAAGCCTGTTTGTTCGCCAGAGAATATTGAAGTGGTACGAGTTGCTGTAGAGAGAAGTCCCAGGAAATCGTGTAGAAAGGCAGCAGTGCAACTGGGAATATCCAGATGCTCCGTTCAACGCATTCTTAAAAGTGACCTCCATATTTACCCATACAAAATGACCTGTGCACGGAAGCTCACTGAAGAACACAAGCAGCAGAGACTACTGTTTGCTCAGTGGGCGGAGGATAGGGAAGAAACTCTCAACAACGTTTGGTTTTCAGACGAGGCGCATTTTCATTTAGATGGTGTGGTTAACACTTTTTGGTCACTGAAAACCCACAAGTGCTTCATGAAGGACGACATTATGCACTGAGGATTACAGCAAGGGCAGCAATTTCGAGTCACGGACTTATTGGACCCTTTTTCTTTGAAGAAGAGCATGCTTTGCAATAGCTTCATTCCACAGCTTCTACTGCCTTGCACTTCAACACGCAGTGGTTCATGCAAGATGGAGCAAGGCCACATACTGTAAACACTGAGTTGGGGTTTTTACATGAGCATTTCGACATGCGGATCATTTCACTCAGGTTTCCAGGTCGCTTCAGTGACAGACAAAATTGGCCCCCGAATATTCGAGACCTCACACCAATCCGTGTGACTTTTTTCTTTGGGGGTACCTAAAGGAAAAAATTTTCCCGAAACATCCACGTGATTTAATGGAGCTCATAAGACTTATTCTTCAAGCTTGCAGTGAAATAACGGAAGACATGTGCCATAGGGTAATCACTAACTTCAGTGTTCGTTTGAAGGAAGTTACGAAACTAAATAGTGGACATATTGAGCATGTGCTGAGTTAGAACAAATCTCCATGGGCGGCTCTTCATTGTAGTATATGTTCCTTTCAGATTGTATTGAGAATAAAGTTTATATTCAAAAACAAAATGGTAACACAATTCGTGCGCCACCTTGTATGTAGCGCTACACAGGCATGCTTTGCAGGCACAAAGATAAATACTGGCGCCAAAACCTCTGCGTCAGTAAATAAATTAAAATAAAAGGAAGAAGAATGTAAACATTATGTCATCTATTCTTTCGTGTTTGCTGCTATCTCATTTAAATCCTGTCTGCCTAATAAACTACGAAACTAGAGTGAGACAACAGCAAACAAGGAAGAATATATGTATCATGTCATGTTTATATTCGTATTATTCTTATGCTGTATAGTGATACAGTCAGAAATGAAGCACGGCAACTGACTAGCTTTTTAAATCTAAGATGACTCTAATTTCTCTGCAGAATGTAATGTACTAATGAGGCGTCTGCAAAGATTTTCAAACTGAGAAAATTTTTTGCTAAACTCTCGTTCAGAACATCTTCTATCATATGCAGTCTATTATTTGGTTCTTGCTGATCATTATCAAAGAAAGCAGCAGCGTAATTGAGACAATTCCTCTTTTTTTTATTGTAAGCGGCGGTAGCGCGCACAAAAGCAAGCCATGCCGCGAGCGGCGACAGGTCGTAAACACTCATTATCAGAATGCGACAAACAATGCAGTACAATAATGCATTTTCAGCTTATAGTGATGTAAACACCTATAACAAAGAGAACGGCACTCATCAGATCAAAGCAAAATAAGCAATCGATTCAAACCAGACGAAGCACGTGAAAAAGGAAGGGTACCCGTATAAATACGGACGGAGCGCGTGACACATAACAATGGCTACTTGGTAAACTTAAATGTTAAGCTTACGACTCGAACCATGGCACAATGGCGGCGCGCGTTGATGTAGTAATAAATCGCTCGGTAAACTATGAGTATTTAGCGTCTACAAAGTGCATATCGTGTGATAAAATAGTAAAAAGCGGTATTAGAACTTGCCCAGTGATGCATATGTGGTATCATCCACACTGCTTTGCGAAAGTAAATCTCGAAAACATATCGTGTGCTTGTGGAACAAAGTACAACGGTTATCTAGATGCGACTGGAATGTATCGTGAAAATCGCGAAACCAATGTATTAGAAACACTGCAGAAAGAACTTCAAGCCACAAGACAACATGCTCTGCTACTGGAAAGCATGATCAAAAACCTTTCTGAACCGCCACATAAGGAAAAAGTTCGAAATTTGTACAGTGATGTTGTTTTAAATATTTGTACTAACAAAAGAAATGACGCTCCATTGAAGAAGAGTGAACATGAAAAATGTGAAACAGTAAATAACGGTAAGAGTGAACAATTAAAATGTGAAACAGTAAATACAGGTAACCTACAAAGTGCTTCTGAACACTTCCCGTGTAATTTAAAAATGGTTAAGAAAAATGACTGCAGTAAGTTGAAAACAAACACGAACATGAGTCAGCTTACAAATAACAAAAAACAGGTACTGTTACTTTCAGATAGTCACGGTAGGAACTGTGCAAAAGTACTGAACGAAATTTCAACAATCAGCTATAAATTTACATCTTTGATAAAGCCAAATGCTATATTCAAAGAAACACCATGTAATATACAAAACAAAACGTCTAGTCTAGGACAAAATGATTATGTTGTCGTCTTAGCTCGTGCAAACGATATTAATGGATCAAAACGTGGTTTTATGACTTCACTAGATGAAACGATCGCAAAAACTAGGCACACACAACTAATTCTATGTACAATACCGTATAGATATGACATGCCAAATGAAAACTGCAAAATCTACCAAATGAACAGTTACTTGATGCAGAAGGCATCTTACAGTGAACACATCAGAGTTTTAGATGTAAATAGCTTCCTCCAACGGAAAGACTTCACCAGGCATGGGTTTCACTTACGTAAAAATGGGAAAAAGAAACTGTGTGTTAATCTGCTGAATGCCATCAAAAGCCCACTGGTAACAAGAAGTGCCATAAAACGTGTTACACCAGGACATCAAACATATGTGTGGTCAAATGAAGCTAATTTGGTGGACAATCTCAGAAGAATGAGCAATACTGCAGCGGAACCAACAGCAACACCAAGAGCTGAAGAGCCATCAGTAACAACAACAAAAGTGAATATGCAGTCAGGGTCATCAAGGAAAACACCAGAAACAGTTTTAGAAAAGAAGAAGGTATCCACAGTCAGCACTAAGTCACCACCAACATCCTATGCAAATATCTCGTCAAGTGCCACAAATCAGTCAGCCCACGACATCCAAGTGGAAACAGCAAAAAATGTGCAGCCACACTCCAAATCAGTACCACTGGAAACCGTGACAAGATCTTCAACACGAAAACGTAGACCTCCAGCCTACAGCCAGGATTTTTATGGGCAAGAACACCAGTAGCTCCCTGCTAGCAGCAAACCAAAGGAAAACAGGTGCAGAGCAAAATCTTCATGAACCAAAACTACAAGAAAACCCGGTGAGTGGTGCCAAAAATCATTCCATTGGGAAACAGTCAGTATTATCCTTTAAAATATTACACCATAATGTGCAGTCAGTGTTTAATAAGTTACTAGAAATAGATCTCTTCCTAAAAACAAAGCCACACAGCTGTTCTCTGTATTACTGAACACTGGTTAACAGAAGACAAAATTTAAAAAAACGCTACTTGGCGAATTTACTCTAGCTGGTTATTCTTGTTGGAACAAAAGTAAGGGAGGTGGTACAGCATTCTATGTCAAAAAATATTTAAGATACAAAAGCCTCACAAAGTACAATAATATGCAAATAAAAACAGGCTTTGAATTCTCCTTAATTATCTTAACAGACTAAAACCTATTGATACTGAATGTATATAGAGCCCCTGATGGGAACATCCAAACCTTCAAACACTCCTTCGAAGCACTACTCACAAAAATTCACTCACTAAACAAAAATCTATTAATAAGTGGAGACTTTAATATTGACTTCCTCACACCCGGAAAAAACAAAGATGAATTGTTGAATATTACAAATTCATTCAACCTATCCCCAACTGTAAACACACCAACCAGGATCACAAAAAATTCAAAAACAGCTCTAGATCAGATTTTCATAAACGCAGACAAACTACACCACTCAATCGAAGTCATCAGCACAGGTTACAGTGACCATGAATCCCAAATACTAACAGCGAATTTAAATTACATAGGACAATATCCCACAATAACCAAAATGCAAAGGAAATTTAATGATGATAATATAAGGCTTTTTAACTATCTGTTAATGGCTGAAAACTGGGCAGAGGTCTATAAAGAAAATGATGTAAACTACATATTTAATTCCTTCCATGGAACATTTCTCCTCCACTTCAATACTGCATTTCCACTGAAATCCAGGAAAATCGGAAACAAACACACAAACTCATGGGTAACAAAAGGGATAAGGATTTCCAGCCAAAAAAAGCGTGACTTAAAAAATCACGTGAAACACCATGACGTCGATGATCAGTTTAGGTCATATTGTAAGACCTATTTTGCAGTCTACAGAAAAGTTATCCAACAAGCAAAAAAATTATACAATGATAAATTTATAAAGGAATCTAACAATAAAATGAAAGGCTTGTGGACAGTTGTAAAAAATGAAACAAACAGTAAGCAGCAGGTTATAAACAAAACATTAAAACTAAACCTAAATGATGAAGTCACATCAGATCCCCAAAAAATAGTAAATGGTTTTAATGACTATTTTAGCAAAATAGCAGAAAACCTGATAAAGAACAACTCCTACAGACCAAATACTCAAACCAAACACTAATAGAAACCATACCAGTACAGGCATCAATGTTTCTTCACAAAGTCTCCAATACTGAAGTACTTACAGCTATAAAAGGACTAAAGAATAAGTACTCCAGTGGTAGTGACACCATTCCTGATTTAATTGTAAAGAAATGTGGAGAATCCATTGTAGAACCCCTAACCCACATAATAAATGCATCCTTTACAAATGAGGTTTTCCCTGACCTGCTAAAGACTTCTAAAATTACCCCACTTCACAAAAAGGGCTCTAAAAATGATGTAGCCAATTACAGGCCCATAGCACAACTCAGCTCATTCTCAAAAATATTTGAAAAATTATTTTACACCAGATTGGAAGACTTTACTAATAAACTATCCTTTTTGACAAAACACCAGCATGGTTTTAGAAAGCAAAAGACAACTATTTATGAGTATCTCAACAAAACCTTAAAAGCACTGGATAATAAGGAAATCACTACTGGTATCTTTTTAGATTTATCCACAGCCTTTGATGTAATTGACCATACCATACTCCTTAAGAAGTTAGCAAATAAAGGTATAAGAGGAATTGCAAAAAAATGGTTAGAATCTTACCTGTGAAACAGATTTCAAAAAGTTGAAATTAATTTTGAAAAAAAGAATACAACCACCCATTGATCTACTGTCCACTCCTCTGACACAATGCCCATTAGATATGGTGCGCCACAAGGCTCAATCCTGGGACCCGTACTGTTTCTGCTATACATTGATGATATAAGCACGAAGCTTGCTACAGGACATACCACACTATTTGCCAATGACACAAGTATACTAATAACGGGTACTGATACAGAGGACCACAACCAAAAAATTAAACCGCTTATGTCGTCACTCAGCAAATGGTTCAACGAGAACAAACTGATTATAAACATACAGAAAACAACGTACATCAACTTCAGACTTTCATCCCAAAAACAAGAAATGCCTGATGAGATTCTAAATAACCAAGAGCTTATGTGTGTGGACTCTGTCAAGTTTCTTGGCATATGGCTTGAAGGAAATCTTAAGTGGGAGACTCACATAAATTATATCTCAAAAAAGCTCTCAACTGTGTTTTACATTTTAAGGATACTCAAAAAATCAGTCACAAAATCTGTTCTCATTCATGTATATTATCCTTACTTCCATTCTACATTACAGTATGGAATCATATTTTGGGGCAACTCACCTGGAGGTAGATATATTTTCAAAATGCAAAAACAGGCAATACGCATAATATGTAATCTAAGACATAACGAATCATGCAGACAACATTTCAAAACAAATGGCATTATGACACTGCCCTCTGCTTACATTTATAATATCATCTCATTTGTCAAGTAATACCTGTTAAACAATGACTGCACACTAAAATTCAATGGAGATATTCATAACTATGCAACAAGGCAGCAATCTGACCTACATATGATTCAGTCCAGAACTACCTGCTACCAAAAAAGTGTTTTAAATGTTGGGATACAAATGTATAATAATTTACCCAATGAAATCAAAGCAACAAAGAACCCAAGAGCCTTCTCACGTAAGTTAAAAAAATATCTCTTGGACCATTGTTTTTATGCAGTTGATCATTTTTTTGAAAGGGGTTAAAAATGTAAACAATATGATAAATGTTCAATTAGGTCTGAAAATTATATACTGTGCATGTCTATGAAATATACTGAATTATTATATACTGTGCCTGTCTATGAAATACTCTGGACTACTTTACTATTACATTTGTATTGGCTGTTTGTATTTTACCATACAACATTTGTATTTACTATTTTGTTAAAGATAGCTAACTTCCTCATTGCAAAATAATGTAAAATCAATTTATTAAATATTACTTGTAAATATGTCCCCTTGACCTGTCTAATATCGTATGTACAACCTTACAATTCTATGATTTGTATTAACTGTTTTGTTTAAGATAGATAATTTCCTTGCTACAAAATAATGTAAAAATCAATTTGTAAAAATTACTTGTAGATAGCTCTCTTGACCTATCCAATATCATATGTACAGCTGTACAATACTATGATTGCCTGGATCAATAAAAATACAATACAATACAATACAACCAAACTACTGTAGCTGTATCTTCATCCATTCGACGTAAATTGTGTCTCATGTTACAATGGACCAACTTTGTTTCGATTTGGAGGTGCGATCTAAAACTTTTCTCCCCTTGAATTTCGAGTCTCAAATTTCAGGTGCGGCTTGGATTCGGGAAATTTTTTTTTCATTGCTTTCAAGTCTCATTTTTCAGGTGCGGCTTAGATTCGAGTGCGGCTTAGATTCGAGTAAGTACGGTACTCTGAAAACCACTGCTATGTGCATGGCAAATGCACTGTATCAGTTATTGCAGTCCTTCCCATGCCATTTACATATGGAGCATGGGAATAATACTTGCTTAAACACTCTGTGTTCTCTGCAGCTTGTCTAATCTTGTCTTTATGATCCCTACAGCAGTGGAACTTAGGAGATTGTAGTTCAATCCTAGATTAATCACTCAAAGCTGGTTCTTGAAACGTTGTAAATAGTCTTTCATACCATACTTTGGGCCTATCTTCAAGTGTCTGCCAGTTCAGTTTTCTCTGTCACATCCAGTACACTTCCCCAGTGATCAAACAAGGCTGTGATCATTCATGCTTCCTGTCAATATCCCTTGTTAGTTCTACTTGCTACAGGTCCACTATGAATCACATGAGTGTTTTGTAAGCAATATCCTTTGTAAACTGATCACATTTTCCTGGTATCCTAGTAATAAAATGAAGTTTGTGCAAGTATATTGGACTGTAATTTTGTGGATCACTTATGCCATCCTTTCAGTCAATGAATGTGCTTTATTCCAAATACCGGGCATAGTCTTTTGTTTCAGGGATTTACGATATATTATCGACAAAAATGGCGCTTCCACAGCCACAAATTCTTTATAGAGCCTGACAGAGATTCCATTGGGTCCTAGAGCTTCCTTCAATTTTAGTGACATCAACTGTTTCTCTACACTACTGATAGTAATATCTGTGTCACTCATCTTTGCAGTGATGGCCATTACTCCTAAATTTTCCCTTGTAAAAAAACATTTCACTTCCTTTATCAGTCATGAGTGTCTGGACACTGGCTTTGGTGCCACTAGTAGCCTTTACAGATGACAAGAATTTATCTGTTTTTTTTTGTGGCAGATTTTTGATAACATTCTGCTATGATAGTCATGTATTGCCCTCTTGAAAGCCAACATGTTCCGTTCACCATCATGTCTCTGTCTTTAGTGCTCTGCTTTATTTTTTACACCTGTTATGCATAGTCTCTGTGTTTCTAGAAGTACACTGTTACTACAAGGTAAACCAACCACTAAACCAAACTTTAGTCTCAGTGTGACAAACATGAATTTGTATGCGTCCTCAATGTCCCAAGATAGTGTACATCTCTCCCCTTGTGAAGAAAACTCAACTTTATTGCTGCATGTAAATGTCCAGTCTCTCAAATGTAAAGCTGATAAGCTCAGTATTCTACTGAAAGAGAAGAAAAGAAATTATTTTGTGTGTTAACGAACACTGACATAAAACTTTATGTGCTACCAAGTTTTAATTTAGTTGCAAGTAGCTGCAGACTCCCTTAAGGTTGCGGGATTCTTCAACAAATATGAGTACTGCTCAAAGATTAAACTATGTTCGATTCATGTGTATTTGAAGCAGCTGTCATACCAATATGAACAATATAGCCCACAACCACATCCGTACATCATTCTCCTGGCAGTAATGCCAAACAGTTTACAGAAATTGCATAAAAAAATCATTATCTGTAAAGAAAAACATTCCAAATATAAGACAATTTTCTGCAATTTAAACTTTGATATAAGAAAAAAAGATTCCCAGGAATGGTAATTCACTTAATATGTTAAGATCCCCTAATTTCGTAAGTCAATTACTGCCCTAAAAGGCAAATCTCATACCATGCTAATGTTATTAAAAATGTATTTAAAAATGGACTAAGTGATGTAGACTGTCAGCTCACAAATCTGTTTTGGCAAAACTAGCAATTACATATCTGAATGAAGATTATGAATAAATTCAGAACATTATGCTAATAAATAAAAAAGTGTATTAACAACTTTAGGATTAAACTGAATGTGCCCGTCAGAAAGATAAATATTAATAAGAATAAGGCAAGACAGACAAGACTCATGGAATTTGCTAATTCTACCAAAAACTAAAAGAAAAAATTGAAGAAATGTATATGATACAAAGAGAGACCAAAAACCATGAGCACAGGGATATATACAAACAATACAAGTACCAGTTTCGCAAGCAAGTAAAAAGATTGAAGGCTGAAAAGATTAACTCGAAAATACAAAATTCAGATTGTATCTCGAAGACTTGCTGGTCAATAGTAAATGAAATAAGAGACAATAAAACAAAACTATAAGGTAATATCAACATGCAGATATCTAATAACAATATTGATGTCATCAATCCTCAAGAGATCAGTAACAATTTTAATGACTATTTCATAGATATCATAGAATCTGACTTTTGTACCACAGATCAAGTACCTGTTGGAAGTCTTGCTGAGGACAATTCTGAAGCTAATCAACTCCATGAACTTGAAATCAAGGATATTTTGCAGCTCATCAGAGAATGTAAAAACAAAAAATCCACTGGCTGCAATGAAATTTCTCAATTTTTACTTAAACAGTGTGAAAACAATCTAGCATATCCTTTGGTGCATCTAATAAACAGTGTCTTAAAAGAAGGAGTGTTCCCTGATGTACTAAAATTAGCGATTGTTAAACCTCTCTACAAAAAAGGTGATAAACAATTAGTAGAAAATTTAGCTTCCATTCTTAGCAAGTTAAGTTTAACTGAAAAAATAATTCTGAAATATAGGACTATATTAGAGCACTATAATAAGCACAACATCCTAGGAGATTTTCAGCATGGTTTCAGAAGTGGTTATAGGATCATGACTGCAACACTTCACTTTATGCTGAAAGGTCTTGACAGAATTGATGAAGGCATGCAAGTAGCTGGAGTTTTCCTAGATGTATCAAAGGCTTTTGATAGGGTTGATCATAAGGTACTTCTGTCAAAACTGGCCAGACATGGCATAAGAGGAAAACTATTGCATCTCATCACATCATATTTAAAAACCAGAAGACAATGTACCTCAATCTCACACAATAATGGAGAAACATTAAAAAGTTATACATGAAGGGCCAGGAATATTAAATTTGATGGCCTCAGGGATCGATAATTGGTCCCTTCCTTTTTATATGTTATGTTAATGACTTCCCAAAGATATTAAAAAATGATACATTCATTACAATGTATGCAGATGACACTTCAGGCCTTTGTTGGGGAAATGATATTCTTAATCTTGACATAGAGGTAAAAAAAATTGTAGATATTGCAAAGGAAAAGTTTGAAAATGACAATCTAAAAGTCAACCTACAAAAAACAAATATAATCCCCTTCAATGTTGGTGATTTGCAAACTTGTATTGATTCTCAAGATAGTAATATTTTAGGGAAAATCTACAGTGAGTGTAAATTCCTAGGTGTATGCATAGATAGCAAACTACTATGGACACAACAAATTGACAATGTATGTGCAAGACTATCTTCTAGCCTATATGTTTTAAGAAAAATAGCTCCACATGTCAATATCTAAACAATGAGGATGATGTATTTTGGTTTAATACATCCATTTCTAGCATATGGTCTTGCATTGTGGGGCCGAGCTTCCAAAACCCATGTAGACTGAGTATTTAAACTCCAGAATAGAGCCTTGAGAACATTAGGCAAAAAAGATGCTGGAACATCATGTAAGGGATTATTTATAGAATTTAAAATTCTGGCTATCTGTAGAAGATAAGAAATACACATGTCGTAATGCAGAAATTCATGATCATAATACTAGACAAGCACAAAATTACAATATGATACACAGAAGACTGAAAAAAAACAGCAAGCAGTCCATATATTAATGGAGCAAAATACTTCAATGTGCTGCCAAATGAACTGAAGATAATAACTGGAGAGACATTCAAAAAACATCTAATTTCATGGCTCATTGAGGAGTGCTTCTATAGCCTACTGTAAAAAACTAAAATTTAAAGTATTATTATGTTAAATAATTTGGACTACATTCTTAAGTTCCTATTATAAAGTAGAATTAGATTGTATAATGTTGTATTGTACTACCAATTGCTATGCATGTAATTACACGTTTCACGCAAATAAATTACAAATTACCACCAGATTCATTGCAGGGGGCACAGAGAGACAATCGCGTCAAGTGCTTTTGAACAAGTTTTCCAAAAATTGTCTTGAGCAGCTAGTTCAACAACCTACATGCAATGGAAATACTTCAGATCTTGTAGCTATACACAAGTCTGACCTTATCAACAGTGTCAGAATAGTGGCAGGGATTAGTGATCATGACATCACCAAAGTGAATCATGCACTCAAGAAATATGTATCGAGTAATTGGATTAAGGATGGGAAAGACCCACTGTGGTTTAACAACAACATTAAAAAAATGCTGAAGAAGCAAAGACTGTCGAACTCTCAGTTTAAAAGGTAACATGCAAATGATGACAGGTAAAAGTTAGTAGAGATTCGTGCATGTGTAAAAATATTGATGTGTGAAGCATACAACAACTACCGTTGTCATACTTTAGCATAATATCATGTCAAGAACTTGAGAAATTTTTGGTCTATGTAAAATCACTAAACGGACTGAAGGCTTCTATGCAGTCACTCATTGACCAGTCTAGTGTGGCAACAGGAGGTAGTAAAAGGGAAGCTGAAGTTTTAAATTTTGCACATAAGAAATAATTCACACTGGAGGATGGTACAAATGTACTGTCATTTGACCAGCACACAGAACCTCATATGGAGGACATAGTAATAGGCACCCACGGAAAAGAGAAGCAACTGAATAAGTTGGAAACAAATAAGTTGTCAGGTCTGGATGGACTCCAAATTCGGTTTTAAAAAAAGAGTACTCTATGGCACTTGTTCCTTATTTAGCTTGCATTTATTATAAATCTGTTGACGAGCACAAAGCCACAAGCAAATTGAAAAAAGCACATGTGAGTCCTGTATAAAAGAAGAGTAAAAGATTGGACTGGAAACTGTTCTTAACATCAGTTTGCTGCAGATTTTTGAACATATTTTCAGCTGAAATATAACAAAATTCCTTGAGATGGAAAGGCTTCTGTCCATAAATTAGCATGGTTTCAGCAAATGTTGCTCATGCTCACATGATATGCTGCAAACCATGGATGAAAGGCAACAAACAGATTCCACTGTTAAAAAATACACACAAATGATCTGACAGACAGGGAGAGCAGCAATCTGCAGCTGTTTGCTTGTGGTACTTTGGTGTACAGGAAGACATAATCATTGGGTGACTGTAGGAGAATACAAGGTGACTTAGACAAAATTTCTAGCTGATGTGATAAATGGCACCTAGCTGTAAATGTAGAAAAATGTAAGTTAATAAAGATGAGTATGAAAAACAATCCCTTAATGTTCAGGCACAGCAGTAGTAGTGTGCTGCTTCACACAGTTAGGCTAATTCAATATCTAGGCATAATGTTGTGAACAAATATGAAATGGAATGAGCACATAAGGATTGTAGTGGAAGGTGAATGATCAGCTTTGGTTTATTGGGAGAATTTTAGGCAAATGTGGTTCATTTGCAAAAAACTGCATGTAGGACACTAGTGCAAATCATTCTCAAGTACTGCTGGAATGTTTGAGATCCCCCAGCTGGTCGGATTGATGGCAGATAGCAAAGCATTTCACAGGCAGGTTGCTAGATTCGTTACCGGTATGTTTGAACAACATACGAGTATTACATAGATGCTTTTGGAACTCAAATGGGAGTCCCCAAAGGGAAGGTAACATTCTTTTTGAGGAGAACTATTGAGAAAATTTGGAGAATCAGTATTTGAAGCTGACTGCAGAACAATTCTACTGCCACCAAAGTACATTTCACATAAGGACCATGAAGATAAGATTTAATAAATTAGGACTTGTATGAAGGCATCTAGACAGTCACTTTTCCCTTGCTCAATTTATGAGTGGAATAGGAAAGGAAATGATTGGCAGTTGTACAAGGTACCCTTTGCCACACACACCATATGGCGGCTTAAAGAATATATATAGATAGATGTATATGTAGAAATAAAATTAGCAGCAAAACTGAACTGTTCTAGGCCTGAAGACATTTATGGCTTCTCAAATATTAACAATATCATAGAGTTCATCCCCATTCTTTGCACACATTAATAATTTGGATTTTTGTCAATGATTAGTTCTTAGAATGACTATATAAAAAAGACAGTAGTTGTTCCCCTAGATAAAAGAGGTGACACGTCCTGCAGCAATAATCATTGTCCAGTTTCTCTCGACCACAGGATTTCAAAAATAACTTAATACTATACACATTTGTCAAATAGTACTTTTCTGATTACCGGTAAGTCTCAGCATGTTTTCAGATCCAAACTGTCAAAAGATCAAGCTGCTGAAACTATTATTTATTTTCTGCAAATCTTGTTTGAATAGAATTATCTCCTGCAGTCGCACTATTTGATCTGAGTAAGGCATCTGATTTGGTAAAATGTAAACTGTAGTATTATGGCAGTAGGGATTCTCCCTCTTTGAATCTTATTTCAGTAACAGGAAATAAATTTTGAACTAAACAATGAAGAACTGCAGGTCCTGAAAGTTGTCCAAGGTGTTTCCCAAGGATTGGTGTTTGCTCCATTGCTACTTATAATACGAGGGTTGTTTTTTAAGTAAGGGCCGTTTTTATTTAAAAAAAAAAAAAAAGATACAAATACTTTTGTAAAAAAACTTTTATTTTCTGATTCTACACACTTTTACCTATTTTTCTACATAGTTGCCTTGTTTATTTAAGCACTTGTCATACCGTACAACTAAGTTTTTAATTCCCTCTTCAAAGAATTCGGCCGCCTGCTCCGACAGCCAAGAGTTCACGGCCGCTTTCACTTCATCGTCGTCATTGAAGCGCTGCCCGCCAAGATGGTGTTTCAGCTACCGGAAAAGGTGAAAATCGCTAGGAGCAAGGTCGGGGCTGTATGGTGCATGGTCCAAAACTTCCCAGCCAAAAGAATCAATCAAATCCCGAGTCTTTTGAGAGGTGTGAGGCCTAGCGTTATCGTGCAGGAGCAAAACTCCTTTTGTCAGCATGCCGCACCTTTTGTTTTGAATTGCTCTGTGGAGCTTCTTTAGAGTTGCACAGTAGGCATCTGAGTTGATTGTCATTCCTCGTGGCATAAAGTTCATTAGCAAAACACCGCGCCGGACCCAGAACACAGTTGCCATAATCTTGCGCTTTGACAGCGTCTGTTTGGCTTTGACCTTGATGGGTGAGGTTGTGTGTCACCGTTCCATCGATTGTCGCTTGCTTTCGGGAGTGATATGGGATACCCATGTTTCATCTCCAGCGACAATTTGACTCATCATGTCATCCCCTTCTTCCTCGTAACGAATCAAAAAGTCCAATGAAGTGGCAAATCTCTTCCCTTTGTGGTCGTCTGTGAGGAGTCTGGATACCCACCGAGAACACAGTTTCGTAAAGTTTACGTTTTCAGTCACAATTTTGTACAAAACTGATCTTGAAACTTGTGGAAATTCCAAAGAAAGAGTGGAAATTGTGAATCTTCTGTCCTCACGAATCTTTGTTTCGACTGCAGCCACCAAATCATCAGTGATCACAGAGGGCCGGCCTGAGCGTTCTTCGTCATGGACGTTTTGATGGCCATTTTTAAACTCTCTAACCCATTGACGCGCTTTACCTTCACTCATTGCATTCAAACCATAAACTTCTGTTAACTGACGATGAATTTCTGCAGCTGATAGGCTTCTCGCGGTCAAAAAACGTATCACTGACCGTATCTCACACGCGGCAGGCGATTCAATAATCGTAAACATTATAAAGTAGCACAGCAATGCATACACGTCAGCTACAGAGCTGCAACTTGCATCAGTGTGAACGGGAAGGATGCCAGCAAGTGGAGCGGTGGCTTGTTGCGGCATCCGCGCGAACTATGGGACTATACGCGCGAACGGCCCTTACTTAAAAAACAACCCTCGTACATAGTATTTATAATGAGCTACACCCTAATATGTAATGTAAATCTGTGCTTTACGCAGATGATGCAACTTTCATTAATTCTGGTAAAAATGTGAAGCAACTGAAACTACAAAACGAACTGTGCCACAAGTAATTCAATACCTGGTTTGAAGCTAGCAAATTGTCTATTAATTATGAAAATACCGTGAAATTATTTTCACTTCATCCAATATTGGTATATATTTGGAACTGTAATTAATTGGGAACAGTCTTATAGAACAAATATGTAAAAAGCTGTAATGTGCTGTTTACCTCTAGCGTAAACCACATTAATGTGTTTCACAAAAACTTTTATTTAGTTTGTATTATGTTTTCTTTCACTGCCATCTAAGATGTAGCATGGTTTTGTGGGTTAATTCTACAGGGTTCAGAAAAACTTTTGGTCAGCTGAAGAAGGCCATCAAGTGCTTGTCTGGAATTACAATAACTGAACATCTAACAAACCACCAGTTCTATGTCTTCCCAAACAATTGCCTTCTGTATGCAAACCAAAACTATAACAGGCGTAGAATGAGACAGTCAATGAATAACACTTCTCAAGCATTAAAGATGGTTCTACTGTCAACCAGAAAACACACTATAGTTATGACTATCTACAGTTAAAGCTATTTAACATGTTATCTTTAGAGACATATTATGTTTTATTAAATTTCTTTAAAAATAAAACACAAAACTTACTGAAACAAAAGATTTTTATACACCAAAAGAATTTGAAAACTGTAAAATGCAATCTACACATCTAAATAATTTACAAATCAAATTCTAACTTCATTCAATAGGTTCATTTTGTATGTGTCTTTATGTTTATAATTTTAAAAAATTTTTCATATTACTCAGAATGATAAGTATTGCAATCAAATTCTTAAAAATAAATAAATTACATCCACACTGTGTCTACATAATCAAACAGTGAACAAGCACTCAATAGATTCTGTAACTATCTGTGATCTATGGAAATATATATGCATCAGTTTCTTATGGGTTGTTGCCTGAAGCATGTGGGAAGACATAGTGTAATGTCATCTTGATAACGTGCATTTTTGCAACAACTTGATTTCTAAAATACAGTTGTTGTTGTTGTTGTTGTGGTCTTCAGTCCTGAGACTGGTTTGATGCAGCTCTCCATGCTACTCTATCCTGTGCAAGCTTCATCATCTGCCAGTACCTACTGCAGCCTACATCCTTCTGAATCTGCTTAGTGTATTCATCTCTTGGTCTCCCTCTACAATTTTTACCCTCCATACTGCCCTCCAATACTAAATTGGTGATCCCTCAATGTCTCAGAACATGTCCTACCAACCAAACTCTTCTGCTAGTCAGGTTGTGCCACAAACTTCTCTTCTCCCCAATCCTATTCAATACTTCCTCATAAGTTATGTGATCTACCCATCTAATCTTCAGCATTCGTCTGTAGCACGACATTTCGAAAGCTTCTATTCTCTTCTTGTCTAAACTATTTATCATCCACGCTTCACTTCCATACATGGCTACACTTCATACAAATACTTTCAGAAACGACTTCCTGACATTTATATCTATACTCGATGTTAACAAATTTTTCTTCTTCAGAAACGCTTTCCTTTCCATTGCCAGTCTACATTTTATATCCTCTCTACTTCGACCATCGTCAGTTATTTTGCTCCCCAAATAGCAAAACTCCTTTACTACTTTAAGTGTCTCATTTCCTAATCTAATTCCCTCAGCATCACCCAACTTAATTCGACTACATTCCATTAACCTCATTTTGCTTTTGTTGATGTTCATCTTGTACCCTCCTTTCAAGACACTGTCCATTACGTTCAGCTGCTCTTCCAAGTCCTTTGCTGTCTCTGACAGAATTACAATGTCATCGGCGAACCTCAAAGTTTTTATTTCTTCTCCATGGATTTTAATAATTACTCCGAACTTTTCTTTTGTTTCCTTTATTGCTTGCTCAATATACAGATTGAATAACATTGGGGATAGGCTACAACCCTGTCTCACTCCCTTCCCAACCACTTCTTCCCTTTCATACCCCTCAACTCTTATAACTGCCATCTGCTTTCTGTACAAATTGTAAATAGCCTTTCGCTCCCTGTATTTTACCCGTGCCACCTTCAAAATTTGAAAGAGAGAATTCCAATCAACATTGTCAAAAGCTTTCTCTAAGTCTACAAATGCTACAAACGTAGGTTTGCCTTCCCTTAATCTTTCTTCTAAGATAAGTCGTAGGGTCAGTATTGCCTCACGTGTTCCATCATTTCTACGGAATCCAAACTGATCTTCCCCGAGGTCGGCTTCTATCAGTTTTTCCATTCGTCTGTAAAGAATTTGCATTAGTATTTTGCAGCTGTGACTTATTAAACTGATAGTTCGGTAATTTTCACATCTGTCAACACCTTCTTTCTTTGGGATTGGAATTATTATATTCTTCTTGAAGTCTGAGGGTATTTCACCTGTCTCATACATCTTGCTCACCAGATGGGAGAGTTTTGTCAGGACTGGCTCTCCCAATTCTGTCAGTAGTTCTAATGGAATGTTCTCTACTCCCGAGGCCTTGTTTCAACTCAGGTCTTTCAGTGCTCTGTCAAACTCTTTACGCAGTATCATATCTCCCATTTCATCTTCATCTACATCCTCTTCCATTTCCATAATATTGTCCTCAAGTACGTCGCCCTTGTATAGACGCTCTATATACTCCTTCCACCATTCTGCTTTCCCTTCTTTGCTTAGAACTGGGTTTCTATCAAAGCTCTTGATATTCATGCAAATGGTTCTCCTTTCTCCAAAGGTCTCTTTAATTTTCCTATAAGCAGTATCTATCTTACCCCTAGTGAGATAAGCCTCTACATCCTTACATTTGTCCTCTAGCCATCCCTGCTTAGCTATTTTTCTCTTCCTGCCGATCTCATTTTTGAGACGTTTGTATTCCTTTTTGCCCGCTTCATTTACTGCATTTTTATATTTTCTCCTTTCATCAATTAAATTCAATATTTCTTCTGTTACCCAAGGATTTCTACTAGCCATCGTCTTTTTACCTATTTGATCCTCTACTTACTGCCTTCACTATTTCATCCCTCAAAGCTACCCATTCTTCTTCTACTGTATTCCTTTCCCCCATTACTGTCAATTGTTCCCTTATGCTCTCCCTGAAACTCTGTAGAACCTCTGGTTCTTTCAGTTTATCCAGGCCCCATCTCCTTAAATTTCCACCTTTTTGCAGTTTCTTCAGTTTTAGTCTACAGTTCATAACCAATAGATTGTGGTCAGACTTCACATCTGCCCCTGGAAATGTCTTACAATTTAAAGCCTGGTTCCTATTTCTATGTCTTACCATTATATAATCTATCTCATACCTTTTAGTATCTCCAGGGTTCTTCCATGTATACAACCTTCTTTCATGATTCTTGAACCAAGTGTTGGCTATGATTAAGTTATGCTCTGTGCAAAATTCTACCAGGCAGCTTCCTCTTTCATTTCTTAGCCCCATTCCATATTCACCTACTATGTTTCCTTCTCTCCCTTTTCCTACTGACGAATTCCAGTCACCCATGACTATTAAATTTTCGTCTCCCTTCACTACCTAAATAATTTCTTTTATCTCATCATACATTTCATCAATTTCTTCGTCATCTGCAGAGCTAGTTGGCATATAAAATTGTACTACTGTAGTAGGCGTGGGCTTTGTACCTATCTTGGCCACAATAATGCGTTCACTATTCTGTTTGTAGTAGCTTACCTGTACTCCTATTATTTTATTCATTATTAAACATAAACCTGCAATACCCTTATTTGATTTTGTATTTATAACCCTGCATTCACCTGACCAAAAGTCTTGTTCCTCCTTCCACTGAACTTCACTAATTCCCACTATATCTAACTTTAACCTATCCATTTCCCTTTTTAAATTTTCTAACCTACCTGCCCGATTAAGGGATCTGACATTCCACGCTCTGATCCGTAGAACGCCAGTTTTCTTTCTCCTGATAATGACGTCCTCTTGAGTAGTCCCCGCCCGGAGATCCGAATGGGGGACTATTTTACCTCCGGAATATTTTACCCAAGAGGACGTCATCATCATTTAATCATACAGTAAAGCTGCATGCCCTCGGGAAAAATTACGGCTGTAGTTTCCCCTTGCTTTCAGCCGTTCGCAGTACCAGAACAGCAAGGCCATATTGGTTAGTGTTACAAGGCCAGATCAGTCAATCATCCAGACTGTTGCCCCTGCAACTACTGAAAAGGCTGCTACCCCTCTTCAGGAACCACATGTTTGTCTGGCCTGTCAACAGATACCCCTCCGTTGTGGTTGCACCTACGGTACGGGTATCTGTATCGCTGAGGCACCCAAGCCTCCCCACCAACGGCAAGGTCCATGGTTCATGGACAGTGTAATTCAATATTAAATATTACAAAATATTGTGGACAAAAAGAGATGTGACAGTAAAAACTAGAACAAGATTAACAGTCAGAAAAACAAGCAGCTAAATGTCAATTTTTGATGAAATAGCATTGATGAAACAGCATGTGTTAAACAGCATAGCATTTCAAAATTGAGAGAAACTTCTTCATCACAAGAAAGGGAAGGGTGGCACGAAAAAAGGAATGAATAGTAAGTAAAAATTTTAGAGTTTTTACCAGCTTTTCAGTACCTGCATACCTTTTTCTATGGCACCTTTGCATTTTTCCTCACTGTGAAAATAGTAATCAACAGGGTTTTTGCATTTGTGTGTCTCTTCATCCTCTACATCTACACCTGCCCTGCTGCAGCTATTTCTGTTTCACTGTTTAGCAAGTAGATTCACCTAATTTTCATCAAACTCTGAAAATACAGTGTAATTTCTTTGAATATTTAATGGGATGTATGCTGTAGGTATCAGTAAAACAATTTAGTGCTAACAAACTCATCACATTCAGACAAAATTACACAGCAGGCATTACTGATTCTGTAGTCAAGTTACATTATTAAGGCCACTGCACAGAAGTGACATCTATGGGCCACAGCTCATGTTTTATGTCAAGCTTTATCTAATGGCAGTGTAGTCACACAATGCACTGGTTAGCTGTCTGTTTCCAATTGTTGGGTCTTGCCCACTCATCTCGTACAGAGTGCCTAAGGGATGCTGCATTCTCGGACTGTTATACAACAATTCAAGCAAATAATATTAGTAGTTTTATTTCCATAAAGCAGATTGACAATACTTAGCTTTAATGTAATCAAACAATGGAAAATCCAGGATAGTGCATGATGGGAGTGGCGACTGGGTGGGGGTAAGGAGGAGACTGGGGTGAGGAGGGGGAGGGATAGTATGGTGGGGGTGACACACAGTGAATTGCTGCAGTTTAGACAGAGGGCAGGAGAGAAGGTGGGGAGGGTAAGTAGCAGAAAGGAGAGAAATAAAAAGAAATTAAAAGACTGGGTGTGGTGGTGAAATGACGGCTGTGTAGTGTAGTCCTGCAAAGTCTATGTGCACACATTACCACGGCGATTGCGGCTTAGGCCAAGCAGAGAATTTTTGTGGAGGGGCAGACTGATTTGCCACACATGCGTGACACTGTGACATTATCTGTTCTATTTGGGCATCCATATCCTGCCAAGCACAGTGTCAAAGAACTAACTGTTTCATACAAACAATCCCCCAGTGTCCTTGGTGAATTAACTGTAACACCTCTTTATGTAAAGCCTTAGGGATCAATGCACGTGACTGTCATTTTGAACAAGAATTACACATTTCCGTACAGCGATTCTATGCTGACATGTAAAGTATTGGTATACTACAGAGTTCTTAAGTGATTCAATGAGTGAGGCCAAGATTTGTGAATGTAGTTGAACAAAATGTTCTAATTGGGATCAGTTTCCATGGCCTGTGCAATGTTCGTATAGTCCAGCAGAAAAGACTGAAGCAATTCAGAATCCTGAGCATTGATGTGACAACAAGATGCAGCAGAAGCATCAAAATCTGTATCAGGGCCAATCGGAACATGTGAAAGCACATTACCATGTTGAACTGTTGGACGATACACAATCTCGTACTGGTATTGAGACAACAACAAAGCCCAACTTTGCAATTTTTGGGCAGTCCATACAGGAACCCAGGAACCAGTTTTGTCAAATGAAACAAGGAATGCAAGGGATTGTAAGCCATTAATAAGTAGAATTTTCTTCCATACAAATAATGGTGAAATTTGGTGACACCATACACAATAGCCAAAGCCTCTTTCTCAATTTGTGAATAGTTACACTGAGCTTTGGACAACACACTCGATGCAAAAGCAATAGGCCTGTCTTTATCAGCAATTCTGTGCAAAAGCACTGTATTGATTCTGGAAGAGGAAGCATCAACTTGCAATCCAATTGGTTTGTCAGGATCAAAGTGAACTAAGCATCAATCACTGAGCAATGTGTCTTTACGTTTCTGAAAATCTACTTGGCATTCATCTGTCCAAACAAAGGGGATCGTCTTGTGATGCAATGGAACTGCAATTTGTGCAGCATTCAGTATGAACCAAAGATAATAGTTCATTTTCCCTAAAACTGACTGCAATTCCGTGACATTGCAAGGAACTGGCAAATCACTTATGGCTAACAAATGCGACTGCAGAGGATGTACACCCTGACTGTTTATGACATGACCAAGATACTGCAACTCAGGTTTTAAAAAATCACACTTTCCCAGTCTACACTTAGGTCCTGCCTCAGATAACACATGAAACAAATCACATAAATTTGCAAGATGTTTTTCAGGTGGACGACCTGCTACTACAATATCATCCAAATAATTTGAACAGTTTGGCACTTGTGCAGTCAGCTGTTACAAATACCATTGGAAAATTGCGGGAATGGGAGCACTGCCAAAAGGCAAACACAAATATTTAAACAAGCCCAAATGAGTATTTACTATGCACACTTTTTGAGATTCTTCATCGAGCAGTATTTGAAGATACGCATTGCGCAAATCAATTTTTGAAAAGTAGCGACCAGCACCTAATTTGTCCATGAGATCCTCTGGGCTTGGCAATGGATAAGTATCAATAACAGCTTGTTGGTTGACTGTAGACTCAGAGGTCTGGGGAGCAAAACCAGTGGACTTGCCCATTGACTAGTTGATGTGTGCACAGTAACTCTGTTACCTTACAATTCTTAAAAAGTTTAGCATCGACTTTGTTCCGTAAAGCAATGGGAACAGTTCTGGCCCAGCAAAATTTGGGCTGAGCATTGTCTTTCAGAGTAATATGTGCAACAAAATTGTTGGCTTTGCCTAAGCCTTCCGAAAAGAGTTCTCAGAATTCTTTAACAAGCCAGCTACACTGTCTTTTGCATTGAATGCAGACACTGACAACACATTGTCCTGAATGTTAAAGCCAAACAGATCAAAAGAATCAAGACCAAATATGTTCTCACACTTGCATGATTGGAGAACTGTAAACATCACTGTTCACATATGCAAGTGACGCATAGCAGGCAAAGTACATGTTCTGAGAACGGGAATGTCTTGTCCATTATAAGCCATTAGTTGCGTGCTAGTTTGAGACAGGTGTGGAGAGCCTAACAGTTCATATGTGTGATGATTGAGCAATATGGGAGAGGTACCCATGTTCAACTGAAATTTCCCACAAAGAAGTAAATGAACAAAAAGTTTGTTTGTTTGACTGGCATATCACTGAAGAAACTGCACACCTGCCTTTGCAGACTTGGAATATACTGCATTAACAACATGTGCCTTGTGACTAGATTTTTGTGAGCGGTCCAAATTCTTATGTTTGTTCCATTGTGAACATACAGGCTGTAAATGTCCATTCCTACCACAAGCATAACACTGAGCTTGTCAGGAGGGGCAGTCTTGGCATTCTTGCCATGTATAGCAGCGAGGGCAAGACTTAATTCTGTTCGCCTGTGTGACTGCCAGTTTAGCAAACTGCTTACGTGGCATGAAAGGTTGTTTAATTGGCATGACTAGTGCACGTCACAAGGGCAGAATGCTGCGATCGCAAGCAAGGGATGCAACCCAGCAAATAGCTTGCTGCTCAGATGTATGAGCTGACTGATCTAGTATTTGTGCTGCTTGCTGAAATTATGGATTGGACTGTTTCAAAATTTGTTCTCTGAGTTTGATATCAGGCACATTGTGCACCATTGCATCATGCAACATAAAATCTGAACTGTGCACATTTGAATTTGCATTTCCTTGTCATACCCTACAAATCTGTTACCCACTCGCGATAAGTTTGTTCTAATGCAATGAAAGATTTGATACATAGCTACTACCACACTCACTTGTTGGTCATAATAGTTAGTTAGTGAAGAGATAACACTGTCATATGCAAGTTCACTCAGAGAGGCATTAGGAAAGAGTTTTTGAATTAATCTAACACTGCACTTCCTACCGTTGATAATAGATAGGGAAGTTTCACAGAACCTGGTACATTGTGAGTGATGAGATGTGATTCAAACTGTGCTAACTGCTTGATCCATTCCTCTTCTTGGTCCCAAAACTGTCCAAAAAGGTGGTGTATCAGCTATAGTAGGTGGTGCTGGTTCTATGGGGCGCAGTGTTGGCAGTAGCTGCTGCACCGTGTTGAGTAGTGCTGAGATCTGCTGCATGTGAAACTGAAACATCTGCATTAGCTGTGTAGCGTTTAACGTGTGCAGCTGTGGAACCTGAGCAGGGGTCGGCACAGGTGGGGTGGCCATGTTGGAAGACATAAATGTAACAAATAGATAAAAATATGTACAAAAAAATTTTCTGCAATGCCCACCTAAAAACACAAATTAGCAAAAACAACAAGAAACTGTTAAAGCAATAAGCGCCTCTACAAAGTAAAGACAAGAGAGAACTATGGCACCAGCACAGCATAAACGAAAACTTCGTGGCCATCGGGCACTGGGTTCGGAGGATTCTCATCCCAGGTGTTGGGTCTTGCCCACTCATCTCGTATAGGGTGCCTAAGGGATGCTGCATTCTCTAAATTATATACAAGAATTCAAGCAAATAACATTAGTAGTTTTATTTCTATAAACCAGACTGACAATACTTAATTTTAATGTACAAAGGTGTCGCAAGCAATGGGTGACATGCAACATAAATCCGAGTCCTGGCTTACACAAGGTTCAAACAAGCAATGGATATGGATCACTAAAATCTGACATTGTAGCACTCTCTGCCAGGCCATGCTAATAGTCCTCTAATGTCTGGCTGAGGCTGGCAAGAGTGGCGCTTATATTCACTTCTTGCAGAGGTCGCTCCTGGCACAGCGTGATCCTTGTCAGCGGGCTATTGGCCAACGTTTCCTCACCACCTTCTCAGGTCTTGCATTCTTCCTCTTCGTTGCAGCGCTTGTGGTTATGCCACAACACCAATTCCATCACTGATTCCATAGTTAAATAGAAATTGTGTGTCCAAGTTGCAATAATGAATAATTGGCTTTCAAGCCAGGTGAGGGGAGGAAACATTTCTAAAATAGGAAAAGCTGTAGTGAACAATTACCATCCCTCTCTGGTAAAGTCATATTATTAGTGGACAAATGGTAATTATGTCTTTAACTGTTATTGAAACTGTGGAGTTCCATAGGCATTGGCAATTGACAACTAACCGAAAAGTTCAGTGAATCTTGCAGTGTACTGAGCTCCAAAGAAAATCAAATGGTGTAAGCACATGTGCTAATGATTTTAGAATAACAAAAAGATTAATATCTGGCCGATATAAATAAACCTGTGCAGGGGCTGAGTGATAATTAGCTACTTTTTCAAGAAGCTTATTTTCTGATTTATATAACTGGTGGACATTGGTGTCCTTATCGAAAGACAATGGTGAACAAATACCCTTCAGTGATTGCTGGAACAATGGAAGTTGGTGAGTAATATTTTCTTGGGATTTTTCCAGGCTATTAACCCATGTAATTGGTGAGTGTGTTCTCTAGGGAGGATAGGATCATTCGGCATGGTAATGTGTACCACATCCAGCTAGAAGTGTCCGTAGATGGTTGGAAATGCACATTCAAAAAAAGAAAGTCTATCTAGCCTCTAAATTCACCACATTTTAACATAAGATACTATGTGGATAATTATCTCGTTTCTCATTTTCACTGAGTGAACTCTCTACAACACCACTTTCAACAGTGTGATGCAATGCAGACAACATGGCTTCATATACCCAAGAAGATCCAGCAGCACTTAACTGAGCCCCTTCCAGCTAATTTAGATGCTGTTTGCACAACTGCCTATTGTTACTCTCTTTGCCAATAGGTGCTCATAATTAAGAGAGTAATTAAGAGAGTCAGCAGTGATATGATTCTCCATGTGATATGATGCACCTACAACTCATAATTGTTGCACAGTAAACAAGGTACCACTGCAGTTAGCTTGCAAACTGTAGAGCACACTCACAGCATGTAATACATGTAATACAATTGCCAATACTATATTTTATGGTGTTAATAGATGTAGAAATTTTGATATTGTCAGTCTACATATAATTTAAACTGATTATGATTAACTGATTATAATTAACTGATATCCTCTCTGTTCCAGCGATATTTGAGGCTGTAGTCCATTTTAATAGAACAGGAGATACTCCAGCTGAGTTCCATGAGTTTGAAACTAATGGATCCACAACTGTCTATTCTGTTACACCAAATTATGATGGAGAAGTAACCAGCACGGAACATGATGGTATGTATTTATGATTTGAATAAAAGCTGAAACTCAAAAAGGAAAAACTAGTTGAAAGTAATCTAACCATTCATAAAGCAAACAATGGAAAATCCATGATCGAACATAACACTATTATGAAAAGGAAAGTTGCTACTCACCATATAGCAGAGATGCTGAGTTGCGCATACACACAACAAAAAATACTGTCACAAATAAATAAAGCTTTCAGCCAATAAGGCTTTCATCAAAAATAGATCACACACACATGCATAAATCATGTTCCATACACCTCATCACAAGGTAGTGTCTTCAGCAATGCATAAGTCAGAATATGAATTAAAAGTGGGAACTATGATGTACAAAATATGCATGGTCTAGGCACCATACACTCAATAGTACACTCATTACAAGAGGAAATTATGACATGTAATGTAGTTTGTTATCCAGAGATGGATTAAAATTATTCATTCCATTGGTTCATCCTCATAACACTATGACCTAAGCACAGAATGTTGCCCCTTCACCTTAGCTGGCAGCCTTCCATCCTGTGTTTCAACAGTTTGGTGCAAGGAAATGGAGCGGCAGTGTATTCTTCCATAGCATTTCACATGCTGACATCTTTAATTTGTTCTTTATAGCTCAGTTTCACTCAGTTCCCATATTCCCTGAAGCCTTGTAGAATGACACTGCACTCCATTACCTCTGCAGGGGAGAACAGATTACTGGATATCTAGATTTGTTTAGCTGTTTGGTATGTGTACTACATAACTAACGTGTAGAGCATCAGAGTAGACGGGGAATTACATATATCTCGTCTGCTCTAGTGCCCTGACTGCAAATTCATATAATAAACATGTAATAAATTGTATGTTTGTCATGAAGAACTGTCACTTGATACTAAGTGGCAGCTCAACCATTTGGCTCAGGATCTGGGAATAGGGCTAGCACTGCCTAATCACCTCATATTCACCAATTTCTGTGGTTTTAAGATGCAGAGATCTGCATAAATTAATTGAAATTGACACAAGCTGTTGGCACTAAAGAGAATTACTGCAGTTCACCCAGTTAATGAGGAACTATGGGTGCTAATTTGCAGGATAAGTGATGGAACTGAAATAATGAATTTTGCCATGAACAGTGAGTTTTGTGCCTAGTTTCCCATCATAGGCAGTTTTCAGTTAATCAGTGATGCAAATAATATCTCACTCAAAATGGACCTTTGGGGGAAACCAGTGAGCTACTGCACATTGTAACTTGGATGCAAAATACAATCAAGAATGTTAATACGACTTAACTACACTGCGACATTCATGCCAACCACCATAACATACACTGAACACAGTAAGAAAAGGCAAATGTTTGCAAGCAGTAATAACATGATAACTGAGCACAAACATAGTATGGCAGGGTTTAAATAGGCACTTGCCCATGGCAGGCTCTATTGGAAGTACACAGTATTGCTCTTTCGTGGCATGCTTTCAAGTGTGCACACATTACCTCATTCCTCTTCCCTTGGGGAACAGATTGGATTTGTGAGATGTTCATGGTGTCTTCTCTGCAAGGCTCTGACTGTGGTGACTTGCTGATACTGGGGTGTATGGTTGGAACTACTAGGAATGTTAGCAGCATCACAGTCTGCCTTTTGTGGCAACCTGTACTGTACAAAGGATGATATCAGCGTGAGCTCCATCATGTCGACATCAGGTCTAGGACCTGGTGGTGGTGGCTCCATTGCAGTTGGTGGATGAGGTAGAGGAGATGGCTCCAGAGTGGAGGGCAGCTGCGCCGGTAGTGGTAGTGGTACAGGAGGAGCTACACCAGATTCATTCACTTGTGTTGGGGGACCCTTAGTATGTTGAGGCAGGGCCCAGCTGCATCAAGTGATCCATCAAGCAAGGCAGACTGGTGTGGTGATGTTGATGTCCTGGCCTGGGTTGTCCCGTCATCCACACACAGGTGCAACTGGTCATAATGATGGGCACAGAGGCCTTCCTCCATACAGACATTGCAGAGACAGTGGACACCACATCAGGAGATGACAGCAGGAATCCATTTAGGGCAATGACCAAATCTGCATTCCTAGACAACCATCCAAGACTGGAAAAGGGATGATGGCTGCATGTGTTGACATCCTTGGCTGTGTGGCAGGAGATGCAGGAGCATCTTGGGTTGACACCCATGGAACAGTTCGGCAGGGCTGTTGTTGCCAATTGGCATGAACTGATAGGAAGACAGAAATTGATCCAAGGCAACATCAGGGACCAAGTCACATACTTTTTCATTTGAATTTTGAATGTTCTAACCAACCTTTCAGCCTCACCATTGGGCTGTGGCTGGAAGGGCAGGCCAAAATGTGGTGAATACCATGGCATTGCAGAAAAGGGAAACTGATGAGACACAAACTGATAGCTGTTACCAGAGACCAATGTTGCCAGAAGTCCTTCTGAGGAGAAAATTTTCGACAGGGCTGTGACAGTGGCAGAGGCTGAAGCTGATGGGCAACAAACAACATATGGGAACTGAGAGAAGGCATCAATCACCATTAGCCAGTGTACATTAAGGAAAGGACAAGTGAAATCAATGTGGAGGTGGTCCCAGGCCTGTAAAGGTTGGGGCAACAGAGACAACATTGTCCGCAGGGCAGCTTGCTGCTACGCATATTGGGAATGTGTGCAATGAAATGAGTGATGTCACTGTGAAAACCAGGCCCAAAAACATGATGGTGGGCTAACACTTTGGTGCATGAGACTCCTCAGTGATCAGTGTGAAGCAATTGCAGGATCTCCAAATGGAGAGCTGAGGGAACCACTATGAAAGGAGCCGAATAGTCTGTAACAAGCAGTAGAACTCCATCAATGATAAAGAAGTGATGCTGAAACACATAGTAGTTACAGAGGGGGTTGGATGCCCATAATGGAGGTGCCTAGGGCCAGCCATGTTGTACGCAGTGTATGACTTTCTGCAAAATCAGATCAGTAGCAGTAGCCTGTGTGACCCGAGCACTAGTGATTGGAAAACCATCAACAGTTTGTTGACTGCATTCATCAACATGGAAACAGTGTAACTCCTCCCAATCAAAAACTAGGTCTGGACCAGCTGGAAGATAGGAAAGTATGTCAGCATAATATGTTTAGCTGTTGGGTGGAAGGGAATCTCATAGTTGTACTGAGAGAGCAACTGTGCCCAGCATTGGAGGCTTTGTCTGGCAACAATGCTGAGGTGTTAAATAACAAAACTAATGGCTTATGATCTGTGATGAGATGGAATTTTACACCCCTTAGGGAAACATGAAACTTCTTTAAGATCTAAACAATGGTGAGGGCTTCTTTTTTATTTGTGAATGTCTAGTCCGAGCTGAATTAAACATCTTTGATGTGTATGCAATAGGCCACTTGGGCCATGTGAATATTTATGAGCTAACACTGCCCTTAGCCCATGCTGGGATGCATTTGTTGCTAACACTAAATGTAGACCCGGTTGATAGGTTATGAGGCAAGCTGCAGATTGTAACATAGACTTCAGCTTGGAAAACGCCATTTCATAAGCCAGCAACCAGTGAAAAGATGTCCCCTTATGCAGCAAGGCATGTAATTGTTATACAACCAACGAAGCCCCAGGCAAAAACTGATGATAATAAGCAATCTTACCTAAAACATTGAGTTCCTTGACCAATCTAGGATGTGGAAGAGCCACAACAGCAGAGACATTCTGACAAAGGGGTTTGATACCAGCACTAGAGACTTCAAATCCAAGATAAACAACAGATGGCTGAAAGAAGCAGCACTTTTCCAAATAGCATTTTAACCCAGTGGCCTGTAACACCACGAGCCGCTGAGAGTCGGCATCAATGGGAAGTGCAAAAATGCATCGGACAGGTCAATCTTGGAGAAAAACTAACCACCAGCTAGCTTAGGCAAAAGTTCATCAGGGCCTGGAAAGGCATACATGTCAATGATAGACTGAGCATTGACAGAAACTTTGAAATCGCTGCAAAGGCATAACTGTTCCAGTGGCTTCTTGGCAATGAGTTAGGGGGTAGTCCATTTGCTAGATGCAATTGATAGGACAAACCCAGAGGCCGTGGGGCAGTCGAGCTCTGTCTTGACTTGGACACAAAGCAACAAAAGAAATGGGGTCTGCCCGCTGAATATTTCATAGCGGTGTGGGCTTTGAAACTATTGGTACAAGCCAAACCCACAGAAAGCAGGGTGAAAAATTCAGGGCATAGAGTTGAGTTGTGTAGAAAGCACTTGATCAGAGATGAGATTAACTTCATCACAAATAGTAAACCCGAAAAGGTTAAAGGCATCCAAACCAAACAAATTTTCAGTGCATGCATTGTTCACCACCAGAAAAGGCAGCAGTTACACCACAGATTTACGTCTGACAAACAGCAGGGTGGGGTTGGGAAGGTGGGGGTGGGGGTGGGGAAGAAGGTTCAATTTCTGCAACCTCACACCATGGTTCAGCCTAGGTACCTGCACACCTCAAAACCACAAATGATTTTGCAATAGTTAGAATGTCAGAGGGGAAAAAATTTTCACATAGAAGGCCACTCACAAACCTCACAATTGGGGGCCAACTAAATGATTGCATCATGAACCATTTGGTCATATATGACTCCTTATGTACATCAGTGACAAAGTGATAGGGCAGCTTAAACTGTGAAGCTCAGCAAACAAAGTCATATAGGAATGTTCCAGTTTCTTGCAACACTGATAGAACTCAACTCAAGTGGCAATGACATGCATCCATTTACAGCAGTATTTCAAAAGAAGATGGCACACATTTTTATCAAAAGAGAAAGAAGACAAATCCTGCAGGGGGGGCCAGATGGAAAAGGAGTTGATAAATGTGAGCTGATAACTAAGACAAAAATAAAACATGGCATAAGGTAACATCAGCCAATCCAAATGCATGAAAATGTTGCCACAATTGTTTTTCTTAGGCTTCTCATTCTTCGACAGACTCATTTTAAGCTGGAAACAGCAGGGGATAAATGACCTAGGGTAGTGAGAAGCAAAACAGATGGTGCTAGGGGTGATGTGGCAGGTGATGTAGGTTGAGATGGACCTGAACTAGCCAAAATAGAGGCAAGCATTTGCAAAACCTGGGTTTGAATGTGTTGCGTTGTGGTGAACGCCTCCTGCTGTTGACTAAGGTGCTGCAAAGCCACAAAAAGAACCCCTTGCTGATCAACCAGCAGGCATAAAAACTCAGCAGTAGTACCATCAGGCATCATAGACACAACGGAGAACCAACCAGAACTGAAAACCACACGGAGAACAATCCCACATTTGTCATCACTTGTGTTGTAACTTGGACACACAACACAACCAAGAATGTTAATACAACTTGGACTGGGGCATGTATGCCAATCACCATACCATACACTGAACACAATAAGATAAGGCAAATGTATGCAAGAAGTAATAACATGATAACTGAGCACAAGCATAGGGTGGCAGGATTTAAACAGGCACTCACCTATGACATGCACTCTTGGAAGTTCACAGTACTGCTCTTTCGCAGTGCACTCTCACAGTTTACAACACACTGCTAATGCAAGTGGCTTTCAAGTGTGCATGCATTGCTTCACTGCAAATGGTCACATATAACATGACCAATATGGTGCCTGAAAAGATATTTGGACAGAGACCCTTGGATGCTTTCTCACATTCAGTTCATGTTTTGGGGACAATAATGTTATTTTTAATACTGAAGTCATAAGCTAGACTACAGTAGTCTTTCATAGCAAGTCCATAACATTTTAGAGCATACAATTAAAAATTCACACAAGCTATGTTCCAAATTTGGTGGGAAAATGCAATTAACTGAAAAATTGAGGCACATTTCTGAAGCAGTGTCCTTAAGATGTTTCTTGATGTACTACCTAACAGCTTGAAATGATAATCCAAACTGTTTAGATGCACTCCTGATGTTCATTTTATTTTCATTCACCAAGATGATAGTTTCCTTCACTGAAGATTGTGAAACATTTCCAATTTCCTTATTTGTCTCCTTTCTCCTGGGCATTTTATAACCTACAAGTAAATTTTGGATTCTAAAAATACTAAATTCACAGTATCATAAAGCAAGGAAATGTTTTCAGAAACAAAGAACAAGCAATGGGGACAGTGAGACATGTCTCATGTACTCTCAACATTTGTGTCTCACTGTCCCCAACTGCCACTGACCCACATAAATGATTTACCCCAAACATTGTATGGTTTTTCAAAATCTGTGATATTTCCTGATCACACAAGTATTCTGATATAGGCCCTACCACATTGATCCCAGAATAATGGGACAGACACACAACTGGTTCACACCAAATTATGTAATCTTTAATCTTACAAAGACTCATGTTGCGCAATTCCAAACAAATAATAATGATTTACAGGTAACAGAAGTAAGGATCAATTGCCACACACTGGATGAGGCTCCATGTGTGAAGTTCTTAGGCATCCAAATGGATCATAAACTGAAGTGGCACTAGGATGTGACTGACTTAACCAAAAAGCACTCTTATTCTTGCTTCATTGGAATTATAAATCTCTCTCGTTATGTGGATCTGGAGACAGGATTACTAGCATACTTTCATTCAGTAATGTCTTATAATCCTCTAGGTCAATGTAATTAAGGTTAAAAAAGTATTTATTCCACAGAAATGTGCAGAAAGAATATTGTGTGAAGTTGACAACCAAACTTATTGCAAAGCCTTTTACACTTACATGCCAGTACCTATATTCCGTAGTGGTATTTCTTGTTGATAGCGAGAAGAATTTAGAACATAAGTGGAATTCGTGACACAATAGTGTTAGCAAAAATAATCTTCATATCGGCTATTCATCACTGTCTAGGGTTCAGAATGGAATTTTATACTCTGGTCCAAAAGTATGCAACAGGTTGTCAGTAGGCATCTGGCATGAATTTAAAATTCCTCAGATATTCAAAAACAAAGAAAAGAACACCTCGTTAGTCCCTTCATCGACAGTTTACTTGAATTTTGGACTAAGGGATGTAAACTGTGCATACCTAACTCTTGACTTCACCAGTATATAGACAAGCAATAGTGATCTGAGTAAAGTTAAATAAATGTTTGTTTGAAGAATAGTCTCTCTCTCTCTCTCTCTCTCTCTCTCTCTCTCTCTCTCTCTCTCTGTGTGTGTGTGTGTGTGTGTGTGTGTGTGTTTGTGTGTGTGTGGATGACCAGCTTCCATTCCACGTGATCCGTTGCCCACTTTCTACACTCATACAGTGGTGCTGGGGGGTTTGTACTATTCTCTGTAGTGATTGCTTAGAGGTCAAATTAATTATGTTGAGATGGTTGCATATTTTCTGGATCATTGCATCACTCGATTTGTCTCCAAAAAGACAACACACAGTTCAGTTAGATTTTCCTTGGTTTACCTACATGCCATTATTTGTAGATAGCTATCATTTCCTGGTGCTATTAACCACAGGTTACCTCTGAAAGGTAAATCTTCAGTGATTTGTGTTTGACACCTGATGATTGTCCTTAGAAGAAAGTGAGTGTGACCATGTACCAATGTGCTTCAGATGCACGCAGACTCACAGGTACAATGGGAAGATGTTCAACCATGGTTTGGGCCAGTATTGTGTACAGCTTATCAGAAGTCTTTCATCATGATCAAAGGCAATTGCAGGACTGTGCAGTTTTACAACAAGGTTGTACAACCTGTTGTCCAACCCTACAGTCAACATTTCACCAAGAATTCTCTTATGACCTTCACTTTAGAGTCAACTAATGTTTATGAACACAAAGTTAGCTTTCTGTAACAACAGATAAAATTGTCTCTTAGTCCACAAAATGAAACAATTAGAGTTTCTGATTGAAATTAATAAAAGATCAAGCATGCTCATTGCACTTACAACACAATTCCAAATAAGTCTTACAGTGTTGGAAACCACATACTCATCAAATAGAAGCACTATACAGGAATGTTATAGCAGTTTGTAGAGTGCAGATTACAGGCTCATCAGTCTTAGTCATGTAGTAATCTGAAAGCATGGCAGTCACTATCTAAACACAAGTCAAATCCAGTCCAGGTAAACAGCAGGACTGGTTGTTCAATTTGTAGAGGCAAAGATGAGTAACAGAAGCTAATAAAGAAACAACTGAGAACAAGCCATCAACTGGGCAGCCTTATATTGGCTTGCTGTGGAATTTCTTGTGCCTGGTATATTATACTAGTGGCTTTCCCTCTATAGATGTCCTCACAGGATATTGGTGATGTTACCTATTATGAATCTCCCGTTTGCAAATCTGGCTGGGGTACTAAGAGTCCACCTCTCAAAACGATAATGCACAAGTATGCTGAACCCTCTCATGAACACTTTCCTCCATGAAGCAGTAATCAGCTGAATCGTATGGCCTGTATAACCTGCTGACATTAACCTAACTGAGCATACCTCAGATCAGTTGTAACTTATAGTCTGTCAGTACAGAGACCCTCCTAACATACAGGATGACCACAAAATGGCTACCATCAAAGAGTGGTTCTGGCTTAAACGGGAACATCTTACACATCTTGTGGGTAACATGCTAAGGAGAATTCAAGCATGTTACAGTGCATTGGTTACAGAAACATGGTATTAAATTCTACCCAACAGTAAATTTTGATTTAATAAACATAAATATGGCCCATGAACCATGTTTACATTTATTAAGTATCTGGAGGCTTTGGATCCCCACAAATACAAAATATTGAAGATTTTGATTTACAGATATACATTTTTGGACAGAATGCCATAATGCCAAAGCCCTTTTAAGGGAACACACATGACTATACATGGTCATTCTTGGGCTTAATGAGGCTCTTATCAGCAGACATTTGATCTAACCTTCAGTACATCACCAGCACAGTGACCAGCATGGTATAAACTACTGTGAATGCACTAAATTTGCTGTCAAGGGATACCCAGGTGTTAGCAGCTAAAATAATCTGCTCAGTTGAAACCCTTTGGTCGTAAGAAAGGCATCTAAAATTTCACTACTAGTCTGTTCAGTCTGTTTCACCCAGCTTCAAGCAGTTAGTGTGGACCTTCTAATCTCAAACAGAGAACACCCTGTCGATAACATCTTTGGTTGAAGCTTTGACAAGATTCCTTTCTATATTTAGGCCATCTCTAGTCCAAGGGTTCTGCAAGACAGATTCTATATGGAAGCTGATGCTCATCACTTCTAGACTGCCTTCACCCACTGCCTTCAGCAGAAAAAAAACCAAGCAAACACCTTTCAATGCAGAGGGACAGGTCAGGATGTATCTGTTTTGTCATGAGCCCAGCTGAGTACTAGTCACCATCATGGACTGGTGGAGTTGACAGCTGATCTCAGTCATGGCTCCAAGCATAAGACTCACCTGCCACTAGAGCAGTTGAGGTCGTGGCAACCAGAGCGTACCTCTCCATTGCTCCTATTCCTGCTTCTGCAAGATTTACAGATCTGTGCTGCAGAATATCATTCCACCTACAGCCCTCTTTCAGCTGCATGCAGGTCTCCAATACTACAGTATCTCAAGAATCTATGGTAATGGAGCCGCTCTCAGAGCGTTTTGGGGTCATGGAATTTATCAAGTGCCAATGGGCAACTCTCAATTCCTAGCACACAGGAGCTACTAGTATGGCCATAAGCAGTACCCATCCCCACTGACCACTCCCCCCCCCCCCCTCCCCACATCTTTTGCCAGTTCATCCCAAACATGCCCACCCCTGTTTAAAGGAGAGGTGAGATGAGGATTTTAGTATTCCTGTCATAATATAGCAACATGGAAAATACAGCAATAATTGACCTTTACACTAGGAGAGCAGCTAGTACGCAACTTTAAGTTTCTTCATGAATGCCAACACCAACATGTTCCACAGACGACACTGCTGGTCACGACACAAGAATAAAGGGGCCAGACCAACTCTCTCTCGTCAGTTCTGTGTTGACTGTTATGCTAACATTCCCACTTGCCTTCATTGGTTTGAGTATGCTTACAGTCTATGGTTTATGTAATGATTATTCTTCAGCAGGATTGTGTTTTGCTGGTATTGGATCTTTTGCAATGAACCTGGATTCTCTAGATAGTTTCTTTCATAGCTTTTGATCTAGTCTATGATGACTTTATAGTTCAAGATTCCATATTGTGTTAAAATATAACAATTCAGTCTGAGCAACCATCAAATGATATCAATAAATTTGTGTTAGTGTCTTCCAAATGCTTGCCAGCCTAGCATAATGGATTGAAAGATTTCTGATCTTATGTCTTCTGTCATATTTAAAAGATGTCCAAGAGGTAGGTGTATTTTCTGATGATGTCTAGTAGTGTGTTTTTGAGTTGTAAGTTCATTATACATCATCTTTGTCTTGGAAAGATTTATGTTCAGTCCCACTGCCTGACTTTCTGAGGCGAGAGCTGACACCAACATCTGTAGTTTTTAAAATCATTTGCCAATACTACAATGTCACCTGCAAATGTCAGGTTGTTAAGTCTCTTCCCACTTATTCTAATTCCTTTTTCTTTCCAGTTCAGCTCTGACATTGCCATTTCCAGGATGTCAGAGAACAGTTTGGGAGAGAAGGAGATTATTCTTTACTGTCTCATTGACAAAGAGGTCATTAGAGACAGAGCACAAGCTCAGATTAGAGAAGGGTGGAAAGGAAAGCGGCCATGCCCTTTCAAAGGAACCAGCATGTGCCTTAAGCAATTTAGGGAAATCTCAGAAAACCTAAACCAGGATGGCTGGACATGGGTTTGAAGAATCCTCCTCAACAGGTGGGATCACCTTATTTCACTCCTCTGTAAATTGGTAATGCTTTAGTTGGTTTCCTGGCATGAACAAAAACCATAGAAGTTTTGAATGTATGGTAGAGGATTTTAATATATGCCACCTCCACCCCTCGCTCGGCTGAGGCTCATATGATAGCAAGATGTCTAATTGAATCAAACATCTTTTCAAAATCTACAAAAGCTATGTGTAGAGGCATCCAGTATTCATTTGGTCTGTTTATCACTTCCTGGAGAACAGAAATATGGTATGTATACTGAAGTTGCTGCAGAATCCAGCCTGCTCAGTGGGCTGAGTTGTGTCAAGTCAGTCTTCGTACAAAATGCAGATTAGCCTTATTAGATGTTGAGAATGCTTCCTTTCTAGTGGTGCAGTATTATCACTGCTTTGTTCAATAAGGGGTCGAGGGGACCGCTGGACAGTCAATAGATGAAGTAAAGATTTTTGACAAATACTTGTAAGTTTCCTCACTAGCAAACTTCAGAATATCAACAGGCAATTCATCATAACCAGGAGCAGTACCCATTTTTCAGGTATTAGTAGCATATCTGACATCTGAAGAAAGTATATCCAGAGCAATGGGTGCATTGGAGAAGTCAGGAAATGTTGTAATTAGCTTTTGTTTTGCATTCAGGTGACTATCAAAGTTCCTGATGAAAAAAATTAAAATTTCCTCTTTGTTGGTAAGTCTAGCATCTATTGCAACAATCTGCTTCTGGCCAATCATGTGCTTTTGTATAGCTTTATTTTATTTTTATTTCGTTTAGCTGTGGATTTTAATTCTTAAGACTAAAAATTTCTCTAAATTTTTGGTACTGATGTAAGGAGAGAGACTTGTTCATAGCTATTGACATCTATAGAATCATGTTTCCTACAGATAAAAGCATATTTTAACTTATTTGAAAATTTCCAATATTTGGCACAAGCAACTTAGAACTTAAATCTCTGTGTATAAAAGCCAATGTCCTGACTGACTGACTGACTGACTGACTGACTCATTGTACAGCCCAAACCACTATGGACAGAAACTTGATATTTGGAGAAGTGTGGATCTTGTACTGTACATGTCACTTAAGAAGGGATTTTTCAAAATTCTGACCCTAAGAGAGTGAAATAGGAGATAAAAGGTGTTTTTTTTTCTGTTAGAGCAGTTTTGAAGCTACACCTACGAAAATTAGTGCTTGGTTTCTCCGTCAGAAATAAAGAAACATGTTCAGCATTTTCGGAAATTTAACCTAATGGGAGAGAAATAGTAGCTGAAAGCTTTTTTTTTAAAAAAAAAAAAATATCACTATTAAGGAATTAAAAAAATATGGGTTTCTGTGTTTCTGGAAATTGAGCCCCTAAGCAGGTTGGATAGGGGATGAGATTTATTATGAAAATATTATATTATGAAAGAATTTTTAAAGGTAAATCTATGAAAATTTAAATTTGGTTTTTCAGTTATAAACAAAGAAGTGTTTTTTGGAAATTCAGTCCATAAGGTGGTGAAATAGATCGATTCACTGACTCATAATCGTCCAGTCCAAACAGCTAAGGATTGAAACTTGAAGTTTGCTGAGGGTGTGAATCTTGTACTGTAGGCATTGTTTAAGAAGGGATTGTCCAATATTCCATTCGTAAGGTGGTGAAATAAGGGATGAAAGGCTTTTTGAAAGTATGTTGCTATTAAGTGGATTTTGAAGCTAGAACTATGAAAACTGGTGTTTGGTTTCTCAGTCAGAAAATAAAAAAACGTTTTTCATAATTGAACCACTGAGGGGGAAAAATAATGGGTGAAAGTTATCTTGCAAATAAATGATGATTAAACAACTACTAAAGGATTTTTAAGGCTACATCCATGGCTTCTCAGTCAGAAAAAAAATTCAACATCTAAGGGAGTGCAATAGGGGTTGAAAATTTTTAAGAAAATATGTTGCTACATTAACCCTTTGTTTCCTGACATAAGAAAAAATTTGCTTTTTAACATTTTCTTTGCAGAATTTATGCTATTGTGGCCTCAAATGACGGTAGGATTTTTTGTAAAATTTTATCTTATTTTTCACAACTTTTTTCTCTCCTGGTACTCAGAAGTACCGTCAGACTCCGTGGACAGAATCACAATATGCGCAGAAAAATGATCCAATTTTTATAACTAGTACTTTATTCCACATAAACATTAAATATTTTTACATTAGAAAATTAATTAACAGAAATATGATATGATATTTCTGAATTTTTTTTTTAAATTTCGCATAAATTTATTCTAGAGCAACTTCACAATACATAGTAACTTAGCTATACATATTACATATTTCGTGTTAGTGATACCTCATGAAATTGTAGGAAACAGTCCTTTTTCTCATTGGAGCACAAATACACTTTACATGTACTACATTGTGAATGTGGTCTCGACTGAATTTTATTTTTCGCACACATTTCACATCGTCCTCTTTTACAACTGAACACTGCAAAATGGTTTTCTCGGTTGCCAAGATGTACATTCTTCGGAACAGAAAAGTTATCCTTCCTTCTCTTTGGGGGAGTTATTTCATCTTTACCAGAGTTTCTCTTTTTGAGATTTGGCACTTGCTGTTCATTCATTAGCCCTAGTGCCACAGCACTCCTGAATTCCAGCAGTGGCAGTGCCCCATGTAGATCACTGAAAATGACGTAAGCATTGACAAAAGCAATTTCTATTGCTCCCCAGAAGAGACGGTGCCACCATTTCTTTGATCGCCTGTCAAGATCATAAGTTGAACGTAATCTGTCTGCATGATCCACACCACCCACGTGTTTATTGTAATCACATACAATAACTGGTCGTGATATAGTCATACTAGTTCCATCTTTCTGTTTTCTTGTCACTACGCTCTGTTCAGTGCCATGGAAGTTTGACGCAAAATACACTACTTTATTTTCCCTCCATTGAAATACTGTTAGGTCTAAAGATGATTCTCTGTGATTTGATTCCCCACGGTTTAGACATTTTTCTTTAGGTAAATTCCCTGGAAAACCCTTCCTGTTTGTTCTAATTGTTTCTGTGTGAGAAAAAGTGAACAGAACAACTAGTGAGAGGTAACGCATTGTTGCTACAATAAAGTGTTCGCACAACCTGACAGTGCTAATAAGTCCGCCTTGTATTTTCCACTTTATCTCATTCACTTGTAACGTAATGCTTCAAACTATTATAAAAAAACAAAGAAGGTAAGAACGTACAATGGAAAACTCAACGGAAGTTTCAATAAATTGCACACAAACTCAGGTAACACCATTGAAACAAGCACATACAATCTTCTGTTTTCACAGCAGCGCGCAAAAAACAATTTCAAGCTCTGACCGCCAGGGAGGTCTATGTATTGCACAATAACATCTATGAAACAGTAAAGCACAGTTACTGTTACGTACCGACGGGCTCTCAGATCACGAAACTGCACCACGAGAAAATAATGAGAGTCAAAACTTACTGGTACTTTTAAGTACCGTCAGGCAACAAAGGGTTAAAAAACAATTGTTATAACTTCAAATTGAACAAATATATTTCAAGGAAGACGCAATACATGAAAGTCACAGATCAAGTAAACAGTGTAAGATGTGTGTACACTTTAACAGTCAAATCATAACTGAGTCCAAGTCTAGCAGCCGCTGGCTGGCTGGCCGCTTAAGTGGCACTGCTGCTGCATGGCTGGCAGACAGCGCCGCATGTAGAGGACGTGCGTAACTGCGCGGTGGCACTCTGAAAGATCGGCGCGCAACACTTTTCCCCCCTTTGAAGTTTTTGCACAGGTCTTGATGGAGGCGGCCTGTAGATTGCTAACGTCCATAGGTGTTGTTTGACTGGCCGTAAAGTTTTGAGGAGGAGGCTTGCTGTATGGACGGAAGTGTCCCCGATGATAACAGGTCGAGATGACAGGAGACGTGGGGGTCGAATCTGCTGAGGCCCCGTGCACCAATCTGCCCATTGCGGCAAGTCCGGTTGTTATTACAGGAGACATGGGCGATGTGTCCACATCCGTAGGAGAAGGAGACGAGTAGAATTGCTCTGACAGTTGATGGTCATCTGGTTCCTGCATGGGCACATCTCCTGGTGGTGTCATGTCGGTTCTTGTGCTGGCACCGATATGATGGTGAGAGGACTGCATTGTGAGTAATGAGAGATTCCAGTATCCCAAGCATCACGTAGAGCGAAGGTGGTGTAGCGGCATCTGGAACAGGCGTGCCAGCATACAAGGCCGATGCTGGTCCAAATGACACACTGCAACACCCGTGTCCATCTGGATTTCATACAGGCGTTGGCCATGGTGTCTTAAAATGCTGCCAGGACTTCATTTTGGCTGCCTGCCATATCCCCATACCCATACAAGGTCGCCGGCGGTGAACTGGCCAAGTGAAGGCACCTGCAGCTATGAGGTGGCCAAGCGAAGGCACCCGCAGCTGTGAGGTGGAAGGCCGCACAAGATGAATGAGCATGCAGGGCTGTCGCCCATGTAAGAGCTCACCCGGGCTGTGGTCGCCCATGGGGGTGAAATGGTAAGAAGCCAGAAATTGGAGAAGCACATCATCAGCAGCAGAAGATGTCAGGAGTTTCCTCATCTGAGCCTTAAATGTGTGGAGCAGTCGTTCAGGCTCACAGTTTGACTGTGGATGGAACGGAGGGGCCATGACATGCATGATGCCGTGACAGGCACAAAAATCCGCAAAATCGGAGAGGCAAATTGTGAACCATTATCAGTAACAAGAGAAGAGGGAAGGCCTTCCAGAGAGAAAATGCGAGCTAAAGCATTGGTGATAGCCACGGTGGTAGGCGACGTGCAACAGACAATGAAAGGACAGTTAGAGTAGGCGTCAATAACTAGAAGCCAATAGGTACCTAAAAAAGGTCCCACGAAGTCTGCATGAATATGCTCCCAGGGCTTCTCAGGCGTAGGCCACGGTGACAAAGATGACTTCGGGGCGGCGGCCTGTGATGCACAAGGGCCGCAGGCAGCGACCATGTGTGTGATTTCAGAGTCGATGCCGGGCCAGTACACATGACGGCGCACCATAGATTTTGTGCGAGAGACATCCCAGTGCCCTTGGTGAAGGAGGCGCAAGACCAAAACACACAAAGACGCAGGTACCACAACAAGCGGCGAAGCATTTTCGGTTGAAAGGAGGATAACACCATCCCTAGCCGTGAGGCGGTAACGCAAAGCGTAGTAGTTCCGCAATGGATCAGAAGTCTTAGCAGATGGACAATCTGGCCAACCCTTCTGAATACAGCATAAAACCCGGGAGAGGGTAGGGTCAGAACCCGTAGCAGCCGCCAGCCAGCCTCCGGTGATGGGGAACCCGTCCACAACCTGCTGCTCAGCAACATCCAGGTGGAAACACAAAAGTTCGTCCCTATCAAATGCCAGATCAGGACCCATGGGAAGGCGAGACAGTGCATCAGCATTCACATGTTGAGCCGTCGGCTGGAAATGAATCTCATAATTGAAACGAGACAAGTAAAGAGCCCAATGCTGGAGGCGGTGTGCAGCCTTGTCAGGAAGTGACGTTGATGGATGAAACAAGGAAACGAGTGGTTTGTGATCCGTAACAAGATGAAATTTGGATCCATAGAGAAAAACACCAAACTTATGAAGAGCATAAATAATGGCCAAAGCTTATTTTTCAATTTGAGAATACTTTTGTTGGGCATCTGTGAGCGTTTTGGAGGCATAAACAATGGGTTGTTCAGAACGGTCAGAAAAACAGTGTGCAAGGACTGCACCAACCCCGTATTGAGAGGCATCTGTAGCAAGAACAAGATGTTGGCCAGGTCAGTAATTAGCCAGGGACAGGGCCTATTTCAGCATAGTCTTCAATTTCTGGAAACCCGCATCGCATGACGTGGACCAGTGAAAAGGCACGTTTTTATGCAACAGGCAATGCAATGGCTGAGCCACCGAAGCAGCAGATGGTAAAAACTTGTGATAGTATGCTATTCTCCCCAAAAAGGCCTGCAGTTCCTTAACAGATGTAGGGTGAGGAAAGGCATCGATTGCAGCGACAATTTGCTGAAGTGAACGAATACCATCCCGAGAGAGTTGAAACCCCAAGTACGTGATAGATGCCTGAAAAAATGTTGATTTATGAAGATTACGCTTAAGACCGGCAGCCTGTAAGACATGAAATTGTGTGCGGAGAGTTTGAAGATGTTCGTCAGTGGTGGAGCCAGTGACAACAATGTCATCCTGGTAATTTATACACCCAGGGACAGTGAGCAATAATTGTTCCAAGAATCACTCAAAGAGAGCAGGGGCGCTGGCAACCCCGAATGGCAATCGTTGGTATTGATAGAGGCCAAAAGGCGTGTTAAGGACCAGAAACTGCTGGGAAGCAGCATTGAGAAGAAGTTGATGATAAGCTTCTGACAGGTCAAGTTTAGAAAAATACAGGCCTCCAGCAAGTTTAGTGAACAATTCTTCAGATCGAGGCATAGGGTAAGTGTCGATAAGTCACTGAGCATTTACAGTGGCTTTGAAGTTGCCACAGAGACGAATATCACTATTTGGCTTAGCAATGACGACGACAGGAGAGGACCACTCACTGGAAGTGACAGGAAGCAAGACCCCTGAAGCGGTGAGACGATCCAGCTCCCGTTTGACCTGATCACGAAGGGCCGAGCCCGAAAAAACTTAGGCCGAGCAGTGGGTTTGAGCATGATATGAGCTTCAAAGTCGTTTGCACAGCCTTATCCAGGAGAAAAAAGGGATAAAAATGTCATTGACTAGGAATCCAATTGAGCATAAGGAATAGCATCAGAGACGATATTGACAGAGTCATCTACAGAGATCCCAAAAATGCGAAAGACATCGAAACCAAAAAGAGTCTCCGTGTTACTATGGTCGACCACAAATATGGGAACAGTGTGAACGACAGATTTGTAAGATACCTCAGCATCCCAAGAGAGAAATCTTCTGTTTATTGTAAGTCCGTAATTGCCTAGTGACAGGTGACAGGATTGGAGAACCCGATCCCATACAACATTTTTTTTAGTTGGGGCGGGGGGGGGGGGGGGGGGGGGGGGGGGCAGTACGGCCAGGCGGCATGGAATATTTTTAATATTTTGGAGAACGAATGGCAACTTGTGAGTAACCATTAAAAAGGTCCAGTTCTGACCCTGTTAAATACCTGCATAATACCAACTTTTCAGTCATTTTCTTGAAAGAAAAACACCTGAGTGCACTATATTTTGTCCTTTCCCTTAGAGTTATGGTGAGGGGGCAGGGGCTGCAGGCCCCCGTTGCCACTGGGTATGGGTGCCCTGGATTACCCAGTGGCATCAATAGGTACAGATAACATGTTGAACTTGATTACATCGCAAGGTCCAAAAAAGTGAAGTATCAATTGTATTCATTAAACAGCATAACAAAGGCTTCCAAGATGAGATACTAATTGCCAGTCAATCTGCCAGATAGGGTATTTATTTATTATAGATGGCTAATGGCCACCTCCATGTGAAGTGTTTGTTGTGATCCTGAGAATTCAGCAACTGTAGGCAGAACTATCTGCCATGCAAATAATATTGCCACCACTCTGTCTGACTCTGTATTGCTGAAGTGGTGGGATATTAGATGGTCCAAGCTTGAAATGAAACTTTGAGGTTTGTTTACGGACTGAGCAGTGTACAAAAACTGCATTTGCCTGTATGTAGTGACTGTTGAGTTTGAGGTTTATGAAAAAGAAAAGAAAAGGCACATTATGTAGGTCATGACAGTGGTGAAAAACATTTCTGAGGAATTTAGAAGACTAGCAGTAGGGAGCTGAAAGATAAAAAGGGGTAAAATAAACACTAAACAAGGATTACACTGAGGAAATGTTGGTGATTTGAGTTCAAGTGAAGAATATCAAGTTACCAAATGAGAACTCTCACCAGTTATTTCATTTATTTTTTATATTCACCTAGTTATGCGATGTGTTGTACAATATATAATTTAATTTAGCCTGATTTTCTTGCATAGTGCTATATATTTTCTCTTGTTGCAGGAGTTAAATTTGTGACAAATACAGCAAAAGAAACCATTCTTGATGTTCCACCAAGAAACGAGCAGCGTAACTTTAATGTCAGATATGGTGGATCAAGTGGACAGCAGACAACAACAAAAAGAACAACAACAACACATGGAAGAACTACACAAATACCAAATCCAACAACAAGCTCTGGAACATTTATGGCAAGTTCTGGAAATGAAGTAAATAACAGGGAACAGAGACTGCTAAGTAGCTGCATACGAAACTACATAGCAGACACTGAAGGAATAATCAAATCTCCAGATCCATACCCAAAAGATGACACATGTATTACTTGGGATATAGATGTCGGCGAAGGGTATAGCATTGATATTACAATAACAGCTCTCAGCTTGGATGGAAGTACTGGAGACTACTTAATAATCAGTCCCAGTAAGTGACTTGTAGGGAAAACACATCTTCCAAATCAAGATTGTTCACATAAAAATAGAAGTTTCTTACGTATATGAAATAAAGAGATCATAACAAAACAATATTTCAATATAAATAAGTCTTTTTATTTGGTAACAATTACCTAACTATGCAGAAAATAGATTATAATGTTTCATGACGTATTAAAGGAAGTATTATTTACAAAAATCTTTACTTTTTGTGTAATAACAGGTGAAGATGAAATTGCTGAAACTTCTAATCCTGTATTTACCTGGTATCTAAAAACTAAAAGACACTTCCGCATTCTAGACAGAGGAACGGCTTTCATAGTGTTTAAAACATTTTCAAAAGCTAATAGCACTAATCATCAAGGTTTTGAAGTACATTACGCCCGTTATGGTAAGTGGATTACAAATATTAATATAAATATCTGTCCTGTCTACACAAAATTATGAGTACATAATCTGTTCTGTGGATTACAGCCAGAAAATAAAATGTTAATATCACTAGAGTTTTCTGTCACTATTTCCTGACACACAAATAATAAAATTTGAGGAAGGGAAGAGACTGTGTACAATTTTTATTGGAAACTGTAATATGAAAGTAGCTAGGCAAAACAGCATATGTTTTTCATGAGCAACAATTTTTTGTTTTGTTGTTTTTTTGGCAACTGGCTGGCATAGGATGTATGTTGAGTATAATAACATTTGCGTTTTGCATAAAATTGTTAAAATTTACAATCTGTTAAAATTTAACAATTTTATGCAAACACTAAAAATAATAACATTAAGTACAAGTAAAAAGAAATATCAGAATCCTCCAACTAACAATATCCAGTATTATGCAGACAGATTGAGGCAAAATAAATTTCTACATTCAACATAACTGCCTGAAAAATTCATACCACAATATTACACTGTTTCTTACAGACAATGAAACAGTAAATATTTTCATTAACAACTCTAATTTAATACTATATTGTTCAAAGCCAAATCTCTTTTGATAATCATTATACAAGACAGTCGTTAATGCTCCTTACAAGAAAACAGGGTGACAAAATACTTATTGTGACTATTCCTTCTAGACATCTGACAGAGTCACAGAAGTGGCTCATGTATGTCAGATGTAGTACCATACTGTTTAACAACTGTTGAGGACAATGTAATAACCTCTAGTTGCTCTCTCAAACAGGCATTAATGGACACAGTTCTTTTGGCCTTCCTCTGACTTGTGGATGACATGCTACCAGTGTAATTGTGTACAATTGATTTCAGTGGATGTAATACATGCTGGTATATTATAATGCCACAGATATGAACAGAATGATGGCAAAAAGTCACAACCAGTACTATCAAATAGCTTACTTCTTGTAAAAAACTCCCCTCTTTTCCCATAAACTAAAAAGCAATTACGCTTCAGGTTAAGTAGCACCAGTTGATACAATTTGATAACCTCTAACAGAGATGTGGGTGACTTGTTTGTATTTTCTGAGTATAACAACTTTGTGTCACTTTGTTTCTCCCACTGTATACTGATGTAATCCTATCTAATGATTTTTTCAGGCAATGCAACTACTCCTTCAGATGTAACTACACAGCCAGCTTTGCCAACCCCACCAGCTAATGTTGATGAGTCAGCTGTTGTTTACATTTCATTGGCTGGTGGCATGAGTGTAATTGAGGAGGTAAAAGTTAATCTAAACCACAGTCACTATAATCTTCTAACTGTCAAGTGAAATTGTAACATTTCTTAACAAATTTATTGTTACAGTTTTACAACAGGAGCATTGAATTCAGAACAGCAGTCTCTGAAATGGCATCCATGTATTGTAATGAAACAGGGATTCGTTTAACAGCTGACCCTAGGTAAATAATGCACAGTTTAACCTGTAGTATATTAGTATCTGTACAACATACATACTTCTTCACCTGCAAAACACTAGCCTCATCCAACTATTTCTTTTTAAATTCAGTTATTTGTTTTCTTATTTTCTGCCTGTATCTACCTATTTATTCATCCTTCTGTCCACCCTTTACCTATCTCCTTTTTCCTCCTTGAATAATTTGGCTAAACCGCACTCACTGATGTTTCATTTTTTTCTCTGTTACCCAGTGCCTGCAACTTATTTAATCTTTTCAAGGATCACATCACTTTATTAAAAAAAGGATGCTCAAATGAGTATTTAGATGTGCAAAACAACTATGATACATTGTGCTGAAAGGACCAAAAAAAGGAATTCAGCATCTCCTGAAAATCTGTTATAAAATTTCAAGAACAGGTGTTCTGAGCACAATCTACAAATATATTCTTTTAACTGTAATACGATTGTGTTTTTACAATAGGAGCAATAGAACAAGATCTTTTGCAGGGAGGTGCAGGGATCCTAGCCCTGAAACAAAAATAAAATGATGTATGAGTGCGTGCTGATAAGTAGAGTCTCTGAATTTTTTATGTGAAAGATAAATAAAACATTTTTATTACCATTCTACATCTTTATTCTTCATGTCTACATATTTGCAACCCTCTGCCACTACAGGGCTCTGAATTGTAGCATGTAACATGGCAGTGTGTAATCTAACTATGCCAGTGCATGAGAAACAGCGTGCTGCAATAGAGTTTCAAATTCCAGGAGTTCATCCACACATGGAGCACACTCATCTCCAGCATAACAATGCCAGTTCACACATGAGCGGTGGATATCTGAACAATATGATGCCTTGGGTTCACTGTCGTCATTCATCCTCCGTACAGCTCTGATTTGTCCCCCATCTGATTTTCTCTGTTTCCTAAACTTAAAGAACACCTTTGAGGGCCTCACTTTGATAGTCATGTAGTGGTGCAAACAGAAATGAGATGGTGACTCCATCAACAAAGTCAAACACTATACAGTGACAATATCAACAACGTGGTCTCTCATCGAGAGAAATGGGGTCGCCCCAGGATAACTATGCTGAGAAATAAATATGTAGACACGAAGAATAAAAATGTAGAATGTATTAACATTTGTTTTATTTAAAAATCTATAAGCATTTCCACACAAAAAACTCAGAAGTATTACTTTTCAGTTCACTCTTGTGACTAGAGTGCATTTTAGAGAAGCAAGAAGCTGATAAGGAAAGGAGAACTGATGGAGAATTTGAAACGAAGTGATAACATGGACAGGTAAGTGGGGGGTACAACAGCAAGCACAAGAGGGATCCCAGCAACACATTTTAGAGAACCAGTCCTTAGTAAGGGAAGGGGAGGTAGCAGGAGATCTCTATAAAACAGGCTGTGAAGAAGTCCAGGGGAATTGCGTTAAGCAGCTTAGTCTGTCACTGGACGGTAAACCATTTTCTCGGCCATGACTCAGCTTTAGTCATTCTACATATTGACAGCAGGTTAGTGGTATCGCTTACTAAAAACACCACAGACAGAAGTAGGTTGGATGAATGATTTTCAGTGAAATGTGATTCAGTGTTGCTTGCTTTTTAGACAAGATATTATAATGCTGATACAGGAAATGTTGAAGTCCAGAACTGCAAATAGTTGGACATCACCTGTTTGTAATGTATTTCAGAAACACCTTGATTCATTTTGTTATTGACCACAAGCAATAATTTGAATCCAAAGCAGAGCAAACAGCATCCCCCCACTCCCCCATTATCATCACCACACCACTTGCATCACTGCACTAAATAAATGACACTGCACATTCATTCTAATTTATCAGTACCTTCTGGACAGCAGCGTTTCTTTGAAAACCAAGCCTCATCACCTCTCAGGGAATAATAGTGCCACTGGCCTTTGTAACTAAGCTAAATTGAATTTCTCCACAACTGTTGACAGTGAGTTTGATGAATGATTCATACAAGGAGTAGTCATAAAAAATCAAGCTCAGATTCTGAAAGTTCTTCTCTGCATATTCATCATTCAGTACAACATATTTTTTCCAATGATAGATGACTTGATGGAGACCTTGGTTGTAGAGGTCTGCATTATGACTGTTCAAAAAATGCTTCACCTACAAACTCACCTCACTGTCACAGAATGGTTTATTTTTTCAAGGGAAGAGGAAGAAGTCAAGAGATTATGGGGAAGGGGAGAGGGGGATGGGAGAGGGGGAGGGGAGGGGAGAGAGGGAGGGGAGCGGATTGTGAGACCCACAGCTAATCTTAAGCCATAGTGGATGGTTTTCTCCTTTCGATAATAATCATTGTTGAAAGAGACGACAAAAAATGCCAGATTTGAAATAATTATAATAGCGACATTGTGTTGGATGATGTTGCTCCAAAATAAAAATTGAGTGTCATACTTGTGAAGAAAATTTGTGGCTTTTGCTGTTGTGTTGCAACCAGTCTAAGACATATATCTTGCAAGGTGACATATCATTCTAATCTCAAACATCTAGCTGCAAAAGCATAATAAGTTGTTCATCCTGCAAAAAGTGATTTATCCAATCATTGTGAATCATTCAAATGAAGGAAAGTCTATCTTAGTACACAAGAAAGTTAGGGATTATTTGTAAAAATTCTTTGATCATTACCGTATGTCTGTAGCATATTTTGACTTAATGTTGTCAAAAATTAAAACTAATTTACAAAAGAAAAAAAAATTAAGTTATATAATAGTGCTGGTGCAGAAGAAAGACTTATAGTAACATTAAGGTAAGTTTTTGTTGTTAAATAGAGTGAGTGATTTATTGACATAAACTTAACATTAGCAAGTTTATGTTGCAAGTTCATGTTAATTGCTTAATCACTTCTAATATTGTTCAAATGACAAGTACAACAAAGTTTTCAGATACTAACAAACACAGGCAGTAAAGCATGTGGTTGATGCATGGCTGGTGATAAAAGGGCAGTGTGACAGGGGTGTGAGCAACCACTGCTGTGAAAAATTTATGCCCTGAACCACTCCATAGTGACAGCCAGGGGTAGAAGCTTCCTGGAAAGACAATTCCACCCCAGTGTGGCGTCTTCCATTTGAACCAGTCAGTTCTATTTCTTATGCAACAAAAATTGTTTAACTTCATCACTTAGTGTGACTTTAGCTTATGAGATAGCAAGAGTGATGGCATCTTCTGCAGAATGAGCTGGGACATTGTCAAGGCAAAACACCCCAACCCATGATACTTTTTGTTCATAGTCTCTTGTAATTTTCTGAAGATAATTTGGTAGTATGTTCCTGTGACAGTTTGTCCCTTACAAGCATAATCTTTTAGTACTATGCCACACCAGACAAAAAAATGTTAATCGCTTTCCCCAATGATGCCTGGGTCTTCGCCTTTGTCGGCAGTGGTGACTCTACATGTTTCCAGTCCTTGTTCCTTAGTTTTATGGTCACAGTGATACACCTATCACTCATCCAACTGGAAGCCTGCTAATCACTTATGGTGGAGCATTGTTTCTGTACACTCCCTTAAACTCTGCATAGATTGGTTCAGCATTGTTCCCCTTCCAATGTAAAACCTAAACTACCCAATGAAATCCCACTTCATCAGTGGGCTGCCCCCCCCCCCCCCCCGCCCCCCCTCCCACAATGAACCATGGACCTTGCTGTTGGTTGGGAGGCTTGCATGCCTCAATGATACAGATAGCCGTACCGTAGGTGCAACCACAATGGAGGGGTAGCAGCCTTTTCAGTAGTTGCAGGGGCAACAGTCTGGATGATTGACTGATATGGCCTTCTAAAAAACACCAACCAAACCGGCCTTGCTGTACTGGTACTGCGAACGGCTGAAAGCAAGGAGAAACTACAGCTGTAATTTAGTGGGAATTAGTGGGAATTAGTGAAGTTCAGTGGCAGGAGGAACAAGACTTCTGGTCAGGTGAATACAGGGTTATAAATACAAAATCAAATAGGGGTAATGCAGGAGTAGGTTTAATAATGAATAAAAAAAATAGGAATGCAGGTAAGCTACTACAAACAGCATAGTGAATGCACTATTGTGCCAAAGATAGGTACGAAGCCCACGTCTACCACAGTAGTACAAGTTTATATGCCGACTAGCTCCGCAGATGACAAAGAGAGTGATGAAATGTATGATGAAATAAAAGAAATTATTCAGATAGTGAAGGGAGACAAAAATTTAATAGTCATGGGTGACTGAAATTCCATAATAGGAAAAGGAAGAGAAGGAAACGTAGTAGATGAATATGGAATGGGGGTAAGGAATGAAAGAGGAAGCCGCCTGGTAGAACTTTGCACAGAGCATAACTTAATCATAGCTAACACTTGGTTGAAGAATCATGATAGAAGGTTGTATACATGGAAGAAGCCTGCAGATACTGACAGGTTTCAGATAGATTACATAATGGTAAGACAGAGATTTAGGAACCAGGTTTTAAACTGTAAGACATTTCCAGGAGCAGATGTGGACTCTGAGCTCAATCTATTGGTTATGAACTGTAGATTAAAATTAAAGAAACCGCAAAAAGATGTGAATTTAAGGAGATGGGACCTGGATAAACTGACAGAACCAGAGGTTGTAGAAAGTTTCAGGGAGAGCATTAGGGAACAATTGCCAAGAATGGGGGAAAGAAATACAGTAGAAGGAGAATGAGAAGCTTTGAGAGACAAAATAGTGATGGCAGCAAAGGATCAAGGGCTAATACAAATCCTTGGGTAACAGAAGAGATACTGAATTTAATTTGTGAAAGGAGAAAATACAAAAATGCAGTAAATGAAGCAGGCAAAAAGGAATACAAACATCTCAAAAATGAGATCAACAGGAAGTGCAAAATGGCTAAGCAGGGATGGCTACAGGACAAATGTAAAGTTGTAGAGACATATCTCACTAGGGGTAAGATAGATACTGCCTAGAGGAAAATTAAAGATACATTTAGAGAAAAGAGAACCACTTGTGTGAATATCAAGAGTTCAGATGGAAACCCAGTTCTAAGCAAAGAAGGGAAAGCACAAAGTTGGAAGGAGTATATAGAGGCTCTATACAAGGGTGATGTACTTGAGGACAATATTATGGAAATGGAAGAGAATGTAGATGAAGACGAAATGGGAGATACTGTGTGAAGAGTTTGACAGAGCACTGAAAGACCTGAGTCGAAACAAGGCACTAGGAGTAGACAACATTCCATTAGAACTACTGGTAGCCTTGAGAGAGCCAACCCTGACAAAACTCTACCATCTGGTGAGCAAGATGTATGAGACAGGTGAAATACCCTCAGACTTCAAGAAGAATATAATAATACCAATCCCAAAGAAAGCTGGTGTTGACAGATGTGAAAATTACTGAACTATCAGTTTAATAAGTCACGGCTGCAAAATACTAACACGAATTCTTTACAGGCGAATGGAAAAACTGGCAGAAGCCGACCTCGAGGAAGATCAGTTTGGATTCCGTATAAATGTTGGAACAGGTGAGGCAATACTGACCCTATGACTTATCTTAGAATTTAGATTAAGGAAAGGCAAACCACCATTTCTAGCATTTGTAGACTTAGAGAAGGCTTTTGACAACGTTGACTGGAATACTCTCTTTCAAATTCTGAAGGTGGCAGGGGTAAAATACATGGAGTGAAAGGCCATTTACAATTTGTACAGAAACCAGATGGCAATTATAAGAGTCGAGGGGCATGAAAGGGAAGCAGTGGTTGGGAAGGGAGTGAGACAGGGTTGTAGCCTATCCCCAATGTTATTCAATCTGTATATTGAGCAAGCAGTAAAGGAAACAAAAGAAAAATTCGGAGTAGGAATTAAAATCCATGGAGAAGAAATAAAAACTTTGAGGTTTGCTGATGACATTTTAATTCTGTCAGAGACAGCAAAGGACCTGGAAGAGCAGCTAAACGGAATGGACAGTGTCTTGTTAGGAGGATATAAGATGAACATCAACAAAAGCAAAATGAGGATAATGGAATGTAGTCGAATTAAATTGGGTGATGCTTAGGGTATTAGATTAGGAAATCAGACGCTTAAAATAGTAAATGAGTTTTGCTATTTGTGGAGCAAAATAACTAATGATGGTCGAAGTAGAGAGGACATAAAATGTAGACTGGCAATGGCAAGGAAAGCGTTTCTGAAGAAGAGAAATTTGTTAACATCGAGTATAGATTTAAGTGTCAGGAAGTCTTTTCTGAAAGTATTTGTATGGAGTGTAGCCATGTATGGAAGTGAAACATGAATGAAAAATAGTTTAGACAAAAAGAGAATAGAAGGTTTCAAAATGTGGTGCTACAGAAGGATGCTGAAGATTAGATGGGTAGATCACATAACTAATGAGGAGGTACTGAATAGAACTGGGGAAAAGAGAAATTTGTGGCAGAACTTGACTAGAAGAAGGGATCGATTGGTAGGACATATTCTGAGGCATCAACGGATCACCAATGTAGTATTGGAGAGCAGCGTGGAGGGTAAAAATCGTAGAGGGAGACCACGAGATGAATACACTAAACAGATTCAGAAGGATGTAAGTTGCAGTAGGTACTGGGAGATGAAGAAGCTTGCACAGGATAGAGTAGTATGGAGAGCTGCATCAAACCAGTCTCTGGACTGAAGACCACAACAACAACAGTGGCCTGTGCCATTTTTTTTAACTCGTCTGCCTACCCTGTGTGGCACGTTATGATACTGTGTTGCTAGGATTGCACAAATGTACCTTTTTTGAGGTGATAATTAAAACTTTAGGACTACTCCTCATACAATGTATTTTAAAGCTAAGCAGTAATATCCATCATTTTATTAGGCCTGTTAGAGCAATGGCTGGGCTTATTATTTGCTTGACACTATTACTTCTTAAAAATGTTACTGTCAGTGGACCTGTGCACTTGTACTCCTACATAATCCCTCAAAACAAAATGCCTGAATTCATGAATCCTTGAACTATTCCCAATCAAACCCACACACTTCTGTCTGTTGAGTCATTCTCATACAAAACATATCTATGACACTGAGACATAGTGCAGTCACTCAGATACCCCAGATTTATAAGCTAATACTATGCAGTGCGTGCTCAACAAAGTGTCTGGAGACTTTTGGCTATGTACTGAACTCTGAAAGTTACGGTCTAGCTTATTTAATGCATATCTCTGAATTACAGAAACTATAGACTTGTGATGCTCTTCTGTAGAGCTCAACATTTTCACTTAATTAATGATCAATCAACTTCAATACAATTATTTATTTTTATTTTCTAGCTATGTAAATGTTATCCTAAATTCAGTCAATCCTTGTCAACTGACGTGGCCAGATAGCAATACGTGTCTTCGAATAAGGATGACTGTGCCAGTAAACAATACAAATACATCCATATATGAGTTAACTTCAAGGCATATTAATGACATGTGGAATAAACATGCTACAAACTATTTATCTTCGTTTTCAAAGGAAATGAAGGTAACATTATTGCTGAAACATGCAGTATTTTTTATAATTATTATTATGATGAAGTTACTTCATTTAATGAATTTATCTGTTGCAGGTGTACAAACCTCCAGATGGTTCAAATTTTATTATGTGGATTGCAGTGTCTGCAGGTACTGTAGTAGTATTTTCCATATTTCTGGTTTTGATATGGAAAATTGATATCTTCAAGGAAAATAACAGGTAAATACTTTTACTTGCAATCAGAAAGCTTCATTATGTTCTGAGGCCAATATGTTGTCATATTTATAAACCTCAGAAGAAAAATGAGTCTAAAAACAAAGAATAGTCCTAAATGCAAAAAATCATACTAGAAATAATTTTAATTGACCACAGCAGTATTGCTCGATAAAGCAAAAGATCTGAATTGTGCAAAACATATCACAATAGAAGTAAATTTGCAGGAACAATCCATCAAAAAAACTGAAGCTCTTGGAATGATGGAAAAAACTATAAACACTGTTGTTTTCTTTAAATTTTCTCCACTCTCTTCACTATTGAAAGAGTGGTAATATAGCCAATATGCTATATTGTTTATGCTCACAAAGTAAATATCACAACAAGGTTTTGAAATAAGAAAGTGAGAAAAGAGTCTTGTTTGCTCAACTCTCACTTGCTTAGGTATGTGCTGCTCCCAAAGACATCAATTCTGGCTTCTTAGCACTTCACCAACCCATCTCATTTAATCATGTAAAACTTCATACAGTACTTTTCTATGTATTTCTGCTCTACATTTAGATCACTTACAGGCCTGACTTGTCTGTTACCAAGAAAGAGCAGGCATATTGGAAGCCAGTGGAAACCTATGACGTTTTACCTTTGTTTGTTCCATGTTTATGATTTTGTATTTATGGAATGCAATGATACACCCATCCCATAATCGTTTGATCAATTTTGACCATTTAAAAGTGATGCCATTTGTCATGCTGGAAAATATTAAATGTAACTCAGTAATATATAGTGTTATGAACTGTAAATAGAGGTTGTCCAACTCACCTAACTGGTGTTACTTTAACTGGCAAAAATTTTAATCAAAAGAGTGTTTTACACATATCAAATACTCATTAAAATAAAATAACTCATCCTTTTTTTCCAACAGGGAAAGCAAACTTGTGCAGGAAGATGACGTACGTAGGTCGACACTTAATGACATCCTCATCTCAGTGCCTCCGTCATTTCCAGCTGACAAATTTGATCCAGAGGATCACAAAATGGTGTCTTGGAATGGTGATATGCACAAGGATTCCATCACATCTGTTGGAGTGAGAGATACCATTCCAAAATATGGTCCACCCAAGGGTTGTAAGTAGGCCTATATATTATTTCATTATGCTATTATACACAGAAATAATGTTTATAGTACATTGCAAAGGCATAATTTTACAATATATATTATACTAACCACTCACTCCTAAGAATTTTCTTTGGATTCATTCATTTATTTGTTCACTGCATTCAGAAGATCCTATCAAGAAGAAGAAGATTTAGATATTCATAACTAATTAAGGCATACGTTAAACAAAGAAAAGCAAACCATAGACATTTAATCTGTATACTGCATAAATAACAAACTGTAACTATACTGATTAGTTCCATTCATACTTGTGCCAGCTAAATTTAATCAAATACATTTGAAAGAAAGCTGCTGCCTCCTAAGTTACACTAAATAGCTGTTGTTTATTTCCTACTAGCGCGTTATTATTTATGCTACTTGGCTACATCAGTCTTCAAATAAAAGATTTCAGCATTTCCCTTGCAATTCTATCCAAAAAATAAATTAACTGACTCCACAACTATAGACATTTGAAGTATTTTCATGGTAACTGTTTTCAAACCATCTAACATTAATTGCGTTCTGATAAACAGTGCCTTACTGTAGCTACTTAAATATCAATGTAACATATAGATAGTCCTTTGCACTTCATTGTATGGGAATAAAATTTAAAACAAATAGTCATGAAAGAATAATAAGAATGTGAGGGAATAACAAAGACAACATACATGTTTAGGAGTACACACTGACAACTAAATGTTTTGGAGAAAGAGTTCCTGTTTCAAATATTGATACTGGAAACCATCTCAAAGAGCAGTTGAGTTACTCAGATATGAATAACAGGATTCATGTGAAGAATGGTGAAATTAATTATTCAACCAGCTTTAAGGACATTAAAGTTTCCTACCAATGAACCGAAGTCTGCCAGTAGCTTTAGCTATGACTGAGCCTCTGTGATTGTCCCATTGTATATTTCCACAAATTATTACAACCATGAGTTGACTGCTTTCAGTTGTGACTCATTGATTTTGTATTTTGTGAAGTGATCAGTTTTACATATCTGAATACCTACAGCAAATTGCCACTGTTTTGACCACTTTGAGTTCTTACTAAGATCTAACTGAGTATTTGTGCAGCTTTTTGTGGTGGTACTTCATTACAGACGGTCATGGTCTGAAGATAATAAACCTTTTTAAACCATACATGTGGCTGGTAGCTGTTTTTTATATAAATTATAAACCTTAATTTCATTATTTTTCAAATGCCTAAGTTTACTATTGGTATTGTTTGATAGGTCATTAATATACAACATAAACAGCAATAGTCTCAACACAGTTCAATGTAAACTGATTGATCTGTGCATTCTTTCAGCTACTGGGCATAGTTTTTTTGTTCGGAAAATCTATGGTGTATTATGATTAGAAAAGAGGGGTCATCTCAGCCACAAATTCTATATAGAATATGATAAGGATTCCACTGGACCCTGAAGCCTTGTTCAGTTTCAGCAATGTCAGTTGTTTCTATCTATACTATTGTCACTAATATCTATTTTGAAGACTTTTTTTCCAATCATGCCAGTAGTAGTTTCTTTTCTACTATAGCAATTTCAGTATTACTCTAGTGCCAAACATAAATATTCAATGCATAATGTTACTTACTGTATTTACTCGAATCTAAGCCACACTCAAATCTAAGCTGCACCTGAAAAATGAGACACGAAATCAAGGAAAAAAAAAAAAATTCCCGAATCTAAGCCGCACCTGAAATTTGAGACTCGAAATTCAAGGGGAGAGAAAAGTTGTAGGCCGCACCTCCAAATCAAAACAAAGTTGGTCCATTGTAATATGAGACACAATTTAGGCCGAATGAATGACTATACAGCTACAGTAGTTTGGTTTGAGTCGTAAGCTTAGCAGTTAAGCTTTACCAGGTAGCCATTGCTATGCATCAGGCGCTCCGTCCGTATTTATATGGGTACCCTTCCTTTTTCACGTGCTTCGTCTCGTTTGAATTGATTGCTTATTTTTCTTTGATCTGATAAGTGCCATTCTCTTCGTTATAGGTGTTTACGTCACTATAAACTGAAAATGCATTGTTTGTCGCATTCTGATAATGAGTGTTTACAGCCAGTCGCTGCTCGCGGCATGGCTTGTTTTTGTACACACTACCGCCGCTTACAATTAAAAAAAAAAAAAAAAGAGAGGAATCGTCTCATTAGCGAAACAATGGCAAGAGACTGCTATTTGTTGTTACTTACACTACTGCTTTCTTTGATAATGATCAACAAGAACCAAATAATAGACTGCGTATGATAGATGATGTTCTGAACGAGAGTTTAGCAAAAATTTTTCTCAGTTTTAAAATCTTTGCAGACGCCTCTTTAGTACGTTACATTCTGCACAGAAATAAGAGTCATCCTAGATTTAAAAATCTAGTCAATTGCCGTGCTTCATTTCTGATTGTATCACTATTAGGCATAAGAATAATATGAATATAAACATGACATGATATGTATATTCTTCCGTGTTTGCTGTCGTCTCACTCTAGTTTAGTAGTTTATTAGGCAGACAGGATTTAAATGAGATAGCAGCAAACACGAAAGAATACATGGCAAAATGTTTATATTCATATTATACTTATAGTGAAGAGAATACTGCATGTGATTCACAATTCATAAAAGTTCATATTAGAAACCATCTCTTCTCATAGGTAGGAAAAAATTCAGAACGTAGAGTTGGCCATATTGACAAACATCCCAAACAATCTTTCCAGTCGGATTTTTGTAGTACATTGAAATGCTGCTACATTGGAAGATTAACAATACGGAATTTGTATTTACTTTGTTGGATAATGTATGAAAATGCAGTGGTCGAAAATTGAGGCACAGAAAAAAGCTCATATTCCACCTTTTTTTTTTTTAATTTATTTACTGACGCAAAGGTTTTGGCGCCAGTATTTATCTTTGTGCCTGCAAAGCATGCCTGTGTAGCGCTACATATATTGGACGACAGAAGTTAGTTGTGGCGGCACCTACCAGCATTTTTCAGAACTTCCGCTTACTTTGCACTCGATTCTAAGCCGCAGGCTGTTTTTTGGATTACAAAAACCGGAAAAAAAGTGCGGCTTAGATTCAAGTAAATACGGTATGTCAGTGATCACTGCAGTTGCTTCCTTTGCTATTAAGTGTGACACAGCCATACAAGGGTACTGTTACTTATAATGCATATCTGTGCCATGAAAGGGCACTGAACAGTTATACTCAACAATGGCATAATGAGGAAAGTCTAATAGCAGAATGAAATTTCTACTGTCATAACCTGAAAATGACTTCCTATAAGCAATCAATACAGGTTGTGGATGTATCATTTATATCACTCAACTGTGCAGGGTCACTGGCTGGATCTGTTTGGAACAGCGGGCCTCTCCACTGTCTTTTGTCTTCCCACAATCTTTCCATCTCCACCTTATCCAGTCTTCTCTTCTCTATTGCATGCAGTTCTGCACTCCATCCAGCCACCTGTCTTTTCATCTTTTCCCCTTTACTTTCATCTTGTTTGTCTTTCTGGGTATCCTCTTTCCTCCAGTTGCTTAACATTTCAATATCATCTAAGCCCTGATTCCTCCATCATACCCTAGCTTGTAACGGTTCCTCCTTCACTTATTCCCTGGTTCTCCCATCCCTTAACCTGTCCACCTTTGTTATTCTAATACAATTTTTTTCAAAAAATTAATCTTACTAGCTTTGATTTTGCTTCCATCTCTCCTCCTTTTCAGGTCTTTGGGGCATATGTCAGATTGAAACATAATATATCCAACATATATTCCTTTTGCTGTTTTGAGGGATGTTCTTGCTGCATATCACTTCTGACTCTCTTTTGAAATTCTAATGTTTACCTCTCACACTCATTTATTTCGCTGTCATTTCCTCCATTCTCCTTTATAACTCTTCTCAGATACTTGAAATTCTCTACTTTCCTCAGTCATTTCCTGCCACTTGTTTTCCATCTCTGATTCTCTCCTTCATCCTGGTTATGATCATGATTTCACGCTTACGTATGCCAAATTTAATCCCATATCCCTGTATTATTTGTTGCCACACATCAAACTGCTCCTGCACTTCCTCCTCCTCCTTTTCCCAAGTCATCAAATCGTCTGCAAATATCACTGCTTTCATCTTTTCTTCCCTAATTACTTCTGCCACTCTGCTCAGTCACTACAATGAGGAGTAATGGTGAGAATGCACCCCTCTGCTTCAACTCTCTCTTCTGTTTCAGGCAAATTGATTCCTCAGCTCTCACTTTAAAACAGCTCACACTACATTTGTACATTTCTCTTATCCTCCATATAGTATGCTTTTCTACTCATCTGTTCCTGAGGAGCTTCCACACCTTGCTTCTAAATATACTATCATATGCTTTTTCAGTATCTAGGAAGGCTACCAGTAGATCTATTCCACATTCATACTGGTCTTCCTGCAGATGTCTTACAGCAAAACATAGATCTGTTGACCTTCCTCCTCCAAACCCATATTGTTCTTCTCTCATCCTTCCTTCTATGTTTGTGTCTGAATTTGTGTTTCCAAAACTTTCTCAAAGACCTGCGCACAATAGACCATTAATGTGATTCCCCAATAATTATTATGCTCTTTTCTATTACCTGTCTTGAATGCTAAGATAGTTATTTCCTTCTTCTAGTCTTTTGAGCCCCCTCTCTCTGTCTACACAATTTTCATGACTTGATGGAGCCATTGTATCCTCACCTCTTCTGCTGCTTTCAACATCCCTACACTCAGTTCATGCAAACATTGGTGCCTTTTTTCCTCTTATCTTTCTCATTGCATCTTCTGTTTCTTTCCATTTTAAGTCATTTTCAGTTTGTAGTTCCTCTTCTTCCTCCTCATTAGGTCTCCAGTTGGGTTAAGGATATCTTCAAAATTATTCCTCCACATGATAGAGTTTATCCTTATTTTCTACCTCCTGGACACTTTCACTCACCATCTGAACAAAGTTTGTTTATTTTTATTTATTTATTTTTATTTATTTGTTTATTGTTCCGTGGGACCACATTTAGGAGAAGTCTCCATGGTCATGGAACGAGTCAATACATGAAATTATAACACGATTGTAGAAACAGATAAAATGAAACAAGTCGTTAGTTTAAATAAAGAAAATCAAGAATGTAACACTGGAATTTGCTTAATTTTTTATCTCTTCCAGGAGCTCCTCGACAGAATAGAAGGAGTGAGCCATGAGGAAACTCTTCAGTTTAGACTTAAAAGTGTTTGGGCTACTGCTAAGATTTTTGAGTTCTTGTGGTAGCTTATTGAAAATGGATGCAGCAGAATACTGCACTCCTTTCTGCACAAGAGTCAAGGAAGTGCATTCCACATGCAGATTTGATTTCTGCCTAGTATTAACTGAGTGAAAGCTGCTAACTCTTGGGAATAAGCTAATATTGCTAACAACAAACGACATTAAAGAAAATACATACTGTGAGGGCAATGTCAAAATTCCCAGACTATTGAATAGGGGTCGACAAGAGGTTTTCGAACTTACACCATACATAGCTCGAACAGCCCGTTTTTGAGCCAAAAATACTCTTTTTGAATCAGAAGAATTACCCCAAAAAATAATACCATATGACATAAGCGTATGAAAATATGCGAAGTATACTACTTTTCGTGTTGAAATGTCACTTATTTCAGATACTGTTCTAATGGTAAATAAAGCGGCATTTAGTTTCTGAACAAGATCCTGAACATGGGCTTTCCACAACAGCTTACTATCTATCCGTACGCCTAGGAACTTGAACTGTTCCGTCTCGCTTATAACATGCCCATTCTGTCTGATTAAAATGTCAGTTCTTGTTGAATTGTGGGTTAGAAACTGTAAAAACTGAGTCTTACTGTGATTTAGCATCAAATTATTTTCCACAAGCCATGAACTTACTTCATGAACTACATTATTTGATAATGTTTCAATATTACACACAAGATCCTTCACTACCAAGGTGGTGTCATCAGCAAACAGAAATATTTTTGAATCACCTGTAATACTAGAAGGCATATCATTTACATAAATAAGGAACAGCAGAGGCCCCAGCACCGACCCTTGGGGAACGCCCCATTTAACAGTGCCCCATTGGGACTGAACATCATTACCACTCTCAATATTGCGGAGGATTACCTTCTGCTTTCTGTTCTTAAAGTAGGAGGCGAACCAATTGTAAGCTACTCCCCTTACTCCATAATGTTCCAACTTCTGCAGTAATATTTTGTGGTCAACACAGTCAAAAGCCTTCGTTAAATCAAAGAAAACACCTAACGTTCTCAACCTTTTATTTAATCCGTCCAAAACCTCACAGAGAAAAGAGAATATAGCATTTTCAGTTGTTAAGCCATTTCTAAAACCAAACTGTACATTTGACAGCAAATTATGTGAATTTAAATGCTGCAGTAACCTTGTATATACAAGCCTCTCGATAACTTTAGCAAACACCGATGGAATAGAAATAGGTCTATAATTGTCAACATTATCCCTGTCTCCCTTTTTATAAAGTGGCTTCACTACCGAGTACTTTAATCGGTCAGGAAACCGACCACTGCTAAAGGAAAAGTTACAGATATGGCTAAGTACTGAGCTAATATACGTGGAACAATACTTCAGTATTCTGCTAGATACCCCGTCATATCCATGAGAGTTCTTGGTCTTTAGTGATTTAATTATTAACTCAATCTCCCTCTTGTCAGTATCATGGAGGAGCATTTCAGGTAACAGTCTCGGAACACTTTTTTCTAAGAGCGCTATATGATTCCCTGTTGGGACTAGGTTTCTATTTAGTTCACCTGCTATATTCAGAAAGTGATTATTAAGTACTGTACATATATGCGACTTATCAGCAACACGGACATCCCCACTACGCACTGATTCTATATCCTCGACCTGTCTCTGCAGACCACCCACTTCCTTTACGACTGACCATATGGTTTTAATTTTATCCTGAGACTTAGCTATTCTATCTGCATACCACATACTTTTTGCCTTCCTAATAACTTTTTTAAGCACCTTACAATACTGTTTGTAATGGGCTGCTGCATTTAGATTTTGACTGTTTCTAACGTTTTGATATAATTGCCACTTTGTTCTACAAGATATTCTTATCCCTTTAGTCAGCCACCCAGGCTGCCTGTTTGTGCTAGTACCCTGTTTTAAACGTTCTAACGGAAAGGAACTTTCAAAGAGCACGAGAAAAGTCTTGAGGAAAGCATTATATTTATCGTCTACTGTATCAGCACTATAAACATCTTGCCAATCTTGTTCCTTGATAAGGTTTACAAAAGTCTGTACAGCAACTGGATCAGCTTTCCTAAAAAGTTGGTAACTATATTTAACATGTGTTGAAGCACAAAAATCTTTTAGACTTAAAATTTGTGCATCATGATCTGAAAGGCCATTCACTTTTTTGCTAACAGAATGCCCTTCTAATAATGACGAATGAACAAAAATATTGTCTATGGTTGTTCTACTGTTCCCTTGCACTCTCGTTGGAAAGAATACGGTTTGCATAAGATTATATGAATTAAGGAGGTCTACCAGCATCCTTTTCCTTGCACAATCACTTATACAATTAATATTGAAGTCACCACATATAACTAACTTTTTGTATTTCCTATAAAGTGAACCAAGAACCTCCTCTAGCTTTAGCAAAAATGTTGTGAAATCGGAGTCTGGGGATCTATAAATAACAACAGTAAGAAGTTTAGCTCCACTAAATTTAACCACACCTGCACAACATTCAAACACCTTTTCAGTGCAGTACTTTGAAACATCAATTGACTCAAATGGGATACCGTTTTTCACATACATGGCTACTCCCCCACACCGCAAAGAGCTCCTAGAAAAGCTGCCAGCCAACCTGTATCCTGGTAAAGGAAGCCTCTGAATTATCTCCTTATTTAAGAAGTGTTCAGATATACCAATAATTTCAGAGTCAACATCTATAAGCAGTTCACTAACTTTATCTCGAATACCTTGTATATTTTGATGAAATATACTAATTCCCTCATTAATCGGATACCCAAGCTTTGTAGAAAGTGGTTTCTTTGTTAGAGAGACTTCCCTTAAGCAGGAATACCTATCAGCTGACTTCAATCTAAAAAAGGTACAGCTCTAACACCCACAACTACCGGAATTTTCCCATGAGTGATCCCACCACCCCCACCTATGCTGTCACCTATAAGTTTTGCCAACCTCCCCTTCCCATACCTGTTGAGGTGCAGGCCATGTCTAGTGAAACCCGTCCTACTGATAGACTCCACCGACACCACTGAAATGTGACTCATGACTTCTGTCATCAGCGCACCCCCAAGTCTCATGTTATTACGCCTGACGGCTATATTAAGATGAGGCCGATCGTGACGCTGAAACAGTTCCACGAAATGCACATTCGTGTTGCCAGTCTGAGTGGCTATCTTTTCCAGGTCACCATCTATGTCATACTTCCCATCCCTATCAATACTATTACCAGCCCCACCCACAATCACTACCTGATCCTCTTTAGTAAAATCCCTACATAACCCCCCTATGTTAAAAGTCACCTGAGCCAATCCTGCATTAGGCTTCACAATGCTGGTGACCTGGTACTCACTCCCCAATACTTCCTGCAACTGCTGGCCTACACCTCTACCATGAGAACTACCTAACAGCAGAACCTTCTTCTTTCTCTTAGACTTTGCAACTGTCCTAGCCACCGTAACTGCTGAGGTCTGCTGCATACTTCCTACATCTACAGCTACTAGAGATTCCTCTCCACTAGACTCTGACAGTTGGTCATATCTATTACAAACACCAATAGTAAAACTATCTGAAAATCTCCTTCTCCTAGCAGATCTCTTGCCAACAGCCAGCTCCCATTCCCCAACCCCCTTCTCCCTCCTCATCCTATCTAGCTCCTCCTGTGCGTTTTTCAACTGCACCTGAAGGGCACAGATCTTACGCTCCTGCTCCTCTATCAACTTACTCTTGCTACATAACCTGCAGTTCCAGGAGAGGATCTCACCAGAATGCCCACTGGCTTCCCCACTGCATTCCCCCCAGTGAAAATACTTCGAACAAGTCTCACACCGCAATCCACTACTCACGAACCTACGGCAAAGCCCACACTTCTCACTCATGGTAAAATTTTACAATTATTGAAACAAGAAAACAACTTTATCTAAGTTCCGCTACTACAATAAGAAGATGTTAAAAACTGACTACAATTATCACAAACTTGCTCTACAAGGGAAGTAACTACTATTATTGACAGTATTAATCAACAAAAAATGAGAATATAACAAAATACTAACACAGAAAGAAAATCAAACGTCTAATGACAGTAACGAAACTGAAAGCAGTTCGCAAAAATTTCTTCTGAAGTTATTTCACCGGAAAACACCAAGAACACCGGTTGAAGACTACTAAAGTTCCTAAATAAACTACTATACACAAACAATTAATTAGTACTTAGCTTTCGATGCGCCGCTACAGCTGCAACTGGTCAGCGCGGAATGTAAACACGGGTAAGAGGTTAAGTTGCTCGATACGAAACACTCACAAATATCAGGCCACAACACACGAAATGCAGAGGTGAATGAAGAAACCACTAATAAGTCACTTATATAGTAAATATTATCACAAAAACAGTTAAAATATATATCTGAAAACTAAAAATAGATGAAAACTTAGAGAGCGATCTCACACGCAGTCACGCGCTTATGACGTCACACCTTCCTATTACTTTTAACCATCCCATATAAGACCTTTTCTGGACCTTCTCTACGCTCCACCATCGTTGTAGGCCACTCCTCAATCCACCTTCTTCTCTCCTCTACCATCACTCTCTTTGACTATTCCTTGGCTGGTTCTCTTCCCTTCCCTCTTCTGTCCATTTCTGGAACCACACCCCAAAGGATCTATTCTTCTTCTGCATTATATCTTTCATTTTTATATTCCATCATGGTGTTTCTTTCCATCTCTTTTTGTTTCTTGTCCTCCCACATACTACTTGGGTAGCTCTTACTAATGTCCTATTGCATCTACCCCATTCTTCTTCCACCATTTTTGGTTCCTCCAACAGGAGATTTTCCTTCACTATCCTGAGGTACTCTGCCCTGGTCTCTTCTTCTTTCGGCTTCCTCTTCTCTGGCTAATCAGCCACAATGATCTCCCAAAAGCTTCTTCTCCAAAGACTATATCTGGTTAAAGGAATTTATTAAAATACTTCTCTATCCTTGAAATAATTTTGGTACTCATAAAATACTTTTCATTTCAATCACTTTATATTTTCAACTTTCACAGACAATAACTTCTGCGAGCTAACTTATTCCTTAAACATTAGGCTCATTTACACACATTCAAATAGGATACATGTGCCTTGCTTCGTTCATAGCCAATAATTGAAGTAATTCAAAAGTCTCTAGTCTCAAATGAGTCCAATACATGAATGAACATAGAAATCTACATTCAATTGTTCATTAGTCTTTTTACAATCAACACAGACACTAAACAGCACTGAATACTGCATAAAGGTTACTTGTTCTTCTCAACCCGTGCACGGAGACTCTGTGGACTGTACAGCAGGTACTTGTGTGCTGTCGTTTGGCCGCCGGTTCCATCTTTTTCTCGTAACTGGTTTTTTCTTTTTCTTTTTTCACCTGCACATACAAATAAGCAATGCGCAGTGAGGTGTGTATTCATTTCTCCCACTCACCTCTAAAAAATTGGGTGTTCGAAACAGTGGAAGGCCGAGTGGTTCTAGAATTTACTCCAAAATTCTTGAAGCACTACATATTTCCCCCCTTAAATCAAACACGCGATATTTTATACAATCAAAATATAAATTTATATCACATACAATTCTAGCAATATACACTCCAACCTAGATCTTTGTACTCATTTAAAATAAACTCTAGCTAATGTTTCATATATTACTCTCACTCTATTTTGACATCAACCCTGAATATTCCATTGTGATCTAGTAAGCTTTTTTAATATTCTAATATTTAGGATTTGTTAGGACTCTGTCTCACTTCCTAATCTCAAACTCCAAGTGTTCACAACATTTGAGTACATTATTCTTTAGTCTAATGCTTTACACTGCTTCTTTATTATGCAATGTTCTTATTATTTATAAACTTTTTGTAGTCTGGAGGAACTCTGGGCAAAATAAAAGTGTTGCTACTGACACTCATAAAACATAATAATGCTAGTGAAGTATAGAATTCAAACTTACCACAATAATTTCTACAAAATTTTGTGACTTTTGTCACGATACTGTTCTTTCCCCTCTAGAAACAGTATCTGTACCTCACATATGGGTTGATCCTGTGAGTACCCTTTCTCCTTCTGTTTTGGTAGGTATGCTCCATTTTTAATTCCTATTTTCCTATGGTACAGGTCAATTCCCTTCTTGGTGTCCCTATCCGCACAGTATAGGGCAGCCTTTCTTAGGTCTGCCTATCTGCCCTTTTCATCCAATACATGCTGGGTGCACACCCCCCCCCCCCCCCCCCTATCCTTCTTGAGTAAGCCTCATGGTTCATTGCCCTAGTATACACCTTTGTGTACACTATAATTAAATGTTACCTGATAAAATTAAAATCTACTTTCACACTTCACGCTCCCTTTCTCATACTTCTCTTTTATACCCTACAGTCCTCCATTACTCATCAACTTCTACTTTTCCAGTATCTACTTCATGCCTACATACATTATTCAATATATATATAACATGCTTACTTAGGTTATAAGAGTCCCACTATCCTACAAGTCATCAGAATATTTGTTAAACTGACCTCTCTGGCTTATGTTCTCTTTCCTTATTCATACTTCCTACTTAGATATACTCGATGTAAAATTATCACAGTTTTTATGTCTATGCAATATAAAATCGTCATTGTTCTTATAAATATATTTCCTATATATACATATTAATAAACGGCTATGTGATAGTTTTTCCAAGTAACTAGGTGATGTATTTCCTAATATACATGTTGATCTCCATGCTACTCCATCCTGTGCAAGCTTCTTCGTCTCCCAGTACCTACTGCAACCTACATCCATCTGAATCTGTTTAGTGTATTCATCTCTTGGTCTCCCTCCACAATTTTTAGCCTCCACACTGCCCTCCAATACTAAATTGGTGATCCCTTGATGCCTCATAATATGTCCAACCAAGCAATCCCTTCTCCTAGCCAAGTTGTGCCACAAATTGCTCTTCTCCCCAATTCTATTCAATACCTCCTCATTAGTTATGTGATCTACCCATCTAATCTTTAGCATTCTTCTGTAGCACCACATTCTGAAAGCTTCTATTCTCTTCTTGTCTAAACTATTTATCATCCACGTTTCACTTGCATACACTCCATACAAATACTTTCAGAAACGACTTCCTGACACTTAAATCTATAATCGATGTTAACAAATTTCTCTTCTTCAGAAAGGCTTTCCTTGCCATTGCCAGTCAACATCTTACATCCTCTTTACTTCAACCATCATCAGTTATTTTGCTCCCCAAATAGCAAACAATGTTAACAAATTTCTCTTCTTCAGAAAGCCTTTCCTTGCCATTGCCAGTCATCATCTTACATCCTCTTTACTTCAACCATCATCAGTTATTTTGCTCCCCAAATAGCAAAACTCATCTACTGCTTTACGTGTTTCACTTCCTAATCTAATTCCCTCAGCATCACCTGACTTAATTTGACTACATTCCATTATCCTCGTTTTGCTTTTGTTGATGTTCATCTTATATCCTCCTTTCAAGACACTGTCCATTTGGGACAGCTGCTCTTCCAGGTCCTTTGTTGTCTCTGACAGAATTACAATGGCATCGGCGAACCTCAAAGTTTTTATTTCTTCTCCATGGATCTTAATTCCTACTCCATATTTTTTTGTTTCCTTTGCTGCTTGCTGAATATACAGATAGAACAACATCAAGGATAGGCTACAATCCTGTCTCACTCCCTTCCCAACCACTGCTTTCCTTTCATGCCCCTCAACTCTTATAACTGCCATCTGGTTTCTGTAAAAATTGTAAATAGCCTTTCGCTTCCTGTATTTTACCCCTGCCAACTTCAGAATTTAAAAGAGAGTATTCCAGTCAACACCGTCAAAAGCTTTCTCTAAGTCTACAAATGCTAGAAATGTAGGTTTGCCTTTCTTAAATCTATTTTCTAAGATAAGTCATAGGGTCAGTATTGCCTCACGTGTCCCAACATTTTTACGGAATCCAAACTGATCTTCCCCAAGGTCGGCTTCTACCAGTTTTTCCATTCACCTGTAAAGAATTCGTGAATTTGTGTTAGTATTTCGCACCTGTGGCTTATTAAACTGATAGTTAGGTAATTTTTACATCTGTCATCACCTGCTTCCTTTGGGATTGGAATTATCATATTCTTCCTGAAGTCTGTGGGGTATTTCGCCTGTCTCATACATCTTGCTCACCACATGGTAGAGTTTTGTCAGGGCTGGCTCTCCCAAGGCTATCATTAGTTCTAATGGAATGTTGTCTACTCCCGGGACCTTGTTTCAACTTAGGTCTTTCAGTGCTCTGTCAAACTCTTCACGCGGTGTCATATCTCCCATTTCATCTTCATCTACATCCTCTTCCATTTCCATAATATTGTCCTCAAGAACATCGCCCTTGTATAGACCCTCTATATACTCCTTTCACCTTTCTGCTTTCCCTTCTTTACTTAGAACTTGGTTTCCATCTGAGCTCTTGATATTCATGTAAGTGGTCTTCTTTTCTCCAAAGGTCTGTTTAATTTTCCTGTAGGCAGTATCTATCTTACCCCTAGTGATATACGCCTCTGCATCCTTACATTTGTCCTCTAGCCATCCCTGCATAGCCATTTTGCACTTCCTGTCGATCTCATTTTTGAGACGTTTGTATTCCTTTTTGCCTTCTTCATTTACTGCATTTTTGTATTTTCTCCTTTCATCAATTAAATTCAATATCTCTTCTGTTACCCAAGGATTTCTACTAGCCCTCATCTTTTTACCTACTTGATCCTCTGCTGCCTTCACTATTTCAACTCTCAAAGTCACCCATTCTTCTTATACTGTATTTCTTTCCCCCATTCTTGTCAATCATTCGCTAATGCTCTCCCTGAAACTCTCTACAACCTCTGGTTTTGTAAGTTTATCCAGGTCCCATCTCCTTAAATTCCCACCATTTTGCAGTGTCTTCAGTTTTAATCTACAGTTCATAACCAATAGATTGTGGTCAGAGTCCACAACAGCCCCTGGAAATGTCTTACGATTTAAAACCTGGTTCCTAAATCTATGTCTTACCATTATATAAAATATCTGAAACCTTCTAGTATCTCCAGGCTTTTTCCATGTATACAATCTTCTTTCATGATTCTTGAACCAAGTGTTAGCTATGATTAAATAATGCTCTGTGCAAAATTCTACCAGGCAGCTTCCTCTTTCATTCCTTACCCCCATTTCATATTCACCTACTATGTTTCCTTCTCTTTCTTTTCCTACTATCAAATTCCAGTCACCCATGACTGTTAAATTTTCATCTCCTTTCACTATCTGAATATCTCATCATACATTTCATCAATCTCTTCGTCATCTGCGGAGCTAGTTGGCATATAAACTCATACTGCTATGGTAGGCGTGGGCTTCATCTCTATCTTGGCCACAATAACGCGTTCACTATGCTGTTTGTAGTAGCTTACACGCAGTCCTATTTTTTTATACATTATTAAACCTACTCCTACATTACCCCTATTTGATTTTGTATTTATAACCCTGTATTCTTCTGACCAGAAATCAGGGGAGTACAGGGTTATTATATACATATTAATAAATATCTACATGATAGTTTTTCCAAGTAACTAGGTGATGTAGAACCATAACAATAATCAACCATAAGTGCATATTTCTCTACGTGCACATTCTTTCCCCCTACAGCACTTGACGATTCTCACATCCTTTTAATCTGTGCTTTTGTTGTTTGCGTCTGCATGTTATGGTGTGTGTATGTGGAAGTGTGTTTGTGTAGCCCGATTCTTTGGCCTACTTATATGAAATAAGTTGAAGGTTTTTGGAAACCATGGAAAATAAGAAGGACTTCAGTGATAGAAATATATGCATATGCAAATAGGGAAAGATAGACCGGTACTCGGATGAGAAGTAAGAAAAGAAAAAGTAGAAATGGTTGCTAAGATTGAAGGAGAGAAAGAAGATAGCCCCAAAGACAGGAAAAACCTTCCCACCACCCTTCCCCAGGATCTCTACTTCTCTGGTACTTGAGAGAGAAGCCAGAGGAGGTATGATGTTAAACGTCTCCTACAGAACGGACATTCTCACCTTCACCTTTGAAGTCCCCAAAGAAAAATCTTAGCAACCCCTATGGAATGGCAAATGGTGAAGAATCAGTCACACTTGTCTGCGTGGATTGTCTGAAAGGTGTGGTGTGTGTTTAGTGTTAGTCGTGCTTGTACTTACACTACCCACCCCTTCCAAAACTAATACAAACCCTCCCATCCACTTCACAACTCATAAAAGGTACAAAATGTTCTATAAAAATAGAAAATTATACACTAGATAACATATTTGTTTAGTCATTCAGTTTATAATATACTTTTGTACACACATAAAATCTTCTGTTCAGTTTATGTTGTCTTGACATCACTCAGTTTAAATAGTACCATCATATTATACTTCCCACTAATATAACATTCTGTTCATTTCACTTCATGTCTAGAGATCACTGTTCATCCGTGATTCTCTGAAATTGGTCTCAATCTTGTAGTCATATCTGGTTTCCTATGTACCAAAATTATAGGATAGTTTAAGAATTCAAGAATAGATTACAGAACAGTTTAAGATTTGAAGGGAATTCAGTGCAGGAAAAATAGTACAGAAGAAACACCAAAAACAACTAGGGATCCGACGGTCATCACACCGCCCATTAACACAGAATGTTAACGTCCCTGTGACTCTGCTCGGATCCCATAGATCTGACATTAACCCCACTCGGGAATGAGATTTTCACTCTGCAGCAGAGTGTGCACTGTTATGAAACTTCCTGGCAAATTAAAACTGTGTGCCGGACCGAGACTCGAACTCGGGACCTTTGCCTTTCGCGGGCAGGTGCTCTACCACCTGAGCTACCCAAGCATGACTCACGCCCCGTCCTCACAGCTTTACTATTGCCAGTACCTCGTCTCCTACTTTCCAAACTGAACGTCCAATTTATTATTTACTTGATTATTCACTGGGTCAATTTCTCTACTTAAATTAGCATTCTGTGCATCTAGCTTTTCAGTTAAATTTACACCTTATGCTTCTAGTTTTTCACTTAAATTCACGCTCAGTTCGTCTCTCAAGGAAGCATTGTGAGCATTTGACTCTGTTCTCTGGTCATCTAACTTAGCATCTAATCTAGAATATACTGAGCCTATCTCCTTTCTTAAAGCAGCAATTTGAGCATTTACAGCTGCTGAATCTGCTCGCTGGGCGTTAATTAAATTCACTAATTCAGACGTCTGGCATTTCCCTAGTAACTTTAATAGCTGTGACTGGTTCTGCTAGTTGCTGTTCTTGATCCATATTCGTTTTACTCTTAGCTTTGGTGATCATTAAAAAAATTCACCTCTGAGTATAATAACTATACTAACAGTTTATCATTCAACCGTTTCCTCAACTTTACCAAATAATAGTTGTTTTTTGCTCACCTGGCATAAAGTTCTAGCTGCGTTGGTGAGCGAATGTGCAATCAGTGCCGGTGGACAGCACTGGTGCCGGTGGCGTCAAATGTTGGTTTCAGTGTCATTGTCAGCGAGCGGACGCAGAGTCAGCACCAGTGAGCAGCAGCTGGTTCAGTCGGCTTTGGTGGCTAGTTACTGCGTCAGCATCAGCGCTACGTATGTGTGTAAAGACTGCTTACTCCCCACACCCAATCTTCTTAGTCGAAAGTTTGAGGTCTTCTCTCCGGTTTCTTGCCGCTACTACTTTCTCTTGTATTTTACTGTGTCGCATTTGCAACTTTCTTCCATTGATTTATTGGACACAATACAATTACTGGAAACAGTTCCTGTATCTTCTTCCTGTTTCTGTCTTAAAATTCCCATTTCCTTCAGGTCCTGTCACTTGGGTGGCCACATTCTAACATTTTCAGACGACAAGTGTGTTATTGGGTTGCAAGGCATGTGCGTCTCTCAATTCAGTTAACCTGCATGCTGTGTGTAGCCGATCCTCTTCTCTGGGTAATAAGCTACATTGATCTCCCAAAAGCTTCTTCTCCAAAGGGAAAGGAATTTATTAAAATACTTCTCTAACCTTGAAATAATTTTGGTATTCATAAAATACTTTTCAGTTCAATCACCTTATATTTTCAGCTTTCACAGACAATAAATTCTGCAAGCCAACTTATTCCTTAAACAATAGACTCATTTACACACATTCAAATAGCATACATGTGTCTTGCTTCATTCATAGCCAAGACTTGAAGTAATTTAAAAGTCTATAGTCTAAAACGAGTCCAATACAAGAATGAACATAGAAATCTATATTCAATTGTTCATTAGTCTTTTTACAATCAACACAGACACTAAACAGTACAGAGTCCTACATAAATTTTATTGTTCTTCTCTATCCATACTCGGAGATTCTGTGGACCATACAGCAGGTACTTGTCTGCCGCCATTCGGCCGCTGGTTCCTTCTTTCCATCTTTTTCTCGGAACATAGTTTTTTTTAAAAAAAAAAAATAATAATAATAATAAAATCCTGCACATACAAATAGCCGATGTGCAGTAGGGCGTATTCGTTTCTCCCACTCACCTCTAAAATATGAGGTGTTCAAAATGGTGGAAGGCTGAGTGGTTCTAGAATTTACACCAAAATTCTCAAAGCACTACAGTATCTGTGATGTTCCTATTCATTTCACTATTGTAGGAGATATATAGTTAACTACTGACTTTAGTACAAAGTCATTCACTTTTCTTGAACCAGGAATTCTTAACCAACAAACCATTCCTTTGGCAGAGCTCTGACTACCTTTCACCTAACACAATTTTCACTGCTCCAACCCTCTGGACCATGCAGATATTCATATCTTTGTCTCTCCCTTCCAGCAAGTGTGTTTAAATCCCCAATTACTATCGCATTCTTTCCTTACATCTGTTTCTGCATTGCCTCTTTAAATTCTTGTTTTTCTACCGATAAGCAGCTTGTATGTGGGCATAAACTTCTAATATCTCCAAATACTTTCAATTCAGTGATATTTTTATCTTCATCTTCTTGTCAGTTATTCTTTTCAATTTTTCTTGCAACCCATCTTTCACTATTACTCCCACTATATCTCTCCTTCCATCATCATTCCTGCTCCAGTATAATTGATAGCATTTTCAGTTCTCTCCTTCCTTCTCCTTTCCATCTCCCTTCTGTCAACCCCAATACATCCAACTTCCTTCTCTCTGTCATACCCACAGTCTACCTTGCCTTCCCAGTAAATGCCTAAATATTCAATGTTCCACATCATAATCCATGTTTACAGCCGTGTCTTTGTATATTATATCTATCCTTCTAAATCTACATAAAAACTCTGAAAGCCACCATACGGTGAACAGCAGAGGGTGCCTTTTATCATTACTAGTCATTTCCTTTCCTGTTCCACTCACAAATAAAGCAAGCAAAAAATGACTGTCTATATGCCTCCATAACAACACTAATTTCTCTTATCGCATTCTTGTGGTCCTTACACAAAATGTATGTTGGTGACAGCAGAATTGTTCTGTAGCTGGTTCAAATGATGGTTCTTTAAATTTTCTCAATAATGTATGTCATTATCAGGAGAAACAAAACGTGTTCTGTGTATCAAAGTGTGGAATGTCAGATCCCTTAATTGGGCAGGTAGGTTAGAAAATTTACAAAGGGAAATGAAACAACGGAAAATCCAGAACGGAATCTAACACTATTATGAAAAGGAAAGTTGCTACTCACCATATAGTGGAGATGCTGAGTGGCAGTTACATACAACAAAAAGACTCCCACAATTAAAGCTTTAGGCCGTTAAGGCCTTCGTCCACAATAGACGACACACACACAAACACACACACGCACACACGCATATACAACCACACAACTGCAGTCTCACGCAACTGAAACCACAGTGTGCCTGAGACTGCAGTTGTGTGTGCAAGTTGCGTTTGTGTGTGTGTGTGTGTGTGTGTGTGTGTGTGTGTGTGTGTGTGTGTCATCTGTTGTGTATGAAGGCTGAAAGCTTTAACTGTGAGAGTCTTTTTGTTGTGCCTATCTGTGACTCAGCATCTCCGCTATATGATGAGTAGCTACTTTCATTTACATAATATTGTAAGAAGGGAAATGGATAGGTTAAAGTTAGATATAGTGGGAATTAGTGAAGTTCAGTGGCAGGAGGAACAAGATTTCTTGTCAGGTGAATACAGGATTATAAATACAAAATCAAATAATGGTAATGCGTGGGTAGGTTTACTGAAGCATTAAAAATATAGTAGTAGGTGAATATGGACTGGGTGTAAGGAATGAAAAAGGAAGCTGCTTGGTAGAAATTTGCACAGAGCTTAACTTAATCATAGCTAACACTTAACTTTAAGAATCATAAAAGAAAACTGTATATATGGAAGAGACCTGGAGACAATGGAAGGTTTCAGATAGATTATGTAATGGTAAGACAGAGATTTAGGAACCAGGTTTTAAATTGTAAGATATTTCCAGGGGCAGATACGGACTCTGACCACAATTTATTGGTTATGAACTGTAGATTAAAACTGAAGAAACCGCAAAAAGGTAGGAATTAAAGGAGATGGGACCTGGATAAACTGAAAGAACCAGAGGTTATAGAGAGTTTCAGAGAGAGCATTAGGAAAAGAAATACAGTAGAAGAAGAATGAGTATCTTTGAGAGATGAAATAGTGAAGGCAGCATAGGATCAAGTAGGTAAAAAGACAAGGGCTAGTAGAAATCCTTGGGTAACAGAAGAGATATTGAATTTAATTGCTGAAGAAAGAAAATATACAACTGCAGTAAATGAAGCAGGTGAAAAGGAATACAAATGTCTCAAAATTGAGATCAACAGGAAATGCAAAATGGCTAAGCAGTGATAGCTAGAGGACAAATGTAAGGACGTAGTAGTATATATCACTAGAGGTATGATAGATACTGCCTACAGGAAAATTAAAGAGGCCTTTGGAGAAAAGAGAATCATCTGTACGAATATCAAGAGCTCAGATGGGAAACCAGTCCTAAGCAAAGAAGGGAAAGCAGCAAGAGTTCAGATGGGAAAACAGTCCTAAGCAAAGAAGGGAAAGCAGAAAAGTGGAAGGAGTATATAGAGGGCCTATACAAGGGTGATGTTCTTGAGGACAATATTATGGAAATGGAAGAGGATGTAGATGAAGATGAAATGGTAGATATGATACCGCATGAAGAGTTTGACAGAGCACTGAAAGACCTAAGTTGAAACAAGGTTCCGGGAGTACACAACATTCCATTAGAACTACTGATAGCCTTGGGAGAGCCAGCCCTGACAAAAATCCACAATGTGGTGAGCAAGATGTATGAGACAGGTAAGTACTCCACAGACTTCAGGAAGAATATAATAATTCCAATACCAAAGAAAGCAGGTGTTAACAGATGTGAAAATTACCTAACTATCAGTTTAATAAGCCACAGCTGCGAAATACTAACATGAATTCTTCACAGACGAATGGAAAAACTGGTTGAAGCTTACCTCGGGAAGATCAGTTTGGATTTATTAGAAATTCTGGAACACGCGAGGCAATCTGACCCTACAACTTATCTTAGAAGATAAGTTAAGGAAAGCCAAACCTACATTTTTAGCAATTGTAGACTTAGAAAGAGCTTTTGACAATGTTGACTGGAATACTCTCTTTCAAATTCTGAAGGTGGCAGGGGTAAAATACAGGGAGTGAAAGGTCATTTACACTTTGTACAGAAACCAGATGGTAGTTATAAGAGTCGAGGGGCATGAAAGGGAAGCAGTGGTTGGGCAGGGAGTGAGACAGGGTTGTAGCCTATCCCTGATGTTATTCAATCTGTATATTCAGCAAGCAGTAAAGGAAAAAAAAGAAAAATTTAGAGTAGGAAATAAAAACTTTGAGGTTTGCTGATGACATTGTAATTCTGTCAGAGACAGCAAAGGACCTGAAAGAGCAGCTGTCCAGAATGTACAGTGTCTTGAAAGGAGGATATAACATGAACATCAACAAAGCAGACCAAGGATAATGGAATGTACTCGAATTAAGTCAGGTGATGCTGAGGGAATTAGATTAGGAAATGAGACACTTATAGTATTAGATGAGTTTTGCTGTTTGGGGAGCAAAATAACTGATGATGGTTGAAGTAGAGAGGATATAAAATGTAGACTGGCAATGGCAAGGAAAGCGTTTCTGAAGAAGAGAAATTTGTTAATATTGAGTATAGATTTAAGTGTCAGGAAGTCATTCCTGAAAGTATTTGTATGGATTGTAGCCACACATGGAAGTGAAACATGGATGATAAATAGTTTGGACAAGAAGGGAATAGAAGCTTACGAAATGTGGTGCTACAGAAGAATGCTGAAGATTATATGGGTAGATCATATAACTAATGAGAAAGTACTGAATAGAACTGGGGAGAAGAGGAATTTGTTGCACAACTTGATGAGCAGAAGGGATTGGTTGGTAGGACACATTCTGAGGCATCAAGGGATCACCAACTTAGTATCGGAGGGAAGTGGTGAGAGTAAAAATCACAGAGGGAGACCAAGAGATGAATTCAATAAGCAGATTCAGAAGGATGTAGGCTGCAGTAGTTATTTAGAGATGAAGAGTTTTGCACAGGATAGAGTAGCATGGAGAGCTGCATCAAGCCAGTCTCTGGACTGAAGACCACAACTACAGTGTAACACAAAAAAGACATCATCTTCCCTCCAGGGATTCACATACACATTCACATTCATGTGATGATCGAATCTACCAGTAACAAATATAACAGCATGTTGTGAATTGCTTCCATGGCTTCCTTTAATCTGAGCTGGTGGGGATCTGATAACTTCAACAGTATTCAAGAATGGGTCACACTAGCATTCCATAATCAGTTTCCTTTACAGATGAATCACACTTCCCTAAAATTCTACCAATAAACTGAAGCTGAAAATTTGTCTAATCTACTGCTGTCCTTACATGCTCATTCCATTTTATGTCACTATGTAGTGTCATGCCTAGATATTGAATCAAAGTGTCTGTCAAGCAGCACCCTATTAATGTTGTATTCAAACATTATAGGACTGTTTTTTCTACTCATCTGCATTAACTTACATTTTTCTACAATTAGAGCAAGCTGTCATTCATCACACCAACTATACAAGAGTCACTAGCATTTTTTTCCAGTCACTTGGCACTTTGCACAGGTGAGAAAGTCACAATAAATGCAAGCTAAGAAAGGGGCCAGTGCCATAACTCTGTAAAACTATCCTGGAATTCCACATGATACTGGTGACTTATTTGTCTTCAACTCCTTCAGTTGCTTCTCTACCTATTACTATGTTCTCCATGTGTGAGTCTATGTGACTCTCAAACAACAGTACATTTTTACTTCCTGTATGAATGATTTCTTAAATGCAAAATTTAAAATTGAACTTTTACTTTGCTGTCTTCAATTCCCACACCAAACTGATCAATGAGTGATGATGACGATGTTTGGTTTGTGGGGCACTCAACTGCACAGTCATCAGTGCCTGTACAAACCCCCAATTTTTTTTCCCACAGTCCCAATTGAGCCACTGTCATGAATGATGATGATGAAATGACGAGGACAACACAAACACCCAGTCCCCAGGCAGAGACAATCCCCAACCCGGCCGGGTAATGAACCCGGGACCCTGTGATCCAGAGGCAGCAAGGCTAACCACTAGACCATGAGCTGTGGACTGATCAACGAATGACTGGATAGAAGCCTTTGACCCACTTATTGATTTTATGTATGACCAGAATTTCCTCAAGCTTCTTAGCAAGATTTTTTGCAAATGTATGTTGGTGGTAGTTGTTGAATGCTTCATGCATCAATCCTTTTACAGACATGTGAATTTCTGCTGACTTTTACCTGTTGTTACTTGTACCTCCTTATTGAACTGATGGTGCAACGGTCTCTGCTTCCTCAACTTTCTCTGAATTATACAGGATGAGTCATCTAACATTACCGCTGGATGTTTTTCGTAAACCACATCAAATACTGACGAATCGATTCCACAGACCAAACGTGAGGAGAGGGGCTAGTGTAATTGGTTAATACAAACCATACAAAAATGCACGGAAGTATGTTTTTTAACACAAACCTACATTTTTTTAAATGGAACCCCATTAGTTTTGTTAGCACATCTGAACATATAAACAAATACGTAATCAGTGCCATTTGTTGCATTGTAAAATGTTAATTACATCCGGAGATAATGTAACCTAAAGTTGACGCTTGAGTACCACTCCTCCGCTGTTCGATCGTGTGTATCGGAGAGCACCGTATTACGTGGGGATCCAAAGGGAACAGTGATGGACCTTAGGTACAGAAGAGATTGGAACAGCACATTACGTCCACATGCTAACACCTTTTTATGGGTCTTTTTCACTGACGCACATGTACATTACCATGAAGGGTGAGGTACACGTACACACGTGATTTCCGTTTTCAATTACGGAGTGGAATAGAGTGTGTCCTGACATGTCAGGCCAATAGATGTTCAATGTGGTGGCCATCATTTGCTGCACACAATTGCAATCTCTGGCATAATGAATGTCGTACACGCCGCAGTACATCTGGTGTAATGTCGCCGCAGGCTGCCACAATACGTTGTTTCATATCCTCTGGGGTTGTAGGCACATCACGGTACACATTCTCCTTTAACGTACCCCACAGAAAGAAGACCAGAGGTGTAAGATCAGGAGAACGGGCTGGCCAATTTATGCGTCCTCCACGTCCTATGAAACGCCCGTCGAACATCCTGTCGAGGGTAAGCCTAGTGTTAATTGCGGAATGTGCAGGTGCACCATCATGCTGATACCACATACGTCGACACATTTCCAGTGGGACATTTTCGAGCAACGTTGTCAGATCATTCTGTAGAAACGCGATGTATGTTGCAGCTGTTTGGGCCCCGGCAATGAAGTGAGGACCAATGGGGTGGCGTCAACTTTAGGTTACAATATCTCCGGATGTAATTAACATTTTACAATGCAACAAACGGCACTGATTATGTATTTGTTTATATGTTCAGATGTGCTAACAAAACTAATGTGGTTCCATTTAAAAAAACGTAGGTTTGTGTTAAAAAACATACTTCCGTGCATTTTTATATGGTTTGTATTAAATAATTACACTAGCCCCTCTCCTCACGTTCGGTCTGTGGAATCGGTTCGTCAGTATTTGATGTGGTTTACGAAATATATCCAGCGGTAACGTTAGGTGACTCACCCTGTATAATTAAACCATGATGTTGTCCTATCCGAGACTTGTTCCACTCTCGAAAGCAAAAGGATTATCCACTACTGGCTTGCTGGGCCTATCACTGCTTCACCAGAGCCCTAGTGACTGTCACTTTTCATGGTTCCTGTAGGACCTTCACAGGTACTGTAGATGCCTCAGGGTACACAGTCTCTCCATTATACTTAACCCCCACAGGCAATACCCTACTTTGTACCATTGCCTGTTCAGCGGTTGGTTTGTGGGGTTGAAGGGACCATGCCTTCGCCTGTCTCCCATGAGGTGGAAGAGGGATTAGCCCTGGTATGGTTTTTAAATTATTGGAAAATGAGACAGCCACCACTATTTTTTACTCAATAAGAAAGCATGTAGCCAGATGAGTATGCAAGTTACAAAGGGTTAGGCAAGATTGGGTATAAATATTTAATAGTGAACCATTTTATCAAATTTATAAACAACAAGACTGGGGCATGTTCTGATACAATAGAGAGGAAAAGTGTCATCTGGTGGGGGAACCAGAGAATGTCACAATTAGAGTTCCATTTAGATGAGTACACTTGGTTCAATAATCAAGATAGAAGGTTGTATACATGGAAGAGGCCTGGATATACTGAAAGGTTTCAGATAGATTATATAATCGTAAGACAGAGATTTAGGAATCAGGTTTTAAATTTTAAGATGTTTCCAGGGGCAGATGTGGACTCGGACCACAATCTGTTGGTTATGAACTGTAGATTAAAACTGAAGACACTGCAAAAAGGTGGGAATTTCAGGAGATGGGACCTGGATAAACTGACAAAACCAGAGGTTGTAGAGAGTTTCAGGGAGAGCATTAGGGAACGACTGACAGGAATGGGGGAAAGAAATACAGTAGAAGAAGAACAGGTAACTTTGAGAGTTGAAATAGTGATGGCAGCAGAGGATCAAGCAGGTAAAAAGATGAGGGCTAATAGAAATCCTCGGGTAACAGAAGAGATATTGAATTTAATTGATGAAAGGAGAAAATACAAAAATGCAGCAAATGAAGCAGACAAAAAGGAATACAAACATCTCAAAAATGAGATCGACAGGAAGTGCAAAATGGCTAAGCAGGGATGGCTAGAGGACAAATGTAAGGATGTAGAGGTGGATATCACTAGGGGTAAGATAGATACTGCCTACAGGAAAATTAAAGAGACCTTTGAAGAAAAGAGAACCACTTGCATGAATATCAAGAGCTCGGATGGAAACCCAGTTCTAAGCAAAGAAGGGAAAGCAGAAAGGTGGAAGGAGTATATAGAGAGTCTATATAAGGGTGATGTTCTTGAGGACAATATTATGGAAATGGAAGAGGATGTAGATGAAGATGAAATGGGAGATACGATACCACGTGAAGAGTTTGACAGAGCACTGAAAGACTTGAGTCGAAACAAGGCCCCGGGAGTAGACAACATTCCATTAGAACTACTGATAGCCTTGGGAGAGCCAGGAATTATTCATACAATACATTCTCTGCTCCCAACATTATCCCAGCCTCAACCTACAGTAACATACTGTCCCCACATCCTCTAACCAACAGTTTGCATCCCCTCTGTCCTATCACGTCCTCCCTATTCTTGTCTTCCACCCTCTTTGTGTGCTTCCCTCTGCCAACATACTCACCCATATTTCCTCTCTCTTCTCATTTTTCACTCCATTCCCCTCACCCCCTCGCCAACTCCCTGCCCCAATGCCTCCTGACACTGTGCCTGTTGGCAGTCTAGTCTTTAAAACAGGGCTCGTCTCTTCCCCCATCCATACAAAGCTATCCCTTCCCCTTCCCTGCCCCCTCCACATTGTTGCTTCCATTGCACATGACAGTTGAATTCTGATCCAAGCTGCTGCTGGAAATGGCGGTCATGTGTTCACGAGATTTGCTCGCTGGTGTGAATGGATGTTTGTGTGTGTGTGTGTGTGTGTGTGTGTGTGTGTGTGTGTGTGTGTGTGTGTGTGTGTGCATATGTTTGTGTTTCTCTTGCTTTTTCTGATGAAGGCTGTCGCCGAAAGTCGTCATCTTCACAGTCAGTATTAAACTATCTTCTTCTTACATTGAAGGTCTAGATATCCTGCACTAGTGAGACAAGGACCAAGGAGAACTCTGGATGTTACACACATCCTCTAATCAACAATTTCAATGTGTTATCTTCCACTGAAACTGAACCAGCGAGACTCCCTTCATCTGTTAGGAAATGTGCTGTGTCCCATGCCAAGGGGAGCCAAACATGAAAGGGCAAAGATTTATTGATCATAGGGAGTTCAAACAAACAGCAAATAATGGTGGCAAGGGATGGGAAGGAACACCATGTGCACTCAGTAAGTTTGCCTGGTGGGAACATTCAACATGATGGAAACGTTATCCTGGCAGCCACTAAGGGCTGCAGACTGTGGCACACGTTGGGACAAATGATGCCTGTTGTCTGGGCTCTGAGCCCATACTTGTATCATTTCAGGGACCGGCAAAGAGGTTTTAGAACACCAACCGTGCTCACGGAGCTTCAACAAAGCTCACTATCTGTGGCATTGCCTCCAAAACTGATCATGACTCCCTGGTCCTGAGATGTGTGGAAGGCTTGAACTGGAGTCTGTGAAGGTTCTGGACTTCCTAGAGATGCACAATAAGGCTTGGAACTGAACCCCCCCCCCCCCTCCCCCAAAGATATGTACTCCATGTCAGAAGCTGCTACCTGTGGATGCTGACTCTGTCTCTCTCTCTCTCTCTCTCTGTGTGTGTGTGTGTGTGTGTGTGTGTGTGGGGGGGGGGGGGGGGGGGAGTGCACACAATGGTTTTTCAGTTCACATGTTTCTCTATCATGCCCAGATAACAATATATATTTGTAGGAGACCCAGAAGTATCAGTGTGCAATACAAAAAGCCACCATAGGTGAAAGTATTAAAATTTTAGTGGTTAGCTAACAGAGCATTTGCAACAAACTGCCAGAGTCTGAAGTGGTCTTAAGAAGCAGTGAAGTTCAGATAATACTAGGTACAGGAAGCTGGTTAAGAACTGAGGTCGATGGCAGTGTGATATTTAGAAAAATTTAAGAACATATTGCAAGGATAGGGAAATGGGAAATTGAAGCGATGTATTTGTCACGGTACACTAGAAAGTCAAATCTGTCAAAATAAAAGCTGAAGCTGCATGTGAGATTGTTTGAGAAAGGCTTAGCATCAGAGATGGGTATAAAATTATACTTAGATTCACCTACGGATGTAACCAAAAACTTTAGAGAAAACCTCATTTCTCTGGAAAATAAGTTCCCCAATCATACTGTAATCAATGGAGGACACTTTTATCATTCAACAACCAAATGAGAGAAGTACAGTTTTATTAGCAGTGGGCAGAACAAGACATCCTGAGAAACATTAATAAATGCCTTCTCTGAAAACTAACTAGAGCACATAGGTCAGAATCCAACTCACGATGGAAATATATTAGAACTAATTGCAACAAATAGTCTTGACCTCTTTGAGAATATCCACACTGAAACTGGCATCAACAATCATGATGCAGTTGTGACAAGAATGATTGCCAAAGTACAAAGGACATCTAAAACAAGCAGGAAGGTATATACGTTCAGTAAATTACATGAATAAGCAGTAGTGTCATATCTCAATGAGGAACTTGAAATATTTAGCTCAGGAGAGGAGCAGGTGGAGGAACTATGGCTCAAATTTAAAAGAATAGTTGACCATATACAAAGTAAAACAATTCATGAAGGTAGGGACCCTTCATGGTATACAGTCACTGCAAAGAAACTTCTATACCAACAGGGACTACTATATAACAGGTGTAAAAAAGCATAGGGTGATAGATACATAGATAGGTAAATAGGCAGATAGATAGACAGATGATGAGTGCAACTCACCTGGTTATCAAGGCAGCAATGTGTGAAGCCTTCAATGACCACCATAGTAGAATATTGTCAAAAGATCTTTCACAAAACTCAAAGAACTTCTAATTGTAAAGGCCGTTTGTGGCGGCACCGTAGTTAACGTCCAGATTCTCATGGGTGAAACAGGAACTTAAATTGTGGGGAACAAAGCAAAAGCAGAAGTACTTAACTCCACTTTCAAACATTTATTTAGAACATTTTTTTACAAACGAAAACCCAGAAGTATTACTCCAAATTAATTCTCATATCACTGAAAGATAAATGAAATAGATATTAAAGCCAGTGACAGTTGAGAAACTGTCTGAAATTTCCAAAACTGAACAAAGCTCCAGGACCTGACAAAACCCCTGTCAGATTCTATATTGAATTTGTGGCTGTGTAAGCCCCTCTTTTAACTACATATAATCTACCATAGATCTCTTGAACAAAAATTGATGTCCAGTAGTTGGAAGAAAGCACAGAGCATACAAATCTAGAAGAAAGGTAGGGTAAGTGAAGCAAGAAACTACCATCTACTACTCCTGGCACAGATTTTTTGTAGACTCTTAGAATATATTCTGAGCTCAAACGTAATGAGGTACATCAAACTGAATGACCTCCATCATGCCAACAAGCATGAATTCTGAAAATATTCATCGTGTGCAGCATAACTAGCACTTCTCTGATGAAAATCTGAAAGCCATGGACCAAGGCAGTTGGGTAGATGCAATATTTTTCAGTTTCCTAAAATCATCTAAGTCAATGCCACATCTATACATATTATCAGAAGTACCATCATATGGAGTATCAAGTAAAATTTGTGAATGCTTTGAGCATTTTTGGTAGGCAGGAGAATTATCCACAAATGCAGGAGTAACGTTGTGTGGTTCCCAGGGAAGTGTGTTGTGACACTTGTTGTTCGTGTTGTATATTAGTGACCTTGTGGACAATGTTAATAGTAGCCACACACTTTCTGCAGATGATGGAGTTATCAGTAATGAAGTAGCATGTGAAAGAAGCTTCACAAATATTCAGTCAGATCTTTATAATATTTCAGAGTGGTGCAGTTTGACAACTCACATTAAATGTTCACAAATGTAAAACTATGCACTTCATAAAATGACTAATTGTAGTACCCTATGAGTATGATATCAATGAATCACAGTTGTAATCAGTTAGCTCATACAAATACATATGTAACAGTTTAAAGGGATATGATCATGTAGTCTAGGTTGTAGGTAAAGCAAGTGGCAGACTGCGGATCATTGGTGGAATATTAGAGAAATTCAATGTCTACAAAGGAAGCTGCATACAAAAAACACATGCAACTCATCCTAGAATACTGCTCAAGTGCATGGAACCCCAACCAAATAGTACTAACAGGGGATATTGAATGTATACAGAGAAGAGAACCATGGACCTTGCCGTTGGTGGGGAGGCTTGTGTGCCTCAGCGATACAGATGGCCGTACCGTAGGTGCAACCACAACGGAGGGGTATCTGTTGAGAGGCCAGACAAACATGTGGTTCCTGAAGAGGGGCACCAGCCTTTTCAGTAGTTGCAGGGGCAACAGTCTGGATGATTGACTGATCTGGCCTTGTAACATTAACCAAAACGGCCTTGCTGTGCTGGTACTGCGAACGGCTGAAAGCAAGGGGAAACTACAGCCATAATTTTTCCCGAGGACATGCAGCTTTACTGTATGATTAAATGATGATGGCGTCCTCTTGGGTAAAATATTCCGGAGGTAAAATAGTCCCCCATTCGGATCTCCGGGTGGGGACTACTCAAGAGGACGTCGTTATCAGGAGAAAGAAAACTGGCATTCTACGGATCGGAGTGTGGAATGTCAGATCCCTTAATCGGGCAGGTAGGTTAGAAAATTTAAAAAGGGAAATGGATAGGTTAAAGTTAGATATAGTGGGAATTAGTGAAGTTCGGTGGCAGGAGGAACAAGACTTTTGGTCAGGTGATTACAGGGTTATAAATACAAAATCAAATAGGGGTAATGCAGGAGCAGGTTTAATAATGAATAAAAAAATAGGAGTGCGGGTTAGCTACTACAAACAGCATAGTGAACGCGTTATTGTGGCCAAGATAGACACAAAGCCCATGCCTACTACAGTAGTACAAGTTTATATGCCAACTAGCTCTGCAGATGATGAAGAAATTGATGAAATGTATGACGAGATAAAAGAAATTATTCAGGTAGTGAAGGGAGACGAAAATTTAATAGTCATGGGTGACTGGAATTCGTCAATAGGAAAAGGGAGAGAAGGAAACATAGTAGGTGAATATGGATTGGGGGGAAGAAATGAAAGAGGAAGCCGCCTTGTAGAATTTTGCACAGAGCATAACTTAATCATAGCTAACACTTGGTTCAAGAATCATGAAAGAAGGTTGTATACCTGGAAGAATCCTGGAGATACTAAAAGGTATCAGATAGATTACATAATGGTAAGACAGAGATTTAGGAACCAGGTTTTAAATTGTAAGACATTTCCAGGGGCAGATGTGGATTCTGACCACAATCTATTGGTTATGAACTGCAGATTGAAACTGAAGAAGCTGCAAAAAGGCGGGAATTTAAGGTGATGGGACCTGGATAAACTGAAAGAACCAGAGGTTGTACAGAGTTTCAGGGAGAGCATAAGGGAACAATTGACAAGAATGGGGGAAAGAAACACAGTAGAAGAAGAATGGGTAGCTCTGAGGGATGAAGTAGTGAAGGCAGCAGAGGATCAAGTAGGTAAAAAGACGAGGGCTAATAGAAATCCTTGGGTAACAGAAGAAATATTGAATTTAATTAATAAAAGGAGAAAATATAAAAATGCAGTAAATGAAGCAGGCAAAAAGGAATACAAACGTCTCAAAAATGAGATCGACAGGAAGTGCAAAATGGCTAAGCAGGGATGGCTAGAGGACAAATGTAAGCATGTAGAGGCTTGTCTCACTAGGGGTAAGATAGATTTTGTGGCGGTGTTCGTAGCGACAAGCAATTCGCTGTAGAAACGGCTTACGAAGTCACCGCCACACTTTTAATAGCGGGCCGACCGGTCCGCTGGAACAGTGAACAGAAAGATGAAAACCCAAACACTGATTAAATAAAAGTCGGTACTTATCTTTATTAACGAAGATACAGAAACAGTAGGGAACTCCGTGTCTACAGAGATCTGTCTAGTTCGAGTCGGAGCGGCTAGGTCAGCGTTGGCTGACGACAAACAACAACTCTGCTGCGATGAACACACAACTGACTAGCAAGTACACAATTCGGTGGCGAGTATACAACTGAGCGGCGAATACAGAACTGTCCTAGCGCTCGCGACTCCAGCGCTTAAGAAGCCAGAAGCCAGCGGTGGCGCGCGCAGACTTGCGGCTATTTCCTGTCTCGCTGGCGCTGCTTATGCGGACAGCGTCCGGACTTTGATGCTGCCAACCTTTTGGCAGCGGGCTCGGGTGGCATTACTGGCTAGGATATAACAATAGATACTGCCTACAGGAAAATTAAAGAGACCTTTGGAGAGAAGAGAACCACTTGTATGAATATCAAGAGCTCAGATGGCAACCCAGTTCTAAGCGAAGAAAGGAAGGCAGAAAGGTGGAAGGAGTATATAGAGGGTTTATACAAGGGCGATGTACTTCAGGACAATATTATGGAAATGGAAGAGGATGTAGATGAAGATGAAATGGGAGATAAGATACTGTGTGAAGAGTTTGACAGAGCCCTGAAAGACCTGAGTCGAAACAAGGCCCCGGGAGTAGACAACATTCCATTAGAACTACTGATGGCCTTGGGAGAGCCAGTCGTGACAAAACTCTACCATCTGGTGAGCAAGATGTATGAGACAGGCGAAATACCCACAGACTTCAAGAAGAATATAATAATTCCAATCCCAAAGAAAGCAGGTGTTGACAGATGTGAAAATTACCGAACTATCAGTTTAATAAGTCACAGCTGCAAAATACTAACGCGAATTCTTTACAGACAAATGGAAAAACTGGTAGAAGCGGACCTCGGGGAAGATCAGTTTGGATTCCGTAGAAATGTTGGAACAGGTGAGGCAATACTAACCTTACGACTTATCTTAGAAGAAAGATTAAGGAAAGGCAAACCTACATTTCTAGCATTTGTAGACTTAGAGAAAGCTTTTGACAACGTTAACTGGAATACTCTCTTTCAAATTCTGAAGGTGGCAGGGGTAAAATACAGGGAGCGAAAGGCTATTTACAATTTGTACAGAAACCAGATGGCAGTTATAAGAGTCGAGGGGCATGAAAGGGAAGCAGTGGTTTGGAAAGGAGTGAGACAGGGTTGTAGCGTCTCCCCGATGTTATTCAATCTGTATATTGAGCAACCAGTAAAGGAAACAAAAGAAAAATTCGGAGTAGGTATTAAAATCCATGGAGAAGAAATAAAAACTGTGAGGTTCACCGATGACATTGTAATTCTGTCAGAGACAGCAAAGGACTTGGAAGAGCAGTTGAACGGAATGGACAGTGTCTTGAAAGGAGGATATAAGATGAACATTAACAAAAGCAAAACGGGGATAATGGAATGTAGTCAGATTAAATCGGGTGATGCTGAGGGGATTAGATTAGGAAATGAGACACTTAAAGTAGTAAAAGAGTTTTGCTATTTAGGGAGTAAAATAACTGATGATGGTCGAAGTAGAGAGGATATAAAATGTAGACTGGCAATGGCAAGGAAATCGTTTCTGAAGAAGAGAAATTTGTTAACATCGAGTATAGATTTAAGTGTCAGGAAGTCGTTTATGAAAGTATTTGTATGGAGTGTAGCCATGTATGGAAGTGAAACATGGACGATAACCAGTTTGGAGAAGAAGAGAATAGAAGCTTTCGAAATGTGGTGCTACAGAAGAATGCTGAAGATAAGGTGGGTAGATCACGTAACTAATGAGGAGTTATTGAATAGGATTGGGGAGAAGAGAAGTTTGTGGCACAACTTGACTAGAAGAAGGGATCGGTTGGTAGGACATGTTTTGAGGCATCAAGGGATCACAAATTTAGCATTGGAGGGCAGCGTGGAGGGTAAAAATCGTAGAGGGAGACCAAGAGATCAATACACTAAGCAGATTCAGAAGGCTGTAGGTTGCAGTAGGTACTGGGAGATGAAGAAGCTTGCACAGGATAGAGTAGCATGGAGAGCTGCATCAAACCAGTCTCAGGACTGAAGACCACAACAACAACAGCACAAATGGTCACAGGCTTCCAGAATGAGATTTTCACTCTGCAGCAGAGTGTGCGCTGATATGAAATGTCCTGGCAGATTAAAACTGTGTGCCGGACCGAGACTCCAACTCGGGACCTTTGCTTTTCGCGAGCAAGTGCTCTACCAACTGAGCTACCCAAGCGCGACTCATGCCCCGTCCTCACAGCTTTACTTCTGCCAGTACCTCGTCTCCTACCTCCAAATGAGGTACTGGCAGAAGTAAAGCTGTGAGGACAGGGCGTGAGTCGTGCTTGGGTAGCTCAGTTGGTAGAGCACTTGCCCGGTCACAGGCTTGTTTGACCCATGGGAGAGTGTCACAGAGATGCTGAAAGAACTGAACTGGCAGATGCTTGAAGACAGACACAAACTATCCTGTGAGAACCTACTTAGAAAGTTTCTAGAAACAACTTTTAAATGATGACTCTCATTATACACTGAAGAGCCAAAGAAACTGGAACACCTGCCTAATATCGTGTAAGGTCCCCGCAAACATACAGAAGTGCTGCACCATGACATGGCATGGACTCAACTAATGTCTGAAGCAGTGCTCGAGGGAACTGACACCAGGAATCCTGCAGGTCTGTCCATAAATCTGTAAGAGTATGAGGGGGTAGAGATCTCTTCTGAACAGCACATTGCAAGACGTCCCAGATATGCTCAATAATGGCTGGGGAGTTTTCTCAACAGTGAAAGTGTTTAAACTCAGATGAGTGTTCCTTGGGACACACTGTAGCTATTCTGGATGTGTGGGGTGTTGCATTGTCCTGCTGTAATTGCCCAAGTCTCTCAGAATGCACAATGGACATAAATGGATGTAGATGGTCAGACAGAAGGCTTACTTACATGTCACCTGTCAGAATCATATCTAGACGTATCAGGATTCCCATATCACTCCAACTGCACATGCCCCATACCATTACAAAGCCTCCACCAGCTTGAACAGTCCCTTGCTGACAAGCCGGGTCTTCCATACCCGTATACATCCATCCACTTGATACTATTTGAAGTGAGACTCATCTGACCAGGTAACATCTTTCCAGTCATCAACAGCCCAACGCCAGTGTTGATAGGCCCAGGTGATGCATAAAGCTTTATATTGTGCAGTCACCAAGGCTACACGAGTGGACTTTCAGCTCCGAAAGCATATATCAATGATGCTTTGTTGAATGGTTTGCACGCTGACACTTTCTGGTGGCCCAGAATTGAAATCTGCAGCAGTTTGAGGAAGGGTTGCACTTCTTTCATGTAGAACGAGTTTCATCAGTCATCATTGGTCCTGTTCTTACAGGATATTTTTCTGGCTGCAGCGATGTCCGAGATTTGATGTTTTACCAGATTCTTGATATTCACAGTACACTCGTGAAATGGTTATACTGGAAAATTCCCAGTTCGTTGCCACCTCAGAGATGCTGTGTCCGATTGCTCGTGCACCGACTATAACTAGGTTCAAACTCACTTAAATCTTATAACCTGCCATTGTAGCAGTGGTAACTGATCTAACAACTGTGCCATACACTTGTTGTCTTATATAAGCATTGCCAACCGTATTGCTGTACTTTTATTTTATTTTATTTTATTTACATGTCTAGTTCCGTAGGACCAAATTGAGGAGCAAATCTCCAAGGTCATGGAACGTGTCGGTACACGAAATTACAACATAAAAGTAATAACAGATAAAATAAAATGTTTATGAATACAAAAAAGTCAAACTATAAGTTTAAGTAAACGCAATGAGCAATATAACATAGGAATCAGCGTAATTTTTCAAGGAACTCCTTGGCAGAATAGAAGGAGTGACTCATGAGGAAACTCTTCTGATGCAGATTGAATTTCTGCCTGGTGTTAATTGAGTGAAAGCTGCTAATTCTTGGGAATAACCTGATATTGTTAACAAGAAATGACAGTAAAGAATAAAAATACCATATGACATAAGCAAATGAAAATAAGCAAAGTAGACTAATTTTCATGTCGAATGATCACTTACTTCAGATACTGTTCGAATAGTAAAAATGACAGCATTAAGTCTTGGAAAAAGATCCTGAATGTGAGCTTTCCATGACAGATAACTTTCTATCTGAACACCTAGAAATTTGAACTGTTCAGTTTCACTAATCATACGCCCATTCCGTGAAATTAAAATTTTGAGTTTTGTTGAATTGTGTGTTACAAACTGTAAAAACAGAGTCTTACTGCACTCTAGCATTAGTTTATTTTCTACAAGCTATGAACTTATGTCATGAACTGCACTATCTGAAACCAAGCCAATGTTGCACACAACCTCCTTTACTACCAAGTCTCATCATTATATAATAAAGAACAGGAGTGCCCTAATACTGATCCCTGGGGCACCCTGCAACAGACCATAACCCACTCATACCCCACTTCACAGCCATTCTCAACTATGTGAATAATGACCTTTTTCTGTCTGTTGTTAAAGTAAGAGGTGAACCAATTGTGTATCCCCGTATTCCATAGTGGTCCAACTTCTGGAGCAATATTTTGTGGTCAACACAATCAAAAGCCTTAGTTAAATCAAAAAATATGCCCAGCATTCGAAACCTTTTGTTTAACCCATCCAGTACCTCACAGAGAAAAGAGAATATAGCATTTTCAATTGTTATACCACTTTTAAAGCCAAACTGTATATTTGATAGCAAATTATGTGATGTAAAATGCTCAATTATCCTTACACATACAGCTTTTTCGGCAACTTCAGCAAACACTGATGGCATAGAAAAGGTCTAAAATTGTCTACATTATCCCTTTCTCCCTTTCTATAAAATGGCTTTACGAGTGAGTACTTTAATCTTTTAGGAAACTTACCATTCTTAAAGGAAAAATTACAAATATGGCTAAGTACAGGGCTAACATGTGCAGCACAGTACTTTAAGATTCTGCTAGGCAATCCATCATATGCATGAGAGACCTCAGTGATTTAATGATTGACTCGATCTCCCCCTTGTCGGTATCATGGGGGAGTATTTCAGACATCATTCTTGGAAAGAAATTTTCCAAGAGAGTTATGTAATTCCCAGCAGAAACTAAGTTTTTATTTAATTCAGCAGCAGTGCTCAGAAAATGATTGTTAAATACTGTACATATATCTGACTTATCAGTATTTTTACTGCAAACTGACTTTATATAGTTGACTTTGTGCTGACGACCAGACACTTTCTTCACAACTGACCATATTATTTTAATTTTATCATGTGAATTAGCTATTCTGTTTGTGTACCACATACTCTTTGCCTTTCTAGTAAAATTTTTAAGCACCTTACAATACTGTTTGTATTGGGGTACTGTAGCTTGATTGTGATTGCTTCTAACATTTTGATGTAATTTCCACTTTGTTCTACTTGATATCCTTCCCCCCGCCCCCCCCCCCTCCCCCTCCCCCGTCAGCCATCCAGGCTGCCTTTTGCTGCTAGTGCCCTGTTTAGTACATTCTAATGGAAAGAAACTCTCAAAGAGTGTGAGAAATGTGCTAAGGAATGCATTCTATTTCTCATCTATGTTATTGGGGTGCACTCAGCCTCATGATGCCAATTGAGGAGCTACTCAACTGAATAGTAGTGGCTCTGGTCAAAGAAAACCATCGTAACGACCCGGAGAGCGATGTGCTGACTACATGCCCCTCCTACCCACATCCTCATCTGAGGATGATACGGCAGTCGGTTGGTCCTGATGGGCCACTTGTGGCCTGAAGACAGAGTGCTCTCTCTATATTATCGACACTATAAACAATCTGCCACTCCTGTTTCTTAACAAGGTTTAAAAAACTCTCTGTTGCCATTGCATTAGCTTTCCTACATAGTTTGTAATTATATGTGACATTTGTTTGAGTACAAAAGCCTTTTATTGTTAAAATTTGTGCATCATGGCCCAAAAGGCCATTCACTCTTTTACTAACCAAATGGCCTTTAATGATGAAGAGTGAATAAAAATGCTTTCTATGGCTGTGCTACTGTTCCCCTGCACCCTGGTTGAAAAAAAGATAGTCTGCATCAGATCATATGAGTTTAGGATATCTACCAACATCCTTTTCCTTGCACAATCACATACAAAATTAATATTGAAGTCACCACATATAATTAATTTTTGTACTTCCTATAAAGCGAACCAAGAACCCTCTCTAGCTTGAGCAGAGATGCTCTGAACTCATAGTTCTGGGACCTATAAACAACAACAATTACAAGTTTAGTTTCATTAAGTTCAACTGCTCCTGCACAACACTCAAATATCTGTTCAGTGCAGTGCCATGATACGTCTACAGACTCAAATGGAATACTATTTTTTACGTACATCGCCGCTCCCCTACTCCACAAAGAACTCCTTGAAAAACAGCCAGCTAATCTGTATCCTGGTAAAGGAAGCCTCTGAATTGTCAAAGTATTTAAGTGGTACTCCAATATACCAATAATGTCAGAGTCAACATCTATAACCAGCTCACCAACTCTAATCCCTCTTATATTTTGATGGAATATGCTAATTCCTTCTGTATTTGGATACCTGACCACCTCTGAAGATGATTTCTTTGTTAGAGGGACTTTCTTTATGCAGGGATACCCATCAGCTGAATTCAATCTAAAAAATGTGCAGTAGCTTTGCCAGCCTCTCCTTCTGCCTGTTTACATAACTCTGTATTTGAATACGCATGGCTATTCCAGTTTCTTTGGTGCTTCAGTGTATATTACAGTCCCCAACGTATCCTTACCATAGGGATCATAAAGATGAGATTAGACTAATTAAAGCATACACACAGATACATTTAAGCATTCCTTTCATGCTCCATATGTGAATGGAACTGAAAAAAGCCCTACTAGCTGGTACAATGGGATGTACCATCTGCCATGCACTTTATTGTGGTTTGCAGAGTATAGATGCAGATGTAGATGCTGCAACTAAGACTATGGTATCTGTATATGTCTATAAGAGGCTTTGTGAATGTCTTAAGTCCAAGTCAAGCATTTAAAAAAATCTACAGGTGTCTCCTAAAATTTAGGTTTTGCAGTGGCTGTGGCCATACAATGTATCTTCGGAGGCTTTGGAATCAAAGACACACATCTGCAGAGAAAAGCAAAGCCTAGATGAATCAGCTGGAACAAGGGGAATTCATTTTAATGACAAAAATATAAATATTACTCTTACTGAATTCCAAATATAGGTCCTGAATCTCAGGGAAACCTGCTTGCAGCCTATGTTCTGTACAAGTGAAATACTGTGTACTAGAGCTGTTGGGCCCATGAAAGTACTTAAAATCATCACTGACAAAATCTATGTACCTGTATAATGATCTCAGCAATGAAACTCTCCCTTACAGAATAAATTCATTCACAATAATTCATTGCTGAGAATTCTGTGATCTCTTTAATCACAAATTCCCTAACATATCCATACATTTTTTTGTTCCTTGTAAAAAGCTACAGTACATTCGATAGGTATAATGTTAAAGAAGAAATTACAATATGAGCTGTAATACCCATTTTCCTGCCGCACTAAACAATCAGTTTCCTGTAATAACAAGAAACTGTGTATCATATTTTTAACATTTTTTAAAAGGGAGGTTAGAAAGGACAAGTTTTAACTCACTTTCTATGGAATGAATACTGGTATATACTATGGAAATGGAAATGAGCGTTTGGCGTCATTGGCCGGGAGGCCCCTCGCGGGGCAGGTCCGGCCGCCATATCGCAGGTCTTATTACATTCGGCGCCACATTGGGCGACCTGCACGCCGGATGGGGATGAAATGATGATGAACACAACACAACACCCAGTCCCTGAGCGGAGAAAATCTCCGACCCAGCCGGGAATCGAACCCGGGCCCAGAGGACGGCAATCCGTCACGCTGACCACTCAGCTACTGGGGCGGACGGTATATACTATGATGTGGTCATTCTTCTTTGCATAGAGTGTGAGTGTGAGTGTGTGTGTGTGTGTGTGTGTGTAAGCTGCACAAAGAGCTCTTTGTTGTTGTACATCATAACAAGTGTTTCCGTTTCTCTTTGTGCAGCTCTTGGTGCGGCCTTTCTATTCCAAAGGAACACCGATGAAGAGGAAGAGGAAGTTCACTATGAAAAGATAGGTAAGATGAAGAAAGTTTATTAGTTACAAACTCTTACCTAAGTATATTATTCAGAAATGAGACCAGATACTTGGTTGAAACAACTTCACCTTTTTATTGTTTCTTACATTCTAACACCCATTGCTTCACCATCACCCAGGTGCTTAAGACATGTTTGAATCCACTGTTGCAGCCACAGTGCTATAGACATTTTTAACTAAACCACTGGTCAGGCCTTGAGGGACGATGGGTTGCTGCTCAGGTGCCTGTGTGCTATGGAGGTTTAAACTTGCACACCTGAACTTTCATCCAAATATTCAATATCTGTTCAACCTGTACTATATGCTGTTCTTGTCTTCAGTCCGAAGACTGGTTTGATGCAGATCTCCATGCTACTCTAGCCCCTGAGCGAGTCTTTTCATCTCTGAATAACTACTGCAACCTACCTCTTTCTGGATCTGCTTACTGTATTCATCCCTTGGTCTCCCTCTAAAATTTTTACCATTATACTTCCCTCCAGTACTAAACTGGTGATCCCTTGATGTCTCACAATGTGTCCTATTAATCTACCCCTTCTTTTGGTCAAGTTGTACAACAAATTTCTGGTCTCCCCAATTCTATTCAGTACTTCCTCATTAGTTATGTGATTGATCCATCCAATCTTCAGCATTCTTCTGTAGCGTCACATTCTGAAAGCTTCTATTCTCTTTTTATCTAAACTGTTTATTGTCCATGTTTCATTCCATACATGGCTACATTCCAGACAAGTATCTTTAGAAAAGACTTCCTAACAGTTAAATCTATATTTGATGTTAACAAATTTCTCTTCTTCAGAGATGCTTTTCTTGCCATTGCCAGTCTACATTATATATGCCCTCTACCTCGGCCATCATCAGCCATTTTGCTGCCTAAATAGCAAAATTCATCCACTACTTCAAGTGTCTCGTTTCCTAATCTGATTCCCTTAGCAGCACCTGGTTTAAACTGACTCCATTCCATCATCCTCGTTTTGCTTTTGTTGATGTTCATCTTATATTCTCCTTTCAAGACAGTCTACATTTTCCAGAATGAGATTTTCACTCTGCAGCGGAGTGTGCGCTGATATGAAACTTCTGGCAGATTAAAACTGTGTGTCCGACCGAGACTCGAACTCGGGACCTTTGCCTTTCGCGGGCAAGTGCTCTACCATCTGAGCTACCGAAGCATGACTCACGCCCGGTACTCACAGCTTTACTTCTGCCAGTATCTCGTCTCCTACCTTCCAAACTTTACAGAAGCTCTTCTGCGAACCATGCAGAACTAGCACTCCTGAAAGAAAGGATATAGTGGAGACATGGCTTAGCCACAGCCTGGGGGATGTTTCCAGAATGAGATTTTCACTCTGCAGCGGAGTGTGTGCTGATATGAAACTTCCTGGCAGATTAAAACTGTGTGTCCGACCGAGACTCGAACTCGGGACCTTTGCCTTTCGCGGGCAAGTGCTCTACCATCTGAGCTACCGAAGCACGACTCACGCCCGGTACTCACAGCTTTACTTCTGCCAGTATCTCGTCTCCTACCTTCCAAACTTTAGAGAAGCTCTTCTGCGAACCATGCAGAACTGGCACTCCTGAAAGAAAGGATATAGCGGAGACATGGCTTAGCCACAGCCTGGGGGATGTTTCCAGAATGAGATTTTCACTCTGCAGTGGAGTGTGCGCTGATATGAAACTTCCTGGCAGATTAAAACTGTGTGTCCGACCGAGACTCGAACTCGGGACCTTTGCCTTTCGCGGGCAAGTGCTCTACCATCTGAGCTACCGAAACACGACTCACGCCCGGTACTCACAGCTTTACTTCTGCCAGTACCTCGTCTCCTACCTTCCAAACTTTACAGAAGCTCTTCTGTGAACCATGCAGAACTAGCACTCCTGAAAGAAAGGATATAGCGGAGACATGGCTTAGCCACAGCCTGGGGGATGTTTCCAGAATGAGATTTTCACTCTGCAGCGGAGTGTGCGCTGATATGAAACTTCCTGGCAGATTAAAACTGTGTGTCCGACCGAGACTTGAACTCGGGACCTTTGCCTTTCGCGGGCAAGTGCTCTACCATCTGAGCTACCGAAGCACGACTCACGCCCAGTACTCACAGCTTTACTTCTGCCAGTATCTCGTCTCCTACCTTCCAAACTTTACAGAAGCTCTTCTGCGAACCATGCAGAACTAGCACTCCTGAAAGAAAGGATATAGCGGAGACATGGCTTAGCCACAGCCTGGGGGATGTTTCCAGAATGAGATTTTCACTCTGCAGCGGAGTGTGCGCTGATATGAAACTTCCTGGCAGATTAAAACTGTGTGTCCGACCGAGACTCGAACTCGGGACCTTTGCCTTTCGCGGGCAAGTGCTCTACCATCTGAGCTACCGAAGCACGACTCACGCCCGGTACTCACAGCTTTACTTCTGCCAGTATCTCGTCTCCTACCTTCCAAACTTTACAGAAGCTCTTCTGCGAACCATGCAGAACTAGCACTCCTGAAAGAAAGGATATAGCGGAGACATGGCTTAGCCACAGCCTGGGGGATGTTTCCAGAATGAGATTTTCACTCTGCAGCGGAGTGTGCGCTGATATGAAACTTCCTGGCAGATTAAAACTGTGTGTCCGACCGAGACTCGAACTCGGGACCTTTGCCTTTCGCGGGCAAGTGCTCTACCATCTGAGCTACCGAAGCACGACTCACGCCCGGTACTCACAGCTTTACTTCTGCCAGTATCTCGTCTCCTACCTTCCAAACTTTACAGAAGCTCTTCTGCGAACCATGCAGAACTAGCACTCCTGAAAGAAAGGATATAGCGGAGACATGGCTTAGCCACAGCCTGGGGGATGTTTCCAGAATGAGATTTTCACTCTGCAGCGGAGTGTGCGCTGATATGAAACTTCCTGGCAGATTAAAACTGTGTGTCCGACCGAGACTCGAACTCGGGACCTTTGCCTTTCGCGGGCAAGTGCTCTACCATCTGAGCTACCGAAGCACGACTCACGCCCGGTACTCACAGCTTTACTTCTGCCAGTATCTCGTCTCCTACCTTCCAAACTTTACAGAAGCTCTTCTGCGAACCATGCAGAACTAGCACTCCTGAAAGAAAGGATATAGCGGAGACATGGCTTAGCCACAGCCTGGGGGATGTTTCCAGAATGAGATTTTCACTCTGCAGCGGAGTGTGCGCTGATATGAAACTTCCTGGCAGATTAAAACTGTGTGTCCGACCGAGACTCGAACTCGGGACCTTTGCCTTTCGCGGGCAAGTGCTCTACCATCTGAGCTACCGAAGCACGACTCACGCCCGGTACTCACAGCTTTACTTCTGCCAGTATCTCGTCTCCTACCTTCCAAACTTTACAGAAGCTCTTCTGCGAACCATGCAGAACTGGCACTCCTGAAAGAAAGGATATAGCGGAGACATGGCTTAGCCACAGCCTGGGGGATGTTTCCAGAATGAGATTTTCACTCTGCAGCGGAGTGTGCGCTGATATGAAACTTCCTGGCAGATTAAAACTGTGTGTCCGACCGAGACTCGAACTCGGGACCTTTGCCTTTCGCGGGCAAGTGCTCTACCATCTGAGCTACCGAAACACGACTCACGCCCGGTACTCACAGCTTTACTTCTGCCAGTACCTCGTCTCCTACCTTCCAAACTTTACAGAAGCTCTTCTGTGAACCATGCAGAACTAGCACTCCTGAAAGAAAGGATATAGCGGAGACATGGCTTAGCCACAGCCTGGGGGATGTTTCCAGAGTGAGATATTCACTCTGCAGCGGAGTGTGCGCTGATATGAAACTTCCTGGCAGATTAAAACTGTGTGTCCGACCGAGACTCGAACTCGGGACCTTTGCCTTTCGCGGGCAAGTGCTCTACCATCTGAGCTACCGAAGCACGACTCACGCCCGGTACTCACAGCTTTACTTCTGCCAGTATCTCGTCTCCTACCTTCCAAACTTTACAGAAGCTCTTCTGCGAACCATGCAGAACTAGCACTCCTGAAAGAAAGGATATAGCGGAGACATGGCTTAGCCACAGCCTGGGGGATGTTTCCAGAATGAGATTTTCACTCTGCAGCGGAGTGTGCGCTGATATGAAACTTCCTGGCAGATTAAAACTGTGTGTCCGACCGAGACTCGAACTCGGGACCTTTGCCTTTCGCGGGCAAGTGCTCTACCATCTGAGCTACCGAAGCACGACTCACGCCCGGTACTCACAGCTTTACTTCTGCCAGTATCTCGTCTCCTACCTTCCAAACTTTACAGAAGCTCTTCTGCGAACCATGCAGAACTAGCACTCCTGAAAGAAAGGATATAGCGGAGACATGGCTTAGCCACAGCCTGGGGGATGTTTCCAGAATGAGATTTTCACTCTGCAGCGGAGTGTGCGCTGATATGAAACTTCCTGGCAGATTAAAACTGTGTGTCCGACCGAGACTCGAACTCGGGACCTTTGCCTTTCGCGGGCAAGTGCTCTACCATCTGAGCTACCGAAGCACGACTCACGCCCGGTACTCACAGCTTTACTTCTGCCAGTATCTCGTCTCCTACCTTCCAAACTTTACAGAAGCTCTTCTGTGAACCATGCAGAACTAGCACTCCTGAAAGAAAGGATATAGCGGAGACATGGCTTAGCCACAGCCTGGGGGATGTTTCCAGAATGAGATTTTCACTCTGCAGCGGAGTGTGCGCTGATATGAAACTTCCTGGCAGATTAAAACTGTGTGTCCGACCGAGACTTGAACTCGGGACCTTTGCCTTTCGCGGGCAAGTGCTCTACCATCTGAGCTACCGAAGCACGACTCACGCCCAGTACTCACAGCTTTACTTCTGCCAGTATCTCGTCTCCTACCTTCCAAACTTTACAGAAGCTCTTCTGCGAACCATGCAGAACTAGCACTCCTGAAAGAAAGGATATAGCGGAGACATGGCTTAGCCACAGCCTGGGGGATGTTTCCAGAATGAGATTTTCACTCTGCAGCGGAGTGTGCGCTGATATGAAACTTCCTGGCAGATTAAAACTGTGTGTCCGACCGAGACTCGAACTCGGGACCTTTGCCTTTCGCGGGCAAGTGCTCTACCATCTGAGCTACCGAAGCACGACTCACGCCCGGTACTCACAGCTTTACTTCTGCCAGTATCTCGTCTCCTACCTTCCAAACTTTACAGAAGCTCTTCTGCGAACCATGCAGAACTAGCACTCCTGAAAGAAAGGATATAGCGGATACATGGCTTAGCCACAGCCTGGGGGATGTTTCCAGAATGAGATTTTCACTCTGCAGCGGAGTGTGCGCTGATATGAAACTTCCTGGCAGATTAAAACTGTGTGTCCGACCGAGACTCGAACTCGGGACCTTTGCCTTTCGCGGGCAAGTGCTCTACCATCTGAGCTACCGAAGCACGACTCACGCCCGGTACTCACAGCTTTACTTCTGCCAGTATCTCGTCTCCTACCTTCCAAACTTTACAGAAGCTCTTCTGCGAACCATGCAGAACTAGCACTCCTGAAAGAAAGGATATAGCGGAGACATGGCTTAGCCACAGCCTGGGGGATGTTTCCAGAATGAGATTTTCACTCTGCAGCGGAGTGTGCGCTGATATGAAACTTCCTGGCAGATTAAAACTGTGTGTCCGACCGAGACTCGAACTCGGGACCTTTGCCTTTCGCGGGCAAGTGCCCTACCATCTGAGCTACCGAAGCACGACTCACGCCCGGTACTCACAGCTTTACTTCTGCCAGTATCTCGTCACCTACCTTCCAAACTTTACAGAAGCTCTTCTGCAAACCATGCAGAACTAGCACTCCTGAATGAAAGGATATAGCGGAGACATGGCTTAGCCACAGCCTGGGGGATGTTTCCAGAATGAGATTTTCACTCTGCAGCGGAGTGTGCGCTGATATGAAACTTCCTGGCAGATTAAAACTGTGTGTCCGACCGAGACTCGAACTCGGGACCTTTGCCTTTCGCGGGCAAGTGCTCTACCATCTGAGCTACCGAAGCACGACTCACGCCCGGTACTCACAGCTTTACTTCTGCCAGTATCTCGTCTCCTACCTTCCAAACTTTACAGAAGCTCTTCTGCGAACCATGCAGAACTAGCACTCCTGAAAGAAAGGATATAGCGGAGACATGGCTTAGCCACAGCCTGGGGGATGTTTCCAGAATGAGATTTTCACTCTGCAGCGGAGTGTGCGCTGATATGAAACTTCCTGGCAGATTAAAACTGTGTGTCCGACCGAGACTCGAACTCGGGACCTTTGCCTTTCGCGGGCAAGTGCTCTACCATCTGAGCTACCGAAGCACGACTCACGCCCGGTACTCACAGCTTTACTTCTGCCAGTATCTCGTCTCCTACCTTCCAAACTTTACAGAAGCTCTTCTGCGAACCATGCAGAACTAGCACTCCTGAAAGAAAGGATATAGCGGAGACATGGCTTAGCCACAGCCTGGGGGATGTTTCCAGAATGAGATTTTCACTCTGCAGCGGAGTGTGCGCTGATATGAAACTTCCTGGCAGATTAAAACTGTGTGTCCGACCGAGACTCGAACTCGGGACCTTTGCCTTTCGAGGGGCAAGTGCTCTACCATATGAGCTACCGAAGCACGACTCACGCCCGTGACTCACAGCTTTACTTCTGCCAGTATCTCGTCTCCTACCTTCCAAACTTTACAGAAGCTCTTCTGCGAACCATGCAGAACTAGCACTCCTGAAAGAAAGGATATAGTGGAGACATTGCTTAGCCACAGCCTGGGGGATGTTTCCAGAATGAGATTTTCACTCTGCAGCGGAGTGTGCGCTGATATGAAACTTCCTGGCAGATTAAAACTGTGTGCTAAGCCATGTCTCCGCTATATCCTTTCTTTCAGGAGTGCTAGTTCTGCATGGTTCGCAGAAGAGCTTCTGTAAAGTTTGGAAGGTAGGAGACGAGATACTGGCAGAAGTAAAGCTGTGAGTACCGGGCGTGAGTCGTGCTTCGGTAGCTCAGATGGTAGAGCATTTGCCCGCGAAAGGCAAAGTTCCCGAGTTCGAGTCTCGGTCGGACACACAGTTTTAATCTGCCAGGAAGTTTCTAGTCTACATTTTGTTCAACTACTCTTCTAAGTCCTTTGCTTCTCTGACAGAATTATATTGTCACTGGCAAATTTCAAAGTTTTTATTTCTTCTGCCTGATCTTTAATTCCTACTCCAAATTTTTCTTTGGTTTCCTTTACTGCTTGCTCAGTGTACAGATTGAACAAAATCAGGAACTGGCTACAGTTCTGTCTCACTCCTTTCTTAACCACTGCTTCCCTTTCATGCCTCTTGATTCTTTTAACTGCCATCTGATTTCTGTACAAGTTGTAAATAGCCTTTTGCTCCCTGTATTTTATCCCTGCTACCTTCAAAATTTCAAAGAGAGTAGTCCAGTGAATGAGAGTAGTCCAATCAGCATTCTCAAAAAGTTTCTCCAAGTCTACAAATGCCATAGCCTTTCCTTAACCTATCTTCTAAGATAAATCATAAGGTCAGTATTGCCTCAAGAGTTTCTACATTTCTCTGGCATCCAAACCAATCTTCCCTGAGGTTGGCTCCTACAGTTTTTCTATTCTTCTGTAAGGAATTCATGTTAGTGTTTTGCAAATTTTATCAGTTATTAAACTGATGGTTCAGTAATTTTCACACCTGTTATCATTACTAAAGAAGATTATGTAGAAAAAGCTGAAAAATTCTTTAAAAGTGATCAAATATTTAAAAATTCCAAGGACCCCAAAGGAAAATATTGTTGTTGTTGTTGTGGTCTTCAGTCCTGAGACTGGTTTGATGCAGCTCTCCATGGTACTCTATCATGTGCAAGCTTCTTCATCTCCCAGTACCTACTGCAACCTACATCCTTCTGAATCTGCTTAGTGTATTCATCTCTTGGTCTCCCCCTACGATTGTTACCCTCCACGCTGCCTTCCAATACTAAATTGCTGATCCCTTGATGCCTCAGAACATGTCCTACCAACCGATCCCTTCTTCTGGTCAAGTTGTGCCACAAACTCCTCTTCTCCCCAATCCTATTCAGTACCTCCTCATTAGTTATGTGATCTACCCATCAAATCTTCAGGAAAATATTTAGACAGAATTAAAGAATTACTTAACAAATGTTGCTTCATATTTACTGATTTGCAAAAGAAAAAGTGCATAATCATGAGCCCAAGGACTCCTAAGCTTAGAATCTAGCCACATAAACATAAAATTGGTGTCCTCATAACGCCAAGTGAAAGCTCACAGAACAAAGCAGTTATTTGAGATAAGACAGTTTAAATATTAACTTCTCATATATTTGAATAACAATCTGATTCTAATATAAAATTATATTTTAGTAGGATGTGTACTACTATTAAGCACATCTTTCCATAACAGCGGTGGACTAAGCCCATTAGAGGCCCCTGGTCATCTTAGAATTTGCTATATCTGTATTTACATTCAGTAAAAAAAACCACTGACATAATGGCTGCCAAAAAAAATGGAGTATTTATAATGCAGTAATTGTAATACACACTGCGGAATGTCATTAACTGTGAGAATTACAATTGTAATTTCACAGCTATTAAAGAAAACTAATATTCAGTCCTGAACCGATCTCACATTTAACTTTCGCGAGAGGTCCTACCTATTGAAATTTATATAATACTTTTGGAAACACTTTGCAAAATTCAAATCCGATTCTAAACTTCCCAGAGTTCATATTCTGTAACTAACACTTTCCAAAATCCAATCCTGTTCTAACACTTTGCAAGATTCTTATCCCTCAACTAACACTTTCCAACTTCCTATCCCGGATGAGCCCCCAATTGCGAGCTGATCTCCCAAAAGATGTTCGGGCTCACATGTGGTTCCTCTTCATCGAATGGCTCAAACTTGTCTAGGGGGTGAACCGCAAGTGTTGCATTACATGCCCTAAATTAGACACTTAATGTTAAATTCTTTACATAAAACCAATACAATTTCCTTCTTAGCTTTGACTGCCATGGCCAGTAGCTTTGCACCAATGTGCTTTCAGATAAATAAATAAAAAACAAAAGTAACTATTAGGCACTAAACTTTACAATGAATATTTTATTGCATAATGAGTCAATAAGGTGCCATGCTGTCATCATTCAACGTGTTTTGGGTGGACGAAATGATGATCTGATGCTTAACTGTAAATACTTATAAATTAAATTTACTATATCTTTTAAACAAATAAAGTTACAGAGTTGATATTTACAACATCTGTCATTTTAATGATGCACTTCTATATGAAATGTCAATTTTTAAGATTGACCATAGTGTTCAGATTTTAGCATTCAGGTCTTTTTTACAAAACTTGTTAATTTCACTTTAACAGTAAATCCTAAACTTTCATAGATATGATCAATATTCAAGTTTTATTGGGATCGCAACAAAAAATTTATGGAGGATGGCAGATTAAAATTACTGTGGCTTGATTCCCTGCATTACTACAGAATTAAACAGTTTCCATAAATGTTTCCCTTCATGGCCGATCTTATGTCCACCATATTTAACACTGCTATGTATCTCTGGCTACAAAAGCCTTCTACTGGATTTCCCTATGACATAGGTTCTCGTCTCTCTCACTCACACACTACAGTGCTTAGGCCTCAATAGACAACAGACACCGGTGAATTTCCCCATTTCATGATAAATCTGCGGACTTTGTGGCACGTGGTCCTGGATGATGGGTTCATTCCACAATTCCTGTAGACTGGCTCTTTCGGCCATATATTTAAAATGAGAGCAAAATGCTCATTATCTCACAAGTACCACCTGTAACAAATTAATAGGGCCAGTGATTTGTATGTCAATTAATTGTTTATACTGTAATAAATTCTTCTCAGTAACGTCAAGAGTCAAATCAGTAGATACATTAGCACAAAGACTATGTCAAATGAGACCAACTTAGCATCTGGAGTACATTTTATTGTTTTCATTTTGTTGACTAATTCAGCAATATTTTTAACTCTGAAGTTGCATTTGAAAATGAACCAGTCATGGATTTTGTAATGATGCCACCTAGCTAAACTGTAGTGTGCACTTGCTATACTGTTGACTAAAGGCTGGATCGAGTGGCTTTTATAATAGTACATCTGAAATTATGGCAAGACATAAACAGAAACTGCTAAAATTTAAAGTAGGACATAGGTTAATAACAACATTACAATTACTACAGATACTAACACTAAGCATCATTTTTTTGACAGAATATTGAATAAGACTGAAATCATTTTCACTCAAGAGGAAAATATACTAGGGGGTAAATTTTTTAAAAGCTATAAATATTCAAATTGTTTACAAAGCAACCTTATCTCCTTCAAAATACTCTCCATTAGAAGTAATACATTTGTCCAAGCAGTGCTTCCATCTTCTTAAACCCTCCAAATAAAACGTTAGATTGATGGTCTCACCCGGGGGAACAAACACCAAATGAATTTTTGTCGATTTGGGCAGTTGATGGATGTCCAGAATGAGGTTTGTCATTATCGACATGTTGCCATTTTTAAATCGAGCAAACCACTCGTACACTTGAGTTTTTGCCATAGCATCATCTTGGTAAGCTGTTTTCAACATCAAAACAGTATCAGCAGCATTTTTAGTAAGTAGAAAACAAAATTTCACTGCTGCACGTTGTTCACTTAAACTCCCAGTAGTAAAAAATGAAACAAGAACAAAACAGTGCTAGCAAAACCAATCACTGCAAAAGAACAGAACAAGTGAGGTCAACAACATAGGCAGCACTGGGCTGGCAGTGAGATGTGCTATACACTTTTAGCAGCAGAAATGCATACTACACAAGCTCTGCCCACAGCTACGTTATTCCATTTTTTTTTTTTTTTTTTTTTTTTTTTTTTTTTTTTTTTTTTTTTTTTTTATGTTACGAAAAGGCTTCAAATGCAATGTTGCCCTGAACTTAATGATTTGTCTGTTATTTGAAAAGGTCAGACAAGCCGAGATGGCACATGAGTGTAATAATATTATAGAAAAATAAATTGCATTAAGAGCTAACTTTTGTAAAAAAGATCAAAAACTGATTTAATATTATTAATCACAACTGGAAAGAAAATGATGCTTTCATAACTAAATCTGACACAGAAAACTCTACTCTTATAGCCTATGTAAAAGAATACATACATAAAATTGTAAAGTTTTTTGAGGAAAACTGGATTGTTGAGGTCGCCTCCAATCCCACCATTAACCTGCAAAAAGAAATACGGAAATGTTCAGCTAACACTAATAGCTTTTATGAGAAGTTTCAAAAGAAATGGCTTGTCAACATGACTCCGAAGCCGCCAGTTCTTAGGAGTCAGTGCAAGTTACATAAACAAAACCACCTGATCTGTCCTTTAGTCAATGGTATAGGAAGTGCACACAATAGTTTAGTTAGGCAGCTTCATTACTCATTTATTTTCTAATGCAATTTTTGAGTAGGGCTGACTTAGTCAACAATATAAAAACAATAAAATGTATGCTGGACACTAGGTTAATCTCATTTGACATAATAAGTCTTTACACTAATGTACCTACTGATTTGACTCTCAACATCATTAAGAAGAATTTATTACAGTATAAAAAATTAACTGAGGTACAAATCACTGAATTATTAATTTTTTACAGGTGGTACTTAAATATGTTATTTCACATTCAGTGGTAAAATTTACATACAATCGTATGGCATAGCAATGTGTAGCTTTCTCGCCTAGCTGACATTTTCATGAATTCTCTGGAAAGCGTTTTCTTCAATTCTAGCTCAGAATAACAAAGAAAAATACAATTTTATGCTCATTATGTAGATGTGTAATTATTGCCTTTGATGGCAATGGCCAAGAATTAGGACAGTTGTTCAGCACATTCAATAGTTTCAAAAGGAAATATGCCTCACAAAAGATATTCAGAATGAAAGCAGGGAGCTAAACTTCCTCAATCTTAAAATACCTATAATAGATAACAGCATCAGCTTTAATGTTCCCCTGTTCCCCATAAGCCAATGTAATGATAATGTTTGATTTGTGGGGCACTCAGCTGCATGGTCATCAGTGCCCGTACAAAGTCCCAATCTTTACGCAGTTCAATCTAGCCACTTTCATGAATGATGACGAAATGATGAGGACAACACACCCAGTCCCTAGGCAGAGAAAAACCCCAGTGTGGCTGGAAATCAAACCCGGGACCCTGTGATTCAGAGGCAGAAATGCTAGCCACTAGACTACGAACTGCAGACATGAGCCAATGTACTTGGATAGTATCATCCCAGATGATTCTTCTCATCCACAAGGACACAAATTAGCATTTCTTCATTCCACTTTTGATTGTGCCAAAAAGGTGCTCCTGTCTCCTAGTAACTTACAAAATGAAATTAATGTAATGAAATCCATTGCTACTAGAAGTGGATATAAGCAAGATGTAATAGATCATGTCATCAGTGGCAAAACTACCGAAAGGTAACAAATCCACTTACAGTAAAGAAGACAATAATAAATACATTTCCATCACATTTTTCGGCAATGTGTCCTATAGGATTAAACACTTTCTGGTGAATATATATAAAGTTTCTCTACTAATAATAACTTAAAGAAACATCTTGTGCATACTATCAAAAATGTTGTGGATTCATTCTCAAATTCTGATCTGCAGTAATTGTTCCAGTTACTATATTGGACAAACTGGTATAGCAATCAAGTCTATTGAGAAAGAAAGGTAGTACTGTACACAATTCCATCTTCACAGAATATTTATTTATTGCTGGTCATACTCTAAAGGATTTATGGGATACCAGAATCTTAGACAAAGAAGTAAAAGGGTATAGATTAGATTTACGGGAAGATTTTGAAATTTTCAAGTGCTTGGAGAAAAACATTTTAAATGATCAGCTTCAACATGCAAGTAGAATTGCGGATAGTGGATTTATTTGCTCATCATCTAAATCATTTGATTCAGGTACAGAAGAGAAGTCAAATTGCAGTAAAATTTCAACATAAACAAATAACAGCTGATGTTAACAAGTGGCATCATAATAATAATACAAGTTTGTTACATATACATACAATAAAACATAACACTTAATTACCCTTTCCTCAAATTATCATTTCACCCTCTATGAATCTTTCTATTGAATAGTAGAATTTCTCCCACAGAATCTGCTATAGCATCATTTTTAAAATTTCTGGGTTCACATTCAATATGTTCTTGCCAATTAACTTATTATATATTGTTATCCCCAGATACTATGGAGTCCGTGCATATAATTTCAACTAGTGGCTGGGTAGCATAAAATTATTTTTGTTTCTTATGTTATACGTATGATTAAAACATCTGTCCTCGAATAATTTTTGTCTGCTGTGTAGGAAGATTGGTTGGTTTGTGGGATTAAAGGGACCAGACTGTAGGAAGATTACAATTTTGTAAATGTATATGGAGGTAGCAGTTAGGATTTGTAGTTTACGAAATAATGGGCAACAAGACTCTGTTTGCTGTGCAGTAGACATGTATTGGACAATTTTCTTTTGCAGTTTTAGTATTCAAGATACACTATTTGAACTGAACTTCCCCAGAAAATTATCCCCTATCTAATGACAGATTCAAAATAACTATGATAAGCAATATTTTGTGTACTCAAGTGAGTGGAATTTGCTAGTATTTGCATTGCAAATGAAAAAATTGCATAGTTTATTTGATAGGAAATCAATATGCGTATTCCAGCTTAAATTCTTATCCACATTTAGTCCCAGGGAATCTGACCACGTCAGACAGTTCCTGGAAGGCTATAAGCATCTACTTCGGGCCAAGTGGCCAAATTGATTGCTCGGTGCTGGGCTTCACATAGTGTTTGTTTTCCTCAAAATTCTGTGTTCAGTAAGAATGTCTCTTGTTATTTTACAATGTACTTTGTCATCCACAGTTGGTTGATGCTCAATATTTTAGTAATATACCGTTTTACACTTATTCCCTCCCTTTTTATGTTTTAGTTTTTATTCTGTTTACATCATCATGATTTCTAGGCATATACACTGGTTAGTGAGGCTTCATTTACTATTTTTCTGGTTATTTTATAACTACCCCCTCCTTGCACATTTCTTCATAAAGCACACTTTATCAGTAGATCACTCCCCTTAGCATGATACTTTTATGGTTGTGTATTCAAGCACAAGTACTTCTTGTGCAGTTTGCATGTTTTGTAAAGAGTCTGCCATGTTTACCTGAGCCTGTGGGCCTTTTATAAGCCATTTGACTTCAGTAACACTCCCTAACACTCCATTTACCCCCTCTCCTCTTTTCAACTGTTTGGTGAATATGTTAATTCTGTTAATGATATGTACTAGAGAAGTTACACACGCTGCTCACTGCAGCTACACACACATATAGGACGTGCAGGATAGCCACCTTCCAGAGGTAATTTAAGTCTAGTACCTCCACTCTTCAGCCAGTTGGCACATGTTGCTAGCTCTGAATGTGACATATTGATGCTCTATAAGACATGATGCCACATTTTATATTTAATGTCAGTTTTATACAAATCTTTCAAGTGACATAATAGATATTGTTGTATCCTGCATCAAATATGTGATTTTTTTTTTTTTTTTTTTTAAATTAGAAGTTTTAAGACAAAACCCTTCAGCAGATAGCTACTACTTTTATATAATGTATTTACAAGGTGATTAAGTGGATAACATGTACTAGACACAGACGACGACTCCCACTTTGATTAAAGGTAATGTGATTTTATGTTAAATATGCTTTTTTTATTGTAATATTTCCTGGAATTTTGCTTGTTGTAATGGTACTATCTTTGTGCCATAAACAATGTTGTAACGTCGTTAACAGGTCCTACATCTTCTGAAGAATACAGTTTTAAAACTGTCATAACCATCGTCAGGGTTTAATAAACCTGATTTTGTAACTGGTTTGCTATTATTTTTAATATGTTAAAGCTCTAACAGCATTGTCTATAACTGTAGTTTGTTCCATCACTAAAACCTCATTCAGGGTTTTTAATTTGGTGAGTCCTTTACTTGAAGTCATTCTTGGAGACTGTGGATATTGTTGGACATAAATTAATGTTCCTCCAATATTGTGAGGCAAAAGTTGCTGTAGGTCAAAACTGTAAAATCACACATTGCTGGCAGGAGCAAGCTTGCTGCAAGTCTAGTGTCAAGATTTGCCTAAGATGGAGGTTGCACATCTTCCAAAGTGCTCAAAATTGTTTCCACATTTTTTTTATGACTTTAACTGAATTGTAATGAGTACTCCAGCAAATATCAGACAACTGTTTCAAACTGTTTCTGCTTTTTCTACAAGTAATTCCCATATGTATGAAGAAGGTGAGAACGAATGAATATATCTTCTCTACAGCCCAAAAACAGTTGAAACTAGAGGGAACAAGCGAGAAAGCATGAACCCAAAAAATAGTTAAGGAATGATTAGCTCAGAGACTGAACAGATTAACTTCTCAAATTTTTCGTTGTACTCCTCCATGTACACTTGACACTGATGCGGCATTGTAATAACCTTGAGCACCAATATCCAGCCCATCTTTTTCTAGCTATTGTTGAATATCATTTGATGTGTCCTCTGTTGTCTTTCCCAATATTTGTTTTGTATACATATGGAACCTCGAACTCCAATATGCCTCTTACTTACTGATCATGTTTTGACCTTATTTGGGACCACAGCCCACTATGCACCTCTCTTTGTCTGCCACTGTTCCATGACACTTGATATTTTAACCTATGTATTTAATGCTAACAGTAATGATTCTGATAAACATTTAGAGGCCCTTTCCCCAGAACGCGCTGTCAGTAAGTTATAATGACCAAACATTTCTTCCATCGAATGATTTTTAACCCTCATAAAACACAATAGTAATATATTCTTAATAATACCTACAGTCAGGGACCCTTAGGAAGCTTTTTTTTAAAATAATAATAATAATAATAATTAAACAACAGAAAGTAAACTGACAAGAAAATACAACTATACAAATAAAACACCACTGTTTTGACCTGTAGTCCATACATTATTATGAACAGTTTCTGTGGTATAGTTTCTAGTTACTGAAGAATTTTTTTTGTTTTCTTCTTCTTCTTCTTCTTCACCCTGTCCTGTATGGATATTTATTTTCTAAATAATGTCTGATTACATGCATTTTGTGTAACCATGAAATAAATTCATCATCCATGTATTCTGGACCTCCTTTTCTTTTTCTTTCTTCAGTGGATTAAACCCCACTATTGACAGTCTCATGTTTTTTGGTGCTTCATTACTGTATTTCTGTTTACAAAGTTGGAATGATTAATGTGGAACTTCACCTGTTACTGAGCCTAGTACTGAAAGACTTAAGATGAAACAAGACACCTGAAGTAGATGACTTTCTCTAACAATTATCGGGTTCCTTGGGAGAGGTGTTCCATGACAAAACTATTCCGCCTGATGTGCAAGATTTATGACAGTAAAAATACCCTTAGACTTCAAGGGGAATGTAATAACTCTAATTCCAAAGAAGACAAGTGCTGATAGTAGTGAATATTGATGAACTATCGGCTAATAGGTCATAATGTAATTGGCTAGGTAAAAAATCTGCTCACCAAGCAGCAGCAGGAGAATACAGATACAGAAAAAGATTTTACATATGCAAGTTTTCAGAACTAGTGGCTCCCCCTTCTGGCAGGAGAGTTGAGTGGGAAGGAAGACGGGTGAAGGAAAAGGACTGGAGAGGTTTAGGAAAAGGGGTAGAGTTCAGAAAAGTCACCCAGAAACCTGGGTCAAGGGAGACTTACCGGATACGATGAGAAGGAAAGAGTGATTGTTGAGGATGGCACCAGGTGAGATTTGAAAACCTGAGAACTTAGAGGTGAAAGACAAGGTTATATGCAAGACAGCGATAGTTGTGTCAGCTGCTGTGAGTGTCAACACTGACACAAATAAGGAAGGAGATAAGTTGCAATGGCCAGTGGCATGAATCCAAAATGATTTCTACATATAGTTATAGAACTCTTTATTTCTAAAAGGGAAAGAAACATAACTTAACTTCTTGTTATGAGGTGGCCATCATGTGCAATTACATTTACTCTTTATTACTACTCACAGAATACATGTTCCTGATGCTCTCGAGGTCTGCGACCGAACTGAAGCCAACCAGCGATAGGCAGCTGATTAAGTCAGCATTGACAGGAGGCGCCAAACTCTGAATTCCTGGAGGTGGGGCACTGCCTGGTCTTCCCACTGGCATGCGAGTCAGTGCCTTCTTGATACTGTTTCACGGTACGGCACTGCACTGGTCGGTGTGCAGTCAATGCGTTATGAATGCACATTCCTTCTCCTCCCCCCCCCCCCCCCCCAAAACTGTATTATTGTCATTTAGGGAGCCATCTTATGACAGGGGGGGGGGGGGGGGTGGAGGAGGCTGCAGGAAGCCAGGTGGCTTGAGGAACTGGGAACCAAAACTGGGACCAATATCAAGCCCCCAGTCAAGCCCTGATGTCTGTCCTGCGCTCCAAGGGAATGTGGTTTGGATAACCCCGGAAAGACACCCACCCTCTTCCTGAACCAGTCCATTGAAAAACAGAGAGGGCAGCAATGATGACGACATTGGCACCACAGTGGGCACCGGGACAAGTGCCAGGAAGTTGAGCTGCTGTGGCGGTGAAGGTTATGGTCCAGCTCCATCGGTCCCACAGGCAATGCCAAAGAGGCATCCAGGGCTGGCCGCGGTGGCTGCAAGATCCCAGTAGGATGAAAATCTGGGGACAGGAAATCTGTGGAAGAATCTCGCAACTGATGAGTACGAATCTGATTCTGATGGTGGCGCAGAAAACCAGCAGGACCTTGAATTAAATACAGGAAAGTGCCCAATTTGCGAAGAATCGTTCCTTTCTCCCAGTGCCTGGTGTGACCAAAAACTATGAAAAGAACAGAATCATTAGGCACAAAGGAATACCTGCAGAGTGTATGGGTAGTGGGTGCTGCGGTGGGTGCAGCAACTGGAGCAGTGTGTGGTGGCACCAGTCACATAGAAACTTCCTGCCGATGATGGACCATTGCAGGATTGGGAGTGGTACACTGTGAGGAAGAGCAGCAGTGCTTGCTCCCATGTGTGGGTTGCACTTAGTTCCCTCATCTGTTGCTTGAACATACACACAAACTGTTCAGCTCCTCTGTTCAATTGAGGCTGAAATGGAGCACTGGTAAGGTGATTGATACCACTGGCTGTACAAAACTGTTCAACGTCCTGAACCATAAACTGTGGTCCATTGTATGTAACCAACATTTCAGCCAAACTTTCTAAGCTAAAAATAGATGACAAAGCCTGAATGGTACTATGCGATGTAATCAAGTTCATGGGCACTGCAAATGGATATTTGCTAAAAGAGCCAAGCAGTGTTCCAAAAGGGACCAGCAAAGTCAATATGCATTTGCTGCCATGGCAACTGAGACTTTGGCTGGGTTGAAAACATTTTCCGCAGGGCCAATAGATTTTCAGCTCAAGCACGACACTGTGATGTCATCTGTTCAATGTGGGCATCCATGCCTGGTCAAGTACAGTGCCGACGTGCTAATTCTTTTGTACATACTATTCCTCAATGTTCTGGGTGGAGCCATCACAACACATCTTATTGCAACACTTTAAGAATAAACACAAATGTTTGTCCAGAGTCAGTTTGCAATACACCATGCTGGATGTTGAGGCAATGCTGATGAGCAAAATATCAGAGCACAAAAGAATTCTGAACATTTTTCACTGGAAGAGGCCACACAGTACAGATATAGTGTAACAAAAGGTTCAAGTCTGGGTCTGCTTCTGTGGCCCTTGCAATTTTCGTGTGGTGCAGTGGAAAATTCTATAAAAGTTCCATGTCCTGCATGTTGATCTGACAACAAGATATAGCAGTAACATTCAATTTAGAATCAGGACCAACACGAAGCCGAGAAAGGGCATCAGCATTTGAATGCTTTGACATTCATCAGTGCAGTATTTCATACTGATACTTGACAACAACAACATTGTAGCTTCTGAGCTGTGTGTGGTTGGACAAGTTTAGATGGACGAAACAGAGACTGAAGTGGTTTATGGTCCATCACTAAGTAAAACTTCTCGCCAATCAGATAATGATGAAACTTTGTCATGTCATAGATAATAGCAAGCACTTCCTTCTCGATTTGGAGATAGTTACGTTGAGTCTTGGCCAATAAGTTGGAAGCGAAAGTCCTGCAAACCAGATTTGTGTGGGAGTACAGCTTCGATGTTGTACGAAAAAGTGTCTACTGCTAAAACCATAGGCTTAGTGGGATCAAAATGAACAAGGCATATGCCACTTAACAAGGCATTTTTTTTAAGTTTCTGGAATGCATCCTGACACTCTCTGGTCGAAACAAAAGGCACATTCTTCTGGCACAAAAGATGCAACAGAGTCGCAATATGTTGGGTATAAATTGGAAATAATATGTCAACTTCCAAAGAAATGACTCCGCCACACACCGTAAGGTGGCTTGCAGAGTATGAATGTAGATGTAGATGTAGAATGACTACAGTTCCATCACATTTTGTGGAGCAGGGAAGTCACAGATGGCTAGTAAATGTGATTGAAGGGGATGAACACCTTGGCTATTATCAGCATGGCCTGATTACTGAATTTCAGTCTGAAAAAGGCACATTTATCAAGGTGACCCATAAAACCTGCAGCTGAAAGTGCTTGAAAAAGCATACAAAGGTTACTGGTATGTTCCTCCGGAACACATCCTGACACCGCAATATGTCCAAGTAATTTGAACAGAGTGGAAATTTTTTTGTAAGCTGTTCTAGGTAGCATTGGAAAGCAGCAGACAAGGGAGCACTCCCAAAGGGTAAGCACAAAAATTTGAATAATCCTAAATGTGTGTTGACCACAAACACTTTCTGAGATTCCTCATCTAGCAGTATTTGCAAATACACATCATATAAGTCAATTTTGAAAAATAGTGGCTTGCCCCATGCCTGTCCATTAATTCTTCTGGGCAAGGCAACAGAAAAGTATCAATTATTGTTTGTGGATTCACAGAGGATTTGAAGTCAACACAAAGACGAAGTCTTCCAGAAGGCTTTGTAAGATTACTACGGCAGAAGCCCATTGACACTGGGTTAGGAGCAATAACACCATTGTCTTGCCACTCTTTAGTTTCACTTCCAACTTTGTCTCTAAATGCATGAGGAATGGGATGCAACTGAAAAAACCGACGCTGTGTATTGTATTTCACCGTAGCGTGCACCATAAGATTATTTGCTCTGCCAAGTCTTTCAGAAAATAAATCAGGAAAATCCACAATCAGTTGAGTAACACTGTTTTTTGGGTTGAAAGTAGAAACAGAAAGTACCTTTTCTTGAAATACGAAGACCAAATAAATGAAATTAATTTAATCAAAAATATTTTCACAGTCTCATGAATACAAAATTGTAAATGTCATTGATCTGGTGTGAGAATGGAAAGTGGCAGGAAAACTACATGTACCAGGCACTAGACTGTCCTGACTATTATACACAGTCGTGTGCAAGATTTTGTCAACTATGGTGAGCCCAAATGTTCATAAGTGCCAGTGTCTGGCAATGACTAAGTTCATAAACAGTTTGTTTGACTTTCATTGCGCAGCACTTGGGAGGGGAGAAGGCACATCCTGATTTGGTCATTACCAGTGCCGGTTTAAAAAAAAACTACATTCACTCTGTGAAAAGGTACTCCACACTTATGAGAGTGAACGTGGGTAGAGTTCTTTTCCTGTTTCAAGCACACAAACTGTAGATGACCTCGCTTTCCCCAAGAAGAGCACGAGTAGTTTTGTCTTGTGCTGACTCTTGTTTATTGTATCCACGGCATGGTGGCCTGTTTGCATGCATTGGTTGGTTGCAAGGCCGTACCTGTTTGTCACTTTGTGTTACACAGCAGACAGGAGGTACCTCAAAGTTTTCCACGGCACTATCATATGAGTCCTGATGTTCAATAATTTGTAACACTTCTTGCAAAGTAGGATCAGAATTTTTGAGAACTTATTCACGATTCCTGCTATCAGGCACATTATACATAATGGTGTCATGAATCATTGCATCACTATAGTGTTCTGTCCACAGCTACACTGAAAACAACATTGTTGTGTCAAACCAGGAAGTTCAGTGACCCTCTGGCGGTATGTCTGTTCTGGCTTTTTCCACAATCGAAAGAACTTGTAACAAGCTGCAGTAACTTCTGTCTGATCCTCATCATACTTAGTTTGGGTGGAAACTAAATCTTCAAAAACTAGAAACTATGGCCTATTAGTCGAGAATAACTTGTGTGTGAGGTGGTAAACTCCGGTGCTGGCCATTGACAAGAAATAAGAAAGTTTCACAGTACCTCGCACTTGATGTGTATCACAGTGAGCATCAAACTGAGCATACTACTCATTCCATTCCCTTTGTTGTTCATTGAAAGTTCGGAATGCATGGAGTCAGTGCCATGGATGTGGCTGACTGTTGTGGCAGAGTTGATGCAGCCACGGCTGCTGGACTGCCATCATCAACTGCGACATTTGGTGGTTCTAAAACTGAATAAACTGCATTAGATCAAAGCCAGCAGCACCTACAGGTATAGGCACAGGTAGTGTAGGAGGCGGGTAAGAGGCCATTTTAATAAGAGGAGCGCTGCAACACATTAAATATAAGCAATTTACTTATACAAATAGTGAAAGCATTGTGGCTATCTGCAAAAAAGACACAGTTAGTAGCAACGCTCCTCTGAAAGAAAAGAGAGAAATATTAATGATGCACCGTGATGGAACAGCAAAGAACAAAGACAGCATTGGCTCTGAAATCCCTGTTGCCAGATGTTTTGTCAGCTACCGTGGGAGTCAGCCCTGACACAAACAAGGAAGGAGAGAAGTTGCAATGGCCGGTGGCAGGAATCCGAAATGATCTATCAATACACTTTCAAATTAAAAGAAGTCTTTATTTCTAAAAAGGAAAGAAACATAACTTAATTTCTTGTTATGAAGCATCTCCCTGTGCTGCCTATGTCCAATTACTTTTACTCTCTATTATTTTTCAGGAAACAGGAAATGAGACACTTAAAGTAGTAAAGGAGTTTTGCTATTTGGGGAACAAAATAACTGATGATGGTCGAAGTAGAGAGGATATAGAATATAGACTGGCAATGGCAAGGAAAGCGTTTCTGAAGAAGAGGAATTTGTTAACATCGAGTATAGATTTAAGCGTCAGGAAGTCATTTCTGAAAGTATTTGTATGGAGTGTAGCCATGTACGGAAGTGAAAGATGGACGATAAATAGTTTGGACAAGAAGAGAATAGAAGCTTTCGAAATGTGGTGCTACAGAAGAATGCTGAAGCTTAGATGGGTAGATCACATAACTAATGAGAAGGTATTGAATAGAATTGGGGAGAAGAGCAGTTTGTGGCACAACTTGACAAGAAGAAGGGTCCGGTTGGTAGGACATGTTCTGAGGCATCAAGGGATCACAAATTTAGCATTGGAGGGCAGTGTGGAGGGTAAAAATCGTAGAGGGAGACCAAGAGATGAATACACTAAGCAGATTCAGAAGGATGTAGGTTGCAGTAGGTACTGGGAGATGAAGAAGCTTGCACAGGATAGAGTAGCATGGAGAGCTGCATCAAACCAGTCTCAGGCCTGAAGACCACAACAACAACAACAACTTTTCACATAACACAGGAAAAGTATCATCTTTGTATTACTCAGTACTGATGCTCTTGAAGTCTGCACCTGACGTGAGGCCAACCAGCGATGGGCAGCTGGCTACATCAGCATTGACAGGGCGCACTGAACTCTGTCTTCCTGGAGGTGTGGCACTGCCCTGTCTTTCCATTGACACATGGGTCAGTACCTTCTCGATGCCGCTTCGCAGTGCGGCACTGGCCAGTGTGCAATTGATGCGCTAGGACTGCACAGAGATTACTGCTAAAACATCGTGCATGAGTTAATAAGAGTGAAAAACTGAGTTCATTATATGTAATTGAAGTGGGAGAGGGTGGCAAAAAATAGACAGGTCAGAAAATGAAGGATGCAGAAAACAAAGATGGAGGGGAGGAAGGAGTAATTACTGTGAAGAAATGCTGAGATGGAAGAAATCAGTGCAAATTAAGGCCAGGTGGGGGGGCAATAACAAAGGACATGTTGTAAAGCTAGTTCCCGCTTTCCGAGTTCTGAGAAACTAGTGTCTGGGGAAGAATTCAGAAGGCATGTGTGATGAAACAGGTACTGAAGTCATGACAGTCATGTTGTAGAGCATGCTCTGCAACAGGATATTGTGTATTGCTGTTATACATCCTCTGTCTGTGTGCATTCAACGTAACTGATAACTTGGTGATAGTCATGCCAATGTAAAAGGCCGGACAGTGTTTCCGTAACAGCTGGTATATGATGTGCTGTTTCACAGGTGTCTCTCCAATTGATAGGATATGTTTTGCCAGTTACAGAGCTGGTACAGGTGCTGGTAGGAGGGAGCATAGAGCAATTCCTGCAGTAGGGTTGAACACAGGGGTAGGCGCCATAGGGTAGGGAGATGGGTGCAGAAGGAGCGTTGGGGTCTGATAAGGATACTGCAAAGATTGAAAGGGCAACAAAAATCTATTCTAGGTGTGATGGGCAAAATCTCAGACAGAGTGGACCTGTTTTCAGGGCATGATTTTAGGAAGTAATGTCCAAAAGTGGCTGATTAATACATTCAAGACCAGGATAATACTTGGTGGCAAGTGGTGTCCTCCAGAGGTTTTTTGGAGGTATAAGCAGTACCAGAATTGGATGTGATGGCTTGGGAAATTTGCTTTTGATCTAGGAGTGGGGTAATATGTCTAGTGAAGGCTGAGGTGAGAATGGTGGTGTATTGCTGTAAAGAGTCTGCATCCGAACAAATATGTTTACCTCAAATGGCAAGGGAGGGAAAGTTTGACATGGAAAAGATGGCAACAGTTAAAATGTAAGTACTCGTTGTTTGTTAGTCAGTTTAATGTCAACAGAAGTGTGTAGCTGGCCTTCAGTGAGGATGATATCAACATCAAGGAAAGTGGCATGTGATTTGCAATAGGACCATGTAAAATCTGATTGGGAGAATTTAAAGATTCCAGGTATTTTAACAGGGCAGCCTCACCACTCTCCAGGCAACAAGACCATTGGGTCGACCAAGAGAAGGCCATCACAGCATTAGGAATTTCTGCAGGGTGGAGAGAGGCTGTGAGAGAGAGAAGCTGGTGGAAGAAGATTGTTGATGCAGCGCGTGGTCTACAGGGCCTGTGATCACTGAGAAGAGAGAGAGAGAGAGAGAGAGAGAGAGAGAGAGAGAGAGAGAGCATCACAATTAATCCATATGGCAAAGATGTTATCAATGTATCTAAATGAAACCAGGGGCTGTAGGCTTATGGATTCCAGGAAAGCCCCTTGTAAGTGACCCATGAAAAGGCTGGCTTAGGAAGGAGCCATCCTCGTTCCCATGGCCATACCCCTGCTCTGTTTGTATGTCTGCCCCTCACAGGTGAAGCAGATGTTGGTAAATATAAAGTTCATTAAGGTGAGCAGGAAGGATGTCATAGATTTGAAATCAGGAGGGTGCTGACTGTGGAAATGTTCAGCAGCAGACACGCCATGTACATGGAGGATGTTGGCATAGAGGGAGGTGGCATCAATGTTGACAAGCAAGGTGTTTGGAGGTAGTGGGATGGACACATATTCTATATACTCTAGGAAAGGGTTAGTGTCTTTAATATTCGATGGAAGTCTTTGTACTATGTGTTGCAGGCATCTAAGGCAGATATATGTTCGGTGGGTGCTTGAAGCCAGCAAATATAGGATGACCAGGATGACTGGGTTTGTGGATCTTACGAAGAAGGTAATAGGTGGGGGTGTGTGGTTTGGGTGGGGTAAGAAGTTCTATGGATTGATGTGTTAGTCTTTGTGCAGAGCCTGAGGTTTTAGGGAGGGACTGCAGGTTGGTCTGAATCACAGGGATGGGATCTTGATCGCAGATACTGTATGTAGGGTTGTCACACAACTGGTGTGAACCTTCACTAATATGCTCCTGTCCATCAAGTACCACAGTGGTAGAACCTTTGTCTGCTGAGAGGATAATGATGGATTCATCAGGTTTTAGGGAATGCAGAGACTGGAGTTCTGCAGAAGACAGGTTAGAGTCATGCTGTAGGGATCTGAGGGAGGGTTGTGAAGAAATGCTGATGTGAGGAATTCTTGGGAGGCTTGTAAGGAATTATTTTGAGGTAGTGGTGGTGGGTCAAGTTGGGATCATGGTCAGAACTGTTCAAGGCAAGATTCAATGCCAGGTTTGCTGTTGGTAAGGTTTTGGGATTGGGCTGAAAAGTGATATTTCCAGTTGGCATTACTTGTGAGGGAAAGTAGATCCTGCACCTAAGCAGCATGTTTAAATGCAGGTTTAGGGTGAAAGTGAGACCCTTGGAGAACACATATAATTCAGGAGGGGTGAGTGCTTCATGTGAGAGGTTAAGAACACTGTACTTTTGTGACTGGTTCTTGTGATTATGAGTTATTACTGGTCTGGGAGGCAGAGGTGCAGACTAGGGGATGTTCCGGAGGTTGACTAAGCTCAGTTTGTAGGAGAGGAGTGGTGGTTAATGGTATGGCTTTTTAGGGAGCCCCAGAGGGACAGGATTAGATTAGATTAGATTAGTACTTGTTCCATAGATCATGAATACGACACTTCGTAATGATTTGGAACGCGTCAGGTTAATAAAAGGTGTCTATACAAGATATTACATTAGACAAAATATTACATGACATTCAATATATGTATAATAGAGGGAAACATTCCATGTGGGAGATATACATATATATATAATGGAAGGAAACATTCCACGTGGGAAAAATTATATGTAAAAACAAAGATGAGGTGACTTACCGAACAAAAGCGCTGGCAGGTCGATAGACACACAAACAAACACAAACATACACACAAAATTAAAGCTTTCGCAACAAACTGTTGCCTCATCAGGAAAGAGGGAAGAAGAGGGGAAGACGAAAGGAAGTGGGTTTTAAGGGAGAGGGTAAGGAGTCATTCCAATCCCGAGAGCGGAAAGACTTACCTTAGGGGGAAAAAAGGACAGGTATACACTCGCACACACGCACATATCCATCCACACATACAGACACAAGCAGACATATTTAAAGACAAAGAGTTTGGGCAGAGATGTCAGTCGAGGCAGAAGTATAGAGGCAAAGAAGTTGTTGAAAGACAGGTGAGGTATGAGTGGCGGCAACTTGAAATTAGCGGAGATTGAGGCCTGGCGGATGACGAGAAGAGAGGATATACTGAAGGGCAAGTTCCCATCTCCGGAATTCGGATAGGTTGGTGTTGGTGGGAAGTATCCAGATAACCCGGACGGTGTAACACTGTGCCAAGATGTGCTGGCTGTGCACCAAGGCATGTTTAGCCACAGGGTGATCCTCATTACCAACAAACACTGTCTGCCTGTGTCCATTCATGCGAATGGACAGTTTGTTGCTGGTCATTCCCACATAGAATGCATCACAGTGTAGGCAGGTCAGTTGGTAAATCACGTGGGTGCTTTCACACGTGGCTCTGCCTCTGATCGTGTACACCTTCCGGGTTACAGGACTGGAGTAGGTGGTGGTGGGAGGGTGCATGGGACAGGTTTTGCATCGGGGGCGGTTACAAGGATAGGAGCCAGAGGGTAGGGAAGGTGGTTTGGGGATTTCATAGGGATGAACTAACAGGTTACGAAGGTTAGGTGGACGGCGGAAAGACACTCTTGGCGCAGTGGGGAGGATTTCATGAAGGATGGATCTCATTTCAGGGCAGGATTTGAGGAAGTCGTATCCCTGCTGGAGAGCCACATTCAGAGTCTGGTCCAGTCCCGGAAAGTATCCTGTCACAAGTGGGGCACTTTTGTGGTTCTTCTGTGGGGGATTCCGGGTTTGAGGGGACGAGGAAGTGGCTCTGGTTATTTGCTTCTGTACCAGGTCGGGAGGGTAGTTGCGGGATGCGAAAGCTGTTTTCAGATTGTTGGTGTAATGATTCAGGGATTCCGGACTGGAGCAGATTCGTTTGCCACGAAGACCTAGGCTGTAGGGAAGGGACCGTTAGATGTGGAATGGGTGGCAGCTGTTATAATGGAGGTACTGTTGCTTCACTTTTGAAGGCCAGACATACCAACAATTAAAGGGAACAGCCATGGGTACCAGGATGGCCCCTTTGTATGCCAACCTATTCATAGGTCGCTTAGAGGAAGCCTTCTTGGTTACCCAGGCCTGCCAACCCAAAGTTTGGTACGGATTTATTGATGACATCTTCATGATCTGGACTCACAGTGAAGAAGAACTCCAGAATTTCCTCTCCAACCTCAACTCCTTTGGTTCCATCAGATTCACCTGGTCCTACTCCAAATCCCGTGCCACTTTCCTTGATGTTGACCTCCACCTGTCCAATGGCCAGCTTCACACGTCTGTCCGCATCAAACCCACCAACAAGCAACAGTACCTCCATTACGACAGCTGCCACCCATTCCACATCAAACGGTCCCTTCCCTACAGCCTAGGTCTTCGTGGCAAACGAATCTGCTCCAGTCCGGAATCCCTAAAGCATATTACACCAACAACCTGACAACAGCTTTCGCATCCCGCAACTACCCTCCCGACCTGGTACAGAAGCAAATAACCAGAGCCACTTCCTCATCCTCTCAAACCCAGAACCTCCCACAGAAGAACCACAAAAGTGACAGGATACTTTCCGGGACTGGATCAGATTCTGAATGTGGCTCTCCAGCAGGGATACGACTTCCTCAAATCCTGCCCTGAAATGAGATCCATCCTTCATGAAATCCTCCCCACTCCACCAAGAGTGTCTTTCCGCCGTCCACCTAACCTTCGTAACCTCTTAGTTCATCCCTATGAAATCCTCAAACCACCTTCCCTATCCTCTGGCTCCTACCCTTGTAACCGCCCCCGGTGTAAAACCTGTCCCATGCACCCTCCCACCACCACCTACTCCAGTCCTGTAACCCGGAAGGTGTACACGATCAAAGGCAGAGCCACGTGTGAAAGCACCCACGTGATCTACCAACTGACCTGCCTACACTGTGACGCATTCTATGTAGGAATGACCAGCAACAAACTGTCCATTCGCATGAATGGACACAGGCAGACAGTGTTTGTTGGTAATGAGGATCACCCTGTGGCTAAACATGCCTTGGTGCACGGCCAGCACATCTTGGCACAGTGTTACACCGTCCGGGTTATCTGGATACTTCCCACTAACACCAACCTATCCGAACTCCGGAGATGGGAACTTGCTCTTCAATATATCCTCTCTTCCCGTTGTCCACCAGGCCTCAATCTCCGCTAATTTCAAGTTGCCGCCACTCATACCTCACCTGTCATTCAACAACATCTTTGCCTCTGGACTTCTGCCTCGACTGACATCTCTGCCCAAACTCTTTGTCTTTAAATATGTCTGCTTGTGTCTGTATATGTGTGGATGGATATGTGTGTGTGTGCGAGTGTATACCCGTCCTTTTTTTCCCCCTAAGGTAAGTCTTTCCGCTCCCGGGATTGGAATGACTCCTTACCCTCTCCCTTAAAACCCACATCCTTTCGTCTTTCCCTCTCCTTCCCTCTTTCCTGATGAGGCAACAGTTTGTTGTGAAAGCTTGAATTTTATGGGTATGTTTGTGTTTGTTTGTGTGTCTGTCGACCTGCCAGCACTTTCATTTGGTAAGTCACATCATGTTACATTTGGCATTACTCCCAAAGGCCTCACACTTAAAGTTCCAACCTCTGGCTGTAACCCTTCTTTCCATCAGTTCCTATACCAGTTCCAAACTGAACAATCCCTAGCCCTCAACCACCTAATCCTTCACCGACACATCAACTCAGCCAATGAACACACCCGTTAACTCCTATCCTTAATAAAAGTCCTCAATCTTTCCTCTCCCACATCCACACCGGCTGTTCAGAGCATCCTCCTACAGGCCAACCACAAATTAGAACAGCATGCCACCCTCCACCTCAAAAAACTATCCAATCTCCTGGTTTCCCACCTCCGTAAAGGCAACTCACTCACCCTCCACAACCTTTCCAGCAAACCTCAACCTCCTCTCATTCCACACAGACCCAGTCTCTCCCATCTACTCAATCTCCCACTTCCAGCTCCATTCTCCCCAAAACCTCAAAATTCTAATCAACACAATCTGGAACCACAACACCCTAATTCAGTAGTTAACCTTTCCTCCAAACCTCTCTCCCAATCCGAAACCTCTGTCCTATCCAAAGGCCTCACCTTCGGTCCTACTCCCAGATTCAACCAAACAGCCCTTGTCAAAGATTTACTGTCCTACACTCATACTCTCTGCTGGAAATAACACTTTGCCATGAAGAAAAATAATCCTAATCCCACTCCTAATGATCCAACTCCCCAAGACACTATCCAAATTGAACCCTGCCTTTAACAGTTCTGTCCTCCGTCACAGTGGGACCCACCTCCTCCTCCTCAAAATCACCTTCTCCAAACCTTCCAGGAATTTCTCACTTCCAGCCTTGCCTCTCAATCCTTCTTGAAAAACCTTAATCCTAGTCCCAACATCACCACAACTGAAGCCCAGGCTATCCGTGATCTGAAGGCTGACCGATCCATCGTCATTCCTCCGGTGGACAAGGGTTCCACGACCGTGGTACTTGATCGTTGGGAGTACGTGGCCGGGGAACTGTGTCAGCTTTCAGACAACACTACATACAACATTTGCCAAGGTAATCCCATTCCTGATGTCCATGCAGAGCTTCAAGGAATCCTCAGAACCTTAGGCCCCCTACAAAACCTTTCACCTGACTCCATCAACCTCCTGACCCCACCGACACCCCGCACCCCTACCTTCTACCTATTTCCTAAAATTCACAAACCCAATCATCCCGGCCACCCCATTGTAGCTGGTTACCAAGCCCCCACAGAACGTATCTCTGCCTACGTAGATCAACACCTTCAACCCATTACATGCAGTCTCCCATCCTTCATCAAAGACACCAACCACTTTCTCGAATGCCTGGAATCCTTACCCAATCTGTTACCCCCGAAAACCATCCTTGTAACCATTGATGCCACTTCCTTATACACAAATATTCCGCACGTCCAGGGCCTCGCTGCGATGGAGCACTTCCTTTCACCCCGATCACCTGCCACCCTGCCTAAAACCTCTTTCCTCATAACCTTAGCCAGCTTCATCCTAACTCACAACTTCTTTACTTTCGAAGACCAGATATACCAACAATTAAAGGGAACAGCCGTGTGTACCAGGATGGCCCACTCAAATGCCAACCTATTCATGGGTCCCTTAGAGAAAGCCTTCTTGGTTACCCAGGCCTGCCAACCCAAAGTTTGGTACAGATTTATTGATGACATCTTCATGATCTGGACTCACAATGAAGAGGAACTCCAGAATTTCCTCTCCAACCTCAACTCCTTTGGTTCCATCAGATTCACCTGGTCCTACTCCAAATCCCATGCCACTTTCCTTGACGTTGACCTCCATCTGTCCAATGGCCAGCTTCACACATCCGTCCACATCAAACCCACCAACAAGCAACAGTACCTCCATTATGACAGCTGCCACCCATTCCATATCAAACAGTCCCTTCCCTACAGCCTAGGTCTTCGTGGTAAACAAATCTGCTCCAGTCCTGAATCCCTGAACCATTACACCAACAACCTGAAAACAGCTTTCACATCTGGCAAGTACCCTCTCAACCTGGTACAGAAGCAAATAACCAGAACCACTTCCTCATCCCCTCCAACCCAGAACCTCCCACAGAAGAACCCCAAAAGTGCCCCACTTGTGACAGGATACTTTCCAGGACTGGATCAGACTCTGAATGTGGCTCTCCAGCAGGGATACGACTTCCTCAAATCCTGCCCTGGAATGAGATCCATCCTTCATGAAATCCTCCCCACTCCACCGAGAGTGTCTTTCCGCCATCCACCTAATCTTCATAACCTCTTGGTTCTTCCCTACCCTCTGGCTCCTACCCTTGTAATCGCCCCCGGTGTAAAACCCGTCCCATGCACCCTCCCACCACCACCTACTCCAGTCCTGTAACCCGGAAGGTGTACACGATCAAAGGCAGAGCCACATGTGAAAGCACCCATGTGATTTACCAACTGACATGCCTACACTGTGAAGCTTTCAACAAACTGTCCATTTGCATGAATGGACACAGGCAGACAGTGTTTGTTGGTAATGAGGATCACCCTGTGGCTAAACATGCCTTGGTGCACGGCCAGCACATCTTGGCACAGTGTTACACCATTCGGGTTATCTGCGTACTTCCCACTGACACCAACCTATCAGAACTCCGGAGATGGGAACTTGCCCTTCAATATATCCTCTCTTCCCGTTACCTACCAGGCCTCAACCTCTGCTAATTTCAAGTTGCCGCCGTTCATACCTCACCTGTCATTCAACAACATCTTTGGCTCAGTACTTCCGCCTCGACTGACATCTCTGCCCAAACTCTTTGCCTTTACATATGTCTGCTTGTGTCTGTATATGTGCGGATGGATATGTGTGTGTGTGTGCGAGTGTATATATACCTGTCCTTTTTTCCCCCTAAGATAAGTCTTACTGCTCCCGGGATTGGAATGACCCCTTACCCTCTCCCTTAAAACCCACATCCTTTCATATATATGTGGGGGGGTTGTGAAATTACCCCCTTACTATATCCAAAAATTCATCTAATGAGTTGAAGGAGTTGCCATTAAGAAATTCTTTTAATTTCCTTTTAAATGCTATATGGCTCTCTGTCGGACTTTTGATGCTATTAGGTACATGACCAAAGACTTTTGTGGCAGCATAATTTACCCCCTTCTGAGACAAACTTAGATTTAAGCTTGAGTAGTGAAGATCATCCTTTCTCCTAGTGTTGTAGCCATGTACACTGCTATTACTTTTGAATTCGTTCGGATTGTTAATAACAAATTTCATAATTGTATCTAAAAACAGAGATGATGTGACTTACCAAACGAAAGCGCTGGCAGGTCGATAGACACACAAACAAACACAAACACACACACAAAATTCTAGCTTTCGCAAGAAACGGTTGCTTCGTCAGGAAAGAGGGAAGGAGAGGGAAAGACGAAAGGAAGTGGGTTCTAAGGGAGAGGGTAAGGTGTCATTCCAATCCCGGGAGCGGAAAGACTTACCTTAGGGGGAAAAAAGGACGGGTATACACTCGCACACACACACATATCCATCCACACATATACAGACACAAGCAGACATATTTGCTTTGTCTTCAAATATGTCTGCTTGTGTATGTATATGTGTGGATGGATATGTGTGTGTGTGTGTGTGTGTGTGTGTGTGTGTGTGTGCGCGCGAGTGTATACCTGTCCTTTTTTCCCCCTAAGGTAAGTCTTTCCGCTCCCGGGATTGGAATGACTCCTTACCCTCTCCCTTAAAACCCACTTCCTTTCGTCTTTCCCTCTCCTTCCCTCTTTCCTGACGAAGCAACTGTTTGTTGCGAAAGCTAGAATTTTGTGTGTGTGTTTGTGTGTCTATCGACCTGCCAGCGCTTTCGTTCGGTAAGTCACATCATCTTTGTTTTTAGATATATTTTTCCCACATGGAATGTTTTCCTCTATTATATTGATATCATAAATTTCATAATTGAATATGTATATTGTGAGGCTACAATGAAGATTTCTAGTTCTTTAAATAAGTGTCTGCAGGATGATCTCGGATGAGCTCCAGCAATTATTCTGATTACACGCTTTTGTGAGAAGAGAAACACGACTGTTGAGGTAGCTTAGGAGAAGATGGGATAGTTTTAGAGGTGAAGTCTGGCATGTTGTTGCAGTTTGAAGTTGGCTTGACAGATGATACCATCCAAGGAAACATGAGGGGCAGATAACTGCAGGATTTTGTAGAAGGATAAGTCTGGTGGATTGGAAATTAGCAAATGAGGCATATAGGTCACAGATTAGCTGGGTAGGTGCAAAAGATTGCCTTAGTTTTGATAGGGCAAAATCATGTTTTTGAGAAAAATGCATGTAATATGTGATGGGGTTCATCAAGCCAAGAGAGGACAGTTCAGAGTGTCAGAAATGATGGGAGTGGCAAAAATGAAAAGCAGAGTGTGGGAAAAGATACCAAAACAGAAGAAAAGCAAAGAAAACATTAGGAAAAATCAGAAAAATTCATTAAAAAATCTTGAAAACAGACAACGGTTAACAGGAGATAATGAGTGGGTGAGAACTTCTCACCAGAAAGGTTATGGTACACAATACTGACAATGGGAGAACTCATGGAGGTCAACCTCGGGGAAGATCACTTTGGGTTCTGGAGAAATGTAGGAACATGTGAGGCAACACTGACCCTATGTATTCTTTTAAAAGATAGCTCGAAGAAACATTTATAGATTTACAGAAAGCTTTTGACAATGTTGACTGGAAAAATTCAAAATTCTGAAGGTAGCAGGGGTAATATGTGGGGAGTGGAAGGTTGTATATAACTTATACAGAAACCAGTCTGCAGTTATGAGAGTAGAGGGAAGCAGCAGTTGAGAAGGGAATGAGACAGTATAGTAGCCTATCCTCTTATCTTACTCATTCTGTATATTGAGTAAGCTGTAGAGGAAACAAAGGAGAAATTTGGAAAGCAAATTAAAGGTTTGGGAGAAAAAACAAAAAATGACACTATAATTCTGGCATAATTGCAAAGGACTTGGAAGATCTATTGAACAGAATGGATAGTGTCTTAAAAAGAGGCTATGTAACTAACTATGACTATCCATATCACCAAATGTTTTATTGAAACCTCCTGGCAATGCTCTTACTGATTCAGATATCTTGGCATGACTCAGGACTCACACTATCAGAGTACATCTCTCCTACTTTCTGAATTTCACAGAACCCATCTTTCAAACCTTGTTGAATTAGCACTCTCAGAGGCAGGCATACTGCAGAGGGATGTTCACTATTTTGAAACTTCCTTGCAGATTATAACTGTATGCATTGGATTGGGACTCAAATCTGGAAATTAGCTTTCACAGGCAATGCTCACTGTGCTATTTCTACATGACTGGTTCTTGCAGGGCTTCATGAGGAAAGAGGTACCATTCTTTCTATCATTCTTGGCAGTACAGATTCATCATGTTTGTTCACAGTTTCTTTATTCATTGCTGATATATTTCTCTAAAAGTGTGACTTTTTTTTGCTTAGAATATAAAAAGTTCAAAGCTTTATTTTATATTACACTCTTCTTTTGTTTTTAGGATATGACAATCCAGCAATTCACTTGTCGGATGAACCGAAGTTATCTACAGTTCTCTAGCAGTCCATGAAAGTAGTAAGTTTTGGTAAAGATTTGCTTTGTACAGTTTTGTCTATAAGTGATCATGTAAATTATTTTTGTAAAATAAACTTTTTTTAAAAAAAATATCTTGTGTTTGCATTAAATCTCCAAATTTTTCAGTTACACTTACATAATAAACTGTCAGTACTGAACTATTTGTCTAACAGATAATGCTACTGATATTTTGCATAGTGGTGCCTTGACATCATTTAAAGTAATTTTACATTTCTGTTTAGGCAATTTCAGCCTTTTTCTCAATTTTTATCTTGAATACATTGGTTGTACACTGAAAACAGTGTAAACACAATAATGAAGGAGCAAGAAATTTCCAATAAGTGGACAGATATTAAGTTCAAGGTACATTAATTTAATAATTACTGTTAATGTTAAAAGAACATGCAACAGATTAATAAGGAATATACAAATGAAGATACCAGCACATGGTACAGAAAAATTTAACACAGTTTTCATAAAAATACAAAGAGCCTGCAATGCGTCAGAAACTGGGAAGCCTTTATAGGAGATGCAAGAAAATTAATGCAGACAAAATTAAGCTCTTGAATCAGAAACAAAATGAACAAACATTCTTTTAGATTGGACTGTGTCTGTCTGCAAACAGAGAATATTTTCAGCTGAATGAGTAGCATTTTTTCAAAACTTGACAAAAGCAAAAAAGTAAATTTTTGAGATAACTCATTTTTTTTAAATAACAGACCAAAATACTAATTACATAAATGAGATAACTGAACATTTACACAGCTTTTTGAGGCATGATTTCTATTGCATGTTTGACTTTTCTAAAATTTTCATCGTGGATTTTGCAATAGAGGGACAAAGTTTCCAACTTTCTTCAAAAGTCAATAAACAGCAAAGATGGAAGTTAAAAGTTTTGTTACTATAAACATTCAAACTGTTTTTTGTAGTTCTTTTTTATCTTTAATATTAATTACAAACATAGTTACTTTAGTGTTCATTTTGCATAGAAATACCATAATGTATGACACTTTATACTTTCTCATAAATGTTTGATAAGCAGAAGTGCAAAATAGCAACAAATGCTATTGAAATACAATACTAGATACTGGCAGGAACAATATTAAACTGGAAATCTATTTGTCACTTTCAACAATGTTCTTATAAAACTCTTCTGCTTTTCTGGTACATTAAAATGCCTCATAAGCTTGAAGATATACTGTTTCTTTTCTTTGCTGACCATGTTATTTTCCAAGGTGGCTCCTTTCCTCACTTCCTGGCTACAGTTTCTGGATTTCCATACCTTTCTTTACAGGACCTCCATTGTAAGTGTCCATTAGTGATAACAATACCTTCTTCTTACACTTTTCATAAGCAATCTCTCACTGAGCAATTATTTTAACAGGCATCTTAGATGGTGGGGGTTTTAGTGCATTGGGCTCAAAAGCCTTTGCTTCCCAATCTTTATTTAGCATCTTGACGAAGCCATGTTGTTAAACACCCTATTGAATTAAGTCAGTGAAAGAGTATCTTCCTTCTTTTGACAGTCTTCGTCAACTCCACCGAAAACACCGTCAGAATTATAGCTGTGAATGGCGAAATACTGTACCAGCTAATTAAATTTGCTGCTTTCTTCCACAAAGGCCATTCATGTGCTTATCATTGTTGTATTTTTATTTTGACTTGTACAAGAGTAAGACAACAGATTAATTTCATTTGGACCATTTTCTGGCTGAGACACCTCAAGGTTTCTGAGAAAATTCAATAGAGCAGAGGTTACTTGGCTTCAGCCTTTCGGTCCTTCTGTTTCAAGCCAAGTGTAAAAAGCAATCCTTTCCTTTGTCTGTGCTCAGGAATGAATCATAATGAACAAACTGTGTAGCCAAACCTATCTCAAGTTGAATAATGATTCTGTCTTACATCAAAACATACTTTATCCCATTTGGATTTTCCTTCTTAATTACTGCACAGAACTATTTTGTATGAGATTTGTGCAACCTTTGGTTTGTTACTTTGTCTTCATATCGTGCTGCTTTTGAGTGTCTGCCTTTGGACATCAGTGTTGGTGCTTGAAATGTTGTTGGCCATCTTTTTTTCCTTATGCTGTACTTCTTCGAAGTTTGTTCTCCCAGACAAAGCTGGCTCACATTGAGCAATAATCAGGAGTTAATGTTGTTATGTAAAATACCAATTTATTTCTATTGTTGGATCTAGAGGCAAGTGCTTGCCTATAGTTTATGCTCCTTTTTTTTTTTTTTTTTTTTTTTTTTTCAGAAAACTCTCTCACATTATCACTGACAATGGTGTCTATGTTGTTATTCTGCCTTCACATCTTTCAGAATCAAAGCACAGTTTCTGTTTATCAATTTTTGCTTTAAATGGCAGAGAGCAAATATCGAGTTCTGCAAAAACTTGTAGTTTTCAGTACCTTATAGAATAGCCATGCGGTCTAACGCATGGCTTTCCGGGCAGGAAGGAGCGCCCAATCCCCGGCCCGAATCCGCCTGGCGGATTTGTATTGAAGTCCGGTGAACCAGCCAGTCTGTGGATGGTTTTTAGGTGGTTTTCCATCTGCCTCGGTGAATGCGGGCTTGGTTCCTCTTATTCCGCTTCAGTTGCACTATGTCGGCGATTGCTGTGCAAACAAGTTCTCCACGTAAGTGTACACCACCATTACTCTACCATGCAATCATAGGGGTTACACTCGTCTGGTGTGAGACATTCCCGGGGGGGGGGGGGGGGGGGGGGGGGGGGTCCACTGGGAGCCGAACTGCACAGTAACCCTGGGTTTGGTGTGGGGTGGCGAAGGGGTGAAGTGGACTGCAGTAGTCATCGTGGGATTGTGGACAACTGTGGCTGCAGTGGGGACAGAGCTTCTCCGTCGTTTCTAGGTCCCCAGCTCAAATACAATACAATACAATACCCTATAGAAACAAAAAATATTGGCTTTTGACAAAACCATTTCAACAAGGTCAGGCATGGCAACAAGCTTTATTTGTAACTGCAAAAATCTAAATTTTTAACAACTAAATATTAACTGACTTTTGAAAAACACTCCTCAGTTGCAGAATGTTACTTGAACCTAAGTTGGGATGCACAGCGGTACTATTATGAACAGGCTGAACCTAAGTTGGTTTGCACAGGAACAATATTATGGAAAGACTAAATTGTTACTCACCATAGAGATGACCCACTGTGTTGCAGATAGGCACAACAAAACGACTGTTACACATTGAGCATTCAGGAAAAGCCTTCTTCAGAAAAGAATACACATACACACGCACACACACACACACACACACACACACACACACACACACACCCTTTACGGTGAGTACCAATATATCCTTTTGATAATACTGTTGATATTCAAACTGGTACTTTCCGTTGTAAGTATGCATAGCTTCATCCTAACTCTTAGTCAAGCTGTTTTTCAGGGGGAACACTGGGGGATGCATACCTCTAAACTTTTTTGTCGACAAAGTATTTTTTTTTTACAATGTTGAGAACTTAGAAGAGTGCCAAAGATTTATTTCACAGACGTAAACTTTTTATTTCATTTTTTCATGTTGGTAATTGCAATACGAACAATACCAGTGCAGTTTTTGGTGGGAAAAGCGATGTCATTGACTGTTTCAAGCATTTCGAAGCTGCGGCAACCATTCTCGACAACTGAATCGCTGGCAGCCAGTTCGACAAGCATGTAGTGGGCGATGGTAGTGCTAAACGGGTATGCGCACGCTCAAACGCCGAGCTACCAATAGATGTCTCTACAGTCCCACTACCATGATCCTTCGCAATTCATTGCCATCTTTGTTTTGTTGTTCTTTATTCGTTTGCGTTTGCTGTTCCATTCTTGTCAGTTGTGCGAAGTTTTACAGTGTGTCCTGTCTTTCGTTGCAACTTGTAAGTTAAGTTGAAGGTGAGAGATGAGCAGAAAACTAACAAACTATTTTACTTGTTCTCCTGCACCTAAAAAACCAAAAACTGTCAATAATTCGTGTGTGAGTGAAAAGTCAGGAAGTTCAACATCAGTGGATGACGAAAATGAAACCGTAAACCTAAGCAATGAACCTACATGTGCAAATGCAGTGAACAAACATGTGCATGATAGAAAATTAAATGATCATCCAAAATGTTGGACTTTGGAACAAGAAATTGCATTTTGTGAGAAAAATGACTGGATTATCGTTTCAAACAAAAAACTTTTCTACAGGATTTTCAAAGAAGTAGGAAGTTAAGGCGTAGAAAGAAATAAACAAGGCATGAGCATTGCACAGCCTTGGGCAACAGTATCTGTGTCATCTTCAGGTGATTCCAGAAAAGAAGAAACGGTTTCTTTGCGTAAAGTCAACTGAAGAGTCCGATACCATTTTTTTTTTTTTTTTTTTTTTTTTTTTTTTTTTTTTTTTTTTTTTTTTTTTTTTTAGTTCGACATGCTGATGATGTCACGGTTAAAAGCAGACGGGTGGTGTCCCATGATTCAGTTATAAGTAATTTTCGCTGTATTATATCCAATGTCAGAGTACCCTCAAACTTTTTTTTTTAGAAAAAAAGCACTGCTCTTAGTCAAATTGTACAGAGACAAAATAAATAATGGAAAGTCCAGGATGGAATAACAACAATATTTTGAAAATGATAGATAGTTTCTCACCACATAGAGGAGGTACTGAGTCACAGAATGCACAGTGAAATGACTACTAATCATTTAAGCTTTCAGCCAAAAGGTCTTCTTTGAAATAGAAATCACACACCTTTCACACAATTCACACATATGGCCACTGCGTCTGACTGCTATGGTCTGATTGTAGACTGCAACTATGACTGGTACAGGCAGCAAACATGGGTGGGTGGTGGGGGAATGGTGGAATCATTTGGTGGGGGTGCAGGGGGGGGGGGGGGGGGAATAGCAGGCTAGTGGTGGGAGAAGGTGTTGAGAGTCTCTCTGAGGCCCCAAAAGACCAAAATTACCCTCTGAACCTTGTTCTTGATACAGACCTTCCATGCCGTAACTCTCCAGTCCCCTACCACTTCCCACATACCCACCAACTGGCCACAATTCTGCACCCTTCTCATGATTCAATACCACTCAGGACTCGAGGAAATGAATCACAATGTCCTTGCCCATCTCTACTCCACCCCTGTTCCAAACCCTTGCCTCATGGCTCACATCCTTGCATACACACAGATGCAAGACCTGTCCCATACATTCTCCCACTGCTATCTGCTCTAGTCCTGTCACAGGCATCTCCTGTCAAAGGCAGGACTACCTCTGAAAGCAGCCAAGTGATCTACAAACTAAGCTGTAAAAAATATGCTGCTTTCTACAAGGGCATCCTAATTAACGAGCCGTCTGTCTGTATGGATGGTCACGGCCAATCTGTAGCCAAAGTCAGGTTGTAGCCCTGGTAGATGATGTGGTTGAGTTGTTGGTTCCATAAATATGACTATCCATATCACGCACACCAACCATCTTAACAGATCTCCACTTTTACAGCTGTCACCCATTCCTTGTAAATAAGTCTTTTCTTTACAGCCTCATTATCTGTGGCTGCTGGATCTGCAGTGGAAAGCAGCTGTTGTCAGAATATACCGATAACTTTATTTGAGCTTTACTGATGGAAAAAAAACCTATCTAGTTCGTCCTTAAAAGAGTCTCCTGTGTCATCTGCTCCTCTGATCCCAGTAAACCTGTTAATCGGCCACCAACCAGCACTCCTCTGGTCACCCAGTATCGTGCTGGCCTTGAAAAACTCAACCACATCCTCCACCACGGCTTCGACTACCTCTTGTCATGCCCTGAGATCACAGATATCCTGTCTACATCCCCCAAAGTATCATTCTGACAACCACCCAAGCTACAGAATATCCTTGCCCATCTCCACTCCAATCCTACTTCTAATACTGCACCCTGTGTGTCGTTCCTTTGTTGTCAGCCCAAGTGCAAAACCTGTCCCATTCAGCCAACCACCATGTCCTACCACAGTGGAGTCACAGGTATTTCCTGTGCAATACAAGGCAGGCCCAACTGTGCTGCAATTACTATACAGCATTCTGTGTGCACATCACTAATAACCAACTGTCTACAGCTGTGCTGTACTTACTGTAGAGCATTTTATGTGGGCATGATTAGTAACCAACTGTCTACTAGCATGAATGGGCACTGTCAAACTGTGGCAAACTGCAAACTTGACATCCAGTTGCCAAACATGTGACCAACTACAACACAAATGACTTCAATGGCTGCTTCACTATGTGGGCCATTTGGATACTCCCATCTAGCACAAGTTTTACTGAACTGCAAAGATGGGAATTGCCTCTCAAACACATCCTACACTCTTGAAATCCCCCCTGGCCTCAGTCTCTGCTAACCTATTCCCACTGCCTCATCTTGTCTTTTCCCTATTCCCTTCTGTCCATCCCACTCCTCCTCCATCCAGATCACGCACTGCCTTCTCTCACCTCTCTACATTCCCCCCTCCCCAATCCCACCCCACATGTACACACTCCCTCCCCTTTCCAGCCCCTCTCCCTTCTCGCTCCCTTCCATTCCTCCCTCTTCAACTTTCTCTTTTTTCCCCAACCCCCCACCCCTCAGTTACCCACATGTCCCTCTTCCTACATCTATTTTTGTTGTACCCTCTGTACTCTTTGTGTCCTGTTGTGCAGCTGTGAAGTCAACTGCCCAAAGACCTGCCTCTTTCCTGCTATTCCCTCCATGCATCCTTTCCTATCCCCTCCCCACCACCAACAGTTCAGGCAACTGCCTTCAATAAATGAATATCAATAATAAGTCTTGTGTGGTCATGGGAATATGCCATCTATGTGGTTGTGTGTATGAAGGAGTGTACTGTTGCTAGAAAAGGGCTAATGCTCGAAAGCTAGTGTGAAGCCCATTTTCTGTTATGTGTTTCTGTGCTCCACGCATCGATCCACTACACCTGAGTGGTTGCCTTTCCCTTATTTTACGTATTTCTGAATTTACTATCTGTTACAAAAAAGAAATCACAGTAAGGTGAACACATGTAAATTTGAACTACAAAACACTGAAAGTAGGGAAAAAATGTAAATGTTTTAACTTACTGTTTTACAAAATTGCTCAGAGCTTTGATATAGGTTTCTTTGAATTTCCCTCCTCTTTCTCTTCCTTGCTGTTGGTGTTCATACTGGAGTGCCACCCACAAAGCAGCAAAACTTCCACATACTATGGAAGGTCAAAACAGGTCACTGGTGGGCCATTCAGATTCAGAAAAAGTAGTGAAAAAACAGTTTTTTTAGTTAGGTGGCATTTCCTACCCAATAAAAGACAGGGGCACATATGAAAGCAGCCATGTTATATATCAGCTATGCAGCAATTATTGTACAGTAATGACCAGATTCATCTGGGAAAACCTTATTTCACATTCACTAGAATTCACTGGATTTGTCTTGATGGTAGCTGTCAATTGAAGCAAATTTGTGGGATACTTTGTTCTGTCTTCACAATTTCCACCAAAGTTCTCACACCTGTCAAAAACATACTCACAAAATGCTTTAATCATATCTAATGTGTTCAACTGACAGTGAACTGCAAGTGACTCAACATCATTTTCACACGAAGTATTGTCTTAGTGGCTTGGGGCCAAGTGCTTGTGTCAACTATATGGCCTGAATTAGCAAAAGCTGCATCTTCCCCACTCAGCATTCTCTTTTCAATCGCTTGTGAAATGTTGTCATAGAAGTCAACAGGATTAATGGGCAGTTCTCTAGTTTTTTCGTACAGTTTGATCCCCATAAAACTCTTGTTGACAGATTTGACAGCCTGCTCATAGAACTTCCCAGACTATCTTTCAAAGCAATAAAGGTGTTAACCAACATCTGAAAGTTCTCAAAGTGTATCATACATAAAGAACAAATGCAAAGGAAAGCACATGGATGTCAGTTTCCTGAGCAGGCCTTCATACTTACATCTGTTTGAAGCACCACATCTTGGGTTGTCCTTAGCTGCTGCAAAACGGTTTGCAAGAATCTCATGGTTCTCCCAAATTGCTGAAACTATATGAAAACTAGATGCTACCCGTTTTGTGCCCAACAATCTTCCAATTTTCAACAGCTAAACACCATGTTTTACTATGTAATTTACACAAAACTCAAGCCTATGATTACAGCAATGTCAAACAATACACTGAGGTGACAAAAGACATGAGATAACACCTAATATTGTGACAGACCTCCTTTTGCCTGTTGTAGTGCAGCAACTCCATGTGGCATGCACTCAATAAGTTGTTAAAAGTCCCCTGGAGAAATATTGAGCCATGCTGCCTCTGCAGCCATCCATAAATGCAAAAGTGTTGCTGATGCAGGATTTCGTGGACGAACTGACCTCTCAATTATGTCCCATGGGATTCATGTCAGGTGATTTGGCTGGCAAAATCATTTGCTTGAATTGTCCAGAATATTTTTCAAACCAATTGTGAACAATTGCGGCCCAGTGACACAGTGCATTGTCATCCATAAAAATTCCGCCATTGTTTGGGAACACAAAGTAAATGAAAGGCTGCAAATGGTCTCCAAGTAGCCAAACATAACTGTTTCCAGTCAATGAACTGTTCAATTGTCAATTAGACCAGAGGACCCAGTCAATTCCATGCAAACACAGCCAACACTACTATGGAGCCACCACCAATTCACACAGTGCCTTGCTGACAAGTCAAGTCCATGCCTTTGTGGGGTCTGCGCCACACTCAGACCCTACAATCAGCTCTTACCAAATGAAATTTGGTCTCATCTGACCAGGCCGTGGGTTTCCAGTTGTCTAGGGTGCAACTGATATGGTCACGGGCCCAGGAGAGGCGCTGCAGGTCGATGTTGTCCTGTTAGAAAAGGCACTCGCATTGGTTGTCTGCTGCTATAGCCCATTAACACCAAACTTCACCTCACTGTCCTAAAGGATATGCTTGTCATGTGTCCCACATTGATTTCTGCAGTTATTTCAAACAGTGCTGCTTGTCTGTTAGCACTGCCAACTCTACTCAAACTCCACTGTTCTTTGTCGTTAAGTGAATGTCATCAGCCACTGCACTGACCGTGATGACAGATAATGCCTGAAACTCGGTATTCTCGGCACACTCTTTACACTATGGATCTCGGAATACTGAACTCCCTAAAAATTTCCCATATGTCCAATTCAACTACCATTACATGTCCCAAGTCTGTTAATTCATGTCATTCAACCATAATCACATCAGAAATCTTTTCACATGAATCACCTGAGTACAAATGACAGCTCCGCCAATGCACTGCCCTTTTATACCTTGTATATGTGATACTATTGATATTTACATATGTAGATATTGGTACCCCATGACTTGTCTTTACAAAGAGCCTCAACTCCAGACTTTTGTCCAGTCATCACTGCAGCTGTATCACATGCCACAGAAATTAATCTACTTTTTAAAAATTTTTCACCTAATTTTTAGCCTTCAAGACATTGAATCACAGCACAAAAAAAAAAAAATGCCAAGAGATGTCATACTTTATGAGTTAATCTAGGTCCAAAAATAAATTTCCATACTTAATTTTGTACGTAAACTCTATTGTACTAAATTAGAGTTGACTTTTTGTTTAAAGTAGCTGATTCGTCAATGATAATTCCAAACTTATTGTCCGCTTGTAATATTTATGGTACAATGTGTTTTCTCATTTCTGCATTAATATACACAAATAAAAAAAAAGTTTTGCTTTGCCTCGGTTCCGGAACCTATACAGAAAATTGGAATAGAGATCAACATACCGTATTTACTCGAATCTAAGCCGCACCTGAAAAATGAGACTCGAAATCAAGGAAAAAAAATTTTCCCAATTCTAAGCCGCACCTGAAATTTGAGACTCGAAATTCCAAGGGAGAGAAAAGTTTTAGGTCGCACATCCAAATCGAAACAAAGTTGGTCCACTGTAATATGAAACACAATTTAGGTCGAATGAATGACTACACAGCTACAGTAGTTTGGTTCGAGTCTTAAGCTTAGCAGTTAAGCTTTACCATGTAGCCATTGCTATGCGTCAGGTGCTCTGTACCTGTTTGTACGGGCACCATTTCTTTTTCACGTGCTTCATCTCGTTTGAATTGATTGCTTATTTTTCTTTGATCTGGTAAGTGTCGTTCTCTTTGTTATAGATGTTTACGTCACTCTAAGCTAAAAATGCATAACTGTACTGTGTCATGCATTGTTTGTCGCATTCTGATCGTGAGTGTTTACGACCTGTCGCCGCTTGCGGCATGGCTTGCTTTTGTGCGCGCTACCGCCTATTTTTTTTTTTTTAAATATTGCGTATGATAGAAGATGTTCTGAACGAGATATTAGCGAAAATTTTTCTCCGGTTGAAAATCTTTGCAGACGCCTCTATAGTACATAACATTCTGCACAGAAATTAGTCATCTTAGATTTAAAAATCTTGTCAATTGTCATGCTTCATTTCTGACTGTATCACTATTAGGCATAAGAACAATACGAATATAAACATGGCATGATATGTATATTATTCCGCGTTTGCTGTTGTCTTACCCTAGTTTCGCAGTTTATTAGGCAGACAGGATTTAAATGAGATAGCAGCAAACACGAAAGAATACATGGCAACATGTTTATATTCGTACAGTATTATTCTGATGATGAAAAGAATACTGCATGCGATTCACAATTCATAAAAGTTCTTATTAGCAACGATCTCTTGTCACAGGTAGGAAAAAATTCAGAACGTAGATTTGGCCATATTGACAAACATCCCAAACAATCTTGCCAGTCGGATTTTCGTAGTATGTTGAAATGCTGCTACATTCGAAGATGAACAATACGGAATTTGTATTTACTTCGTTGGATAATGTATGAAAATGCAGTGGTCGAAACTCGGGGCGGTGAAAAAAAGCTCGTCATACACCTTTTTTTTTTTTTTTTTTTTTTTTTTTTAATTTACTGATGCAGAGGTTTTGTCGCCAGTGTCTTTGTGCCTGCAAAGCATGCCTGTGTGGCGCTACATAATTCAACGGCAGAAGTTAGTTGTGGTGGCACCTACCAACATTTTTCAGAACTTCCGCTTACTTTGCACTCGATTCTAAGCCGCAGGCGGGTTTTTGGATTACAAAAACCGGAAAAAAGTGCGGCTTAGATTCAAGTAAATACGGTAAACATCATTTCCACCCTTCTTATTGCTCATGAAAACCACACATCACATGTTGTACCACCATACAGCAAGACCTTCAGATGTGGTGGTCCAGATTGCTGTACACACTGGTACCTCTAATACCCAGCAGCACGTCCTCTTGCTCTGAGGCATGCCTGTATTCATTGTGGCATACTGTCCACAAGTTCATCAAGGCACTGTTGGTCCAGATTGTCCCACTCCTCAATGGTAATTCAGCGTAAATCCCTCAGAGTGGCTAGTGGGTCGCATCGTCCATAAACAGCCCTTTTCAATCAATCCCAGGCATGTTCGATAGGGTAAATGTCTGGAGAACATGCTGGCCACTCTAGTCGAGCAATGTCATTACCATGAAGGAAGTTATTCAAAAGATGTGCCAGATGGGGGTGCGAATTGTCATCCATGAAGACGAATGTCTCACCAATATCCTGCCGATATGGTTGCACGAAGATAATGGAATGTAGTCGAATTAAGTCGGGTGATGCTGAGGGTATTAGATTAGGAAATGAGACACTTAAAGTAGTAAAGGAGTTTTGTTATTTGGGGAGCAAAATAACTGATGATGGTCGAAGTAGAGAGGATATAAAATGTAGACTGGCAATGGGAAGGAAAGTGTTTCTGAAGAAGAGGAATATGTTAACATCAAGTATAGATTTAAGTGTCAGGAAGTCGTTTCTGAAAGTATTTGTATGGAGTGTAGCCATGTATGGAAGTGAAACATGGACAATAAATAGTTTAGACAAGAAGAGAATAGAAGCTTTCAAAATGTGGTGCTACAGAAGAATGCTGAAGATTAGATGGGTAGATCACATAACTAATGAGGAGGTGTTGAATAGGATTGGGGAGAAGAGAAGTGGACAACTTGACTAGAAGAAGGGATCGGTTGGTAGGACATGTTCTGAGGCACCAAGGGATCAGCAATTTAGTATTGGAGGGCAGCGTGGAGGGTAAAAATCGTAGAGGGAGACCAAGAGATGAATACACCAAGCAGATTCAGAAGGATGTAGGTTGCAGTAGGTACTGGGAGATGAAGAAGCTTGCACAGAATAGAGTAGCATGGAGAGCTGCATCAAACCAGTCTCAGGACTGACGACCACAAAAACAACATGGTTAAACTATCGGTTGGAGGTTGGCATTCATGTATTGTACAGCTGTTACGGCACCTTCTATGACCACCAGCGGCGTACATCAGCCCTACATAATGGCACCCCAAAACAGCAGGGAACCTCTACCTTGCTGCACTCGCTGGACAGTGTTTCTGAGGTGTTCAACCGGACTAGGTTGCCTCCAGATTTGTCCCCGACAGTTGTCTGGTTGAAGGCATATGCGACACTCATAAGTGAAGAGAATGTGATGACAATCCTGAGCAGTCTATTCAGCATGTTGTTGGGCCCATCTGTACTGCGCTGCATGGTGTCATGGTTGCAAAGATGGACCTCGCAATGGACATTGGGAGTGAAGTTGCACATCATGCAGCCTATTGCGCACAGTTTGAGCCATAACACAACATCCTGTGGCTTTACAAAAAGCATTATTCAACATGGTGGCATTGCTGTTACGGTTCCTCCGAGCCATAATCCGTAGGTAGCGGGCATCCACTACAGTAGTAACCCTTGGGTGGCCTGAGTGAGGCATGTCATCGACAGTTCCTATCTCTCTGTATCTCCTAAATGTCCGAACAACATCACTTTGGTTCACTCCGAGACGCCTGGACATTTCCCTTGTTAAGAGCCCTTCCTGGCATAAAGTAATAATGCAGACGTGATCGAACCGCAGTACAGCCCATCTAGGCATGGTTTAACTACAGACAACGTGAGCTGTGTACCTCCTTCCTGGTGGAATGACTGGAACTGATCTGATCAGCTGTCAGACCCCCTCCATCTAATAGGCGCTGCTCTTGCATGGTTGTTTACATTTTTGGGTGGGTTTAGTGACATCTCTGAACAGTCAGAGGACTGTGTCTGTGATACAATATCCACAGTCAACGTCTAACGCCAGGAGTTCTGGGAACTGGGGTGATGCAAAACTTTTTTTGATGTGTGTAATTAATTATATATACATTTGCCTTATTCAAATGTAGAATTTGACCCATATTTAATCCACTGAGATCTTGAACATATGCAGCACTGCCTCTGCTATCAAATATCTTTTTTCTCAATTCTGTTTCTGGCTGGGCTCGAGTTTTCCCAAAGTAAGTGATATCACATCCAGTCCACTGCTCAGACATTTCCATACCAGCTTTTTTACTTTTTTAAACAAAAAAAGCATGCACATATCCAACTTTTTGGCAAACCTCACAGCCCAATTTTTGTTGTGTACAATAAGCCACCTGTTTTTTAACAAAACTTGCTCTTTTTTTGAGAAGTCCAACACTGGCCACTGATTATCACCTTCTTTGACATACTCAGTAGAAGAAGATGAAGTGATGCGGGGTGTAGCTGGCAATGGTGACTCCATTTGAACTGTTTTGATTGGTACCGTTAGGCATTTTTCAGCTTCTTCACCTAGTTTTTGATTTTTAGGTTATTTATTGAAATAACTAATTATTGTATCCATTGCATACAGAAGCAAAAACTTTACACACCTTGATTTTAGTTGAAAGAAGTCAGCAAGCACAAAGGACAGTGACAGGCAGAGACTGCACTTGACACACCAAACTGAGTCGAATCAAATAAACTGACTAAAGTGATGTATGGCAGTTGGCAGTATTGGAACACACACAGAGCGGTGGACCAGGCAGGGATGTGGATGAAGAGTCAGATGGCCACAGCCACCTCCCACTGCCTGCCACTATCTATGTCTAGAGAAAATACAGACTAGTCTCTCACCAAGAATGCATAGTTTTGCTTTGCTTCGACCGCAGCCATTGCCTCATGACTACTCACTGATCCGATTCATGATTACACACTGGGTATGTTTGCAGCTGTTGCCTTAGTGCAACGTCGTAGTACTGCCACCTGTTGGAGAACCCTCACATCTTTTGTAGAATGGATCTGTCACCTGTCCCACCATTATTCTATCCACTATAGCATCTACACAGCATTTCTGAAGTAATATTCACACTTATCTTCATTTTCATTCATGGATGAGTGTAGTCTTCGACTCACTCGAGTTCCATAATGTTCGACAATCAGGTACACGTAGGTAGGACTTTTTCCATTTATTTTCACATGTAGAACCACCTCACAGATTACGTAACATTCCTCCTGACTCACCCTGTGTAGTGTGTGGTAGTGCAGTGTTTGAATTGTTAGGTTAAGAATTATGTAGTCTACTTTTGATCATTGTAACTATTTCATCCTTTGTTAGATATTAATGCATAAAACCATATATTTCTGTAATAAGCAGTAACAAAATTTATAACCTGTGTCCTATGTACTTACCTAAACTCTATTCTTTAAAAATACTATTAATTGCATCAAAAAGAAAATTCACTTGATAAAATTATAATATGAGACAATTGCTAGCCAGAGCTTGAGTACTGTTTCACTGGGCAAGTCCATTGTGTCCATAAATACCAACATGCCGTGTATGTTCACTCATGCACAAATGTTGTTCGTGTACAGGTACTGCAGTGACAGTGCCTGTATGGCTGTGGCAGGATACCAAAGACATTTCCTTGATTGAGGAACCCCCTGTGCAGTAGCCACCAGAAAGATCGCGGGAGACGCACAATGGCACGGCGCGTCACGGACAGTAATTGCCGCAAGTAAAGTCCTGTCCAACAGAGGGCACGCAAGAATTCGCCTGCGCCCTCTGCCGACGGAACAACAACAACTCAGGCAGCACAGGCCGTGCCCAGTCAGTTTTACATCGGGCATGCCTAGCAGACAGTTCCCGGTCTACACTATGTGAACTGCGATGGATAACATGAATCGTGTTAATACACAATTGGTGACGAGTAGGGTCATTCTCTCGCGTGTTGCATCACTGCTCCAGTTTCGCAGCTTATCCACGGCACGGAGGATTTAGTGCGGGTTATGGTTGAGCAGCAGACGGAGCTCATGCCAACCATGAAACAAGCGCTTCCGGCGTTGCTCTCCACACAATCTGCTCCAGCGCCATTCCTTCCTCCCTTTCCCCCATATGACGAGACGGCGGAGGACTGGGATGCATATGAACATCGCCTGCGGCAGCATTTCCAGGCATTTCATGTTTCTGATGCGGAGGTGTGTTGTGCTCTTTTCTTGTCTTGGATATCTCCCTCACTGTATCAAGTTTTGCAGGAGCTAGCGCTGTTGCAGGAACCCCTGTCCTTGCTTTTGACACATTGTGTTCATTGCTGTCTTCCTATTATCACCGCCGCATGCATGTTGTGGTGGCTAGGGTCGAGTTCTATCAATGCAAGAAACAACCCCATCAGTCTTACCGGGCGTGGGCCACTACCCTGCACGGTCTTAGTTGCAAGTGTCATTTTGTCATGGAGCAGTCGCGAGAGTCGTATGCCCACATTATGGTGCGAGACATCATTGTTCGTTCAGCCCCTGATAGGGAGGTCCGGCAACGGGACTTGCAGTTGGAAGACCCTTCCCTTGAGGAACTTCTGTCCATTGCTCAATCATATGAAGTCCCTCACACCACAGGTCAACAGCTGAAAGCGTGGTGCGACATTGCAGTGGTTCAGAGCAGTGCGGCCAAGACCACTGCGTCTGGGGTGGACGACATGTGAGCGGTACAATCCCGCACGGCGCATAAACAGAATTCTGGCCGCCAGCCCCTGTTACCGTCCTGTGTGTTGTGCTATATACATTATGATCGGTCAGAGTGCCCCCAGCGTTGGGCCGTTTGTCGCAAATGTAATAAAAAAGGACACATTGCTAAAGTTTGCCACTCAGCCTCAAAAGAATCGAAGGAAGCAGGTACAGAGGACATGGACGTTGACATTCAGGAAGTTTCATCGGGCCAGACTCCCGACGCATCGGCACACAAACTCTTTATCGAGGTGTCGGTTCGGTCGCGCCGATTACAACTGCAAGTAGATATGGGCGCGGCAGTTTCCTTGTTGAATGCAGAAACTTACTCCGACCTTGGGTCACCCCCATTGGCACCAACTTACCAGCGTCTCCACAGTTATGGTAAACAGTTCATTTCCCTACTGGGTCAATTCACTACCGACGTTACTTACAGATCAGTCACTCGGCCTCTTACTTTCGTAATTATTTTGTTCTACGAGACCGCCTCTCAGTCTTGGAAGGAGTTCTTCTTCTGGCTACCGATGATACAGCTCCTCTCGGGGTTGTTCCTGAAAGTTTGGGAAGGGATGTCATCACGCTATTACATGAGGGGCACTAGGGTGTTTCCTGTACTAAAACCTTGGCTCGCAGACATGTGTACTCGTACGGTATTGACAGAGAAATTGAGCACTTGGTGGCTGCCTGTTCCCAGTGTGTGAGCTGACAGACGTCTTCCAAGTCGGCATTCTCTTCATGGCCGCCTGCAACCCAGGCATGGGAACGTGTTCAACCTAACCCCATTAGAACTCTGTTTAAGGGGCTGGTTAAAGGGGGATGTGTATGATACAAAGGCGGATACATGTGAAGAACTTGTCACTTGCACCGCTGGCACTGTTGCTCACACTGAAGCCTGCAGAGATGTGTGATATGCAACACAACACACCCTCTAATGTGTTGACAAGTGCACTGAGATGGGTGTGGGACTTTTGAACACATGTTGCAGGATGGCTCAGACATCTGACACACCATTATTCTGTCCACCACAGTGCCTCCATAATCATTCATGGAAGTATGTAGAATTCAATGGGCTACAGTTCCATAATGATCTAAAATCGGATACATGTTCGTAGGACTTTTTTCATTTATTTTGACATGTAGAATCACCTCACAAATTGTGTGACGTTCCTCCTGAATCACCCTGCATATGCATCTGCCTTTGATGTCAACATGAAGGTGGCACTGTGAATTTCTGTCATCCCTCTTCATTCCTTGTCAAAAACAGTAGTTAAGACTTCTTTGATAATAAGTGATATGTTGAGCTCAGCAAAATGAAAAGAATTAATAATACTGGACATTAATTTATATTTACCACTTTAACCACTTGTATTCTTTGTTATTTAATGTCTTTTGCTGAACAGTAGATGTTATTTATGATGTACATTTTAGTCACTCATATTCACCCAATTAAGAATTCATGCATCAATTATTTATTGCATGCTCTCCATGTTTTTCATTTAAAATTTAATAAATATTGACTTAGGTATTAAAATTTGCAAGCACAAATTTTCGGGATTATCTCTATGGCATTAGGAACCTGTATGTGGCTAGGAGAAATTATTTTATACTTTTTGGTCTGTGTTAAAACGTATTCTATTAAAGAAATATTTAAATATTACACATCTCTTTAACCCTTTCAATAATTTAATTTACATCTAACACATAGGAAAAGAAGGGAAGGATTTTAAGAGCAGCAGGATGGCAGGACAAGAGGATATGATGGACAAGTTCCCATCTCCAGAGTTTGGTGAAACAGGTGCTAGGTGAGAGGATGAAAATGGTCCCCATGGTACTGCGGGCAGTCAATCATACTGCAGAGCATGTCAGATTTCTTTTTTATCCACTCATGCACAAGGTTTTCTTCTATGGCGCATCTGTCTTACAACAGATATCAATTGGATGCTCTCCATTATCCTCTGTTCGGCGATGTGTAACGCAACCAAGACGTTTCCCTCATTCTTATCATTTTCACAAGTTTTCTTTCCTTTCCCAATGTCAGAAGTACTTTTTCTTTTCTCTCCTAGTGTCACAAGTACTTTTTCATTCGTCATTCTAATAGTCTCTTCACTTTTAGTATTTTTCTCCACAATCACATTTAATAGCTATCCAAATATGTTGCAACATTCTTTTTGACTGTCCACAATTTGCTGTCACACAATACTACACTCCAGATAAAATTGTGAATCTCCTTTTTAGTCCTACTGGAATTCTTTTTGTAGTCAACAAACCTTTCACCTTTTCAAAAGCAATTTTACCAGTAGGTATTCTGCTTCTTGTTTCGTCCATAGATTTCACTTTCTGTTATAAAAATTCATAAACATTTTGCTTATTCTAAGGTATTTTTTCCAGTAAAATTTTGGTGCAATCTGAAATTTTTTGGATTCTCATCACTCTCACTTTGGTCTTCATTACATTTGTTCTCAATCCCATATCCTTTTCCCATTTTTATGATTCTTTCCATCATAAATTGCAGTCATTCCGTGGATTCATCCGTGGTCATCTGCAATACTTAATCCCTATTATCCTTTTCTTCCTATTTTGCCTCTTCCTTTTTCTATTCTAGTGTTTTCTCTGTTAGTTTATCAGCACACACACTGAGAAGTATTGGTGACAAACATCAGCCTTGTCTTACAGCTCTTTCAATACTCGTGCATAAATTTCATTTTTACTTTTATATGTACGTAAAATGACAACAGAGTTCCATTTTTAGGGATTTCAAAACGTTAGCACACAATGTCTTAAAATTGCGGAATCTTTGCTATTGAAGAGTGGGGCTGCACTCTCTGGAGTAAGTGGTGGTGATGACAGGCCAAAGAATGCCCAGTGGAAACACTGCTGAAAGTAAAGAATGCTTTTTTCAGCTTTGCCACATGCTCTTTTGTGGCTCAGCAAGGCAGAACACATCTCACGCTGTTAACCCTGGCTGGTGCTGACGTATGGGTGTCAGCGAGAGGATGCCGTATAGGTCCCCTGTCTTTTTGATGGCAGGCCTGTGGGCCAGCTGTCTCTGTAGGCCACGGGTGTGTCATCAGCGGTGCACTACTTCTTCACCAGTAATGGCACCTGGATTGGCCCCTCACAGACTGGTAGTGGATGATGCTGGAATTGCAAATTTGTTATGTCTGAATGGTCTCAATGCTTTTGGTTTTTCCATTTCAGATACTATGCACCTCATTTTTGAGCAGGAGCCTTACTAGCAGTTGGATTTTCTGTGTTCTGAGTTCTTATCTCTCTTCTCAGATGGGTTAGGTTGTGACACTGATTTTGCAGCCCACAGGGGTCATATGTCATATTACATCAAGTAAGAGGTCTACCCACCTTACAATTGATAAAAGCCCGACTGATCAGCTTTGCCTCTGCGGCAACTTTAAAATTTCAGTTAATACTCAATCTATCATTGATATCCATCCTTTGCCCTGTCCAGACTAGTTATTGGCTAAACTCATCAGTTGCCAGTTTTTCCCCAAAACTGATTTATCTGAAGCCTATTTACAGGTACTGATGGATGAGGATTCTAAACGCCTCCTTGTGATTAACATGCCCTTCAGGTTTTACCAATATCAGTGCCTCCTGTTCAGTGTCACTAGTACCCCAGCAATTTTTCAGTTTTTTGTAACAACTGATGATTTCTGTTCCAGGATGCATCAACCATCTAGACGACATTGTTGTGACAGGTGCATCCACGGAAGAGCATTTACGTAACTTATGCACTTTGTTCATGGTCTCACATATTCCAGTGTTGAAATGCAACCTTGCAAAGTCAAACTTTTTTTAATCATCGATTGTGTGTTTGGGGACCGAGGTTTCTCAGGATGGTGCTAAGCCTTTACATTGTCATGTCGCCACAGCCATGCTCTGCCTTGCCCACAAAATGTCAAAGATTTCAAGCATTTTTAGCTAAAATTGCTTCCTATTGCAAATTTATTCTAGATGCAGCCACACTGGCCCACTCCCTCCACGAGTTGCTCCACAAGAATGTTCCTTTTCAATGGATGCTGACCTGCAAGCCGCATGTTCTGAATTTTGAAATCTAAATTGCATTCTACTCCTTGTTTGGCTATTCTCCATCCTGGCCACCACCTGCTTTTGGCTATGGAAGCCTCTCACTGTGGACTCAGGGCTATTCTCAATGTCAATATAAGGATGGTTCCGAACGTCCAATAACTCATGCGTCAAAAGCCTTCAACTCCACTCTGCAGCACTACTCCAAAAGGAAGTGCTTGCTATACTCCCTGTCCTCAAAAAGTTTCATGTGTTCTTGTATGGGTGTAAGTTCTACCTCATTACTGACCAGAAGCCCTTGGTTTCATCATTTAATGCTTCTGCTTTGTTGCCCAACAAAGCAGCACATTGTCTCGAGTAATGGGCCTCGTTTCTATCACGCTAAAACTATGAAACAAATTTTTGGCCTACTGGGCAGCATGCAAATGCTGATATGCTGCCCTGGCTTCTGATATGGCTAGATTGTACTTCCAATCAGGTTGAACTTCTTTGTTTTCACTTAGATGTTGAGGCATAACATACAATGGAAGGGTTTCCAATTATCAGGGCTCCCTGTAGCAATCTGGTTCGCGTCAAGTTGTTTACCTTGCTCACTACGGTAGCGTTCTCTTAGCTATGGGTAAGCTGTCACCTATGGTTGTGATTCTAGCTGTTCTACAGCTAGATCTGCTTCAGCTCCTACATCAGGGACAGTGGGGTTGTCTTGCATACCAAGTTATTGGCCCAACATTGACTGTAACATTTTGTTGCAGCCTGCTCTAGGTGTGCTACACAAAAGGTGGTGCCGCAGGCAATACTCTTTCCATAGCCCACACTGCAGTGTCCGCCCCACACTGCAGTGTCTGTAGAAATGTGTCCACGTTGATTTTGTGGGGCCCTTCCTAAATTCTTACTGGTTGTTGCTGTGTTCTCTACATTTCCAAACATTATCCAGTGTCCTTCAGCATCAGCTGTGGCTCTCATTCAGGCCCTCTCCAGAATTCTCTCTATTGAAGGGTATAAACTTGTGACATTCTCTCTATTGAAGGATATAAACTTGTGACAGTCCACACTTTGTGTCTCAGGCCTCCCACCATTACTGTGCTTGTAAAGGTATTTTGCCACATGACTGCTCCTTCTTTTCAATTTTCACCCCCCCCCCCTCCTCCCAATCTAACAGCAAGGCAGTGCATCTCATCTGCAAGTTCAAGGCTCAAATGAAGAAGTACATTGCAGATTCCTCCAGGGATGACATCTTGACATGCTCCTTCATGGTCATCAGGCACGCACCACTCTGAATTCTGCTTGTGCCAACTCACCAATGCTTGTCGGCATGGCCCTCATCATGGTTCTCTCCTGGCTCTGCGGTCAGGGTTTGGTGGTATGGCCACCACCCGAAGTGCTTTTTAGCCATGGTCCACAGCTGCCGAGACTGCCACTCTGTATAGTGAGCACCAGTGATGTGCTGGTAACATGCAACTATGAGCAACTGTGCGGCATCCCTGCTGCAAGGGCACAACTGTCCTCTTTGTGGACATTGTGCCATCTACTGTCTCTCCTCAGGGGTGTAGCCCCAGCCCCAGTCCCCCCCCCCCCCCCCCCTCCACCTCACCACATGCTGCTGGGGCCTTCCCGCAATGCTTTGGTGCCACTTGCAATTCTGCTGCCAGCACCTTCGGGTCCTTCCACACCATCATCCGCAACAGAGCAGCCAGTGCCTCCATTGTTGGTATCACCCCACCAGATCGAAGAAACAGATGTCAGGATGCAACCAGCACCATTGTCATCAGTCCTCTCTTATAGTAATTCACAGGGAAGCAGTCACTGCATCCACAGCCACATCACTTCCATCCTGGAATATCCTTTTGCCGCCACCATCATCACCTGCTGCATCCACTGCAGAGGCAACAGATGTTTCAACAATCGTCCTGATGCCTCTATTGGTGAAGCATCCTTCTCCTAAGGGGGAGGGGTTCTATAGCCCTATATGTAATACTTGGATATGTGCCATGGCACCAACAGCATCCGCAAAGACCAGCCATCAGAGTCTACCTGCAAAGGCCACATGACTTGTGCACCCAGTACCCCGCGCATCTCTACTGAAGCCCTCGTTTTTATAAGCACAGTGCGGCAGACATTTGCTGTTTGTGTTTTACAGTATGATGCAGATGGTATACAAAGCAGTAGCAAATCAGACCGCATTTCTGCACTATGAAGAGTATCTAAGGCCTGCTTGAGGTCCAGGGGTTATGAAGCTCAACATTATACTTTCATGCCTTTTCAGGTATTTGCCTCGGCAGAAATATTTGATCTGTTGTCGATCTACTAGGCTGAAATCCACAATGATATTCTCCCAGATGCTCTTCTGCATATGGAACTAGCCTGATAACAGTACAGGGAATCTTCTATGCCACATGCAGCAGGGTAATTCGAAGAAGTTGTGTCTCCTTTCTTGGACTACACCCAATGTCCACGCTTCTGGGATTCTTTCCTGGTTCCATATCAACTGCATAAGTTTGTGGATTCGCTTACAGAGACTAATTCCTCAATTTTTCAAGTTCTGCAGTAGTTCCATCTGTTCCTGGAGCTTTGTAGTTTTTTAGACAGTGTACTTGCTTCTGTACTTCCTCTCATATTGGTTCTTCTGTCTTTGGACCTGCAGCATAATAGAGTGGCTGCTCACTCCTGATAGGACTGCCCTCCAGAGTTTCCTTCATGTATTCTCTCCAACTATCCAGAACATCTTACTAATCTGTCAGTGAATTTCCCTCTTTGTCATTACATGCTGTTATTTTCAGCCTACATTCTTGAGTACCTTCTTTAAATTTCTTATAACATCATCTGCTCTCACGCCTTTGGTAGTGTTCTTCCATTGCCTCCATCTTTCTCCTTATGGTTTCCCTTTTTTTCCTCCTAGATACCCTTGCTGCCTCTATTCTCTTTTCATTATATATCATTTGATTTTATCATGCATTTCACTGTAAGTACCTCAGTCTTGGTTCGTTTTTCTGTTCCTCTGCCTGTCTACATTTATCATCATACCAGCCTCCATTTGTATCTCCTTGTTTCCCCAACGTTCCATGCACTACTGTCAAAATGGCATTTTTAATAGAGTTCAATTATTTTTTCAGTATGGTCTTCGTAATCTTGTGTTTGTAACTTCTGTCTCAATCTGTTCCAATACTCTTGAACAGTAGACCTATTTTTCAGTTGTCCTGTGTTCCATTTCTTTACTCTGGTATGATTTCCTTTAGCAGCCATAGCAAGTTTCTGCCACATTTTGGCTCCTACTAGATAATGGTCAGAACTGGAATTAGTGCCTCGGAAAGTGCATACATTTTCCACACCAGATGCCCTCCTCTTCTATACCAATATATGTTCTATTTGGTTTGCTTCATTTGTTCCTTTTATTTTTCAGGTCTCTTGGTATATATTTTTCTTGGGAAACAGGTACTTTACAGAAGCAAACTGTGCAATCCTAATGCCATTACTACTGGTCTCATCATGCAGACTTTCCTTACCAAACATGATTCTGAAAGCATCTTCTTTGGCCAGTTTGCATTAGAGTCACCACAGCTATTTTGGAGGCATATCTAGTTATTCTACACCAAACCACCTTAGCTAATCATACAATCATCTACCATATCTTCATCTGATTCTTCTGTTAGTGTATAAATATTCATGAAAGTGACATTGTGAAATCTGTCTTTGATATGAAGAGCACTTATTCTTTCGTTATGTGGAGTGAAAGCAATAACAGATCTACACATATCCTTGGAGAGTATAATTCCATGCTCCTGTTATCTTTGATCTTTTCCTGAATAATAAATGGAAAATTAATGCTGTTTAATCCCATTTCTTCTCTTCCTACTGATTTCCTGAAGTGCAACTCTCACTTCATACCTTACCGTCTCTTTCACAATGGTATTCACAGCACCTATCTGCAGCAGTGCACCAGTATATCCAAATTCCTGTTCCTTAGTTCAGTTCACTGTCATAAGAACAGTGCAGCATTCTTTGTTAAATCATTTGTGATGGCAGGCTTTTTACAAGGCAGGGTATTGACCTAGTGGTCAACATCTAACCTGGACGACCTGGCTTTCATTTTGGTGTTAGCTCTCCAAGAGATGTTGACGACCTAGTTTATAGAGCCCCCTCCCCCACCCTATGGTATGGGATACACTATCCTCATCCAGAAATTGAGAATGAGAATACTTGGCAACTTCCAACACACTTTACATACAATTTCAAACCTTTTTCTCACGGACACTGTCCACAACATGATGAAAGGAAAAAAGTTATGACTCATATTTGTGCTGTTCATACAGTAAAACTGCGGCATCCCACATGGTGTTTTATTTTATTATAAACTCTATTTGGAACACGATTTTCAGATATGATTCACATACACCACTGAATGTACCTCCACAATTATATCTTCACACAACACGAAGGTAAGGATATATGACATTTATACATGGGAGTTCAATTCTTTAAACAATCAGGGGACGGTGTTGCTGAGTCATTAATAGGAGAGAAAGGGTGTATCTTTAAATTTTGCACAGAAGATTTTTGTGAAAATATAGTCTGGCATCTGAGGAATGTAGAGTTGACACTTTCCAAAAAATGACAAAATTCAAACAAATACTTCCATATTGTCCCCTTATCGACCAAAATAATACTTACACACATAGAGTGACCATATTTTCTTCGGACAAAAGTGGGACTTTCACATTTCCTTGGCCAAAAAGTGGGACAATTTTTGAAATGATAATTAAATGGACACCCTAGCTGCAAACAGGCGTTGATGTAATTCATTGGGGACATGTTGAAAATGTGTGCACCGACCGGGACTCGAACCCGGGATCTCCTGCTTACATGGCAGACGCTCTATCCAACTGAGCCACCGCGGGCACAGAGGATAGTGCATCTGCAGGGACTTATCCCTTGCACGCTCCCCGTGAGATAAACGTTCCCAACATGTCCTACACCACTACATTCGTAGTGCACCTAAAAAATGTTTGCTCATCATACTCATTACTCGTGGCAGATTTATCTACCAAGTCCCGTACGAGTTCGGGCATAGCGTGTGCGTTCGCACAAGAAGGCCAATGGCCGGGAAGCCATATTTTAACTATATATGACGGTAGTATCTGTTCCAGAAGGAACAGTTACCGTGGATGACCATGCGGCTTTGCTCGAAATGAAATGATAATTAAATGGACACCCTAGCTGCAAACAGGCGTTGATGTACTTCATTGGGGACATGTTGAAAATGTGTGCCCCGACCGGGACTCGAACCCGGGATCTCCTGCTTACATGGCAGACGCTCTATCCAACTGAGCCACCGCGGGCACAGAGCATAGTGCGTCTGTAGGGACTTATCCCTTGCACGCTCCCCATGAGATCCACATTCCCAACATGTCCTACATCCATTGGATAGAGCGTCTGCCATGTAAGCAGGAGATCCCGGGTTCGAGTCCCGGTCGGGGCACACATTTTCAACATGTCCCCAATGAAGTACATCAACGCCCGTTTGCAGCTAAGGTGTCCATTTAATTATCATTTCATTTCTAGCAAAGCTGCATGGTCATCCACGGTAACTGTTCCTTCTGGAACAGATACTACCGTCATATATAGTTAAAATACGGCTTCCCGACCATTGACCTTCTTGTGCGAACGCACACGCTATGCCCGAACTCGTACAGGACTTGGTAGATTAATCTTCCACGAGTAATGAGTATGATGGGCAAACATCTATTAGGCGCACTACGAATGTAGTGGTGTAGGACATGTTGGGAATGTTGATCTCACGGGGACCGTGCAAGGGATAAGTCCCTGCAGACGCACTATCCTCTGTGCCCGCGGTGGCTCAGTTGGATAGAGCGTCTGCCATGTAAGCAGGAGATCCCGGGTTCGAGTCTCGGTCGGGGCACACATTTTCAACATGTCCCCAATGAAGTACATCAACGCCTGTTTGCAGCTATTGTGTCCATTTAATTGTCATTTCATTTCTAGCAAAGCTGCATGGTCATCCACGGTAACTGATCCTTCTGGAACAGATACTACCGTCATATATAGTTAAAATATGGCTTCCCGGCCATTGACCTTCTTGTGCGAACGCACACGCTATGCCCGAATTCGTAATGAGTATGATGGGCAAACATCTATTAGGCGCACTACGAATGTAGTGGTGTAGGACATGTTGGGAATGTGGATCTCATGGAGAGCGTGCAAGGGATAAGTCCCTGCAGACGCGCTATCCTCTGTGCCCGCGGTGGCTCAGTTGGATAGAGCGTCTGCCATGTAAGCAGGAGATCCCGGGTTCGAGTCCTGGTCAGGGCACACATTTTCAATATGTCCCCAATGAAGTACATCAACACCTGTTTGCAGCTAGGGTGTCCATTTAATTGTCATTTCATTTCTAGCAAAGCTGCATGGTCATCCACGGTAACTGTTCCTTCTGGAACAGATACTACCGTCATATATAGTTAAAATATGGCTTCCCGGCCATTGACCTTCTTGTGCGAACGCACACGCTATGCCCGAACTCGTACGGGACTTGGTAGATTAATCTTCCACGAGTAATGAGTATGATGGGCAAATATCTATTAGGCGCACTACGAATGTAGTGGTGTAGGACATGTTGGGAATGTTGATCTCACGGGGACCGTGCAAGGGATAAGTCCCTGCTGACGCACTATCCTCTGTGCCCGCGGTGGCTCAGTTGATAGAGCGTCAGCCATGTAAGCAGGAGATCCCGGGTTCGAGTCCCGGTCGGGGCACACATTTTCAACATGTCCCCAATGAAGTACATCAATGCCTGTTTGCAGCTAGGGTGTCCATTTAATTATCATTTCATTTCTAGCAAAGCTGCATGGTCATCCACGGTAACTGTTCCTTCTGGAACAGATACTACCGTCATATATAGGGACAATTTTTATTTCTCGTTAAATATCACTTTTAATGCTAACATTTCTTCTTCCTCTGCAAATATAGCCTTCACTGATATTTGTGTGTGTGTGTGTGTGTGTGTGTGTGTGTGTGTGTGTGTGTGTGTGTGTGTTTGTGTGTACAAAACCAAACAAAGAATGGAAAGACTGGAAAGAAGTACATTTCAAGTTTTCAGAAATTTACTTATTAAGAAATGTAACATTTATAACACAGAATGTAGAAGGACATACAGTAACAATCACTACAAAGAAGTTCTTAGTGAATACAAGGAATTTATGGTTTTGTGGATTCCACACTGCAATCATATTTCTTCGAAGATGAAATTTCATTCAGCAACTCAGGTTTGCCTAATAGGTATGAGTAGAAGTCAGTGCAACTGAATTTACTGAAGTTTAAACAGGTCAGTAAAATACACGTAACGCTCCTCGCCGTAAATCTATTCCTCTCATCTGTCCACTGTGACAATAGTAAGCTGAAAACTCTTTCTATTTGCAGTGTGGGCAGGGAGTGAAAAGAAATACTGCACTATATTAAGCAATTCTCTGAACTGTTCATTACACTGGCAAGATCTGAAAAACCTACACCATTTTTCATGTGCCATCAACTGATTCCATTGTTCACTGTCTGTTTCCACTTGTTGTTTTACAAATGACTGTATATGAACTATTTCATCAAATAAGAGGCTGTATGCCCTTTTCATTTAGCCACATTAAAGTATTTTCAACTACTGACCATTCTGGTGGATCTGTGAGCATCATCCATGATAATACAGAAAACTCAGCTATTCCCTGTAACCATGAGGATAAATAGTCTACTGAAGATTCATAAAACGTTGATACTGCTATGTCAAATTTCTTAACAGACTGGTCATCACAATCATTCAGCAGTTTTTTTACACTTAGTGGTACACTACGTTCACGTTTCCCTGAATTTAGACGTGTCAAAGCTTTATTTAAGACTACTAATACTTCAAATATGGAATTATTCTGTTTATCAATGCTCAGAATTGAATGTTGGAAAACACTCATTTGTGAATGTACAAAAAGTAAATAATATTCATTTATAGGATCACTGAAAAAACTCTATAAGATTGCAGGGCACTTTGAGTTAGACTGTGACAAAAAGTAAGATTTCAAAGGTTCATACATTTTCAAGATCCTTTCTATGGCTGGCAACAATGAAAGCCACCTTGTTTTGGAAAAGGAAAGTAAATTTTTGTAAGTGACACCAACATATTCACAGAATTCAGTGCATTCTGCAACACGAATAGAAAAAAATATGAAAATGGTTGTACAACTTCATGACAGTGCAGTCAATGTCAACAGGTAAGACATCACAAGCACTTTGAAGTGTGTTATGAACAACATGTGCTGGGCAACCTATGCCAACAATGTTAGAGTTTTTTTAATTTTTCTTTCAGATGTGTGAAAACATTATTACCCTCTTTCTTCATTAACCCCCCCAAAATTACAGTTGGTATTGTCTGCACCAAATACAACACACTTTGAGATGATACTGAATGACTGTATAACATGAGAAAGATAACTGGAAATTGTTTCGGACTTTTCGTTCTGCAATTCATCAAGATCAAGCAATTTCGTCTGCAGTCCACCCCCACTTACAGAAAAATACTGAACTATCACAGGAAAAATGTTCTGGTGCCCATGGTTGCTAGCATCAGTAGATATTGAAAAGTATTTTGCACTGTTTACAGCAGCTATTACCTGTTTCTGGAAATGCGGAGCTATAACATTGTTGATAATTGCTTCACACTTTGTTCTTCCACACGAAACATTTTCTGCAATCTTAGAATCAGGAAATTTTTTTTTGTTTAGTTGAACACTAAAGTCATTAGAACGATACCTTTGGTGTTGTTTAACAACATGGAATGACAGGGCTCCTTCTGCTGCAGCTATGTTTTTCTGTTCCTGTGTATTTGAAGTTACAAAACATCTCGTCATTTTTTGCGAGGAACCTGCCGATCGAAGATTCTTCCAGTGTTTCTCTGATTCCATATGATGCTTTGAGATCTGCAGAACCACCATGAGACACGGATACAGCACAGTTACATACGTTACATTTTGCTGAACATTGTCTGTAGCAGTGAAGCAAGGAAATTTCCTCTGAAGCTCTTCCGAAAACATTGATTTTCGTTTCAGCATCGCCACGAGGTGCTAGTACTTCTCGAAACTGATACAGAGTGCTGACAACAATGGCAAGCAAAAGCTAAGAAAATAAGAGTACGCAACAATTATAGTGCTTAAGCTGTACATTATCCGGGGTACCAACGTACGGAATGTCAGTTTCAATTGATAGTTTATAAAATCGACACTCAGAAAATATTTTAACCACTTTATAAATGTCTGAAAATAATCCTCGAAAATCGGGACAAATTTTTGGGCCTCAAAAAACGGGACAATCCCGATTAATCGGGACGTATGGTCACCCTACATACACATGAAACAAGGCACTTTGACAATACCAGAGTAGTGCATCACACCGATGTTCCTCATGCAAAGGAACCACTACATGAGCTCAAACCCTGGGGTCATTGATTATGAAATACAATATAGCCCCGATTTTGCGTGACTTCGATTTAGCGTAAACCCGCATTTAACCGAAGAAATTTCAGGTCCTGAAAATTATTCCACAAGTACAATGCAATTTTATATTCGGTTTAACGTAATTCGCATTACAGCAAAACCCGCATTTAGCGTTAGGAATATTAAATATTGAAAACAATTGCAATAATGGCTTTTGCAGCCCAAATGCAAGCCACACTTTTCTTCTGATTTTCGGAATTCAAAAAACCGCCTGCAATTAACACTCGAGTGCAAAGCTTAAGGAGTTCCGAAAAATGCCGCTAGTTGCCACCGTAAGTGCTTGCGGCCTTTATTGCTGCTAGAAGCCGGTACAAAAGCCGTTGTGTTAAGTTTCGAGTAATGAATGTTAAGCTATTTTTTATCATGGGCGAATTTAGCAATTTTTCAAAGATTCATACCAATTAAAAAAAAATTCTTCACATATATACCATCAAAACGGACGTTTTGAAGAAATTTGACAAGTATGGCTTTACATTTCAACAACTCCAGCTAATGACAGCAGTGCTCGCAAAAACGTTTGTTTCAGTCTGATTTTCAACTTCGGTAAGACATGGAGACAGCAAAAGTAACAACTTTCACCTTGTTCCAACAGCAGAAAAGCATTTTCTGGACCAAAACGTGGCCGCCACTACGAATTAGAAGTCGTAGTGAACGATTTGTGAGGAAGCAGCAACAGTGCTTACCTGTAACTACAGATATAATTAAAGTAAAAGCACGGCAGAAAATCCAAGACTTTAAAGGGAGCCGCAACTGGGCCTGAAAAATACGTGGAAAAAGTCGCATTTCAGCCCTACATCATCAAACTGCGCACCATAAATTCATGCTGGCTTGTACAGCCGATGGGCATAAACTGCCACCATTCGTTTCACACGAAAGACTTTATTAACCAAAGTCCGAAGTGTTTCCTAAAGATGTTGTTGTACATGCTAACGAAATTGGCTGGTTCATGGAGGATATAGTTTTAGAGTGGATCAGATCTGTCTGGCATTGTCGTCCTGGTACCTTGCTAGGTTTGCCACGTGTGCTTGTGTTAGATTCGTATGCAGGCCACTGTACACCAGCTGTGGGGGAAAAAAAATTAGCAGATGGTAAAGCGGACTTAGCTGTAATCCCAGAATGGATGACGTCCATTCTGCATCCTTTAGATGTTTGTTTAAACAAACCTTTTATGGACAAGCAGAAAAATATGTATACACAGTGCCTAAGGAAAGAAAATAGGCAATTAACGTCTACAGGACATGTTAAGTGTGAAAGCTTGTCTGAAGTGTGCATGTGCATTAGTCAATCTTGCAAACGTCTCCCAAGTGAAACTATTCGTTATGCTTTTAAAAAAATACTGTATTTCTAATGCGCTTGTGGCACAGAGGATGATGCTTTGCACAAAAGTAGGGACAAGGAATTGCTAGCGTTAATAATAAAACATGAAAAATCACGACTGTGTTCCGGTATGCAGTGCAGCGAGCTCGCCTGCGACGTCACTGCTTACAGCTCACGTCCGTGTAGATCCAGAATATTGTATTTCGATAGATACAGTATCGTGAATTTTCACTGTTGTCAGTGATTTGTGACGTAATTGTAATTTTAAGTGTCCCAAATCCCTGAGAGGTAGGGGCCACTTAATACGCTATCCATCATATGATGAGCCATATCTTTCTATTAAGTGAGGCTTGAAATCGGGGTAAAATTTATTTATTGTTTTCCCAAGTCTCATTTCTGGGGTGAGGCTTGCATTCGAGGTCGGCTTGCAATCGGGTAGACACGGTAACGACAGTACTTGCAGCGGCTTCTATCGGGATTTTTTGGAACTTCCGTACGCTTTGCCTCCAAATGTAATAATCGTGTAATGCGGGCTTTAAGAACCTATGAACTCCAGCATTTATATTGGATACGATCGATCATCTTCCATATCGATTCCTGCTACATGCACGAGCAAGCTCGAACTTAGCTGACCGTGGCCGAAGACTAATAATGTACAGTGCACTAACACTCATGCTGCATTGCATGCTTGCACGCGGCTGAGCTCTGCCCAAGCCTGTACGTTCATAGCAGCATTACAGTATAGTGTCAGTTTACGCAAGTTTGCATCAGTTTGTGTATTGTATGGAGAATCCAGCTGTATATCAGTTTGCTCACTCACATTCATTGTTGTAGTGAAGTTGACTGTGGCAGCAAAAAGAAAAATTCCATCCGTCGCGGAGAAAGTGAATTTGATTCGGAAAGTGGAGAGAAACGCAAATGTGCTCGTAAGTGAAATGGCTCGACGCCTGGGACTTGCAAAGTCTTCATTGTTAGGAATATTGAAAATTTACCAATCGCTGGGGTATTGATAAAAATGAAAGCATGTACGATATCAGGGAAATTTGGGTTAACATAATTCAAAGCTTTGAATGGTTGGCTGGATAGGTTCAAAAAATACTATGGGATAACTTGCAGGGCAGTATGTGGAGAGAGTGCTGCAGTTAGTGATGAAAGTGTTGAACACTGGAAAGAAGAGGTGCTGTCACCCATCTTGGAGGGTTTCGAATCAGGGGATGTGTACAATGTGGATGAAACAGGCCTGTTTTACCAACTCATGCCCACTAAAACCGTATGTGTTAAAGGAGAAGCATACCACAAAGGAAGAATGAGCAAGCAGAGAATTACTGTTCTCTTGTGCAGCAACGCAGATGGCAGCGACAAGCTGGATACCACAGTAATTGGTAAGTTCCACAAACCACGTTGCTTTAAGAACAGTGCTACACTGCCATGTAAGTATTATAGCAGCAAAATTGCTTGGATAACTGTGGACTTATTCATAAAGTTCTTGCAAGATTCTGATGCACGAATGGGTGCTAGAAACAGGAAGGTTGTTCTCTTTATGGACAAGTGTCCTGCTCATCCAACAAACTTGGGATTTCTGCAGAATGTGAAAGTGCATTTCTTTCCTGCACATTGCACAAGCAGACTCCAGCCCATGGTTCTAGGGATTATTCATAGCCTGAAAAGCAAGTATCAGAAAGCTCTTGTCCTTAAGGCACTTGCCTTTATTGATAGGAATGAAGTGCTTAAATTGAACATCCTGCAAGCAATGCATTTCCTCACAGGAGCTTGGAAAATGGCAACAAAGGAAACCATCTCAAATTGCTTTCATAAGGTTGGATTTAATGTAATGAGCTCTCATGACAAAGACGGTGACGAAGTAGTAGTGGACATGCATGATTGGGTGCAGGTATCTAACAACTTCCCCATCACTTTTAATGAATTTGTGGCTTGTGATGATAATTTCATCACTACATGCATCCAAGTTGTTGAGGAAATCTGCAAAGATGAAGTAAAGCAGAATGATGAAGGTATTGAAGAAGACAATGTTAGGGATGAAGAAATGCAAACACCATCATTCAGTGAAGCGATTGCCAGCATAGACATTGTCCGGAGATTTGTCACAGCATTTAAAGTGGACTGCCATTGTTGATTACAGGTATTTCAAAAAAATGAGGCACTGTGAAAGTTGTGTAAATATGTGTTGTATATAGGAAAAGTAACTTGATTTATTATATTACTGTAATTGTGTAAGTATTTTGTGGATGTTTCAATTTTGTAGTGTGCTAGGAAACCACGATCTTGTGCTACAAAAAAAGTTGTAATTACAGTATAGTGTGTAGGGTAGGTGACTCCTAGTTTTATTGTTGTTATTGTGTAAATTATGTGTGTTGGTGCAATTGATGTCAATACAGGCAAAGAGTTCTGGAAAAGGTTTGCTTTCTATCGAAATGTCGATTTAAGGTAAACTCCCATTTAAGATTAAAAAATTCTGGTTCCTACAAAAATGTTAAATAAGGGTTCTACTGTAGATAATAGTGACAAAATTCACTGAGGTGTTTTGCTTTTAGCATCACCAAAGTATCATCTGTAATTTTTGATAATGAAACCCATGGTTTAAATATTCCACTGATCTGATTAGAGATTATGCACAACCTCAGATTGAGGAATAATCAGAAAGAAGATCAGTCTAACTTTGTCAACATACAGGTATTTCCGAACAGTAGAAAACCTAAACTGGAATTGCTGGACAGTGACTTAAATCCCAGTCCTCAATATGAGTCCTCTGCCTCGCCTTCCTCAGCACAATTTCCGGAGTGCTCCAGGAAGAGTGCGTATTACACGTAATGTCCATGTCTCCAGCAATTCTGAAGAAGAGAGTCACAGGACTGGACAACAAACTTTTATCTTCCGTTGCTGGTCCTTAACAGCTTGTTTTCTAAAGTTATTAAAAATCAAGGAACATGCACAGTATGTCATAAATCAGTACTCCTGATAACAGACTGAAGTTTATATATGGGATGTAACACAATGATAGACAGAAGCCACAAAACAGGATAACATCACTATTAATTTAAATTTAATGGCTATAAACGATCAGTCACAGGTAACAGTTACGTTTAACAATCATTTCTTAAATGTAGTACAAATATATTGATAAACAGTTCAAGAGAAAAATCAAAAGAGTATTTTGAACAATCAACTTACATATAATTCAAACACATGGAGGTTTCTCCCATTTCTCCTTCTGAAATCGGGAAAATTATATAATCTCTCAAAAATATAAGCTCATCTGAATTTGATGGGGTTTCCAACAGAGTACTAAGACTTTCTCCCATGTATTACTCACTCTCTTCTGAAATGTGTAATGAACCATTACTTCAGGGTATCTTTCTAGAGAGACTGAAATGTATCACTGTTAGACCCCTCTATAAGAAAGACATAGAAAAGATGTCAATAACTAGTGAACTGTTGCACCTAATCATCAGTATTATTCTCAATTACTCAGAGTTTGGATTTCAGAAAAGTTGCTCAACTCAGACTGCCATTTATAATTTCACTCACCAAATTTCACAAGTGCTAAATAACAAAACAGCGGCAGTAAGTATTTTCTGTGACCTATTTAAGGCATTTGACTATGTGAATCACAACATTCTCCTGTATAAACTGAGGTTTTATGGGATTGGTGGTATAGCAAGCCAATGGATAACATCATATCTAAGTAAAAGAATGCAGAAAGTTATACCTAACAATTCAATCAATGTAAACAGAGGAGATCCTCCTAACTGGGGCGAAATCGCTTATAGGGTTCAACAAGATTCAAGCTTGTTGTTGTTGTTGTGGTCTTCAGTCCTGAGAGTGGTTTGATACAGCTCTCCATGCTACCCTATCCTGTGCAAGTTTCTTCATCTCCCAGTACCTACTGCAGCCTACATCCTTCTGAATCTGCTTAGTGTATTCATCTCTTGGTCTCCCTCTACGATTTTTACCCTCCATACTCCCCTCCAATAATAAATTTGTGATCCCTTGATGCCTCACATGTCCTACCAACCGGTCCCTTCTTCTCGTCAATTTGTGCCACAAACTCCTCTTCTCCCCAATTCTATTCAATACCTCCTCATTAGTTATGTGATCTATCCATCTAATCTTCAGCAGTCTTCTGTAGCACCACATTTTGAAAGCTTCTATTCTCTTCCTGTTCAAACTACACTCCTGGAAATTGAAATAAGAACACCGTGAATTCATTGTCCCAGGAAGGGGAAACTTTATTGACACATTCCTGCTGTCAGATACATCACATGATCACACTGACAGAATCACAGGTACATAGACACAGGCAACAGAGCATGCACAATGTCGGCACTAGTACAGTGTATATCCACCTTTCGCAGCAATGCAGGCTGCTATTCTCCCATGGAGATGATCGTAGAGATGCTGGATGTAGTCCTGTGGAACGGCTTGCCATGCCATTTCCACCTGGCGCCTCAGTTGGACCAGCGTTCGTGCTGGACGTGCAGACCGCGTGAGACGACGCTTCATCCAGTCCCAAACATGCTCAATGGGGGACAGATCCGGAGATCTTGCTGGCCAGGGTAGTTGACTTACACCTTCTAGAGCACGTTGGGTGGCACGGGATACATGCGGACGTGCATTGTCCTGTTGGAACAGCAAGTTCCCTTGCCGGTCTAGGAATGGTAGAACGATGGGTTCGATGACGGTTTGGATGTACCGTGCACTATTCAGTGTCCCCTCGACGATCACCAGTGGTGTACGGCCAGTGTAGGAGATCGCTGCCCACACCATGATGCCAGGTGTTGGCCCTGTGTGCCTCGGTCGTATGCAGTCCTGATTGTGGCGCTCACCTGCACGGCGCCAAACACGCATACGACCATCATTGGCACTAAGGCAGAAGCGACTCTCATCGCTGAAGACGAAACGTCTCCATTCGTCCCTCCATTCACGCCTGTCGCGACACCACTGGAGGCGGGCTGCACGATGTTGGGGCGTGAGCGGAAGACGGCCTAACGGTGTGCGGGACCGTAGCTCAGCTTCATGGAGACGGTTGCGAATGGTCCTCGCTGATACCCCAGGAGCAACAGTGTCCCTAATTTGCTGGGAAGTGGCGGTGCGGTCCCCTACGGCACTGCGTAGGATCCTACGGTCTTGGCGTGCATCCGTGCGTCGCTGCGGTCCGGTCCCAGGTCGACGGGCACGTGCACCTTCCGCCGACCACTGGCGACAACATCGATGTACTGTGGAGACCTCACGCCCCACGTGTTGAGCAATTCGGCGGTACGTCCACCCGGCCTCCCGCATGCCCACTATACGCCCTCGCTCAAAGTCCGTCAACTGCACATACGGTTCACGTCCACGCTGTCGCGGCATGCTACCAGTGTTAAAGACTGCGATGGAGCTCCGTATGCCACGGCAAACTGGCTGACACTGACGGCGGCGGTGCACAAATGCTGCGCAGCTAGCGCCATTCGACGGCCAACACCGCGGTTCCTGGTGTGTCCGCTGTGTCGTGCGTGTGATCATTGCTTGTACAGCCCTCTCGCAGTGTCCGGAGCAAGTATGGTGGGTCTGACACACCGGTGTCAATGTGTTCTTTTTTCCATTTCCAGGAGTGTATTTATCGTCCATGTTTCACTTCCATACATGGCTACACTCCGTACGAATACTTTCAGAAACGACTTCCGATTCAACCTTAGCTCCACTATTGTTTTTCATATATTTAAACGACTTTCTGTCTAACATTCAACAAGCAGAATTAGTTATTTCTGCTAATGACACTAGTATTGCAGTCAATCCAAAAAAACACACATCACCATAAGAAGTGGAAAATAATGCTCTTAAAATATTACTTAGTGGTTTTCTGTGAATGACCTCTCTCTCAATTTTAAAAACACACAGCACATTCATCTCTGCACATCTAGGGTTATTACACCAACAATAAGTGCAATATGTGGTGAGGAAAAGATAAGTAGAGTGAAAACATCAAAATTTTTAGGTGTCCATATTGATGAGAATTTAAACTAGCAAAAACACTTTTTGGAACTCCTACAATAATGTACTTCAGCTACATTTGCACTTCGAATCACTGCAAATCTTGGTGAGAGAAATTGGTAAGTTGACACATATCACGTATTTTCATTCAGTAATGTCGTATGGAAAAATGTTCTGGGGTAGTTTGTTGTAAATAATCCACCACATTTCAAAAGTAATAATGATGTACCTTATTACAATAGCAGACTACATAATTACAATACTCCTGTGGCCACAGGAGTGTACACATCGGCGTGTCAATATATGTACTACACTACTGCTGGAAAAAGAACTAGTGTTCGAAAACTGGTGTGAATGTTGATTTCTGTTGTGTGTTATTGGGCTCAATGCATCAATCCACTATAGGTGAGTTGTTTCCCTTTTCTTATTTTACATAGAAGGAAAAAATGACACTGATTAGCACAACAGGGGGTGCACAGTGCTACCACCGAAATTTCTGATCACTCACCAAATGATATAAAATGTCTTACAGCACAGTAAAAATTGAAAACAAATTGAAAAATTTTATCGTTCACAAGTCCTCCTATTCTACAGAAGAATTTCTAATTTGGAAATGTGTAAAAGGTGATGGTTAGGAAAATTATCAACTCACAACAGTACTTGGGGAAAAAAAAAATGGTAGATGATGAGCGTGTAGGCATATTTACATATGAATGTAAAATGGTCAGTTCCACACCATTACAATTAATTGCACAAATGATTCATGGAACATAAAACCGACTAGATGATTACAGCTTTGTAAATTATTGATGGTCAGTCAGGTTAACCACAACTTTTCCACCCACAAATTTTGATTAGTAACTACTAATAATTTTAAAAGCTTCTAAATATTCTAGTGAAATGATGTATGTCAGGGATGGCCAAGAACACGGCACATGTGCATGCATGTGTGCTGAGCTTTCACACGTGTGCGGATCGCTCCCTTCTGACGTCACACGTCCCCCACCACCACACCAGCTGACTGCAAGCGCACGAGCGGAACTACGAACATGCCGCATGCGACAGTGCATTCACGTAAAGAATACTGCCCTGCTAGCATGTGGCTCAGTTTCATATTACGACATTTGATAATATTAAACTCTGTACAACACATCATGTTGAGCAATACTGAATCTTTGTTGGCTGTTGGTACACCTACAGAAAAATAACAATAGCGCTGGGTTTGATTTTTTGATCCATTTTCATCTACAGCTGCACACTGTGCAAGAGATATTTGGATTTTTTTTTTTTTTTTGTTAAATTAACAGTTTTACAAATAATATACCTTTGTACATAATAACACACATTAATACATTAATTAATGATGAATACTTAAATAAATGTTGTTACATTATATACAGAGAGATAAAATACAAATGTTCTTCTGAATGAGACTACATTGGGTAAACACACAAAAATTTAGTTTTGTAGGTATTCATTTACTGTGTGAAAGCAGTGATCAACCAAGTATGACTTCAGTTTAGATTTGAAGTGACCAAGGTTTTGTACGTGTTTAATGGTATCTGGTAAGGCATTGTATAGTTTGATACTAGGATAAGGCTGTTTTGAAATAACTTTGTGTTGGCGCTTTGAACATGTACACCCAATTTTTGTCTTGTATCGTAGCTGTGTATTGTGTGATTTTGAGTGATGAGTGGTCTTTTTGTGTGTAAGTTTTGCTTTAAATACATTATATTTTCAAGTATATATATATATGCAAGGAAGTGGCAGGATCATCCTTTTTTTGAAACAATGGTCTACATGATTTGCGATTATCTACCCCTTCCATTATTCTTTTTTTTTTTTTAATTTTGAATGTTTTGATGGCATCTCCAGAATTTCCCCAGAACATAATCCCATACCGGAGGTGAGTGTGTACAACTGCATAATATATATACACTGAAGGGTGTTGTAGCTGGTACAATTTTTTAATGTACGCAGCACAAAACAAGAAGTACTTCATTTTTTGTTCATTTGCTCAATTTGTGCTTTCCATTTCAAGTTGTCTTGTAGGTGAAGTCCAAGAAATTTGGTACAGGCTGTTTTGGCAATTGTCTGTCTGTATAGCTCTAGATTGGGTGAAATCAGATTTTTTGTTTGTGCTGTGTGTATATCCAAAGCAGCAATTTTTTCAGTGTTTATTATTAAGTCATTGTCATCAAAGTAACATGTTAGCCTGTCAGTGGTTTCTTTTATGATTTTTACAAGAGTTTCTTCTGAGTTTCCTGTAATTAGAACACTTGTATCATCAGCAAATTGAAATATTTTATCGCTGTCATTGCTTATGCTTAGGTCATTTACATAGAGTAAGAACAGAACAGGACCCATTACTGATCCTTGTGGCACTCCATATTTAACAGTCAGTAGCTTGGAATTATATTTCATAATGACATTTTTCCTTTCTTGACCTATTTCCACATATTGTCACCTGTTTTTAAGATAAGAGCTGAGCCAGTTGTTAGCTGTTCCCTTAATGCCAAGATTTTCTAGCTTGTGTAGCAATTTGTCATGATTTATGGTGTCAAATGCCTTTGACAAATCTAAAAATATGCCCATGGTAAGTTTTTTGTTGTCTAATGCTATCAGTGCCTCTAATAGAAAGGAGTGAACTGCAGATTCGGTTTGCTCTAAATCCATGTTGAGATTCTGACAGAATGCCATTTACCTCTAAGAAGTCTGTTAGCCTCTTATTGAAAATTCTTTCTAATATTTTTGAGAAAACAGACAGAAGTGCCAGTGGTCTGTAGTTGGGAACATCATCTTTGTTTCCTTTCTTGTATAATGGCTTTACTTTTGCTATTTTCAAACATGAAGGAAAAGTTCCTGTAGCAAAAGATAGATTACATAGGTGGGTTAAGGGCTCCGTAATCAGGTATATCATCTACACCTGCACAGTGTTTCATTTTGAGACTTTTTATTGTAACCTGTACTTCTTCTACATTTGTTGGGTACAGAAACGTTGATCTGCTTGAGACTTTTTTCCCTGTTTCTGTATGTTGTTTTCTATTAGATGTTTGTTGTAGTAGTTTCTCTGTTACACTTATAAAATAGTTATTAAACGTATTAGCTACTTCCTGTGTTTTCCAAGCCAGCCTTTAATACTATATTATTAACTCTACTTTTGTAAGATTTGGTTTCTTTTTTTACAACTTGCCAGATTGCTTTGGTTCTGTTTGAAGCATTTTCTATGTATTTGTCATTGTCTCGTTCTTTGCCTCCTTTATTATTTTATTTAAGATAGATTTATATTTTTTAAAGTAACTATCAAACTCCTGAGTTGTGTTGTAGCTTCTTGCAATATTGCGAAGGTACCGTTTTCTAGCACAAGATTTCCTTATACCACTAGTAATCCACTTGTTGCTTTTAGTGATTTGTGTTGTTTTGGCTTTCAATGGAAAAGCAAGATCAAAATAATATTTAAAAATATTCATGAATGTCTGATCAGAAATATTTTCTGTACTATACACTATCTCCCATGATTCTTGTTGGAGATAATTCTGGAATATTTGTACTGAAGTATTACTGAAAGTTCTGCCCATGTGTGTAGTCTTCCTCATATAATTATAGGATGGATTAGTGTTTACACAAAAGCTTATACCCTGTGCATGATGGTCTGCCAGTCCAGCTTTTATTACAACTGATTTATATTTTGTTTTGGAGCTTCTTATTATTTGGTCTATGGTAGTGCTAGAATGATTCGTTTTACGTGTAGGGGAGTGGATTGTAATCTCCAAATTATTGGCTGTTAATATGTTCATCAGCTCAGATTTTGAATTGCTTCGCTTACTAAAATCTACATTTAGGTCTCCACAAATAAGAACTGTTTTTCGATTTGTTACTACTTTATTTAGTAAAGTATAAAGCCGAGTATTGAATTTTTTTAGGTGGGTATCTGGAGATCTATATAAACATATTACAATTAATTTGAATGCTGGAATTTCAATGCCTGATATTTCAAAATCTTTCTCAGTGTTTAGGGATTCAACATTGTCTAAGTTATTGAATTCGCTATCTTTCTTTATGTATATGCAGTTCCCTCCACGTGTAAACTTATTTCTACAAGTTTGTGCTGCTAACACACAATCTGTTATTTTCACTGTCTTTAACTCATTTTCTTTCAGCCAGTGTTCAGTTAAGCACAGTATATTAACTTATCTGGGTTCACTTGATAGTAAGTTTTCAAGCTCTCTTTCTTTATTCCTAAGTGACTGTATATTCTGATGAAGAAGAGTGACCTGGTGAGATTTTAGGTTTGTTCTGATTGTACTTGGTTGACCACTTACCTTTATTGCTGAATTTAAATTGTGTGAGAAATCTTCATTCTCATCTAGAAGCGTGAATTGGTTTTTTCCATTGGTCATATGAAAATGTCCTGATGGTGAAAAGAGGCAGTTCTCCATCTCTCTGGTGATTTTACTTGTGTGGTCGATGTTGAGGTGGTTTCTGTTTTTGTTGCAAGGACTGTTACTGGAGGTGGTGTTGATAGGTGCACTAGTTATCCTAATTTGGTCTTGAGGATTTTTGGGAATAAAAAATCTTGTACATGACATGGTCGCCTTACATTTCTTCTCACTGGTATTGCTGAAATTCCTCCTGTTGCTGGGGTGGTAGTAGTTGATTGTTGGTGTTCACTGATACATGTAAAATTAGATGTCCTTGGTGATACTTTTAAGACTGGATCTGCTGATGTTCTTTGTGGGTCTCCTGTAGGTACTGCTTCTGGTTTCCAGTGCCCAGTTCTTGTTGTTGTACCTTGAATATCTTCGGGTGTGGAACTTGGTTCTGCTGCTTTTTTTGGGTTAGATGCTTTTGTCGGTATCACAGCCTGGTTTAGTCGATTGTAGTTTTGTTTCGCTGTGTCTTCTTTGAGTGATGAAGGTGTAGTACAGTTATTTTTTGCGCCTCCTCATTTATCTTTCATAACTATCGAGTTGGATAAGTCCGTTTCTGCTTCTGATTTTTCTTGTGTTTTCACTGTCATATCTGCTGAAAGGTCTTCACATTGTATGTATGTTAGAGCTGGTATTTGCAGATTGGCACTTACTGCTAGTTGTAAATGTCTACATAATTTCTCTTTGCCTTCCATTCGCAAGTGAAGTCCATGTTTTGTATAATCGCTTCTACTGAGGAATGTATTGACGTCCACTACCGTTACATGCTCATAATTTTTTGCTGTCCTCATTGAGAATTCGTTTGCAGCATAGATTCTGTTGTTTAGTTTTGGCACATCTTATCTGTACGGAATCGTGCACAAAATAACTTTTGTGTGGATTGTCTTATGAAGAGAATCTGTTAAGGCACATTTGAAATCCTGAAATGTCTTTAGGATGTCGTTTGTCCCACCTATAATGACGACACTGTCATTTTTCGTATATTCTTTCGTCTTCCCATCTATGTTACAAACCACATCCTTTAACTGTGCGTTAGGTTTTATTACAGAAGAGATGTAGTGTTTTTGATTTTGAGAACTGGCTCAAAATGGCTTTAAGCACTATGGAACTTAACATCTGTGGTCATCAGTCCCCTAGAACTTAGAACTACTTAAACCTAACTAACCTAAGGACATCACACACATCCATGCCCGAGGCAGGATTCGAACCTGCGACCGGAGCGGTCACGCGGTTCCAGACGGAAGCACCTAGACCGCACGGCCACACCGCCCGGCGTTTTGAGAACTGTTCATAATTTTTGCACAGTGTAGACCATGACTGTCAGAAAGAATTAAAAAGCTCTGTCTCTTGTTATCACTGTGTATCATTTTTTGGGGCACTGGTCGATTGCTTTTTTTTACAGTGTTCATTTGTATTAACACTGTTGGTTTTGTCAGGGCACAAACACTTGAGTCACTCGCTGTAGTATTTTTGCTTCTGGTCCATTCATGCTGCTTTTCTTTCTCACGATTTGCAGTTTTTGTCGGTTTCGTTTTGATTGGTGCACTCAATTTCAGATAACCTAACAGTTCGGTATTTTCATTTCGAAGTTTCGCTAAATCATTCTTTAAAGTGTTAATCGCTGTTTGCATGCTTATGATACACACTTTTAAATGTTCAATTTCTGTTACACATTTGTTACATGGAATATTTTCACTTTCAACGGCTGTATTTCCGCCTGGCAGAACATTGCGCACATCACACTAGTGAGCCATTTTATTTGACTTCATATACGTACCAGTAGTTCACTATTTCTAGACCGAATTTCCAGACACTTGAGTTATAATACCAAGCACAATGCATTTACGACTGCAGTATTCACTGATTTTTACATATGTCCTACATTTTTCGTTCAATTTACATTTATATTTGTAGAGCTAACACACTTGCAGTTTACACTTTCCGCCATCTTATCATCTCACTGCATTACACCAACAATATCGTGCTTCTCACATCGTCACTCGTAAAATTCTTACAACATTTAAGCTGAGATATAGAAACGGACGTAAAAGTAGTCTACAGCATGCAGTTTGATGTGGAATAAGTGATTCCAACTACATGTGAAACAAGCACATTTTATTATCTGGAACTACTGTACAGAATTTGCAGTAACTACAATTCTCAACAAAACATATTTCAAATACAACAAAATTATCACCATTAATTTAATTATTTTTGGTTCGCTGTAGACATAATAAAGTTCATATCCGGCACACGGATAAACGTAGACAGTTTCTCGTATTTTCGTCACTCAGATTGCCACGTAATAGTGACATTTAGTTTCATAATCGAAAAAAACCTTTCGCACATGTATGTCAATCCAGATATTGATATAACTTTTGCAGCCTCATTGTGGAGACGGGGAAACTATTCCCGAGGAAAACCTTCATAAAAAAATTTTGTCCTTTAAATGGGAATTACACTGCAGATCGATCAATTCCATTTGCAAATGCACTGGGGCACTTTCAACTGAAACGGCAAAGGGTCTAGAAAATAGTTCAAGAACAGATGTCAGACTGCAGTGTCCTGAAAACATTTACAAAATTATGCCTGTAGTTCCTCCAACGCAGAAACGAATTCGTCAGAAGTTGCGTTTTCTCTGACTTTAGAGACCGTAGGTAAATGGGCGGTATTCTTTGTCATGAGTTGTTCCTTCCACAATGCGAGTTTCTTATTAAATGCATCCACTTTTTTCATCAGATCAGAAATAAGCTCCTTCTCACATTGCAAAGGCGTTCAAGTGTGCAGTCAGATCAACTGAAAAGGAGAGGTCTGCAATCCATTTTGGATCTTCTAATTTTGACTCTGCCTTTCCTTTTTTCCTCCAGGAGCTCAACAATAGCGAGTCTTAAAATTGAAAAATCTCTCGAGGCATGACTCTTGACTTAACCAACGTATTTCCCAGTGGTAAATAACATCTCCCTACTCTTCGTTCAGTTTCATGAGGAACTGTTGAAACTGACGGTGTACTAAGCCATCCGACTTCAAAAAATTTACTATTGTGACTACCAACTTCATCACGTGCTTCAAATTTGCATATTTAGCACAAAGAGCTTCTTGGTGTTCATAACAATGATTCTGTACAAATCTTACGTCAATCGTCCTAGTTTTTTATGCAAAAATGTTACAAGCCTATTTTGAGCCCTCGAATTGCTGGCGGCGCTCCATCCATGGTGACTGAAACTAACATTTTCCAGTTCAGGTCAACGGCTTCAACTGCCTCTTCAACTGCTTTTAGTAAGTCGGTACCCCCCGTTGTGTCTTTCATTGGTACTAAATCTAACAGTTCTTCCGTCATGTGCAAATTTGTGTCGACTCCATGAACATAAATCGCTAGTTGTTCTGTGTCCGAAATGTCGGTTAACTCGTCCAAAGCAATAAACTTGCAGGCACTATCAATTAACTGCCTGCAGACATCCGCTATTGTCTGTCTGGAAAGACTAATTTCACTAAACTTCTTTACTTCCAGTGGCATCAAGAGTTCCACCACATCAGCAATACACTTCTTGAGGAAAACACCACCACCGAAAGGCTTATTCGCTCTTGCAATTTTGAGCGCTATTTTGTAGTTTGCTCTTAAAGACAGGTTTGGTTGCACGCTAAAAAAAATAAACAAAAATTGAGTGAACTCTAAATTCGAATTCTAACGACAAATATGTACCAATACAAACATCAGAAACACAAAGATTTGTAAGGGGTACACATGTTCGGTCCGTCTCGCTGCATAACACTACGTCTTCTTAATTCCGCCAACTTGTTTGGTCTATTAGCCCCAACTAAATCATTAAGTTCTTTGTGTGCGGTGTTATAATGCCGTTCTGTTGCAAATTTTCAGTGCCCGGCGAGTATGCGACTGCATAATAGACACTGAGAATTTTCATCTTCTCTTCGAAAAAATATTGCAATTCCCATTCAGCTCTTAAGGTTCGTGGTGTTATGTCACTACCTCGCCTCTTTGTGAGTGTGTGTTCCATTGCAACAACCACTGTTCAGTACTTATAAACTTCCTACGAATCGATAACAAATAGCGAGGAATAAATATGGCTGCCACTACAAATCAACTAACGCACCCTACGCCAGATGAAAAGATGTCACATCGCACAGCTAGTCTAATGTCGCGCCATGCTGAGCAGTGCCGCGTAAGACCGAGGAAAGCCGAGAAGTGGCGAGGCGGATTGATCCCTGGACAGCATATCTGTACACGCGTGCAGTTTGGCATGCCGTGGCCGTCCCTGATGTATATGATGTGTCTGAACTTCCTCCGCCTAACCACAGAAGTCTGGCTATATGAATAGAATACACAAGAAACCTTCAGTAACTGATGTACATTATTTTGTGTTGTACATGATTTCTGTGGAATTATGACAAAAGCGATTATCAAAATGGAAAAGAGGTATTTACAACAATAGAGGCAAGCTATGTAGAAAATGGATGGGTGATTTTTTTCTTGTTTTCTTTTATTTCTTTACTGTTGTTGGTTTTCCTTCTTACTTGCACTGTAATAAAAATGCGTTGACTTCTGAATTTTGTCAGCCATAAACTGTACTCAGTCTGGATACTCATTAAACTATTACATCTGAATTAATCTTCATATCATAGATAAGGCATGCAATAATTTGGTACTGGAAGGCCTTGGGCAAACTTTTAACCATGGAAAAATCAGGCATATATATATATATATATATATATATATATATATATATACAGAAGAGATACTGTTAAAGTCATGGTGCTTTGTTTCCAATATGTAAAGTGCTTTATTTCCAATATGTAAACATTCAAGTATTACATACAATATGTTGCTGTTTAATGCACCAAGCTTGAAAGTTCACTCACCTATTTTTTAAATTAAACTCAGCAGTTAGGCTGGAAGTTACAACATTTCTTCTGAAAAGCAACACTATCTGCATAAAATAAACAAAAAGAGTATACAAAGAGACGTATTGCATTTGAAAGGCACACAGAATGGCTGAAAATTTTTTGTAGATATAACAGTATGCAAAACTCACTACAGATTTTTGCATACTCTGTGACTGCTCATAATTTGTTTGCATTTTACCGAGCACACACTACAACCATAGGGCTGAGTCACTGAGCACAATGAAATCTGTATACATAATTAAATGCCCTTCACTTATTCAGACAACACTTAAAATGGCTGCTTCTCCTCCTGAACCAGTACAGCTGCAAAAGCTTCATTCACTGCCATCTCTAGACAATTGTACAGGGTTCTCTCATACTTTATCATCTTTGTGTCATGCCAGTGATACATCGATATTTTGGACAAGGAACAACACTACCTAAAAATATTATCTGCAAACAAGCAGCACACAATATAATTTTTGGCAATGTTCTAATTAATTCATTCCAAAGTATTTGTATAGGAAATTTTCGGTCAGTTTTCATTAGTTGTTCTCTATAGGTGTGAGTAGTGAGAGGACTTTTATCTTCAAATTATAAAGTTCTTGTAATAAAAAAAAGTTTGAGGTGGGCATATTTTGGCTTAATAAATAGAAGACAATGATTGTCAACTAAATATAAGCATCAATGAGTATGATATCAATCATTATAATAATTAGGCATGTAATATTATAATATGGATGGCTTCTGATTTATTGTAAACAGGTAACATGACAACTACAAATTTCCTTAAAAATAAACCTTTATTTTGTAACAATATGTATAAAAATATCTTGAGTTTAGGAAAAAATGCCATTTTAAACGCTATGGTGTTATACCAGAGATTTTTTTATGGCTAAAATACACACAATTTCTTACAAAAGTAGCAAGGTGTTCTTTTTTGTTTTGCAGCTCCCCATTTGCCAGAGGGATGAGACAGGGGTAGGGGGGAGGGGGGTGGAGGAGAGAAGAGGAGCCAGGTGATGGCAGAGGGAAGGTCTGGGTGATAAATCATTACACTGTAGAAAATACTGCAACTAGCCAAAGGTTTTCTGAAATGATTTTATTACACCATTACAAGTTTCAGGCCTGAGCCCATCATCAGACAATAGCGTTGACTTCTTGCAAGTTTTACATGTGTGTCTTCCTGCAAAGCACTCCTTTACAGCCAGCTGCTGTGGCCTAGCAGTTCTAGGCGCTTCAGTCCGGAACCATGCTGCTGCTACGGTCGCAGGTTCGAATCTTGCCTTGGGCATGGATGTGTGTGACGTCCTTAGGTTAGTTAGGTTTAAGTAGTTCTAAGTCTAGGGAACTGATGACCTCAGATGTTAAGTCTGATAGTGGTTAGAGCCATTTAAACCCTACTTTACATATAAAAAGACAGAGGTTTTGTCTTCTTTTACAATCCATACTGAGTCATGAACAGAACAAAATGATAAATCATTATGTGAAAGAACTTCTTCATTAAGCTCAACCCCTGTAATGGTAATTACATCTCTTGTTTTACACTTCCTTCAGCACAAAAAGGTACAAACTTCAATCAATGTCATGCAATTAAACTTTAGGAGAATGAGAACAAAAATAAAAAAGAGAGACATTTGTTAAGCACTGTGGAAGGAAGAAGAAATACCAAAAGCTGGGCAACCACAATAGTGAGGATGCTCAGAGACCACAGATTAATAACGACATACCATGGCCACACCGTCACTGCCCCCACATGACATGGGCGAAAACCATCACCTGTGATGAGATCTCTATAATGAAAATCGAAGTTGCACAATTAGCAGAAATAACAGCGAGGTTGCTTTTATAAAAGCTACAGCCACCATCCCAGTATGAAACCCATATCTTTTGGGAGCATACAATTTCCTTTCATTAGCAGGCACACAGAAAAATACAGCACATGAAGTTCTTCATGTGGATCCAGAAGCCAATCAAAAAAATCATTCACAGTTTTAGTGGAAATAGTATCAAGCATCATGCCGATCACCATAGCTGGATTAAAATGAAGGTAGAAGTGTCCTCTCATGTCCAAGTTAACTGAAGTGTGTGTGTGTGTGTGTGTGTGTGTGTGTGTGTGTGTGTGTGTGTGTGAGAGAGAGAGAGAGAGAGAGAGAGAGAGAGAGAGAGAGAGAGAGAAAAGAACTATGGTTTAGAAATCTTTCTGCAGGTGATATCCTAGATAACTCGTAGCGACATCTGTCAGGCATTGTGTGCAAAATGCAGGATTTGCTGAACAGAGCAGCACTCCCAGTTAAAAGATGGGGTAGTATAAAAAGTGGATGGCTTTTAGAGTATAGAGACACAATAGAATGTGCATGAGATAGCATTACTACATAAGAGTTCAGCATATCAAATTAAAGATACCGTCAAGATGAAGGCGATCAGCCCATGATGAAGCTCATAGCACAATTAGTTTAGCAGCTAGAAAGTGATGAATATATACAAGTTAATACAAAGTACAAAAATTAATAACTTTCATTGTATTAACTGCACAGAACTGCAAGATGGGTCAAAAGAAGTGTAATTCAATGTAGAAAACTGATCTACTATCAAAAATTATGAATTAATATTTACTATGATATTATTAGACATTTTTCATATTTTACCAGCAATTTCAATAAAAAAATATCATAAATGCTAATTACAAGTAAAAGAAAGAAAACAAATGTATCATGACAGAGTAGATCTAAAGACAAGCTGGGTGAGATGCAGTGACAAATGATGCACCTGTCTGATTTTAAGGAGGAGGAGGAAAGAAAGAAAAAGTCTTAAGCTGAATCAAAAAATGTGATCACAATTTTAATCACCCACAGCTCAGCACATACTTCCAATAACACCCGCCACATAAACGATTCTTTACCCTTCCTCAGCACATGAGAATATAACAACTTTATGCTGCAAAGAATGATTTCAATACTTTAAAGACTACAGAATAAATAATAGTTACAGAGAATTTATAAGCACATAACAAGACGCTTACTGGAAAGATTCATCATATTATTTAACATCTATGTAAACTGAAAAACTTTTACATGGTGAAGTGAAATGTAATTTTGATAGCACTGAGAAACAGTCATCAACTCAGGGTGACTGACATTCATGCCAGTGAGTGTTGTGATGCACTATGGGGAAATAAGACATGCTAGGAGATGATTGGTTATTGGAGTTATAGAAATTCTGTTAGTTTGTGCAACTTAAAAATATTCACGTTTGTGTTAGACCTAGAAAGATGTCGCACAGTCATCGGACTTCAGTCATTCAAGGTCATGGGGGAGTTTGATTTGGTATGGACAGCTTTTCTCTTTTATGACTCAAAGTTTGGACATCGAACATTTCATTTCAAATAATGTGGGAGTACAGCAGAAAACTGGACATTCATGTACTGATTAGTAGCCATACAAATTATAAGTGACTGGCAATGCATTAATCTATTTGAAGATTTAAGTTCAATGAATTTTGATAAACTTTTTCACTCAAAAGAAGATTCCTGTCACTTTATTTTGTTAAAAAAAAAAGCATTCCTGTTCCAAGACTTGATGACTTTTTTAGATTTTGGTGGGCATGTATGTAGAAGTGAGCACCTCCTCTGCGGGCCCCATAAATATTAGGTCAATAAACAGTTATTTTTTGAAGTCCCATTTCATGGGCAGTATTTTAAGCCATATGAACAATTTCGTGCTCTAACCCGCATTACTTAACAGTACTTTAAGAGATGAAGTAATGAAGTTATGTCATATTGCTGATTGTTACCGACATGTGACATAAAAATATAAGCCTAATTTCTAGTCTTCAGATCTGAAAGTCACAGAAGCCATTAAATTAAGGCATTTGGTACATTCCAGCTGCACCCTACCTCAAAGAGCAAATAAAATAATACTGTGAATAGCTGACCAACATCTTTTCATATTTGTATGAAGAGTAATCCACCTTAGATTGCTGAAAAGCATCATGTTGTCAAGCAATGTTTTAATTTATGACATACCTGCAGCATTGAGGCTTAAGAGAGAGAGATACTGGAATAACAGAATCAAGGCACATAGACGGTTAGTCTTTGCACTGGAAAAATTGGAAATAACACTCACTCTTGGGCTATTTCATTTGCTCCTCACAGCCTAAATGTATCTCAAATTATACCATACAGTAATACAGAAAATATGCAGTTGGAGATAGCAAAGTTTCTTCTTGTTGCTGAAAATCATCCACTACTGATATGACAAACTGGAACAAAACACTTCAAATGATTCTCAATTGAGACAGATTTAGTAGGATGTAGCCTAACACAATACTTATTTTAAAGGTGGGTATTTTTGTTTTTTAAATAATTCTTATTACGTTCAGAAAAAAGATACCCATCATACGATATTATCATTTTGGAATGATGTCACTTGCACCTCTCGTATCGAAACAGATAAGGGAAACGAAAGCAAAGTAATATTTTCTTTATCTCAAATGCTTGAGAATTTGCAGTGCTGCTGAGACTGGAAAATTCATTATGGTGCATAGTTTAACAGTACTTAGATACCTGTATGAAACAGTCTCCCCACCCCATATGCGCATACCACAGACGAAGAGGGGTAGCAAACTGTTTTTAACAAAATTGAATACACAACCTAAATTAGAAACAAATGACAGAACAATTTTCAGCACAAATATGCCAAGCAAAAAAAGCCCATGCACTCATTTTCATTCTACATGTGTAAATATACATAATCTTAAAGAACTGGTGTCCAGCAGATCCATTCAGTAAAAGTCAAGGTGATGAAAAAGCAGTACCTAATAGCTATGTGAATTAGAATCTATCAATCTGCCCATCACCAGCAGACTGAATTCACTTCTTGATGCGGATTACCACTACCAGCTATGATGTGAGGGTTTTTGAACTTTTATTATATAGTGAAAAACATGGGATAAATTTGCTGTCTGGCAAAAATGCTGCATCTGGGCTAAGTAATATGAATACCTTGGTTAACAATATTATGCAAAGGATAGACTGCTACTGACCATAAAAAGCTGTGCCTGTCTGCAACTCAATGTGTAATATTTAGAGTGAGTAGCAGTCTGACCTTTTCATAATACTGTTGATATTTCAACCTTCACTTTCCATTGTTACATACCTCAGTTACAAATTTACATTTCTTGTGGTTCCTTTTTTTCTTTTTCCAGAAAAGCATAAAGGCTTTTATTGAATAGATATAACTTCTCAAATAAGCACCTTCAGAAAATAACAATACTCCCTTTCGGACATTTAGTTCCACTCGGCCTACTCGGCCCACTCGGAGATGTTTAATCATACACCTGAATCACATGCTGCCACTCCTGTACTGGCCACATACCATTCTCCCTAACATTTGGAGGGCTGCTCTTCCAGTCCCAATGAACTACAGGAATGCGCCAGTTCTTACCATAGTTGGCTTCAATATATGTTTCTGTTTCACAAGGTACACGAACTTTAAGTTCCAGAAATTCTGTCCAGCAGAGAGTAAATCGTGGAAAAATATATCTGAAACACAAAACAAGATTTCATTTATTCTTTTACTGAGTGATGGGCCAAAATTTCATGACCTTTGCAGTATCTACGTATCTGTAAAAGCACATCACTGACATCATATGAATTGGAAGAAAAGGGAAATGGGTTACACTTAATATTCCTTTGACTTTAAGGTCATTAGAGAACAACAAGAAACCCCTTGAGTGGGAGGTCGGAAGTTCAATCTTTAGTACAGCTCATTTGAAAGTCTTGTGTTAATAATTATAACCGGAAAAATGTTAGCTGCTAATGACTCACCATTCACATCAAGAGAGTGACAGAAAAAGAGTGTCTGGGAGATGCAGATATCAACATTCTATGTGATGTATGTATTACACTTCACAAAATAGATATCACTGACCATCCAGAAATGTTCAAAATTAACAATTAACTTGCACCACGAACACCAAATGAAAAATGATGCATCAGAGTGATCAAAAATATTCACACCATAAAGACTGAAAGTGAAATACATGGGATTTACAAACCTTACAGGACATTCAGCTAAGTATCCACCCTTAAAGAATGCTTACTGGTATGATGGGATGCAACCAAATGTGAAACAGTTTGCTGTGGAGCTTAACATGAAACCAGCTATCTATTAAGGCATGGTGCGTATACTGTGATAATATATTTTACAGGCATGAAAAAAAAATAACACGCAGAAGCTGAATTTGTCCAGTGGTTCCAGGTGGTATGAACTGCAATGTCACACTCTTTCAGGAGGGATAGTTTGTTCTAAAGGAGTACGATTTTTACACACAGATCAGGAAACAGCCAAAAGCAGGTATTTTTGCCAGCTATTGGTCAAAAGCAGTGCTCATACCATAGCTGCAGTCCTCTTACGGCCATTTCCCACTCTTGCTTGCTGTCACATGCCCTATTTCCCCTGTAAGATACTGCACGAGAAAAAAATCGTAGAGGATAGAGCACCTCTAATTTATTACAACACAATAAAAAGCTTTTCAGCCAATTTACCATTGAGATTAACAGTTGGCATAATTGTATACTAACGTGTTAAGGTATTGATGTTAGTTGATCTTCATACAACTCTCTTGGTACCTCTAATTTCCAGGTTCCTTTCATATGCATTTCCTCATCAAATCCCAATTGGTCGGAGTTGAAAACAAATTCCTTACTGAATGATGGGATAAGTTTGTTCATCTCATATACAAATTTTGGGGCCAATCCTGTAGTTTGCTCTATGTCAAATTGATGCATTGTTCGAAATGTCAGTATTTTATGTCTTCCAATTCTGTAGTGCTTTTTGAAGTTAAGCACCCATCCATTGCTTCCCTTGGAATCACTGTAATCTATGTTGCACTCAATTTGATGTGCATAATGCATTAGGTTACTATGATGCACATCCTCTAAAATGTATCGAGCATCCCTGAAATGTGCAGAAACCATTTTTGCCACAAGTGCGCCTTGTCCACCTTTGACTATCTGTAGTTTTTCTTATGCACTAGTGGCCACATTGCTGTGGACATAATCGAAATTTGTTCACAATTGTTCTTCTTTTTTACAATGCTGGGAACAATCTTCAATGTATGTAATTACATTTAGTGCCCACTCCTTGGACAGCGATTGTCCTTTACTATGTTTCACTGGAGACAGAATTTGTGGCTCTCTGTCTGGCAAGGATTATGAATTACACAGCTAGACACCTGCTTCAATATCACTTTCACTTGTTATGCAAGTATCATCACCATCATCATCGTTGAACTCCTCATGTACATCGTCCGCACAGTCGAGCGTATACGACATCAAACATTTCACCGACTCACCTTGCAGAAACACTAATATTTCATCTGCTACTTCTTTCTCACTCTGCGAAATACCTTGGGTTCCTTTCTATTGAAATGTCAATTTTGTCAACTATTGTTGTAGATATAATACAATGTTTGCCTTGTTTATTGTTGTCATTGCTCTGCTTTGTATCATCTCCACTAGTACTGTAGCACTCTTGTGAGTTAATCTTTGACTAAGAATATCAACTAAGCTCCAAGCCTCATGCTGTGCTCGGCATTGCATACCTCCAGTTCTGCCTCCTGTTGACAGTAGCAGCCAACAGTGTGGTTGCATGGTAGACAATACGTAGGGCCTCGCACTCAAGGGGTTGTCTGTGAGAGCAAGTGCAGGGGAAAATGGTGTGAAAGGAACTTTGCCATATTCTCACTGAAGAAACCACCATGATATTCACTGTAATGCATTTAGCCATATCAATGGAATGATACTCTGTAAATAGAGGCTTTAAAAGTTAGTGTAACACAATAGGTGACTTGTTAGTCATTAATTAAAAAATTAGTGAAGACAACAATGAGTATTTGTCATCAATTTGTCAACAAGAAAATAAAACTAAGAAAGTAATTAAACAGGTGGAAAAGCAAGGAGGCATGAAACTCACAAATAGCCACCAACAGAAAATTTATTTTAACTGCTTAACTCACTTGAACTTCTTTCCAGTTTTTGCTTGTGTCCCACCATTCCAAACCCAATACTCTTCCTCGTAGAAAAAGAAAATATCTAATTTGATATCTCCAGTTTTAAATGATATTTCAAGACTGTCATTAATCTTTCCAAACCAATGCTTGAGAGTAAAACCGTGGGACAGAAACTCTGTTACAATCTTTTCATTGTAATCTGTGATAAATATTCCAATATCCACATCCCTGCCATAAGGTATTATGTCACATTGTCGTAGGTAGCCTGAAAAATTACAGTCAGCTGTAATAATAAAACAAAAAGGAGGAACTCAACAGTCTTAATTTAAAAAAAAGAGTAATTTGGTACATCTAATGTGTTAACTTCACTGCAAGGTTAGCTCTAATACACCAACATATGCCTACTTCCCCTCTACCACTGTGTGTGTGTGTGTGTGTGTGTGTGTGTGTGTGTGTGTGTGTGTGTGTGTAAGAGGGTGAGATTAAAAAACATACATATGTTACTAAATGGACACACTGAATGCTTGCTGTATATGAAACACGCATTATTGTTTAATGACACTTCTCTAACACCATTTCCTAGCTGCAATACACTGAAAAAACACAAATATTTTCAAATATATAGGTTGACTTTGAAGAAAACTTTGCATAGCCATCTTTTTGAGTACAGTCAATGAGTTGATATGTGTGGACTATGAGCAGAATGGTTGATGATTTGACTAAAAACTGGTGGCGGCTGGGAGAAAGCCTTCCTTGCTTTCCCATAACGTGCTCAGAAATCCGAAGTAGAAGGAACACAGGCAGAAATAATGCAAAGTGTAGTAATTGGTACTGGGATAAAAGTAAAGCAAATCAAGCAAAAATCGAACAATAACAATAATCTCTTCTGCTTTGTTTTTAAAATTCTTGCCTTTCACTTAGATTCAGTAAACCTTCTGGAAGGCCTAGGTAGTTTTGTAAACTCTTCTGAGTGGTGTGCTTGTTTCCAAGCTATTCTGAAGACTTTCGTACCGGTGCATCAGCAGCATGGTGAATTATATTACTTTCAGGCACTTGTCATTCTACTAGTTGCACCCAGATCCCTGGAGTGCAACATTTATGATGGTAGAACATACTAAGAGATCTATGACACAGAATGATTAGTGGCAGCACTGAGGTTTGTGCTCTCAAGTACGTCTAGCATGTATAGAAGTTTTAAAACTTATGAAAAATTTTGAACTGAGAGCAGGCTGAAGAGAATAAAACACCACATAACGTACATTTACATCCGCACAAAGTCAGGATAGGCAGAGCAGCTGCACAATGAGTTTAGTGAGAGTCTCTTCACGTAATGTGTCATTAGGGGCAAGTGCAGGTAATGTTTATATAGTATGTACACTATTATAGTGACTGTTTGGAAGCCAGTGGTGAAGATGAGAAGAAAGGTGCTTTACGTGTCTCTAAGAAGGGTGACTATATATTCTTTAGTTCTCACCTCCATTGAGATCATTCTTTCGGTGGAAATTGTAATGTTTTACGATAGAATGTAGTAAACCGATATGAATTGAGACACCGACTGTGAAGGTGTTGTCAATTTAGAAATTTGCTAAATTTAAAAATATTCACTAGACAACAGTTCCATAAACCAAAACCAGTGAAAATAAATAACAATCTAAGTGAAGGAAAAAATGCTGCATTCACTCAAAAGTATTATTTTTCTTTCTTTTCAGTTTTGTCAAGGTGAAGAACTTATTGTGGGCAAAATAGCGACAGGATGATTTCCTTAGGGAAACTGCATAACCCATAGTTTTAACAAAAATAGCCATCATATGGTCAGGTGGTTTTGGTCTGTATTTGTTAGCTTCTTGAGTTCATACTGCTGCATATAGCTTTTATAAGTTTTCTGGGGTGAGAAATGCAGGTTTTGAGGAAAGTACACATCTGAAATTTCACTACCAAAGTCAGGGTGTGCATCGGCACTTTTTACCTACTGTGTTAGACATCACTGTTTCACGCTTCCTGAATTGCAAATTTAGATCCTCGGTAAATGAGGTACAAATAGTGATGTTTGCACGGGTTCAATTTTTTTTTTTTGCTTTAGTATAAGTATCATTTTTTAAGGTATACTGAACATGAAAAAAAATCGTAAGGGGTTGAGCACCTCCAACTTTTAGCAGCACAATAAATAGCTTTCTGGCCAATCAACAATTGACATAATGTGTTAAGCCATTGATCTTCAGACAACTCTCTTGGTACCTCTAACTTCCAGGTTCCTTTCATATGCATTTCCTCTTAAAATCCCAACTGGTCGGAGTTGAAAGCAAATTCCTTACTGAATCATTGGATAAGTTTGTTTATCTCATATACAAATTTTTGGGCCAAACCTGCAGATTGTTGTGCATCGTCAAGTTGATGCTTTCTTTGAAATTTCAGTATCTTATGTCTTCCCATTCTGCAGCACTGTTTGAAGTTAAGCAACCATCAACTGCTTCCCTTGAAATCACTGTAATCAATGTTGCACTCGATTTGATGTGAAGAATCTAGTTTTTGACACAAGTGTGCCTTGTCCACCTTTGAATATCTGTAGTTTTTCTTATGCACTACTGGCCATATTTCTGCAGACATATACAAAATCTGTTCATAATTGTGTGGTTTTTTTTTTTTTTTTTTTTTTCCCTCCTACTAAGCTGCGAATGATCTTCCATGTACGTAAATATGTTTACTACCTGCTCCTTGGACAATGACTGTCCTTTATTACGTTTCACTGGAGACAGGATTTGTAGCTCCCTGTTTGACAAGGATGATGAATTACATGGCTAGACACCTGTTTCAATATCACTTTCACTTGTTACACAAGTATCGTCATCACTGTACTCCTCATGTACACTGTCTGCACAGTCGAACCGTATATGACCCCACAAATTTCACTGACTAATCTTGCTCACACCTTGCATCTTGTACACTGGAGATGAACAAGTACCAACATTGGGCAGTTTCACTGCATTGGTCTCTCTTTTACATAACTGTTGTATATGTGGAAGATGGGCCACATCTGAAGCAGCACATCCCAGTTGGAATTTATGACTTCACTTTGAGGCTAATATATCCCATTGTTATATGATCCAGCAGCACTGTTTCAGTGAATTTAAAAATAAATGCTGCTGTTTTAACCAATTCATCACTTATGCTATTCGTAAGATTTTGGATATCGACCAACTGTCCTTTTGTCCATTCACCTTTTAATTCTTCTTCTAGTAGTCCGTGATGGCTTACATGATAAGACCCATGCTATAGTAGAGGGGATTATGAAGCTTTTCCTGTAGGATACTTTCCAAGTTATTTTACTGCTTGGAGTTTGCCAGCCTATAGGGAAATGGTTATTTATATCAGTTAAGACTCATTTCTTAAACATTTCACAGATTTTAATGTACCAGCTTTTCCACCATAAGACCTTTAGCGTGTCAAAGTGTGACATTTTCAAGGCTGTTTCTATTCAACAACTACCCTATCCATAAAGTGCTTATCACAATTTGAGGCTGAGGTTTTTGTTTTTTATAAACGATGTACGATCTTCCTAATTTGAGCATTACACAGTAGTGTGAAAAAGTACTGGTTTGGTCACACAATAGCAAGATCTATAGTGCCAGTACTAAAATTTTATGAAGGATTGTGGATAAAAATGACAGAATTATAAAATGCAACAAGAATTAATATACAATTTACCTTTATCTGGGCCCACAGCATGATATAAAAGTCTTGTAATAATACATAAGTCGGTTGCTTCACTTGTATTTCTTTGCTGCAATAAGCCTATTTCACTACAACTGCCATTGTCAAGCTGAGATGGCAGATATGTGTGCATGAGGTGTGCTTGCTTCTGTGAATGTTTGTGTGTGTGTGTGTGTGTGTGTGTGTGTGTGTGTGTGTGTGTGTGTGTGTGTGTGTTCTGAGGGAGGCTTTGGCCAAAAGCTACATGTGTAACAATCTTTTCATTGTGCCTGTCTGCAGCTCAACATGTCTACTTCATGGTGTGTAGCGATCTATTCTTTTTCTTATATTGGTATTATATTGTTCAGGTACACAGAATTTTATCATCATTTGCTTAAAATTTTGTAGTTACATGTTATGGCTATATGCTGTGTGTATTACATCCAGTTATTCTTGGTTTTACTTATGGTCAACATATAACTGTGAGTTAAAAAAAAAAGCAGAAAGCCTGGAATTAACGGAACATAAGTGTGACTTGTGCTTTAAACCTTCATTTAATTGTTTTTTGTTTCTTTTTTGTCAGAATTCATGATAAAAGTTCAACAAAACATGACAACCTATTGTTTCATGATTGAGTAGCAGAAAAATGAACTATTATGTAGGTTTTACTAGCAAGTAAAGTTAAATCTTTTACTTTGTGAAAAATCTGTAAATTTTTAGGGCTGTTCCAGGTTCCCACATTCAGTGAGGCATTTTCAGTAAATATCTGTTGTCTCTGGAGTCTTTTCCTAGTTAGTAAGGAACAGCACAGCCACCAGTTTCTATACATAGCTTTACTTGGAGGTACACGTTTCGATTTTCCATCATCTTCAGGCTCCTTACTGCCAGTACATTTGTTTCTCTATGCATCTTGGCATTCGGCCAAAGTTCTGTGGTTGGAAAATAGTATCTTGTATCCTGTTCGGCATTTTTATCATGAACCAGCATATTTCAGTGATGATACAGCACTCCACTTCTTGCTGAAAGGCACAGTGAGTAATCCAAAAGGTACCAATATCATAAATGTGAAGGTAACTCTCTCTGTCTGCCACCTCCTCATGGCAGAAACACTGAATCGAATTTGATGAAGCATGGTATGGAGATAGCTTGAACCTTGACGAAGAATATAAACTACAGCAGAGTCCCGTTAATCCGAACCCCGGTAATCCGAATGTTCGGTTAATCTGAACATGAAAAATGTTAGGCATAACAATGAAAGAAAAGCTGTCAAACTTACTAAAATACAGCGGATATTTTATCCCTACTTTTTAGATGACAAAAACTATTTTTTTTGGCGTAATGAAGACAGTCTGTTATATGACGCTTAGTTGCGCCACCGTCTCATAAACATAAAATCAGCATGTGTAGCAGTGGGCTGTTGCTCCAAATAACGTAGCATGAGGTCAAGGGCTTCTGCTGCATCACTGTGTGGCACCAGCTCTCCTCTGTCTCTTTCAGGCTCATTGTCACTTCCGTCACAGCAGTCCACTTCTTCCTGGTCTTGACTCACAGCAGCAACTAAATCAGCGTCAGTAAGGTTCTCCACACATGCCCCATCCACTGCCATCCATTCGTTTATGTCTCCTTCACTAGCTTCTTCACATCCTGGGATTGTCTGTATCATTTGTAATAGATTTTACTCTTCATTTTCAACTAGGTTGTCCTGAAATTCAAGGGATGTCCACAGTTTTCTCCACGATTTTCTCAGAGTATTTTCTGAAACATTCTGCAATGCCTCAGCGGCCCAATAAACAACATCCTTCACTTTTTTTTGTCCACTAAAGGAATGCTTCCATCATGGATCAGCATTCTTAAAAATTGTTTTCTGTAAATCAGTTTTAATGTTTGTAGTACGGCCTTGTCCATCGGCTGTAAAAGTGGTGTAACATTCGGTGGCAAAAACTTCCCCACAATTTCTCCATTACATATTTCCTCAGTGCTGGGGTGAGAAGGCGCATTATCAATCAAAAGGACTGGATGGGGAGACAAATGATTTTCCTTAGAAAACTGTCAAACAGAGGGAACAAACTGGCCGTGAAACCATTCTCTGAACAGCTTACCATCCAACCATGCTTTTTTTTGGTTGCAATAATATACGGGCAGGAACTTCACATTCCAGTTTAAAAGCTCTGGGCCTAGCGGATTTGCCGATCAGCATTAAAGGCAGCTTGTGATTACCAGCAGCTTTGCTGCATGCTAATAAAGTCACATGATCTTTGCACATTTTACAACCAGAAGCATGGTCTTCTGCTCTTGATGCCAAGCTTTTTGTTGGCAATGCCGCAAAATTAAGGCCAGTCTCGTCAGCATTATAAATTTGTTGGGGAGAATACCTTCCTTCTATTATCATTTTTTCAGACTCACACAATTATTCCTTCACTGCATCACGGTCAGAAGAAAGCTTTTCTCCAGTAATTGTTAGCTGACGGATTCCATGACTTTTTTGAATCTGTCCAACCAACCCATACTCGCACTAAAAGACTCATCACCATTCATTAACTTGTTCAGGTAAACACCCTTCTCCTGAACCAGTGCTTCACTCAAAGGAGTTCCCCTCTCTCTTTCTTGCGTAAACTGAAGGAAAAGAGCTTCATCCATTTTATTGTACTGGGACTGTTTCACAGACTGCCAAATTTCGAGTGTTTTTCCGGAAGACGTTGCACAGGACTGTTCAAGCTTCTCTCAGTTCTTCTTCCAATCACAAATGGTTGCTTTACCAACACCCAGTTCCACTGCCAGTTTAGATACATTCTCACCACTGTCTATTTGCTTCAAAGCGTTCAGTTTTTCTTTGAGAGATAAAGTCGTACGTTTCCGTTTACTCATGACGAAAATACGTACACCACTACACCTGAACGAATAGAATACAACTGTTACGCATGCCAGCAATCGATAACTAACATAACCAAGCACTTTGCAAGCCAACTGGCAGTGCACTGACCTCAGCCACTACAAAGGTCTCAACAATGCACAACAACAAGGGCACGAAGTGGGAGTAAGCCATTGTTCCCACACTTGTTTCCATTTGTTACCATGGTGTATCTACTTATCTGTTTGGTATACTTAATTCTAGAAACTCATCATCGTAATTCTGGCTAATCCAAACAAATCGGTAATCTGAACAAGATCCAGTCCCAATTAGTTTGAATTAATGGGACTCTACTGTACTTAAAAACAAATTAAATCAGCTTGCATTAGTGATGATGATAATAATAATAATAATAATAATAATAATAAATCCCGTGGAGGCCCGGGAAAAGAATAGGCCTCCGGTATGTTCCGCCAGTCGTAAAAGGCGACGAAAAGAACAAACCGCTAATAGGGCTAACCCCCCTTTTAGTGTGATTACTTGGTTCAGGACAGAACTAAAGAAGCCTCGGACAAGCGCCGTCATGGTCGGGGACGATGCTTGAACCCTATGCCTACCCACAATGGTAACGACACTGCTAGCCAACTGGAAAATGATTTAAATCCAAATAGAGGTGTTTTGCAGGATATGCTTCCTGCAACCACCCTAGAAGGAAAACAAAGACAGAGGATGAGATGGTCAGATGAAGTTAATCGACACCTCATGTTCTGTTATTACCAAGCAACAAACCTAGGAACCAACACAACTGGATACAGATCACAAGTATACACAACATTTATTACCAGATACCCGGAATTAAAATTTTTAACAGAACAACAACTAGCTGATCAGATCCGTGTAGTAATAAAAAATAACAGGATACCCCAGTCAGAATTAGATAACATCAAACAACAAGTACAACAAATACTGGAACAAAATAATGTGCAATCAGAAGAAGAAGAAGAAAATACAGTAATGGACTCAAACATCGCAGAGCAAACAAACAAAGAACAACACGCACCAATTAAACAATCAGAGGAAAACGAAATCTTAAGGCAGCCACCAGAACAAGCACAAATAGAACACAAAGTGACACAGATATTAGATACAGAAGAAAAATTTCTGCTAACATATATAGAATACAAAGACACAAATACAGACATTAGACCAATCTTGCATAGACCACCAAATAACCCACAAGTCGAAACGACAATAACAACTATCAACACAATCATACACAACAAAATAAATGAAAATACAACTATGGAAGAGTTACAACTACTGGTTTATGTAGGAGCACTCACTACACTAAATATACACACTAGGCAGAGATCAGAACCAACCAACACACAGAAGAAACCCACAAAACCAGCATGGCAACACAGGCTACAGATCAGAATAGAAAAACTGAGAAAAGACATCGGACAGCTAACACAATTTATAAGAAATGAAATATCAGACAAAAAACGAAAAAGGTTAGGTAAAATCTCACAACAAGAAGCAATAGAGCAATTAGATGCACATCTGGAGCAACATATGGTCAAACCCGGTACAACATAACAGGCATGCACGGTGGATACAAGCAGAAACAGACTCATACAAGATGATACCACAAATGCCTGAAGTGATAATTTTGCAACATGAAGTCACCCGAGCAATTAATTCCACGCACAATTGGAAAGCCCCTGGAAATGATAAAATAGCAAATTTCTGGCTAAAGAAGTTCACCTCAACACATTCACGTCTAATTAAATTATTTAACAGTTACCTTGCAGACCCATACACATTCCCTGATACACTTACACATGGAATAACTTATCTGAAACCTAAAGATCAAGCAGACACAGCAAACCCAGCTAAATATCGCCCCATAACGTGCCTACCAACAATCTACAAAATATTAACTTCAGTCATTACACAGAAATTAATGACACATACAACACCGAACAAAATTATAAATGAAGAACAAAAAGGCTGCTGCAAAGGAGCACAAGGATGTAAAGAGCAACTGATAATAGATGCAGAGGTGACATATCAAGCTAAAACTAAACAAAGGTCGCTACACTACGCATACATTGATTACCAAAAAGCTTTTGATAGTGTACCCCACTCATGGTTACTACAGATATTGGAAATATACAAAGTAGATCCTAAATTGATACAGTTCCTAAACATAGTAATGAAAAACTGGAAAACCACACTTAATATCCAAACAAATTCAGATAATATCACATCACAGATTAAGCGTGGAATATACCAAGGAGACTCATTAAGTCCTTTCTGGTTCTGTCTTGCTCTGAACCCACTATCCAACATGCTAAATAATACAAATTATGGATATAATATTACTGGAACATACCCACACAAAATCACACATTTGCTATACATGGATGATCTAAAACTACTGGCAGCAACCAATCAACAACTCAACCAATTACTAAAGATAACAGAAGTATTCAGCAATGATATAAATATGGCTTTTGGAACAGACAAATGTAAGAAAAATAGCATAGTCAAGGGAAAATACACTAAACAAGAAGATTACATATTGAATAACCACAGTGACTCCATAGAAGCGATGGAAAAAACAGATGCCTATAAATATCTAGGATACAGACAAAAAAATAGGAATAGATAATACAAATATTAAAGAAGAACTAAAAGAAAAATATAGACAAAGACTAACAAAAATACTGAAAACAGAATTGACAGCAAGAAACAAGACAAAAGCTATAAATACTTATGCTATACCAATATTGACCTACTCATTTGGAGTAGTGAAATGGAGTAACACAGACCTAGAAGCACTCAATACACTTACACGCTCATAATGCCACAAATATAGAATATATCACACACATTCAGCAACAGAAAGATTCACATTAAGCAGAAAGGAAGGAGGAAGGGGATTCATCGACATAAAAAACCTACATTATGGACAAGTAGACAATTTAAGAAAATTCTTTCTAGAACGAGCAGAAACTAGCAAAATACACAAAGCAATCACTCATGTAAATACATCGGCTACACCACTGCAATTTCATAACCACTTCTACAACCCTTTAGATCACATAACATCAACAGATACGAAGAAAGTAAATTGGAAAAAGAAAACACTACATGGCAAGCACCCATATCATCTAACACAGCCACACATCGATCCAGATGCATCCAACACACGGCTAAGAAAAGGCAATATATACAGTGAGACGGAAGGATTCATGATTGCAATACAGGATCAAACAATAAACACCAGATATTACAGCAAGCATATTATTAAAGATCCCAATACCACAACAGATAAATGTAGACTTTGCAAACAACAAATAGAAACAGTAGATCACATCACAAGTAGATGTACAATATTAGCAAATACAGAATACCCCAGAAGACATGACAATGTAGCAAAAATAATACCTCAACAACTTGCCATAAAACATAAACTAATAAAACAACACGTTCTCACATACAAGTATGCACCACAAAATGTACTTGAGAATGATGAATACAAATTATACTGGAACAGAACCATTATAACAGATAAAACAACACCACATAACAAACCTGACATCATACTCACCAATAAAAAGAAGAAATTAACACAACTAATCGAAATATCCATACCCAATACAACAAAAATACAGAAGAAAACAGGAGAAAAAATTGAAAAATACATCCAACTGGCTGAGGAAGTCAAGGACATGTGGCATCAGGATAAAGTTGACGTTATACCAATTATACTATCAACTACAGGAGTCATACCACACAATATCCACCAGTACATCAATGCAGTACAGCTACATCCAAACGTATATATACAACTACAGAAATCCGTAATTATTGATACGTGTTCAATAACCTGAAAGTTCCTAAATACAATGTAACATATACCATACAGTTAAAAGGAAGTCACGCTTGATGAAGGTCCGCATCACTTTCCATTTTTAACCAGACCTAAGATCTGAGAAAAATAGAAATAATAATAATAAACGGAAAAAAAGTTTGTTAGCACTCTTTTGCTATACTTTGTGCAGGCAATAAGAGCTACATCAAACTGGAAAGTACTAAATTGTAGGTCTCAAAAAGATCTACACAAAAGTCCACGAGAGCATATGCCTATCTTTTACATTTTACCCATAATCACCATTTATGTCTTTTGATTGCACCTGTCACATGGAACACAAAAGACAATATTTTTATAGTCGGAGAAGATAAATAAATGTTATCATGCACTTTTTGTAGATATTTTTTAAATCTAAGTTTCAATTTGACACCAAATTACATACCACACTCTGATTAGTCAGCATATTTGTGCCAGAAAACCCTCTACTTTATACAGGGTGTTACAAAAAGGTACGGCCAAACTTTCAGGAAACATTCCTCACACACAAATAAAGAAAAGATGTTATGTGGACATGTGCCCGGAAACGCTTGACTTCCATGTTAGAGCTCATTTTAGTTTCGTCAGTATGTACTGTACTTCCTCAATTCACCGCCAATTGGCCCAATTGAAGGAAGATAATGTTGACTTCGGTGCTTGTGTTGACATGCGACTCATTGCTCTACAGTACTAGCATCAAGCACATCAGTACATAGCATAAACAGGTTAGTGTTCATCACGAACGTGGTTTTGCAGTCGGTGCAATGTTTACAAATGCAGAGTTGGCAGATGCCCATTTAATGTATGGATTAGCACAGGGCAATAGCTGTGGCGCGGTACGTTTGTATTAAGACAGATTTCCAGAACAAAGGTGTCCCGACAGGAAGATGTTCGAAGCAATTGATCGGCGTCTTAGGGAGCACGGAACATTCCAGCCTATGACTCGTGACTGGGGAAGACCTAGAACGACGAGGACACCTGCAATGGACGAGGCAATTCTTCGTGCAGTTGATGATAACCCTAATGTCAGCATCAGAGAAGTTGCTGCTGTACAAGGTAACGCTGACCACGTCACTGTATGGAGAGTGCTACGGGAGAACCAGTTGTTTCCGTACCATGTACAGTGTGTGCAGGCACTATCAGCAGCTGATTGGCCTCCACGTGTACACTTCTGCGAATGGTTTATCCAACAATGTGTCAATCCTCATTTCAGTGTAAATGTTCTTTTTACGGATGAGGCTTCATTCCAACGTGATCAAATTGTAAATTTTCAAAATCAACATGTGTGGGCTGACGAGAATCTGCACGCAATTGTGCAATCACATCACGTCATCAACACAGATTTTCTGTGAACGTTTGGGCAGGCATTGTTGGTGTTGTCTTGATTGGGCCCCATGTTCTTCCACCTACGCTCAATGGAGCACGTTATCATGATTTCATACAGGATACTCTACCTGTGCTGCTAGAACATGTGCCTTTACAAGTACGACACAACATGTGGTTCATGCACGATGGAGCTCCTGCACATTTCGGTCGAAGTGTTCGTACGCTTCTCAACAGCAGATTCGGTGACCGATGGATTGGTAGAGGTGGACCAATTCCATGGCCTCCACGCTCTCCTGACCTCAACCCTCTTGACTTTCATTTACGAGGGCATTTGAAAGCTCTTGTCTACGCAATCCCGGTACCAAATGTAGAGACTCTTCGTGCTCGTATTGTGGACGGCTGTGATACAATATGCCATTCTCCAGGGCTGCATCAGTGCATAGGGATTCCATGCGACGGAGGGTGGATGCATGTATCCTCGCTAACGGAGGACATTTTGAACATTTCCTGTAACGAAGTGTTTGAAGTCACACTGGTACGTTCTGTTGCTGTGTGTTTCCATTCCATGATTAATGTGATTTGAAGAGAAGTAATAAAATGAGCTCTAACATGGAAAGTAAGCGTTTCTGGACACATGTCCACATAACATATTTTCTTTCTTTGTGTGTGAGGAATGTTTCCTGAAAGTTTGGCCGTACCTTTTTGTAACACCCTGTATAGCAGATAACCTTTAAATGGCTGAACAAACTTTCATCAAATATATGTTGCAACAATTATGATTAAACTAGTTCTTTTGTTTTTAAATTGCATTGAAACTGCATTTCTGGAGAGACACAGAAAGACATTAAACTTGTAACACATGACTTCATGTGATGGGGAGCACAGGGGTCATTTGATGGGGAGCGCAGGGGTCATGTGATGGGGAGCGCAGGGGTCATGTGATGGGGAGCGCAGGGTGGGCACACTTCTCAAGCTGTGCTTCTTCGATACTCACTCATCGTAACACTTCTACAGATGTGAAAACGATGCAGTGGGTAAAAGCTAGTTGAATATATGATAAATAGACATTATTACTAATCAATGGAGACCTTTCAGAAATGCTTACAGGTGACATTCTGTTTACGTAGCAATGTGCAGCTATGCTTTGAACAGACCCGCAGACCCAGCCTGTAGAGGAGTATTACTGCCTGTTAGTGTTCATACCTTTTCTCAATCATCTGTAAAATGAAATGTCATTAAGATTTCCTACAGTTCAGCTACAAAAAATCAGACATCTACAAAAACCTCTGTTGTAGAGGAAGAGGAGGAGGAGGAGGAGGAGGAGGAGGAGATTAGTGTTTAACGACCCGTCGACAACGAGGTCATTAGAGACAGAGCGCAAGCTCGGGTTGGGGAAGGACGGGGAAGGAAATCGGCCGTGCCCTTTCAAAGGAACCATCCCGGCATTTGCCTGAAAGGATTCAGGGAAATCACAGAAAACCTAAATCAGGATGGCCGGAGACGGGATTGAACCGTCGTCCTCCCGAATGCGAGTCCAGTGTGCTAACCCCTGCACCACCCCGCTCGGTCCTCTGTTGTAGAACTTTAGTGATAAAGATAAGGGGCATGGTTTGTAAAGTGCTGTAGCGTACAAAGACAATCTCCCTTGTTTGGTAGTTCTGACTGGAGAACTACAATTTTGGCAAAAAATAGACAAAAATAAGCCAAAGTCTCGAGCAGGGGCCTACATAAGAACAACGGTGCTACCAAAAGTCCTGTGCCAGTTGTTGCGCACGTTTTCTTTAACTACCAGCACTATGGAAAGCCCTTTCTCCGCCCTGCAACATCTGAAGTCATATTTCACAACAGGATGACAGAAGATTGTTTATATCAACTGGCACTGATGCATATCCATCAACATATTGCATCAACAATGAATGTTGAGGAAGTGTTGGATATCATCTGTAAGGACGCATATAAATCCAGATATTGCATCAACAAACAACACTGAAGAAGTGTTGGATATCTTCTGCAGGAAACACAAGAGGAAACCATGATTGTAATAAATTTACATTTCTAGTATGTGTGTCTTGTGATATTGACTGTAATAAAATTTAGTTCTTGTGCAGTCCTAAAGCATTGCCTGCACACCGACCAGTGCAGCACCGTGAAACGGCATCAAGAAGGCGCTGGCCCACATGACAATGGAAAGAGTTGGCAGCGCTGATCCTCCTCCAGGAAGACAGAGTTCAGCGGGTTGGGGTTTTTCCCTGCCCAGGGACTACTACTACTACTACTACTACTACTACTCCTCCTCCTCCTCCTCCTCCTCCTCATCATCATCATCATCATCATCATCATCATCCGTACTAGTGAATAGACTGGACTGCATAAAAAGTTGGAAAGAACTGTGCAGTTGAGTACCCCATAATCCAATCATCATCATCATCATCATCATCATCATCATTGATGGTCGGCCCAGTTCGACAGCATCAGTACTGAGTATAAGGAAGGCGATACACAGCCTGTGTTTTGCAAGTAGTAACAGAATGTCAAAGTACTTGTATGTAGGAGGCACAAGAATAAAGAGAAGTTAAGTTTATTTTCTCTGTAGAAATAAAGTGTTATATTAATCTTAAAGTTTAATGTACAGATCATTTTGGATTCCTGCCACCAACCATCACAATTTCTCTCCTGTCTTGTTTGTGTCATTGCTACCTCTCACAGTAGCCAACACAACACCTGGCGAAGATGATTCCAGAACCAACGCTGCCTTCACTCTTCACCACTCTGTCACGGCGTTTCACCGACATTTCTTTTCTATCAGAGGCACACTGCTACTAACTGTGTATGATTGTTTATATAACTTTGTTACATGCTCCTCTCTCATTAAAATGACCTCTAACCCGCCCCCTACACCAACTGTGCCTATGCCTCCAGTTGCTGATGGCTTTTATCTAATGAAGTTTATTTTGCTTTAAAAAAAAAAAAAGTCACAGTTGATGACAGCAGTCCAGCAGCTCATTCATGCACAAGCTACTGCTGTATCAACTCTGCCACAACAGCCAGCCACATCCATGACACCAGCCCTGTACGTTCCACTGTTCCGAGCATCCAATGAGCAACAAGAGGACTGGAATGAGTACTAAGCTCAACTCATTTCAACACTCATTGTGCTACACGTCAAGTGCAACATACTGTGAAACTCTCTCATTTCTTGTCAATGGATGGCACAGGAGATTACCATCTCATTCAAAGTTATTCCCGAATAGTAGGCCGGAACTATTAGTTTTTGACGATTTAGTTTCTGCCCTCGCTAAGTATTAAGAGGATCAGGTACAGGTTGTTGCAGCTCATTGCAAGTTCTTTCAACTGCGGAAGAGCCAGAACAGACATACGGTCATTGGGTCACTGAACTTCAGAGTTTGACACAACAGTGTCATTTTCAATGAAGCTGTGGACAGTCCTACAGTGACGCAATGATTCTTGATGCCATTACATACAATGTGCCAGACAGTAGGAGTCATAAACAAATTCTCAAACATTCTGATCCTACTTTGAAACAAAGGTTATAAATTATTGAATACCAGGACTCGTGTGATAGTGCCATGGAAAAATTTGAGGTAGCTGCCATCTGCAGCATAATGCTAAGTGACAAACACTGGTCTGGTGATCAACCGCTGCACGTGAACATGCCACCACACCGTGGAGAGAGTAAACAAGTGTCAACATGTGTGTGTGCTGTGAAATCATGTCTCCGCTGCTTTTCCACACATAAAAGATAAAACTGCCCATCACGGAATGCGACATGCTTTGCATGTGGAAAGGTCATGTACACTCTGTATGCTTGCAACAGAGAAAGAACTCTACCCACGTTCGCTCTTGTAAGTGTGGAGCACCTTCTCACTCAGTGAATGCAGTTTTTTCTAACCCAGCTACTGTACGAGTAATGACCAAATTCAGATAGTGCTCTGCAATCACAGTCAAACAAACTGTTTGTGAATTTAGTCACTGCTGGACCCTGTGAGTGACTTCAGTTAAGACACTGGTATTTCCATTACATTGCTTAATTGTGCCATTTATGAACTGTTGGGCTCACCACAGTTGATAAAATCTTGCACACAACTTACCGCATACAACTGTCATGATATTCCAGTGCTTGGTACATGTAGTTTGCCTGCTACATTCCAATCTCTCACCAGAACAGTAAAATTTACTATTTTGCATTTGAGAGACTGATTTTTTTGGGTTAGATTCATTAGATTTGTTTGGTCTTTGTATTCAGGACAATGTATTTTCTGTTTCTACTTTCAACCCAAAAGACAAGTATTACTCAACTGATTGCAGAGTATCCTGATTTTATTTTCTGAAGGACTTGGCAGAGCAAACAATTTTGTGGCATACGTTACAATGAAGCACAATGCACAACGTGGTTCTTTCTGGAGTATACCATCCATTATGCACTTAACAGATAAAGTTGCAAGTCAAATTAAAGAATGGCAAGACAATGGTGTTATTGCTCCTATCACAGCTAGTTAATGGGCTTCTCCCTTCGTAATCTTACCAAAGCGTTTTCTTGCAAAATGATTCTGGACAATCATGTGTACTTATTCCTAAAGTGTTGCAAAAAGATGTGTTACAATTGCTCTGCCAAGGACAATGGGGAATTGTATGCATAAAACAGTTAGCACAATGGCACTGTACTTGGCTGGGAATCAATGACCACAATGAACGGTTGATGTCACAATGCTGCGCTAAGCTACAGACAATGGACCATAGTTTACAGCTCAGGACTTCGAACGGCTTTGTACAACCAATGGTATCAGACACCTTACAAGAAGTCACTTTCATCCTCAGTCAAATGGAGAAGGCGAACAATTTGTGCATATGTTCAAGCAACAGATGAACAAACTACATGCCTCCCACACATGGAAGCTAACCTGCTGCTCCTCCTCACAACATACCGCTCCCAGCCCTGGAATGGTCCACTGCCAGCAGAGATTTTACACGACTGTTGCCACTGTACGCTGCTCCAGTTGTTGCACCCAACGCAGTGTACGGCGCCTCCCACACTCCACAAGTATTATTCGCTCCTAATGACTCAATTCTTTTCAGAGTTTTTAGCGGCACCAGGAGCTGAGTGAGAGGAACGATTCTTCAAAATTTGGGAGCTTGCATGTATTTAATTCAAGGTCCTTCTGGGTTGCTGCACTGCCATCAGAACCAGATTCGAGCTTATTGCTTGAGAGATTCTTCCGCAGATTTTGTCCCCAGATTCGCATTCTACTGGGATCTGGTGGCCGGAGCAGCCGTCCCCTGATGCCTCCTAGGCACCACCTGTGGAACCAATGGAGCTGGATCCATCACCTCCATAACAGTAGCACCTCAACTTCCCAGAGCTAGGCTCAGCGCCCACCGAGAACCCAGTGCTGTTGCTACTACTGCCCTCTCCGTTTTTCATTGGAGCAGATCCGGAAGAGGGTGGGCACCATTTCGCAGATTTTCAGACCGAAGTTCGCCTTTGAGTGCAAGACAAATGTTGGGGTGTTGCCAGAGGCTCAGTGCCAGTCTCAGTTGTGGCTATCGGCTCCACACACAATCTAGCTTCCTACCTTCCCCCTGTTGTTCTAAGATAGCTTCCTACACAACAATGGTGTGGCATTTTGGGAGGAGGAATGTGCAGTCATAAAGCATCTACTTCACACCGACAAGCACATCACCACAAAATAGCATTAAGAAGGCAGTGCCCTCATGCCAATACAAAGAGCAGACAGCGCTACACCTCCAGGAAGACAGAGTTCATTGCCCCTATCAATGCGGATTTAGCCAGCTGCCCACCACTAGTCGGCCCCGTTCAGTCACAGACTTAAATGAGCATCAGTATTGAGTATTAGGAAGATGATACTTATCCTGTGTTCTGTAGGCAGTAATAGACTATCAAATTACTTGTATGTAGAAGACACAGGAATCAAGAGAAGTTATGTTTATTTTCTATGCAGAAATAAAATGTTTTATTAAACATAAAGTTTAATGTACAGAACATTTTGGATTACTTCCACTGGCCACTGCAACTTCTCTCCTTCCTTTGTTTGTGTCAGTACTGACTCTCACATTAGCTGACACAACATCTCTAATATGTAATATATGTACAGTACACATAAGAAGTGTACATAACTAAAATTCAAGTTTAAAAATCCTTCGAAATGAACCACTGCTCAGTATGACATCTAATTTGTACAGTATGGTAATTTTGCTGAGTGAAATGTCAAGGGGGGAGGTGGAAGAGGGACAGAGGGAGAAGGGGAAGAGGGTTAGAGGGGCAGAGGGGGAAGGGGCATAGGGTGCAGTGGGGGGAAATTTGGGGGGGTTGAGGAGGAGAGTGGGTAATGGTACGGGGTGGGGGGCGAGGGTGAGGGGGCGAGGACGAGGGCGAAAGGGGGAGGGCGAGAGGGGGAGGTCGAGGGGGGAGGGCGAGGGGGGGAGGGGGGGAGGGCGAGGGCGAGAGCGAAGGGGGGAGGTCGAGGGGGGGAGGGCGAGAGGGGGAGGGGGGGAGGGCGAGAGGGGGAGGACGAGAGGGGGAGGGGGAGGGCGAGAGGGGGAGGACGAGAGGGGGAGGGGGAGGGCGAGAGGGGGAGGGCGAGAGGGGGAGGGGGAGGGCGAGAGGGGGAGGGCGAGAGGGGGAGGGCGAGAGGGGGAGGGCGAGAGGGGGAGGGCGAGAGGGGGAGGGCGAGAGGGGGAGGGCGAGAGGGGGAGGGCGAGAGGGGGAGGGCGAGAGGGGGAGGGCGAGGGCGAGGGCGAGAGGGCGAGAGGGCGAGGGCGAGAGGGGGAGGGCGAGGGCGAGAGGGGGAGGGCGAGGGCGAGAGGGGGAGGGCGAGGGCGAGAGGGGGAGGGCGAGGGCGAGAGGGGGAGGGCGAGGGCGAGAGGGGGAGGGCGAGGGCGAGAGGGGGAGGGCGAGGGCGAGAGGGGGAGGGCGAGATCGAGAGGGGGAGGGCGAGGGCGAGGGCGAGAGGGGGAGGGCGAGGGCGAGAGGGGGAGGGCGAGGGCGAGAGGGGGAGGGCGAGGGCGAGAGGGGGAGGGCGAGGGCGAGAGGGGGAGGGCGAGGGCGAGAGGGGGAGGGCGAGGGCGAGAGCGAGAGGGGGAGGGCGAGAGCGAGAGGGGGAGGGGGAGGGCGAGGGCGAGAGCGAGAGGGGGAGGGGGAGGGCGAGGGCGAGAGCGAGAGGGGGAGGGCGAGAGCGAGAGGGGGAGGGCGAGGGCGAGAGCGAGAGGGGGAGGGGGAGGGCGAGGGCGAGAGGGGGAGGGCGAGGGCGAGAGGGGGAGGGCGAGGGCGAGAGGGGGAGGGCGAGGGCGAGGGCGAGAGGGGGAGGGCGAGGGCGAGAGCGAGAGGGGTAGGGCGAGGGCGAGAGCGAGAGGGGTAGGGCGAGGGCGAGAGCGTGAGGGGGAGGGCGAGAGCGAGAGGGGGAGGGCGAGAGCGAGAGGGGGAGGGCGAGAGCGAGAGGGGGAGGGCGAGAGCGAGAGGGGGAGGGCGAGAGCGAGAGGGGGAGGGCGAGAGCGAGAGGGGGAGGGGGAGGGCGAGAGGGGGAGGGCGAGGGCGAGAGGGGTAGGGCGAGGGCGAGAGCGAGAGGGGTAGGGCGAGGGCGAGAGCGAGAGGGGTAGGGCGAGGGCGAGAGCGAGAGGGGTAGGGCGAGGGCGAGAGCGAGAGGGGTAGGGCGAGGGCGAGAGCGAGAGGGGGAGGGCGAGAGCGAGAGGGGGAGGGCGAGAGCGAGAGGGGTAGGGCGAGGGCGAGAGGGGGAGGGCGAGGGCGAGAGGGGGAGGGCGAGGGCGAGAGGGGGAGGGCGAGGGCGAGAGGGGGAGGGCGAGGGCGAGAGGGGGAGGGCGAGGGCGAGAGGGGGAGGGCGAGGGCGAGAGGGGGAGGGCGAGGGCGAGAGGGGGAGGGCGAGGGCGAGGGCGAGAGGGGGAGGGCGAGGGCGAGAGGGGGAGGGCGAGGGCGAGAGGGGGAGGGCGAGGGCGAGAGGGGGAGGGCGAGGGCGAGAGGGGGAGGGCGAGAGGGGGAGGGCGAGAGCGAGAGGGGGAGGGCGAGAGGGGGAGGGCGAGAGGGGGAGGGCGAGAGGGGGAGGGCGAGAGGGGGAGGGCGAGAGGGGGAGGGCGAGAGGGGGAGGGCGAGAGGGGGAGGGCGAGAGGGGGAGGGCGAGAGGGGGAGGGCGAGAGGGGGAGGGCGAGAGGGGGAGGGCGAGGCCGAGAGGGGGAGGGCGAGGGCGAGAGGGGGAGGGCGTGGGCGAGAGCGAGAGGGGGTGGGCGAGAGCGGGAGGGGGAGGGCGAGAGGGGGAGGGGTAGGGCGAGGGCGAGAGGGCGAGGGCGAGGGCGAGAGGGGGAGGGCGAGGGCGAGAGGGGGAGGGCGAGGGCGAGAGGGGGAGGGCGAGGGCGGGAGGGGGAGGGCGAGGGCGGGAGGGCGAGGGCGAGAGGGGGAGGGCCAGTGTGAGAGGGAGAGGGGGAGGGCCAGTGTGAGAGGGGGAGGGGGAGGGCCAGTGTGAGAGGGGGAGGGCCAGTGTGAGAGGGGGAGGGCGAGTGTGAGAGGGAGAGGGGGAGGGCCAGTGTGAGAGGGGGAGGGCGAGTGTGAGAGGGGGAGGGCGAGTGTGAGAGGGGGAGGGCGAGTGTGAGAGGGGGAGGGCGAGTGTGAGAGGGGGAGGGCGAGTGTGAGAGGGGGAGGGCGAGTGTGAGAGGGGGAGGGCGAGTGTGAGAGGGGGAGGGCGAGTGTGAGAGGGGGAGGGCGAGTGTGAGAGGGGGAGGGCGAGTGTGAGAGGGGGAGGGCGAGTGTGAGAGGGGGAGGGCGAGTGTGAGAGGGGGAGGGCGAGTGTGAGAGGGGGAGGGCGAGTGTGAGAGGGGGGGGCGAGTGTGAGAGGGGGAGGGCGAGTGTGAGAGGGGGAGGGCGAGTGTGAGAGGGGGAGGGCGAGTGTAAGAGGGGGAGGGCGAGTGTGAGTGTGAGACTGAGAGGGCGAGTGTGAGACTGAGAGGGCGAGTGTGAGAGGGCGAGTGTGAGACTGAGAGGGCAAGTGTGAGACGGGGAGGGCGAGTGTGAGACGGGGAGGGCAAGTGTGAGACGGGGGGTTGGGGTGTGGGAGGGGGGGAAGGAGGGGGGGAGGGAGGGGGGAGGGAGGGAGGGAGAGAGAGAGAGAGAGAGAGAGAGAGAGAGAGAGAGAGAGAGAGAGAGAGAGAGAGTTACAAATGGGGTTGGCTACAAATGACAGATGAATCGAAACACAACAGCTAAGGTTTGAGTTGCAAATTACACCATCCATTTTGTTCAATGTTCATGACCACACAAATTCAGCAGTCAACAGTTGTCGCACTACAGCAAGGTTGTAGCACTTCGGATGGGAAACATTGGTTTTTAATTGTACTGGTGCCAAAAACCGCATGCAAAATGATATTAGTTTCTAATTGACGCACATCTGGAGTAAAACATGTTAAATATGCTGTTCATTGTTTTCTGCCACGAGTTGAAATTGAGAAACGGCATGTTCTACAACAGATCAGTCTGTCCCGGGAATCACATTAGAATGTGTTGCACAATGTGTGCCTTCTTCAATTCTACTATGTTCATACACAACATCATTCAGGAAACCCCACAGCCAAAATTCACATCGATTAAGATCAGATGATTAGCAGGGGCCAGGCTGTAGGAAAATGACAGCTGATAATTCTAATATTTCTGAAATGGCTCTGCAGCAGCTGCTTCACTGACTGTGCAATGTGTGAAGGAGTGCCATCTGGCAAAAAAATGGTCCTACCCACGCGTCCATGCTGTTTAAAGGTTGTAATGATGTTGGTGTGCAATAGCCTCTCATACCATTTACCAGTGACTGTACAGGTAACAGAACTCACAGGACTCATCTCGTCGGAAAAATACGGCCTTACAATAAATGATGCCGTCAACTCGCACCACACAGTCACCTTTGCAGAATGAAGTGGTACTGGACGATGTGCATTTTCTGTTGCCCATATTCTCAAATTCTACATATTGTAATGCCCTTAGGGATGGAAATGGGCTTCTTGAAGAAATGGAAATACATATGCACACACAGTTCAGCAACTACAGAACATACTAAACATATGCACAGACTTTAAACATAAAAACTATATTGAAAATATTACTGAAATCCTAAATTATGAAAAAAGAGAAACATAGGAATCACAAAAACACTAAACAGTCAAAGATAAATGTAGCAGCAAAAATTAAAGGATTAATCAATTAACTTGACATAAAATATAAAGCAACTTCGTAACCATATAGCACTTCTGGTGCAACTGTCAAATGTATTGTTAGAATTTCATTAACACATGAACTAAAATACTTTGGGCAATGTGCCCTGATGTTAATAAGGACCAACAAGCTGTCACAAAATCATAGACAGCAATTTAATAAGCGACAGTACCCCATCGATGTGATATGGAAGTCAAGAGTAACAAGACAGAAGAGCCAATAGATACACATACCATATAGCCATAATATGTAACTACAAAAAATGGTATAATTTCATGTATTATTTCTGGCCATAGCCAAAATAAGCCTATCGGGGGGGGGGGGGGGGGGGGGGACACACAACTCAAGCAGTGGACTTTTTTATAAATATATTTGCGATTTTTGCATAGATTTCTGCAGTTTCATTTTCGCATTGTGTAGCTGCAGTCAACCTGTGAGGTAACAAGCATGGCACTCTTGTTTAAATATGTGGCCCAAAAGAGCCAGCCTACAGGAACTGTGAAACAAACCCTGTCATCGAGAACAATGTGCTGCTAAGGGTGCAGATTTACCATGAGATGGGGAAATTCACAGGTGTCTACTGTGTATTGAGGCCTAAGCACTGTAGTGTGTGAGTAAGACAGACGAGAACCTATGTCGAAGGGAAACCCAGTAGAATCTGTTTGTGGCCGAGGAGACGTAGCAGTGTTAAATATGGCAGACCTAAGGTTGGTCATAAAGGGAAACATTTATAACGCAGGGAATCAAGCCACAGTAATTTTAATCTGCCATGCTCCATAAATTTTCATGGTGATCCCAATAAAACTTGAATATTGATCATATCTATGAAAGTTTGGGATTTACTGTTAAAGTGAAATTAACAAGTTTTGTAAGAAAGACCTGAATGCTAAAATATGTATGATCGGCATTTCATATAGAAGCACATCATTAAAATGACAAATGTTGTTAAATATCAACTCTGTAACTTCACTTGTTTAAAAGATATAATAAATTTAAATTATCAGTATTTTCAGTTAAGCATCAGATCATCATTTCCACCAAACCAAACACACTGAACAATGACATCATGACAACTTATTGAATCATTAGGTAATAGAATACTTGTTGTAAAGTTAAGTGCACAATACTTACTTTTGTTATTTATTTATTTATTTATCAGAAAGCAAATTGGTGCAAGACTACTGGCCATGACATTCAAAGTTAAGAAGGAAATTGTATTGGTTTTATATAAAAGAATTTAACGTTTATTATGTAATGGATATTATTGTTACTTTATTTATAACTTGAAAGTGGTCAAGCTTTGATTATTTAAGTATGTTAAAATGTAACATAATGTACAATGAGCTGTAGCCAATCAGATGGATGGCTTCAGGAAAAGGAACTGCACTAGACAGTTGAGTGAGTATGTTTGACACTGGGGACGGACAGAGGAGAATGCTGGTGCAGACGCGAAAGCGGACAGTTCGACAGGAGACACCAAAGGGTACAGTTCGGATGCAGATGCGAAAGCAGACGGTCAGTTCTTAAGCAGCTACGAAGTGAAACGACTTGGAAAATTTTGCATTGTGTGGTATTGCGGGACTTAGCCTCGGAGCGGTGAGCAGCCGCGTGCCTGCTGTGATCTCTCACTTTTTGCATAGATAACTTGTATTTCGCGATGAGATTGTGAATGATAGAAATGTGTCAAATGGATATGCGCTCGAGTGTAAAAGTAATTCTAAATATGACCACTTTTGGTATTAGTTTGCTTTCTGAATAAACATTATTCTAACCAAAATTGCAACTGTGTGGGCTACATCACTTATGGGTCATTAATTTAGTTCCTGATATTATTATCGCTGTTATTATATGTTATGTTAACTTTGTATTTCACAAACTTGCCATCAGCCAGACAATTTAACCAAAGGGTCACAAGTGTCTAATTTAAAAATCATTCGGGAAGAAATGGGCAAAATTTCTGATGAAGTTGGGATACTTGACTCTAAGGTAGATCAAGCGGAGAAAAATTTCAGTGATAAGGTGGAGAAGTTGCAGGCAGATCTGGGTGGCAATATAAGAAATTGTATGAGTAGGCAAGATGCTGTAATAGTTGAGGCAACAGAGGCTGTTAGCAACTTACCCATTTGAATAGATAAAGGGGAGAAAGAAGTAGACAAAATAAAGGATTAAAATTGAAAATAGTGAAGTTAAAAAGCAAATCAATGAAATGAAAAGTGAACCGAATTCTTTAGCTGCACATCAAACCTCTACAGTGATCAGTGTTCCGTGGATGAACTCAGGATCGGTCAAAATGATTTGGAGACGACGGGAAGTATTACCGAGTAAATTTTCTAGCAGCATGCAGGGAGGGTTTCATAAGGGGAATGTCCGACGAGGTGAAGGTAAAATTCATGAAAAGACATTTGGAAGGTGAGCTGCAATCATGGGCAAATATACACAGTGATACATTCACTACCTACGAAATATTTGAAAGCAGTTTCCTGAACAAGTTCTGGAGTGAAGAGACGTAAGCAGGACTCCAAAATGACAAAATGAGTTTCTAAACGGGCCAACATCTTAATACAGGAATGGGTCGATGGGAGAATTTTGTAAACGTGAACTTGCAGGATTAATGTATGTGAAATGTCAATTGGGAATGCTCACTGAAATTACGATGTTGTAAAGACAGTTACTGGAAAATTTGCAGTGGGATCGAGTGCACAGTCCTAGCAATTCAACAGACGAACTTTGGAACTTTGTAGAAAAATTAGACAGGGCATTGAAATTTAAACTGCAAAGCAAGCAGACAAATAGTTTTCAGAGTGGAAATCATAACTACAGCCTGAACAATTACTATGAAAGATATCCAAGGAAGTTATCAACGGAACGCCAACAGCAGTTTTGATGTGGGAAACAGCAACAAGAACACACCCAATGATAAATTTCAAAGGGGTAATGGGAACGGGTACTTTCGTGACAGGGACCGACACCAAGACCTTGGATTTGAGGGATCGGCACCTGGTGAAATGAACCAGCGTAAAGGGAGATCGGGAAACTAGGTTTCGCTGCATCTCGGGTCCGAAGATGGCAATATAAACCGGCGATGAATAGGAAGCGATTAAACAGAAATGTGATAGGTGTTAACAAATTGGCAGAAAGGCGTCAGAATTTTGAAATGAAATTAGTAAGAGATGTGCATCAAATAGGTACATTTTCAAATCAGATCGAACATAGAAGGCATAATCCTAAGATAATAATAAAGGCGATAATGACGATTTGGGCTAAATGATTTGCTTTATGAATGTGAGATGAAGGAGTGTGTGAATGTTAATACAATGAAAGATTCTATTTGCCAAAAGGAGGCTGAGGTGGAGCTGAATTTGGTGGAGTTAGATGGTATAGAAAATTCTAAAGAGATACTAACCAGCGGTAATGATTATAGTGATGAAGGTGATGATGTTTCAGGTGATATTGTGAAGACAAAAGTTGTTAAGGAGGTTAACAGGGGCAGCATAGCACAAGTCTCATCAGCCGTTGATGAATTTGTGTGTGTATTGGCGGATATTGGTGAATTAATTTTGAAGGAAGGTAGTAATGATGTTTTATGTGCTAAAGTTACAATAGTTGAAGCTGCTGGTATTGATACTTCAAAGGAAGGAATCTGTGTGTATCTTTCTACTAATGGAGGTGAACCCAGAAGTCTGGATGGATCTGTGGATCTTGAATGTTTGTTTGAGAATGAATGTGGATCTGAATTTGATGTGTGATCTGAAATTAATGTGGCACAGGAGCGTGTAGGAGAGGAAAAGGTATTATGCTCAGGTTTAAATTAAAATGCAGCAATATTTAATGGTACTGTTGATTCTAAAATTGCATGACGCCGTAGGTACAATTTACCTGATGTAATGGCAGAGGATGGTAAAACTATGAACGGTTCTTATATTGGTGATTTGTAGACAGATGTAAAAGAGGTTTTATGTCATTAATTGTATGATGTATCAGCAGCTGTTTAAAGTGCTATTTGTGAAGGTGTTTGTAATGACGTGGAAGTAAAAAGTAATGCTTTATCTCATGATAATGATGTTGTACCTACTAATGTCGATAATTTTAAGGGAGAATACAGTGAGTTTTATTCTCATATAGAAAGTGATATTTGGACAGAATGGTATCTTAAGGGGGAATGTGATTTTACTGTAACTAATTGGCGATGGTGTGGTAGAACATTACGATCATTACGGCCTCATTTGTGGACTCGAGAGAAGTTTAAGATAGCAACAGGTCTAGAAGGGAGAAAAAATGAAATTGGGGCGAAAGAAGCATTTAATGAATTATTTTGGGACATGTACGAAATTGAGGGGTGGATCGAACAGAATATGTGTACTCTAGAGATAGAAGAGAAGGAGAAAGTAGGTTAAGAAACAAGTGTATCTGTGTTTAGATTATAAGATTATTTGGAGGGGTAATTTGCAATTTTTTATTTCATGATTTATTGTAGGTTGTTTGTTGTTTCGCCGCATAAGGATTTTTCTGGGCACAAGGTCTATGCAATTATAAAGAGATAGTTTAGTCACACATTTGGGTGCATGGAGGTTGGAAACTAATTTATTTGGTGAATGGTATCAAGTCAAGAATCAATGCGTTGTATGCATATAAATTAGGTTTTTGGGGGTATATAAGGAATTTATTTGTGTGTATGTCTGTATGTGTTATACATAAGTTTTTGGATGGTTTTATGTTTGTTGTAATTTCCAAATTATAAGTTATGGGGAAGGCAATTTGGGTTCATGGGGGTCAGAGAAATTTGGAAAAATGAAAATTAATAACGCTTACCTAGGACAACAGATTTATGTTTATCTACTTACCTGAGAATATTTGTAGAAATAATTTATTGTTGTATGGAGTAACGTTTTGTGTATGCAGCTTCACTGCACGGAGTTTTGAGTCTAATGGGAGTTATTTAAATTAAAATAAAATATTAATTTGCCGATGATGTCTACTGGGACTCTTGTCACGAGATGCATGTCTCTAATGGTACTCGAATAATGTGTCAGAATCATTGAAGAATTTACGAGCATCTTGCAAATGCTGTAAATCAATTTTTGTGTAGTTTAGATCTGTTTGTATTGATTCCACTGGGGGAAGTGTTCATTGCAGATTCAGGTTGGTTTCAGAAAGTGTTTGTTTTCTGGTATCTACACCCAATTCAAATTTCAACAGATTTGTTCCCGAAAAATGTTGGCAATGGAATGCACAGCCATACAGAATTTCGGCAGGGCACTCAGCTCCGAATCTGTGGAGCGCCACTGGAGACTTCATTATGGCAAAAAGGTTCTGTGAAAGTAGCGCAGTAGTGCTGATATTTCTGCATCATCTCAATAGACAGTCAATTTTCATAAACGTATAGTTTTATTTGGCATTTAATTAAAATGCTGCAATTGATAATTTATGTTATGTATAAGTTTCTTTAAATTTAAAGCATGCTGCATCAACACCACTACAAATAATTACACAATGGATCTGGCACTTACGATATTTATGTTACTGTATTATGAATTTGTGTCTAGTATATTTGGGTGCTACATGTGAGCCCAAACATCTTTGGGGATATTAGCTTGCAAGCCAAAAAAATAAGTGCTCATCACGTCTATCGTGATGCCCAGTTTTGACGGGAGGTATGGGCTTGTCTCCTGTTATAAACAAAACGATTTTTAAAATGGAATTTTACATGCCTATTTGGCAGAGCAGTCCCAGATTAGATTAGTGAGATGCTCATTTTATAGATATATATTAACAGGGGCAGTAAAATATGAAGAGCAACCAGTACTCAAGCAGTGATAGCACGGCCCTGGCCTGCTGGTCTGGGCTGACTGCTCCCACGAAGCATGCAGCGCTACAGAGATGCTGCTGGATTGCTGTTTATTCTTCATGTTTTACTGTTCCTGATAATACATACTTATAAAATGGATATTGCACTAGTCTAACATGGGGTCACTCTATCAAATGGACATGTAAAATTCCGATCTAAAAATAATTTTGTTTGTAATGGGAAATAAACTGCCACTTTCTGTTGATACTGGATGTTGCATGAAAGACATGATGAACAGTAATTGTTCGAGAATGACTCCACCTACACAATGTACAACATGAAATTGCAATTCTCTGCCAAAACACAACACAAAATGCAACTGACAACTCTTAGGAGAGGCACCTGGTATAATTTCATGATCATAATTAATAAATGTCCTACAATATCACACACACACACACACGGTGGGAGAGGGAGAGAGATAATAATGTATTTACTCAGTTTTAAAACCTGTGATGAAAAAGAGAAATTCAGTGAAAAGAAAATAGATACAGCAGATAGCTGTGGCTGGCTGATCACTGTAATACAACAATGGAATACAAAGAATGTGCAAGCCATCGTGCAACAGACTATACTCTCCATCCTAAAAGCTTATGTTTGAGTCCATACACTAAACAATATTTTAAAAGGTTTACCAGATTTTTCTCACTGTCAGCTAAAACAGAGAGCAGATCCCCACTTAAATTTTCTACTGTCATGTCATCACAACAGAAAATGCTTCTGTGGCTCTACATTTCATCACAAAACTGTGGCCTCTTCAGTATTTCGCTGCAAGGTATCACAATCCTAACACCTGAGCTTTCAATTACCTACAGTCCATTTTCTACGGGTTCTCCACAACTCCAGCTATCCATCTGCACTGACAGACAGTGATATGCATGCCACAGGCATCTAAGCAGAATATGAATCCATATTTTGAGGAACAGAGATGGATCATACAGTTTCTTTGTCTTGCTGGATAGATGCCTTCAATGAGCACAGTTTTCCATCCCTCAATGCCAGCCACTCTTCCTCCCACAGTTGCATGGCTATCTGACTCAACAATCAAATGACAGCCTGCAGAAGAACTGGACATTGTGCCTTCATCACGTTCCCTGCAGGACTCCTTGGTTACTTAGTTGTTTCTCCATATTCCCACATGCCTTGATACCCAGCAGAATGATACACATTTCCCATCCTGTTGAAGAAGAAAAAGAAGAGGATCTTATATATTCTCTGTAATATTTGCTGCTGGATACATTTTTTGCAATGTCAGTACAGCATTAAGAAAATTAAAGTAGTTACTAAACTTTTTGCTATAAAAATACCTCCTCTGCTCCATTGCCTTCAGAATTTCATGTATGTCTGCAGTACATATGACATATTCATTAGGAAAGCAAATTCTGAGGACACAGTCAGGGAATATGACTAAAAAGTCATAGGACCCCTTACTTTGAACCATCAGTGTACACAGCATTGAGACCATGATGCCTGTCTCAAATGTTATTAAAAAAAGATATAGAAATTGAATATGTAGTGCATTTTGTCTTAAAATGTCTCAAATCTACAACAATTCTGAGCCTCTGTAGGAACCAAAGTTGTATTTTTTCACGTGGATCATACAGGTCCTCGAAGCTCACTGTCCATTATTAAAAGAATCTTTCCATTGGTGGGCGAACATGGTATGGTATGTAGGTGTCTGTGGAATTGATATTGTGTTATAGGCTTGCTGACCTCGAAGGGTTGTCACTTGATTTTAAGCAGCTTCTCACCAGCCTCAGCTCATAGGTTTGGAATGGGGCCCCAGGAGTCAGTCTAATTTCTTCATGGTGTTTCACACCCAACATTTTTAAATAGAATGATTTTCAGACTCATACACCGTACACTCACGTCTATCCATTGACCAGAAGAACACTCTGTGAAAAGGGAGTAGAAAGGGTCAGTATTCTCACCATGAAGTATGGCTAATGCATTTTAAAATATTTAGTGCTTTTACAGACTGAGCTTGCAGGTCCCTAAAGTGTGGCACCCAAGTAAGTTTAAAACAATTGTGAGGCCTACAAACCACATAATTTCTTTAAAATTAAGACTAGTATTCCTTATCAATTCAGGAAAGTTAGAACGTGAATGTTTAGAAACAGAATATGACTGTTTTTAATGTATTCTTGGTTGAAAAACTAAAATATCTCTCTCTCTGCCTTTTCCTGCAACCTTGTAATTGTCAGCTAAAACTGGCCGACTGTTGTTGCAAGACTGGAGGAGTAATAAGTAACAAAAAATGGAGATGATGTCTACAAACAAAGAACATTTGATGGGGCTTTTTGCTGTCGACATCATACTATTAATAGTATGGCTGCTTGAAATACTATCTTCGGTTACACTATTCTCTTGTTCAAAGTGACCAGAGAAGACATTGCTAATTCAATATTTAAAATAATGTGGAGAGAGACAAGAAGATGTACAAGCAGGAAGACGTAATCGAAAGCCCCATTCATGATGACGTCAGAGGATATCATACCTCCAATTAGTGTTGTAGCCCTCCTTCATGTTAAAAATGCATCTATTAAATGAGGCTTATGCAGAAAAGCCTGTTGTTCAGCTACTTCCAGGAGTGATAGGTTATCTAAGGTGGAACGGTACCTCCTGAAACTGCACTGAAAGTGACAAACGAGCTGTTGGTTCTAAGATCTAGGTAAGAAGGCAGATGAACATCTGCTCCAAGGTCTTACCCATGTAGCTAGTGGGGGGGAACACTTAAACAGCTACTTGGACATGTGCCATCCTTGTCAAGTTTTCAAAGTAGGATTGAAAGGGCTTCTCTCCTATGGTTGGTTGGGTGTAAAGGACTAAACAGTGAGGCCATCAGCCTCCCCCCCCCATCAAGGGTTCTTTCATCTGGGGTTAGTGACATCTACCAAGAATGTGATCAGATGAGGAAAGTCCAGAGGTGGTGAATGCAGTCCACTGAAGATCATAATGGCCCAGAGCTAAAAAACAGTTTATGGATACGTAAAAATATATGGACTGAATTGGTATGTAGGTTAGAGCAGACAAGTGATGTCCCAGGGCTCAGCCGTGTCCAGAGAAATACCTCCTGCATCCGACAGGATGAAAAGGAAAGCATGATTGATTGAGTCTCCGACAATCAGTCTTTCCTTCTCATCCTGTCTGGTAAGTCTCATCTGACTTGGGCTTCCGTGTGACTTTCCCGAACTCTACCCCTTTTCCTAAACCTCTCCAGTCCTTTTCCCTTCCCCTTCAACCCTTCCACCAGAAAAAGGAGCCACTGGCTCCAAAAGCTTGCATACATAAAACCTTTTTTATATGTGTGTTCTCGTGCCACCACTTGGTGAGTAGAGTTTTTATCTACCCAATTAAATTGCATTTAATTAGATAGTGAGCCTTAGCATGAAGTCGCTGACAAATGATTGGTCAGTCTGTGAAAGACTTCACTTGAAACACTACAGATCTCTTCAGCAATCCTGAATAGCTATTGTAATGATTTTGATCCACTATTGCACTGGCAGGTGATGGAGGTTTGGAGGGGACCTACAGAGCAGGTGGATAGCACATGTCTTGTACAATGTGTCGATGAAAGGTAATAGCAGGGGCAACTGCTAGAGTGCTCTTTGAAGCATCTGTTATAGTAATCAGTGGGTGACAATCACTGGAAAGTTATCACTGTCATGAAGATCATCATGTAGTCAGCAATGCTTTGAAGCCACAAGACTGGAGGAAGAGATTGTTAGGTCGACAGCTGAAAAGATGTCATGGGGGCTCTGAGGAGAGTAGGTGTAGCACCACGAGACACAGATAATGGTCAGTATACAGACTGTCATTTGGATGAAATAGTAGTCCCCCACAGTGAGTGGTGTGCACTGAAATCACTAAGTAGGAGAAAAGGATTAGGGTGGTGGGAGTTACTAGATGAATGTGGTCAACTCATTATACATAAGTGGCCTGTCTAACCTTAAGTAAATGTTGAAAATGATTGCTGAGGCTATTTGCACCCATACCACTACTGCTTCCAAGGTAGTATGAAAGGGAATCAACTCCCTGAGGACATATGTGCAAACCAACATACAGACTCCCTCTGGGTTCCCTCTATGGGCAAGCACAGTCCCCCCAGAATGTATGACAATAACGGAGGGGGGATCATCGTCAATGAATTGTGTTTTAGGCAGAGTACCACGAATTGCAGAAGTGGAGAAAAGGAGGTGTTCCAGTAAGTGGCAGTAATAACCATTATAGTTCCACTGAATGATCACATTTCGGGCACCTAGGTTAGGTGTGAAGGGTCTGTTCATGCCCCAGGATCACTGCCTAGGCTTCTGCTTTTTCTTCTTCTTCTTCTTCTTCTTTTCCTCCTCCTCCTCCACAGCCTTGGGTGGCTGGCTTCTTGTGAGGGCCTATGTGTAATGTGTGCGGGGATGGAAGAAGAGTGGGCAGCCCCTGGACCCCCAAGTCACAGTTCCTTCTGCCATTGGCTGGCAGGTGGCCTTTGATCTGTGGGTTTCCTGGGATAGGGTCCTGAGAGGAAGCCCTGTCACCAACAGATTTTGGAGGAGGAAGCTGCTGTTTCTCCGGTTGGTTGAGGAAGAGGTTCATGAAGGTGGTGCCATGGGAACTACAAGAGAGGAGGGCGACTGGAGAACTAGTTTGGAAAAAACTGAGGTAGTGGGAGTGACGTCTGTGACTTTTGCATTATTAGGCATCAAATTAACAGGGTATAAGTGTTCGATTTTTCCCATGACTCAGTATCTGACAGGTGGTCAACAGATTTATAGTCATGTATTTTCTTTCTTGTAGACTGAGCACATGTTAACAGAATCTTCCGTCGGTTCTTGGTAGAACAACGTTATAATAAATGAAAAGCACCAGTTTGGTTTTGTTCTACAGTATTATTATTATTATTTTGTTGTGTTAACTGGTTTTCGGCTTACAAGGCCATCTTCAGACATTTACTGAGTATTGTCACCAAAGAAGTTACAATGTTTACAAACAACATTGGGAGAGAAGTAACACACATAGACTGAAGCAGAAACATACAATCAGTAACATCTTTGACAGTGTGGTGGTAATGCAATGAAAAAGTAAAAAATTGAACTGTAAATAAATAAAGTGGAGTTGACAGGAAAACTTTAACACAAAATAGCAACAGCATGCCTACACATCAGTTTCTATTAATAAACAAAACTAATAAAATAAAATGAAATTAGTACTTTTTTTTTATTAATGAAGTAGCAAAGGCAGCAGAGGATAAGTAGGTAAAAAGACGAGGGCTAGTAGAAATCCTTGGGTAACAGAAGAAATATTGAATTTAATTGATGAAAGGAGAAAATATAAAAATGCAGTAAATGAAGCAGGCAAAAAGGAATACAAACGTCTCAAAAATGAGATCGACAGGAAGTGCAAAATGGCTAAGCAGGGATGGCTAGAGGACAAATGCAAGGATGTAGAGGCCTATCTCACTAGGGGTAAGATAGATACTGCCTACAGGAAAATTAAAGAGACCTTTGGAGATAAGAGAACGACTTGTATGAATATCAAGAGCTCAGATGGAAACCCAGTTCTAAGCAAAGAAGGGAAAGCAGAAAGGTGGAAGGAGTATATAGAGGATCTATACAAGGACGATGTACTTGAGGACAATATTATGGAAATGGAAGAGGATGTAGATGAAGATGAAATGGGAGATATGATACTGCGTGAAGAGTTTGACAGTGCACTGAAAGACCTGAGTCGAAACAAGGCCCCCGGAGTAGACAACATTCCATTGGAACTACTGACGGCCTTGGGAGAGCCAGTCCTGACAAAACTCTACCATCTGGTGAGCAAGATGTATGAAACAGGCGAAATACCCTCAGACTTCAAGAAGAATATAATAATTCCAATCCCAAAGAAAGCAGGTGTTGACAGATGTGAAAATTACCGAACTATCAGTTTAATAAGTCACAGCTGCAAAATACTAACACGATTTCTTTACAGACGAATGGAAAAACTAGTAGAAGCCAACCTCGGGGAAGATCAGTTTGGATTCCGTAGAAACACTGGAACACGTGAGGCAATACTGACCTTATGACTTATCTTAGAAGAAAGATTAAGGAAAGGCAAACCTACATTTCTAGCATTTGTAGACTTAGAGAAAGCTTTTGACAATGTTGACTGGAATACTCTCTTTCAAATTCTAAAGGTGGCAGGGGTAAAATACAGGGAGCGAAAGGCTATTTACAATTTGTACAGAAACCAGATGGCAGTTATAAGAGGCGAGGGACATGAAAGGGAAGCAGTGGTTGGGAAGGGAGTAAGACAGGGTTGTAGCCTCTCCCCGATGTTGTTCAATCTGTATATTGAGCAAGCAGTAAAGGAAACAAAAGAAAAATTCAGAGTAGGTATTAAAATTCATGGAGAAGAAATAAAAACTTTGAGGTTCGCCGATGACATTGTAATTCTGTCAGAGACAGCAAAGGGCTTGGAAGAGCAGTTGAATGGAATGGACAGTGTCTTGAAAGGAGGATATAAGATGAACATCAACAAAAGCAAAACAAGGACAATGGAATGTAGTCTAATTAAGTCGGGTGATGCTGAGGGAATTAGATTAGGAAATGAGACACTTAAAGTAGTAAAGGAGTTTTGCTATTTGGGGAGCAAAATAACTGATGATGGTCGAAGTAGAGAGGATATAAAATGTAGAATGGCAATGGCAAGGAAAGCGTTTCTGAAGAAGAGAAATTTGTTAACATCAAGTATAGATTTAAGTGTCAGGAAGTCATTTCTGAAAGTATTTGTATGGAGTGTAGCCATGTATGGAAGTGAAACATGGACGATAAATAGTTTGGACAAGAAGAGAATAGAAGCTTTCGAAATGTGGTGCTACAGAAGAATGCTGAAGATTAGATGGGTAGATCACATAACTAATGAGGAAGTATTGAATAGGATTGGGGAGAAGAGAAGTTTGTGGCGCAACTTGACCAAAAGGAGGGATCGGTTGGTAGGACATGTTCTGAGGCATCAAGGGATCACCAATTTAGTATTGGAGGGCAGCGTGGAGGGTAAAAATCGTAGAGGGAGACCAAGAGATGAATACACTAAGCAGATTCAGAAGGATGTAGGTTGCAGTAGGTACTGGGAGATGAAAAAGCTTGCACAGGATAGAGTAGCATGGAGAGCTGCATCAAACCAGTCTCAGGACTGAAGACCACAACAACAACAACATTTTATTAATGCTGAGCTGGTGTCTCTCCTAGTCGAGGAAAAGGGAAATTTTATCAAAATTCAATGAAGTCATTGGGCGATGAAATCTGGGGCCTCTGGTAGAGATTGGTAACAGATGACAGCCAGCAGGCCAGGCAAAGTAAACACGGCACTCGCGGGCGCGGAGCTGCGACAGCGGTATTGCATGCACAATTTGTTTTGAGTGGAGCAACAACGAGGCAGGAAACTGCAGTGTTGCTTTAAATTATTGCGATGTATGAGGTGGGGCATTAGGCCAGAGCCAGGAGTGGCGAATTGTAAATGGCTGATGTGGGAATTTATCCCTGCCATACATCCCATGGTCGGACAGAGTAGGCCAAACGGAGCGAAGGGCAGTGAGAACCAGGGGCTGTAGCAGTTTCCAGAATCATGGGCAGCAGTGCGGCACAAGTTGCAATGCATCGGCGGGCAGTGACCGGGAGAGCAGCGGCCGACTTCCATTGGCGGGCAGCCTTGATGACGACAGCAGTGGCATCAGCATGCCAGGAGTCTGCTGAGCCGGCTGGACTCACGGGACATCGGTGGGCGGCACGCAGACACTACGCTTCACCATCGAGTACTGTAAATTAGCTGAATAAAGCAATGTTACCGAACACCGCTGCATCACTCTGCACTGCCCCTCGACACTCTTGAACTTGCTCGGCCTCCTGACGAAATATGGTGCATTGGGTCCCGGCTTCAGCTCTGCCACCTGGAGTCCCGGGTTCGACACACCAATCCCGCAACATTAGTTTTGTTTAGTAATACAAACTGTTATGTAGGCATGCTGTTCCTATTTTGTGTTAAAGCTTTCCTGTCTACTCCACTTTATTTATTTACAGTTCATTTTTTTACTTTTTCATTGCATTACCACCACACTATGAAAGATGTTACTTACTGTATGTTTCTGCTTCAGTGTGGACGTGTTACTTCTCTTCCAATTTTATATATAAAATTAATACAGTAGAATAAAAGCAAACTGGAGCTTTTCATTTATTACTCAGCAAACCTATGAACATGGAGGATGGTGTTCTGTGCAACTGACACAGAAAAGTGGTTGTTCACAACTACTTCCTTTGTGGAGTGACATCCAGTGTTACTGAATTTTGGGTCCGCCGTGCAGCGGGATGGCATATGACAAAATGCAAGTATCTGAAGCTCAACATGGTTAGTGGGACATAAGATTTCACATAACACCTGGACATCATGACTTTTTCTGGAAGAACTTTCCCTTCAAAGGCTAAGCTAAAGGCAACTGTATCTGTTCAATTACTATCCTTGGGGCATTTTTGGACACATTGGACAAAATATACGTCTCGCCACTCAAGATTATCCAGTAGCTCCTTGTCTGGAGTGTAAGGTCTCAGTGAAAAGATGATTCCTTGGACCATGGTAATTGCTGTGTGACCCAGATGTTCACATGCCTGAAGATCTGTAGATTGTGCAGCAGGAGGCTTTCATCAGTAGTAACCCATAGCACATTTTTCCAATGACTTTGCTTCTCCAAATATATCCTCAATATGTTCCACAAAAAATAGTGGCTTTGTAATAGTAAAATTATACCCACCACTTGGAGCACATTCTATGTATTGGGAGAACTGTTTCACTCCCGGACATCGGGCTTGTCTCTCTTCCCATGGCATTGACAGAGCAGGGAAAGAAGTATGTCTGCAAGTGTCTCCACTGAAATTTCTATTCCTATCTGATTAGATAATCAGGTCATAATTGCCACTGTTTTATTGTAATTTAACATATTTCATGTGCAAAACGTCTGCTGTGATGCCACCTACTTTGATCAAGGACTCTCCCGACAGGTGCCACACAGCTTCAACACAGGCCATGTAGCATGATGGCCTTTGCTGGGAGTCCTGACACCCAGGAAGATGGGCATCGACTATTTGACATGCATAGGGAGCTAGCAGCTCAGGCATCACCAGTGTGATCTCTGTGTTGTCAGGAGGCTAGACCAAAAGAGTATGTAACAACCCTACCATGTCAGATTGGTTACCCTGTTTGCCCTGAAGCTACATATTGTGTGCAGAAGATCATTAACACTGCATGCAGTAGAAGCCATTTAAAATGCTCTTCCCTAGTCAGTCCACACTATAGAAAAAATTGGAAAATGAAGGTCAAACACAAAAGAGGACCAAAAATTACTTCAGCAAAAGTTGGTGAATGAATAAATAAATGTTCTGAGAGAGGGAAGTAGATCCTAGGTTATAAACCATGTTGACATTAAAGGCCGCTATCATGAGAAAGAGTAACAGAAGGAAGGACAGTCAAAGATGAGAGATTGCAGCACAAGATAGGACAGTCAAAGATGAGAGATTGCAGCACAAGATAAGAAGTAGGGGCTTCAATAGCTTTGGGGCCTGTGCTCACAAAGCACATACTCACAAAAGAGGGGTGAACCTCCCTGAGGGATGTATGAAGCTACAGAGTGTCGCCTATTTGTCCCTGACTCGACTGACATTGAACTCCAATATGGGACAGGCTGCCTTTGTAGGAGGTCTGAGGACAATGGAATGGATGCTTCAGTGCTTTGTTAATGTGATCCACCCACTCCTTGTCGCCGTGACAGTGTTCAAACACAGCAAGTTGCCTGTACAGTGTCCAGTTTGCCTTACTGAGCCTCCATTGTGGCTGCTTGCTTTCTCGCAATGCTTTGCCTGCCAGATGAATCAATATCTAGAAGTGATAACTTGAGTCTAGGCATCGATCAATTCCCACTGAACAATGTGTGCAGGGACAGGAGAGCTTGTTGAGAGATCAATAGCAGTGAATGATCCTGCTGTACTGCTGAAGTGCGTGCTCTGCCCCGTGTTCACCAGACATGTATGTGATGACAACAGGAGGCTCTCAGTGGCTCTACCCCTGGAGCAGTTGGCTGCTGTGGTACAAAGTGCATCATGTGCATTAAGGTCTCCACGTAGGAGGAAGGTTTGGGGAAGCTGCGTAATGAATTTAGTGAGAGTCTCTTCTTCTAGTTTTGTGTGGGGGCAGATAGGGGGGAACATATAGTCAGAGTTCTTGCACACTGGTGGTGAGGGGAGAGGCTAGGTCTGGTAGACACTACTCCTGTAACTCTCTCTCCACTACAGAATTCTTATTGTGGCAGCTGTAGCCAAGTATCCCAGGGGGCTCAGATAGTTTACAATTTGACTCCTACAGACATTTACACACTGGTCTTCTCTGAGCTGAAAGTTTGATTTTCTTCACATGTGTACTGAACATACTGATATACTACTATAGTATGAGATCTATGTTAGTGGCAACACCTGTCTGTCTGTCTCTGTCATTCCTCCATAGCGAAAAGTTTGCACTGAAGGGAGGAGGGTACATGAGGGACTTCCAGTTTCTGTCAGGCAGACATCAATGTTCAGACCATTGTGAATATGGATTCTGGAGATGCCAGAAAGACTATTTTGACAGCAATATTTTCGTGGTTCTTTTTTTCTGCCTGCCATCATTGTCTTAGCTTTAAACTTAATTATTGCTTTAACCATTGCCACAAGTCTGCAGCTACATTCACTGGTGCAGCTGCAGGTTGATGCCCTCTATTCAACTGTCAATGTCTGGGTCTTAAAACAAGTCTTTGGTACAGGTTGTTTTCAATTCCAAGGTGAATGATGTCACAAAAGTAAGTGGCTATGTGGCCTTAAATGCCTTCTTTGTCTCAGAGTATGAAATGTGTTCAGTAATCTATACCTCTGTGATTTTCTTCTCTTCTACATCTACATCTACATTTATACTCCGCAAGCCACCCAACGGTGTGTGGCGGAGGGCACTTTACGTGCCACTGTCATTACCTCCCTTTCCTGTTCCAGTCGCGTATGGTTCGCGGGAAGAACGACTGTCTGAAAGCCTCCGTGCACGCTCTAATCTCTCTAATTTTACATTCGTGATCTCCTCGGGAGGTATGAGTAGGGGGAAGCAATATACTCGATACCTCATCCAGAAACGCACCCTCTCGAAACCTGGTGAGCAATCTACACCGCGATGCAGAGCGCCTCTCTTGCAGAGTCTGCCACTTGAGTTTATTAAACATTTCCGTAACGCTATCACGGTTACCAAATAACCCTGTGACGAAACGCACCGCTCTTCTTTGGATCTTCTCTATCTCCTCCGTCAAACCGATCTGGTACGGATCCCACACTGATGAGCAATACTCAAGTATAGGTCGAACGAGTGTTTTGTAAGCCACCTCCTTTGTTGATGGACTACATTTTCTAAGCACTCTCCCAATGAATCTCAACCTGGTACCCACCTTACCAACAATTAATTTTATATGATCATTCCACTTCAAATCGTTCCGCACGCATACTCCCAGATATTTTACAGAAGTAACTGCTACCAGTGTTTGTTCCGCTATCATATAATCATACAATAAAGGATCCTTCTTTCTATGTATTCGCAATACATTACATTTGTCTATGTTAAGGGACAGTTGCCACTCCCTGCACCAAGTGCCTATCCGCTGCAGATCTTCCTGCACTGTGCTACAATTTTCTAATGCTGCAACTTCTCTGTATACTACAGCATCATCCGCGAAAAGCCGCATGGAACTTCCGACACTATCTACTAGGTCATTTATATATATTGTGAAAAGCAATGGTCCCATAACACTCCCCTGTGGCACGCCAGAGGTTACTTTAACGTCTGTAGATGTCTCTCCATTGATAACAACATGCAGTGTTCTGTTTGCTAAAAACTCTTCAATCCAGCCACACAGCTGGTCTGATATTCCGTAGGCTCTTACTTTGTTTATCAGGCGACAGTGCGGAACTGTATCGAACGCCTTTCGGAAGTCAAGAAAAATAGCATCTACCTGGGAGCCTGTATCTAATATTTTCTGGGTCTCATGAACAAATAAAGCAAGTTGGGTCTCACACGATCGCTGTTTCCGGAATCCATGTTGATTCCTACATAGTAGATTCTGGGTTTCCAGAAACGACATGATACTCGAGCAAAAAACATGTTCTAAAATTCTACAACAGATCAACGTCAGAGATATAGGTCTATAGTTTTGTGCATCTGCTCGATGACCCTTCTTGAAGACTGGGACTACCTGTGCTCTTTTCCAATCATTTGGAACCCTCCGTTCCTCTAGAGACTTGCGGTACACGGCTGTTAGAAGGGGGGCAAGTTCTTTCGCGTACTCTGTGTAGAATCGAATTGGTATCCCATCAGGTCCAGTGGACTTTCCTCTACTGAGTGATTCCAGTTGCTTTTCTATTCCTTGGACACTTATTTCGATGTCAGCCATTTTTTCGTTTGTGCGAGGATTTAGAGAAGGAACTGCAGTGCGGTCTTCCTCTGTGAAACAGCTTTGGGAAAAGGTGTTTAGTATTTCAGCTTTACGCTTGTCATCCTCTGTTTCTATCCCATTATCATCCCGGAGTTTCTGGATATGCTGTTTCGAGCCACTTACTGATTTAACGTAAGACCAGAACTTCCTAGGATTTTCTGTCAAGTCGGTACATAGAATTTTACTTTCGAATTCACTGAACGCTTCACGCATAGCCCTCCTTACGCTAACTTTGACATCGTTTAGCTTCTGTTTGTCTGAGAGGTTTTGGCTGCGTTTAAACTTGGAGTGAAGCTCTCTTTGCTTTCGCAGTAGTTTCCTAACTTTGTTGTTGTACCACGGTGGGTTTTTCCCGTCCCTCACAGTTTTACTCGGCACGTACCTGTCTAAAACGCATTTTACGATTGCCTTGAACTTTTTCCACAAACACTCAACATTGTCAGTGTCGGAACAGTGAGTACTTGAAATTATCTCTCCCAAACTAGATGGTGTTAGGAGAAACTGACACACATGGACAGATAGTGCAGTGAGTGTCCGATCTGTAGGCAGCTGAATCACATATTCAGCTCACAGCCAGAAGTTTGTAATCCAGAGCGGTCTAACCAAGGTTTGAAATTTAAAGCAGCACATAGGGTTAGGTACGTAGGAAGTAAATTTAAGCCAGACAAAAGCCATGGATTTTACCTGGGAAACTTGGATAAACTGATCCTGAGAATAAAATATGGTGTCTTCTTGAGCTCACTGCTCAGTCTTTTCATGAAATTCTTTACTTTGGTGGCATGTTGACTTTACCAGTCATTCTGCAGTTCTTTGGCATTTCTATCCATGATATTTCAGAAGATTTCAACAGGCTTCCAATAATTTCATTAATCCCCCCCCCTTGTAGTGGGCTGGCCAGCACAAACTTCCACTGCTGTAGCCGCACTGACTGCAGCCACAGGTGCTGACTCCATGGGGCCCGAGCCCCCCTCAAAAATTAATAATTACTTTATGCTTTGTAAAATCACAAAATTACGTTGGATTTTTTTTTATTTTCCTTGTTTTATGATAGTTACCTTTTAAAATACATTCAGTAATGAGTTAAAACAAGTAATTATTATGGTAGTAAGCATGTTAACTGAAAATGAGTGGTGTGAATCATGATAGTGTTATGGTGCTCCAGGCACACTTAGAATTTGTCTCAGTGCGCAAACCTTCCGGTAAAGTCTGGCGCTGGCGGGCCAGCGCTGTGGCCACGACGACATCGAAAGGACGGGAGCAGAAGCACCTGGAACCCTGCGCCTCGGTTCGCCTTGATGCTTCGAGACATTACGAAGCTGTGGCTATATAACTGTTGCGGTCATTCAGTGTGGATAGTTTTGTTCAGTGCATGCTGCAGACGTGTTTAACGTTCCGACTTTACTGTCTATTGGCCTATTTTATATGACTATACTTTATTCGTTTTCTTTAGTCTCTTAGTGCATTGTGAATTAAGTTTGCAATGGATACATTTGTTACCAAAAAGGTGCGTTTAGAAGTTGATGACACTGCATGTCAAGCTCCAACAATTATTGTGTAGTCAACTAGTTCATCATCTTCAGGTAAGAACCGTTCACAGCCGAAACCTCGACATTCTGATAAGGGAATATCATTTCAGAAGTCTTGGCTGATCAAGTATACACGGATAGAATATGAAGCATCTACCGAAAAACTTTTTTGCAAAACCTGCAAAGAGGCAGATGCTAAAAATCTATTACAATTTTCTTCAAAAAAAGGTGCATTTACTTTTGAGCGTTTTCTAACTGGAAAAAGGCTTTGAAAAAATTCAATCTTCATGAAAATACGTTTACGCATAAAGAAGGTGTTCCGAAACTAAATTCTATCACTAACCGAAGTGTGGGATCCCAATTGAATGAACAGTTAGACAGTGATATGCAGGAAGGCCATTTAGCTCTTGAGACCATTTTTACTACCGTTCAATTTCTATGCTGACAAGGACTAGCAATTAGAGGGCACAAAGATGTAAACTCAATTTTTTATCAATTGTTGAAACTCCGAAAGAATGACATACCCGAGTTTAAAGATCATTGACGAAACAAACGATTCTTCAATTCACGATCAAGTGTCATTTTGTATTCATACTGTCGATTATTCCTTAATCAGCAATGAAGGCTTTATTGGCTTACACAAGACCCCCAACACTGAATCACAAACTCTGTTTAGTATTTTAAAAAGATGTTTTTACTTGTCTTGATTTGTTAATGGATAACGTAAGAGGACAGTGATATGATGGTGCCTAGAATATGAGAGGTAAGTTCAAAGGACTAAAAAAGTTAGCTGTTTATATACAACCAAAAGCACGTTATGTGCACTACACTGCTCACAGTTAAGACTTGGCAATTGTAGACAGTCTCTGCCATCTTATGTCTATGAGGGATATTATGGCTTTAGCCAAGGACTTAATGAAACACCGTAAGGGCATCCAACAAAAGGATGGGACTTTTCAGAAGCATATGCTGTGGGAGCGCCAACGACCAAGATGGTCTACGACCCTTTTTCCCAACTCGATAGACTATGCAAGCTTCTCGTATCTTGAGAATATTGAAAAACTTTGACGAACTTCTTGAGTCTTTTGAAACTTTCCTAAAGAGGACAAAACAGAGGCAGGTTACAAATGTGCAGGCTACCTTGAGTCAATGTTACAATTCAAGATTTATTTCTTTTTACGTCTTTATTGTCATGCAATGAACACAGCAGAGGATGTGCCCTCATCTAAGTGTTGCTGATCTGAAAAAAATACATGACGACTTGATCTGTATACTGAATGGAAGGCGTGATAGTTTTGAACACTTTTGGGAATTGTGTTTAAAACAAAAACCTTCACAATTTGATGCTCTTTCGCTTCATCGGAATTGAAGTATACCAAAGAAGTATGAAAACAACAATACTTTCAAAACCCCAAAGGAATACTAAAAAACTATTTACACTGAATTTTGTGAAACGGTGCAATCTTGCATTACTGAGCGGTTTGCTTCAACTGGACTCACACCGGTCATTGCAGTTGAACAAGAGTGCTTGCTTTTAGTAAACAGAGGTGAAATAAATTTGTAAAAATCAACCGAGTTTTTCAGAAATGACCTAGACACTGGGAGACTGTGCTTACACTTGAATATGTTAGCCGATATCGCTAATAACAAACAACTAGTCTTAAAAAACATGCGTGATGTAAGAAAGTACATTACACAAGAGTCTGCAGTTGGAGAAATGTTTTGTGAAGTAGTGAAGTGCATTAAGCTTCTCCAAGTAGTTCCAATCACAACAGCAACTACAGAACAGTCATTTAGTGCCCTTAGATGTCTGAAGTCATATCTCCGATCAACAATTCGACAGAAGCAATTGAACAACTTGGCTGTTCTTCATTCTCACTGAGATGTTTAGGATGAATTGGATATCCAACCAGTCATAAACGACTTCATGTTCAGTAATCCAGTCAGATGGTCGACATTTGCACCTTTTTAAAGACACCCTAGCCCTAATACAAGCATTTAGAGCAATATTAAACATCTTTATAAAATAGAGAATTAAATACATACATAATGTTAAATTTTCAGTTTCAAAATATTAGTCTTAGTTTAGTACTGTATAACTATTGTACTGTATTAGTTATTTTCAAATACTTAAATATTTTTAGGGTGTAAAACCCAATTAAAACCTGCTATTTACATATTTTTTGTCTGAAAGTATTAGGCGTACTGTATCAACTTTATGAACTGTGTTAAAGCATTAACTTTTGAGTTATTGTTTTTACTTAATGAACCCTGAGCCTTATTCAAAGTAAGCTTAAATCAGCTATTTCACTTATTAACAAAAGTGCTTTTACTGTGCAACAGCAATATTTTATGTTTTATTCTTTTAATGATAGGTTAGGATTTATTTAAATATAATTTCAGTCTTTTCAGAGCTATATATTCATTGCTCTGTAATAGTCTGTTAAGCATGATTATTACTGTAACTTAAATAATCTTTTTCAAAAATAATGTGCATGTTTATGCTTTGTTTCTTTCTTCAAAGCCAAAAAATGTGTGAGGCTTGTCGAGTTTCCTGTAGTGTCAAGTTATCAAGAGTCCAGTTTTCGAGGTTCTAATGCTGATCATATGACTCTAAAACCACTTAAAAAACCTTTAAAACTCACTATTTTTCATCAATAATTTAGAAAATTTCCCGGGGCAAGTCCCCCAGTATGCCCCCACCCCCACCCAATATTTTTTATAGGTCAGTGCCCCTGACTGCTGCAATTATATAGTGCAGCATTCTATCATAACAGTTGGCATTAGTATGTCAATGTGACTAAACTGTAACCAACCAGCAATTCGTAATTCAGGACACTCCTGTAGTGTTGTAACAGGGGAGCTATGTGTGCCATCTGTATGGCAACACACTTGACCCTAGTGTGTAAGTGCTAGATGCCCAGATGGCAAAAGGTACAAAGCCGGTGACTGCTATGAAGTGAGTTGTTGTGTGGCCACAAGAAGCATCGGCATTCTACTGCTGTCCGCTCATGTAGCCATTCCCCTCATCCTACAGGACCACCCGCAGTACGGTCCCACATCACCTCTGATGGGTCAAACTAGGACCCTTGTAGCCACTGACCCGCGTAGTGTCTATTGTTAGACGTAGTCAGCCAGACATTGGGATCCAGAGTTCATTCCCCAGGTGCTGCCACCAGCTGCTGCTGGGTCAGACTGCCAGCAGCATACCTTTGCTGGTCAGCAAAACCAGCAACTGATGTAGCTATTCTGTGTTGTCAACACAGTGGTTACTAAAACATACTCAGAATTTAAAGTTATATGTGGCTGTCAGTGTTCACCATTTGGCACAGCCAGGAGTGATGTGCTGTTCATTGTGGGAGGCATTAACCAGTTACACAAAAATTTGTGAATTCTTGAAAAGTTACAAATGGGAATCATTAGAATATCCTACATAGAATGCTGATTTGGCTCCCAGTGATCATCACACTTCCCCCAACATGGAAAAATGACAATCTACACAGCAGTTTGCACAGAGTGAGGAGCTTCAAAATGCCCTTGAATCATGGTTAAGGAGATAGAGTTCTACAATGCTGTAATACAAAAGATAGTCCATTGCTAGAGTGCCTTAAAGTCACATGAAATTATATTACAAAGTAAAGTTGTAGCTTTAATATTTATGTAGTAACAAGTGGGGATTTTCTTAGTGACCAGTTGATTACATTCCCACAAGTGTTGGTAAATTCTTGAGTTATTTTATGTAGTTCATGTATTACCTTGTTCATATCACACACAGTGGACTAAGTTTTAGACTGTAATGCAGAAATTGCCTCAAGATGTACAGGTCTACTACTTTAAGTGCTCTAATATGTCTATTGATGCATAAGTTCACAAAACTGAAAAGCAGTTAGAGCAGACATGATGTTGATTTACACATATGCCCACAAGTATCACCTGCCAATGGCTTAAAAACTGAATTAAGCCTTTAGTGATTTTTAAATTTTGATGAAAAGTTTGCAGACTGTTGGAATCCTGGTTTCTGCCTTCAATGTCTGGAAGTTCCTTTCCAAACTGCCACAGTAATCTAACGTTGTTCCACTAGTTTCTGGCTTTCAGTTAGTTGTGTGCAAAAATAATAATTTAAAATTAATAAAACACAAAACGCTAGTACAAAAACCTGAAGTTTTAAGTGAACCACAGTTTCTGTAGTGTGCGTGAAGATGAGTGCACACACCATAAACTAGTAGTACAGGACACAACCAACCATTGCGAAGCGACTAGTAGCAGACAATCTTTCATAAATCTGAATGTTTTGATAGAATCTCATGTATAAACATGGAAATAAAAATGACTTTCATCAAGTTAGCAACATTATCCTCTAAATACTAACTATCTCTTTTCTATCTGTGATAACATTTCAGTAGGAGGGACCCATGCATTGTGAAAAAGAGAGAGAGAGAGAGAGAGAGAGAGAGAGAGAGGAAGAGGAAGAAGAAGAAGAAGAAGAAAGGGGGGATGTAGGAAAAAAGGCAAGTAAGGTGCGCAGTCTAGGGAGCAGCTGGAAGTTCCCGAAAGAAGAATGCAATGGGGTCACATACAGCCCTCACGCCCACCACTTATCAGAGATTGGATGGTTGATTTGGGGGAGGGGATAAAACAGCGAGGTCATCAGTCCCATCGGATTAGGGAAGGACAGGGAAGGAAGTCGGCCGTGCCCATTCAAAGGAACCATTCCAGCAATTGCCTGAAGTGATTTAGGGAAATCATGGAAAACCTAAATCAAGATGGCCGGATGCCAGTTTGAACCATTTATGCCACCTCACTGGGTCTTACCAGAGAACCCCACTCAGAAACTGCCTAGAAGAAACTAGCAACATGGGCAGGGCAACAGAAACACAGATAGACATAAGACAAACAAGTTGGACAGCCCAAGCAGGAGGGGGGAAAGGAAAAGTAAGAGACCAGGTAGGGTGCGGGTCGAGACGGACCACCAAGCTCAGACAGCCACAGCCTGGTCTCAGCAGAGGAGGCAACAGTGTTCTGCCAACCCCCCCCCCCCCCCCCAACGGGACGATAAGTTTAAGTGGCCCTCCTTTAAGCAGAGTGGCAAAAACCCCCTTCACGAATGAAACATACAACTAAGGCAGCCACTGATGCCTCGTCTCCTAACACCACGGGTAGCGTATCAGGGAGATTAAGAGTCCACAGCAGGGTAGCTAGTTCAGGACAGTCCACCAAAATGCTGACCACAGTCAAACGGGAACCACAATGACAGTGGGGTGGGCCTCACATCGCAGGAGGTGACCATGAGTCAGCCGAGTATGGCTGATGCAAAGCTGGCAAAAGATAGTACAGTCCTTCCAAGAGGCCTGCATGGGCATGGACGACCTCCACACATTTGTAATCCTCATCATCACCCATAGTTTGTTCGGTGAAGGAACACTGAGCCATTTATATTCCAGATACCTACAACTTGATGGCATAATATCAAATGGAGGTCCGTTTCTGGAATACCAATCTCAAGAGCCAGCTTACTGGTAAAGAGTTTGGCTAAGCTATCAGCGAGTTTCTTCCCTAGGATACAAGGTGGACCAGGGTCCAGATGAAGGTCACTGAGCTTCCACATTGTTTAAGGGCATACAAAGAATCCTTGATACCTCTGACCAAGGATGGCAAAGGTAATACTGGCAGAAGAGCATGAGAGATGGCAACCATCTCCGCACTGAAAACACTAAAGCCATATGGTAAGGAGCACACGTCAATATGTCCTGCACAAGTACAAGCAAAGCCTACGTGACCAGCAACCATCGAGCCATCAGTATGAACTACTCCCGAACCCCAGAGGGGCACAACACGGAGGTGTTTGTGAGTGAGCCTGGGCGAAAAGTGGTAGAGGAAACAATGGGAATTCAGAGAGGAGCCACTGGATGTGGACTGTGATCGTAATCCCTGATCTGGGCTGTCATCGCAGGAGATGAGTTTCCATGTTTAGAAAGAGGAGATGGTAGTTTGGATACTTAATGGAGCTGTGAACACCTGCAGCATACTGACAAGCTGTTGTTGGCACCTGATCCACAATGGAGGGACTCCAGCCTCCATGAGTAAGTTGTTCACAGGGCTGGTCACAGTGTGTCTCATGAACTAACTCACACTGACCTTTATCTACGAACTATAAGCTGCCATCACCCATTGTAGGGCTTTAGTTATCTCAGATGCAGGAAGCTTATCAGCAGAGCTTAGCCATCTTTGCTGTGTGTTTGTACAAAATAGGTACTCTGGTAAACAGATTCAACCTTCACACACTAAACCTCAAGAACAGTAAGAAAAAAATGGACAACTCCACGAGGATGGTTTTCTACCCTATTTTGCTGGTGTGTACTTTAAGATCAATAGGCTGTTCAAGAAACATCAAGTAAAATATGTCTTCTGCCCTCCAACACAAGTGCAAGTGATGCTGTGTTCTGTTAAAGACAACCTAGGTCTAATGAGACTAAGGTGTGTTGTCCTGTTAAGGATAGAAGTGCTGAACATTGACAGCACACCACATTAGATCAGCCAGACAAGTCTGCTATGGCTGAATACTGTCTTGACATGGGACATGGCATAAACTACAGAGAGACAATAATCCTTTCATCTGCTTCCACGTACTGGTACTCGATCATTAAAGCAGTAGTCGAAATACATATAAGTAATGACCTGATTAACTGTGAAAGTCGGCAAGACTCACCGGAGGAGAAACACCCCTCTGAAGATGTCCAGCGAAGCACTGGACGAAACTTTAGGAGCTGAAGAGTTTCATGGATCACGACCTTACATCCCGCAAGGTTTACCAGAAGATATGTCATCCGGTCGTGAAAGCCTTCATACTATAACTGTGAAAGGTTTTCAACCCAGCATGGTATGAGAACCACCATTTGTTGTACACTGAGGTATCATTGGCCATAGATAAACGAAACCGCATAACCAGAAGGGGAATCGGAGTTTGCATACTCAAACTCGGCACCAACACACTACTGGCGCGTGAGCTGGGCCGCGATTTGTGGCCACCCTTTTCCCACATCGTGCACTCAAAGACTGTCGCCCGTTTCTCTGCAATGAATGTCGTTGTGCTCTATCATTTATCTATGATGATGTTATAGCCCCACTCCTTGGTGCCTGTAATTTTCTATTGAGCCAACTTATACACTGGTGAGCCACTGCAGAAACACGCCTGTCGGCAGCGGAAGATAGTGAGCAGCTGTCTCATTGAAATTTTGTGCAGCTTCCACAACACTGTCAGACACGATGCCTGTGAACCATTAAAGTAATGGTAAACTTTTTTATTGTGCTGGCTAATACTACAATTATCAATAATGACAACATTTTTATGGGGAGATTCAGAGGTTCTACAATACGGGCAGGGTTAATACTGCTATAAATCATATTTCTGTTGTATGTTATAGCAAAAATTAGAAACAGCCAACACACACAAGTTGCCCATAAAATATGTACGAAACTAATTACTAGTTCCAGAGTTCAAACCTCAGGTGATCCAAGGCATTTTTCTGGCAGTGTATATTTCACCTCTGGCAATGAATTGTTAACATAAAAAGTGTCTAGTTGTAGCATGGTGTGAAGCCCACTTCGAACTGTAGGTCCCTCAATAATATGTTGACTAGATCAGTTCAAATGGCTGAACGAATGGCAGGCCACACTACCTCCAATACACTCATGCTTCATAGCATTCTTCATGTTGAGGACAGCTTTACAAACCCCTGACCTTCCCCTTGTAAGTACATATAGTCTCTGTCAACAACTACATAACCAGCAAAATAGAAAAAAAGTATACGTAAACTTCAAAAATATCTGAAAATTAAGTGTAACTATTGTACTAACTTGTTGGGAAATCTTATGAGCTGATGTTGGCCTAAAACCCAGAAACAAAAAACATGAATCAGCATGAAAATAATAATAATAATAATTTTAAAATAATTGGAGAAATTCATGACATAAGTAACGCACCATCACTATGATGACAGTTCTAATGGGCATGTTCCATGCAGGGGCATGTTTATAAGATGGTAACACCATTGCTCCACAGTTGCTGGTACCATTGTCCACTTCAGCTATGTCACTTTTGTAATGGCTGACGAAAGAGCTCATCAGCCTGACTGGAGTAGGAAAGCATCCAGGTCACACCATGCATCTTGTATTAGCAATTACTGCTTATATGGTGTGTGTGTGTGTGTGTGTGTGTGTGTGTGTGTGTCACTAATGGGCTGTTCACGAAATTGTATTTTACTTACATCTGTGTACCATGTCCTGTTTAAATAAATCTTGTGTAACAACAGCACAGAAATTGAAATACTTCATTTCTTGATTAGATGCAAGGAAACCCAATGAGGCATAGGAATATTTAACCTTAATGGAAATTTTTATATTTTCCTTGTTTTCTAGTTTTAATCTAGGTGTAACAATGCTGTTACCCCACCAGCAGATTAATGGATCTATAAATAAATATTTCAGTTCCAGCATTAATATTGCCAACATGAACTGCTATGAAACAGCATCTCACTCTGCTGAAAAATCATCATCATCATCATCATCATCATCATCATCATCACTATATTACTACTACTGAACCATTAACTTTATTTTACAAAATCACTCAAAATAATCATGCAGTTCTGATTAGTCATTTACAAACAAGTTAACATTCTGAAGAACAACAGAAAATTAATCATCATCACTTTAAAGTCTTCTGAAAGCAGATCAGACAGAAACATTCACACATACTTGAGAAACAATGTACAGGATGACCCTTGATCACCCAAATAAAAGAAAAAAAAAATATACAGGGTGGTCCATTGATAGTGACCGGGCCAAATATCTAATGAAATAAGCATCAAACAAAAAAACTACAAAGAACGAAACTTGCCTAGCTTGGAGGGGGAAACCAGATGGCGCTATAGTTGGCCCGCTAGATGGCGCTGCCATAGGTCAAACGGATATCAACTGCGTTTTCTTAAACAGGAACCCCCATTTTTTATTACATATTCGTGTAGTACGTAAATAAATATGAATGTTTTAGTTGGACCATTTTTTTCGTTTTGTGATAGATGGCACTGTAATAGTCACAAACATATAAGTACATGGTATCACGTAACATTCCGCCACTGCGGACGGTATTCACTTAGTGATACATTACCCATGTTAAAATGGACCGTTTATATTATTTAAGGAAACAGGAAGTGTTCAGCCACATTTGAAATGACAACCATGACCTGCAACAAATGAGGATGCCCAAGTACATGTTTTAGCTGTTGTCGCGACTAATCTGCATATCAGTAGCAGACAAACTGCGAGAGAATCGGGAATCTTAAAACTGTTGGTGTTGAGAATGCTACATCAACATCGATTCCACCCGTACCACATTTCTATGCACCAGAAATTGCATTGCAACGACTTTGAACGTCGTGTACAGTTCTGCCACTGGGCTCAAGAGAAATTACGGGACGATGACAGATTTTTTGCACATATTCTATTTAGCAACGAAGTGTCATCCGCCAACAGCGGTAACATAAACCGGCATAATATGCACTATTGGGCATCGGAAAATCCACGATGGCTGTGACAAGTGGAACATCAGCGACCTTGGCGGGTTAATGTATGGTGCGGCATTATGGGAGGAAGGATAATTGGCCCCTATTAGATCGATGGCAATCTAAATGGTGCAATGTATGCTGATTTCCTATGTAATGTTCTACTGATCTTACTACAAGATGTTTCACTGCATGACAGAATGGCGATGTACTTCCAACCTGGATGTCCGGCATATAGCTCGCGTGCGGTTGAAGCGGCATTGAATAGCATATTTCATGACAGGTGGATTGGTCGTCGAAGCAGCATACCATGGCCCGCACGCTCACCGGATCTGATGTCCCCGGATTTCTTTCTGTGGGGAAAGCTGAAAGATATTTGCTATCGTGATCCACCGACAACGCCTGACAACATACGTCAGCGCATTATCAATGCATGTGCGAACATTACGGAAGGCAAACTACAAGCTGTTGAGAGGAATGTCGTTACACATATTGCCAAATGCACTGATGTTGACAGACATCATTTTGAGCATTTATTGCATTAATGTGGTATTTACAGGTAATCATGCTGTAACAGCATGCATTCTCAGAAATGATAAGTTCACGAAGATATATGTACCCCATTGGAACAACCGAAATAAAATGTTCAAACGTACCTACGTTCTGTATTTTAATTTAAAAAACCTACCTGTTACCAACTGTTCGTCTAAAATTGTGAGCCATATGTTTGTGACTATTACAGCGCCATCTACCACAAAGCAAAAAAAGTAGTCCAACTAAAACATTCATATTTCTTTACGTACTACACGAATATGTAATGAAAAATGGGTGTTCCTATTTTTAAAAAAGCAGTTGATAACCATTTGACCTATGGCAGCACCATCTAGCGGGCCAACCATAGCGCCATCTGGTTTCCCCCTTCAAGCTAGACAAGTTTCGTTCTTTGTAGTTTTTTTGTTTGATGCTTATTTCATTAGATATTTGGCCCGGTCACGATCAATGGACCACCCTGTATAATGAACTGATACAACTTACACACCATAGCTCAAATTTTAGTGCTCAATGTGTGAGGCTTGACCAATAGTGACTTCTACCATATATTCTTTTCCTATTTTCAGTGTGAATATCTAAAAGTTAATACTGAATATGATTACTTCGATTGATACATTCATGATACTACTGTGAGGTGTAACTTAAAAAGGCCAGATTTACTAACAAACTGCATCATTATAAATGGAGCACTATCTTAAGAGATGAAAGAAAATTCATTCATGGGTTTACATGAAGTATTTGTATGTCAACTGGCCATAATTATGTCACCTAAACGAACAACATATGGATCAAGCAAATCCAGGATGGAATGTAACAATATTGAGAAAAGGGAACTTGCACTCACCATGTAGTGGAGATACTAAGTCACAGATAGGCACAACAAAAAGACTGTCACAAATATAGCTTTTGGCCAGTAAGGCCTTCGTCAAAATTATACGACACACACACACATACATACTCATGCAAATGCAACTCACACACACAACTGCAGTCAAGTGTGTGTGAACTGTGTTTGCATGTGTGTGTGTGTGTGTGTGTGTGTGTGTGTGTCGTTTAATTTTGATGAAGGCCCTACTGGCCAAAACCCATATTTGTGACAGTCTTTTGTTGTGACCACCTGCAATTCAGCATCTCTGCTATATGATGAGCAACTTTCCTTTTCACAATAAAGTATGGATCAGTGACAATAACAAATGTAATTGTTGGGTTTAAATTAATGATATCATATCATTAATTTAAAGTATGGATCTGTTACAGTAAACTAACTAACAGTTGTTGGATTCCACTGAGGTGGCAGCTCACTGATAGTATTTCCACAGCACTGAATTTCTTAAAACATTTATCTGAATGCCCTATTACTGGTGACAAGAAGGAAAAAGAGAAAGAAGAAGAGTACTCATTCATTATCAAATTCAAACAACAGAAATAGAGTTGGCACAAATGTAAGACTTTATGAAGATATTTAATCATGGGCTTTTGGAACAAGATGTTCCTTCAGATGAAGTGCAGAAATGACAGGACAAATAACAAAGTGTTTTCCATGAGAACAAGTACACACAGATATACAGGAGTATCAGGTGACAACAGACATAAAATTATTTATTGCAGCATTCAATGGCTAGGATGTAAGTATTATTCTTCTGTATTCCACTTTCAATCCATACTGAACATTTAATTTAGTAAATCAATCTATTTTTGACTCACCAAGACATGTACCACTGCTCAGCCAAAATCTAACTCCTATTGAATCAAGTATTGTTTTAGTTCGCGATAAAAGCTTCCATGCTCTATGTGAAAATCTCAAGGCCTCGTGTGATTTATCTTTTCCATACTTCTGATAAAACTGATGAGCACTTTGATGTCTGCACTCAAGAAACCGAGAGTTTAATGAATCATGAAGAAAGTCTGGAATATTCTTTGGCACATAGAATGCAGTACCATGTAAGTCAAGTTTTTCTGTCACAAATTTGTCATAAGCACCTTCATGATTCATAAAACTAAAGCCTTGGTTGACTCCAAGACTAAACAATTGATGAAGAGCATCTGGGTCACTGTGAATACTCCCGTGCCACCAAAAATTTGCTTCACGGTCATGGAATAAAACTAACTGGATCACTGCCTTGTGCTTCAAGAAAACGCACACTGGGATGTCAGAATCGCCAGTCGGCAGTTTCTCTATTGGATGCACATTGTGAAATACAACTGTCTTGAAACCTTCATCTTCAGCCCTCCTAACCAAAACTTCCTGGAACACAGATAAAACAAACAATCACTCCCAAGACAGTAACTGAATAAATATGTTTGAATACAAGAAATAAAGTATTATATTAGGCAATGCATGTGCATGTACACTTCCACACAGCTCTCATACTTCACAAAGGAAAGGTGACCAAGGGCACAAAGGATAGGGAAAAATCTTCCAATTTTGCCAGCTGGACCTGTATTCGCGGTCTCCCAGCCATTCATGCTGCACAACTTTACTTTATAGTTACACACCCGTCCATCTTTACTGTTAGTTGCAAACTGCTACACAACACACCTACGCAATTGAGTGAGCACTTAAAAATCTTATTTGATGAAGTTCATGGGTTTTGCAATCCATGAAATATGGGTGTTTAGTGGCATATAATCTATGGAGAGGTGTGTCTTTCCATACTTAATGGTTTCATTTTGTTAAACCAAGTCTGAAGTGACTAACCCAGTGCTTGTTGGAAGAGATAATGAATGCCACAAAAAATTAAACCTTGGAAAACTTTATGAACATACTGTAGGTTGCTAATATGAAATTTCTTCAGACACTGTGTTATGCCTTGATCAAACAGAGCAACACAGAAAGAAAAAGTTGTCCACTTATCAGATATCACAAAACCCTACACACACACACACACACACACACACACACACACACACACACACACACACACACACAAAAGCTGAAGTGTTTATTAGCTTTCAGCAACACATCGTAGAAAAAATGATGAAAGAACATAAGAGCTTCAGATGATTAGGCAAGAGAGTCAATCACTATCCCCACTCAGTGTATAGCACTGCAGCACAGCATAATAAATAATTCAACAATGAAATATCATCAGGAAAGTTTTGAAAATATGGTAAGTTAAAAGCATGGCAATGGTAAACAATACATTAAAGATAAAGAAGGAAGAGATGTAACAAAAACTCGTACAAAGAATTCACATTTAAGCACCAATACATTGTTACTAGCTAGAGTTTGCCCATCATTATTTGTTTGTACAAAAATTTAATAGTCATGGGTGACTGGAATTCGAGAGTAGGAAAAGGGAGAGAAGGCAACATAGTGGGTGAATATAGATTGGGGAAGAGAAAAGAAAGAGGAAGCCGTCTGGTAGAATTTTGCACAGAGCATAACTTAATCATAGCTAGCACTTGGTTCAAGAATCATAAAAGAAGGTTGTATACTAGAAGGTATCAGATTATATAATGGCAAGACAGAGATTTAGGAACCAAGTTTTAAATTGTAAGACATTTCCAGGGGCAGATGTGGACTCTGACCACAATCTATTGGTTATGAACTGTAGATTAAAACTGCAGAAACTGGAAAAAGGTGTGAATTTAAGGAGATGGGACCTGGATAAACTGAAAGAACCAGAGGTTGTAGAGAGTTTCAGGGAGAGCATAAGGGAACAATTGACAGCAATGGGGGAAAGAAGTACAGTAGAAGAAGAATGGGTAGCTCTGAGGGATGAAGTAGTGAAGGCAGCAGAGGATCAAGTATGTAAAAAAACGAGGGCTAGTAGAACTCCTTGGGTAACAGAAGAAATATTGAATTTAATTGATGAAAAAAGAAAATATAAAAATGCAGTAAATGAAGCAGGCAAAAAGGAATACAAACGTCTCAAAAATGAGATCGACGGAAAGTGCAAAATGGCTAAGCAGGGATGGCTAGAGGACAAATGTAAGGATGTAGAGGCTTATATCACTAGGGGAAAGATAGATACGGCCTACAGGAAAATTAAAGAGACCTTTGGAGAAAAGGGAACCACTTGTATGAATATCAAGAGCAGATGGAAACCCAGTTCTAACCAAAGAAGGGAAAGCAGGGTGGAAGGAGTATATAGAGGGTCTATACAACGGCGATGTACTTGAGGACAATATTATGGAAATGGAAGAGAATGTAGATGAAGATGAAACGGGAGATACGATACTGCATGAAGAGTTTGACAGAGCACTGAAAGACCTAAGTCGAAACAAGGTCCCGGGAGTAGACAACATTCCATTGGAACTACTGACAGAATTGTGAGAGCCAGTCCTGACAAAACTCTATCATCTGGTGAGCAAGATGTATGAGACAGGCGAAATACCCTCAGACTTCAAGAAGAATATAATAATTCCAATCCCAAAGAAAGCAGGTGTTGACAGATGTGAAAATTACCAAACTATCAGTTCAATAATTCACAGCTGCCAAATACTAACGTGAATTCTCTACAGATGAATGGAAAAACTGGTAGAAGCCGACCTCGGTGAATATCAGTTTGGATTCCGCAGAAATGTTGGAACAGGTGAGGCAATACTGACCCTACGACTTATCTTAGAAAATAGATTAAGGAAAGGCAAACCTACGTTTCTAGCATTTGTAGACTTAGAGAAAGCTTTTGATAAAGTTGACTGGAATACTCTCTTTCAAATTCTAAAGGTGGCAGGGGTAAAATACAGGGAGCAAAAGGCTATTTACAATTTGTACAGAAACCAGATGGCAGTTATAAGAGTCGAGGGGCATGAAAGGTAAGCAACGGTTGGGAAGGGAGTGAGACAGGGTTGTAGCCTCTCCCCGATGTTATTCAATCTATATATTGAGCAAGCAGTAAAGGAAACAAAAGAAAAATTCGGAGTAGGTATTAAAGTCCATGGAGAAGAAATAAAAACTTTGAGGTTCACCGATGACATTGTAATTCTGTCAGAGACAGCAAAGGACTTGGAAGAGCAGTTGAACGGAATTGACAGTGTCTTGAAAGGAGGATATAAGATGAACATCAACAAAAGCAAAACGAGGATAATGGAATGTAGTAGAATTAAGTCGGTTGATACTGAGGGAATTAGATTAGGAAATGAGACACTTACAGTAGTAAAGGAGTTTTGCTATTTGGGGAGCAAAATAACTGATGATGGTCAAAGTAGAGATGATATAAAATGTAGACTGGCAATGGCAAGGAAAGCATTCTGAAGAAGATAAATTTGTTAACATCGAGTATAGATTTAAGTGTCAGGAAGTCGTTTCTGAAAGTGTTTGTATGGAGTGTAGTCATGTATGGAAGTGAAACATGGACGATAAATAGTTTGGACAAGAAGAGAATAGAAGCTTTCGAAATGTGGTGCTACAGAAGAATGCTGAAGATTAGATGGGTAGATCACATAACTAATGAGGAAGTATTGAATAGAATTGGGGAGAAGAGGAGTTTGTGGCACAACTTTACAAGAAGAAGGGACCAGTTGATAGGATATGTTCTGAGGCATCAAGGGATCACAAATTTAGCATTGGAGGGCAGTGTGGAGGGTAAAAATCATAGAGGGAGACCAAGAGATGAATACACTAAGCAGATTCAGAAGGATGTAGGTTGCAGTAAGTACTGGGAGATGAAGCAGCTTGCACAGGATAGAGTAGCATGGAGATCTGCACCAAACCAGTCTCAGGACTGAAGGCAACAACAACAACAACAACTTTCATTTCTGTTAATTCATGTAGATATTATTCAGTAGGATGTCTACAATAAACTAATATAGTAATCTGCACAAATATTACATTTTCTTTGTTTACAAGAATGATTAACTATGGATGAAAACAGCAAAAGAATACTCACAATGTTCTTCAGTTCTCTAAACAGTGTTGCAAAAGATACAATCCTATCTTCAGTACACCATGTGCATCCAGTATCTGAAGACTTCTTACTGCCACTGATATTATCTAGAATTATTTTATCAATGATGATAAGTTGCAATTGCAACTGTGCTGTAATATTAGAAATAATCTGAATGTCTCTGCTGTAGTCTGTCTTCCTTTTACTGTGTGGATATAATAGTATTGCAAGAAGGCTTAACTGGGCTGCAAGCAAAACTAATGCAGCAAATAAGATTAAATGAATTGCAGATCGCTTCTTCATAGTGGCAAAGGATCACTAACTGCCACATCAGAGTTGGCCTCGGCACTGTAAGAGACAGCAATCAGGTTCAAATACAATTCAGCTTTGCTAATTACATAAATAACAATACATTTACAAATTATAAGAAATAAAAATAAAATGAAATTGTTGTTCTCAAAGCAAATGTGTAAAACTACTGCACACATGAATATCTTGAAAGTATTATTTTAGTGGAGTTCATAGCTTTCAGCCTATCTTTTCACAATTCTGGTATCCAGTTGGTTTATTAGTGATATCTTAAAACAATGTTTTATTACATCTTCGATTCTGAGCTGATACACTGCAATTTAAATCACGTCCTCTTTAACATCACTTATGACAGAAATTTTAGCTCCAGGCGTAGTCCATATCAATTCAGGCAGGCTAGGAAAAAACCTTACCTTCATAGTCCTGGATGTTATTGAATTTAGTATATGTTAAAATGAAGGACAAAGTAAGGAACATGTATTTTTTTGTTTTCTCCAAAAAAATTTCTGCTCTGAGATACAGAACTCCAAAGATGACACTGTGCATACCATTTTGAAGAAGTGAATTTTGGAAACAATTTTTAACAGTTCTAGATATTTTGTTAGCTTTTTTTTATTTGAAAGCTAATTGCTTTATGATTATAAAGAAATCCTCCATTTGGACTTTTATGTCAGAGTTCTTTTACTATAGTGTTCTGAACTTTTTTTTATAATTTACGGATTTTTTTTTTTCAAAAATGCCAATCCATAAAACTTTGATTTTTTTCTGTTGATTAGTACCTATAGTTCTACATTCCCTGAAAAGGAGAGCTTTCACTTTTAGGCTGAACAGGTTTTATTAACAATTGAAATTTTTGCCATATGTATAACCTGTTTTATTACATTATCCCATAACAGGCTCATAAAAATCAAAACTGTTGTAACTGCGACCAGGACGATCGCGGGGTAGCAATGACGGAAAGCGCGGTGGGACCTGCGAACAACACAACGGAAGAGGACGGACACGACCAACGAAGGACAGAATGAATACACAAGACCGAACAACAGTGTCACAAGGAAACAAACACGTCCACTCATACATGAACCAGGAAGTAAGCAGTCTAGCACAAAGCGAGGTGTGAACCAATGTAAGCGAGATTAGACTGACTGGCTGAGCAAGAGGCCGATGCTTAAGTACGCTATCGGAGGCACCGCTATTGGCCACTGGGACCACGTGTTCAACTGTGGCAGCCTCTCACTTAAAGCGGGCCAGGAGGCGCACGCCGCCGCAGCTTACGGCGCGATGGTGCAGAGACCTCTATGGGTCTTCGACGTCCAAGACGTCTGGCACGGATTCAAATTCCGCGGTGCGTGGTACCAGGAAAACCACAACTTATTTAACATAATTTTAGTTTTGAAAGATGAGTAAGAGACTCATTTTTCAAGCATTTTAAATGGTTCTAAAATGTATGTGAAAGGTCCAAAGACTTAAAGGTTTCAATTTATACAACTTCTGTGTACTTTGTTTTGTACAGAAATTAGCGGGTCAATGAACTAAAAATGTGTTCACAGCTTCAAGTATCTTCCTTTCATTTAGTGAGATGTCTTCCTGTTGAACCAATATGGACCAGAGCACTTACAGTCTTCAAAACATTATGAACAGGAAGTGAGCACTGATGGCATTGATTCTGTCCTTCAGCTGGAAACCTATATCCAGCAGCTGGTCCATGTGGTAGCATAAAGTTCACTACAGTTTCGTTTAACTCATAACAGCTGTCTATAATTTCTGCAATCCATGAGTCACAGTCATACACATATGCCACATCTGCACCATGGGAGGCTTCACCTTATTCAGATACTATCATTGTTCTTATTCTGTCAAAACATTTAGAATACAAAAAGTAATCACTGGAAACATCTTCACTATGAAACAGAGTCTTCAAATGAGAACACTTATTCCCAACCTCAACAAAGTCTGTTTTTTTGTTTGTCTTATACATCACTCTTTTATGGATATGAAAATAGTCAGCATACATCACTCTCCTGTGGCCCCAGTCAGAAGACACTTCACACAGTCGTTTTCACAAAACACACTGCAGCTGTGTCAACTGGCAAATTCCTAATGAAAACAGAACTCACTAGATGGCCTCCGATTTCTTAGAAGCCTCTTCAGTAAATAAATTAGCACTGAACAATTACAGTACAGAAAGCTACAATGGACAACCACGAGAAAGAAACTCCGAAATATATGCAACAATGAAAGTGAATAGAAATAACTGCAACAAAGACAATAGAAATAAACATTGTAACAAAGAAATTAGTGAGAAAAACTTCAATGAAGACATACATTACCCTTTAAAGTTAAAAAAAATTAAAATAAAACCTGTCCAAGTTAAAAGTGGAAGCTCTCCTTTGCAGAGAGATGATAATTAACAGAAAAAATTCTAATTTTTTGGCAGTTATGGAAAAAAAATGCTGTAAATTATAAAAAAAATTCAAAAGCCAACAGTAAAAGAACTTTGACAAATATGTCCAACCAGAGGATGTCATTGTAATCATAAAGCAATTATCTTTCATAAAAAACTCTAACAAAATATCTAGAACTGTTACAGAGATACAGCATTTTAAAAAAAATTTCTGAAATTTGGGTCTTCAAAATGGTGTTCGCAGTGTCACCTTTGAGGGCCTGTATCTCAGGGCAGGAATTTTTTTTGGAGAAAACAAAAATGTGTTTCTTACTTACTCATGAATTTTAACATACGCTAAATTCAATAACATCCGAGACTATGAAGGTAAATCCCCCATGCCTGAAGTGATATGAGTAATGAATTGGATGTTATTGTCACCTTACACATTATCATCAACTGTACCATGTAATGTACTATCAATGATGAAGGGCAAAGCATTGTTAACACAGTTCAGTAACTAGCTTTAGGCATAAAAGAATCTAAAACTATGTTAGAAGATGTTGTTAAGAGTAAAGATAATCCACATGTCACAAGTTAATCAGATTTCTTTAAAGAAAGATGAGATATGCACACTCAAACATTTCATTTTCTGAACAGTAGACTGCACTGTAAACACCTATGATAAGCAACTCAAAATTATGCACTTGAACCACGTGACATGTAAATTCCAAGTGACATTTTCAACTAGCAACTCACTAGCATGCTCATCATCTGCATAAAATGTGATAATAATAAGATTACTGAATTTGTGTACGTATGTCCTGCTTCTGCAATACTTCACAACTGCCAGAAAAAATTGTGATTTTCCGTATTTGATGGCAAGATTAGGAAGATATATGCCTTAAGCATATCTAAAAGAGACCCCTCAAGCCAGAAACAATCATGTTTACAATTATTCTGCTGTTCACACAGGCACCGACTCTATGGGGCCTGAGACCCCCCAATAATTTAAGAAAATTATTAGTTATATTATGATTTGTAAAATCACAAAATTATGTTGGAATTTTTTATTTTCCTTGTTTGATGATAGTTAAATTTCAAAATACATTCAGTAATGCGTTAAAACAAATAATTATTATGGTAGTGAGTAGGTTAACTGAAAACGAGTGGTGTGAATCATGACAGTGTTACGGTGATCCGGGCATACTTAGAATTTGTCCCGGTGCACTAATCTTTGGGTAAAGTCTGGCACCGGCGGCCCAGCACTGAGGCCACGGCGGCATCAAAAGGATGGGAATAAAAGCACCTGGAACCCTGTGCCTCGGTTCACCTTGATGCTTCGAGACATTATGAATCTGTGGCTATATAAAGCCCACCATGCTGTTGCAGTCATTCAGTGTGGATAGTTTTGTTCACTGCATGCTGCAGACATGTTTAGTGTTCTGACTTTAGTATCTAGTGGACTATTTTATATGAGTATATTTCATTCATTTACTTTAGTCTCTTAGGGTATTGTGACTTAAGTTTGCAATGGATAAATTTGTTACCAAAAAGGCACGCTTGGAAGATGATATTGCATGTCAAGCTCCAACAATAACTGTGTTGTCAATTGCTTCATCATCTTCAAGCAAGAACCGTTCACAGCTAAAACCTCAACAATCTGGTAAGGGAAGATCATTTCAGAAGTCTTGGTTGATCATATATACACGGCTAGCATATGAAGCACCTACCAAAAAAGTTTTTTGCAAAACTTGCAAAGAGGCAGATGCTAAAAATCTATTACAATTTTCTTCAAAAAAAGATGCATTTACGTTTGTAGGGTTTTCTAACTGGAAAAAGGCTTTGGAAAAATTCTGTCTTCATGAAAATACGTTTATGCATAAACAAGGTGTTCTGAAACTAAATTCTATCACTAACCGAAGTGTGGCAGCCCAATTGAATGACCAGTTAGATAGTGATATGAAGAAAGGCCATTTAGCTCTTGAGACCATTTTTACTACCGTGCAATTTCTCGAAGATGTAAACTCAATTTTTTATCAATTGTTGAAACTACGAAAGAATGAGATACCCGAGTTTAAAGATGTTTAGGGCATTCAGGGTATAAGTGCACGTCTCACGATATTCAAAACGAGATCACTGATCTACTAGGAAAGTCTATGTTGAGAAAGGTATTGGCTTCAATCAAGAAGACTGAACATTTTTCTATTATGGTTGATGAAACTAGTGATTCTTTGATTCACAAGCAAGTTTCATTCGTACTGTCAAAGGAAAAATATATGAGGGCTTGATTTGCATATTGAATGGAAGGCATGATAGTTTTGAACACTTTTGGAAATTGTGTTTAAAACAAAAACCTTCACAAGTTGACAATCTTTCACTTCAATGGAATCGAAATATACCAAAGAAGTATGAAAACAACAAAGTCAGCACACTTTCAAAACCCCAAAGGAATACTGAAAAGTTATTTACATTAAAGTTTGTGAAATGGTGCAATCTTGCATTACTGAGCGGTTTGCTTCAACTGGACTCACACAGATCATTGCAGTTGAACAAGAGTGCTTGCTTTTAGTAAACAGAGGCGAAATAAATTTGGAAAAAAATCAACCGAGTTTTTTAAAAATGACCCAGACACTGAGAGACTGTGCTTACACTTGAATATGTTAGTCAATATTGCTAATAAAAAACAACTGGTCTTAAAAATACATGTGTGAAGTAAGAAAGTACATTACACAAGAGCCTGCAATTGGAGAAATGTTATGTGAAGTAGTGAAGTGCATTAAGCTTCTCCAAGTAGTTCCAATTACGACAGCAACTACAGAACGGTCATTTAGCGCCCTTAGATGTCTGAAGTCATATCTCCGATCAACAGTGCAACAGAAGCGACTGAACAACTTGGCTGTTCTTCATGCCCACCGAAATGTTTTGGATGAATTGGGTATCCGACCAGTCATCAACGACTTCATACTCAGTAATCCAGTCAGCTCGACATTTGTACCTTTTTAAAGACACTCTAGCCCTAATACTGGCATTTAGAGTAATATTAAAAATCTTTATAAAATAGAGAATTAAATACATACATAATGTTAAATTTTCAGTTTCAAAATATTAGTACTAGTTTATTGCTGTATTACTATTGTACTGTATTAGTTATTTTCAAATACTTAAATATTTTTAGGATGAAAGACCCAATTAAAACCCACTATTTACATACTTTTTGACTGACAGTATTAGGCATACTGTATTAACTTTATTAACTGTATTAAAGCATTAACTTTGAGATATTGTTTTTATTTAATGATCGCTGAGCCTTATTCAAGGTAAGCTTAAATTAGCTATTTCACTTATTAATCAAATTGCTATTACTGTGCGAAAGCAATATTTTATGTTTTATTCATTTAATGATAGGTTAGGATTTATTTAAATATAATTTCAGTCTTTTCAGAGCTGCTCACTGCTCTGTAATAGTCTATAAGCATGATTATTTCTGTAAATTAAATTAGCTTTTTACAAAAATACTGTGCGTGTTTATGTTTTGTTTCTTTTTTCAAAGCCAAAAAATGTATCACATTTGTCGAGTTTCCCATAGTGTCGAGTTATCAAGAGTCCAGTTTTCGGGATTCTAATGTTGATCATATGACTCTGAAATGCTAAAAAAACTTTAAAACTCACTATTTGTCATCTACAATTTAGAAAATTTCCCAGGGCAAGACCCCCAGTATGGGGGGGGGCAACATTTTTTATAAGTCAGCACCCCTAGCTGTTTAACATATCAAATGAAAATGAGATAGACAAGAAGTACAAAATGTCAAAGCAGGATTGGCTACTTGAAAAATCCAAGGCTGAAGAAGCATGTGTGACTAAGAAGAAGATAGATGTCATTATAGGAAAATTGAAGAGGTCTTTTGACGCAATAGAAGCACTTGTATGAATATTAACAGTTCAGGTAGCAAACCCGTACTAAGCAGAGAGGTAATGGCTGGAAAGGTGGAAGGAATATATAGAGAGTCTATACAAGGGAAACAAACTTTATGGCAATATTGTAGAAAGAGAAGAGGAAGAAGACAAAGATGAGAAGAGTGATAGATATTGTGAGAAAAATCTTACAGAGCACTAAAAGATCTAAACTGAAACAAGGCCCCTGGAATAGACAAAAGTCCATCAGAAGTACTGAGATCCTCGGGAGAGCCAACCATGACAAAAGTAGTCCACCTGGTATGGAAGATATATGATGCAGTTGAAATGCCCTCAGACTTTACGAACGTAATAATTCCTCTTTCAAAGAAGGCATGTGCTGCCATGTGTGAATATTTCAAAACCATCAGCTTAATAAGTCTTGGTTGTAAAATAAGACGTGCATTATTTACAGAAGAATGTGAAAGCTGGTAGAGGCTTACATCAAGGAAGATCTGTTTGATTTCCTGAGAAATGTAGGAACAGTCAAAGCAATACTGACCCCATTACTTATTTTAGAAGATAGTCTGAAGAAAGGCAATTTGAGATAAACAAAAATCTTTTGACAATGTGGACTGGATTACACTCTTTGAAATTATGGAAGTATCAAGGATAAAACAAAAGGAAAGCAACAGCTGAGAAAGGAATGAGGCATGGTTGTAGATTCTCCTCGATGTTACCGTATTTACTCGAATCTAAGCCGCACTTTTTTCCAGTTTTTGTAATCCAAAAAACCGCCTGCGGCATAGAATCGAGTGCAAAGCAAGAGGAAGTTCTGAAAAATGTTGGTGGGTGCCGCCACAACTAACTTCTGCCGTCGAATATATGTAGCGCTACACAGGCATGGTTTGTAGGCACGAAGATAAATACTGGCGCCTAGACCTCTGCGTCAGTAAATAAATTTAAAAAAAAGTGGAAAACGAGCTTTTTTTCCTCCGCCCCGAGTTTCGACCACTGTATTTTCATATATTATCCAACGAAGTAAATACAAATTCCATATTGTTCATCTTCGAATGTAGCAGCATTTCAATGTACTACAAAAATCCGACTGGCAAGACTGTTTGGGATGTTTGTCAATATGGCCAAATCTACGTTCTGAATTTTTTCTTGCCTGTGAGAAGAGATGGTTGCTAATAGGAAATTTTATGAATTGTGAATCACATGCAGTATTCTCTTCACCATAAGAAAAATACGAATATAAACATTTTGACATGTATTGTTTCGTGTTTGCTGCTATCTCATTTAAATCCTGTCTGCTTAATAAACTACGAAACTAGTGAGACAACAGCAAATGCGGAAGAATATACATATCATGTCATGTTTATTTTCGTATTATTCTTACGCCTAATAGTGATACAGTCAGAAATGAAGCACGGAAATTGACTAGATTTTTAAATCTAAGATGACTCTAATTTCTGTGCAGAATGTAATGTACTAAAGAGGCGCCTGCAAAGATTTTCAAACGGAGAAAAATTTTCGCTAAACTCTCGTTCAGAACATTTTCTATCATACGCAGTCTATTATTTGGTTCTTGTTGATCATTATCAAAGAAAACAGCAGTGTAAGTAACAACAAATAGCACTCTCTTGTCATTGTTTCGCTAATGAGACGACTCCTCTCATTTTTATTTATTTTTTAACTGTAAGCGGCGGTAGCGCGCACAAAAGCAAACCATGCCGCGAGCGGTGACAGGCCGTAAACATGCACTATCAGAATGCGACAAACAATGCATGACACAGTACAGTAATGCATTTTCAGCTTAGAATGATGTAAACACCTATAACAAAGAAAACGGTGCCTATCAGAGCAAGGAAAAATAAGCAATCAGTTCAAACCAGATGAAGCACGTGAAAAAGGAAGGGTATCCGTATAAATATGGACGGAGCGCCTGACGCATAGCAATGGCTACCTGGTAAAGCTTAACTGCTAAGCTTACGACTCCAACCAAACTAATGTAGCTGTATCGTCATTCATTCGACCTAAATTGTGTCTCATATTACAATGGACCAACTTTGTTTCGATTTGGAGATGCGGTCTAAAACTTTTCTCTCCCCTTGAATTTTGAGTCTCAAATTTTAGGTGCGGCTTAGATTTGGGAAAATTTTTGTTCCTTGATTTAGAGTCTCATTTTTCAGGTGCGGCTTAGATTCGAGTGCGGCTTAGATTCGAGTAAATACGGTATTCAATTTGTACACTGAGCAAGCAGTAAAGGAAATCGAGGAAAAATTTGGGAAGTGTATCAAAGTTGAAGAGGGGACAAATAAATCTGGAGGTCTGTCAGTTGCACTGTGATTCTGCCAGAGACAGGAAAGTATTTGGAAGAACAGTAGAGGGGCATGGATAATGTCTTGAAAATAGGTAAAATGAAGATAAATGTAGTTGAATTAAATCAGATGAATCTGAGGGAAATAGATTAGGTAATGGGGTATCAAAAATACCTGATAACAATGGTCAAAGTATATTAATAAAATCACAGGATATCAAATGCAGACTGGCAACAGCACAAAAATGTTTCTGAAAAAGAAAAATGTGTTAACATGAAATATAAATTGAACTGTTAGGAAATCTGTTCTGAATGCATTTATATGGAGTGTAGCCTTGTACAGAAGTGAGACATGGTGAAAAAACAGTGCAGACAAGAAGAGAATTGAAACTTTTGAAATGGGGTTATCTAGAAGAATACCAAAGATAAAATGGGAGAGCAATAACACAGACCAATGATAGAAAAACTTTTTTGCTGAAAATACCTTATTCTTATGTTTTTTAGGGTGGGAAATCCAAATCCGATACTTAAAAATTTATTGCCCACAATTTCTTCACATTTTACAGTTAAATTTATTAAATTAAGCAATTTTTTAAAGAATTTCACAGCTTTTATACAGTTAAAATAATGTAAAAAGGTGGTGTAATGAATGTAGATGATGTTGGCAGCACTGCTGAAAAACATTTGCTGGCAAAAGAAAAAGGTCAATTATTTTTGTGTTAACAGATGGTGTTTTGTTTACTGTCAACCGAACCTCACTTTCCCATATCCTGTAGGTGTGCTCAGTACAATGTCTAATCATGGTTGTAAAAACTCTGCTGACAGTTTTTGTTATATTTGTGGTGAATTAGTGATTTAAAAAAAACACCAAAGAAACATTACAGACTTTGTGAAAAAGGTTTACCTATCATACTTTGGATCTAAACTTGGTGATCAAGATAAATTTTGGGCACCACATAAGGTATGTTATGTGTGTGTGTTGAGGAGCTTAGAAAATGGTCTAAAATGAGAAAAAAGCCTTTAGATTTGCTGTTCCTATGATATGGAGGAAGCCAAGAAATCATTCTGATGATTGCTACTTTTGCAGTGTTGATATTACTGGTCATAATTCGAAGAACAAGAAGGTAACAAGCTATCCCAAACTCCTATCTGCCATCCGACCAGTAGGGCATAGTGTAGATTTGCCGGTTCCTGAACCAGCACACGATTTAAATTCTATTCCAACAGAAGTACTTTCTGATGTACGATCTGATTTACATGAACCAGATGATGATGAATTCCATTGTAATACAGAAAGTCTAGAGCCCAAATTGTTTACTCAGACAGAGCTTAACGAATTGGTTAGGGATCTGGGCTTAACAGAAGAAAAAGCTGAATAAGAACTTATTGGCAGTTGGAACCAGCATATACATGTATAGAAAGAGAGAGAGAGCAGCAATTTTCCAAGTTTTTTCAACAAGAAGGTGATTTAGTGTACTGCTCAGACATTCCCGTTCTGATGAATGAGTTTGGTATTGAATACAAAAAGAAAGACTGGAGGCTGTTTATTGATTCATCCAAATCTTGTTTAAAGGCTGTTTTTTTACACAATGGTAACATGTATCCATCTGTACCTGTTGGACATTCTGTATATAGGAAAGAAAGTTATGAAAACCTAGAAATAGTGCTAAATAAAATAGGCTATTCTGCTCATGGTTGGACGATATGTGGCGATCTAAAAGTAACATGCATGCTCCTTGGTCAACAAGGTGGCTTTGCCAAATTTCCATGTTTCTTGCGTGAATGGGACAGTAGGGCTAGGGATAAACTCTGGTGCAGAAAAAACTGGCCTGTGAGGGAGTCTTTAAAACCTGGTGAGAAGAACATTCTACGCAAAAACCTTGTAGATCCAAAAATGTACTCCCACCACCTCTACGTATAAAGTTAGGCCTAATGGAACAGTTTGTAAAGCCTTTGCCTGGAGATGGACCATGTTTTACATATCTCTGCCTACCGTTTCCACACATTTCAGAAGCTAAACTAAAAGAACACATCTTTGTCGGACCTTATAACACTATACTGCATTGTGTATTATATCAACATACAGTGTGCATTACCAAATATGGTATTATGATGCAGTAAATGTTACATTTGGCTCCCTTTGTGACAGGACTAAAATCTTATCATCACTAGGTAAACTGCATAATGATATAACAAACGTTGTAGTAAATGTTATATTTGGCGCCGTGTGACAGGACATAGAGTTTTACTGTTAGAGACTGTAAAAAACAAATATTAAGTGAAAAACAAAAGTAGGTGAAGCACAAAACGCCCAGTTGCATGAACCGATAACATATTAGAAAAAATAAACAACAGAAAGTTACCTAAGTTTGAAAGTTAAAGATATAAGATAATAACAATAACTAAAATGGACAAAAAACTGGAAATGAACCAAGACGAGCGGGATGGGAGTGTGTGAAATGTGCTAGCTAGTAGCAGCTCGACAAGTGCACTCGTAGATGCCGCCACGCGACAACAAAAAGCCTATGTGGGATAACACACAAATATAAATTACCAAATTCGAAACATGAATGTAGCACATGCAAGACAAGACAAGAAAGATGATTCAACTGAAGATAGTGGTTATGCAAATGAGTCAAGGGACATGCTTGACTCACCAAAGGATAAAAGGCAAGTAACCTAGCCATGAGAAGTAGCATTTGAATACAAAGACGTAGCAGAGTCAAAAAGCGAAATGTCACTAGATATGACGAATTTGTTCGAAATGTTGTCTGCACAGATTACAGCACATAGTGACAATGTTGACAAACAGATTGCAGCTCAGGCTCAGAACATTTATAGTAAAATTGCTGCTCACAATAGTGACATCAATACCCAAACTGAAATGTTGGAAGAGAACAGAGTAAACAGATCGAAATACAAGGAACAAAAATTAGTAAGCAAGTGGAAGCAAAAGTAGGCGTTGTGAATAATTCTATTGGAGACCTTAAATTTGAAGTTGATGCTATCAAGAGTAATGTTGCTAATATACAAGGGCAGATTAACAACATCAATGAAATATTTGATTCAGAGATACCAAAAATTAAAGACCAAGTAGAACCCCTAATTGTAATGAAGGTTGACAAAAAAATGTTCAGTTTCAAGTCCAAAGTATTAACAGAATGTAACACAGAGTTTGTTCAAATAAGACAATCGGTGGCAGAAACAGGCAAGGAATTGTGCAAACAAACTGCTACTTGTGAAAAGAAGTGTGAGCACAACACTTCTCAAATCCACGGTAAATTGCATGACTCGGAAACAAAAATAAGAGAAAATCATGGTAATGAGAAAGTAGTTCACAGTAAATTTTTAGAGGACGAAGAAAAGTTTGACCCTGCTAAAAAGCATAATGGGTGCACCCTCTTGCCTTTGTAAAAAAACTGTGAAAGAACACAGACCATGAAAAAAAGTAATACAACGATTAGTGCTTTAGCAGGCAATGCTAAAAGATGGGGTTAAACCTAGATACAAATCAGATGTCATCTGAAGAATTTAAATGAAACAGGATTACCTCTGGAGAGAATTTATTATGGCTAGGATGTGTGATGTCAGGGAAAGAAATTCCGTGAAAAGAGTTTTGTGAAGCATGCTATCAGAAATTAATTCATTTAAAATAGAGACCAACTGAATCCGAAATTATATGGGAACTTTGGAAAAAACTCCCTGAGGATTCAAAAAGATATGTAGGAAGTAATCACACAAGCTTTTTAGCATTTTTAGAAAGGGTTGAGGACGAGGACCATTGGAAAGGAAATCGTGAATTCCATCCAAATAATACTAACCAATGAAGAGAAAATTGTGATCATAATGAACAAACAGGAAATGAAAGGTTTCGAGTAAAGATGGTACAGAGAGGTTGTGATAGGGGAAGAGGATTTATGACGCGAAATTTTCAAGACGGAAGTGAACCGGAAAACTAAAAACCATGTGTGTTAAGGGCTAGATTCACGCGGATAGTGATATCAGGCCCAAGGTAAAGAAATCATTCTGATATAATAAGAGTAATTAATGCAAGCAATGAGTTACAGAAAGTAAAAACACAGCGTTAGTCGGGGCACGCAAAATCACAGACTGTGGCGTGCACAGGTCAGGGTTCTGTGACAAGTTAAAGGGCTGGCGCTGGCGTTCCAGGCAGCAGCGTACATTGCACTGGGAGGGGCAGACAAATGGCTGCCATGCGGACAAGATGGCAGTAGCGAATGACCGAAGTGGTATCAAAGAATTCAGTACACCGGTTTCGAGAGTAAATGACTACGAAACTGGGAACAATATGAACATGTCATGTAACAGAGGTAATCAGAAAGCATGATTGTGCAAGACGGCATTGTTAGGGAATAAAATGGAGCAGGAAGATGTGATTGAAAAATGGAAATATTTATGCAACCAATGACGTTAAAAAAGGGGAAGGCATGGGAGTAGAGGAGAATTTTGTAAACATGAATGAAAGGAAGATAGGAAGTGTCACGCAAAGTACATGTGCAGTAATAGCAGAAGAGAAAAATGAAATAAGCAAAGGCACCGCAGAAAGTAGACGAGCGAGCATTAATAATGGGAATAATAGGGAAAATAATGTCACGGCTAGTACAAATAAAATTAGTGCGGAGGAAGGAATCCTCAGCAGTACAGATGAAGTGGATAGGTATCTTGCACAATCATTTGCAAATAATAGTGGGGAGGAAGAGGAAATGCGAATTAAGGAAGTATATGATAATTATACAAAATATGAAATAAAAGTCAATATCATCCAAAACGATACTGTAGAAGTGCATGAGAACTAAAATCAAATGCAATATATAAAAGGTGATCAGAAAACTGAAGTAGTTAAAACATCTATTGATGATTTACCTCATTGCTTAAGGGTTGCATTCTTACTCGAATCTGATACTGAAGAGGAACTTAGTGATAGTTCAAGTGAGGAAGAGTACATACAAACTGACAGAAATGATTACACTTTTGCAAAAAATGAATATGGAAAAATAGACCAAGTTTTTTCGAAAAAGTAATCCAGGAAGCGAGACTGAACTGAAGCCGAAAGAACGACCGGATAAGACAATGCTGGGGCATGAATCTAAAGAGCCTCCAGATGACACAATACTGGGGCAAGCTTTGAATTACCAAACCTGAAAGAACTGCCTGATAAACTTATAGGAAGGCCAAAACTACTATGGATCTCTAAAAACACAGAGATCAACAATCCGAAAAAGCCACTGGACGAAACAAAACGATGGCAAGAATTGAATAGTACAGTGAAAGATGTAGAGAGTAGGAGGCCTAAGGAACCATCTGATTTAGGTGACTGTTTAGTGAGTAACAAACAACTATCATTTTAATCTTAAGACTTGGGGCAGGTTTGTCGCAGATTTTGAGAACACCATCAAAATACTTTATCATGAAAGCACAACTTTTACACCTGAAGAGATTTTGTTAAATCCTCCAGGATGTAGAACATGTCAGAAAAATAATAATACATGACAAATATTTACAACTGAAACAAATAAGCTACTTTCCACATGTCCCAAGTGGAATGATCATCATTTTCTTAATGAACACTGTATGAAAGAATCATTTTGCAAACACCAATGCACTGAATTTAAAATAAAAAAAAGTTTTATTTACTTATAAGGTAACAATGCATAGTAAAAATCTGGAATGAAGAGAAATTACCAGAAAATTGGACTACTGCTATAATACATCCATTACATAAGAAAGGAGAAATATCAAATCCAGACAACTATAGAGGAATTTCCCTTTTGGACTGCACGTATAAGATCATGTCAAGAATACTATACAACCGCTGCAAAGATCAACTAGAACTGGAACTGGGAGAATATCAAGGAGGATTTAGATCCTGGAGAAGCTGCCCAGAACAGATAATCACCTTGAAATTAGTTATGGATGTCTACAAAAGAAGGCAAAAACAACTAGTCATAAGCTTTGTAGATTTCAAAAAGGCGTATGATTGCATCCATAGATCTTCAATGATGAAAATATTAAGGAATTTTGGACTTCATCCTAAATTAATAAAAATGATACAGTTAACCTTAACAAACACCAAATCCAAAGTAAAATTTAGAGGAGAAATATCTGAACCATTTACGATTAAAACAGGGTTGAGACAGGGAGATTGTTTATCACCATTGCTATTCAATTGTGCTCTTGAATATGTAATGAGAGAATGGTACAAGGAAAATCCTATGAATATTAAAATTGGAACTAAGAAAGATAAAATAAACCTAAATTGCTTGGGATTTGCTGATGACCTAGCATTACTTGCTAATAATATTCAGGAAGCCACGAAACAAATAACAAGCTTACAAAATATAGCACAAAAATTAGGACTCCAGATATCATTTGAAAAGACTGAAATAATGGTAACGGATCCACTTGTAATAGATCACATCACAGTGAACAATAGGGAAATAAAAATAGTGAAACAATTTAAATACCTGGGTGAAATTATAACACACAAATTGGACGAGAAACCTGCATGGCGAGCAAGAACTAATAAAATGATAAAAGCTCAAAAACTAACATGGTCTACGTACAATAAAAAATGTCTATCAATTAAAACAAAATTAAAACATTACAAGACGGTGGTTCAACCAGAGGTTACATACGGAAGTGAAACTCTTTTTAAAGTCACCCAGAAAAACAGAATTGACAAAATTTTAAAAGTAGAGAGAAGAATTGCTAGAACATGCATAAATAAGAAATATCAAAAAGCTGGGCAATGGCGAATAGTTCCAAATGAAGTGGTATACAGAGAACTGGAGCCCATCACCGATACTATACGAAAGAAAAGGATCTCTTTTTGTGGTCACATTCTGAGGACACCAGAAACCAGATTATCAAGGAAAATTATTGAGAAACTCTGGAATTTGAAACAACAAGGAGGATGGCTTAAGGAAATAAGAGAGGATATGGAAGAACTGGAAATAACTCTGGATGATTTGCAGAACAAAACGCCAAATTTAAAGAAGTTGAGGGACACAGAAATAAGATTTAAACCAAAAATTGACAAACGACATACAATGAAAAGGGTATTTACAGATGAGGAACGACGAAAAGCATCGGAACGAATGAAGAGATACTGGGCCACTCGGAAGGGGAAAATACCAAAGAAGAGGACCAGAAATGATTGACTGAAGTGGTCCAATGAGGCCGTAAAAGCAGAAGGAGAAGAAGAAGAAGAAGGTAACAAACATGTAATAGAACTACTACAATACTTATTTACAATGAACACATTATTGTACAGAATTCATCAATGGAGTAGAAGGAGTTGGCCACCAATAAATCCTTTAGGCTTCTCTTAAACTGAATTTCATTGGTTGTTACGCTTTTTAAGGCTGCTGGCAAGTTATTGAAAATGTGTTCCTGAATAATGCACACCTTTTTGTAAAAGAGCAAAGGGATTTAAATCCTTGTGATGATTAATCTTATTTCTAGTATTGATTCCATGAATTGAGCTGTTGGTTTGAAAAAGTGATATATTTTTAATGAAAAATTTCATTAAGGAATAAATATATTGGGAGCAGTAGTTAAGACTCCCTACTTTCCTAAACAGGCTTCTGCAGGACATTCTTCAGTTCACACCACATAAAACTCTTACTGCATGTTTTTGTCCTAACTTGGCTTGATTAATTACTATATATATACACACACACACAAACAAACACAAACATACACACAAAATTCTAGCTTTCGCAACCAACGGTTGCCTCATCAGGAAAGAGGGTAGGAGAGGGAAAGACGAAAGGATGTGGGTTTTAAGGGAGAGGGTAAGGAGTCATTCCAATCCCGGGAGCGGAAAGACTTACCTTAGGGGGAAAAAAGGACAGGTATACACTCGCGCGCGCGCGCACACACACACACACACACACACACACACACACACACACACACACACACACATCCATCCACACATACAGACACAAGCAGACATATTTAAATATGTCTGTGTGCGAGTGTATACCTGTCCTTTTTTTCCCCTAAGGTAAGTCTTTCCGCTCCCGGGATTGGAATGACTCCTTACCCTCTCCCTTAAAACCCACATCCTTTCGTCTTTCCCTCTCCTACCCTCTTTCCTGATGAGGCAACCGTTGGTTGCGAAAGCTAGAATTTTGTGTGTACGTTTGTGTTTGTTTGTGTGTCTATCCACGTGCCAGCACTTTCATTTGGTAAGTCACATCATCTTTGTTTAAAAATAATCCCATAAGACATTATGGAATGAAAGTAAGCATTGTATGCCAGCTTTTTGATTTTCGTATCCCCTATGTCTGGCACAATTCACATTGTAAATAGAGATTTGTTAAGGTGCTTCAGCAGTTCTGTGGTGTGCTCCTCCCAGCTGAATTTATTATCAAGATGTAATCCCAAGAATTTAACACTGTCCACTACTTCTATCTGCTTGTCATCGTATGTTATGCATATCCTCATGGAACACCCCTTACAAGTTCCGAACTGCATGTAGTGTGTTTTTTTCAAAGTTTAGTGACAAAGAATTGGCTAGGAACCAGTGATGAATGTCCACAAATATTTTGTTAGGCAATCTTTCTAAGACAACTCTTGATTTGCCATTTATTGCAATGTTTGTATCATCGGCAAAAACAAGACGAACTCGGCTTCTGGTAATGTTACTGATGAAAGGTCATTGATATACATAAGAAAAAGTAAGGGCCCTAAAATGGAACCTTGTGGGACCCCACACGTAATTAGTTCCCAGTTAGATGATACCTTTTAGCTTAATATATGTCTCTTTCGTAATAACACCCTTTGTTTCCTGTCAGAGATATAAGATTTGAACCATTTGCAGCATTTCCTGTTACACCAGACTATTCTAATTTACTTAACAGGATATTGTGATTTACACAGTCAAATGCCTTTAACAGATCACAAAATATGCCAGTTGCCAGCAATTTTTTGTCTAATGAATTAAGTATATTTTCACTGTAAGTGTAGATAGCCTTCTCAATATCAGAACCCTTTAGAAGTCCAAACTGCGACTTTGACAGTATGTTATTTGAGATAAGATGGTTATAAAGCCGATTGTACATTACTTTTTCTAAAATTTTTGAGAATGCTGGCAAAAGTGAAACTGGATGGAAATTTGATGCTGTTTCTTTATCTCCCTTCTTAAACAGTGACTTAACTTCAGCATATTTCAACCATTCATAAAATATTCCACTGATAAATGATTGATTACACAGATAGCTTAATATGTTACTTAACTCATAATCACATTCTTTAGCTAACTTTGTTGATATTTTATTGTACCCACTATAAGGTTTTTAAAGATTTTATGATGGACATTATTTCTGCTGGGGTAGTGAGGGTCAAATTCATATCATGGAAGTTGCTTGAAATGTCTGGTCTGAGGTATTCCATAGCAGCATCTACAGAACCTCACAACCCCATCTTTTCAGTAACAGTTATAAAATGTTTGCTAAAAAGTTCTGCAACACTATATACATCTGTCACCAATGTATCATTTACTCTTAATGCTATTTGCCTCTCTTCATATCTGGTTCTACCAGTCTCCTCCTTCACTATATCCCATTTTGTCTTTATTTTGTTATCTGACATGACTATCTTTTCCTTATAATATATGTGCTTTGTTGTTCGTATTACAGTATTTAATATTTTGCAGTATTTCTTGTAATATGCTATAGCATCAACATCAGAACTGTTTTGGATTGACAGACACAGTTTTCTTTTTGTTTCACAAGATACCCCTATTCCTTGAGTAATCCATGGCTTCTTTGTAGACTTTGCTCTAACCTTGGTTAGTTTTGAGGGAAAACAGTGTTCAAGTAAGGTGCGCACTTTATTAGCAAAAATGTTATATTTTTCAGTCATGCCATGATCACTGTAAACATCAGTCCAAGATTGTCTCTGAGGAGTGTCCTAAAATAATCAATTTTTGGCTTATTAATTACCCTCTTGAGCTCAGATGTAAGAGATTTTATATCCTGTTCATTTAACAGAAGGAACTGCATGTCATGGTCTGAGAGGCCATGACTATTGGTTTTTTAATATAATTTTGTTCATTGGATTTTTCTATAAAGATATTATCAATGGCTGTTTGTGAGCAACTGGTTACCCTAGTGGGGAACCTTACAATGGGAATTAAGTTGAATGATAGTGTTACTGAGTCAAATAAGTTCTTATTGGGAGAGTCTCTAAGGAAATCTACACTGAAATCACCAGCAACCACTATTCCTTTGTTTCTGGTTGTTAAATGGGGCAGTACAGCTTCAAGGTGGTTTATGAACAGATTAAAGTTACCTGCAGGTGCTCGATATACACTTAATATTATGATTTTTTGTGAAATTCTACTTCTGTTGCATATGCTTCCATATGCTGTTCTAGGCAAAATTTACGAATATCTATGTTCTTAAATTTATGACAGTTCCTGATGAATGTGGCAACTCCTCCTTTCTCCATTTCTGCTCTACAAAAGTGAGATGCTAACCTAAACCCCGAAACACTAAAAAGTTCTATACCAGTGGTCACAAGATGTTCAGAGAGGCAGATTATGTCAGCTGGGTTTGAGGACTCTAATTCATCTATGAAGATAATTAATTCAATAATTTTATTTCTCAGTCCTCGAATATTTTGATGCAATAAAGATAGCTGAAATTTCACACTGACTGAGTTAAAATTGGGTAGAGTTGAAATATCTGCTGATTATTGAAAATTCTTAACCAATAGCTGTTTATGCTGATGTAATAAGCTAGAATTATGTTTTTTGGTTTCTTTCTCAAACTGAAGGTTTGTCTCAGTCCTAACCTCTCTTAAATTTTGGTTTCTTTCTGTCCTCCCTACCCTAAAAAAGGGTCTTTTCTGAATCCTATAACCACTGGTATTTTATCACTCATGTCAGTGCCTCCCCCCTTCAAGTTTCCTGGTATTTTCCCTGCCAGTTTACCCTTCCCTTTCCTGTTGAGGTGAAGGCCATGGCTAGTATAATCCCACCTATTGAGAGAATCAACAGGAACCACACCAATGTGTGACCCTGCATCCAACATAAGCAGCCGTTCCAACTCCAAATTAACTCTCTTGAGAGAAGAGTTCAAATGAGGTCAGTCATGGCACCCAAGAACAAATATAAACTCAACACTAACATGCTTCGATGCTGATGCAGTCTTTGCCAGGTCACATTCTATACTGTAGTCAGGATCTCTGTCATTACTATTACTTGGCACACCCACTATAACCACAGTGTCTTCCTTAGTGAAATCTTTGCAAAGTGATCCTAAATCCTCTGTCGCCTGCTCCAGACCAGCACTAAGTTTAAAAAAATTGGTGACCTTGTATTTTGATCCTAGTTCATCCTGCAAAAGTTGGCCAACACCTCTTCCATGGTAACTACCTAACAACAACACTTTCTTTCTCTTTATTGATTTCCCTACATTCTTACTTTTCAATTTGCTGCTGAAAGTTTGTTGTGGCCTGTATACACCTGCAACTGCTTGAGGCTCACCAGCTTCTAATTGAAGCAACAGGTCAAATCTATTTTCCACATTAACCACGAAGCTGTCAGACAAAGTTCTAGGCCTGTTCCTCCTGTTGCCTGTTGCCACTTCCCACATCTCTTTACCCTTCTCCCTCCTTAACCTGCCAAGATCTCCCCTGGCCTTGTCTAACTAAGCCTGAAGGGCAGCAATTTTCCCCTCCTGTTCTAGTATCTTCATATCTCCTACATATCCTAAAAAACCACTGATGAGTCTCATTTACTTCCCCTATTCCCACGCCCCTACAGTCACTCACATGGAAAAAACTACAGCACCCGTCACACCAAAGCCCCGAGATAACAATTCTACGCCAAGTCAAGCACTTTTCACTCATGATAAACGTAATAGTTTATTAAGAGTAAGTCAGTTAAATTACAGATAAACACAAAAATATGATTCCACAAATCTGGCCTATACGCAACTGTGTGTAAACAAAAACAACAGTGCAAAGTTTCTGAAACAACCACTTAAACTTTACGCTACTTTCCAGAAATGTGAGTTAAACAATGAAGAGGTATGCTACAGTTAAATTGCTGGAGAGTGCAAAGAACAACTGAACGAAATTCTATAGATTTGCTGTGGCAAAACGTAAACAGAAAATACGACTGTACGATCTTTTCACGTTTTCTGCTATATTACGTAAAGAAAAATGAAACCTTTAACGGTACGCTTAAAAGGCACACTAATACACCTAAGAAATGTGTTATTGAAGAAACTTTGAAATTTCCACCTATTGTAGGGACTGACCTAAACAAAAAGAAAGAGTTGGTTACAAAAAGAATGAAAGAAAAGATGGATATCAGATCTAAAACACATGATACAGGACTTAAGATAACTAAATTCAAAATTGGTAACTTAGTTTTAGTGAAAACTCGTGAAATATCCAGCGAGATTAATAATGAAATTTCTAAATTTAAATATATTTACAATGGCCCATTGGAAGTGCAAGGAACTCCACATGCCAATGCTTACTTCCTAGTGTACCCGAAGTCGAAGAAAGTGTTAGGAATGCACAACATTGTAGATTTAAAACTATATGTCAATAGAAGTGAATGATCTGAAAAAGCCTCAGAGGGCATTGCACTCTATGCAATGCTAGGTGTCTTTTAGATTAGATTAGATTAGATTTACTTTCATTCCAATTGATCCGTAGTGAGGAGGTCCTCCAGGATGTGGAACATGTCAGAAAAACAACAATACATGACAAATATTTACAACTAAAACAAATAAGCTAATGTACCATTCCACAGGTCCCAAGTGGAATGATCGTCATTTTTTAATGAACACTAAGAGTCATTTTACAAATACTATTGCACTGAATTTAAAATAAAAAAGTTTTTTATTTATTTATAAGGTAAGAAACATGTAATACAACTACTGTAATACTTATTTACAATGAACACATTACTGCACTGAAATGGTGCAGAAGTTAGATTATACTTACACACACCCAAGCACGCACACACACACACACACACACACACACACACACACACACACACACAAATTTTCAGTGAACACATTACTGCACTGAAATTGTGCAGAAGTTATGTTGTACTTATATACAAATCAGTTGGTTTTCCTAAGAAATTCATCAATGGAGTAGAAGGAGTTGGCCACCAATAAATCCTTTAGGCTTCTCTTAAACTGAATTTCATTGGTTGTTAAGCTTTTTATGGCTGCCGGCAAGTTATTGAAAATGTGTGTTCCTGAATAATGCACACCTTTTTGTACAAGACTAAGTGACTTTAAATCCTTGTGAAGATTATTCTTATTTCTAGTATTGATTCCATGAATTGAGCTGTTGGTTTGAAAAAGTGATATATTTTTAATGACAAATTTCATTAAGGAATAAATATATTGGGAAGCTGTAGTTAGTATCCCTAGTTCCCTAAACAGGCTTCTGCAGGATGTTCTTGAGTTCACACCACATATAATTCTTACTGCACGTTTTTGTGCCCGGAAAACTTTAGCTTGGCTTGATGAATTACCCCAGAAAATAATCCCATATGACATTATGGAATGAAAGTAAGCATAGTATGCCAGCTTTTTCATTTTTATATCCCCTATGTCTGACAAAATTCGCATTGCAAACAGAGATTTGTTAAGACGCTTCAGCAGTTCTGTGGTGTGCTCCTCCCAGTTGAATTTATTATCAAGCTGTAATCCCAAGAATTTAACACCGTCCACTTCTTCTATCTTCTTGTCATCATATGTTAGACATATACTCTTGGGACACCCCTTACAAGTTCTGAACTGCATGTAGTGTGTTTTTTCAAAGTTTAGTGACAAACACCAGGTGCTAGAGTTATTGATAATACCACTTCATTTTCTTTTTGTATTGCCAATCTTCCTCCTCTGCCACTATGAACTGAATCTAGCAGCTTTCCTTCTTCCCTGTTAGAATAGAGAGGCATGAGTAAGAAAAGTGGGTACAGTAGAAAAAAGAGGTAACAGGACAAATGTTTAACGTAAATGAGTAGAATCTATGATATATTTGGAAGAGTAATGAAAATACACTACTGGCCTTTAAAATTGCTACACCAAGAAGAAATGCAGATGATAAACGGGTATTCATTGGACAAATATATTACAGTAGAACTGACATGTGACTACATTTTCACGCAATTTGGGTGCATAGATCCTGAGAAATCAGTACCCAGAACAACCACCTCTGGCCATAATAATGGCCTTGATATGCCTGGGCATTGAGTCAAACAGAGCTTGGATGGTGTGTACAGGTACAGCTGCCCACGCAGCTTCAACACGATACCACAGTTTATCAAGAGTAGTAACTGGTGTATTGTGACGAGCCAGTTGCTCGTCCACCATTGACCAGACATTTTCATTTAGTGAGAGATCTGGAGAATGTGTTGGCCAGGGCACCAGTTGAACATTTTCTGTATCCAGAAAGGCCTGTACAGGACCTGCAACATGCGGTTGACAATTATCCTGCTGAAATGTAGCGTTTCACAGGGATCGAATGAAGGGTAGAGCCACGGGTCGTAACATATCCGAAATGTAACGTCCACTGTTCAAAGTGCTGTCACTGAGAACAAGAGGTGACCGAGACGTGTAACCAATGGCACCTCATACCATCACGCAGGGTGATATGCCAGTATGGCGATGACGAATACACGCTTCCAATGTGCGTTCACCGCGATGTCGCCGAACATGGATGAAACCATCATGATGCTGTAAAAAGTAGCTGGAATCCTTGGAAAAAATGACGTTTTGCCATTCGTGCACCCAGGTTCATTGTTGAGTACACCATCGCAGGCCCTCCTGTCTGTGATGCAGCGTCAAGGGTAACCGCAGCCATGGCCTTCGAGCTGATAGTCCATGCTGCTGCAAATGTTGTCGAACTGTTCGTGCAGATGGTTGTTGTCTTGCAAACGTCCCCATCTGTTGACTCAGGGATTGAGACGTGGCTGCACAATTCGTTGCAGCCATGCGGATAAGATGCCTGTCATCTCGACTCCTAGTGATACAAGGCCGTTGGGATCCAGCACGGCATTCCGTATTACCTTCCTGAACCCACCGATTCCATATTCTGGTAACAGTCATTGTATCTCTAGCAATGCGGGCAGCAATGTTGCAATACGATAAACCACAATTGCAATAGGCTACAATCCGACCTTTATCAAATTCGGAAACGTGATGGTACGCATTTCTCCTCCTTACACAAGGCATCACAACAATGTTTCACCAGGCAACGCCTGTCAACTGCTGTTTGTGTATGAGAAATCTGTTGGAAGCTTTCCTCATGTCAGCACGTTGTAGGTGTCGCCACCGGCGCCAACCTTGTGTGAATGCTCTGAAAAGCTAATCATTTGCATATCACAACATCATCTTCCTGTCGGTTAAATTTTGCGTCTGTAGCACGTCATTTTCGTGGTGTAGCAATTTTAATGGCCAGTAGTGTAAGATGAAAACAATGCTATAAGATGACTAGTTTTTAGAAGTTTTTGAAAGGGATAGATATGGTGTCGAAAGAAAGAAAAAAAAAAAAGTTTGTATAAAGGCAGGGGAAATGGGCCTGCTAAATGTATGTAAAATAAATGCGAGATGTTTTTCTAGTGCCACAGAAGCTAGCAGAAATAACTTGCAATGTATTTAATAATATTGTACTAATCTTAATGAATGCGATAAATTAAATTTGTGTAAAGTAATAAAGTTTGAATAGCAACTGTTGTGTAATAATTTTGCTGAATGTGGGAGAAAAATTACAAATTTGGGACTCTTAATGGATAATGACTTCTCTTGTAAACTTGTACAAAATTAATTTATCACAAATATGATGCCTCATTTGAATATCTATAATGTTTGCATTACCTGAAGTTGTCATGTTGAAAAGAAATTCATAGGCTGCCAAAAACTACTACAGGCAGTGAAGTAACTTAAGAAAATTAGCATGGAGACCAAAAATAACTGTAGGTTTTCCAGTGTAGTTAACAAAAATGGACTGTCTATTTTAAATCGATGAGAGTGAAAAACAATACTAGGTTCATGATAAATGATTTTCTTTACCTATGTGATTAACAAAAACTTGGTTTATTGTTAATGAAGTGTACAGTGGATGATGGTTTTGTGTGAATCTTTTTGTATATATTGGCATATTTGCAGATAATTTTTTTTTGAGTATTTGAACGTTCTCTGAATAGTGTAAAACTTTCTGTGCTTTTGTTAATGTATGTTCTTGTATGTGCATATATGCTTCTCTCTAGAATGCTATACCATTTTTCCAAGTTATGTAGGTTATATTGTGTACTCTTCTGTAGAGTAAGGATGAATGGGACTACATATACATGAAATGAATATGTTTGCTAATGTCTTGTTTAACGATGGACTTATTGTTTCATAGAATGAGACTGGATTATCATCTGTGCATGTAGAAATGAATAATACTGTATGTGTCTAGTTTTGAGAGTGTTGTGTATAAAGTGTTTGAATTATTAGTGTGTTTATTGTATGCTCATAATATGTATTACTTTTTTTACCCAACTGAAGTTGGATGGATAATATATATATATATATATATTTTTTTTTTTACAGCTGACACCGTTTAAGTGTTAATGGATGTTTCCTTGATGTATCCCTGGTGGGAAACCTCAATGAAACATGGGGCTTGTGTAACACCACAATTAATTCTGTAAATATTTTGTAATGATTAATTCTGTTTAATGTCAAGTATGTATTTTTTTTTACTATGTAATGTCTTTGACCTATTGTAATGAAGTGAAAAGCTGTGTAAAATGTTTTCTCTTTGCCATTTAAATTCTTTGTATTAATCGGAGGAAAATCTTATATAATTATGTGGCTTTTGTGTCTGCATGTTAAAGTATTTAAATATTAGGATTTTTTAAAATATGTTTGTTTACAACTATGTATGAGCTGGTTCATACCTAGGGACTTGCATTGTATAAAATGAAAAGCAACAGTATTTCCCATTTGTAACGGAAGTGAGTTGGCTCGCACCAAAATGTGCTTGGTGCAGGCTAAAAGGTTGATGTGGCACTCAGTCTGGGTGCCCAGTGAGAGGGCACAGTTAGTCAGCAGCTAGCTACTGGATAGTTTTGGTCTGAACAACAATAGAGTGAGCTGTGTGTACGGCTATAAAATGGTGCTCTATAAATGAAAAAGACTCTAATGTTGGAAATGTCGTCACCAAGAAGAAGATAATAGAGCCAATTACATCTAGAGGAGAGACCAGGTAGCAACCATGTACTCGCCACCAATACTGCGCCATCACTTCAGCAAAATCTAAGGGGTCAGATTTTGGTCAAAGTATGAACCATTACATTTATGTGTTGTTTAATTTGCAATGATAAGGCACATTATTTTAAACTGTGTGTCCAACCCTTGAATTGGTTCCTCTCATCATACCTCTTAGGATCCATTCCACATAATTACTAACATCCAAGTATCCTGTATGTGAAAAACGATTGAAAATAAGTGATTGTTGGGGTTGCTTAATTCTGAATGCAAGAAGATGTATAGAAATACTGTGGGTTTCATTGAAATCAAGGGAGGTAGTTAGTATTGCATTTATGAAAACCTCCATAATGTTTGATATGTTTCTTAATTCGAAGTATTTGTGCTTCAAAGATTAACTGCATTTAATTCTGCCAAGGAAAATTACTGGTTGTGCTAATAACAAAAGGAAGCGTGTTATTTTGAGGTTATTTAGAGTAAAATGCATTTAAAGTCATACTTAAGAACCTGTATGAAATATCACTGGCTTTAACTGTTTTAAAAGTCCTTCGAGGTGAGCGAAATTTGAATAAAAGAATAATACCAAAGTTTGCACATTAAAAATTGTCTCGGAAAGTGTGTTTAGTTTGCTTTACCATAGTTAACAGTTCAAGAGTTCCCAATTTAGAGTGGCTTAAAATAAATAAACCTACTTGAATAATGAATATATTAATTGCAGTTGAAGTAAATTTTGTGTGCTTTGTGTAGTAAAAATTGGAAAGACAGTTTGAGGGCCCCACCTATGTCTTTGCCTATAAAAGACAAAGTTACAGTAATTGCTTTTATTCATAAAAATAGAAATAAGATTGCTTTATATTGAGTGTAAAAATCTTGTTGCCAGTGACTTTTAATTATATTTGTACTATATGAAAAGTAACTATTGAAACAGGACCAAGTATATGCCCATTTTTGGTTTAGTAGTATCTTTCACAACAATTGATGATGAGATAATTTATATGTGACAAAGTATTACCGTTGAGAAGAGATAAATTGTTCCTGTTAGAGCTTTCACATACTATTTATGACTGCTAGTATTCACTGTATCACTATCTTATTATAGTAGAATTTCATTGCACTTCTCTGGGAAAGAAGTAATGGTAGCTTTCCTTTACCAGAATTCAATACATATTCTTTAAAAGTGATGTTTCATATTACTATGCCTACTCAGGCTAGTGACCATATTTTATTTCATTTAAGTAACCTTGGTTGCTTAAAACATTTTTCCAAATTTCAATCTTTAGCTTTCTGGTTTCTACTGTTATATTAAATTCAGGTTCAATAATCCAAATCCATTAGGTAACTCGCGATCAATTTTACTTAAATCCTCCCAGAGGGTAACATTTACTGCATCGTAATACCATATTTGGTGATACACATTGTATGTTGATATAATACGCGATGCAGTATAGTGTTATAACCTGACAAGAGAAAATTGATGTTTGATGTTAACTTTGAATCCACAATGACCTTAAATGAGAAAGAAGCATTAGTATCATTGAAGCAAGTTGTTACAAAGTTCTTAGGACATAAAAAAAAAACAGAATTTGTTTCTATTACAGCCAGAATGTTAAAGAAGTTTACAACTTTAGGATGTTTAATGACCCTGAAAGTTCACTTTTCTAACGGTCACCCTGGTTACTACCCGGACAATATGGGAGATGTTAGTGAGTAGCAAGGCATTTTCACCAGGACATCAAAGTGATGGAAAAACGTTACCAAGGCCGCTGGAACACCCACATGATGGGGGACTACTGTTGGTCATTTCACCGAGAAGTGCAGCAAGCGACTCATCGTAGAAAAAGTTACACAAGAAGCTGAATGAACAATGAGAAAGAAAATACAAACCAATTCCAGCTGACAAGTGAGACCTCTATTAACACATCCTTGTTTCAAATAGCTTACTGTAAATACAAACCATGTTTATGTTGTAACAAAGCGTTTCATTAATTTCCCCATTTACCATATAGCATAGGATTTTTATACTATATAATAAAAAGCATATTGCTCGAAAGCTATGGGTGATACAAAAAGAAAATTGGCTAGATTTGTATTCAGCTCATTAAAATCCATAAAGATCAGCTATCAAAGTAAAAAAAGGTTTTAAAAAAAAAATTTTGTTGGCCTCTGCCATTAATGAGGAAGTATGGAATCAAATTGGGGAGAAAAGGAATTTGTGGCACAACTTGATGGTTGATAAGCACATCCTTTAACATCAGGAACTATCAATATGGTAGTGGAAGGGAGAGGGGGAGTGGGAGGTGGAGCGGGAGGGAGAGGGGGGGGGGAAGAGAGAGAGAGAGAGAGAGAGAGAGAGAGAGAGAGAGAGAGAGAGAGAGAGAGAGATTTTGTGTGTGTGTGCGTGTGTGTGTGTGTGTGTGTGTGTAGGCGCGCGCTTGGTTTTTGGGGGTACCAAGCTAAAATTGTAGAGGGATACCGAGGCTCAGTACAGTGAGCAGGTTCGAATGGACATAGGTTGCAGTAATTATGCAGCAGAAAAGAGATAGTACATTTCAGTCCTATTAAAGAGGAAGAGACTCATTTATGGCCAAATTGTTTCAGAGCTTGCTGGTGCCTCAGGCATTCATTTCCCCCTGAATCATTTTCTAATGGCTGTGTACAGCCAATTTATATTGCCAAGGCTGACACTGCTATACAAATTGTGGTTCAGTAGTGAAACATGTTTCTAGGCACCAGTGAGTGTGAAACAAGCGAGGAATCTCATTGTCATATTGTCATCAACACAAGAACTCCACTGCACAATATAGCAGCATATACTGTCCATTCCATAAAATGCGATTTATGATATAAAACATGTTTGATGCACAACGTAAGTTAATAGTCCTCAGTTAGACAGTTCTCATCCAATGTCAAGACCTTACAAACTATGGCATCATAACCATATAACATGTAATACGGTAAGATTGTGATTATTATATATATTATTGTCCATTACCTAAAGTTTAAATTATAATGTTAAAAACGTGTTTGTTGCGGAACATAAATGAAAAGTGTTCACTTTAACAGTTCCTCAGTCAATGACATCACCTAACAAACTTAAGTGTTTCAACCATTTAAGCTGTAAAATTGTGTACTTTAATTATTGATTATGCTTAATATGTAATTATTTATTATACTTAATATTGTCCATTTGGTATTTATTTTTATTTATTTTAAAGTGTAATGTCAATGTTAAGAATCAAGTTCATGCACAATACCATATGCAAGTGTATTGTATGTTTGCTTATAATGTTTGGTTACCTAAGAACTAGTGCCCCTTCCAGATGTTAGTCAGTTGTTTCCTGAAGATGGCCAAGTAATATGTAAACTAGTTTGAGATAAACAAAAACAGTGTTTTTGTTATTCAACCTTAAATGTGGAACTGTCCTACAAAGACGTTACAGAACAATCCATAATTAGTCTCAGTTTTAACTACATTTAACCTAAGATAAATAAAAGTTTTGCTAATGCTGTATAGATCAACTTAGTAGTAATTCAGATTTGATAGTAATAAGGATTGATTAGTGAAGATATGCCAAGATACCTAGGAATAGCTTGCACTGAAAAGGGAAGTAGAGGGGATAAACTGCAGGCTTGGACATAGATTAGAATGTGCAAATGACATTTCAGAGGATGTTGAGGCCAACTGAAGGGTGCGATTCAAACAGTCTGCTTTGATCCATGACTTAACTGTGTTGTGTGATGTCATGGTGGCAGATCGTATTTGTGATGGCATGCTGCAGAATTTGTTGGTGATCCCTTGTGAGTCATTTGATATTGTGGATAGTGTCTGTCAGGTTTGTACTGGAAGAGTTTGTGGTCGTTCACTTGTGAGGTACTTTGAAATTGGGTGCTGATGCACATTGTCACCAATTTCGCTGTTTTTCTTGTTGATGTTTGGTAACTGTGTTGAACTGTGGTTAACAGGTATTGCAGATACAGTTTACCATTGTTGGTTTGGTTAGTTTTTTTGTACATGTTATGTGAGTTTTGGTTTGTTATACTGTGGGCCTTGTTTTAGACAGCTAGGGCAAGTGAACGTTTGTGTAATAGATTTGACGGTTTGGGTGTGTTGCTTTTTAGTACTGCAGGCTTCTTTCTCATTACCAAATAGATCAAATGAATTTTGTAGCACCAGGTTTTTGAGTTGTGTTGGAATTATTACTACTGAGGGTTTCTTTTGAGCTACTGAATGTTGTCATATATTCAGCCTGTCTTGGCCCAAAAGATCCTACTTAGTGTGGTTGTCATTAAAGTTTCATTTTATTGCTGGAGTTAAATATTGTGCGCATTATTTATGATTGGTCGCAATCGTAATGAGTGACATCATGGTTGTCATATTATTTATGCTTGAAATACGGGCGTCCACAATCCTGATGTAAATGTTGTGTGACTAGGGCCTCCCGTTGGGTAGACCGTTTGCCGGGTGCAAGTCTTTTGATTTGATGCCACTTCAGCGACTATCGCGTAGATGAGGGTGAAAAGACGACGATTAGGACAACACAACACGCAGTCCCCGAGTGGAGAAAATCTCCGACCAAGCCAGGAATCGAACCTGGGCCCTTAGGATTGACATTCTGTCATGTTAACCATTCAGCTACCGGGGGCGGACACCATCCTGATGACATCATGGGTCAAAACAGACATGTGTATTCACTATTTTAAGTTTTTCCAGATGGTGACTATGACAGGTATGCTAATATGGAAACACTGATAGAGGACAAGAAGAAATGGTGGATGGCAGCACACCAATCTATTAAAGAAACGCATGAGACAATACAGTACAGTGGAAGGCAGGAGCTGATCTTCGAAATAAGAAACAGATTTTGAATAGCGTCAGTCTTACGTTAAGACCTGAGTTATAAAAGCACATGCTAACCCCACTAAGTAATTACGTATTGTAGTTTAGGGTGGCAGCCTACTGAGTAATGAGCAGGACACTTGTATTCGGTATTTCAGCAATCAGTACAATGAGTAATTTGCGTTGTTCAACGATTCTTAGAGATATAGCGGAGTCAGAACACAAAGATCAAGAGAAAGAAGAGCAATCAGGGTTTAGATACTGTGTTTCAATTGAAGCAAGTAAGACAGGAAAGATCAAACACCAACCAAGAAAGCCATCTTTTGTTTGTAGATCTTCATACTGTACCTAACCAAATACTCTGCAAAGGGCAGGTCAACTGAAGCGTCCGATTCCACCCATTGGCTTTGACCCATGACGTAAGGCTGTTGTGATGTGTGATGTCACGACAGCGCGGAGTTTAGTTCGTGAGAGTGGCATGTTTGTGGGTGCCGTTTTGATGTGATCGGTGGTGCTCTCTCGTGGTGTGTTTATGTGCTGTGTGATGTTTTTGGTTTAGTTTGCGTGTGTGGCGTGTCTAATAGGTGGTGTATTGTTGCAGTTGGTGGTTCTCTCTGGTGGTGTGTTTATGGGCAGCGTGTTATGTGGCGTATGGGGTTCACTTGTGTGGTAGCATTGCACGTGTGTAGTATTGGTAGTGACTGTGCTTTCAGTGGAATATTTTTCAGTGAGTTAACGATTTCGGTTTTGTTATGTCGACGTTATTGTAGTTTTTTTTTTCTGTTCAACGTGAGTGAATTTTGGTAAATTGCTTTGTTTATTCCTTTAGTAGGTATGGATATGACTGACAAGGGCAACAGTTTTTGGCTGTCTGGGATGATGGGGGACAGTGCGTTGTCTCTAGAAAAATTTCTTCAGCTATTCGTCCCGTTGGCAGAAGACGTGAAGTGTTCAGTGTGTCGTGAAGAAATGAGGCTTACTAAACTTCTGGTGTCTCTGACCAGGGACAGCTATATGTGGAGATGTCGTAATGAAGGTCAGCGGAAGTGTTCAATTGCAATTTTGATTTTCTATGGTCTCCCCCCCCCCCCCCCCCTCCAGTGGGATTAAGTGTGGTGGTGGTGAAACTTTTGAGTAGTGTGGTATCGATAGTTGCTGTTGACCTATGTAGGTCAAGGGAAGTGATCGATTCCAGTGGATTTTCTGTATAGTGTGGCCTGAGCTCCCAGTTGGTGCACATAGACAGCACAGAAAGATACGTATATAGCTTCTTTTCTGTGTTTACTTCGTAGATTCTTACTTAAATTGCTTGTGAGTTTCGTATAGGAGGTGTAATTTCGAGTTTTAGTTACTGAAATCGTAAATTCAGGCAGATTGTAGCGCAGTTGTTAGGCATTTGTACATGTTAGTTCATACATTCTTTGCGTGTTTCCCTTGCGTTATCTAGGCACGGACTTGTGTTTGAGTAACTGTTGTTCAACATCAATTAGAATGGACAGGAACTGTGATTGCTGTGTTCGGATGAGGGCTGAGTTGGCATCCTATCGCTCACAGCTGCAGGCGGCACTGACTTCAGTCACGCAGCTTGAGGCTGTTGCCAATGGGCACCACTGTGGGGAGCCGGACTTGGGTATCACGGGGATGTCAACCTCGTCCCGTCTGTTCCCAGATCAGTCTGCCGCTGTGGTTGCCCTGGTTGCTGCCCGCAGTGGGGCTGAGCCCTCGCCTGTGGTTGATTGGCAGGTCGTTCCAAGGTGTGGCAGGCAGCGAAAGACGTCCCCGGAGGCTGATCAGAAAGCCTCCCCAGTGCGTCTGACAAACAGGTTTCAGGTACTGTCTCTGGCTGAGCCAGATGCAGCTGCCTGCCCTGTTTCAGAGGATGGTTCTCAGCCTTCAAGGTCCAGGCAATCGCAGAGGGTGGGCTTATTGGTAGTTGGGAGCTCCAATGTCATGCGTGTAATGGGGCCCCTTAGGGATATGGCGGCTAAGGAGGGGAAGAAATCCAGTGTGCACTCCGTGTGCATTCCGGGTGGAGTCATTCCTGATGTGGATAGGGTCCTTCCGGATGCCATGAAGAGCACAGGGTGCAGCCAGCTGCAGGTGGTGGCACATGTAGGCACTAATGACGTGTGTCACTTTGGATCTGAGGAAATTCTCTCTGCATTCCAGCGGCTATCTGATTTGATGAAGGCTGCCGGTCTTGCTTACAAGAAGAAGGCAGAGCTCACCATCTGCAGCATCGTTGACAGAACCGACTGCGGACCTTTGGTGCAGAGCCAGTTGGAGGGTCTGAATCAGAGGCTCAGACAGTTTTGCGATCGTGTTGACTGCAGATTCCTTGACTTGCGCCATAGGGTGGTGGGGTTTCGGGTTCCGCTGAATAGGTCAGGAGTTCACTACACTCAGCTGGCAGCTACACGGGTAGCGGAGGCTGTGTGGCATGGACTGGGCAGTTTTTTTAGGTTAGAAGGACTCAGGAAAGTACGGGGTGGGCTGTAATCTCAAAGGGTGCATGGCAAATACAGTAAGTGCTTGGATCAAGGAACAGTCGGAATTGTAGTTGTAAATTGTTGTAGTTGTGCTAGGAAAGTCCCTGAGCTTCAAGCGCTAATAGAAGGCACAGAAGCTGAAATGGTTATAGGTACAGAAAGCTGGCTAAAGCCTGAAATAAGTTCTGCAGAAATTTTTACGAAGTCTCAGACGGTGTTCAGGAAAGATAGATTAGGCAGAATTGGTGGTGGAGTGTTTGTGTCTGTCAGTAGTGGTTTATCTTGTAGTGAAGTCGAAGTAGGTACTCCGTGCGAATTGGTATGGGTGGAGGTTATACTTAACAGCCGAACTAAGTTAATAATTGGCTCCTTCTACCGACCCCCAGACCCCGATGATATAGTTGCTGAACAGTTCAGAGAAAATTTGAGTCTCGTAACAAATAAATACCCCACTCATACGATTGTAGTTGGTGGGAACTTCAACCTTCCCTCATTATGTTGCCAAAAATACTTGTTCAAAACCGCTGGTAGGCAGAAAACAACTTCCGAGACTGTCGTAAATGCTTTCTCCGAAAATTATTTCGAGCAGTTAGTCCAAGAACCCACGCGAATTGTAAATGGTTGCGAAAACACACTTGACCTCTTAGCCACAAACAATCCAGAGCTAGTAGAGAGCACAATGACTGATGCAGGGATTAGTGATCACAAGGTCATTGAAACTAGGCTCAATACCGTTTCTTCCAAATCCACCAGAAACAAACGCAAAATAATTTTATTTAAAAAAGCGGATAAAGTGTCAATAGAAGCCTTCTTAAGAGACAATCTCCATTCCTCCGAACTGACTATGCAAATGTAGGCGAGATGTGGCTCAAATTCAAAGATATAGTAGCAACAGCAATTGTGATATTCATACCTCATAAATTGGTAAGAGATGGAACTGATCCCTCATGGTACACAAAACAGGTCCGAACACTGTTGCAGAGGCAACGGAAAAAGCACGTGAAGTTCAGAAGAACGCAAAATCCTGAAGATTAGCTAAAATTTAAAGACGTGCGAAATTAGGCACGGACTTCAAAGCGAGATGCCTTTAATAGGCTCCACAATGAAACATGGTCTCGAAATTTGGTAGAAAATCCGAAGAAATTCTGGTCGTATGTAAAGTACACAAGCGGCAAGACGCAGTCAATACCTCTGCTGCGCAGTGCCGATGAAGCCGTTACTGACGACTGTGCCGCTAAAGTGGAGTAATTGAACGCAGTTTTCCGAAATTCCTTCATCAGGGAAGACGAATGGAATATTCCAGAATTTGAAACACGAACAGCTGCTAGCATGAGTTTCTTAGAAGTAGATACCTTAGGGGTTGCGAAGCAACTCAAATCGCTTGATACGGGCATGTCTTCAGGTCCAGATTGTATACCGATTAGGTTCCTTTCAGATTACGCTGATATAATAGCTCCCTACTTAGCAATCATATACAACCGCTCGCTCACCGACAGATCTGTACCTACAGATTGGAAAATTGCGCAGGTCGCACCAGTGTTTAAGAAGGGTAGTAGGAGTAATCCATCGAACTACAGACCTATATCATTGACGTCGGTTTGCAGTAGGGTTTTGGAGCATACACTGTATTCAAACATTATGAATCACCTCGAAGGGGACGATCTATTGATACGTAATCAGCATGGTTTCAGAAAACATCGTTCTTGTGCAACGCAGCTAGCTCTTTATTCGCACGAAGTAATGGCCGCTATCGTCAGGGGATCTCAAGTTGATTCCCTATTTCTAGATTCCCGGAAAGCTTTTGACACCGTTCCTCACAAGCGACTTCTAATCAAGCTGCAGGCCTATGGGATATAGTCTCAGTTATGCGACTGGATTCGTGATTTCGTCAGGAAGGTCGCAGTTCGTAGTAATAGATGGCAAATCATCGAGTAAAACTGAAATGATATCAGGTGTTCCCCAGGGAAGCGTCCTGGGACTTCTGCTGTTCCTGATCTATATAAATGACCTAGGTGACAATCTGAGCAGTTCTCTTAGTTTGTTCACAGATGATGCTGTAATTTACTGTCTAGTAAGGTCATCCAGAGACCAGTATCAGTTGCAAAGTGATTTAGAAAAAGATTGCTGTATGGTGTGGCAGGTGGCAGTTGACGCTAAATAACGAAAAGTGTGAGGTGATCCACGAGTTCCAAAAGAAATCCGTTGGAATTCGATTACTCAATAAATAGTACAATTCTCAAGGCTGTCAATTCAACTAAGTACCTGGGTGTTAAAATTACGAACAACTTCAGTTGGAAAGACCACATAGATAATATTGTGGGGAAGGGGAGCCAAAGGTTGTGTTTCATTGGCAGGACACTTAAAAGATGCAACAAGTCCACTAAAGAGACAACTTACACTACACTCATTCGTCCTCTGTTAGAATATTGCTGCGCGGTGTGGGATCCTTACCAGGTGGGATTGACTGAGGACATCGAAAGGGTGCAAAAAAGGGCAGCTCGTTTTGTATTGTCACATAATAGGGGAGAGAGTGTGGCAGATATGATACACAAGTTGGGATGGAAGTCATTAAAGCAAAGACATTTTTCGTCGCGGCGAGATCTATTTACGAAATTTCAATCACCAACTTTCTCTTCTGAATGCAAAAATATTTTGTTGAGCCCAACCTACATAGGTAGGAATGATCATCAAAATAAAATAAGAGAAATCAGAGCTCGAACAGAAAGGTTTAGGTGTTCGTTTTTCCTGCGTGCTATTCGGGAGTGGAATGGTAGAGAGATAGTATGATTGTGGTTCAATGAACCCTCTGCCAAGCACTTAAATGTGAACTGCCGAGTAATCGTGTAGATGTAGATGATGCCATATGCGCCATATTGGAGTCGTAGTGGATGGTCGTTTCCGCCATATCTGTGACATCATGGGTCAAAGCAGACGGGTGGAATCAGACGCTTCCGTATTTCCAAAGGGCTACAGGATTCAAATATCAATCAAACTTTAACATGTGCTCTCCAAAATTTGTATAATGGTTCAACACCAAGAATAAAACCTATTCATAGAACTATCTCTACAGTTTCCTGTCACTAAGGGTTTGTATCAAGGCTATCATGTGCCACATATCCTGTTTAGAATATAAACAGTAAAAATCAATGAAGTAATGCAGAGAAATCATTACAGGTATGTGTGAAACCTGCTGGTATACACTGAAATGCACAGACAATCAAGTCATGATTGACAAAAAGGTCATCAAGAATTATAGCATGAAAACTACAACTAGAGGTAGAGTATAAACAATGGAGCTTGGAGCTTAACATCAAGAGAACAAAATATCTTCCAACAGAGGCAGAACTATCCAGCATGAAAACAAGATACGGAGGAAAATGCGGCTCACAGTAGTTACACATATCTAGAAACAGAATTTGATACCACCTTTAAAAATGATGAAATCACAAAACAAATAACTCAAGCTAGAACACTGATTTCTTGTTTAAACAGAATCTTCTGGAGTAGCAAAACAGGAAAGAAACAGAAACACATTATCCACTGAACTATAATTAAAAGTTGCTTGTTACATGGTGCACAGACATGAAGAGTTACATCTAGAAAGTGGCGATTAATTCGGAGGCCACTGAAATAGATGTGTTCATACGATCACTAGGAATATCCAGAGCCAAGAAAATACGTAATGAAGAGTTCGGTTATGGATGGATGCAGAAGGGTCTTTCAAACATGATATAGAATCTAAACAATTAATATACTGTGGCCATGCCCAATCAATATAAAAGTCTCCACCAATTTAAGAGATCAATGGCACTATAAAGAATCATGGAGACTAGGGATCAGATACTGCTGGAAGGGTCCTAAAACTAATATATTATAATTTGCTCCCTGTAGGCATGTATGAAGTTAAATCTTCTGCTCTATGAACACATTCAGGTAATTTCAGCACACAAGTGCAGATATTAGATAGCTGGTACATTCAATGAGAGGACTTGGCTTACAATAAAATAACATTCTGCATAGTCTAACAGTAAATATGAGTTCAAATCAATCTAGCTCAAAGCCTCAAACTGACATTCCTGTTTGACAATGGGAACAACGTGAACAAAAGCATTGGGACATTAGGGAAACTGAAAAAAAAAAAAAAAAAAAAAAAAGGATGTGGATAAAAACATGTAGGCCTACACTTTACCACGCTACAAACTTTTCTGTTGCTAAGATTTAAAGACATTCAAGCTGTTACCATATTTTTATAAGGAGCATGTCAGGTACGAACCTGAACAGAACAAGGGCCATTCCTCAACTTGGTTTCAGATGAAGCATGGTTTAAACAGAGTTTGAAAGACTTTTTGATAGACAACTCCTTCTCTAGATGAATATCTCAACAGAGACTGTTACGCCAATTTAAGTAAAAATGTTCATTAGATTTCAGTTTTGACAGCACTTGGTCACAACAGTCAAAATTAGGTATTTTATGTATGACAAATTTATTAATAGTGCATAACAATGTTTCATTCTGACAGCGTGTTCATTCTGTAAATATTAGCTGTTCCAGTTTACCCCATCATATTTATCTATTTCAACAATCTCCTAACAAATGATCATGGTAGTACTATATTGAAATGTTTTATATTATACTTTCTGACACGTTCCACATCCACGAGCATCATCTCTTTTTTTGGGCCTATGGAACGAAAACCGAATCTGAATAGGATGGTCCACATGCAATCATCAATTTTGCGCGCGTATATGTATGAGATACAACCACTTAAATTTTCTGCAACATTTCAACTCCTCCCCATCTCTTTTCCACGAGTAAATTGCATATGATGGTCGCTGCATACTATACAGAATCAACAGGACTTTCAACTTCAGTGTAGGCAGTTTGTTGCCTATAACGCTTGTACCTTTCGTCAATGTCGTGTAGGGCCTACTTATATTTGGGACTTCAGTCTTAACAGTTCCCTCTGATCCATTAGCAACGGGTAGTCGGCTACCGAACTTTCTTCTGTCGAAAAAGCATTTTTGAATAACACAATATACGTAATGGAAAATAACGGTCTAGTGTTACATTTTTTAGTGACTATCATTACTAATCGCTATATCTTTAACAAAAGACTGGAACCCTGCTTCGCTTTGTGTTGAAGGCATTTAAATGACAACCATATAATTTAACTTCAAATACATACAATACTTATGCTTAAAATTACACAGAATGAGACACAGCTCCTTAACATACTTGTACGAATGATCTCATTTTATCTCTTCTCTTGTCTCCAGCTAAAGCACTGATTTTGTTGATTTACAGTGAGAACACCGTGTGTGGTTAACCCTCGGAAGATGCATTATAGCTCTGCTGTCATAAACTCTCCAAGAGATAGAAATCTATTCTCGAGATAACACGCATAATTATTAGCACGTTCCATGGTTTCGCCAGCATTACACATTTGTTACAATATACATTCGAAAACTATAGCACATAACACATCTACATTTGAAAACATTTTCATACTCCCTCCATCCTACTATCACCGATGCTCGATGCTGTCAGATCGAGATATCGACTAGAGATTCCAATTAAATTATATCGTTCAACAACAACAATTGCAAGATACGGATACTGAGGAATTTAGATATTATCGAGTTATTTTCCGTGATAACACTACTTTTCTGTGTTGTGGGCGCCAGTGTTTCTGGTGTGCTGCACGCTATCGACTCTGCTCTCGCCCTGGTTACAACTGGGAAGCCTAACAGACGGGAAGCCTAACAGACACATCATTGTGGTCCAAAACCACTCGGAAGTGACGTCAAAATGACGTATACACAAACGCGCTGCACACTTGTCGACTGATCGAGATCTGTGGTCGAATCGAGTTAGCGGGAAAAGCGTCTGCTTTGTTCTTCACTGTCATACCACAGTCTAACATAACAGTCACGACACTTCGCCTCGATTTTGTTGCCTACAGCGCCAGCAGCGCCCCAAGCGGCTGGTAGGTTGAACTGTGAGTTCGGCGCGATCGTGAAAGCGATTAGTGATTGAGTATTTTGATTTATACAATGGTTTATACCATCGGGAGCGTTTGTAGCGCAATAAATTGCAGCAACAACAGGAAGAAGACACCACAGCTGTCTCTTTTTAGGTTTCCTAAGGATCCTGAGACGTATATACCATCATGTTACTAAACTGTATCGTCAGGATTCACTTGCAAACTGTATGTGTATAAATGATGAATTTATCGTTTTAGGAGCAGAAAATGGCTTGTTAATAGCAGACGAGAAGACCTTATGAAGAAAGACCCAGTTTACCCGCATAATAATATTAGGTTTTGTCCGCTACATTTCGAAGAAAACCAGTTCATGAACGCAGACAATAACAAACTCGTGTGGAATGCAGTACCCACACTGTTTGACATCCTAAATAAGCCACCTCAACTGATGATGAAGAGGAAACTGCCACAAAGATTCGACAGTCAATCAAAAGCTGTAAAACAGTCGTATGACACAGAAGCAGCCAGTTCAGCTCTCCATGTATCAGTGCCAGATTCGTGCGAATCGTCACCACAGACGTGCTTTGACGATAAAGTGGTTAGATTAAGTGCAGCTGGCCATGTCTTACAAAAACGTGTGAAGTGTCAGAATGTGCACATCGAGCGAAACTATTACGGGGCAAGGAAAGTGCCAACAGACAGATTGTTTGAAAATTATTCAAATATTTGGTTTTTCGTGAAATGTAATGTAATCAGCTCATTATAATGTTTTCAGCATATTTCTGCCACTATTTGGCAGTTGCTTTACCCACTTTGAATAATATAAAGATTAAGGTCGTACTTGTGGTAACAGGCAACAGTGACACACACAGTAGGCCTACAGAACGATAAACGAGCTGTCGATCGCTTTTGCATGTAGAGGTACATGTCTGTGCTTCTTACATGTGAATCTGTGTGTTTATATTCTTTTGATATCAACGTGGTAAGCTGCAATTCTGTCCAATGTCACAAGTGTTTCTTCACGAATGTGTTGTAGCTTGCCACTCTATTCATGGTTTTTGTCCATACTTGCGCTTATTTTAGAATCATTAATAGAAACATATATGCGTTCCGATACTAAACAAACTCTTGGAGGCAAGAAAATAACTCGAATAATTCGGAAATTACGTAGGAAATGGATGTAAACAAACATTATGCTTACAACGCGTCTGACGTTCACCTTACCTGCCGCTTGGAGCGCTAGTGTCACTCCATCTGTCAAACAGCAACAACTTTTACAGCAGTGAGTGTCGCGACTGTTATGTTAGACTGTGGTCATACTGAGTTACTGACCGTGTATCTTGAGTGGTTGTGTTTTCGCTATCGAGCAAAATGTCTCAGGTGTATGAAAACATCTTTCGTGACGCTCTGAAAGATTTCAGAGGATGGCCTGATTTCAGGCTATTGTAATTCGTTGGAGGAGGTAATAATAATTTTATGTTAGAATTGGCTGGCAAAAATATGCGCCTTTAAAGACATTAGGAACTCTAGAAAATAACTTTTTTTCTGCTGCCAGTTAAGATTTCATTTTAATAAATTTTACATGTCGCTTTCCGCGATCTGATTCCAATTTTTATGTGAGTTTTTTATGTATTATGCAGTTTTTTCTTTGTTTTCGTTGTGAGGTGCTGCATTGTTACATTACCTTTACTGTAACATATACACGTGGAATATTGTAATTAATGATCGCTGTTTAGGAAGTTAATGGCAACTTTGTTTCAAAATTCGCCGTTTATGAGTTCATCATCTATGTATTACAGTAAGAGAAACTGAACATTGCAGCAGCTCAAGCGCAAACGTCGTCTCGAGTAGATGGCATAATTTAGAAGACACACACATGAAAATGGGACTCAGGGCCTGGGAACAGTCATGCAAAAGGAAAATAAAAAGCTGTATATTTGCACCGAGCGAGGTGGCGCAGTGGTTAGCACACTGGACTCGCATTCGGAAGGACGACGGTTCAATCCCGCGTCCGGCCATCCTGATGTAGGTTTTCCGTGATTTCCCTATATCACTTCAGGCAAATGCCGGGATGGTTCCTTTGAAAGGGCACGGCTGATTTCCTTCCCCATCCTTCCCTAACCCGAGCTTGTGCTCCGTCTCTAATGACCTCGTCGTCGATGGGACGTTAAACACTAATCTCCTCCTCCGCAGTATATTTGCAGCCAGAGCGTGGGCTCTGCATTCCACATAAAAGTATCCTGCATTTTCCCAGGAATTTTACGTAGTTCTTTCTAATTGCAGTATCAGCTCCAGTGCATAATTGCACAAGTGGTCCGAAAACTTACACCTAACTCGACTCGACCACGGATCTCGATACTCGACAAGTGTGCAGCGCGTTTGCGTATACGTAATTTTGACGTCACTACCGACTGGTTTTGGACCACAATGATGTGTCTGTTAGGCTTCCCGGTTACAACTTCGGCAGAGGCAAACTGACAGGCGACACCAGAGGTCAGGCTAGACCGTAAAAAAAGGCTATTGAGAGGCGGTTGAGAAGCGAGCATCGTACTCGAGAGGGTTGTTTACTCTGCTAGTGTGAGTTGCTGAAGGTACATTGTGTGGGGCCTGATGGCGGGCTGCAGTAAAAAGCCGAACACAGTCTTGAGGGGCGGGCTCCTTGAAGAAGAAGCTGTTGGGCACTGTAGATACAACATGGAAGGGATGTGTGCAGCCGTTGTAATTGTGGAAAGATTGAGCCGGTCAGTGGAAGGCGATCAACTTCTTTCTTCGGTGAGAATATCCCCCATTCATGGCCACAAACTTTCGTGTCCTAAAACTTGGCTATTGTGCTTTCCTGACCTAGTACCAACTATTAATAATTAGCTAAGACATTTCAGACTTGTGATTTACATTTTTTTTACTGTGTCAGGGACAAGCGTGATATTTTTGTCTCCGCATGAGGCTTAATTGGCTGGTAAAGCGAGCCCACGTTTGGAATCATTGTACTCTCTCGAGCATTTAGATCAGTATGGTCCAAAAGTTTTGTGTTTCATGGCTTATGGGGTAATGTTCCGTTCTGTGTATGTTGCAGTGGTAGCCTGTGTAAACAATTAATGAGTTACTGTTCTGTACTTCATAGTTTTTCTATTACTGCTGTGTCGTTGTGACAGTTTGGTGTGATGGATGCAGTAGTTTTTTTCACTGGGGGACTGCAGTGGCGTGGGTGTCGGGCAAGTGGATCAGGCTCATCAGTGGTTATGTAGGATTTGCAGCAGATATAGGAAGATAGTGGAATAGGAGGGGAAAATTGCTGCCCTTCAGGCTGAGCTAGATCAGGCTAGGGAAGATCTGGACAGGTTAAGGAGGGAGAAGGGCAAAGAGAGGTGGGAAGTGGCAACAGGTAACAGAAGGAACAGGCCTCGAACTAAGTGTGACAGTTTTGTGGTGAATGTCAAAATAAGTTTGACCTGTTGCTTCAGTTAGAAACTGATGAGCCTCAAGCAGAGGTAGGTGTAGACAGGACACAACAAACTTTCAATAGGAAATTGAAAAAGAATGTAGGAAAGTAATCGAAAAGGAAGAAAGTTTTGTTGTTAGGCAGTTCCCATGTCAGAGGTGTAGGCCAACTTCTGTAGGAGGAATTAGGACCAGAATACCAGGTCACAAATTTTTCCAAACCAAGTGCTAGTCTGGATCAGGTGACTGAGGATTTAGGTTCACTCTGTAAAGAATTTACCAGGGAAGACACCGTGGTTATTGTGGGAGGGCCAGGGAACAGCATTGACAGAGATCCTGGGTACAGTATAGAGTGTGACCTGGTAAAGATTGCGTCGGCATCGAGACACACTAATGTTGAATTTGTATCTATCCTGAGACGCCATGACTGGCCTCATTTGAACTCTTCTGTTGGGAGAGTTAATTTGGAGTTAGAACAGCTGCTTGGGTCGGGTGCTGGGGCTCATATTGGTGTGGTTCCTGTTGATTCTCTCAGTAGGTGGGACTATACCAGGCACGGCCTACATCTCAACAGCAAAGGGAAGGGGAAACTGGCTGGGATAATAGCTGGAAATTTAAAGGGGGGAGGCACTGCCATGAATGGTAAAATACCAGTGGTTACAGGTGTTGGAGCAGCACCTTTTTTAGGATAGGTAAGACAGAAAGATGTCAAGTTCTACGAGAGGTAGGACTGAATCAAATCTTGAGTTTAGGAAAGTAAGTAAACGGCACAATTGTAGCACATTGGATCACCAATCACAGCTGTCAATTATAAATTTTCGCCAATCACCAGAAATTTTATCTCCACCAAGTTGTATCTCAGTCCTAGGTAATTGCATTGATGAATTAAAGTCACCCAACCCAGTTGACATAATCTGCCTCTCTGAACACCATGTGACCACTGGTATAGGAACTAGGCCTAAGCACAATGAGAAACTGACAGGAGAGTACTGCAAATGTTAGAATAAGGAAAGGTTCTCATAAAAGTATAATTAAAAATAATGTAAGTATATTTCATCAAAATATTGGGAGTTTAAAGAATAAAATAGATGAGCTTCTGGTTTGTTTAGAAGATTTAGAAGCTGAGGATGAAATAGATATACTATGCTTGTCTGAGCATCACATTGTTACTGATATGGATAAGGTAAATGTAAGTGGATATAAGCTCTCTGCACATGTAATGAGAGAAAATATGGAGAAAGGAGGAGTTGCCGTATATGTCTAAAGTTATCATTGTGCAAAAAGTATAGAAACAAAAAAGTTTTGTGTAGAAAAACATATAGAAGCATGTGCCTGTGAGCTTAAATTAAATAAAGGCATATTTATAATTGTAACTGTATACAGGTCCCCATCAGGAAATTTTCATCTATTTCTGAAAAATTTGGACTCCTTGTTGTGCTATCTGTCAGACAGGGGGAAGCAAATTATGATTTGTGGGGACTTCAATGTAGATTCTCTGAAAGAGGGTAATAGGAAAAATGACCTTGAAGTATTACTCGGTTCTTTCAATTTGACACCCATTATTGATTTTCCTACTCGGGTGGTAAAGGATAGCAGCTCACTGATAGATAACTTCTTTATAGACCAAGATAAGTTTAACCAGATAAATGCTCAGCCTGTTGAGAATGGTCTTTCTGATCATGGTGCACAGCTAGTTACAATATATGACATAGCTCCATTCAGCAATACTAAACAGTCCTCAAAAGTAGTACATTCAGTCAACGATTTAACAATTGCAAATTTCAGGGAAAGCCTACAGCAGTTAGACTGGGATGAAGCGTACCGTGAACCTGATGCCAATTTAAAATATAATTTATTTCATGTAAATGCATTTGAAAACTGCTTCCCCAAGAAAATAGTTAAATATACTCACAAGAAACCTTGTAACAAACCATGGCTTACTAAGGGTATAAAAATATCTTGTAACCAGAAAAGGGAAATGTATCTGACAGCAAGAAAGAGTAGTGACCCAGAAACTATCAAACATTATAAAAACTACTGTGTTATATTAAGAAAAGTCATTAAAAAAATCCAGAAGTATGTGTATCATGTCTGAAATCAGCAACTCTGATAATAAAATTAAAACAATTTGGAATATTATTAAAAGAGAAACAGGTCAACCAAGAGCACAGGAAGACAGTATTGCCATCAAATTGAATGAAAACTTTACGAACAAAAAGTCAGAAGTTGATAACATTTTTAATAATCATTTTCTAAATGTTGTGGATATAGTAGGATCCAGGTGTTCATTAGAAGATGCTAGGCTGTTAATGGAAGAGGCTATACCTATGCAATTTGATACAATTGAAATCTCACCCACTTCTTCCTCTGAAATTAGGAAAATAATAAACTTGCTTAAAAGCAAAAAATCCCCTGGAATTGATGGCATTTCCAGCAAAATACTTAAAGCTTGTTCTCAACAGATAAGTAAGATTCTCAGCCACCTGTGTAATAGCTCTCTGGAACAGGGCATTTTCCCTGATAGACTGAAATATGCTGTTGTTATACCTTTGCATAAAAAGGGGGATGGATCTGATGTCAACAATTACCGTCCAATCTCCCTTCTAACAGCTTTATCCAAAAATTTTGAGAAAGTAATGTATTCAAGAATAGCTTCACATATCTGTAAAAATGAAGTACTAACAAAATGTCAGTTTGGTTTCCAGAAAGGTTTTTCAACAGAAAATGCAATATACGCTTTCACCAATCAAATTTTGAATGATCTGAATAACCGAACACCACCCATTGGGATTTCTTGTGATCTCTCAAAGGCTTTTGATCGTGTAAATCATGACATTCTGCTAGACAAGCTCAAGTATTGTGGCATGTGTGGGACAGTGCACAAATTGTTTAATTCGTACCTAACTGGAAGAGTGCAGAAAGTTGAAATAAGCAGTTCTCATAATATGCAAAGATCAGCACATTCCTCAAACTGGGGAACTATCAAGAATGGGGTTCCACAAGGGTCAGTCTTGGGTCCTTTGTTGGTCTTAATATATATTAATGACTTGCCATTCTATATTCATGAAGAGGCAAAGTTAGTTCTCTTTGCTGATGATACAAGTATAGTGATCACACCTGACAAACAAGAATTAACTGATGAAATTGTCAATACTGTCTTTCAGAAAATTACTAAGTGGTTCCTTGTAAACGAACTCTCACTGAATTTTGATAAGACACAGTACACACAGTTCCGTACAGCGAATAGTATGACGTCATTAATAAATATAGACCTTAATCAGAAGCATATAGCTAAGGTAGAATATTCCAAATTTTTAGGTGTGTCCATTGATGAGAGATTAAATTGGAAGAAACACATTGATGATCTGCTGAAACGTTTGAGTTCAGCTACTTATGCAATAAGGGTCATTGCAAATTTTGATGATAAACATCTTAGTAAATTAACTTACTACTCCTATTTTCACTCATTGCTTTCATATAGCATCATATTTTGGGGTAATTCATAACTGAGGAATAAAGTATTTATTGCACAAAAGCGTGTAATCAGAATAATAGCTGGAGTCCACCCAAGATCATCCTGCAGACATTTATTTAAGGAATTGGCTGATTAGGGTGGATTAACCATGACAGTGTCTACTTAATTAAAAATTGAGAATTTCCTGCGGGTGAGAAAGCCCACATCTGTTGTCCGTTTTTGTAGCTTCAGAATCATAGATGTGTGTTTTGATTTTCTTAATAATTAAGTTGTGGAGTAATTTCTCATTATGTCTGAAACCAGTGTACATGACTGACGAGAGCATTGAGGTTCTTTCTGGCCCTGACGCTTACCGACAAAGATGGCAACACATTTGGTACTATTGATATACTGCAAACATTAAATGCTTGTATCTGGATGAGAACATCCATGGTGCAGTAAGGTACTGGTACATATGTTTACTGAATTAATGTTTATGATCCAGCTGACATGGGTGCTGTAAATGCTACTGTTACTTTTTGGATTTGTCGATGCTGTTGCAAATTTGAGTGAGACAGGCAGAGGACAGAAGCATTTTATTGTCCATTGTTCATGAAAGGTTGCGCTATATATAATAAAAGTAACTGCTTCACTGGTTTTGGTTGGCTTCATTTAGACTTTGGGTAGCTGTTGAGATTCGACTCTTGGTTGTAGAAATTAAAATTTCTACAAAAATATAAGACTGGTTAACTGGGGAAGCGGTGAGTGATTGCTTCAAGTTGAACTAATATGTCTACGAGTGTTTAAATTCTTGTCACTATAATGCTTAAGTGTTAAGGCACAAACTGAGGTGGGATTGCTTGAAGAATACTATCAGTAACTAACTGCCCAGAGTTTAGTGAAAATCTGTGTGGTCTTCTGCAGCAGTGCCTAAAGATTAAACTCAGTTTGTACTATATGTTAGTGCTGCCATCACTCCCATGTTCTGTATGATAATTCTGCTGCTTTGTCGTAACGAAACGGTACTTGCACTTACGTTTTATGTACTTGTAAGTTTTTTTAAAGGGCCTGAAATTATTTGTGACCTATGAGTAATTATCTCACATGCTGGTCAGCTTTAAGAACTGCAAGTGCACAACATTGGTTTCTCATTGTTAACTCAGTAATACTATGTGATTTCATTACTTTCTGTTATTTTTTAAAGGAGAGTGAGCTTTAGATTAGTGTCTCCAAATTACTTAAATTTACAATAATACATATTAATAAAGAAATAATTTGGCTGCCAATTACAGTATATAAAGAACTGTTTGTGCCTTTTATAGACCTCTGGAAAATGTTGTTACCAGTAATTTTTGTAATTCTATAAATAAACTGCCTGTTAGTTGTGGGCTTTGTTTAATTGGGAACTGTAACTTACAGGTCCAAACTTAGTTCCATACCATATCACTTCCTTTCCAATAAATTCGTCTAATTTTCAGGCTCACATATAAATTTAGTAGGTATTTACGAAGGTTTACACTGGTCCACACAGTACAATTTGGTTGCACAAATATTTGCGCACATAATATTTGTGAATCCACTCCGATGAACCGTGGGCCTTGCTGAGGTGTAGTGGCTCCAATTTTTTTTGTTATTTATTGTTTCTTAATCCATCTATCTGTCTGTAGTAAGCTTGTAAGGATAGAGATTGTGCCAGTTCACTTTAACACGTTTTTATGAGGTCGCTTTCTTGTCTGTCTGTCTGCCTGTTTGGCACAAATTTTGCGGTTGATTTTAAACTATCTTCCCAATGAGCTAGAGACTCGAAACTTTCAACGTATGCAACTGGATGCAGTGTTGATTTGCTTTCTTGTCTGGTTTATGGCAGACTGTACTTTGTTTAGCACTGTCGTTTCCTGATGAGCTAGAGACAGGAAACTTTCAAAATAGTTCCGAACTGTATGATAATGCAATATTAATATGCTTTCTTGTAGGAGTCTATTTTGTGTACCACTGCCATTTTCACTTTTTCCTGTTCTAGTCGTGAATTGTTCTTGGTGTAAATATTGCGTGTAAGCCTCTGTGTGAGCTTTAATGTAGCTCATTTTGACCTTCACAGTCTTTTTGCGAGATATATGTCGGAAGAAGCAATCTAATGGTTAATTCACATAAAGAAAAATTCAAATAACTCTGAAATTTACCATATGATTCTGCTGGAATCTCATCAAAATGTTTGAAATCGAGTGAAAAATTTAATGCCCACAAGACATAAAATCAGAAAATAATCATTTGAATAAAAATAAATTTTGTATATACTGTGTTTTGTAAACTGGACTAAAAAGTAGAAAAAAGGTCTACCAGCCCTTACAGATTCCTAACTCCATCAGATAGTTGGCTGTTTTGAACTTTTAATAGCTTTGAAAATAGTAGGATTTAAAGCGAAATATGTGGGGTTCATGCAATACATAATTAATACATTAGTAATTTAACTCCTTCATCTACATCTACATCTACACTGATACTCCGCAAGCCACCCAACGGTGTGTGGCGGAGGGCACTTTACGTGCCACTGTCATTACCTCCCTTTCCTGTTCCAGTCGCGTATGGTTCGCGGGAAGAACGACTGTCTGAAAGCCTCCGAGCGCGCTCTAATCTCTCTAATTTTACATTCGTGATCTCCTCGGGAGGTATAAGTAGGGGGAAGCAATATATTCGATACCTCATCCAGAAACGCACCCTCTCGAAACCTGGCGAGCAAGCTACACCGCGATGCAGAGCGCCTCTCTTGCAGAATCTGCCACTTGAGTTTATTAAACATCTCCGTAACGCTATCACGGTTACCAAATAACCCTGTGACGAAACGCGCTGCTCTTCTTTGGATCTTCTCTATCTCCTCCGTAAGACCGATCTGGTACGGATCCCACACTGATGAGCAATACTCAAGTATAGGTCGAACGAGTGTTTTGTAAGCCACCTCCTTTGTTGATGGACTACATTTTCTAAGCACTCTCCCAATGAATCTCAACCTGGTACCCGCCTTACCAACAATTAATTTTATATGATCATTCCACTTCAAATCGTTCCGCACGCATACTCCCAGATATTTGACAGAAGTAACTGCTACCAGTGTTTGTTCCGCTACCATATAATCATACAATAAAGGATCCTTCTTTCTATGTATTCGCAATACATTACATTTGTCTATGTTAAGGGTCAGTTGCCACTCCCTGCACCAAGTGCCTATCCGCTGCAGATCTTCCTGCATTTCGCTACAATTTTCTAATGCTGCAACTTCTCTGTATACTACAGCATCATCCGCGAAAAGCCGCATGGAACTTCCGACACTATCTACTAGGTCATTTATATATATTGTGAAAAGCAATGGTCCCATAACACTCCCCTGTGGCACGCCAGAGGTTACATTAACGTCTTTAGACGTCTCTCCATTGATAACAACATGCTGTGTTCTGTTTGCTAAAAACTCTTCAATCCAGCCACACAGCTGGTCTGATATTCCGTAGGCTCTTACTTTGTTTATCAGGCGACAGTACGGAACTGTATCGAACGGCTTCCGGAAGTCAAGAAAAATAGCATCTACCTGGGAGCCTGTATCTAATATTTTCTGGGTCTCTACTGCATGGACTCCACGTTTTTCATTTTGAATTTTACAAATGTTTTCATAGCTATTAAAAATTCAAGATCACAAAATTTCAGGACTTTCTTCATGGTGTTAAAAATCTATAAGGGGCTTTTTCTACTAAATGTGATGTACGAAAAATTGGTTTTTATTTAAATAATTATTTACATTTCATATGAGGATGTGTGATCCTTTGAAACAAATGGTGCATAGGTAATAATGTTACAAATGAGACACAAGTAGTAATAGATTGTGTTTATATCGAACATGAGTTATAAGATGGCTGATGACACCATATAGTAGACATAACAAGTGAAAAAATAAAGAGGAAGCTACAGAAAAGAACTATGTCTTTTATGCGAGTATCTGCACAATTGTAAAATCTTATATTACATTACCTCATTACCGCCACACACCATCAGGTGGCTTGCGGAGTATGGATGTAGATGTACAGATTTGATAGTTCTAAGAGACTTTTTCTGACTAAGAAACTGTTCCAAACTGTAAAATGACCCTTCCAGAAGAAGTTGACTCTGAGGCTCTACTAATATGGACTTGTTATCAAATTCCTGTGCAAGTGTACTGCATACCCTTCACCACCATTGTCAGATTTTTGCAGTCACTGTTGAAATTGTACTTCCTTCACGTGTTTTATGTATGATACTATTTCTTTTGTGTAACTTTGTATTTCTACTAATGAAACACTCAAGCAAAAACATGTATTGAGAAGTAGTAAGTATTTTTAGTAGGAAAGGTTGATGGTTTGAGGATGTCTGCGTTGTATGGGATGTAAATGAGGAGAAGGGGAGGGGCCGGAACCTAGAGCTACACTGGTAGCAGGAGAAGTTGTTGGTGTAGATATGGTTATTGTAACATATTTGGAGGACAGATGCAATAAGTCATTCATAGTTCACTGGAAGTGGATAGATTTTTTGTTTGAAGATGTCCAGAATGCTATACACAGTCAAAAATGTTTTTTAGTACTGAGGGAGATAAATATGGTGGATTAGAGATAAGGTAAAGAAATCGGTCATCAGTGAAGTAGTTGGAAGAGAAGTCACATTGGGTGCTGTGGCTGGACAGGTGTGCTCCAAGATCCTAATACATTCACGACTTAGGGTGGTTTCAAGAGTTTTGCTGACATGTAGTGGAAAGGTTGGTGCCACTAATAGGCTGCTTGTCCCTTCAGTCTTGCTTCGGAAACGTTCATGGGATGTGATACAGCATTAAACCCTGACTGAGGGTTTCTCTCTTGGCTCAAAAATACTTAGGAAGCGCCAGGAGCTCATGAGAGCTGCTCAGTGCTGTGGTGCATCTATTGTGAAGCGCTAGTGGCTGAATGTCTGCTGGCTGCACAATTCAAATAACCTTGGCTCCACTTGAACTGCAGCATGGCCAACAAGTTAGCAAGAAGACCATCACAAGGCGACACCAGAAACTGCATCAAAAACTCAATCGTCACTTGCAGCTAGCATTGGCATGTGATGATCAGGACTATGTTCTGCTTCTGTGATCCAGCCAAACAGAAAGATATAGTACTGTACATATCAAGGACTGAAGCTCGCAATAGGGCAGTAGAAGGCAGTGACATTGTCAGCCTGGAACCAATGAACTTCACCAGAGCAACCGCAGCTGTACTATCCAGTTCGCCATCTACTGCTGCTATTTGAGCAAGATGTTAGGCCTCTGGGGACTGAACTCAGCCAGCTTGGCAAGTTTGGATTTCGGTGGTTGTAGTCAGGAAAATTTAGTTTTTCAGTACCCCTATTTGACACAGACATAGCGTTTATAGTGACAGACTTCTCAGAGTTTTAACTTTTGGTCTACCAGTTACATCATCCAGCAAGGAACATGATTATCTGTTTTCCAATTATTGTCATTTGTAAGACTGTGTTGCTTACTACAGCTCTTATTGCCACAGTGAATTTTCTGAAGAAGTATTTAACTTTTATAATGCCAATTGATTAGTTTTGGAGGCCCATTCTATGGCTTCAGAACAGGAAGGTCCACAGTGGATCTAATTTTTGCTGTAAGACAACTGCAGGAGCAGCACTATGAATATGGAATAGACCTTACTGGACACTGAAAAAACATGTGATAGTGTACGTAGAAGTAAAGTGCGGAAAGCCCTGGAGAACAGAGGAGCAGCAAAACATTATTTGGAGGATAAGGGAAATGTACTGTGGAAGTGTGAGCTGTGTGAAAGTGGGAGGAGAGAGATCAGTATGAATTGAACAGGGGAATGGCTTGAGACAGGGAAATGCACTTTCACCATTATTCTTCATTATAGTGATGGATGATATAATGAGTACAGTAGCACAAGTAATTGGTGAAAGGAAGATGAAAGCTATGGTGTTTGCAGATGATCTGATGATTTGGGAGAATAAGGAGGAGGAAGTACAAGAGCAGTTGGACGTATGAGAATGAACAGTACAGGAATATGGGATGAATTTAGTATAAGTAAGAGTGAGATGATTATCACAACAAGGAAGAAGGAGAGAGGAACAACGGGAATAACAATTAGTGGGGAACGTTTGAGGAGAGTGTAGAGTTTCAAGTACCTAGGAAGCCTTTTACAGGAAGATGGAAAAACGACAGAGAAATAAAAGAGGGGGGGAGGGGAGAAAAGTAGATGCATTTCAGAAGTGTGTCAGAAGCCTGATATGGAGCAAGGATGTACCCCAAATCAGTAAAAAAAAAGTTATATACCACTCATACGATGTCCTGATCCTGACATATGCATCAGAAACCTGGCTTATGAAAGGCAGAGAGAAAAGCAAAACAAAGTACAAGCTAGTGAGATGAAATTCTTGAGAAACAGTATTGGAGTGACAAAGATAGGTTAAGAAAGGAGAGGATCAGGGAGTTAATGAAGGTGGAACCATTACAAGAGGAGATAGAGAAATCAAGGCTGAGATGGTATGTACACATTAAGAGAATGGAGGAGGAGAGGATACCCAGTTGGATACATGGGATGAAACTGGAAGGAAAGAGACCAAGAGGAAGACTGAGAGAGAGATGGCTGAAAGGAGTAGAGGAATACATCCAGAAGAAAGGAGAAGACTGGACCAAGGTGAACACAGAGAGATGGTGGCAAGACAGAAGTTGAAGAAGAGGCCTATGTTCTATACAGACCGGACCAGAGGATGGAAACTGTCCAAGATGTTGATGATGATGATGGTTAGTTTTGGAAGACACTACAAGAAGAATTCTTTTGTTGTAGTTAATATTTAGCTAAAGACACAGAACTGTGCACATTCAACATAATAGTGTCAATTAACATTTTCCAGTTTAGAGTCTGTCTGCATGTTAATTATGTTGGACATAATGATCAGATTCACTGGACTTTCACGCTGGCTATTGGCCAAAAAGAAACAATGTTGACTGCAACTAGAATCGACTACAAAGCATTACAACAGCGTGCATAGTAAACGAGGTTTATTTGAAAGGAAGAGAAGAACGTAATTCATATGAATGATATCAAGCTCCCTGAACTGCTGTTAGAATTCGTCTCTTAAAAGCACGCCATTTTCATCCAAAAATTTCTTTGAGACTCAAAGAACATTACAGTTTAACTCTCCTTTGTCAATGAGGTCATGAGAGACAGATCATAAGATCGAATTAGGTAGGAATGAAAAAGTTATTAGCTGCATTCTATATAAAGAAATCATCCCAGAATTTGATTTAAGCTACTTAGGGGAACATATAGATTTGAAATAGGTATGAGTGTGTGGTGTTTTGAACTGCCATTCTTTTGAATTTGAATTCAGTGTCTTAACTTCTGCAACACCTTACTTGGTGATGAGAATCAGGAGTATGACATGGTAAAAAATGATCTTCCTTGGATCACTAAGGAAAAGGCTGGCAGTAGCGTGTTTAATGAAACCACTGGATGCGAAATGGCACCAAGTCATCCATTAAAACAAGTCACAGTTCTGGGTATAGTGTAACGAAGGACGAATCCATGTGTAGATGCCCGAAAGAGAACTTAATCTGCCATATTGCATTTGTCATCGTCATATGGGCCCAGTTCCTGGCATGATGGCATGGGGTACCACTGTGGACACACCACAGTCACAAGTGGTTCGTTTCGCCAATAATTTTAACAGCAGCCATTATACACTGTCTAGTCTCATTAATGTGACTGCATGTCTAAAGCATGAGTAGCCATCTTTGCAGTGCATGCAACTGCAAGGCATGCAGGAAGAGAGTCAATGAGGTTCTGGTACATAACTGACAGGGATGTGGAGCCATGTCAGCTCGAGTACCATAGCCAGCTGTGCTAGTTTCTCAGTTGAGGATGCATGGCACAGTCAGCCCAACGGATGTGGTCTGACAGATTCTTGGTTGGATTTAAATCTCAGAAGTTGGGTCAGTTTAGTAACCTGGGGAGTATAGTAAACTTATTCTGGTGCTGAATGAAATTTCCACTCTGCAGTGGAGTGTGTGCTGATAGGAAACTTCTCAGCAGATTAAAACTGTGTGCCAGATTGAGAAACTTGGAACCTCTGCATTTTGTGGGTAAGTGCTCTATCAACTGAGTTACCCAAGCACAACTCACAACCTGTCCTCACAGCTTTACTTCTGACAGTACATAGTCTCCTACCTTTCAAACTTCAGAGAAGAACTTATGTGAAGTTTGGAAGATGGGGGACGAGGTACTGGTGGAAATCAACCTGTGAGAACAGGTCGTGATTTGTGCTTAGGTAGCTCATGCTAGAGTACTTGCCCATGGAAGGCAGAGGTCCTAAGTTCGCATCTCAGTCCGCCATACAATTTTCGTCTGCCAGGAAGTTTCATCCTGGTGCTTGTCACACACTCACACACACACACACACACACACACATACACACACACACACACATACACACACACACTGTGAGCTATGTGATACATTGCATTGTCCTGCTGGTAGATGCCATTGCGCCAAGGAAAAACAAACTGTGCGTAGGGGTGGAAATGGTCCCCAAGGACAGATTCATACTCGTGTTGAAACATTTTGCCGCTTGGAATGATGAGGTCACCCAAGGAATGCCACAACCAAAACTTTCCCCATACCATTATGCTCCCTCCTCTGGCCAGGACCCTTCTGATTATCATTGCAAGGTGTTTGCTTTCAGACGTTTCGCACAGTATACACTAATGGTTGTCTGATCAATGGAGCATAAATCATGATTCATCTGCAAAAGCCATCTGTCACCTCCCAGTGGACCTCCTATTGCAGTTCTGGTGTGCAAATTCCAGCCTTCGTCACCGATGAACAGCAGTCAGCATTGATTTATGAACCAGACACCTGCAGCGGAGGCCCATATGTAGAAATGTTCACTGACGGTCGTTATGGAGACAGTGTTGCCAGCTCCTTGGTTCATGTGGGCTTCCAGTTGCTCAACAGTTGCACATTGATTCACCCATACTCATCTCTGCAACCGTCACTTACCCCTGTCATCTATAGCAATTGGTGCACCACAGTTGCCTCATCGCCAGTTTGAGATAGCTCCATTTTGTCATGCACAGTATACGTTGACCATGGCAGCATGTGAACAGAACCATTTTGGAAGCGCTTCCAGCCCTGGACTAAAAGCCAATGATCATGCCCTTTTATGAGAGACATTTCCTAAATAATGTACAGGTTGGTATTACTGCGCATCATTTGATGCAACAACAATGAAAATCACGTCAGATATAGTCGGAAGCTTGAGGAAGAAGCACATGTTTTTGTTTTTTAGCTGTGTACTCTAACACAAAATTGGCTAGAGATAAAAATGGACCCTACAGGGTTCTCGCGTCTGTGACTGTTAAAGACCAGTGTACTACGATAACTTCATGCAAAACCTGCGCAGAAAAATGTACAAAACCTGTCCTCAGTTGCTTGAGGCTGGGCCACTCATTCTTTACAACAATGTTCGCTCGCGTATCGGCAATGTTGTAGCCCAAAAACTGCTTGAATACGGATGGGGAGTGTTGCCACATCCTCCCTACAGCCCAGACATGATTCCTCTAGACTTCGACTTGTTCCAGAAGTTGAAAAAATCCATGCGTGGATGTTGTTATCCTTCTCTGGACAACGACTGTGCTGTTTTCTGCATCTGCTAACATGTATTGTATACCGCCCACAACTGGTGCTGCCACCTGCCGTCTGTGAGTGTTTATTGCACATGGACGTTGATTGTACAGGATGGCCACATTAACGTGACGGGACTGTGTAGAAGGAGATCCATTCAACCTCGCCTTTGCAGTCGCCTATCTTCCCCAAATCGCATCCCACTTTAACTTAGCACACCTTCTCTTCTTGGTGCGCCTTTGGATACAATACACTAATCAGAAAACCCAATTCCAGTATTAAATATGCTAACCATTATTCAACGTACCCTGCTACACCACAACAAACACTTCCCACATTCCATGCACCTCCATTTCTTATCCATCCTCTCCCTCCATAACTTGAAATCCATTCCCCTTCCATCTAGCCCTGCTCAGAGTCAAGAAGGTTCCACCTCTTCCTATCCTTCTCTCTCCCTCCTTCCCCTACCCTCTCCCTCAATAACTGTTAGTTTCCTCCTGCAGTTCCACTGAGTCACAACGTCGTATGCATCTTTCCATCTCCATCATGAATGAGATCATTTTCATGCATGAGAGCACCACCATTATATCATAGTAACATCAACATCGTCACTGATTATATTTTAACTGTGTGTAAAATCATCTAACAAATTTTAAGAATCATACAGTTTGTTCATTCATAAGTAGCCCATTCTGATCTGTTTTTTTAATATATTTTATTTTGTTAACAATATTGTCTTTAGTAAGTTTACATCTACAGCAGATGTGGACACCCACTGTTTGTCAACAAAAAAAAAAAAAAAAAAATTACCAGAGTATCGGTTCATGCTGCGAATTCGGGTTGTGTAACCATAACTTCCTATATGCCAGTACATCACGAGGTGCGAAGCTCTCCAAACTGACAGCTAATGAACGTAAAGAAGAGTCAGCATGAACAATAGCGGGCCGCATCTCGTGGTCGTGCGGTAGCGTTCTCGCTTCCCACGCCCGGGTTCGATTCCCGGCTGGGTCAGGGATTTTCTCTGCCTCGTGATGGCTGGGTGTTGTGTGCTGTCCTTAGGTTAGTTAGGTTTAAGTAGTTCTAAGTTCTAGGGGACTGATGACCATAGATGTTAAGTCCCATAGTGCTCAGAGCCATTTGAACCATGAACAATAGTTACAGTAAGTCATACTTATCCAACACTGACTTCTACATTATTCAAACAAAGTCAATATGACCGCCATGGAACACATTCGTCATAGAGCATGTACAGTTGGTTTTGATTGTGTAAGCTGTGTCAATGCTCCGTGATGCTGCTGAGATAATGAGGATCAGCTGCGCTCATGTGCACACTAGTATTGCTAAGCAGGCGCTCAGGACAGCAATGTTTTGTGGTGGCTGAAATTTTTAAGTCTGTCACTCTGCTCTCGGGTCATCTAGTTGGTTTGTTGCTATATAAGTGACTGCAAATTGTGGTTTTCTCATTCGCCGAGATGCCTTACTGTTGTGTTCATCATATTTACCACTGACGCCCAGCTGTACACAAGACTGTTGTTATTGTTGACTATTATATGAATGTTGGTACTTCTACATTAATTTGCTTCATGGGCAAAATGTGTTTTGTGGTGGTCATAGTGATTTTGCCTTGCTTGATGTAGAAGTTAATGCTGGGCAAGTATGGCTTGCTATAGCTGTGCCCTGGGTAAACTTTGCTGTTCAGCCTTTTTTTGGTCAAAGACTGGTTTCATCCACTGCCAGTCCGCCTCCTCATTGTGAACTGGAACAAGAATAAAGAAAAAATTCAGTAGCAGTCATTCTACTTGACAATGTCCAAGGAGCACTTGAACAAAAGCTCATAGTGTTATAACCACTTGAGACAACTAGAAGCTCAAGAATATTTTATTCATGTTACTGACAATCAGGGTGTTGCAGGGTAGGTTGTGCTGAGAAATAACTGTTAAAGAAAAAATTTGATACATGGTGCCATTACCGAGTTAGTTAGCATTGAAGTGATTACTACCGTCCCATGACCAATTTTTGTATCACTCTCTTGTTCGGTTTTAGGAAACCACATGAAGAACACTTTTGGCGACACAATCACTGGTGGGCATTTGGAATTGTGTGCACAACGTCCTGACTGGGTAACTTTAATGGTAATTAACTTGGAAATTACGCAACATATCTAACCTCGTTCCTAATGATTTTTTTTCGGTATAATTTACCATGCAAAACCCTTACAAACTTTTCAGATTGTTTCTGACTACTCTGTATAGATAACTGATAGCAGGCTGTGTAAAGTTACATAAATTCTTGGTTTGGAGTAATAAATGACAACATTAGCTCGTAGTAGAAGATGAGGAGCAATGGATTTTTTCAAACTAGCTCTTTTTCTTCCAACAAACAGACACAAATATAAAGTAATTGTGAAATGGTTCTCAAAACCATCAGTCTGAGTAGATTAGTGTTAATCATAATTTGTTGTCGGCAACCTTTATTGACTTATGCAAGACCGATTAATGAATTACTTGAATAAATATGACCTTTTAAGTGAATCACAGTTCGGTTTGCAAAGTAGTAGAAGGAGAATTCACAAATGTGGTACTTCATGCTCTTGACGAAGACAGGTGTGTCACAGGCATGTTTCTAGATATGTCTAATGCCTCTGATACTGCTGACCATGAGATTGCATTAGATCAGCTAGAAGCACTAGGAATAACAGGGGTAGCTTATGACTGGTTCCGATCATACCTGGCACATAGGATACAAAGAGGGGAGATAACACATACCTCAAATAAGTCTAAACTTTTACTTAAATATTTATCAGAACCAAAACACATTAACGTACACCGAAGAGCCAAAGAAACTGGTACACCTGCCTAATATCGTGTAGGGCCCTCGCGAGCAAGTAGAAGTACCGCAATACGACGTGGCATGGACTCAACTAATGTCTGAAATAGTGCTTGAGGGAACTGACACCATGAATTCTGCAGGGCTCTCCATAAATCCATAAGAGTACGAGGGGGTGGAGATCTCTCCTGAACAGCACGTTGCAAGGCATCCCAGATATGTTGAATAATGTTCATGTCTGGGAGTCTGGTGGTCAGAAGTGTTTAAACTCCGAAGAGTGTTCCTGGAGCCACTCTGTAGCAATTCTACACGTGTTCTGCTGGAATTGCCCAAGTCCGTCGGAATGCACAATGGAGATGAATGGATGCAGGTGATCAGACAAAATGCTTACGTACGTGTCACCTGTCAGAGTCGTATCTAGACGTATCAGGGGTCCCATTTCACTCCAACCGCGCACGCACACCATTGCAAAGCCTCCACCAGCTTAAATAGTCCCTTGCTGACATGCAGGATCCATGGATACATGAGGTTGTCTCCATACCTGTACACGTCCATCCGCTCGATACAATTAGAAACGAGACTCGTCCGACCAGCCAACATGTATCCAGTCATCAACAGTGCAATGTCGGTGGTGACGGGCCCAAGCCAGGCTTTTTAGTCGTGTAGTTATCGAGGGTACACGAATGGGCATTCGGCTTCGAAAGCTCATATCGATTATGTTTCGTTGAATGGTTCGAACGCTGACCCTTGTTAATGGCATAGCACTGAAATCTGCAGCAATTTGCGGAGGGGTTGCACTTTTGTCAGGTTGAACAATTCTCTTCAGTCGTCGTTGGTACCGTTCTTGCAGCATCTGTTTCCGGCCGCTGCGATGTAGGAGATTTGACATTTTACCGGATTCCTAATATTCAAGGTGGGAAAATCCCCGCTTCATCGCTACTTCGGAGATGATGTGTCCCATCGCTCGTGCGACGTATACACCACGTCCAAACTCACTTAAATCTTTGTTACCTACCATTGTAGCAGCAGTAACAGATCTAAGAACTGTGCCAGACACTTGTTCTCTTATATAAGCGTTGCCGACCGCAGCGCCGTGTTCTGCTTGTTTACATATCTCCGTGTTTGAGTATGCATGCCTATTCCAGTTTCTTTGGCGCTTTACTGTAGGCATGCGTCAGGTTAGCATATACTGTTCCTGTTCCTGAAGTACGTCGATGACCTTCCCGCTACTGTTAGTCATGAGGGGAAAAAAGTGTTTGCTGATGACAGAAGTTTCACTGAGAAAACAAGGGAAATCCTTATAGAGAAAGCAAATTCATCCCTCAAAGAAGTTTATAATTGTTCAATAAGCAGTAAAGTTACCTTGAACATAAACAAAGCTAGTGGCGTGAATTTCAGTTTGAAGAGGGAAAATGATGCTGTTAAATTAAATATAGATGGCACCTCTGCAGACTGTGTAACGAAGCAAAATTTCTAGGAATATATATTGATCCTGAGCTGAAGTGGTTTGAAGGCACAAAGATATTTACAAACCGAATATCAGCATTGTGTTATACCCTTGGAGTCCTGTCATCAGTATGCAACAGCCAGGGTCCTTTAGTTACATACTATTCATTACGTACTATTCATATGCACATTTAAGTCTTAGCTACGGCATTCTTTTCTTGGTAAAAAAATGCTCAAAATATGAACCCAATTTTCAAACAGCAGAAAAGAGCCATAAGAATAATAATAAAAAGCAGTAGTCGAGCTCATTGTTACGGTCTATCCGAAACACTGGGGATTTTAACTGCACTGTGCATGTTTACGAATCAGTTGTACACATCAAAATTAACGTTGATAGTTATTGCACAAACGGGTCTGTCCATGACCATAGAACAAGATCTAGATTTGAGTTACATTTGCAAAGAAGGAATTATTATAAAGCTCAAAACAGTATTTCTACCAAGGAATAATACTATGCAATAAATTGCCAAAGAATATCAAAGCAATTGCTTAAACTTATTTAAAAAGGCAGTTAAAAACACTTGTTAGGCGATACGTTCTATACCCTAAAGGATGACTTAGATAGGGGTTTGGTAAAAAATGTTGCACAAATCAATAACAATAATAAAACACCTATAATTCGACACACCACTCACAGACGATATTATTTCTTCTTTTTTCTACAATGGAAAACTTACTTCCGAAGCTGCACAGTGTATACTATTAACAACTCACCCTCTTTCTGAGCTCAGTATCTTAGTCGTTATAGAATGATGCTGACTCAGTTTTTCAGGCGATCAATGCGAGGCTGCAATTCACAAAATGATCCTGGCGTCAGCTGATAGCGTGTGTACTGTTATGAAACAATATGTGTATAGTGTGTGTGTGTGTGTGTGTGTGTGTGTGTGTGTGTGTGTGTGTGTGTAGTGACTGTGAGAGAGAAATGAATGGACATTGTAGCATTAGCCTTTAACGTTATTAAGTAACTTATTTGCAAAACAGTATTGTACACTTGGAATAAACAGAAAGAGGCAGCACTGTTTTAAAAAGATTGGCGTTGTATTCAGGAGGTTTGAAACTCCAGTCTTCATCCAGTCATCCTAATTTAGGTTTTCCATAGTTTCCCTGAATTACTTCAGGCAAATGCCGGGATAGTTCCTACCATTAAGCCACAGCCGACTACGAATCCCATCGTTGTCACACAATATGTGTAAGTCCGTAAATGTCTATGTATGTGAATTGCTTTATTTTTGTTGTCCTTAAATTGTAGTACTAAGATATGTCCAGTGTCCTCGTAAAAGAGATCTGTGGACAAATAAAACTACTGTTAGTACTACTACCATGTAGTCTGCAGTGGCTGCTTCTGCCATAGTTCGTTCAACATCCCTGAAAGCTATTGTTCGTGATGCGTTTGACGGAACACAGTATGTGTATAAATAAATGAATAGTAGATCATATTTAGCCAATGCATTTGGTGTAAAAGAAAAGGTCTGATGTGTAGTATATATAGACGCCATTTTCAGTGCTTTCGGGTAGTGCTTAGAGGTATCACTGAGAACATTTTTTAATCTAGCCTTAGGACTTAGGGCTCCCAACGTTTCTGAGATTTTCTGGTACGGTACAGGCCAACGTTACGTGTTTCTAAATCTGTCATTGTTGTTTTAATATAAATATATAATTATAATGGGAGAATAATTAGTGAGAAAAATTTAATTACAGTAATCTATTTTAACAATTCCATTAACTTGTTTACATGCAGCCCACATGCGAAGAAAATTTTTGGAAATTTGTGGTAAGTTCCATGGAACCAAACTGCTGAGGTCATCGGTCCCTAAGCTTACAAACTACTTAAACTAACTTACGCTAAGGACAACCCACTCACCTAAGCCCGAGGGAGGACTCGAATCTCCGAGGAGGGGAGCCGTGCTATCCGTGCAAGGCGCCCTAGATGCGAAGAAAATTTGATGTCTATCAACCATTGTTACAGCATAAAGTTCACAGTAATGATTATGTCGTACGTATATTCGATGTTGAGTGGGAAATTATCCGTGATTTAATCTCGTGCTAGTTACGGAACTTACGAGCTTTTAATGTACTTGATCTGTTTGAACCTTTTGAACTCCACTATTTTATTTAAATATCAGCGCCTTTTGCAAGAAACAGGGAGTTTGTAGTGGTACACTGATGCACTTCTACGAATGTAGTGACTCGGAGGAGTCACTTATAGCGTTCAAAGCAACAGTCAGCGCTGAGTTTTTTTTATAGTGGCAATACTGAGGAGATCATCAACTGTGAGAGTAAGTATACCTAGTTTTATTGTAACGTACATCTGAGTTCGTACTACCGCTTATGCGAGTGTTATCGAAATGAAACCACTGAGGCAGTATGTACTTTTGATAGGAAATTTATTACATAATAGTCCAATTTTTGCTTGTTATTTAGGACTATAATTTGTTTTAGGCGTTATGAGTTCGTGGAAGTTTCGAGATGTAGGATTTTGTCCAGGAAAAATGCAAATTTACCTTCAGATAAATGACCTGAAATTACAGGTGATTGAAAACTGTATGTCCTAGTGGTTCCAAGGTGGAACCACCTCCTTAAAACAACTGATTGTATACCTTTTGCTAATTTCTTCTTATATATTCGTTGGTTCGCTATGCTAATAGCGATTAATTTAGTGAAAAATTTTAAATTTATATTGCAAAGTGCAACCACCCCATTAAAACAATTGATTGTTTACTTTTTACCAACATCTTGTGTTCGTTGCTTATCACAGAAATAAAAGTTAATTATATGATAAATTTTTAAAATTATATATTTTTGCATATTGTTAGGACTCGAAGAATTGAAACAAAAGATCAAAGGATTATTCGTTTGTATTTGTCCAAAATGTTTCCAGTCAGTCTTACTCGATTCGTGATATTAATCTTGCCTTTGGCTTGGTCTTCTTCTTCCACTGAACATTTTTACACCCGATAACGGCCGTTTTGTAGGCCTGCTGGACGAAATATAAGCCACACTCGTAAAGGAGTACGAAGGTCACTTAGCAGCGCTGGTACATGGTATAGAACTGGTACCAGACGGTCATATGACTCTCCACACCTGACGCAAGTCATGGCAGTGAGGTGACGTGTGTGTATCAGTTGGTTGTATGGAGTCACTCGCAAGTCGACGAAGTGGTGTCCAATTGGAAGACTTGCAACAGATCGTAGTGCCACACGAGATTTTTTAGTGCAGTAAGGTGGAGACGTTGTAGAGGGGTCAGAAAGGAGCCATCGTGTTTGGATGTACCCGTGGGCACACCGTCAATAAAGTTACTCAATATTTTGGTACATCAATGCGGACTGCCCAACGATTCTACATCAAATGGTGCACCGCTCGCAGCCTGACAACACGACACAGGAACAGTGGTCGTAGGAAGGTCCTAACCGACAGGTACTGAAGACAAGTGTCACACCTTGTCAGTGACAATCGGTTTCAGACCAGACGGGGACTGCTGCTGTCAGTGAACGCAGGTCTATCTCACTCAGATCCCCAGCCAATATTGCAAACGGAACGGAATGCAGCGGGTATTTGGTGTCGGGTACCTCCCAAAAGACCCTTTACTCTCAGCTGCTCACAAAGTTGCACGTCTTCAGCGAGCGAAACATCACAGATTCTGGACAGCAGTTTATAGCGGGCGTGTGGTCTAGTTCGACGAGTCACGACTTTGTCTCTTTCCAAGTGATGCAACTTTTCTCAAAATCGGTAGACATATCAAGCAGAGATTTACATCACTTATTAAGGTCTACGGTCCCTTGTCGGTTTAAGAAATTAAAGCCTGTAAGTCAGTGGACTCAAAAGATACTGCCATTTACGTCACATATTTTGATGTTCGCAGACTTACTCATCAAAACCTATAGGGTATTTCCCTTTGCTCTAGAGGGAATTTGGAAGGAAGCAACGTTTCACAGTACAGACAAGGGAAAAAAATCCGAAGCTGTTAATTCGTAATTATATTACATGAAAAATTTTTTTGTCATTTGTTATCTGATTGTCTGTCATGTTAAGACCTCTTTTTCTCAGGAGTGGGAAGACGTATATCGATAACAGGCAAACGTCGTCGAGATTCTCGATTCCTGCGACGGATTATTTATTTGTTTTATTTATTCGTATCGAAAGCGTTGCATAAAAAAAGACAAAAGGAGAAAAGCAGACATATAAAGGAAATATGGATGCAATCTGAGGCAAATAGAGCCATATAATAATAGTTATATATAAACTGATTACAAACACTAAATATAATCAGACCAAGGATTAGCGGCCTCTACTGCGTTGTTCCTAGCCCACAGCAGGTCCTCCAGTGTGCAGGAAACTGGGCACTGAGGACAATTGTATAGGTGCTTGGTGTTTTGTTGGGCTCCACATTCCCATACAGTTGGTAGGTCCCCAAGATAGTTCCATTTTGCGATGTTATCCTTTGTGTACTCACATCACTTCTTAGACTGTTGAAAGAATTCCACGTTTTCCACTACAGGTTTTCGTCTGAGGGGAGGGCCTCCGAAGATGGGATCCATGATGTGATATCTGCATTTCTGTTGTCCACAGCTTTTGTCGTGCCATTGAAGGTGATGTAACGTCTTTGACGGAAATTTTTAGAAAGCTCTTCCTAGATCTGAGCCTGCTTGGTGGAGGTTGGCGTCCATGAAGCGGATCAGCAGCGTTTAGTTCTGCTCTGTTTCTCTCTTTGTTAGCGGTAACTTCGCGTCTTACATCTGTTAGAGCTATCCCGGCCAGGCTGTAGAGTTTGTACACTGTGATCAAAAGTATCCAGACACCCCCAAAAACATATGTTTTTCATATTAGATGCATTGTGCTGCCACTTACTCCCAGATACTCCATATCAGCGACTCAGTAGTCATTAGACATCGTGAGAGAGCAGAATGGGGCGCTCCGCGGAACTCACGGACTTCGAACGTGGTCAGGTGATTGTGTGTCACTTGTGTCATGCGCCTGTACGCAAGATTTCCACATCGTATACATCCTTAGGTCCACTGTTTCCGATGTGATAGTGAAGTGGAAACGTGTAGGGACACGTACAGCACAAAAGCGCACAGGCCGACCTCGTCTGTTGACTGACAGAGACCGCCGATAGTTGAAGAGAGTCGTAATGTATAACAGGCAGACATGTATCCAGACCGCCACACAGGAATTCCAAACTGCATCAGGATCGACTGCAAGTACAATGACAGTGAGGCGGGAGGTGAGAAAACTTGGATTTCATGGTCGAGCGGATGCTCATAAGCTACACGTCACGCCGGTAAATTCCAAACGACTCCTCACATGGTGTAAGGAGCGTAAACATTGGACGATTGAACAGTGGAAAAACGTTGTGTGGAGTGACGAATCACGGTACACAATATGGCGATCCGATGGATGGCGTGGGTATGGCGAATGCCCGGTGAACGTCATCTGCCGGCGTGTGTAATGCCAACAGTAAAATTCGGAGGCGATGGTGTTATGGCGTGGTCATGTTTTTTTATGGAGGGGGCTTGCACCCCTTGTTGTTTTACGTGGCACTATCACAGCACAGGCCTACAATGATGTTTTAAGCACCTTCTTGCTTCCTACTGTTGAAGAGCAATTGGGGGTGCCGACTGTATCTTTAAACACGGCCGAGCCACTGTTCATAATGCACGGTCTGTGGCGGAGTAGTTACACGACTTTAACATCCCTGTAATGGACTGACCTGCACAGAGTCCTGACCTGAATCCAATAGAATACCTTTGGTATGTTTTGGAATGCCGACTTCGTGCCAGGCCTCACCGACCGACATCGATACCTCTCCTCAGTGCAGCACTCCTCGAAGAATGGGCTGCCATTCCATAAGAAACCTCCCAGCACTTGATTGAACGTATGCCTGCGAGAGTGGAAGTTGTCATCGAAGCTAAGGCTGGGCCAACACCATACTGAATTCCACCATTACAGATTTAGGGCGCCACGAACTTGTGAGTCATTTTCAGCCAGATGTCCGAAAACTTTCGATCACATAGTGTAGGTAGGCGTTGCTCTCGGGCATACTATGTTATTCTGTATGCCTCATTGAGGGCAACATCCACATGCCTCGATATACAGAACTGTACCAAACCGGGTAGGCGTATTCAGCGGCAGAATAACATAATGCAAGTGCCGATGTTCTGAGTACTTGCGGTTGACCACCTCATCCTCTACTTGTGAGCTTACTGAAGATGTTATTGCGGGTGGATATTTTTTGTTTTGTGTTTAGGTGGTTCTTCCTAAACCTCAGCGCACAGTCCAGCGCGACCCCCAGGCAGAAGCGAAAGCCAAACGAAATCGATGGATTGAAACAGTAGAATGTATTGATATGTCTAAGGGCAGCTTGGTAACTGCTCAAACGACTCATTAATGACCCTACTGTCCCCAAAGTAAAACCTAAAGTTAATCTAAATGAAGTCACCCACCAATTGTTGCTGAAGGGGAAAACTAAAGGAACAAAGAAAAAACAGGGATTACCCGTCAACATGCAGAAACAAAATTGCTATCCGCTCAGCTTACTTTGGAAGAACTGAAAGCTGCTATCAAAAAGTGTTAACCCGGCAAGGCGCCAGGACTTCACGAGGCAGATAAAGCATTTTGGGCCTACGACTGAGATGGCTACTGAAGTTCTATAACAATTGTCTAACACGAAGGCATACGCCTAAAATCCAGAGGAGGACAAAGATTGGTATTTCGGAATGTGACAGTGCTCCAGCCTCATGCCAATCCATACGACTTTTAAGTTTCTGTTGGCGTCTTTGTTTCGCAGATGAAATACGCATACTTGAGTCTTAGCCGGATTCGGCTTCAGATAGTTATTTTGGTAATACTCCGCGAGAGTGTGAAGTCCATTTGTTTGATGTCTCTCTACTCTTTCCAAGTCTTTGGCTTGAGATATTAGCGCCAGATCGTCAGCATTGATGAAGCCTTTTGTGTTAAGGGGTTGTGGCTGATCGTTAGTGTAGATATTAAACAAGGCTGGTGCTAGGACGCTATCTTGAGGCAGACCGTTTTTTCTGTATTCTCCATCTTCCTTACCTGCCGTCTAGCTCGACGTAGAATCTACGGTTCTGAAGATGGCTCCCATGAAGCTGGTAAATTCATAATCTCTCGTTAGTTGACATAGTTTGTACAAAATGATATTGTGCTGTACAGTATCATAAGCTGCGGAGGGATCGACGAATACTGCTGCTGTGACCAGACCCGCTCTAAACCATCCTCGATATTCTGTGTCAGATTCAGTATTTGTGCTGCAGAATTTTTATTTGGTCTACATCCAGCTTGTTGTGGAATCAGGTGTGACTCGGTGACAGCGCTGAGACGACTGAGCAACATTCTTTCGAGGATTTTATAAAGATAGCACAAAAGAGATACAGGGCGGAAGTTCTTGGCATCGCAAGCTCGCTTGCCTTGTTTGATCTTTGTCCTTCTCTGGATTTTAGGCGTATGCCTTCGTGTTAGACAATTGTTATAGAACTTCAGTAGCCATCTCACAGTCGTAGGCCCAAAATGCTTTATCTGCCTCGTGAAGTCCTGGCGCCTTGCCGGGTTAACACTTTTTGATAGCAGCTTTCAGTTCTTCCAAAGTAAGCTAAGCGGATAGCAATTTTGTTTCTGCATGTTGACGGGTAATCCCTGTTTTTTCTTTGTTCCTTTAGTTTTCCCCTTCAGCAACAATTGGTGGGTGACTTCATTTAGATTAACTTTAGGTTTTACTTTGGGGACAGTAGGGTCATTACTGAGTCGTTTGAGCAGTTACCAAGCTGCCCTTAGACATATCAATACATTCTACCGTTTCAATCCATCGATTTCGTTTGGCTTTCGCGAATTTCTGGGATAGTGTCTGTCTTATTTTTTAATGCATCCGCGTTGAACGGGTCTTCATCAAACAGTCTAAAGTATTCCTCCAGTTTTGACATTAATTATTTATTCATACCCTTAATGTAGCCTGTGTTGTATGGCAGCGTGAGAGCACCTCTTCACAGCGTCTACAAAACGGTAGTACGAGTCTGGCATGGCTTCGATACTTAGTATTGCCTCATCCAGAGCCTCTCGCATAACTCCTTCAGTTGGCGTCCTTAAAACTGAACCGCCTATGGAACCGGGTCACCTGTGGCTGCAAACATCTGACAGCAGATTGGCCTATGTTGGGGGCCAGGAGCAGGTAATGATACAAACTTCACACAGTGGTGGGAGACTGTGTCGCTGACGGAGAGCAGGTCGGGATTATATCCCCTTTTCCAGCGGTTGCTATTAGATTCAGGTGGTAGCCTGCTGTCATGTAAGAGAGTTAATCTTCTACAGTCAGTCTACTCCAGTACCTCCTCCACGTTTACATCATGATCCTTGTAGCCCCATACGTTACTGTGGTTGTTAAAATCGCCCATGACGAAGTGAGTGTCCTGGGACAGATGAAATATCTGCGTGCATAATTAAGTTTGTACGGAATGTCCGGTGCGCGAGGCCTACTCGCATTAATACGGATTTTTTGTGAGACGGTTTGCGTGCACTCAATGAGTTACAACGAACGTGAACCGAGATGCTTATTTCAGCATTATCGGTGACCAAGGGCTGCCCTTTCTTTATCATCATGATGAGTTATCTGTCTTTATAGACAACAACAGCCGTGTTCACAGGGATGCACACATACTCTGCTGGTTTGAACGAACACTCACGCACCCTGTCACACCTGGACTGACTCGCTATTCCGTAAACTCCGTCCAAACGCGAGGATTCATTGTTACCGACCAACCTCCGTGTCACACTCAGCCAATGGCGTCATTGGATGCGTTATGTAGGGGAGTGGGCTTTCCTGGCTGGGGTCAATTTTCGTGACCTGGAGCTGCTGTTTCGCAATCAAACACATCTCAGTTGGTCACACGAGGCTGAGTGCACGCCGTTCCAGTCCTCCCACCAAGGAAAAATCCCTGGCAATACTGCGAATCGAACCTGGGTCCTCTGCCTGGCACAAACTCAGCTTGCCCTTTTCTCACGTGATATACTGCGAACTATTGAGGAAGACTCACGGGCAGATTCCATATTTCTAGGTTTCCGGAAGGCGTTTGACACGTTGTCCCATTGCAGGCTGTTAACGAAGGTTCGAGCATATGGAATAAGTTCGCAGATATGTGAGTGGTTCAAAAACTTCTTAGGTACAAAACCCAGTACGTTGTGCTCGACTGCGAGTGTTAATCAAAGACAAGGGTACCGTGAGGAGTGCCGCAGGGAAGTGTGGTAGGACCGATGTCGTTCTCTATATATATAAATTATTTAGCGGACAGGCTGGGCAGCAAACCGCGGTTGTTTGTTATGATGCCGTGGTGTACGGTAAGGTGTCAAAGCTGAGTGACTGTAGGAAGATACGAGACGATTTAGACCAAATTTCTAGTTGGTGTTATGAATGGCAGCTAGCTCTAAATGTGGAAAAATGTTAGTTGATGCGGATGAGTAGGAAGAACAAACTTGTAACGTTGGGATGCAGTATTACTAATGTCCTGCTTCACACAGTCAAGTCGTTTAAATATCTGGGCGTAACGTTGCAAAGCGATATGAAATGGAACGAGCATGTGAGAATTGTGATAGGGAAGGCGAATGGTCGACTTCGGTTTATTGCGAGAATTTTAGGAAAGGGAAGTTCACCTGTAAAGGAGATCGCAAACAGGACGCTGGTGCGACCTGTTCTTGAGTACTGCTCGAGTGTTTGGGATCCGTACCAGGTCGGACTGAAGGAAGAAATCGAAGCAATTCAGAGGCGGGCTGCTAGATTTGTTACCGGTCGGTTCGAACAACACGAAATTTTACCGAGATGCTTCGGGAACTCAAATGGAAATCCCTGGAGCGAAGGCGACGTTCTTTTCGAGAAACGCTAATGAGAAAATTTAGAGAACCGGCATTTTAAGTTGACTGCCGAACGTTTCTCCTGCCCCCAACATACAGTGCGCTTGAGGACCGCGAAGATAAGCTGCGAGAAATAGGGCTCATACGGGGGCCCGTAGATAGTCGTTTTTTCCTCGCCCTATTTGCGAGTAGAACAGGAAAAGAAACGCCTAGTAGTGACACAGGGTACCCTCCACCACGCACCGAACGGTGGCTTGCGGCATATCTACGTAGATGTAGATGTAGACAGCCGTGCTTACCACTCAGCTTCGGAGACGGACGGTCCGTTATATCACCTGATCGTAATCCCATATAAAAGGCCTGGGATTATTCGGAACAGCCGATGAAACGTAACCGTCAACAGCCTCCCAATTTGGTAATTCCATAGGATATAATCACATGAGCAACAGTCGTGGAACTCTACAGGGCAAAAAAATGCAACCTTTTGACAGCTGCAGTGATTCTGGCAGCTAGCATGTTGTAACAGAAGAATGCCATGATATCCAGTAGGAAACTGCTATTTCCAATGCATTTACTTGAGTATTTCTCAGTCACTAAACGGGGCGGTATACGAAAAGGAAAATGTAATTAAACTAATATACCACTCCTTACCTATGTAAACACACAGTAAAAAAATCTGAGTGCAACGTAATACAGTAGCAGAGTCCTAACCCTTTAACAAGAAAAATGGATTGTGACCTGACGTGTCGAAGTTAGAAAATAACTGATTACTGTATCAGCCACGTGTTGCTAGCCACGTACGTTCTAATGCTTTGAGTTGATTGTAGCTCGTTTTGTGAGTTTCTTTTCGGATTCCGGACTCATTTTAACACATTCAAAACTAGGCACAATTTTTTACTTTCTTGGACACTAACCGTTGTTTATTTTTACAAAAGACCTTTTGGGCTTGTCTTCGCATCTGTGCCTTACGTGGGCTTATTATGTTTATTGGTGCTGCTTCCCAGGCATGAAGATATATATGTCCCCTCCACATTCTCTCAAGTCCTCCATCCTGTCCCCCTGTAACGCTTTCTTCTTCTTCATGCAGTTATCTTAACATACACCTAGCACACGTCCCATTACAATTACCACAAAACCCAGTTCCTTTTCAGTTCCGACTACCACTGCTGCCTCGTCAGTGAATCGTTTTGACCTAATTTTCTGTCCTTGACATGACAAAGTACAAGTTTTTTAATTTCCTCATTCTGTTTTCAGTGAACAAATGAGCAACAGGGTTGACACTGAACTTGCCTTGCACTTTATCTGGTTTTGACTTCGACTCTTTTGACACGCTTTGAATAAACAGAGTTTGTTTGAATCTCTGGCTGATATCGATACCACACTGCCTAGAAAACAAAAAACATCTTACTTCAGCCTACATCATAAATGTCTTTTCATATTCATAGCGCGACAGTGAGCTCAAAAATATGACGTTGTCTACATTCTGAATGTGCTTCTCCAGTTGATATACACAATCGTTTCGCAGTATGTTTATAAATGCCAGCCGCTTGCCGACGCTGCGTAGTGAAGTTACCGACAAATGGTGGGAGTTTGGTGACTCATTGTCTTGGACTCTGATGTAATCATCAATGGGAGGCTTAAGCTGGATGTAGCATACCTGAAGAAACTTTTTAACTCCGTTTCTCTTTTACCAAGGCTTGTGGCGGAGGTCACATGATATCCTATGCAGGCTACTAATATTTTATCTGGTGCGATCACCCTACGAATGAAGGTCATAGACCCAGGAGAAGATGAACAGATGGACCAGAACAGACAGTATTGTCTAATGCGTAGTCACCTGATAAATATGATTATGAAGATGATTTTGGCGACATATACAGTACAACTTTAGATGCACTTGTCTAAAAGTAAAACACACTGGAAAATTCTATTACTGATTAGATGACAATTTTGAGTTAAGTTACTTCACGTTTAAATTTCTCCTTTTGTTTACGGTACCCTACGTGCAGCACCCTTACACAATGCGACGCACAATACCGTTACCAAACTACTAGTGAGGGGACGTCTGTAACAGACAAAACAACGGCGTCATTTTTGGCAGGGAATTAGAGATACATTCCATTGAAATATTTCCGTCCTTGTCTCTGATTCACATCAGAGGAAGCGATACGAGGAGCAGCCGCCTGTATTGCAGTCACGCCAGGTCAACAACTGGCAGTTCTTCCTCCAGAACAAAGGCGTAGTAGTCACGCAAAGGCAGATGTCGGCGGTGGGATTGCCGAGCTACCGGAAACCACACACAGCAACGAGCGATTTGTCTGCGGGATGGAGCCAGGGGAACCGCCGATCTGGGAACAAGGCCCTCATTTGTACCGCCTAATTTCCGCAAGACGCCCCTTCTCGTGACTCAACTGTCACCACCATCAAGAACAAGCTGATGTCTTGAAGGCCCTCAGGTGTAAAACGTTAATTTCCATTGTAAGCGACTTACATTGTTGACTTTCTCCTCTCGTTTAGGAGTATGTGTTTTTACGGGCTCTTTCTGATGAACTACAGCGGAGAAAGAAATCAAGTAGATCTTGCAGCTCTAATGGGCACGGACTTTAGTCCTGTTTGAAGATACTCTAGAGGCCTGAAAATCGTTGTCAAATGGTCTACATTCACAGTCAGAATTTTTCCTAGATAATATTCGTACCATATTCCATACGTCTGCATTAGAAGTTGAGAAAACAACGAAAAATACATCCTTCTTGACGTTTCGAGGCACAGTTTTGTTCCTTCCAACTTTCTAAATCTATAATCCTTTCTCCAGAATTATTTATTTACTTTTTTATTAACTTCGCATCTCTTCTACCGAAACACCATTTTTATCTTTAGTAGTCATGGCATATGACAAATTTAATCTGATGCTCTCTGTATTTCTTCTGTCTCATTTTTCCAGTATGTGATCATAAATTTCTTAGTTTTCTTAATTTCAGTCTATATCTCATCATTGCTGTGATATAAGCGAGTTCCTAAGCGTAACTGTTCGTTCAGAAAGGCATAAGTGTTCCCCACATCTACATCGTTTAACAGTTAAGTATTATTGTCAGTACCTTCTGGTATTTGCTGGTTCAAATGGCTCTGAGCAGTATGGGACTTAACATCTATGGTCATCAGTCCCCTAGAACTTAGAACTACTTAAACCTAACTAACCTAAGGACAGCACACAACACCCAGCCATCACGAGGCAGAGAAAATCCCTGGCCCCGCCGGGAATCGAACCCGGGAACCCGGGCGTGGGAAGCGAGAACGCTACCGCACGACCACGAGATGCGGGCTATTTGCTGGTTTTATCCAAATGTACCAATGCCTTTTGTGCTTATTGAGGACTATGGTCCTTACAGTCAACTGAAAATTATTACATTTAAAATTATTAACTTCTGATAATCTGACTTATCTTCACCTAAATGCTGAAGCTTCCCCGTCATCTAGGATTAAATGTGTGTAATCTTATGGGACTTAACTGTTAAGGTCATGAGTCGCTAAGCTTACACACTACTTAACCTAAATTATCCTAAGGACAAACACACACACCCATGCCCGAGGGAGGACTCGAACCTCTGCCGGGACCAACCGCACTGTTAATGACTGCAGCGCCCCAGACAGGTCGGCTAATCCCGCGCGGCATCTAGGATTACCCGTATACTCATTCTTTATATTTTGTTCTGTTTGTAACCTTGGCGATGAGCTGTGCCGACACGGTAGTCAGGAGACTGACCATCATCTATAATAAAAAAAACTGAGTGAAGTTTCCATCAATGAAAGAGGTGTCATGCGACATCCACGCAAAACTGTTAACGAATAAGGAGATAGATAAGAATGAAAAAGAAAGTGGACAATGTGGTTGACTGCTAAGCAGTACAACTGTGTTCACATCCAGATTTTTTTTTGGTAGGAGGACTGGAAAGGCATGTACTCACCCGTACTTGAATGAGAAATGGGGGCTTCAAATTCATTAAGCCTGACAGCGGCAGGGAAGGCAGAGTGCTGAACCCACGCCTCTCCATGTATTTTGAATACGATAATTTCCCAATACAGCAGATAACAAACTTTATTGGTTGCAACAGTAAAACTGATTGGTGAGTAATATTAAGTAAATTACATATGACTGCAAAGAATTAATTTTCAATGGGATTTTCTTTACTACAGTTTGTCGAACTTTTCTAGATAATTAGGATCTCTAGATTTGCAACAGGAGTTCGGGTCACTTATGTTTTATGTCTGGCCGTCTCCAGATCTAAAGAACTAATAACAATACTATCTATTAAGTTGTACTAAACTTGCGTATTGGCTTTCACATTGTTCTGCGGTTTGTGTGTTTCGAAACAAGTCAGATGTTTAGTCGGTGTTAAGAAAGCTAGTATCGTATCGAAGAAATAAGTGTTCGAATTATTAAAAGTAAAGGGGTTCGATGCAACGGAAGAGTGGTTTTTCAGTGACTTCGGCTGGTGAGAATAAATGAACATCTATTTTGACTAGATCTGTGAGTGTGTTACGTGTGGAAGGTCAGTCCAAAGTGAGGAACAATCAGTATACGTGTATCTATGTTTCACTGCAAATACCTTGCGTTAATACGCTACCAGAAAAAAATTAGTAGACCTGGAAAGGTGACGTCGATTTTGATATGATGAAAGGATATGCCACTTGGGGGATGGCAGATGTACTGATAATGGTTTCAACGTCGTCAGCCAACAGATGGCGTAGTGGTATAGCCACCAGGGCGCCATCTGTGTCTACCCTTTAATAAGGAATGCTCACAGCGTGGTGCAAACGTGTGAAGTTAGTTCAAATGAGAGTTTGAAAGGGGTCAAATCGTCGCCTTCTGAGTGGTGGGATAGAACTGTCGGAGAATTGCCACACTAGTTGGGCGTGCTGCGTCACTTGTGCAACGATGCTGCTATCAGCGGTCACGTGAACTGGGCGTCCATCCAGCTCAGACGCCCGCCAGGATCGTCGTGTTGTAACGGCAGCGGTGGCAGATTGTACACCTACCACAGCACAGATGAGAGTGCTTATGAGCTAACACGAACTGTTTCGAACCGATTATTAGCAGTGGGACTATCGGCACTCCCACCTGTAGCCCGTCTTCCATTCGCACCTCAGCATCAACGTGGATGTCTCGACTGGTGCCGTCAGAGGATCATTTGGAAGACGGAATGGTGCGGCGTGGTCTTCAGCGATGAAAGCAGATTCTGCATGTATTCAAGTAATGGTCATTTGCGAGAACGATGTAGATCCAGCGAACTCTCGTAGAGCGCATTCGCCCGAGACGCACTGGAACCACCCCACGCCTTATGATCTGGAGTGCGATAAGCTACAACTCTCGTACGTCTTTTGTGCTTCTGGAGAGGAGGATAACCATCGCTCCGTACATGCAGAATCTTGTTAGGCCCATTCTTTTCTGGTTCTGCAACAGGAAAATGATGTGTTGTTCCGACAGGCTAATGCTCTCCCACACACTGCCTGTGAAACTCAACGTGCTCTGCAAGAAGTGAAGCACCATACCTGGCGTCCCGATCTCCGAACTTATCTCCAGTCGAGCACATGTGGGGTGTGGTGGGACGAGAAGTGACTTGTGCGACTCGTCAGCCAACAATTCTTACAGAACTACGTATCGTACTCGCCATCTGTACGATCGACTGGATGCCAATGTCAGTGCTTGCACTGCCGCCCACGGAGGCTACACTATGTACTAATACGGGTATTTCAGCATGGGTCGAGATCTGGTACCCGAGAACCACTAGTGTTATTGATCTGCAAATGTAGTGCTCCTTATGCACTGCTGCAACAACAAATTTTGAGTGAACTAGAAATCTCTGAAGGGGTGCACTAATTTATTTTCCGGCATTGTACTAGCGATAGCATACAGAGCGAGGAAAAATCCATATACACTCCTGGAAATTGAAATAAGAACACCGTGAATTCATTGTCCCAGGAAGGGGAAACTTTATTGGCACATTCCTGGGGTCAGATACATCACATGATCACACTGACAGAACCACAGGCACATAGACACAGGCAACAGAGCATGCACAATGTCGGCACTAGTACAGTGTATATCCACCTTTCGCAGCAATGCAGGCTGCTATTCTCCCATGGAGACGATCGTAGAGATGCTGGATGTAGTCCTGTGGAACGGCTTGCCATGCCATTTCCACCTGGCGCCTCAGTTGGACCAGCGTTCGTGCTGGGCGTGCAGACCGCGTGAGACGACGCTTCATCCAGTCCCAAACATGCTCAATGGGGGACAGATCCGGAGATCTTGCTGGCCAGGGTAGTTGACTTACACCTTCTAGAGCACGTTGGGTGGCACGGGATACATGCGGACGTGCATTGTCCTGTTGGAACAGCAAGTTCCCTTGCCGGTCTAGGAATGGTAGAACGATGGGTTCGATGACGGTTTGGATGTACCGTGCACTATTCAGTGTCCCCTCGACGATCACCAGTAGTGTACGGTCAGTGTAGGAGATCGCTCCCCACACCATGATGCCGGGTGTTGGCCCTGTGTGCCTCGGTCGTATGCAGTCCTGATTGTGGCGCTCACCTGAATGGCGCCAAACACGCATACGACCATCATTGGCACCAAGGCAGAAGCGACTCTCATCGCTGAAGACGACACGTCTCCATTCGTCCCTCCATTCACGCCTGTCCCGACACCACTGGAGGCGGGCTGCACGATGTTGGGGCGTGAGCGGAAGACGGCCTAACGGTGTGCGGGACCGTAGCCCAGCTTCATGGAGACGGTTGCGAATGGTCCTCGCCGATACCCCAGGAGCAACAGTGTCCCTAATTTGCTGGGAAGTGGCGGTGCGGTCCCCTACGGCACTGCGTAGGATCCTACGGTCCTGGCGTGCATCCGTGCGTCGCTGCGGTCCGGTCCCAGGTCGACGGGCACGTGCACCTTCCGCCGACCACTGGCGACAACATCGATGTACTGTGGAGACCTCACGCCCCACGTGTTGAGCAATTCGGCGGTACGTCCACCCGGCCTCCCGCATGCCCACTATACGCCCTCGCTCAAAGTCCGTCAACTGCACATACGGTTCACGTCCACGCTGTCGCGACATGCTACCAGTGTTAAAGACTGCGATGGAGCTCCGTATGCCACGGCAAACTGGCTGACACTGACGGCGGCGGTGCACAAATGCTGCGCAGCTAGCGCCATTCGACGGCCAACACCGCGGTTCCTGGTGTGTCCGCTGTGCCGTGCGTGTGATCATTGCTTGTACAGCTCTCTCGCAGTGTCCGGAGCAAGTATGGTGGGTCTGACACACCGGTGTCAATGTGTTCTTTTTTCCATTTCCAGGAGTGTATATCAGCATGCGTCCTCTCTCTCTTATCTTATTCTTATGATCTCTACGAGGGATATACAACGGAGATAGTAGAGGTGTTGCACAGTCTCACTCTAATACCAGTTCACAAAATTAAGCTACTTAAATATCTGCTTTCGTATCTACTTGATGATAACTCTAAACCCCGAATCAGTACTTTGCAATTGGTCCCACTACCTTCTCGTATGAGGTTTGCTCGCTTATTATGCATCGTACTTTGCAGGTTTCTGACAGCAAGTCTGTCTAACATTTGCCTTCTCTACAACTGACTTCAGATGTTCGTCCCATTTCATATCTCTTCGTAATTTTATTTTTTATCTGTCCTTTCCTTTCAATGAAGGGGACAGGTAAAATGCTTGAGAGTTTCTTAATGATCTGCTCTAAGTTCACCCACTTACAGATACAATTCTGGACTACTTTCTGGATTCAATAAAATTGCAGAAAGCACGATCTTTACTTACAAACAGTACAATATGAGGTTCTCACCCGCTAGGAGTGAAGTTTATAGCTGCGACAGGCTCCAACTGATTGTTGTTCTCGTCCCATAATTTTCTTATCCACTGCTACTAAGATGATCGAGCAAATGAAAACCTGTCAAAGAATGAAGACGCAGTTCAAAGACGAAAAAGAAATCATGTACAAGAAATCCTTTTTTCTTTACGTCGTCGAATGACTGGTGGTAGTGGTTGGATCGAATTGGCCTTTTCTTAGGATGGGGATTTGATAATAAGTGAAAGACGATAGGAGGGTATAGTTATGTGTGGTTGTAAGGTAAAATGTTTTTCATGTGGAGGGGTGAAGGGTGATGTATTTCGCAGGACGATAAATTTAAGGATGGGTTTTAGGATTTTGGGGAGATATTCAATTGAAATTTCTTTGAGATATGATGTGGAATATATGGCGATTGATCTAATATGCTAGTATAAATACGCTGCTGAAGATGCAAGAAATAATAGAATGTTGACTGATGAATTTTTTGGAAGTCCATAGACTTCGAAGGTGTTATAAGGGCAAAAGGTGAAGAACGAATTGTTGGCTTATGGTGGGGACGTGAGAGGAAGGGTGATTGGAAATGAAATGCAAAGCGGCGCTCATTTGAGCATGAGTTGTATCGGTTGCTCTCACAGTTCGAATATGCAGCAGGTACTACCATCAGAGACCCAACGGTCTTGCCGCAACGGTAACATCGGTTTCCGTCAGATCACCAGAATTTAGCACTGTTGGGCTTGGCTAGCACTTGGATGGATCACCGTCCGAGTCTGCCGAGTGCTCTTGACAAGCAAGGTGCTCTCAGCCCTAGTGAACCCAATTGAGGAGCTACTTGACTGAGAAGCAGCAACACCGGTCACGAAAACTGACAACAGCCAGAAGAGTGTTGTGCTGAGCACATGCCCCTCCGTATCCACATCCGGTGACGCCTAAGAGCTGAGGATGACACGGCGACCGGTCGGTATTGTTAGACGTTCAAGTCCTGTTCAGAAGATGTATGTTAGTTCGTTTGTTTACAACCGTCAAGGGAACTGCGCACCGCGGCATCTACCTAGAATTGACGGTGCCCACAGTCTGTATATACACTACTGGCCATTAAAATTGCTACACCACGAAGATGACGTGCTACAGACGCGAAATTTAACTAACAGGAAGAAGGTGCTGTGATATGCAAATGATTAGCTTTTCAGAGCATTCACACAAGGTTGGCGCCGGTGGCGACGCCTACAACCTGCTGACGTAAGGAAAGTTTCCAACCGATTTCTAATACACAGACAGCAGTTGACCAGCGTTGCCTGGTGAAACGTTGTTGTGATGCCTCGTGTGAGGAGGAGAAATGCGTACCATGACGTTTCCGACTTTGGTAAAGGTCGGATTGTAGCCTATCGCGATTGTGGTTTATCGTATCGCGACATTGCTGCTAGCGTTGGTCGAGATCCAATGACTGTTAGCAGAATATGGAATCGGTGGGTTCAGGAGGGTAATACGGAATGCCGTGCTGGATCCCAACGGCCTCGCATCACTAGCAGTCGAGATGACAGGCATCTTATCTGCATGGCTGTAACGGATCGTGCAGCCACGTCTCGATCCCTGAGTCAACAGATGGGGACGTTTGCAAGACAACAACCATCTGCACGAACAGTTCGACGACGTTTGCAGCAGCATGGACTGTCAGCTCGGACACCATGTCTACGGTTACCCTTGACGCTGCATTACGGACAGTAGCGCCTGCGATGGTGTACTCAACGACGAACCTGGTTGCATGAATGGCAAAACGCCATTTTTTCAGATGAATCCAGGTTCTGTTTACAGCATCATGATGGTCGCATCCGTGTTTGGCGGGATCGCGGTGAACGCACATTGGAAGCGTGTATTCGTCATCGCCATACTGGCGTATCACCCGGCGTGATGGTATGGGGTGCCATTGGTTACACGTCTCGATCACCTCTTGTTCGCATCGACGGCACTTTGAACAGTGGACGTTACATTTCAGATGTGTTGCGACCCATGGCTCTACCCTTCATTCGATCCCTGCGAAATCCTACATTCCAGCAGAATAATGCACGACCGCATGTTGCAGGTCCTGTACGGGCCTTTCTGGATACAGAAAATGTTCGACTGCTGCCCTGGCCAGCACATTCTCCAGATCTCTTGGTTGGTTGGTTTGTGGGGTTAAAGGGACCAGACTGCTACGGTCATCGGTCCCTCCAGATCTCTCACCAGCTGAAAACGTCTGGTCAATGGTGGCCGAGCAACTGGCTCGTCTCAATACGCCAGTCACTACTCTTGATGAACTGTGGTATCGTGTTGAAGCTGCATGGGCAGCTGTACCTGTACACGCCATCCAAGCTCTGTTTGACTCAATGCCCAGGCGTGTCAAGGCTGTTATTACGGCCAGAGGTGGTTGTTCTGAGTACTGATTTCTCAGGATCTATGCACCCAAGACTTGCGTGCCTCAACGATACAGATAGCCTTACCGTAGGTGCAAACATAACGGAGGGGTATCTGTTGAGAGGCCAGACAAACGTGTGGTTCCTGAAGAGGGGCAGCAGCTTTTTCAGTAGTTGCAGGGGCAACAGTCTGGATGATTGACTGATCTGGCGCTGTAACACTAACCAAAACGGCCTTGCTGTTTTGGTACTGCGAAGGGCTGAAAGCAAGGGGAAACTACAGCCGTACTTTTTACCGAGGGCATGCAGCTTTACAGTATGATTAAGTGGTGATGGCATCCTCTTGGATAAAATATTCCGGAGGTAAAATAGTCCCCCATTCGGATCTCCGGGCGGGGACTACTCAGGAGTACATCGTTACCAGGAGAAAGAAAACTGACGTTCTACGGATCGGAGCGTGGAATGTCAGATCCCTTAATCGGGCAGGTAGGTTAGAAAATTTAAAAAGAGAAATGGATAGGTTAAACTTAGATACAGGGGGAATTAGTGAAGTTCGGAGGCAGGGGGAACAAGACTTTTGGTCAGGTGAATACAGGGTTATAAATACAAAATCAAATAGGGGTAATGCAGGAGTAGGTTTAATAATGAATAAAAAAAGGAGTGCGGGTAAGCTACTACAAACAGCATACTGAACGCATTATTGTGGCCTAGATAGACACGAAGCCCACGCCGCCAACTAGCTCTGCAGATGATGAAGAAGTTGATGAAATCTATGATGACATAAAAGAAATTATTCAGATAGTGAAGGGAGATGAAAATTTAATAGTCATGGGTGACTGGAATTCGACAGTAGGAAAAGGAAGAGAAGGAAACATAGTAGGTTAATATGGATTGGGGCTAAGAAATGAAAGAGGAAAGTGTAGGGTTTGACAACTTATCTTAGAAAATAGATTAAGGAAAGGCAAACCTACGTTTCTAGTATTTGTAGACTTAGAGAAAGCTTTTGACAATGTTGACTGGAATACTCTCTTTCAAATTCTGAAGGTGGCAGGAGTAAAATACAAGGGGCGAAAGGCTATTTACAATTTGTGCAGAAACCAGATGGCAGTTATAAGAGTCGAGGGACATGAAAGGGAAGCAGTGATTGGGAAGGGAGCGAGACAGGGTTGTAGCCTCTCGCCGATGTTATTCGATCTGTATCCTGAACAAGGAGTAAAGGAAACAAAAGAAAAATTCGGAGTAGGAATTAAAATCCATGGAGAAGAAATAAAAACTTTGAGGTTCGCCGATGACATTGTAATTCTGTCAGAGACAGGAAAGGACTTGGAACAGCAAAAATGGTTCAAATGGCTCTGAGCACTATGGGACTTAACATCTGAGGTCATCAGTCCCCTAGAACTTAGAACTACTTAAACCTAACTAACCTAAGGACATCACACATACCCGTGCCCGAGGCAGGATTCGAACCTGCGACCGTAGCAGTCGCTCGGTTCTGGACTGAAGCGCCTAGAACCTCTCGGCCACCGTGGCCGGCACTTGGAAGAGCAGTTGAACGGAATGGACAGTGTCTTGAAATGAGGATATAAGATGAACATCAACAAAAGCAAAACGAGGATTGTGGAATGTAGTCGAATTAAGTCGGGTGATGCTGCGGGAATTAGATTAGGAAATGAGACACTTAAAGTAGTAAATGAGTTTTGGTATTGGGGGAGCAAAATAACTGATGATGGTCGAAGTAGAGAGGATATAAAATGTAGACTGACAATGGCAAGGAAAGCATTTCTGAAGATGGGAAATTTGTTAACATCGAGTATAGATATAAGTGTCAGGAAGTCGTTTGTGAAATTATTTGCATGGAGTGTAGCCATGTATGGAAGTGAAACATGGGCGACATATAGTTTGGACAAGAAGAGAATAGAGGCTTTCGAAATGTGGTGCTACAGAAGAATGCTGAAGATTAGATGGGCAGTCACATAAATAATTAGGAGGTATTGAGTAGAACTGGGGAGAAGAGGAGTTTGTGGCACAACTTGACTAGAAGAAGGAGCCAGTTGGTAGGACATGTTCTGAGGCATCAAGGGATCACCAATTTAGTATTGGAGGGCAACGTGGAGGGTAAAAGTCGTAGAGGGAGACCAAGAGATGAATACACTAAGCGGAAACAGAAGGATGTAGGTTGCAGTAGGTACTGGGAGATGAAGAAGCTTGCACAGAATAGAGTAGCATGGAGAGCTGCATCAAACCAGTCTCAGGACTGAAGACCACGACAACAACAGTTAGGTGGCTGAAAGGATCACAATAAATTATTGACTAGGTTCTTGGGGCTTTAGAAACCATAAATTTTGACTCCTTCTGCATTACTGGGTCAAGATCAAACTTCCAGGGAGTAAAAGAGGGACCACTTTTCTCAAATCAAGCGGGTGCAGAATCAAATGGAACGAAGTAGAAGCAGCCGTGAGCCTTTGGGAATAAAGTATGGTTATGCTTAGTCTCTTAAATTCTAGAAACCCAGGGTCAGCTTTGTTGTAACGGGGCGGGGGGATACGGAAACATTGCGAGAAATGCATCCTTGAACATCAATACAGATGCTAACCAAGTATCGGAACCTCAGCAAGAGCTTCATTCCAATTCGATGGAATGGCGCTGGTACCGTATATACTGAAGGTAACTGCGACATTTATTTACATCGTTGGTTTTGCTTACAATGGCTCTAATAGTGTCTAGCGAATCGGTAAAAACCTGGCCAGTGATACCTGCTTCTGATACTGTCTAGAGTCTTCGCAAATCGCAGGAGAGCAGATGTTGGAGCCTTATGGAAAAACTACAGGGCAGCTGATTGTGGATGAGCTGGGATGACGAGTGGTCTTTTGCGCCCCACTGGATCATGTTCCAATTATTAACTGAAATTCTCCTTTGGTTACTTCCTTCACCTTCAAGGCTTTTATGTCTTTCAGCAGTGCTGGAACTTCCCTCTGTTCAGCAGCAATGTCATTTATTACAGTCGTCTTCTGCGAAAAGACTTCTTTAAAGGCAGATGGCATCATTGTGTTTGCCTTGTTCACTTTTGTATACCACTGTGATGTCACACTCCTGAAACTTCACTGTCCATTTGACCATTCGACCTGATGGATCCTGCAGACTAGTTAGCCAGTATGTAGAATGGTGGTCTTTCACAGTGGTGAATGGTTTCCCAAATAAATATAGCTTGGACATGTGAGTGGCTCAGACAACTGCAAGGCACTCTTTTTCAGTTGTGGAGCATCTTCTATTTGGGAAGCACTCTGGAAGCATAAGCTATCACGTTTTCAACCCGTTACTGAATTTGCACTAGAAATGCATTTATCCCACAACCACTAATGTCGGTGTGAAATTCGATCTCAGCATTTTCGTCATACCTGAGAAGATGCTAAGGCCTCCTTAAGGACAAGGAAGTAGGTTTCTTGCCCCTGGTTCCAGGAAAATTTGGAGTCTCCCTGCAATAGTCCCTGCAAGAGATGTGCCTTGGTATAATAGTACTTAAAGCATTGGCAGCTGTTCGAGCACATTAAGAAAAAACCTCACGTAACGAATGTGACGAGGAGTCAGAACATCTATGACTGCTCTTATTTTTTCTATATCGGGACGGACTCCATTGCCATTAACAAGTGGCTTAGCTGTTCTTCACATATCTTCGAAAACGAGGGAGGCAGAAACGATGATGGGTTACGCTGTTCCCAATTTAGTCGGTCGACACTGACCTGACTATGTGAAACATTTCATCACCAGGACGTAGGGAACAAGACAGATGGGTCCTATACGGTGACCAAACGCCCAAGAGAGAGACCGAGAACGCTGTAACGCCAGGCACTGGCTAGTGAGATGCAGCCCAGGAGACTTCTTATGGGTTTTTGGGCCTATGCAGAGTGTGGGGCTATGAGAAAAGTTACTAGAGCGCTACTCGGGAACGTCACTTGTCAGACATAACACAGGAAATCGAGGATTACGACACATCATCAAGAAAACAAAAGCGCAGAGATGTCGTCCGTGTCTTCTGTGTGGAGCCACACTGCAGTCCTGAGGTACCGATCGACGTTTGAGCTTTTCGTTCAAGGGAATTGAAGGCCCACTCGATTATCGCGAAGGTCTTACAGGATGCGTGTCATAATGAAGACAGTGGGCCAACATGGTCCAAACACGGAGATCCTCCAGCACTGCCATCCAGAGGAGCACTGAAAAGATCTAGATGTAGGATGCTGTAGTCGGCTCCAAGGAGAACGTCTGAAATAGTGGGTCGCCGTTTCCCCATGAGAAGGACCAAGGCCGGAGCCGTGCCGCATGTAATACAGACTAGCGATTAGCGTTGTTGCCTGGCATGCTGTGAGTTGTTCGTTGAAATCCAATCGGCACCAAATGCTTGCCATTTGTTATTTATAATTTATAGAAGGTTCTCGAAATTTGTGTTTGTAATATCAGGATATTCTGGAATATTCTATGTCTGTATAAATAACAGCACTTTAAGATTTGGCGTTTATGCCATAATTCAGCCAACATTTTATCAAGTTTTATCATTCAGTGTCTGAAGGCCTACACTGCTGTGAGTTATTGAGTAGTTAAGATCGGCAGACGTATCCATCCCACAAAGCTGCACATCATTGTGAAGCATGGGAAAGAAGGGTGTGAGTAGAAGCAGTACGTGATGGAGTGCATAGAGAGAGCGGTTCACCTACGCTAATGTCGTTATCCACACTCACGCCTTTCCGACTTTACTTTCAATAACTAAATTCATACTCCATGCTGAGTTAAATATTTGATCGTTATAAACCATTTGCGGAGAAAACCAGCCTACCACGAGAGCGCTCCTAGCGGACAGCCATGAAAGCGGCTAGCTCATCAGTCAGTCTAGCTGGCGTCTTCAAGCTGGAAATATGTTGTTATTACAAGTATTACGGAAAGTGGACTAAAGTTGAGCTAGCCTACGGAAACGTTTGTGAACTACCTCGCACTGTCATCGAAACGATGTGGAGATATTTTTGTGATACTTAATGTTGCTCGATAAGTGATGATTAGAAGCCGTGTTGTTTGATGCCAACAATGGTATTAGACTGCCTCTGTGATTCATTTTCTTGATTTGAGATTGAGGTAAATAAAAATCTGCTGGTATCGCCTGTATTTGGAAACTTGCAACGTAGTGGCGTTGATATATTCCAGTTTCTCTTCCCATTAATCGCATGTCAAAATCTTTGGCCTGTGGAGAAGGAAACCAGTGGGGGGTGTCGAGGCAACTTTAGAAGACACGATATAAGTAGACCTTCCCTTCTGTCCAGCCATAGAAGAAGAAACCTTGCTAGTCCTTTTCATTGCGAATTGATCAACGTAATTCTCCGAATGCAGCAATTCGCAAAGAATAACTTGCGATGTCAGCATGTCCGACACAGTAACATGTCACGGCAGGAACATTCCATATCTCATCCTAATTAGTTAATTAATTAGGCATTGGGCAAGGAACCATTACATGGTCCAGGAGGGATTCTATCTGTCTGTACTTTTATGTGCATAAAAATTGTACTCTCAGTGCAAGGCGTTCTACGCCACTGATCAGCTTCCTTTTGGATGTGGACTTTTTGTGGCTATTACGCGATAATATTAGTGATTTTATCTCCTATTCAAGTATGAATCGAAGGAAAATAATCTGAATTAAGAAGTACCTTCTTGTCGCAGGGGTCCTACAGCTGCCGCCGCTTCCCGCATCTCTGTCACCAGGCGCCTCGATCTAGCCATTCTTCCTAATCCTCTCCTACCCCTCTATGTCCATCGCATTCTGGCCACTTGTTAGTCGACCATTTTGTGGTATTCTCCTTCGAGGAGGATACCCTGTCTCCTTTCATTCTCTTGATATGCCCTAACCATCCTAGGTGTCTTTCTACTATTCTATCTGTAACACTGTAACGGGTCCGCGTCCTCTCTCTTTTTTTCCCCATTCTTTATGTGGTCAGGTCGGGAACGTCTACATACTCTCATCAAGTGGCCCATTTCCAAAACTCTAAGTCGCTTTTTATTTCCATCTGTGAGTTCTCAACACTCACTTCCATAACTTTTTATTGTTCCACGGTGGATTTGTACAATCGCATTTCAAATGTTTTTTTTTATTCCAGTCTTTGATCACAATATAAATTTGTCAAAGGAAAACATTTGACAGTGTTGGATCACTGTTTATATTCACGACTGTGTCGCAGTTGGTGAATCGTATGTCAACTAATTTTTGAGGACCAAAGTATAGGATCTAATTTTTGGATAGTGCCTTTCCCGGCCTTATCTGTTGTTGGATACAAAGAGACACCAAACACTGTGTCAGTATTATATGCCCATCATAAAAAGTTTTGCATCACCTCGGTTCCGAGGTTTCCGGAACCTGTACAGAAAATTGGAACGGAAATCAACATAAACAACATTTCCGCCCTTTTTATTGCTCTTGAAAACCACGCATTGCATGTTGCACCACCATACGCGAGACGTTCAGAGGTGGTGGTCCAGATTGCTGTACACAATGGTACCCCAAATACCCAGTAGCACGTTCTCTTGCATTGATGTGTGCCTGTATTCGTCGTGGCATACTATCCACAAGTTCATTAAGGCACTGTTGGTCCAGATTGTCCCACTCCTCGACGGCGATTCGGCGTAGATTCGTCAGAGGGGTAGGTGGGTCACGTCGTCCAACAGATCTTTTCAACCTATCCCAAGCATGTTCGATAGGGTACATGACTGGAGAACATGCTGGCCACTCTAGTTCAGCGATATCGTTATCCTGAAGAAAGTCATTCACAAAATGTGCACAACGTGGGCGCGAATTGTCGTCCATAGCGCCGATATGGTTGCACTAACGGTTGGAGGATGGTATTCACGTGTTGTACAGCCGTTACGGCGCCTTCCATGACCACCAGCGGCGTACGTAGGCCCCATATAATGCCACCCCAAAACATCAGGGAACTTCCACCTTGCTGCACTCGCTGGCCAGTGTGTCCAAGGCGTTCAGCCTGACTGGGTTGCCTCCAAACTCGTCTCCGATGATTGTCTAAGTGCAAGCATATGCAACAGTCATCGGTGAAGAGAACACAATGCCAATCCTGAGCGGTCCATTCGTCATATTGTTGGGCCCATCTGTACCGCGCTGCATGCTGTCGCGTTTGCACAGATGGACCTCGACATGGACGTCGGGAGTGAAGTTGCGCATCATGCAGCCTATTGCGCACAGTTTGAGTCGTAACACGTCGTCCTGTGGCTGCACGAAAAGCATTATTCAACTTGGTAGCATTGCTGTCAGGGTTCCTCCGAGCCATAATCCACAGGTAGCGGTCATCCACTGCAGTAGTAGCCCTTGGGCGGCCTCGGCGAGGCATGCCATCGACAGTTCCTGTCTCTCTGTACCTCCTCCATGTATGAACAACATCACTTTGGTTCACTCCGAGACGCCTGGACACTTCTCTTGTTGAGAGCCCTTCCTGGCACGAAGTAACAATGCGGACGCGAGCGAACAGCGTTGTTGACCGTATAGGCATGGTTGAGCTACAGACAACACGAGCCGTTTACCGCCTTCCTGGTGGAATGACTGGAACTGATCGGCTGTGGGACCCCCTCCGCCTAATAGGCGCTGCTCATGCATGGATGTTTAAATCTGACATCTCTGAACAGTCAAAGGGACTGTGTCTGTGATACAATAACCACAGTCAACGTCTATATTCAAGAGTTTTGGGAACCGGGGTGATGCAAAACTATTTTAGATATGTGTAGAATGCGCTACCTTAGTGACATGCCTTGTTTATGCGGCTTTCCTTCCGGATGTGTCCGTCTTATTAGTTGAATGGTAACGTGGTTGCCAACCATGGAGCAGACCCGGGTTCGGTTCCCGACCGGGCTTGAGATTTTCTCCTTGCGTGCACTCAGTGTCGTGTTGTCCTCATCATCACCGACGTGCAAGTCGCCCAATGTGATGTCACCTGAAATAAGACTTGCACCTGGCCAACAATGCCACACGATCATTTCATTTTCCTTCCTGATGTATTTCTGAGGAACCATTCCAACAAATCTAAGCCATTCATTCGACTTCTGCGCTACTGATGTTCGATCCATTTCCTATTGCTTCATAGTCTTACACAGAGAAACCTAGCCATTGTTACAAGCTCCAGAAGTGTAGCTCTAATCTTGTACTGGAATACTTCAGGGTTGTTCTTTCTTTTGTACTCGAATACTTCAGGGTTGTTCTTTCTTTTGTACTCGAATACTTCAGGGTTGTTCTTTCTCTTTGTTAGAGTGTTATTTTCCCCACTTGCAATGATAGCTTCCATTTAGCACTGTCCAAGTCGTTTTGCATTTTATTACGTTCATCCACTGATGATACTTCGCCACAGACAGTCTGCTAATACTGCTGGCGCTGTAGGATAAATCGTTTATCTGCACTGAGAATATTAGAAGTCATAATCCGTTTTGTTATTGCTTATCATTCGTCATTCAGTATAACTAACAGGTCTCTGTTCCGTCCTGTTGGTGTAAATGCTTCGAGCCCGTCACATATTTGTGAAGATATTCTCAGTGATAAGTAGTAGCTTACTGTCAGTCGACACTGTGGGGCAATGTGGAACTCCTTTCTGTCAGTTCAACTGCATCTTCTTTTGTGAGGTATCGTGTGTGAAAAATGTAGGCTGTGTTTCAGATGATTCGTTTTCTTTTTTGTACGCCGCTTAGTTGCATTCTACTGATTTCGCGCATTCTTATATTTCTACCCACATGTGGATTCAGGATTCGATACAGAAGGGAGCTTACAATTTGACAATGTGTCTATCCCTCCCTGCTGACAGATATAACTGACATCACCATTAATTTTAACAAGTCACAGATGACTATGATTTTAAGAACAATAACAACAAAATGTATAAAATTTCTTAATATAAAAAAAATAAAGCTGTCATTCACCCGAAGGTTGGTTTGAACACCACAGTATATTACTAGGCATGGTCCTACTGAAAGTAATCTCCCCTTGCATTCATTCAACCTCTGAACTCATTTGGGCCTTTGCAGTCTGTTATAAGTGGCACACAGTTTAACATTTAGTGTGAGTAGTAGGGCAGTGGGCATACAGTCCCAAATCGCTGACATCAGCATTAGTACATTTTTTATCTGTTATCTCATATTACAGTAGAGACAATTGGACCTTGTTGTATTTCACTGACAGCAACATCATCAGTTCCTAATCTCCAAGGACATTTCTGGAATCATGACATCTGGCCCCATGCTAAGTCCAAGGAGGGGAAGAGAGGTCCCACGTTGTCAACGTTGAAGCACCCCCACCCATCCATGAGTACCCTACTCTGCAGCCAATGGTAGGAAGGTCCGCTCCCCACTCTTTGAGCATTTTTTTATACTAATGTGATTGTGTGCAAGTCATAATTAGTCGTCCAGCATGAAGTGCCATCAACAGCAGCAGTGATAAGCTGGAAAAAAAAAGTTGGAATATATTATGCGTTACGTGTGTATTCTTCATTATACTTTATTGATGTTATTGTTACATACTAAGTTATGATGCTGGACAAGGGCACGCCACTGTTTCTTGCAGTACCACAGCAGCTGCAGTTCTCAGGCTGTCTTCCTGACCTGTCAGACCAGGTGTTGTTAGACTATGCCATAGTGCAGCCACAGCTGCAGGAGCAGCAGCCTGATCCTCAGTCTTGTAGAATACTTCTGTTTGCCAATATGGAACATTCAACTGCCAGTGGGTCTAAACAAGTGAATGTTTGTCTAACAGCTCACAGTGGCTTAGATGTGCTAATTCAAATAGAGAACATTCAACGTCATGGTACTAGGGTGCAGTAATAAAGGCATGAGTAGGACTATCTGTGTAGTATGATGGTGTTTGTAGAGAGAAAGATGATGGCTGAATACAATCCATCACACACACCTATTAAAATTAGCATGTTTAAGGGTAAGGTGTCAATTACCGATAGGTATGAGGAGCCAGTTCTTGAGTAAAGATCTGAGGGTTCGAGTATATATGTTAAACATTCTAGTATGGTAAATTTAAGTGATATGGATAATGCATTATTGATTGCTGCAGATAAACTGAGCTGCTGGCATCTGTATATGAGAAGGGCATACTATGAATTTGTTGAGAATTTGTGCAAAACAGTGTAAATATAGATAAAGTGCCTGTGTTCCCTCTATAAGAAACTGTGTAAGTGTTGAGCCTGTAACTATAGCATAAGTGGAGGATGAAATTACTCAAGGAATGCCAATGTACGTTATTACTCCTATAGGCTTGAATACGATTCAGGCTGAATTTAAAGCATATAGAAACAGTTATTTGGATAGTTCAGTAAGCTGAATGATTGCATGTAAATAAAGAAATGTTCTATAAAATGAAATAGTTCTTATTTGTTTTCACACTGCAGTAACTTCCCTAGTGAGAAAACATAAAATAATAATAACATGGCTATAGAAAATTAACTCATGGTATTTTATCAGAAACAATACATTTTATTTTCAGAAAAGAGATTGCTTGTATGCGAAATGACTCTATTTACATAACAACTGATCAACCATACGACATTTACAGCAACAGAGATACATTACGTATACCAGTAAAAATATATTTTTTTTAAAAAAATTGCATAAAAGCAGAATGATTTTATTTACACAACGGCAACTGGTCAACTATACAAAATTTACAACAGCAGAGATACATTGTACTAAGAGAGGAGGAGAATGATTCTTTTTATTTACAATATTTATAATGCAAAGCGACTAGCGACAGCAAGTGAAGAAACACACACATACGCAAACGCACAAAATGGTACATACAATATTTTTACAAGCATACATGCAGTCATGTTCATGGTACACATACAATTCGCAAGCAATCGCGCGCGCGCGCGCGCGCACACACACACACACACACACACACACACACACACACACACCACTGAGGCGAGAGGCGGAGAATGGGAGGGTCCCAATCCCATACACACAGATGACACATCTATCATCATGGCACGACACATCGACTTGCAGTGGGTGTGGTATGCACTTCATGAGCCTGCGAGCGAAAGACTACCTGCTGCTCCGTATGAGGAGACTCATAGGAAAATAGACTCTCTTCAAGTATGAAATTTTCACTATGCAGCGGATTGTGTGCTGATATGAAACTTCCTGGCAGATTGAAACTGTCTGCCTGACCGAGACTCGAAGTCCGGAACTTTATCTTTCGCGGTCAGGTACTCTATCGACTAAGCTGCCCAAGCACGACCCACAGCTTTAATTCCGCCAGTACCTCCTCTCCTGCCTTCCAGACTTACAGTCTTTGAACATGAGCGCCTGTGAGGCCGCATGATGTACACTCTTAGTTCGTCTCTGGGTGGCATCTGCATTTATTTGGTATGCGTACATCCTCGACATGAGCCCCACTAACTCCTCAATCTACGAGCCATTCTCCTCGGCTTTCATCAGGCCGATAACTTCCTTGTTCTGAGGTGTTATGTAGTAAGGATTACGTCTGCATATCCAGACGTGTCGAATCGCTCAGGGCAGTACCCAACAACTCTTCATATGGATCACAGCCTTTCACCCAGTAGATGAACCTATCTCTAACCATACAAAGTAACCTGAAATCAGCGAACGTTGGTTTTGCAAAATTGTAGTGAAATCGGTACATGCGAAATCTGGAGATGTTCAGAACACACAAACCGATATAGATGGGCCATCTCCACAGCGACTAGTCTTCATTAAAGATTGTGGCCCACTTAAAATTTGGCCTGGTGACATAATCTCTTGCACCGTGAAGACCAACCCAACGGTAAAGTAAATTAATTTCGCAAGCGTTTCTAACATTCTCCATGGTTCTGCTGAAAACTGAATTATTCATTAATTTATAAAAATCTGTTTGGAAATCACATGTTGCGAGAGCCCTCTGTTCTGTGTTTAAATCAAAGTACTCCTTCAGCCACGTATGCTAGTCAAAGGATATGCCATGGGTGATTCTAAGAAGTTGCATCTCGAACCTGAGTCATTCCTGGAGGTTTCTGTAGTGTGGAATGTATCTCTGCTTATTCTCCATCGTTGACATCAGTTTGGGGATGTAAGCATTTAGCAGGACTAGGCGCTCTAGGCACAATGGCGAGCCATTGTGCTCATCTTGCAAATCGGTCGGATATTCCAGGTCTTATCCCCTACCGTCATCAGCAACCACATTGTGGATCTTATCCTTCAGTCCAGTGATTTCATGATCAGACAGCCATCGAAACTCCCCAAATGGCAGAGTTTGTTGCATGGCTTGTCTGTATGAATTGTTTACATCCAAGTAAAGGATGTAACTCAAATCGTCAGATAGCTTATACTCCTCCTCAGTCAATCACAGGTTACTTGCCTTGACTTACCTGTGGATGCAGTGGCAAAGACCCCCACGAATCCCACGTTCGAAAAGAAGCAATATATCAACATCAGTCAACAGTTCGACGTTGACAGACATCTTTCTTAACATTGCGTCTCACAAAATACCCAGTGCAGTGTAATACAAGGCAGGATCCAGAGTGTACGTGTCCAGCCGTATACTCTGGAATTTCTTAATGTCCGTGAACAAGTCCACATCTGTCTCCACGTACAGTTTAGCTTACCCCTCTAAACCAAAGTGTTGAAATCCTGCCAAACATTCACCGTGTACCTATACTCTCCATCCATTATGGCAGTGTCTGTGAGTTTTCTGGTGGATGTGGCTGCATCAGTCGATGTGTTTTTGTGGAGTCTCTCCATCGAATCCATGTATTTGTGTGGGAAGACCCCTTCTTTGTTACACGCTGAAACTTTCCATTGTCAGGAAGTGCAACTTGAGTGATATACAAATCATCCTGATGCATCATCTCAGCAAGTTTCTGAAGAGGTGCCTGCATAAATCGCAGTATATCCAGGAAGCAGAGCGATATTTTTGGCATGATTTGCTTACAGAATGAAATGTATTTTTCTACATTGTCAGGTATGACCTTATCATTCTTCAACATGAAATCCTGCAAGTTCTCAATATGAAAGTAAGCACCATACCCCATAAATTATGGAAGAAGATGGGTACGTATTTCAGCAGTTTCTTCTTCAAGTTGCATGTATTGCGAGCTGCACCACAGAACGTCACTGATAGATGACAGTGTTCACTGTGTGAATTTCCCCTTTTCTGTCCAAAGGAAGGTCACAAATATGATGTTTAATTGCCTGCTTGTATAAGGCATCATTCTCCAACGAGTTGGTCATTGGAATATTTTCGCCATAAAGGCCTTCAACATTCAGTGCAAGTTTTTCGAGCTTAGAGAGCAACACTTTTACAGGATAAACCCCAACATACGAGTCAAATTTGTTGCAGTTGGAATCATATGAGCACACACCTTGATACACTGCCACAAAAGGTATGTGTCGTTCTGTGAAAGTGTTATGAGAGGGATTCGGATCACCTTCAAAACACGCCACAGGAACTAGTAAGCACTCAAAGTAAGTGTGTACAACAAAGGGGCATCATCCCAGGGCGTTCTTAAACTTCAAGAACTTGTTAGCCTCAGTGGGCATTCCCATATGTATCGGTTCCTGGCTCTAGCAGTGGACCAGTTGATTTTCTAAATGCTCACTCATAGTAAAAGGGTTGAGACATCCGTGACAAAAATGGCTTGACCTAGGATGTTTCAACATTTGGGTGGAAATAGGTTGGACGTGTTTGTGATCCAGATGTGGTGTTGCTTCTCGCGTTCAAAGAATGGCAATAGATCTAAGTGTTTCGGATGGTGACTGGCTACTTTGGAAAATACAGGGGTCCAGCTACCTTATGCTTCACATCTCCCGGTTTGCTTCTTTTCTCATCTTCAACTCGACCATAAATATGAACCGATTAATTAGGGTTCTTCCTCTTGAATTTTGGCTGGTCTGGAATTATGAAGTGGAATGAACTGCATTTGAAGTTACAGTACTCACAGACATTAGTTGTTTGATATGTATCAATACGACATATGTGTTTTGGGTAATTTCTGTTGTACGCCAGAAGAGACCATGCTGGCCAATATTCATCTCTCTCATCTTGATTCTGGACTTTAGTGCACTCCTGTTTAGTGGAAATGTCTGGAGGTAGAGGGATGAAACTTGACCGCCTTTAATTAGATAAAAAACGTGTACGTACACATGAAGGTGGAGTATGTGGCTGAGTGTCTGTTAGCCAGTTACATGTTCCACAGATCATTTGAACGATTCTTTTGTTGAAATGATGTGAAACAAGTCAGTTTACAAAATATGTATTCATGATTAGTGTTAACATTAATGAACACAATATTATATTTTTAGCGCCGGCTGGTGTGGTCGAGCGGTTCTAGGCGCTTCAGTCTGGAATCGCACTACCGCTACGGTCGCAGGTTCGAATGATGTGTGTGATGTCCTTAGGTTAGTTACGTTTAAGTAGTTCTAAGTTCTAGGGGACTGATGACCTCAGATGTTAAGTCCCCTAGTGCTCAGAACCATTTGAACCAGTTATTTTTAGTCCTACTCATGCAACTAAATTACTTTTTTTTTACTGGCTACCAATTTTTAAGAAGAAAGTAATCAATGGAATAGAAGGAGTTATCCAGGAGAAATGATTTTAAATTACCTTTAAAACTTGCTTCGCTACCTGTCAGTCTTTTATGTTACTGGGCGAATGATCAAAAATTTTTTGTTGCTACGTTTTGAACTTCTTTTTGAGCCACTGATACGCTTGAACAAAGGGTTAATAAAGGTCATTTTCCCTCCAGTGTCATAAGTATGTACATCACTGTTCTTCTCAAATTGTGATGAATTACTTGTGACAAGTTTCACTAGCGAGTATATATGTCGTGACAGCACTTAAAATGCCCAGCTCCCTGAAGGGGTCATCATTTCCTGGGGTCTTTGTCCCACTTCAACGCGGGTCGGCCCTGTTACTATAGATCTGGCAATGTTAGTGTCAGACGGTTGCTAGATACCCTTTCTATCGCCACCCTGTACCTCCGGGATGGAAGTAGTGCACCCCATCCGTCTGTGTGTAGTGTAAGCCATGAAATAGTGCGAACGTTTCCAAATGTCTGCGGGACGTGTAACTGAGGTGGGTCATGGGGACCAGCTCGGTATTCACCTAGTGTGATGTGGAAGGCCGGCACACTGGCCCTCATCGTTAATCCGCCGGGCAGATTCGATCCTGGGCCGGCGCGTCTACCCAAATCCCGGAAGAAGCGCATTAGCACTCTTGGCTAACCTGGCAGGTTTAGCTCCCTGAAGAGGTATCTACACGATATTCATGGGTAAACATCTCATATTATTCTTACTGCTTACTTTTGTGTACTCAGTACTTTCTTTCTAAGCGATGAATCTTCCCAGAAAATTATCCCCCATGATACTATTGTGGGGAAATATGCTAAATATGTCAGGAGGCTGACACGTTTGTTTCCAAGATTAGCAAATGTAGAATGAGCAAAAGTAGCTGATCTTCACTGTTTGAGAAGCTCAGTAGCATTCTTCTTCGGGTTCAAGTCTTCATCAATACGTACACCCGAAACTTTGTAGCATTTTACCCTGTTTACTGACTCATTCTCGTATGCTTCATCAGTTGTTGGTATGACTCTATTCGTTCTACAGAATTGAATGTAGCGTTTTTTTTTTTTTTTTTTTTTTTTTTTTCCAAACCAGCACCTCTTCCCTTCGTCTTGGAAAACACTGCAGTATGACACTCTGACTAAAAGTTCCAGCCACTCTGAAGTTGACATGTCCTCTGATGTCACTCCATCCTTCCCCCAAAGTTGACTATGCTTGTCTCTGCAGCATCATTACTGCCTCCTTTAGGGGCATGCTACAGCTTGTAGCAGAGAACCACCATGCATCTGACAACTGGATACCACAGGGTGTTAATGATTTTACGGAGCTTCCTTCCCGACACTGCTTGGCACGCACGAAGGGAGGTAGCCGGCTCTCGGAATCCAGCACTGATTTTATCAGTGAACGAATAGCGTCCTATCCCCGAAAACTCCAGCACTTCTTAAATAATAGCTGTACATTTCTTCAAGCGTTCATAAACCCATGTTGTCCATATCTGCTCGTGAGCTGCTTGAGAAGAGGACTTCCGTCTGTTTCCAGAGTCTGTGTAGACACATAGCTATAAATTCTTGAAATCGGGACATCTTCTGACGACCTTTGATATGAAGTATGCTGTCTCTATGAGCAGACATTCGGAACGATGGCGCCATGCCTTCATACGCCCCTCCTTGATCATCCCATCGATTTCTGTGGTAAAATTATGTCAATCATGCCGCCGTTTTTCGAGTTTTAGAGTCAAATCGTTTGGGTAGGCAACGATGGTGCAATACCTCATTAGTACTTGTTCAGCGTCAGAGAATGTAACGACTGCAACGTTTTTAAACACGTATTGTCCACACTGATTGTAAAACCCCTGTACGAGGTCTGTTCAAAAAATTCCGGAACTTTGTTCACAAAATTTTTCTACGCTTACCCTTTACTTACTGTGAATCGTCTCCTTTGAAATACTCTCCTCTCAACTGATACACCGCTCGCAACGCCGTTTCCACCTCTGGAAGCAGTCTTGGTAATCCTCTTGCTGGATCGCGTAGAGCGCCATCTGTGAATATTCTTTTATCTCGTCTATCTTTGCAAATTCTCGTCCTTTCAACGGGGTTTTCAACTTCAGAAATTAAAAAAAAAAAAGTCCGCAGGGGACAGATTAGGAAAGTATGGAGGATGAAGCAGCACAGTGGTTTCTTTTTCTGTGCAATAATCAAAGGCCTTTCTAGTCCGTGACTCATGAGCCATGGGATGATCTTGGCGGCAACACGATGTCTTCCAAGATGCTGTGTCAGGATTTCATGACATGATCCAACTGAAGTGTTACATTCTTCTACAATCTCTCGGACAGTCAGTCTTCGATTTGCACGCACAATTTCGTTGACGTTCCTGAACTAGGGTCATCTTTAACCTCCGTCCAACCATTTATAAAGCGTGTGAATCATTTCTAACGCCGAGTACTGCTAAAGCACTCATAGCCGTAGGCTTCTTGCATCATTTCGTGTGCCTCTGTAAAGGTTTTCTTGAGATTCACGCAAAATTTAATGCAGACGCGTTGCTCCTCTAACTCTGCCATCTCAAAATTCGCAGACTTCGTGACACAACATTCTATTCAGTACAGCACTGAACAATAACTAACAGACGTACAACAATGAAACTTACGGAACTTTCACATTAAACACAGGTGTGTGCAGGGATACCAATCACATTTCACTCCAACACACCGTTGACGCGAAATTACGAATGTTCCGGTGAATTTGAGCACACCTCGCATGTCTGCAACGACCTTCATTCTTTGAGACGTTGTTGTGTAATGCTCCACATACTGTACAATAGCTCCACATTTATACTACATGTTGTACAATTCCTGTTTGTGGCGATAGTTTCTGAGACGAGCATGTAGTATTAATGCATATGCTGCTGTGCCCGCAGGGAAATTTTGTGATGATTCGAATTCACTAGGTATGTCAACAGTTCCAGTCTTCACCGTCTCAAATAGATTTGAACAATCTACCACCACTTCGAGTGACAATTCCTTAAACTGTTGTGCGCATCTGAAAATATCGTGAAAATCACACAATATGATGTGTATAAGCTTGCGTACATGTTGAAAAACAGTCCATATGCGTTTCTGTTGTAATCAAGGCTGTAAGTTGTATGAAAAGATCTTTGAATGTAGGTAAACTCTAGCATTAGTTTGTTTACAGCTGTCAAATGCGCTTGACTTCTTTTTGAGATTCCACTTCCTGTCTGTTTGCAGTGCTAGAATAGGAAAGTGAGGCGTTTCTAGTTGAACAGAAGCCGTAATTGTGCATGGTTGAGATGATTGTGGAAGGGTTGAATATTCAAACAGCTGCCGTGGATGGAAGTTGAGTGGCAGTTGGACTCTGGAATTCATCTGATAAAGGTAAGTGTGGTACTTTCTGTATCAATTTATCCAGCACAGTTTTATGCTCCTCCTTGTCCTAAAATGTACGAGTTATTATCAGTAGCACTTCGAATTAGAATCAGCTCCTACTTAAAGTTCATAATAACATGATTATTATCTTCAAAGAAAGCTATTAATGTTTTAAGTTGAATGTACACACTAAAGGAGTTATCTATCGATCTGGCCATGAACCTTACCGCGTTTTGTAGGGCACACAGATCCGATGACGATGCAGAGATCCCATTAAGTTTGTATCTTACTTTTTGAAATAGAAAGACGAATGCAGTACGTGTAAGGTGCAATGTTACCGAAGCCTTCTAAGGTGTACATACACCCTCCAAATACAGGAAGCTCTTGCTTGGAATTGTCTGTCCATCTTGATTTTGAATAATAATTCGTATCTCATCATTATTATTAAACGTTTGAGGCAAATGGTTTGTGGGTAAAAATATTCCTGGCTACTGATAACGCTCGTCATATTGAACTGGAACTGTTTGATCAAGTGATGTTATTGGGAGGTTTCAATACTATTGATTTAAGAAACTCGTAATTTTCGCTTGTTATCACATTCTGCAAAAAATGGTTCAAATGGCTCTGAGCACTATGGGACTCAACTGCCGAGGTCATTAGTCCCCTAGAACTTAGAACTAGTTAAACCTAACTAACCTAAGGACATCACGAACAGCCATGCCCGAGGCAGGATTCGAACCTGCGACCGTAGCGGTCTTAACCGCACGGCCACTTCGGCCGGGTCACATTCTGCGTTTGCTACAAAGTGGTCTTCTGGTGGCTGGGCATTCCATATTTATACTTAATACCACAATGCTGCTTCAGACAAAGATGTAGTGTAATTTCCTCACATCGAAAATCGACTAGATTCGCTTTCGATCTATGGTATTCAGATGGAGATGGTATGTTGTCTGTACAGTCACTGGGAAATATTTTAGATTCCTCGGAATATCTGCAGTTTTATAACCCGCTCCCAGAGAATTCTGCAATTTCATAACCTACACCCACTGTAGAAAAAAATGCATATATACACTCCTGGAAATTGAAATAAGAACACCGTGAATTCATTGTCCCAGGAAGGGGAAACTTTATTGACACATTCCTGGGGTCAGATACATCACATGATCACACTGACAGAACCACAGGCACATAGACACAGGCAACAGAGCATGCACAATGTCGGCACTAGTACAGTGTATATCCACCTTTCGCAGCAATGCAGGCTGCTATTCTCCCATGGAGACGATCGTAGAGATGCTGGATGTAGTCCTGTGGAACGGCTTGCCATGCCATTTCCACCTGGCGCCTCAGTTGGACCAGCGTTCGTGCTGGACGTGCAGACCGCGTGAGACGACGCTTCATCCAGTCCCAAACATGCTCAATGGGGGACAGATCCGGAGATCTTGCTGGCCAGGGTAGTTGACTGACACCTTCTAGAGCACGTTGGGTGGCACGGGATACATGCGGACGTGCATTGTCCTGTTGGAACAGCAAATTCCCTTGCCGGTCTAGGAATGGTAGAACGATGGGTTCGATGACGGTTTGGATGTACCGTGCACCATTCAGTGTCCCCTCGACGATCACCAGTGGTGTACGGCCAGTGTAGGAGATCGCTCCCCACACCATGATGCCGGGTGTTGGCCATGTGTGCCTCGGTCGTATGTAGTCCTGATTGTGGCGCTCACCTGCACGGCGCCAAACACGCATACGACCATCATTGGCACCAAGGCAGAAGCGACTCTCATCGCTGAAGACGACACGACACGCCTGTCGCGACACCACTGGAGGCGGGCTGCACGATGTTGGGGCGTGAGCGGAAGACGGCCTAACGATGTGCGGGACCGTAGCCCAGCTTCATGGAGACGGTTGCGAATGGTCCTCGCCGATACCCCAGGAGCAACAGTGTCCCTAATTTGCTGGGAAGTGGCGGTGCGGTCCCCTACGGCACTGCGTAGGATCCTACGGTCTTGGCGTGCATCCGTGCGTCGCTGCGGTCCGGTCCCAGGTCGACGGGCACGTGCACCTTCCGCCGACCACTGGCGACAACATCGATGTACTGTGGAGACCTCACGCCCCACGTGTTGAGCAATTCGGCGGTACGTCCACCCGGCCTCCCGCATGCCCACTATACGCCCTCGCTCAAAGTCCGTCAACTGCACATACGGTTCACGTCCACGCTGTCGTGGCATGCTACCAGTGTTAAAGACTGCGATGGAGCTCCGTATGCCACGGCAAACTGGCTGACACTGACGGCGGCGGTGCACAAATGCTGCGCAGCTAGCGCCATTCGACGGCCAACACCGCGGTTCCTGGTGTGTCCGCTGTGCCGTGCGTGTGATCATTGCTTGTACAGCCCTCTCGCAGTGTCCGGAGCAAGTATGGTGGGTCTGACACACCGGTGTCAATGTGTTCTTTTTTCCATTTCCAGGAGTGTAGTATGGACTTATCTTTCGTTAAGGTACGAATTCGTTGTGATATTGCACCCTGCGCGAATTGTACTGACTGGCGTTATGTCCACTGACTGATTTGACTTGTAAATTTTGTCAGTATTATGATCCAGCGCAAGACCCCTCGAGAAACCTAGTGGAGATCCTACTGAACCATCATGGATGAAGACCACTGTCTCTTCTATTGTTTTTATTCCTGTTTTAAACGTATTAACGTTTGCATGTAACGCAAATATTTTTACAATCGTGGTATAGATGCATTTAAATCGTCAACGTCGTAGGAGCCTGGAGGTATCACCACAAATTCCTCTCTTCCTAGATGCAGTTTATTATTTGCCTCGGTGACATTAGCTGTGATATTTTATCTTTCCAGACGGCTCAGTGCAGTACTCCAGCCCTCTTCCTTAAATATAATGGAGGAAAGTAGTTTGATTTTATTACAGATGAAATTTTTTCAGAGTCAGAGTGAACGAAATCGCATCTCGACCTCAAATGATGTAGTGACATGGATACTTTTAGTTTTGGTGCAACTGTTGGGAGAAATATTAGAAACAAATGTGCACAGAGATATGAACCGAAATTTTGGAAGCGTAGAAAATCTTAGAACACCTGGTTTCTGTCGGCGAAGCAATGACACAATTCTTCTCGTGGTCTTAAATCTCTTAATGAGTCAAAATAGTAGATGGTATGTTCCTCTTTTTTAATGTACGCGACCCTGTGAGTTCCACATCCCTCCACAACGTCTAAATTGACAAGTCCGCTTTCTTTGGATTTTCACATCGTCTCCGGCAATGTATCCCTCACAAACACGCTGCAAAATCTTGGTATTTTTAGTGTTCTGACGAGTTTAAGCATATCTACTTATATGTTTGTAAGTAGTCTGTCTGGTAGTAAGGCTATGGGCCCTTTTTTATGCACAGCCCAAGCCCTTTCCTGTATGGTTTTAAATATAGTAGTCGTTTACCGATAGCAATGCCCTCCATGGTCATATTTTGTCTTTTAGCCTCCTGTAGCTGCTTCTCTACGTTTCATACATTCTTTACTCCTTGAGTTATGGCAGCGGCTCTCCCAGCTGACAAACCAATGCCTGGTAGCCCAACAAATGCAGGGGTCAGAAATGGAATAATCCCACATGATGTCTTAGGTTATGATAGAATCCTCTTTTCTGCCTCAAAGCACCTTTCGCACTGCCAACGCTGACTGGATGCAATTTTTTAAACAATCCATAGGTTTTTTCTTCTTCTTTAGCGCATTCATAATTTGCTTGATGGTTATTCTAGTACCCAATTTAAGTTTGGCTCAAATTGCCTTGACTACCACGAATGCACCAATAAGTTTTCCTACACCATTGTCCTTTCTTCAAAGTAAATGTCTAGCTTCATTGGCTAATATTTAGTTTGCAATGCAACGATCTTTATATGTAGAGTAAGCAATATTGTAATTACTTGCATGCATCGTCTTGGATATTAATTCCCTTATCACCAAGAGCTAGGTGCTTTCTCAGCTTCGCTCCGGGTCCACGAAAACGGTGTCTAGGGATATGAAGTTCGACCGGTAGATTCTCGAGAATACCACCCCCACCTCCATTGATACATTTCCTAGCACTCATGTCATAGTACTACATGGTTTGAGGTTTGCGTGTCCTGTGATGTAGCAAATTGCGGATGTCACACAGCTTTTGTGCTTTGATGAGATACTGAGTCATTTCACTAATTCCCTGCTCGCTCGACGTCTTATGACCCACTCTACGACGAACACGTCCAGTTCAGAGCTTTTCTGTAATTCCTCTGTGTAAAAATCCCCTGTAATTTCTTCATCATCGTTGTCCTTTAGGATGTGTGTTCTCGGAAAATGTAAATATCTCTGTTGCCAGTTCGGTAGGTAAGACTTCTCAAACGCAGTTTTGTATTTCGAATTACGTACCAAACCACCTGTGTTGAACTCTGCTTATGTGGATCCACCGCCTTAATACCACTATAGACTGTATTTAGAAGTTCAGTATAACAGACATCAATAGCACTCTTCTTAGTTGTACGATGAGCAGTGCAGTTATACTCATCAATGATTTGTAGTAGAATGTTTAGCCATTTGTACAACTCTTGAAGATTAAATTGCTTCCATATTCGGTTTTCGATCATCCTGTTCAGCTGTTTAACAATGGTAGCTTTGTAACGGGAGAATGTCGAGTAGTAGTGCGTTCCATGCCGTTATATTATGACAATGAAATGCTTATTTGAAATTCACCTCCATGGTCGATTCGAAGGTTTTCAGGACTATGATTCATTTCAGTCTGCAGCAATTGTTCAAAAACCTCTGAAACCATCTTTCTCGTGTAAAGGAGTCGACTGGGCCACACTTACATGTGGCACTTGAACATTATAATAAACAAATGTAAACTAAAATGAACCTATTACATTGTAAACGATGTATGTATCTGATGGGCTCTATGAGGCGGATCACTGACGTTGCACTACCGCAAAGCCAAAGTTACTGCTTCTCGTCTGAGATTATAGTGCTGGAGTAGAGAGCACTTGGCGCACAACAGTGAGTGTGTAACAGTCTGTCAGCGAAAGAGGATGCAGTAGGCAGTTTTGGTGGTGTGCTCTGTAAAACCAACACGTATTAAATTATAAAGCAGGAATTTTCTGTTACTAGTATTTTGTGCTACACCGCACGTAAAATAGGTCATTAAAATGATAAGATTTTATGATGAAATGTAAACTGAATTGGTGAAACGTAAATTTAATTGTGACAAAAAAGGATTACTGGATTGATATTACAAAGAGACTTTTAGAGGAAATGCATTATTCGAAATATAAATATGGAAGCAGAAGTATTCTCGCGGTTAAGGTAAAAAAAGCACTCTGTCTGCAGGCCACAAGTGGCCCATCGGGACCATCGGACCGCCGTGTCATCCTCAGCTGGGGATGCGGATAGGAGGGGCGTGTGGTCAGCACACTGCTCTCCCGGTCGTTACGATGGCTTTCTTTGACCGGAGCCGCTACTATTCGGTCGAGAAGCTCCTCAATTGGCATCACGAGGCTGAGTGCACCCCAAAAATGGCAACAACGCATGGCGGCCTGGATGGTCACCCATCCAATGGCCGGCCACGCCCGACAGCGCTTAACTTCGGTGATCTGCCTGGAACCGGTGTAGAAGTTAATTATTTATTTCTTTCCTTTTGCCAGCGCGTTAGTGTGAATGAGTTGGCTGATAATTTGTAGCAGTGAGTTCTATGTTGATTAACCCCAGAATGTACGTAAACAGATTCTATGTATAGGCCAGTTAGGTATTTCCCTTTTGTAACGTTACTAAGATTTGTTTACACAGGTATACCTAATTTGAATATCTGTCTTTATGGTTTTTATTGATATTAGGCAATACTTGCTGTACAAATCTGTTTGCTTGTGACTACGTCAGCAAAGAAAGGTTTTTATTTAGTAAAAAGGAAGTAATTTTTCGGAGTAATGTTATTTCAATTGACAGATGTTTTGAAAAGCCAAACTTAACTTCTTACTATTAAAAAAGTCAGTGTTAGCAATTCACACAAATAACTAACGCCTCCCCGTCTAGGTCATATGTTTTTTTTAAGGAGACTGAATTTTTCTTAAATTTTTTAATTTATCAGCCAAAAGAATATCATTTATATTTCAAAGTATTAGTGCCAGCATTGCACACCGCTGAGCCTGTACCTAGTATATTTTATTCTTCTTCATGAGAGAACAGAATATAACGTAATCCACCGTTGCTGCTTTAGAGGTAAGACAATTTTATTTATTTGTTATGTGCACAGGGACCCAAATTATCAGTTTTGAATAGGGCCACAGCATTCAGTGCCTAGGGGCTGAATGTATTTTGCAGTGGCTGTATTTATTTATTGGTACTGGGAGCTGTATTGCCCAAGCAGTTCGTATGAAGTTTTGCTAACAATAACACAGAGTAAGCACACCACTTGCAGTTACAATACGCTACACGATAAGCATTTGTATGCATTCCCAGTTCAGTCATTAATTTAAGTATTTCTACAATAATTACAAAGAACGTTACACTTGGTTACAGCTCTGCCATTCGTTCACTCTGAGAGTTCTGTTTGTTCTCTCAACCACTCTGTAGCGATAATAGTAGATTTTTATTTTTTTGCGCAACGCAATTCACTAACTTGTACAAAACTTTTTCCACAGCTCATCGGCATTCTTATGCTCTGCCTTGTTTTTCATTTATTTGACTGTTGAATAATTTTTGTCTTTGGCCTGTACACTGTATGTGATTTACGATGCCGCGCAAAAGTTTTAAGGTTCTGGTGCGTAAACTGACAGTTAAAGATACCAAAATGGACGATTCTCCGATTATTGACAACATCGTTGAGATTGATAGTAACCACAACAGTTGCAAAGCACCACAGAAAACGTGAGTTCCATTTCCCAAAATAATGTACAGTTTATTGACAGTATGATTTCACCTAGTTTACCATCGGCTCAGACTGTCGATTCCGGTATAGCGGGCGGCGCTGAAGTAGATATTGCTAACACGCAGGCGTCAGAACAGGATCTTTTTCCAAATCAGGTCAACGAACTTCCCAGTTCTTGTACAATCAATCAGAATGCCAACAATGCCTCAGAGGACACAGAAGTGCAAAGTACTTAGTCTGTTTTTAAAATTCCGGCGGATTCCATTAGCAGTAATTATGCAGATAATGCAACAAACGATACGTCCAGGGTTGTAGATGATGTCTTCACATCAGGGGTTAGTTAGTTAGTTACGTGTACCACTGATCAATCTCACGGTAACCGTTATGATGTGAAGCTTGTCACGCGCAGAGGAAATGCATGCGTGAATCAAGGTTTATGTTTTTCCTTTTTTCTTTTTTTTTAAAAGCTTAAAATTTGTATTACTTACACCATTCCCTTAAATGTCACAAAATGCATATAATATATCTATAGATTTATTTACCCCTGATCAAGAATACACCTAATTTCAATTTATTTTTGAAACTATTACTGCTGTCTGTCAGACATTTTATTTCACCTCGTAATTTATCGAAAAGTTTTACAGCATCGTATTTTACCTCTTTCTGTGCCAAAGATAGGCTAAGTAGAACATTGTGTAAGTCTTTAGTTCTTCTGCTATTATAACCATAAATGTCACTGTCGTTTATAAACTGGTCCGCGTTATTGAGAACAAATTTCATTACTGAGTAAATGCACTATGACGCTTTTGTAAGAACTCCAAACCTTTTAAACAGATGCCTACGAGTTGTGTTACTATGAGCCCCAAACGTTATTCTAACCACTTTCTTTTGAGCAGTGAATACTTTTTGGCTAAGTGTTGAGTTACCCCAAAATATTATTCTGTATGACATCAGAGAGAGAAAGTATGTTGGCTTGCTAATTTATATATCCTCAAATTTATCAATTATTCTAATTTCAAAAGTTGCTGAATCTAGTTGCTTTAGGAGATCCAAAATATGAATTTTCCAGTTAAGATTCTCATTCATATTTACACCCAAAAACTTAGTACGCTCTACCCTAGCTACTGACTTCTGTTGATGTGTTATATTTTTATTGAAAGAACTGTACTCATTGCAGTAGAAAATTGGATGTACTGTGTTTCTTCAAAGTTCAGAGCAAGCCCATTCACAGTAAACCAATCAATAACTATTCCAAAGACATCATTTCTATCATTTTGTATTGGAGTTTCTTTTGCTGGCTTGTACCACCAGCACTCAGTGTCAGTTTATGTCTTTGTTTCAGATAGGAAGGGAGGTCATTCACATACATCAAAAACAGATGGGGGCCCATGATTGAACACTGTGGAACTGTTAACGTAATTTCACTCCAGTTACATGAAGTAGGAAACTTCCTTAAATCACTCAAACCATATAAAGAAACTTTTTGCTTCCTGTTCTGTAGATATGACTTAAACACACATATGCTGTTCCATTTATACTGTAGAATTGTAATGTCTGTAACATAATGTCATGGTTCACACAATCAAATGCTTTGAATAAGCCGCAGAAAATTCCTATTGGTGACATTTTACTATTTGAAGAGTCTATTATGTGGTTAGTGAAATTGTATAATGCTTTTTCAGTAGAACAGCAATTTTGAAATCCTAACTGTGATTTAATAAGTACTCCATTACTCTTGAGATGGCTACCCACTCTTGACTACATTACTTTCTCGACAAGTTTTGAAAATGCTGTAAGCAAGGATACTGGTTGGTAATTATTGACATCTATGGTGTCCCATTTTTTTGCAAAGAGGCTTGACAGTGGCATATTTTAATTTGTCTTGGAGTTAGGGCTGCATTATAGATGTGACTCAGAACACAGCTGTAACTACTCCACATTGTTTTCGTATCTTGTTAGAGATGTCATCTACTCCAACAGAACATTTATTTTTCAAGGATTTAATGATTTCACAAGAGATTGTTAAATGAAAATTAATCTGATAAGGATTACTCAAAACTGATTCTTCCACGCACTGCTGTGATTTTTCTTTTGAACTATTCTCACCAATTTTTTCACTTACACCTAAGAAATGGTTGTTAAATACACTAGCTACTTGTGTTCAAATGGCTCTGAGCACTATGGGCCTTAACTTCTGAGGTCAGCAGTCCCCTAGAACTTAGGACTTCTTAAACCTAACTAACCTAAGGGCATCGCACACATCCATGCCCGAGGCAGGATTCGAACCTGCGACCGTAGTGGTCGCGCGGTTCCAGACTGTAGTGCCTAGAACCGCTCGGCCATCCCGGCCGGCAGCTACTTGTGTAATGTTGGTGAAGATGGTCTCATTGTCTTCATTAGTAATACTACCTACCTCAGTGGTTAGTTTTCCTGTCTTTCTTCTAACAACATTCCACAGTGATTTGATTTTATTGCCCAAATTGTTAATTTCATCTCTAAAATACATATTTTTTGATTTTCTGACAACTTTTCTCAGTAAGTCACAATAATTTTTATAATGTAAAAATACTTCTGGGTCTTTACTAATTCTTGCTGTCTCATAAAATTTTCTTTTTCTTTCTGAAGACACTTTAATACCTATAGTAATTGAAGGCTTGTTTGAAAACTGTTTGGTGTTACATTTAGTAATTTTTTTGGGGCATCAATTTTCAAAAAGAGATATAAATTATGAAGAAATATGCATTTTTATTAGCTTTTGATTCATTTTATACATCTCCTCAATTAACATTTCTTGAACTTTCTCTGAAGTGCTCTATAGATACTATGTTGACGAGCCTTACACTTTTACTTAATGGTTTCTGAACTGTACACCCTGCTAGGTTCTGCAAGTTATTCAACTGAGCATCATGGTCTGATAATCCAGTTATCAGAGGGAAAGCAAGTCTTAGTTTTACATCCTATTGCTGTACAAATACATTATCTGTTAAAGTGCTACTGCCTTGAGTTACAAGTGTAGCGAAGTTGACCACAGATTCTAAGTTATATGTCATTAATAGCACTTCTAGTTCGCTTTTCCTATCAGAATTGCTTAGAAAGTTTACATTTAAATCACCACAGATTAATAACTTCCTTTTGTCTGGCAGACAGCATAATAGGGAGTCAAACTTTTTTTATGAATAGCTCCCAATATTCTAATGGGGACCTGCACACTGTTTCTAATATCAACACTACATTATCTAGCTGTAGTTCATGTGCACAAACTTTAAAGTGCTGATCGACACAAAATTTTCTTACTTCTACAGTTTTATACTTATACCTTTGTTTTGTGTAAATGGCAACTCCTTTATCCATGCTAATCTGCAATTGTAAGATACTAAACTATACCCATTTATACTGACACTCTCCATCCCCACAGTTACATGGTGTTCATACAGACGTTTTTATTTTTGAGATCGTCTAAACACACTGACAGCTCATCTACTTTATTTTTTTATTCCTCTGATATTTTGATGAAGTAAATTGATACTACCCTTTGCTTTATCTCTATTTAGTGTACATGAAGCTTCTTTTATTCTATTTTTTATTGTTGTCTGTCTGGACTTTGGTTTTAACCTAAAAAACCTGTCTGCCTGATCCCTTTAACCACAGGAACCATCCCTTGTGTGACTGTGCCCCCTGCCTCTCCTTAGAGTATCTGCTAGTAGAGAAGCTAACTTATCTTTCCCCTTCCTACTTAGGTGCAGGTCACGTGTAGTGTACCCCCACTTACCAAAAGCATCAACTTGAACAACAATTATGTGAGACTTTGCTGGTGTCTGGAACATCCTGTTCAACTCATTGTTAACATGCCTTAGAGCAGTGTCTACCCAGGGCCGATTATGGCGCCGAAAGACCTCCACAAAACCCACATGTGTGTACCTAGTCTCTACTCTTATTTTGTCCAGGTCACTCCTAATACTATATCTTGGATTCGTAGCCAGGCTGTTTCCTGCTCCCCCAACTATATTTACCTGATCTTTCTTCTCAAAGTCCCTGCATAGCTGCCCTAAGTTTTCTGTCACCTGGCTAAGCATAGCACTTGGTTTCACGAAACTTGTGAACTGGTAACCTCCACCTAATTTCTCCTTAAACTGCTGGCCTACACGCCTCCCATAACTGCTACCTGGAGGCACGATTATTCTTTTCCTATTCTGATTTGCTTCCGATCTGTCTTTTTTCTATAAGCTAATACTCTGTTTCAACCTGGATTCAACTACATCTGGATGAGGCCCTTCCTCCACTACTTCAGATGGCAATCCAAACTAATTTGCTAACTGAATTTCTAAAGTTTTTTCAGCAGTTTCCCTTTTACGCCCTTTCCTTGCTATCTTTTCCCAGCACCCCATCTCTTTTTCCCCCCATAGCCTACATAATTCCAAGTTCGCGTTTTCTAATTCAGCTTTAAGGGCACAAGTTTTTGCCTCCTGCTCAGCGATTTTTCTGTCCTCTCTACATAACCTACAATGCTATGGAAGAGTGTCATTATCTTCCCCCGTTTCCTCGCCGCTACATTCGCCCCAATGAAATGATAACCTACAGTCTTCACAGAACACCCTCCTTCAGATTTCTACGGCACCAACCACATTTGTCGCACATGGTTTGATAGAAAATTTTTACATCAAAATTAACACTAAAGTATAGTATAACTTGGCACAAGAGCACTGAAGTTTCGTAGCCTGTACTAATAGGTAACTAAACGCTAATGTAAACAAACTTTTAAACTTACTTCCGAAAGTTTTCGTTAACTACCTAAACTCTATATGACAGAAACGAATTAATTTAACTTTGAACCACTAAATCTAGTCAGAATAACAAAGATCAACACTCGCACGAAATTTAAGCCTAAAATTTAAACAAAACTAACGACTATCGGCCCTTACGAAATACTTTCTTTGCGATCTAAATACGCTCAGAAAAGCGAAACCTTCAATAGATAGCTTAGCGAAGAAGTAAATGAACTTGTCTAAAATGTATTAAGTACTAAATTAATTCTTTTTTCAATATTCATCACCTAACTTAGCGAGATCTTCCTGGACGTGCGTCTGCCAGAGATAAGACCCACAGGTGACACTCGACGAATCAGTTCAAAAGAATATGGAAGCAATGCTTCAAAATATCATGTAAATGATAGTTAAACAGACAACAAAACTGATGAACAGTTAGCCAGCATACGAGAAAAACAAGATGCCGCCATTGCTCAATTCAATGAACGATTTAATAAAAATGATGTGTAAATTTCCAGCATACGAAAAAAACGAGATGACACCATTACTCAGTTCAATGAACGGTTTACTCAGTTCAATAAATGATTTAAAAATTAAGAACAATTTTCCTGCAAACGAGAAAAACAAGATGAAAGCACCACTCTGTTCAATGAACAATTTTGCAGCATACGTGACACAGCTCACATTCCATTTACTGAATCTCAGTAATGTCAGTCCATGCAGGAAACATTAAACCTGCTTGGGGCATATAACAGTTCGCTACATAGGGAGGTTAATAGTTTACACCCGGAAGTATCCAATATCAGAAATTTTTCTACATGCAATGAGTTTCAAACTAACATGCCTAAAGCGCAACAACAACAGTCACCTACTTTTCAGCCTCGCGGTAATACGACCAGACTACCAGTCGTCACACAATCATATTTTTCGTGTCACCGAACCTTCTCAAAATCTCCAACAAGAAGGATTCGACTATAAACATTTCCTATGTATAAAGAAATTCAGGGTTCTTAGTGTAACTTTCTTGATTGATTGTTGAATCCCTTGAATGAATGCCTGAACTGGGAATGCATACGCCGGCCGGGGTGGCCGAGCGGTTCTAGACGCTACAATCTGGAACCACGCGACCGCTACGGTCGCAGGTTCGAATCCTGCCTCGAGCATGGTTGTGTGTGATGTCCTTAGGTTAGTTAGCTTTAAGTAGTTCTAAGTTCTAGGAGACTGATGACCTCAGAAGTTAAGTCCGATAGCGCTCAGAGCCATTTGAACCATTTGGGAATGCATACAAAACAAGTTATCGTGTAGCGTGTTGTAACTGCAACTGGTGCGCTTACTCTGTTTAATGCAAAACTTTATACGAACTGAATGGGCAATGCAGCTTCCAATACCAATAAAGGAACAGTCACTGCAAAATACTATCAGCCGCTAGGTACCGAATGCTATGGCCCTGTTCGAAACAGATAACTTTGGTCCCTGTGCACATAACAAATACATAAAATTGTCTTACCTCTAAAGCAGCAACGGCGGATTACGTTATATTCTGCTCTCTCACGAAGAAGAATAATATATACTAGGTACAGGCTCAGCGGTGTGCAATGCTGGCCGTAATACTTTGAAATATATATGAAATTCTTTTGGCTGATAAATGAAAACATTTAAGAAAAATTCAGTCTTCAAAAACGTATGACCTAGACAGGGAGGCGGTAGCGATTTGTGTGAGTTACTAACACTGACATTTTCAACAGTAAGAAGTTAAGTTTGGCTTTTCAAAACATCTGACAATTGAAATTACATTACACCGAAAAACTGCATCCTTTTTACTAAATAAAAACCTTTCTTTGCTGACGTAGTCACAAGCAAAGAGATTTTTACAGCAAGTGTTATCTAATGTCAATAGAAATCATAAAGACAATTCTTCAAATCATGTATACCTGCGTTAACAAATCTTAGAAACGTTACAAAAGGGAAATATCTAACTAGCCTATACATCAAATCTGTTTACGTATGTTTTGGGGTTACTCAACAAAGAACTCACTGTTACTAATTATCAACCAACTCATTTACACTAACGCGCTGGCAAAAGAAAGGTGACAACAAATTAACTTCTTTACCTTAACTGCGAGAAGACTTCTCCTACCACATTTATGCTTCCAGTAAGACATATACTCTTAAAGCTTCTTTGTAATATCAATCCAGTAGCGCTTTCCTGTCACAATTAAATTAACATTCCATCATTTCACTTTACATTCCATTATAAAACCACTCATCATTTTAACTACCCTTTTACGTGCGGTGTAATACAAAATACTGGTATGACAAAATTTCTTGATTATAATCTAACACTCGGTGGCTTTACAGAGCACACCACAAAAACTGCCCACTGCATCCTCTTTCGCTGACAGACTGATACACACTGCTTTATAGAGCCCATCAGAGATATACATCGTTTACAATATAATAGTTTCACTTTAGTTTACACTAGTATCATTACAATATTCGGGTACCACATATAAGTGTACCCCAGTAGTCTTTACTTTTACAGGTGGAGCCCAAGCGAATTTGTAGTATTGTCTGTGACAATTAGACTGTACTGAAACGTTTATTCGATGGTGAATAGTCTCACACATCTATGAGATCAGCCTGCCATAAATCAATCAGAGACTGTACTGAAACGTTTATTCGATGGTGAATAGTCTCACACGTCTATGAGATCAGCCTGCCATAAATCAATCAGTCCTTGTTTCATCACGTTTCTGTGTGGGAATGTTCCGTGTGCTGCCATGTGAAGCTCATGAACAACTGTCTCCATAATTACTCAATAATGCGTCTTTCTCGAAGCTGTTATTTGACAGATGTTTCCATTCGTGTGACCTGTATTCCCTGCAGCAGATGACGCTGTAAGTAGTTATAATCGGTCTATGATTTCATGTGGATCACCGGAATATATATACAGAGGCAGATTGTTCAGTCTTTCATGCTGAATTTCAGCCCTTCTGCCTGCACTATGTGTAGCTGCTAATACTGGTTTAATTACATTCTTGTATTTATCACTCTTTGAGGCTTTCATTCGTCCACTTGAGAGATTGCCCTTCCTGTGGGCTATAGTCATATGTAATATTTGACCATACAATTTTATCTCTTTTGAGGTACACTTTTCAACGTTCGAAGTTTTTGAGAATATTAACTCTAATAATCGATGTATTCTTTCAGTTTCCTTATCTACAGCTTTCAAATAGTGCTAACTCCATGTAGGAATATCAACAATGTAGGAAAAGATAGATTGCTACTTACCATAAAGAAGACATGTTAAGTAGCAGCGCCGGCCGCGGTGGTCTAGCGGTTCTAGCTGCTCAGCCCTGAACCGCGCGACTGCTACGGTCGGAGGTTCGAATCCTGCCTCGGGCATGGATGTGTGTGATGTCCTTAGGTTAGTTAAATTTAAGTAGTTCTAGGTTCTAGGGGACTGATGACCACAGATGTTAAGTCCCATAGTGCTCAGAGCCATTTTGTTAAGTAGCAGACAGGCACAATTAAAAGAAACTTAAGTGTCGCTTTGATTTGTCGATGCATATCCATTTGTGTTGTGTTGACTTCTTAAAATTTCCCATTGACATACAGTTCACATTGCTGTATTTTGTCATTCAACACCTCATCATTCATAGCTCCTGCCTCGATAAGACTTTCCATTTCCATTAACGCAGCACTGACTGCCTCGATTTTTCTGTCGTTATATAGATGCATATGCTTTATCAATCAGTTTCGTAGTTTTATCGGTAACTACAAAGTCACACTGCAGCAATTACTGCGTATTACAACAAATTCATTGAACGATTGTCAGTTCCTACATGATACTGATAAGTATGTTTTAATTCAGTTTGTCCTGTTTGAAAGCAGTAAAAGGGGTCACATCGGGATCCTTCAGCATATCTGGCTCAAATATCATATACCGACTTGCGTATGACGACCGAGGCAGAAATTTCTCCGGATCTCATACTGATTTTTCACTGTGACGTCATCAAATATGAATACTCTGCTTGGTTTTACTTTTTCAAGTGACTGAATGTGGCAGTTTTTGATGAATGTCTGATATGTTGCCCCATTAATGCCATGCAAAATCTCCTGCAATAACTGATATTTTGGCTGAAATAGGGTTTTTGAAAAAAACTATATACCTGCTGAAAGGATGTGTTAACAGTGTTAGAACAAGATTAGTTTTTCTACAACCTGAAGGCCTGATAAGCAAAGCGTGTATGTATCGGGAAGTACTGATCCATTCATCTCGTTCTTCCAGTCTCCAGCATTATCACTGCAGGACCAGCCACTTACTACAAGACCATTGTGCGGGGAGGAATTGTTCCGTCCACTCAGTCATCGTAGTAACTACTCGTTTACATTGGGATGCAAGGGGTTTTATAAACTCTTGCATGTAGCCAGGTATGAATACATGAACAAACTTAAATAAGATCGTAGTTCTGTGCCCACATCTTGGAATCATATGCTTGCACCTCCATGAATGCACAGCATACATCGCAGAGTCGAGTATGGTTTCTTCTAGTGGGTGGACAGTATGGCGAGCGAACTCCAGCATATTACTTCACAATATCACATAGAATCAGTAGACACACGACTGCCACCTGTTTTTGACACTCTAGCGTGTCCTGTATTGCACAGCTGGCGCTCATTAAACACTGCTCTTGTATACACTCTCTGTTGTTAAATATTTTACCTGCACCAGGGAATTCCCCTATAGAGATTATATATTCATGCAGTATCATTGAAGGAGAGTAAAAATTCCCGTAGCACAATACTGAAATCTACATTGACGCATCACAAATTTGACGCCATTCATCGATGGATAATACACATATCAAAAAATGTTTTGCATCACCCCGGTTCCCAGAACTCCTGATGTTAGACATAGACTGTGGATATTGCATCACCGACACAGTCCCTTTGATTGTTCAGAGATGTCACTAACCCCGGCAAAAGCTGTAGAGGGGGTCCGACAACCGATCAGGTCCAGCCATTCCACCAGGAAGGAGATACAGAGCTCGGGTTGTCTGTAGCTCAACCGTGCCTAGACGGTCAATACCGCTCCCAACAAGGGAAGTGTCCAGGCGTCTCGGAGTGAAACAAAGCGATGTTGTTCGGACATGGAGGAGATACAGGAACTGTCGATGACATGCCTCGCTCAGGCCGCCCAAGGGCCTACTAGTGCCATGGATGGCCGCTACCTACGGATTATGGCTCGGAGGAACTCTGACAGCAACGCCACCATGTTGAATAATGCTTTTCGTGCAGCCACAGAACGTCGTATTACGACTCAAATGGTTCAAATGGCTCTGAGCACTATGGGACTCAACATCTGAGGTCATAAATCCCCTAGAACTTAGAACTACTTAAACCTAACTAACCTAAGGACATCACACACATCCATGCCCGAGGCAGGATTCGAACCTACGACCGTAGGAGTCACGCGGTCCCAGACTGAAGCGCCTGGAACCGCTCGGCCACACAAGCCGGCGTGTTAGGACTCACTGTGCGCATTTTCATCAAAGTGGATGACCCGAGTCCACAACAAAAACGAACAACACTAAACCACGCTGGTAGTTGTACTGCCTGTCTCAGAGAATTGGAACTCTATAGTCATTTACATATCCGCTGATGGTGTGTACATGTATAAAGTGACTTTGACATCCGATCACATCTCCTGGGTGCTTCGTTTTTTTTTTTTTTTTTTTTTTTTTTTGGTCAGGTAGTGGTGGTGTAGAGGGTTGTGGAATCTTATAATACTCGTGTTCGGTTACCTAATTATTTTCGCAAGTTTAGTGTATTATGGGCTTTATTTTAACTGCCAAGTAAAGTTTACTGGTTAATTTGGGCCGAGTCTACAATTACAGGTACTACGTTTTATTGATTGAGTAATAGGACGGTCAGGGGGGAGGGGGTGCTTCTCTTTTTTGGAAGCTGATAGCCATGGAATGCTGCTGGTATGGGTGAGAGCATTTCGCAGCCCCCTGGGCCGCTAATAGCCCGCGTGTGTGCCGCCAGCACCTGCGCGACCCGCGGCGAATCTCGCCTCGTCAGAGCAGGTGGCTGCTCGCCAACCGCTGCTGCCACCTGGCGGCATGCGGGCGCTTTCTTCCCGCTGCTCTCAGTGCTACAGCGTTCCGTCACACACGGACGCCGTCTGACTGCTGCTCAGCTGTCGAAGCGACAGCGAGGAAAGGCCACTTGTGCGCTAGCTGACGGTGTCGCCATGAGACGTCGATTTATCGCCGGATGGTAGAAGCCTTGAAATAATATGAAAAGCTTGTAAAGGTCCCCGAAAACGATAAAATGTCATTTCTAGCCACGCATTTGCCAAACATACCCGCACACGTTCAAACATTGTTTTTCAGTTGAACCTCACTTTGAAGCAGACGCTGTCCGTATTCGTGAGTACTTTTACAATGGTGTGAACGGCCACAAATGCAGGCAAACAAGTTCTGCCACTGACTTTATTACTGTGTTTGAAAAATGGCTCAAATGGCTCTGGGCACTGTGGGACTTAACTGCTGAGGTCATCAGTCCCCTAGAACTTAGAACTACTTAAACCTAACTAACCTTAGGAGATCACACACATGCATACCCGCGGCAGGATTCGAACCTGTGACCGTAGCGGTCGCGCGGTTCCAGACTGTAGCGCCTAGAACCGCTCGGCCACTGTGGCCGGCTACTGTGTTTGAAGAAGGAGGAAACAAGACTCCGGTCCAGGAAGTGGCTTAAAATGATTTACCCATGAAAATCTGCTAAAGGAAACGCTACTTTCAGAACCCGATAATTACATCAATTTTCTTCGAATCGACAACAAAACTTTTAAAACTTGTTAAGGCCTTCCTAAAAGACCAAACATGTATGTCAAGTTCGCTCTTATCTAGCCACAAACAATCCCGAACACGTACCAAGAAAGCTTGTCAATTTAACCTTACTTTTGAAACGGATGCTTTTCGTGAAAGCAGTATTTTAGCACCAGTGGGAATGGCTGCAGATGCAGATAAAGCATGACTAAGACACTCTAGCACTGTGTTTAAGGAAGAAGAAAACAAGACTCTGGTCCGGGGAATGGTTTAAAATGAGAAATATACAGCTGAAAACATATTAATGGAAACGTTACACTCAGAACCTGATGATTACATCTACCTTCTGCGGACGGACAGTGAAACGTTCAATAACTTGTTTAGCGTTCCTTCGCCTTCACATTGAAAAAGTATGCGAAAATTTGTTCTCTTCTAGTTGGTCCTCTAATGACAGTTCATTAAAATACCACGAAGTGGGAACATATAGCGCGCATCGTCCGTGGAACAACCAGAGAACTGCGATATCTTTTATTCCATTCCACTACCGCTTGCATGTTACTGTACGCGTAAAATATTGATTTTGTTCATAACCTGGGAAAGATGTGACATCTCTACCATTTTGGTGATTGTCAGTCCTATTTTTTTCCATACTTGATTGCAGTTTCCGTGGTTGTGGAAACTTAAGATACAATGGATAGATTGTAATAAATCAATTTTTCACTATGCATATGTGGCGAAATATAAATACAAACAACTTTCGCCGTCTTGTCAAACTTTCAGTTAACCACACTCTCTCGCCAACACGTCAAACACTATCTATGCTTGACAAACACGTCAAACAGCACCGTACATGGTCAAATATTTGACAAGCGTTGTTATGTTTGACAAAATGTTTGATCGTGAAAGGGGCCCTTAAAGGTCTTGCAGTGTAGGTTTTACTACGAAGTAATTGTTAGAAAAAAATCGATATGTTGCGCCGTTTCCCAGTTAATCAGCATAGAAGTTGGCCAATCAGGCCGCTGCGCGTGCAAACGCAAGCAACCCGCCAAAGACAGTGTCGCCAAACGCTCTCATTGCCATATAAAAATTGAACATGGGAAAGTAGTAACGATCGAACTCGAGCAAAAGCTGAGCAGTCTCGCGCGCCGTCATCTACGCTATGAGAACAACTGAAACTAAATGTAGTTGGTGCGCCGCTTGAATCTGCTTGCGCAACAGCCTTTGCCCTTAGTTCAACGCTAATTTACTCAGGGACGACGCAAAGTATTGAATTTTTTTTCTTAACTGTTATTTCTTAGCAAAACTACCCTCCAACACCCTTACAAGCTTTAAGATTGTTTCTGACCGCGCTGTAGATATGGTTATTTATTTGTTCTTGGACCTCTCTCAACCAGTACTGAGGGTACAGCCTAAAGTCTCTATACAGTAGCCTGCCTCACGAGTCCAACCGCACTAATTTTGAGTTTTGCAAGGGGCAGTCAAATGAAAACGAGACAGGTGCAAAACGAAAGTAAACTTTTTTATTTCAAAAATCAATCGGAATAACTCTTAATACATTTATCCCACTGTGAGACAAGACATAGAAAAATGTATGCGTTTGCCTACGGAACCACGACTGCACCCAGACGTGCGTATCTTCGTCTGAAGCAAATCAACGATCACGAATGTCTGTCTTCAGGGCTCGAAAAAATAAGGAAATCGCATGGGGAGAGACCGGGACTTAACGGAGGAAGTGAAACTTCCGCAGAGTACCCGAAACAACCTCGGCGACACGCGCTGCATGAGGTTTGGAAGCCCTTACACATCAGCCATGCAGTCCACATCTCTCCCCATGCGTTGTGACCGAGCGGTCCTAGGCGCTTCAGTCCGGAACCGCGCTACTGCTACGGTCGCAGGTTCGAATGCTGCCTCGGGCATGGATGTGTGTGATGTCCTTAGGTTAGTTAGGTTTGGTTCAAAGGCTCTGAGCACGATGGGACTTTACATCTGAGGTCATCAGTCCCCTAGGACATAGAACTACTTAAACCTAACTAACCTAAGGACATCACATTCATCGATGCCCGAGGCAGGAGTCGCACCTGGGAGCGTAGCCGTCGCGCGGTTCCAGACTGAAGCGGCTAGAACCACTCGGCCACCGCGGCCGGCGTTAATTAGGTTTAAGTAGTTCTAAGTCTAGGGGACGGATGACCTCAGATGTTAAGTCCCATAGTGACTAGAGCCATTTGAACCATTTTTTTCTCTCCCCATGCGATTTCCTTATTTTTGGAGCCCTGAAGACAGACATTCGTGATCGTTGATTTGCTTCAGACGAAGAAATGCACGCCTGGGTACACTCACGGTTCCATTTCTCCGTGGATTTTAATTCCTACTCCAAATTTTTCTTTTGTTTCCTTTACTGTTTGCTCAATATACAGATTGAATAACATGGAGAATAGGCTACAACTCTGTCTCACTCCTTCCCAACCACTGCTTATCTTTCATGCCTCTCGACTCGTATAACTGCCATCTGGTTTCTGTACAAATTGTAAATAGCCTTTCACTCCCAGTCCCTGTATTTCACCCCTGCCACCTTCAGAATTTGAAAGAGATTATTACAGTCAACATTGTCAAAAGCTTTCTCTAAGTCTACAAATGATAGAAACGTAGGTTTGCCTTTCCTTAATCTATCTTCTAAGATAAGTCGTAGGGTCAGTATTGCCTCGTGTGTTCCAACATTTCTCTGGAATCCAAACTGATCTTCCCCGAGGCCGGCTTCTACCAGTTTTTCCATTCGTCTGTAAATAATTCGCGTTAGTATTTTGCAACCGTGACTTATTAAACTGATAGTTCGGTAATTTTCACACTTGCCAATACCTGGTTTCTTTGGGATTTGAATTGTTATATTCTTCTTGAAGTCTGAAGGTATTTCGCCTGTCTCATACATCTTGCTCACCAGATAGAAGAGTTATGTCATGGCTGACTCTTCCAATGCTATCAGTAGCTCTAACGAAATCTTGTCTACTCCCGGGGCCTTGTTTCGACATAGGTCTTTCAGTGCTCTGTCAAACTCTTCACTCAATATTATGGCTAATGTTTTATCTTCATCTACGTCCTCTTCCATTTACATAATATTGCCCTCAAGTACATCCCCCTTGTATAAACCCTCTATATTTTCCTTCCACCTTTCTGCTTTCCCTTCTTTGCTTGGATCTGGTTTTCCATCTGAGCTCTTGATATTCACACAGTTGGTTCTCTTTTCTCCAAATGTCTCTTTAATTTTCCTATAGGCAGTATCCACCTTACTTCTAATGACGTATGCCTCTACATCCTTACATGTGTCCTCTAGCCATCTCCGCTTAGGCATTTTGTACTTCCTGTCGATCTTATTTTTGAGACATTTGTACTCTTTTTTGCCTGTTTCATTTACAGTACTTTTATATTTTCTCCTTTCATCGATTAAATTCAATATCTCTTGAATTACCAAAGGATTTCTACTAGCCCTCGTCTTTTTACCCACTTGATCTTCTGCTGTTTTCACTATTTCATCCCTCAAAGCTACCCATTCTTCTTCTACTGTTTTTCTATCACCTGTAATTGTCAGTTGTTCCCTAACACTCTGTCTCTGAAACTCTACAACCTCTGGTTCTTTCAGTTTCACCAGGTCCCATCTCCTTAAATTCCCACCTTTGTGCAGTTTCTTCAGTTTTAATCTACAGCTCATAACCAACAGATTGTGGTCAGAGTCCACATCTGCCCTTGGAAATGTCTTACAATTTAAATACCTGGTTCCGAAATCTCTGTCTTACCATTATGTAATCTATCCGAAATCTTCCAATGTCTCCAGGTCTCTTCCACGTATATAACTTTCCATCATGATTCTTAAACCAATTGTTAGCTATGATTAAGTTACACTCTGTGCAGAATTCTACCAGGCGGCTTCCTTTTTCATTCGTTACCCTCACTACTTTTCCTTCTCTTTCTTTTCCTACTATCGAATTCCACTCCCCAAATACAAATAAATCTCATCGTACTACTTTTCCCTCTCTTCCTTTTCCTTCTATCGAATTCCAGTCCCCCATGACTTAAACTTTCGTCTACCTGCAGTATCTGAATAATTTCTTTTATCTCATCACACATTTCTTCAAACTCTTGGTCATCTGCGGAGCTAGTTGGCATATAAACTTGTACCACTGTGGTAGACGTGGACTTCGTGTTTATCTTGGCTACAATAATGCGTTCACTATGCTGTTCTTAGCAGCTTACCCGCGTTCCTATTTTTTTTATTCACTATTAAACATACACCTTCATCACTCCTATTTGATTTTGTATTGATAACCCTGTATTCACCTGACCAGAAGTTTTGTTCCTCCTGCCACCGAACTTCACTAATTGCCGCTATATCTAACTTTAACCTGTCCAGTTCCCTTTTTAGATTTTCTAACGTACCTGCCAGATTAAGGGATCTGACATTCCACGCCCCAATCCGTACCATGTAATTTTTATTGACTTTTGTTCGGTTTTGCCTGCATCCAACAACATTACTGTGAGGATTTTGCATGGATGAACCACCCATTACCCACAGTTACGAAATACGATAAATTAGTGCTTTTTCACTACGTGTGGCTGAGTGTACGTTCTAATTTTCAAGTTGAATAAAGCCTAGACCTCAAATCCAATGACGAGGAAATTCGAAGCTTAACTATCTGTTTTTTGAAGGCACCAGGTTGGATGTAACTCTCTATTTTGGAATGGAAAGGAGTTTTCTGACATATCAAACAGATAGAGAAATACAAGATAAAGATAAGTGGTGCTTTTCATTTGAGCACAGCTTTATGCATTCTTGAGTTATGACTGATTCTTCTCTCTTACTGTTGACGTGAAAGTTGATGGCATTAACATGAGCTGAACACATTGAGATAGTCCTGATATCAGGAGAGAGGAGCACCCGTGCTATCGCAGTAGATTTCAATCAATTGCACCTAGACAGACCGCCCATTACTCACACTGCTGTGGGCAAAGTCGTCGTGAAATTCCATGAAACTGCCTCTTTTGCAGACAAACCGAAAGCTAGATGATCGATAGTGGCTTCGAGTAAAGCAGCCTCTATGAGGTCGAGCATTATCGTCCGTCAGTACGATGCCTGGGCCCACAGCATCTCCCAAGACCTCGTCACGGTATCTGACAGCAGTTAAACCTTTCCGATTCACCCGCACAATTTCATGAAGAGGTGTTCGAGTGGTCAACATAATCCCTGCCCACACGATTAGCGATCCTCTTCGATATAGGTGCTATGTGGGTCTACCCGTCAAACACTACTCCATTTGATAGGTGACCTGACGTCATCGTTGGCGTGGTTTCCCGTTGACCGAAACGCCATCTTGCGTGTAGAACGCGATCACCAGGACGTCTGTTGACAGTTTGTGTGATTATCCCGTGAATTAAACGCAGCACTTTAATTTTGGTCACCAGTGTACATACGTATGAAGCAAAGCAAAATATCGCAGGTAAGCTGGCCGGCAGATGACTTGGTTCATTGTTCGCTGTGGCAACACTGCTATTGTCGCTGTTTCAGCCCTTGAGGGGTCACCAAGTGTTCTTATAGATTGACAGAAGACATTCTTGAGCGTCGACTGTTTCCAACATTGTTAATGTGTGTGCGTTCACGTATTTCGTTGTAGGCGACGCCAGCTCCATGACTGATTGCGACATGGCGTCATCATAACACAGTGCTGCGACAAACGCTGAGCGGCTGCTGGGGCTCTGGCCTTATTGCGTGAGTCGTGCGCCAGCCGGGCCTCGCGTGTTCTCCATGGCGCAACCAGCCAGCGGCCTTCACGGGGCCGTCAAATCCGCAACGGACCGCTACCGCGCTTGTATGAGTGCGCTGCTGATACTCTTAGCACTATCACGGATTTCTCCCCGCAGGCGTAATGCTGATCTCAAGAGTCTTACAGGAGCAGCAGTAAGCCTGAAACGTCCCCTTAGAAAAATTAATGAATTACTGTGCTGATAAACCCCTTACGTTATTTGATTTTCAAACAGCTGAGCAAAACTGATCGTACTCAGACATTTCTCTCTTTACTTATTTATTTACACACGCAATCTGACTTTCAATAATGCCTGCAAAAGAATGGCCCTTACTAACTATAACCTATACCTTTCATGAATCACTTACCTCACAAAAATCTTCGTTACTCGAACTACTGCAATACAGCGAGCGCCACTACTGCCAGCTAAATAAAAGATTCTAACTACTTAAGGCCCTAACTACTGATAGGCATAGTTAGCAAATGAAAGATTTTGATAGAGAACAACCAATGTATTTACCTTAATATTGTTCAAAAGTCATCATATATATACATCAGTTCATGATATCCGATAGCCGGTCGGGGTGGCCGAGCGGTTCTAGGCGCTACAGTCTGGAACCGCGCGACCGCTACGGTCGCAGGTTCGAATCCTGCCTCGGGCATGGATGTGTGTGATGTCCTTAGGTTAGTTAGGTTCAAGTAGTTCTAATTTCTAGGGGACTGATGACCTCAGATGTTAAGTCCCATAGTGCTCAGAGTCATTTGAACCGTTTTGATATCCAATATTACAAATTTACTCTTTCTGATGGACACACGTCCAGATCGTCCGCTCTCAAAACTCCGCCATCTCTCTCTCCACATCCACCATTGCTGGCGGCTCACCTCCAACTGCGCAACGCTACGCGCTCTTCTCATCCAACTGCCCAACACTACAATAGCGAATATTACAACAATGACAACCAGCCACAGACTGCACACAGCACAGCCAATGCTTTTCATACAGAGCGCTACGTGGCGTTACCAGCATAAAAACCTAAACAGCCTACTTACAAGCCTTGTTCACGAACTACGCGTGATTAGTACGTTAGTCTTCTGAGAATTCTGGGAACTGTTTTTGTGACTGTTATCTTTCTGGTAAACTATTTTAAAAGTTGAAGGTAGCTAAATAATTTGACATGAATTGAATGAACTGTTAGTTGCTGAAGGAAGGATGGAAGATTAGCGTTTAACGTCCCGTCGACAGCACGGTCATTAGGGACGGAGCACAAGCGCGGGTCACGAAAGGATGGGGAAGGAAATCGGCCACGCCTTTTTCAAAGAAACAATCCCGGATTTTTCAGGGAGCGATTTACGAAGAATACGGTAAACCTAAATGTAGATTGCAGGACTGAGGTTTGAACCGTCGGCCTCCAGATTGCGAGTCCATTTTGCCAACCACGGCACCACTTGGCTCGATCCGTTCATTGAGTGCACGGGTTTTTTCCCCTAGTGCTCTTCCGGAAAAATGTGGTATTTGTCTCAAATCTCAACATGTGCCTGTCAAGTTGTGCTAGACCAACTTGTTTATTGTTTGTAATCTGGTACGATTATTTAGCAGCAACATGGGTTTTGGAAGTGAAAGAGTTGTGTGGTTGTGGGGACGCAAATATATTTTAGCAGTGCCACAGTTAACTAACAACACATTACTGAGCTTCTCAGTGAGACAGTTAAGACCAGGTAATTTCGCTATTCGTATAATTTCTAATCTTGGAAACAAACTCATCAACTTCCTGACATATTTAGCATATTTCCACTCGATAATTTCGTACGGAATAATTTTCTAGGGTAATTCATCAGTTAGATAGAAAGTATTGATTACACCTAAGCGAACAGTAAGAATAAGATGTGGTGTTGACATATAGACGTCATATGACACCTCTTCAAGGAGGTAGGCATTTTAATTGCGCCTTCACAGCACATATTTTCGCTAATGAATTCGTTATAAGTAATCCATCAGAATTTTAGAACAACACTGAAGTATATACCTACAACACAGGGAGAAATGACCTTTATCACCCACTGCTAAAGCTCTCAGTGGCTCACGGAGGAGTTCCGTATACAGTAACAACAGTTTTTAATCATTGCCAAATAACATAAAATGTCAGACAGTTAGTGAAGCAGATTTTAAATCTAATGTAAAACAATTTCTCCTGGACAACTCTTTCTATTCTACTGACTAATTTCTACGTAAAAACTGGTAGACAGTAAGAGAAAAAAAATGGTTCAAATGGCTCTGAGTACTATGGGACTTAACATCTGAGGTCATCAGTCCCCTAGAACTTAGAACTACTTAAACTTAACTAACTTAAGGACATCACACACATCCATGCCCCAGGCAGGATTCGAACCTGCGACCGTAGCGGTCGCGCGGTTCCAGACTGAAGCGCCTAGAACCACTTTTTTTTATTTTTTAAAATCTCATTTTGTTCGTTTTCGTTCGTTGTATCTGCTCTGGGCGGACGTCGAAAGGCACCCGTTTCAGTTCGTTGTTGATCCAGTACCTCAGTTTTTTTTTTATTACAGAGGACAGCTAGCCCTCTGACCGAACACGCTGAGCTACCGTGCCGGCTAACCACTCAGCCAAACAGGCCGGCACAGTAAGAGAAGCATTTAAGTGTAGTTCAACGAGCTCTAATAAAATGATAATGTTTTCATTATTGTTAACACTAATCATGTATAAATATTCTGTAAACTGACTAGTTTCAAGTCATTTCGACAACAGAACCGTTCAAATGATCAATGGAACCTTAAGTAACTAACTTTATTGGAGCGCTAAGGGCTTTGCCGCAGTGGTAACGCCGGTTTCCGTTCACTGTAGTTAAGCGCTGCGAAGCTTGGCTGGCACTTGAATAGATGACTGTCCGCGACTGCCGCGTGCTGTTGATAAGCAGAGTGCACTCAGCTCTTGTGAGGCCAGTTGAAGAACTACTTGAGTGAGAAGTAGCGGCTCCGGTGATGAAAGCTGACAACGGTCAAGAGAACGGTGTGCTGACAACGTGCCCCGCCGTATCCCCATCCAGTGGCGCCTGTCGGTTTAGGATGACATGGTGGTCGGTCGGTACCGTTGTCTTTCCGAGGCCTGTTTGGACGGAGGAGCTATATTGGAGAGCAATTGCTAAAAATAGTTCCAAAATATTTATGTTGAAATGACCACCGTTATCGTAAAAACATGTAGTACTTCATCGATCTTCAGCAACTGGAGTTGTATTAATTGAAAAAATCACCAACCAGGTCCACAAAAGAAATTTTATTTCTTCGCTGGTTTCAGGAACCTAGTGCCCTTTTTCAGAAGATTAGAATATCGCATTTTTAGCGAACGTAAGAAATGAGCAACTGTTTGTAGCATTTTAAGGTAGTTATGTGGATCGTGTACATCTACTGTGATCCACAAGGCTACAGTAATACGCTGCGTGCACCTGCTTACTTCTGACGCTCGCTAATAATGCGATAATTCTAACCTTCTGAAGAAGAGCACCAGGTGCCTGAAACCGGTAAAGAAATAAAATTTCTTTTGTGCAAGTGGTTGGCGATTTTTTCAACAAATCATAAAAAATCTTAATAGAAACCATTTAATAATTCCCAAACTGATAGTGCATAATCTTATGTGAGTGAACAGAAACTTTGTGTGCTGCCTTACGGCAGGTCTTGTCATGGGGGAAATCTCGTCAGAGAAGTCTACCGCATGAGCGTCTAGGGAAGTGATTCCAGTGGTGGTTTCCCGTTGCCTTCCACTGATGATGATGAAATGAAAGTGAGGGCAACACAACACCCAGTCCCGGAGCGGAGAAAATCTCCGACCCAGCCGGGAATCGAACCCGGGCCCCTTGGCGTGACAGACCACCGCGTTGTGCACTCAGCTGTCGGGGCGATCTGAGTGAACAGACAGTACCTATAATTCAGATAACAATACAATTAAATCACACTACAAAGATATACTGCAAAAATTCATGGCATAATTCAGTTGTAGCTCGAAGAATTGTAATCATGGCTTATATCCATAACATAACATTCATAATGAAGATTTAAATTACAAGGAACAAATTAAGTTTCAATACGCAAGTGCAAATAGCAGGCACGCTTGCAGAATACGACGCACATAATAAGTCTTGCAAGAACGAAGTTCATTATCATTGTATGCACATGTGCCAACTAATGCTACGGCATACTGTCAGGCAAGAGGCTCATAACAAAAAACCAAACAGATAAAGACAAAGTCGGGACAAACTTTAAAATTGGTTAAAAACAGTATTGAGCGCAATTCAATATTTATTGGCAATGGTAATCTGTTGCCGGCCGCGCTGGCCGAGCGGTTCTACGCGCTTCAGTCCGCAATCGCGCTGCTGCTACGGTCGCAGGTTCGAATCCTGCCTCGGGCATAGATGTGTGTGATGTCAAGAGGTTAGTTAGGTTTAAGTAGTTCTAAGTTCTAGGGGACTGATGACCTCAGATGTTAAGTCCCATAGTGCTCAGAGCCATTTTCTTAATGGTTCAAATGGCTCTGAGCACTATGGGACTTAATATCTATGGTCATCAGTCCCCTAGAACTTAGAACTACTTAAACCTAACTAACCTAAGGAGAGCACACAACACCCAGTCATCACGAGGCAGAGTAAATCCCTGACCCCGCCGGGAATCAGACCCGGGAACCCGAGCACGCCATTTTCTTAAGCAGAGATGCCATCAATACAACTTTTATTACTACATATTTTATTTGTTTATTTATACTGGGTGATCACAAAGTCAGTACAAATTTGAAAACTTAAGAAACCACGGAATAATGTAGCTAGAGAGGTAAAAATTGACACACATACTTGGAATGACATGGGCTATTATTAGAACAAAAAAAAAAAAAAAAACACAAACTTCACAAAATGTCCGACAGATAGCGCTGGACAGCAAAACATCAGTGACTGCGCATGACAATTGTGTATAAAAGGAGCAGTAATGAGAGAGAGAATCAGATGCGCCAGCAGTCGCAGCATGTTGACGTTACCGGAAAAGACGCTTTTAGTGAAACTGTATTATCAGAATGTGCTAGTTCATCGTTACAATCCTATTGCCATAGGAAGGGGATTCGAACGGGTAAAGGTCCGTTGACAAATGCAGCTGTGGCGAGAATGATTTCGAATTTCGAAGCCACGGGTTGGTTAGACGATAGACCCCGTAGTGACCGACCGAGCACAAGGTGTAATGCTGCTCAGACAGTTACGGAAGAAATGGAGACTGTAGCGGGTTCGTCTGTGCACGGGGAAGTCAGCACTCGTGCAGTCGGACGTCGCACCGGCATTCCATACACTACTGTTTGGTTGGCACTTAGGCGTACCCTCCGATGCTATCCGTACAAAATCCATCAGCATCATGAACTGTTACCTGGCGATTTAGTAAAGCGGAGGGCATTTGCGATACGGGCGTTTCAAAAGATGGCGGAAGATGACGATTGGTTGAGTAGCGTATTGTGGACCGACGAAGCTCATTTCACGCTCCGAGCGTCTGTGAACGCCCACAACGGCAGAATTTGGGCTACCGAAAATCCTAGAACTGTCGTGGAAACTTCATTGTACGACGAGAAAGTCACGGTATGGGTTGGATTTACCACATCTACCGTTATCGGCCCTTTTTTCTTCGAGGAAATTCGTTATTCTGGTTTTGTAACTGCTACCGTGATGGGTGAGAGGTACGCCGATATGTTACAGAATCGCATCATCCCCAGCCTGGCTGATAAACACCTGCTGGAACGTACGATGTCTATGCAGGATGGCGCTCCACCCCATATTGCTAGACGCGTGAAAGATCTCTTGCACGCGTCGTTTGGTGATGATCGTGTGCTCAGCCGCCACTTTCGTCATGCTTGACCTCCCAGGTCCACAGACCTCAGTCCGTGCGATTATTGGCTTTGGAGTTACCTGAAGTCGCAAGTGTATCGTGATCGACCGACATCTCTAGGGATGCTGAAAGACAACATCCGACGCCAATGCCTCACCATAACTCCGGACATGCTTTACAGTGCTGTTCACAGCATTATTCCTCGACTACAACTATTGTTGAGGAATGATGGTGGACATATTGAGCATTTCCTGTAAAGAACATCATCTTTGCTTTGTCTTACTTTGTTACGCTAATTATTGCTATTCTGATGAGATGAAGCGCCATCTGTCGGACATTTTTTTAACTTTTGTATTATTTTTTTTGTTCTAATAAAACCCCATGCCATTCCAAGCATGTGTGTCAATTTGTACCTCTCCATCTACATTATTCCGTGATATATTCAGTTTTCAAATTTATACTGACTTTTTGATCACCTGGTATATTATATACATCCAAACATACATCCTTTGTCTGTCCAAATGTACATCAGAGTATTGTCTAAAATTTGAAGTTAATCGGTCAAGAACTTTTCTAGATTTTTAATAATAACGTTTCCCCTTTATATATTAATATATATTTACATAATGTACATATTAAAAACACGCACTTATTCGAATGCAACGTTTTGCCAAAATGTCAAAACAATCGGAGAAGAACTTTCAGAGACTTACGTTTCTGTCCAAATGAACAATTACGTTTTTATTTATACAGATTTAAATGTTCGTTTCTGTAAAATGGTAAATCTCCGATAATTGCTTTGAAATTTTGAAACAACGTGTGTGTGTGTGTGTGTGTGTGTGTGTATGTGTGTGTGTGTGTGTGTGTGTGTGTGTGTGTGTGTAATATTTAAGAAGGGCACAGTGTTAGCAAAGATCTCGTTAATTTGTTCAAAATCTTAAGCCCCCGAAAGTTCTTCCCAATTGCTTTGAAGTATATACGCATATGTGGTGCTCCAATAGAATACAAAAGCACACTTGTTATCAAATGCAACCTTGTATCAAAATTGGAAGTCAATAGGTGAAGAACTTTCGGAGACAGACGATTTAGAACAAAAGAACATTTATCTTTTTATTTATATGGATTTATACGGATTTAAACTGGTATCCTCTTGAACAGAACAGGTTTAGCAGGCAAAGTGGATAATTTGATGCTTTTATTTGTTTACCAGACTCCATTTTCCAGTATGGCCGGGCAAGTCCAGGGGACAAAGAGTCAACAAGACGATGATTTATTTTAAATAGTGATTTAGTGGATACCAGGTACAGGTACTAGAGTCAACGATTCCCACACTGGATGTAAATAATGTTATTCTATGTACAATACCTTCTGAAGAAGACAAATTTACATCTACATCTGCATGGATACTCTTCAAATCACATTTCAGTGCCTGGCAGAGGGTTTATCGAACCACCTTCACAATTCTCTATTATTCCAATCTCGTATAGCGCGGAAAGAACGAACACCTATATCTTTCCGGACGAGCTCTGATTTCCCTTATTTTATCGTGGTGATCGTTCCTCCCTATGTAGGTCGGCGTCAACAAAATATTTTCGCATTCGAAGAAGAAATCTGGTGATTGGAATTTCGTGAGAAGATTCCGTCGCAACGAAAAACGCCTTTCTTTTAATGATGTCCAGCCCAAATTCTATATTATTTCTGTGACACTCTCTCCCGTATTTCGCGATAATACAAAACGTGTTGCCCTCCTTTGAGCTTTTTCGATGTACTCCGTCAGTCCTATCTGGTAAGGATCCCACAGTGCGCAGCAGTATTCTAAAAGAGGACGGACAGGCATAGTGTAGGCAGTCTCCTTAGTAGATCTGTTACATTTTCCAAATGTCCTGCCAATAAAACACAGTCTGGTTTGTCTTCCCCACAACATTTTCTGTGTGTTCCTTCCAATTTAAGTTGTTTGTAATTGTAATACCTAGGTATTTAGTTGAATTTATGGCTTTTAGATTAGACTGATTTATCGTGTTACTGAAGTTTAACGAATTCCTTTTAGCACTTATGTTGATGACCTCACACTCTTAGTTATTTAGGGTCAACTGCCAATTTTCACACCATTCAGATATCTTTTCTAAATCTTTTTGCAATTTGCATCTGCGGACAACCTAAGACGGCTCCTCAGATTGTCTCCCAAATCATTTATATAGACAAGGAACAGCAAACGGCATATAACACTACCTTGGGGAATGCCAGAAATCACTTCTGTTTTACTCGATGACTTTCCGTCAATTACTACGGTGACCTCTCTGACAGGAAATCACAAATCCAGTCACATAACTGTCGAAACCGTGATAAATGTTTAGTAAACCTGTATTTTGCAACTGGTCGGCTGTTATTACCAACCCATTGAAGCTCTTGCACGTAGTTACTGGAGCGTAGCCATATCCAAAATCTTGAGGTTCTCCTAGTCTGCTTCATTGTTTCTTATAGGAGTGGCCCACAATACACTTCGCTTTAGTTTGCTTCTCTGTCTCGTTGAGGTACGCATTTTCGAAATAGTAAAAATCATTGTCCGTTGTCCAATCAAGCGGTTCAGTTACCTCGCGACTGAATGATGGTGTGTCGTGTGTCAGATGTTACTGGCTTCTGCAGTGGATGAGTTTCAGGGTCGACCGTAGCCGTAAGCCCATACGGAATCTTGTTAGTCGGACGAGTACAGCTTACACCCGTGACATTCACGAGTGGCGCCGATCTTCACGCCTGCATTCGATGAACGCGTGGCCAGCAATAGAGAGAGACACTTTTCTCGATTGATACTCAGCACAGCATACTGCTGTTCAGTCCCTATTCAAGCCAGACGTGGGGTGACAGAGTCTCGTGGTAGATCCACAACAATCATCGTAATTTGAACTTTTTTTGTTGGTTTGTGTCCGTGTAAAACAATGTGGGACTGATCCCGCCCACAATCCCACATAGTTCAATAATAGTGCTCCCAGAACAGTGGTTACCTTAAAGGCACGAGAAGATATAAGGCGAGCGCGGCCCTGTGTCGAGGTCTGGATCTCCCATTAAGGCGGGTGCGGGTGCTGTGCTTTGTGGGCGGCGCTGCCAGACGGCCGTGTGTAGTAGCAGCGTGCATCTGCCTTATTCATCACTTGTTTGTTTCCGGAGACAAAAGAGTGCGTGTTCTCAGCGTCTGTCTCACGATACGACACAATCCCGAAACGCCCGTCTACAAACACCGGCGCTACACCCAAGGCTATGCTCGTGTTATGTGTACGTAGAAAACAGTACGTGACTTCGTAACAGTTACGTTGGTAGAAACAATTCTGGGTAATTTTCAGGCCAACAATACCACAGCGGCAGTGAAAAGCAGACATTTCTCTGCTATAGAGAGAAAGAGGAAACAAAGAACCCAAGCAAGGACGCAAAAGTATGCTTAAAAGGGCAAACAACAATAAATTAAGCAATATATAAAAATGTTGTCTGATAAGCAAAGAAACCACCTTCAAACCAAGTTCAAAATATACTAGCGACCCGCCCAGCTTAACATGGATAGCGCTAACAGGTAAGTAAATTATTTATGGCCAAATGACTTGTCTGGTAAAGCAGTAATCTACACTACTATATAAAGACAAGTTGATGTTTAACGTAGTTACCAAAAATCTCGAAATTGCTTAGCCGATTTACTTCAAATTTTTATATGACACACTAACGAATATTCGTAGGGACATAAGCTACATGTAAGGTTTCGAAAAAAATGGGTCGAATACTTTGAGAGTGGTAGTATTCATCGAAACAAGAAAAAAAGTCCAATAAACATGGCTCCGGAAATGTATACTTTCTGAGATGAGACGAATAAACATAGGTCCGGAATTGTATACTTTCTGCGATAAACACAAGAGCTGTTCAACGTGGCGTCCATTCAAGACAGTGGACCTCTCTGCATTCCGGGGTGAGGAATAAAACACCCTTTGAAGTATACCTAGTATCCTGGCGCGCACTGAAGACGCGACACTGTAGTGTCCACACATCGTTGAGTCGTTGATTGGCGTGGCGTAGACCAATTCTTTCAAGTCTGTCCATAGCCAAAACTCTAGGGGATTGAGTTCTGGGGAACTAGCAGGCCAAGGTGTGCCCCTCCACCCCCCCACCCATCCCCCAATCGCACCTCCCCCCTCCCCCCTCCCCCCGACCAATCCAGCGGTCCTAAAGTGAGTGCCTCAGACGGTTCTGCACATAGTGACGAAACTGTGCTGGTGCGCCATCATGCATGAACCACATTTGTATTCGTTGCTGCAATGGCACAGCAGGGTAGCCAATACATTAATGAGAAACTCCAGATTATGAGCCCCACTTAACTTTTGTGCTAGCTCGAATGGCCCTATTAATCTATTTATACGTTGACGGAGAGTCGGTGTTGATGCCCTCTTTCCTGAATTGCTTGGTGATTTAGATCTGTCCATACATGCTGGTTATGGAAATTCACAACACCATCTCTTGTGAACCCTGCCTCATATGTTAATAAAATCTGGGATGTGAGCAGCAGATCATCGGCACACTTCTGCAACAGCCATTGACAGAACCGCCGTATGCCATGATGATTCTATGGCGTTAGGGCCCGAACGCGATATAGATGATACGGATACAGCAATTTTTCATGAAGTAGCAATTTTTTGTGAAGTATCCCCCCAATTAAAGGAGTGAGACACGGCTTCTGGTGCTGCTAATCGTCACACACTGTTCCCAGGTTTTTCTTCCACCAAACGTAGTGCAGGCTCTTCCGTGTCAGGCGTGCACACTGTGCGGGGCCTTTCACTGTCAGTCGTCCGAAGTGCCAGGGTACCTGTGTTCCTCAGGCGCTGGAAAAGTCTGCCCAACAGCTTATCAGAGGGCACTCTGCGCTGTGGATATTTTCCAGCTACGTCCATTTGCTAACCCGTAACAGGATATCATATGGCGGAAGAGAGAAAATGTAAATATACTACACCATTTGTACGTACAAAAAGCTACTAACAGAAAACACATAAGCGAATCCGCGTTTGTAAGAAGGTAAAAATGGCTCAAATGGCTCTGAGCACTATGGGACTTAACTTCTGAGGTCATCAGTCCCCTAGAACTTAGAACTAGTTAAACCTAACTAACCTAAGGACATCACACACATCCATGCCCGAGGCAGGATTCGAAGCTGCGACCACAGCGGTCGCGCGGTTCCAGACTGCAGCGAAGAAGCTAAAACACCATGATACGTACCCAGGGTTGACAGTACTATACAGCAAGGCACACAAGCACGACGAAAGCTACAGTAGCCTGCAACACGACTCGAATCACACAGCTAACTGCAGACAACCTAATGGTATGTAGAGACTGTAAGACATCATAAAACCCTGCCTACACATTTGACGGAGCATCAGTGCAATGAATTTGCTAATTCCGTAACCATGTGTCGCGCAGCCCTTCCTATAAGCGCGTGTTTATCTCGGAAAGTATGCGTTTCCAGACCCTTCTTTATTGGACTTATTTTTCTTGTTTCCACCTCTCAAGGTATTCGACACTTTTTTGCTGAACACTCTGCATATTTTTAATGTACATAATACTACACACTGAAGAGCCAAAGAAACTGGTACACTCGCCTAATATCCTATAGAGCCCCCATGAGCACGCAGAAGTGCCGCAACACGACGTCGCCTGCACTCGAAGGGAATTGACACCATGAATCATGCAGAACTGCTCATAAATCCGTAAGAGTACGAGGAAGTGGGGATCTCTTCTGAACAGCACGTTGCAAGGCATGTCAGATATGCTCAACAATGCTCATGTCTGGAGAGTTTGGTGGGCAGCGAAAGTTTTTAAGCTCAGAAGTGTGTTCCTAGAGCCACTCTGTAGCAGTTCTGGACATGTGGGATGTCGCATTGTCCTGCTGGAATTGCCCAAGTCCGTTTGAATGCACAATAGACATGAATGGATGCAGGTGATTAGTCAGGATGCTTATGTATAAGTCAGCTGTCATAGTCGTATCTAGACTTATCGGCGTCCCATATCGCTCCAACTGCACACGCGCCACATCATTAAAGAGTCTCCGCTAGCTTGAACAGGTACCTGCTTACATGCAGGGTCCGTGGATTCTCGTGGTTGTCTCCGTACCGTACACGTCTATCCGTTCGATACAATTTGAAACGAGACTCTTCCGACTAGGCAACATGTCTCCAGTCATCAACAGTCCAAAGTGGATGTTGATGGGCCCAGCTGAGGCGTAAAGATTTGTCATGCACTCATCAAGGATAAACGAATGGCTCTTCGGCTCCGAAAGCCCATATCGATGTTATATGAAGATGGTATCTGTTCTTTCGGACATGTCCGAAAGAACAATACCATCTCCATATAGTTAACGCTAACTGACCATTGACCTTCTTCTTCTGTGCGGATGCAAACGCATTGCCCAAACTCTTACGGGAATCGGTAAGATTGTCTGCCGCGAGTAATGAGTGTAGTGGGCAGGGGCACTACGAATGTAGTGTGTGGACATTAAGTTGGGAATTTGGGTCTCACGGGGAGTGTGCAAGGGATAAATCACTGCTGTCGAACGATTCTCTGTGCCCTCGGTGGCTCAGATGGATAGAGCGTCTGTCATATAAACAGGAGATCTCGGGTTAGAGTCCCGGTCGGGGCACACATTTTCAACTGTCCCCGTTGATGTACATCAACACCTGTCGACAGCTTACGGTGTTGATGTAATTATCATTTCATATCGATGTTGTTTCATTAAATGATGGGCCAGCATTGATATCTGCAGCAATTTGAGGAAGGGTTGCGCTTCTGTCACATTGAGCGATTCTCTTCAGTCGTCATTGGTCCCGTCCTTGCAGGATCTTTTTCTGGCCTCAGCGACGTCGGAGATTTGATGCTTCATCGGATTCCTGATGTTCACGGTACACTCGTGATATACTCATGTGGGAAAAATCTCTACTTCATTGCTACCTCAGAGATGCTGTGTCCCATCGCTCGTGAACCGACTATGACACCACGTTCAAACTCACTTAAATCTTGATAACCTACCACTGTAGCAACAGTGACCGTTGCCGACCCCAGCGCCGTGTTCTGCCTGTTTATATATCTCTATATTTGAATACGTGTGCCTACACCAGTTTATTTGGCGCTTCAGCGTATAATGGAAAAACTTCGTTACCAAAAATATAAAAAAAATTCTTGATTGGTTTACTTCATGTATCAACACAATAGGCTATATCGTTTTAAATATGAATAATATGTAAATATATTTATGTAATATATACGGGAGGATCGTTGTTACCAAAGATTTCGAAAAAGTGTTGAGCACTTTACTTTGGATTTTTGCAGGATACTCTAACGAACATTTGAACGGACATAGGCTGTATTCTTTTTAGTATACAAGTTTCACAAGCTGCGACATGCTGCTGTCCCAGCAAAAAGAGAAATGTTTCAGTAAATCTAATGTTAGATGTGGGTTTCAAGTTAACAGCACCCTAAAACTGCGATTAAAACATAAACTGAAAAGGGTGTATGACTAATTTGATGGCTGTGCAACATACGGTATTGACTGTAATAATTGCGATAAATTTAATATCGGCCGTACCGACCGCACAGCGCGGAGTGGCCGTGAGGTTTCAGGCATCATGTCACGGACTGTGCGGCCGCTCCCGCCGGAGGTTCGAGTCCTCCCTCTGGCATGGGTGTGTGTGTTGTTCTTAGCATAAGTTAATTTAAGTAGTGTGTAAGTCTAGGGACCGATGACCTAAGCAGTTTGGTGCCTTAGGTATTCGCTCACACATACCGCCCACTCTTTTAACGTAAGCTTTAAGGAGCATTCACAGCCCACACGCCTGCTTTGGCATTGCGTTTATCAGAAACTGGTCATTCTATAGGGAGCATTGAGAATAATATGCGTATTATCCACAGGGTACAAAAAGCCGCGCACTTAACTTGTTAGAAGGGTTTGAAATTTATAAAGCGAGAAACAAGAGCCAGCAAAAGTGTTCAATGGGCAAAGCGATTTTGTACCAATAGCTACTTTGCTTTATTTGACAATGTTCTGCTTTAATCACTGAACACCTCTCTTATACATACACTGGTGTCCAAAATTAAAGCAACAAACCGCTGTTTCACCGTACTGTGTCTAATTCACAATATAATCATAAAAACTATCAACAGATGTCGTTACAACCGTGTTCTGCACTGAAGATGGCATTCCGATCAACGGACAACCACGTCAGTATATGACGTCAGGTCACCTATCAAGTGGGGTAGTCTTTTCAGGGTAGTCCCACATCCACAATCGTCGTCTACGCAGTTACAGACGGTGCAGCATGGCAGAGAGAAGACGCCTGCTGACTCACTGCTGTGGAGAGCCATAGGAAGAATGGAAGCAGGAGAGTCGCGAAGTGATGTGGCCCGATGGCTTAATGCGAATCGTTCTGTTGTTTCTCGGGTGAGGCGACTTTATAGAGACCGAAAATGTATACCGGAAATCAGGACAGGGTCGACGACATGTGACATTAGAAAGAGTTGACCGTTCATTGGCTGTGAGGGCTCGACGGTACCGCCTTACTACTGCACTGCAACTGGCATCTGATCTCGAAGCATCGCCTGGGCGTGTTGTATCGAGGCAAACGGTGTAAACAACGCTTCAGCAGAGTGGTCTTTATTGTTGGAGACCTGCTGTCTGTTTACCCCTGGCGTGTCTTCACAGAAGAGAACGTCTTGAGTGGAGCCACCAACACGCCGTCTAGACGGTCGAACGGTAGGCCAACGTTCTTTTCACAGATGAGTCCCGATTCGGTCTGGAGAGCGATTCTCGCCGGATTCGCATCTGGAGGGCACGAGGAACACGATTTCGGGACCCAAACATCGTGAAAAAGGACCGATATCGAGGAGGATCCCTAAAGATGTGGACAGGGATTATGCTGACCACTCGAACAGCTCTTCATAAAATTGTACGGGTGGATCAGCAATATCTCATGGCGGTTATTGCGAGTTGCTGTAGGGTCAGACTTCGTATTGATGGACGACAGTGCTCGACCTCATAGAGCATGCGTGGCTGATGTTTTTTTTTGTAAACAAAATATTGCACGCATGGCGTGGCCTGCTCGATCTCCCGATTTGAATCCCATGGAGCATGTCTGGGGTGCAGTAGGGAAACGGGTTGAATCACGTCAGCATCCACCAACCACTCGCCAAGACTTGCGAGCAACTCTGCAGGAAGAAAGGGGCTTATCGCCTCAACATGAGGTTCATGACATCATTCACAGCATTTTCCATTGTTGTCAGGCCTGTATTGGTGCTATAGGTTGTCACACCCCGTACTGATAACTTTAACCAGTTGTCAGAATGTGTGTACAAATCCGTTGAGCTCGAAGAAAACGAAGAACATTTTTGTCTACCGTTACGCATGTTACAGTTGATCACGTTGTGTATTCATTACATTTATTTATTTATTTAGCGGATGGCATTATATATGAACAGCGACTAGCGATTGTGGATTACATAACTTTACAAAATTTTACAAAAATATATTAATTTCATAATTCATAATTTAAAAAATAAATCTTTAAGTTAATATCTAATTTGTCGATCCACTCAATGGCTGCCTCTGTCACTTCAAAGAAATCTGCCAAGTTTCCATGGTAGGCTCTTCTGCTACAGCTTGTTACAATGTGATGGATTGTCTTGTGTTCATTTCCACAGTCACACTGAGAAGATGATGCCCTTCCTCATTGGTAGAGGTTTTCAGCACAGATACCGTGGCTGGTCCTGTGTCAGGTCTTTGGAGGGTCTGATGTTCCCCATGGGCAACAGTGTTCCACATTTCTGTCCACTTTTTGTTGGTACTGAAAGTAGCTGCCTGTAGCGATTCTGCCAGTAGGACAGATGGCTGCTAGATTTTAATCGGTTCATTCGGAGTGCAGGAACGTCAGAGTGCATTGGAAGCTCCGGGATTTTAAGTAGCTTTTGGTATTCCTTGAGGAGGGCGTTCTGTCTTCGGAGGTCTGGTGGCGTAATGTTGCTTAGAGGTGGTTACCAGTATAGAGGAGAAGATCTGATGCAGCCTGTTGTTGTCCTCATTGCTGTATTTAGCTCCACGTCAATTTTTCTCACTGGGACACAGTATTCGGCAACAGAACAGACCAGCCCTAAGGCAGCGCATCGCAGTGTCGTAGCTCAAAAGTATAAATTTGTGGCTATCCACGTACTTATGTACCTTCATCTTGTACAGTAGCTGTTTGTTTAGTGTACATTGTACAACAGAACTCTAGACTATGATACTACTTGATAAATAACACAGTATTTCTGTATGTTTACTTTAACGTTAAATTCGTTTACGGTAAGTACATACACTTTATTTGCTTTATATTTAATTTTTTGCCAAATATCAAGGAGGGCAACCTTTTTAAAATCGTTTTTGCACGCAATTTTTTACAATTTACCATAGTTCCAACAACTTGAGAGAATTTGCAAACTGCATAACATCGTTCATGCCTGCAACAGCATCTTCAGGCGTATCAGTTTTTGTAGGGACATTATTTTGGACCTCTACCTCTTCCTTTGTTTCTTTCTTGTCATCTTCTGTGTTGCGGATCTCTGTTCTACAACTACGTACGTACTCCACGAGTCGCCGTATCGAGCTTGATGGACTGAATCTTTTGCTGGAGTAAAACTGAAGTGAGTTGACATACGTCATTACTTCGAATGTAGTCTTCTGCACTACATGAGATGTTTCGTATTTTATTTAAGTCGGCAGTTGTTACTGTGTTTCCTCGAGCTACGGTGGCCGCAGAAGTGTCTTGTTCTTGACTTCCAAATCCCGCTCTATTGAAGCACTTGGTAAACGGTTTCGGGCTTTATTACCATTACTGCAGGCCAATTCAGTTTACTACGTCCAGGACTGTAACGGTCCGTACAAGAGCGAATGCACTTCGGCTTCTTCATCACTAAGAACAAGACGCTGCATCCGAAACCTGAACCTGACTGGAACCAAGCCAATTTCACGTTTGATAAGTTGACTTTCGGGTGGCAGGTCGCACTGCCTAGGAAAAGCAGAATTTGGTCATTTCCTTTTTTCACTTTGGCACTGAAAGAGCCCAGCCATCTTCCACAAGACCATCCGCCACTCTCGCATTTTTATTGCTTCACCATCTCTCTGACGTCTTTGTCTTCGAAACAACGTAGTTTTGCTGTCTCTGTAATCGCCAGTGGATTCTCTATTTCATCTAACATGTCTCGACACAGCGGTACTGTGAGTCCGTCCTTGGACATTCTACCGGCGTTGCATTTTTCACCTCGAATTGATAGAGATTTTGAAGAAAGTGCACGATAAAAAATTCAGTTTATCGGCACTGAATACGTCTTTCGGGACGTAATTCACGATTTGGTTGAACAGTGTTGTCTTACTTTCTGTTGCTACACTTTCCTACACATTCTTAGCTTCCTCACACACTTCATTCCACACGATGATGTGTACTGCTTTGAAACTGCTGAGACGTCCTGTGAATGCCTTAAATCGCTATGTCCAAGCTCTTCCGCGACGTTCAGAGACTCACTCTGCAACATGGGTCCAGAGAAAGGTAATTTTTTTACGAACCATTCCCACACTATCTCGATAATTTCTTCTTCACCTTTCTTTCTATTTGCCCTCTCCCTTGCATTAATTCACCCGTGTCTTAACCTTGTTTTTTAAAAGTACCAAAAATTTGTGTTTTACCGCATTTGAACTGCAACATTATTTCGCGCACAGAGAGTTTTTCTCACTCGCCACGATTACCTCAGCCTTTCGTTAAGTGTCAGCAACACATACTTTTTCTTCGGCATCATGCTACTACATGTTACAACTCAACTGAAATTGGCAGAAAATAATTCAGGTAGCGCATTTCTTTGGAATGCCTGACCTTGCCGGGGAAAACCATTGTTTAACGGAACAACGCCTACATCTTTCACCGCGCAGATTGCAGCTGTATGTTCGTAGGTGTGCAACAATGTTCCAGTGTGCTACTGCGCGCGTCACTGATAATGGGAAACTCGAACTGCAGACAAACAGGGCGCTCGCGTACGACTATTTCCTCTGACGCACCAACACTCGTCGTAACTTGTTCGTTTTTGCGCAGAGCGGCGCGGTTTGATGTACACATCCGCAGCGTCGCACTGTGCCGAACCTCTTTTCTTCGTTGTGCGCCGCTTAATGGCATTGTCAGGGCTGTACAGTCTTTGTATTAAAAGTAGCGTCCTTGTAGAGTCGTGAATAACTAATGTATACTGTAGTACAGTAGTACTGTGTAAGCTCTTTCCCGCATTTTACAGTGAATTTTGAATGCGTCGGGACTGAAATACTAGGACGGTTTGGGCGGATTTCCGAATTATACACGTTCCGCTTTGATCAATTGCTATTCTATCTTGCCTCTGTCTTCACGTAGAATAGAATGCTTTATACATTTACTTCGTTTTCTTACGTTGAGCGTATTACCGTTTTATTTTCGTGTTTTCTGGTTTTTTCTCTGTTTATGTAATTAATTGACTGGTACGGCGTTTAATCATTCTTTTGTTGGAACTGCGTTCGCAGTGTACTAGGAACCCTCTGGCGGTTAGGTTCATCGGACCACTTCTCACATATACGGCGTTCTGGCGATCACGCTAACAGAGGGCGCTGATTACCTACTACTGTTGTCATTCATTTCTCTTCTTTCCGCATTTGTTTTATCATTTTTGTATTATTCTGTGAACTGTGTAAGCTTGTCCTTATGTATGTCATTCTATTTTTATTTAAAATTCGCCACAAGAGTGTAGCAGAATTATTGTCACTTAACTATTTCCTCTATAACAAACTAACTTTGGTCGTGTTTTAATTTATTGCATTTTATTACTTTTATGACTTGCACACCTGGTAAGCCTACTACAGACTTTACCGACTGTATTCTTCTTTTTATTCCATATCGTACAGTTATATGATTGAAGAATATGTTTACGTTTACAGTAGCGACACGCGGCGATCTTGCGAGACAAATGTTTTGTGGCTACTGCACGGCAATTTATTTTGAACAATGGCGCTGTTAACAAAATGACTCTGGTGTCAACGATATGTGATGATGTGATTTTGTGTCTGTCTTTTGACGATGCCACTATGACCCCATTATAGGCTATTAGGACATGTTTTTAAAACAGATATGCCTTGTCATGGTTAAAGCACATAATTTTCACGTGTAATGTCAGTATACTTTTGATTATGGCCCATTTTATTGTACTGTGTTAAACTGTAGAGCTGCAGTTCTGAAGATGGTCATTTCTGGCCGAAACGGTAGTCTGTGATCATAGACAGAAGTAAAAAAACTAATAGACAAGTCGTTGTTTGATGTTATTACCGAAATTCCGGAAATGTACTTAGCCAATTTAATTCAAATTTGTATACGATACCTTAATAAATGTACGTATATTTCCGTAGGTTTATCAGGGTGTCGTGTAAAAATTACAAGGCGCTTGTGAAAAATAATGAGATTGATTTTTTTATCTACCAAAGTTTTTGCTTTTTTCAAACAACAATATTGTCCCCTTCAGAGTAGTTCCCTTAGACAACTATACACCGATGGAGTCTTTGATTGTTGGTAGCAGCACTGAAAGGCTTAAACTTGTAAGGCGTTTAACATGTCGGTCACACTCTTTCGAATGTTCTCCAGAGTCCCAAAATGAAGTCCTTTTAAGACATTTTTCAATTTTGGGATAGAAAAGAAGTCACAAAGACTCGGATCAAGTGAGTAGGGGGCTGTGGTACAACAGTAAAGCCTTCTGAGGTCGAAATCTCCGTGATGGAAGTGGCCGTCTCACATCAAACGTTCTCATTATGCAGCATCCACTCGCTTTCAATGTCTGATCTCACTGGATTCACGCTTTTTCTGAGACTCTCAAGGACGTCTTTGTAATACACTTGGTTCACAGTTTGTCCTGGAGGAACATATTCTTTATGCACGATACCGCTACTGTCATAAAAGCAAATCGGCATCGTTTTGAGCTTCGATGCAACAATCGAGCTTTTTCGGTCGAGGAGATGTCTCAATGTGCCACTCCTCACTTTGCCGCTCTGTCTCAGGATCATACTCAAAAATCCATGATTCATCAACTGCTATTACACGACTGAACCATTCGTAGTCAGTGGCAATCCTCTCAAGATCAACGCACATGTTTCTTCGAGTGGCCTTCTGCTCAGTTGTGAGGTTTTTCGGTTCCATTTTGGGACAAACTTTTCGCATGTGCAAAACTTCGGTCAAAATTTGATATACGGTGAAAGTGTTTAACAGGCGTTCCGTCATCTTTATTGTTAAACATCGGTCTTATCTCACAAGACCATGCACACGTTCGACATTCTCGTCGTTTCTTGAAGTTGAAGGTGTTCCTGAGCGCGGTTCATCTTCAGTATTTTCTCGGTCTTCCAAAAATGATTTGCGCCAGAGAGGAACTTATGCTCTTGATAAGGAATGTTCCCTATAAGTTTCAACTTTTCAAAGGTCGCACTCATGGATTCCCCAACTTTAACACAAAACTTTATGATATAACGTTTCTCTAAATTCTGCTGTTCTGTTTTTGTAACTCACAACAAAAACAAAACTTCGCAGATGGCGCTCTCAAAACTCACATGATGGCTGGAATTAGCTGAAACTCGGACTGATCATCTGCAATATATAAAATTTGTAATAGGAGAATGTTGTTATTAAATATCTCGAAAAGTCTTTGACTAATTTACCGCAAATTTTTCACATTGCGCTAATAAACGTTTGGACCCACATAGACTATGTATTTTTAATATACAGTATACATAAATATATATGTACCATACAAAGGGAAAACGTTGTTACCAAATCTATGTATATGGATATGTTATTCGGAAATGTTTCGAAAAGCTCTTGACCGATTTACTTCAAATTTTTGCACGATACTCTAACAAACAATCAAATGTACATAGGCTATATATCTTTTTAAAAAAGCACGTAAGATTTTTCTATTAAAATCTGTTTTGAGAAAGAAAACCTTGTGTGTGATCTGCAGTGAAAATGAAAATGTGGTGTTGTGTTTTCTTTCTCAGTCGCCTTTCACAGAAAACAGGAAAGCTGTATTTATGTGTTATCGGATTATTGATAGAATACGGCTACAGAATCTAAATGTGCAGTAACAATGTACAAGACTCAATGTCAGTGAGAGGTGGGAAGAGGTGCACAGGGAGGGGGGGGGGGGGGGAGAGGGTGGTGAGGAATTGGATATTGAGAAGGGGAAGCAGGAGATAGACAGAGAGAAGGGATGAGGAGATGGACAAAGAGAGGGGCGTGGAGCAGATGGACAAAGAGAGGGGGTGGAGGAGATAGGCAAAGAGAGGAGGAGAAGCTCATGGACGGAGAGAGGGGGAGGAGAGGAGGAGATGGACAAAGAGGAGGAGGATATTGACAGAGAAACGGGGGAGAAGGATATTTGGACATACATCCAATTCCCCCACACATTTAGCAACTGCATATCTGTTAGTGAAAACCGTATCAGTATCATAGCAGCATTCCTGGGATTAGTCTTCACTCACAGAAATAAAAACGCGACCATATACCGTAATTTATGATGTGTGTCGATAAGGCGAAACAGTGGCTAAAACTGCTCTTCTATTTGGGGAGCCTGAAATCTGATGCAACGTCTTTCCATCCTGCTTAAGATTGTTCATTGTTTTTCTAAATAAGCTCGCTTATTGAGAATGACCTCTCCAATAAAGCTGCAGCTATTTCATTACCAAACTGTTGGTCAACTACATCTACAATTACTACATCTAAACTCTGCAAGCGGCCTTATGGTGAGTGGTAGAGGGTACTTGGTGTTCGATTGTTACTTCCCCTCTCGTTGCGATAGATGTGCGGGAAGAAAGACTGCTGTTTGAGCTTTTTAATGTTTCCTTCATGTCTTTTCATCACATCTCCACGGATTAGACCTTTTGGCCTGTTCCGCCTCAGAATGGATAACGCCATCTCCTTAAGGAGCGTTCAATGTTCCTCTTGCCGGTTCCGTTACATCCTACTGCAGCTTTAATTATAATATGACCACAATGAAAAACACTCCTGTCATAGTATAAAAAGGCAAATATGTTCTGGGCAGAGTTAGGGATAGAAGGAAATTAGCTTTCCGACTTAACTGGCAGCTTCAAAGATATTAAAATCGAAATATCCTGACATATTCACGCATTTTAGTTGTTAGTATTGGTACTCATGTCTTTTAGTATAATGCATAGTGTCAAGTAAAGTAATATGATACTTGATGTCACCACCCCAGGAACAAATCCACCCACAGAGATTTTATCCCTCCTAGAAAAACTGTTTTAGTTGTTACATGTACGCTCTTCAGCCATTTCATACTGCATATTGCTTAATATGGCTGGTGAATCTTTTGGATTTTGGGCACAGGATCAGGGACTTAAGACTATAAATTACAGGATGCAAATGTGCCAACATCTTGCAGCTAAGAGAGCTCACTGCGCTGGGGAAGTAGGGTTCTATCGTAAAAAACGCGAATATGTCAAGATGTTTTGATGGACAAGTCTTTGAAGCTGCCAGGTAAGTCGAAAACCTAGGTCCCTTTTTTTACATCTTAAACTCTGCCCATGACATATTCGCTTTTTCGTGCTATGATAAGGGTATTTTTCTTTCTGGTTCCCAACTTTTACTCCAATATAATTTTGACATTACACCGCCATAGCTTGGCAACCGATGTGGATATTTGTTGATTCGGGCTTCGACTGATCCAGTGCAAGTTTTTTTTATCGCATTTCGAGCCATGTTGTTTACATCGTGCAAAAGGATAAACCTTTCACAAACGAACAAGATCGACCATTAATTACATCTATTTCTCTACCTTCTTACGACATTTGGACCGAACCGCACAATACTGAAACACATAGGTGGTGCGCGTAAGAAACTCGCAGAAACGTGTTTTTTGCACGAAAATTCCGAATGAAGTTAGATTTTTCTCCGCATTAAACTGACGTAAGACTTTTTGTCCTACATTTACCTTACCGTATCTAGATGGCGGATGATGATTACTGGTTAAAAAAATTCGTTTCGATTTTATTCATTGATCTACCTTAGTGCAAAATTTGAACCGATCAATACAACTTTGAAGTACAGACGTAGCGCTCTTCCAAAACCTGCCAGAAAAACATGTTTTCTGCACGTATTTGCACGTAAATGCGAAAGGTGGACAGGCAAATGAGCATTAATTTATGCCCAATTGACATATTTCTCAAAAGGAATTAATGGATTAGCAACATTTGCGTGGCGCCATCTCTGGCCTGTCGTTGAAACCTTGTTTAATATACAGTATTGAAACACAGCTACAGTGAGAAAGATGTTCGAATGGCTACACAGATGGGTGCAGTTCCGGGCTAAACCAGAAACCTTTTACCCCCTGTTCCAAGTTCAAATAGGAACCGAGCACCAAGGCACTCCCAAGCCGCGATTCTGCGCGCGGCCTTCTCAAACGTATTTGTTACAGCGCTTCCGTTCAAATAGTTGTAATGGGACTTAACATCTGAGGTCATCAGTCCCCTAGACTTAGAACTACTTAAACCTAACCAACCTAAGAACATCACACACATCCATGCCCGAGGCAGGATTCGAACCTGCGACCGTAGCAGCAGAGCGGATCCGGACTGAAGCACCTAGAACCGCTCGGCCACAACGGCCGGCAGCGCTTCCGTGCTGAAACAATTAGACATACGTCGACATGGTCTTTTTAGTTCAGCTTTCAACCATATTTGAAATGTTTTCAACATTTAGCGGCAGTTTGACTCAATTATTTATTGCAATTTGAACCTTTTCTTCAGACTCTCCTATAACAATCAGATCATCAGCAAATAGCATTGTCAAAAATTTAAAATTATCACTAAAACACAGTCAGAACATGATCTACCTGTTCTAAAACCACGTTCTACCTCTAACATACGTGCTTCCGCTATTGGTATTCATTTCCTGTTTATAGTTTTAACGTACAGTTAGTAACAGGAATTTACCGACTTATTCCTAGGTAACTTGAGAATTTTATTTATCGTCTTTCTTGTAAATAGGGCATACCAGAGCTTCATTCCATTCGTATGGCACATGTCCTCTCAGCCAGCAAATATTCATAAAATTTAAAAGTATATGTTTTAGTTGATCAGATATATATTTAATCAGCCCCATTTTTATATTATCAGTGCCCGGCGACTTTTTATTTTTTCTTTCTTGGATCACATTTTGCAGCTCTTCCATTGTTATTAGATCTACAGAGTCTCTGGTACTGGTGTTTATGTCTGGTTCTTCTTCTTAATTATCAGTCCATGGATATTTAAAGTACCGGATGGTCAAAAAGTCAGTATAAATCTGAAAACTTAATAAACCACGGAATAATGTAGATAGAGAGGTAAAAATTGACACACATGCTTGTAATAACTTGGGATTTTATTAGGGAAAAAATCAAAGTTCACAAAATGCCCGACAGATAGCGCTGGACAGCAAAACGTCAGTGACTGCGCATGACAGTCGTGTATAAAAGGAGCTGTAATGAGAGAGAGAGAATCAGATGCGCCAGCAGTCTCAACATGTTGACGTTACCTGAAAAGGCACTTTTAGTGAAGCTGTATTATCAGAATGGGGAATGTGCTAGTTCAGCGTTACGATCCTATCGCCATAGGAGGTCTGTTGACAAATGCAGCTATGGCGAGAATGATTTCGAAGTTCGAAACCACGGGTTGTTTAGACGATAGACCTCCGTAGTGGCCGACCAAGCACAAGGCGTAATGCTGCTGAGACATTCACGAAGATATGGAGACTGTAGCGGGTTCGTCTATGCACGGGGAAGTCAGCACTCGTGCAGTCGAACGTCGCACCGGCATTCCATACACTACTGTTTGGTTGGCACTTAGGCGTACCCTCCGATGCTATCCGTACAAAAACAATCGGCATCATGAACTGGCGATTTAGTGAAGCGGAGGGCATTTGCGGTGCGGGCGTTTCAAAAGATGGCGGAAGATGACGATTGGTTTAGTAACGTGTTGTGGACTGACGAAGCTCATTTCACGCTCCGAGGGTCTGTCAACGCCCACAACTGCAGAATTTTGGCTACCGAAAATCCTAGAACTGCCGTGGAAACTCCATTGCACGACGAGAAAGTCACGGTATGGGTTGGATTTACCACATCTACCGTTATCGGGCCTTTTTTCTTCGAGGAAATGCGTGATTCTGGTTTTGTAATTGCTACCGTGACGGGTGAGAGGTACGCCGATATGTTACAGAATCGCATCATCCCCAGCCTGGCTGATAAACACCTGCTGGAACGTACGATGTTTATGCAGGATGGCGCTCCATCCCATATTGCTAGACGCGTGAAAGATCTCTTGCAAGCGTCGTTTGGTGATGATCGTGTGCTCAGCCGCCACTTTCGTCGTGCTTGGCCTCCCAAGTCCCCAGACCTCCGTCCGTGCGATTATTGGCTTTGGGGTTACCTGAAGTCGCAAGTGTATTGTGATCGACCGACATCTCTAGGGATGCTGAAAGACAACATCCGACGCCAATGCCTCACCATAACTCCGGACATGCTTTACAGTGCTGTTCACAATATTATTCCTCGACTACAGCTATTGTTGAGGAATGATGGTGGACATGTTGAGTATGTCTTGTGAAGAACATCATCTTTGCTTTGTCTTACTTTGTTACGCTAATTAATGGTATTCTGATGAGATGAAGCGCCATCTGTCGGACATTTTTTGAACTTTTGTATTTTTTTGGTTCTAGTAAAACCCCATGTCATTCCAAGCATGTGTGTCAATTTGTACTTCTCTGTCTACATTATTCCGTGATTTATTCAGTTTTAAAATTTATATTGAGTTTTTGATCACCCGGTATTTTAAATATTCATTTTATGATATCAAATTTAATTGTAAGGTATATCTTTCTTGTTTATTCAACTGCTTCACTATTTTCATATGTAAAATTCGGTCCCAGCTGGTTTTATTTCATACTTGATCTATCACAAACGCATTGCCTTCTCTACGGCTACGAGATCTGTCCTCCCCTTGTGCTAGTTATAGTTTACTCTCTGTATTTTATTTTTCCAGTGCCCGCCATATTTGTTGTGCATTCCCCCATCGCCCCGCTACCCGGGGAGGCGCGCTGTGGGAGACTTCCAACTACTCGCGGGCCTTTTCTTGAGATACTTGTAGGGGGAAGCAGTATGATGCATGACTCCAGAATATATTTTATTGCCACATGACAACGAACCGTCGTTGCCTAACGCCGCTGTGACACCATGATCACATGCAACAGGCCATCGCGTGGTCGCAATAATCACGCTTAATTTGCATCGTAAAGACGCCCGCACACGGTGTAACTGGCCGCAAACATAGAGCGTACACTTTAGAGAGTAATAGTGGCCGAACGGCAGGTGTTTATGCGTTTTGTTCATTGGATACCGTGGGCGGCCTACTTTGTTGCAAATAACAGTTGCACCTTCAACAACTTCTACGTCGGAGAAACTGGACAGCGAAAAACTGGACAGCGAAAAATGGCATTTTCTCCTCTGACGCATCCAAGAATTTATCTTTTACAAAGCTGTCACTCCTGTCAGTTTAAATGACATGCCTCAAATCTACACTGAATGTAAAGAGGAAAGCCGTAATCTTCTAAAGCATGATAGGTGTAATGTTAAAACGGAGAGAAATGGTTCAATGTTTAAAACAATTCGGGAGGATTTATTTAACACTAAATTTCGCCAACAGCCGTGCAATTGAGATGTTATTTTATTTTATTTTGACTAGCAGTTTCGGCATTGCGTTATGCCGTATGGGTTTGATGTTCGAATTATTACTTTAGACTTGACTTTATTTTTTCGGTTTAGAATTCACGATATCCAGGAACATATGGCCCCAGTAGGCTAACGTCGTTTATTTTGTGAAGATGCATGTGGTGTCCGAAGATGGCATAATGGAATGCCGAAACTGTTGTTCAAAATAAAATAATATCTCAATGCTGTTGGCGAAATTCATTGGTAAACTTGATCAGCCTCTGTCCCTTGTCCACAATGGATCAGCAGAGACGAATTTGGGAGGACACGGGTTCAGTTACGGCTACTTCAATGGAAGGTGGTTCTTATCCCCACAGTACTTCTTTCCAGTCAAGTGGTAAGTGTACTACAATTGATTGAAACAGATCCAGTGGTTTACGTGGAGATGTTGTACATAAATGCATTTTATATTATATATACTTGGGTAACGTTAGAAATCTATGTCAGAAACGTGATACATACAGAGATCTAGTCCCAGATAAGCTATTGCTGTAAACAGTGTCTACGAGCAACAATTGAGGCAATAAGTGGAAACAACTGCAAACAATAATGTAACTTCTGAATTTTATTTATCGTCTTTCTTGTAAATAGGGCATACTGTAAATACCGTATCCATTTGGTTAACATTCAGCCAATATTCACTGACGAGGCAGACAGTAAGGTGGGATGGGGCTCCACGTTTTGGGAACCCACAGTTAGGAGTGAACACAATTTGAGGCTCCCTTCAGGTATCGCAATTACGAATCTAGTGGTGGTTGTCTCAATGTGTAGACAATCAAGTATCAGAACATACGACTGTTCTTCGAATAACAGGATCTTATTCCCTTACAGTATGTATACAGGCCTATTATAAGCATAGATTCGTTTTATCAGAATTCTGCAATGACTATAAGAAATTACATTAGTTTGGATCAAAGTGAACAGTGACATTTCATACAGCGAAATAGCAGATTTATTACTGAAATTATTTATACTTATACACATCAAAGGTCTGTGCAGACTTTCCAGCTACATATTACCTTGGAATCCCATGAGGCAGAAAAAGAGGCCAACGATGCAAAGAGTGGGAAATATCTGTCCAGGGCAGCGGAAGAGTACAAAATAATTTCCCCGTCACTACCACGGTTAGGCTGACGGTCACACAGCCAGGCTTCAACTATGGGCGTAACAGTGGCAACTTACGAGTACATCTCATGGGTCCCTCTATTTTTTCCTTTTACGCTTGGAGAAGAAGTATCTGCCATATGTCTATTTAGATGGGTTCATAGTATTAGTCTTATCAACATTTTGTTGCAAGACCTACTAAAACTGCACTGGTCCTTGCCGACTTCGATACTGGCCTTATTATTACAATGGAATTACTGTGTTTTTAAGGTATAATATGTGCTCTTGGCACAGGCTAACTTGCAATTTCTGAGCAAGTGATAAATTAAGGAGTCTTCAACGATATATGTATTATAAGGGACTGATTCTTCCCAACACATGTTTTGTACAAGAAATATCTGTGTGAAAAGGTGCATGAGTGAAGGATCGCATGTGCACGTGTGTGTGTGTGTGTGTGTGTGTGTGTGTGTGTGTCTGTGAGCTTATGTATGTAGACGGATGGAGCAAGCACCTTATTGTAAGGACCTTAAATGTCAGCAATATGATAATTCTAATTTCAGTTCATATCAAGTTGCGAATAATTAAAGTAAAATACCTTTCTGGGCACAAGATCTTCAGCATAGACACCAGTAATAATAATATGAATAATACAATAATAATAATAGTAATAATAATAATAATAAACCCCGTGGCGGCTCAGAAAAAGAATAGGCATTCGGTATGTTCTGCCAGTCATAAAAGGCGACGAAAAGAACAAACCACTAATAGGGCTAACCCCCCTTTCAGTGTGATTAGTTGGTTCAGGACAGAACTAATGAAGCCTTGGACAAGCGCTGTCATGGTCAGGGACGACGCTTGAACCCTACGCCCGTCCACAATGGTAACGACACTGCTAGCCACACGGAAAATGATTTAAATCCAAATAGAGGTGTTTTGCAGGACATGCTTCCTGCAACCACTCTAGAAGGAAAACAAAGACAGAGGATGAGATGGTCAGATGTAGTTAACCGACACCTCATGTTCTGTTATTACCAAGCAACAAACTTAGGAACCAACACAACTGGATACAGATCTCAAGTATACACAACATTTAATACCAGATACCCAGAATTAAAATTTTTAACAGAACATAGACTAGCTGATCAGATTCGTGTAATAATCAAAAATAACAGGATACCCAAGTCAGAATTAGAAAACATCAAACAACAAGTACAACAAATACTGGAAAAAAATAATGTGCAAACAGAAGAAGAAGAAAATACAGTAATGGACTCAAACATCCCAGAGCAAACAAACAAAGAACACCACGCATTAATTAAACAATCAGAGCAAAACGAAATCTTAAGACAACCACCGAAACAAGCACAAATAGAACACGAAGTGACACACATGTTAGATATAGAAGAAAAATTTCAGCTGACATATATAGAATACAAAGACACAAGTACAGACATAAGACCATTCTTGCATAGACCACCAAATAACCCACAAGTCGAAACAACAATAACAACTATCAACACAATCATACACAACAAAATAAATGAAAATACAACTATGGAAGAGTTAACAACTACTGATTAATATAGGAGCACTCACTACACTACTTATACACACTAGGCAGAGATCAGAACCAACCAACACACAGAAGAAACCCACAACACCAGCATGGCAACACAGGCTACAGATCAGAATAGAAAAACTGCGAAAAGACATCGGACAGCTAACACACAGCAAGAAATGAAATATCAGACAAAAAACGAAAAATGTTAGGTAAAATGTCACAACAAGAAGCGGTAGAGCAATTAGATGAAAAGAAGCAGAAATTACAAGCATTGGCCAAACGACTTAGAAGATACAAAAAAAGTGAAAATAGAAGGAAACAAAACCAAACATTCAACACAAACCAAAAGAAATTTTACCAGACAATAGATAACACACATTTTAAAATAGACAATCCACCAAACATAACAGACATGGAACACTTCTGGAGCAACATATGGTCAAACCCGATACAACATAACAGGCATGCACGGTGGATACAAGCAGAAACAGATACATACAAGATGATACCACAAATGCCTGAAGTGATAATTTTGCAACATGAAGTCACCCAAGCAATTAATTCTACACACAATTGCAAAGCCCCTGGAAAAGATAAAATAGCAAATTTCTTGCTAAAGAAGTTCACCTCAACACATTCACATCTAACTAAATTATTTAACAGTTACATTGCAGACCCATACACATTCCCTGATACACTTACACATGGAATAACTTATCTGAAACCTAAAGATCAAGCACACACAGCAAACCCAGCTAAATATCGCCCCATAACATGCCTACCAACAATATACAAAGTATTAACTTCAGTCATTAAACAGAAATTAATGACACATACAACACAGAACAAAATTATAAATGAAGAACAAAAAGGCTGTTGCAAAGGAGCACGAGGATGTAAAGAGCAACTGATAATAGATGCAGAGGTGATATATCAAGCTAAAACTAAACAAAGGTCGCTACACTACGCATACATTGATTACCAAAAAGCTTTTGATAGTGTACCCCACTCATGGTTACTACAGGTATTGGAAATATACAAAGTAGATCCTAAATTGATACAGTTCCTAAACATAGTAATTAAAAACTGGAAAACCACACTTAATATCCAAACAAATTCAGATAATATCACATCACAGATTAAGCGTGGAATATACCAAGCAGACTCATTAAGTCCTTTCTGGTTCTGTCTTGCTCTGAACCCACTCTCCAACATGCTAAATAATACAAATTATGGATATAATATTACTGGAACATACCAACACAAAATCACGCATTTGCTATACATGGATGATCTAAAACTACTGGCAGCAACAAATCAACAACTCAACCAATTACTAAAGATAGCAGAAGTATTCAGCAATGATATAAATATGGCTTTTGGAACAGACAAATGTAAGAAAAATAGCATAGTCAAGGGAAAACACACTAAACAAGACGATTACATATTGGATAACCACAGCGACTACATAGAAGCGATGGAAAAAACAGATGCCTATAAATATCTAGGATACAGACAAAAATAGGAATATATAATACAAATATTAAAGAAGAACTAAAAGAAAAATATAGACAAAGACTAACAAAAATACTGAAAACAGAATTGACAGCAAGAAACAAGATGGTTCAAATGGCTCTGAGCACTATGGGACTTAACATCGGAGGTCATTAGTCCCATAGAACTCAGAACTACTTAAACCTAACTAACCTAAGGACATCACACACATCCATGCCCGAGGTAGGATTCGAACCTGCGACCGTAGCGGTCGCGCGGTTCCAGACTGAAGCGCCTTTAACCGCGTGGCCACACTGGCCGGCAAGAAACAAGACAAAGGCTATAAATACTTATGCTATACCAATATTGACCTACTCATTTGGAGTAGTGAAATGGAGTAACACAGACCTAGAAGCACTCAATACACTTACACGCTCACAATGCCACAAATATAAAATACATCACATACATTCAGCAACAGAAAGATTCACATTAAGCAGAAAGGAAGGAGGAAGGGGATTTATCGACATAAAAAACCTACATTATGGACAGGTAGACAATTTAAGAAAATTCTTTCTAGAACGAGCAGAAACTAGCAAAATACACAAAGCAATCACTCATATAAATACATCGGCTACGCCACTGCAATTTCATAACCACTTCTACAACCCTTTAGATCACATAACATCAACAGATACGAAGAAAGTAAATTGGAAAAAGAAAACACTACATGGCAAGCACCCGTATCATCTAACACAGCCACACATCGATCAAGACGCATCCAACACATGGCTAAGAAATGGCAATATATACAGTGAGATGGAAGGATTCATGATTGCAATACAGGATCAAACAATAAACACCAGATATTACAGTAAGCATATTATTAAAGATCGCAATACCACAACAGATAAATGCAGACTTTGCAAACAACAAATAGAAACAGTAGATCACATCACAAGTAGATGTACAATACTAGCAAATACAGAATACCCCAGAAGACATGACAATGTAGCAAAAATAATACATCAACAACTTGCCATACAACATAAACTAATAAAACAACACGTTCCCACATACAAGTATGCACCACAAAATGTACTGGAAAATGATGAATACAAATTATACTGGAACAGAACCATTATAACAGATAAAACAACACCACATAACAAACGTGACATCATACTCACCAATAAAAAGAAGAAATTAACACAACTAATCGAAATATCCATACCCAATACAACAAATATACAAAAGAAAACAGGAGAAAAAATTGAAAAATACATCCAACTGGCTGAGGAAGTCAAGAACATGTGGCATCAGGATAAAGTTGACATTATACCAATTATACTATCAACTACAGGATTCACACCACACAATATCCACCAGTACATCAACGCAATACAGCTACATCCAAACTTATACATACAACTACATAAATCCGTAATTATTGATACTCGGTCAATTACCCGAAAGTTCCTAAATGCAATGTAACATGTACCATACAGTTAAAAGGAAGTCATGCTTGATCAAAGTCCGCGTCACTTTCCATTTTTTACCAGACCAACGTCTCAGACAGGAAAGAGAAATAATAATAATAATAATAACGTGGATGTTAATAAACTCGTAGCGATGTTCGGTGATGTTAAATGACGAAAATGAAGTAGAATTTGCGTAACGAATTTGAAAAATAGAGAATATATGAAAAATTGGCGAACTACGCAGCTATCGCGTCCCCATTTACGAGTACTAATAACGCTTGGAGCTTTGGATGATTTCCAGTGAAAACTACTGAGTCATTCCATGTGCATGTTACCACACGCTTTCTGACAGCTGCATGCTATCAAAACACGCCTTTGAAAGTGGTATTTGCGCAGGTGCTTCGCTACTTCAGCTATTGTGCTTTGTGCCAGACAGTCGCGCCTCGTTTTGTTCCTGTAATCAGACCGCACCGGTGTGAGTCTCCGTGTGGGATCTGGCCACTCTTGGGCACAAATCTTCTACATCTATAGCTTTAATCTGTAAAACACTGTGAAGGGAATGGCAGAGGGTTCGTCCCATTAAACCAGTTACTAGGGCTATTTATGTCCCATTGAGCTATGGAGCGCGGGAAGAATGATTGTTCAAATGCCTCTGTGCTTGTTGCAAACCTGATCTTGTACTGACGATCCCTATGGGAGCGATGCGTAGGGGGTTTAAATACATTCCTGGAGTCATCGTTCAAAGCCAGTTCCAAACTTTGTAATTAGGATTTCTTTGGATAGTTTACGTCTATCATCAAGAATCTGTCAGTTCAGTTCTTTCACCGTCTCTGTGACACTCTCCGGCAGCTCAAAAATCCTTGTGACCATTGGTGCTGCCCTTCTCTGCATATGTTCAATATCCCCTATCAGTTCTATCTGGTGCTTGTCCCATAGACTTAAGCAATATTCTAGGATGGGTCGCACGAGTGATTTTTAAGCAATCTCCTCTGTAGACTGCTCACATTTCCCTAGTATTCTATTAATAAACCGAAATCTTCTTCTTGCTTTACCCACGACTGAGTACATGTGAAGGGCTTGTTTCAGTAGTGGTACAAGTCCATTTTGGTTCATTCTGTGATACAGAGTCCTAAAGTTAAATGAGCGCTTAAAAATCTACAATTGAGATACCAGAACTATTCAAGCTTATGGCTTGTTGCTAGATATGAACCTTTCTTTCTGTTTGTTTGAATCATTAATTTCAGCAGCATTATAGGCAGAAAAGTGGAGGTAATGGATCTATACCACTATTGAAATAAAATAAATTGAACATTGTATATAAACCTGTTAATGTGTCACTTTCATTAGTGTTAGGGCAATGTTTATGTTCCTGTTTAGCCCACCACACATGTCACTGTACGCAACTACCTGTTTTTGAAAAGTGACACACTTTTCAATATGTTTCAATAAACAGGTACCAATTTCGTATGAAGCCATTTATCCAGATGTTTCATCCTAAAAATACATATGGATTTTGCCGTCAGTTAAATTGTGGCAACTAAAATTATACACTTACATGTTTCTTTTGTAGTACGAGATCAGTTTAGGAAATGCAAGTACTTTTTGCAGGTTAAAGGTAAACACGAACACCTGGGAACCCGCTTCTTCACTACATGCTGCGTCTGTAGCCATTGCTGCTCTTGCAGCTTCAGCCCTCCGAAGGTGAAGTTCCTTTTCAGTTTGAAGCTTTCTTTTTTCTTCTGCAATGGTAGCAACATCCATTTCAAAGCTCAATTTGTCACGAACAGAGCGAGTGTCTTTACTTGGGGATCGAAATGACAGGTTGAAGTATTTGTTAAAGATTTTTCTATAGATGTGCTCCTCCACAATTTCTTTATTCTAAGATATGGATTTATCTTTGTACAAATCGTACATTTTGGCCACACACAGCTCAGGATTTAAAAACCTTTTGTGGGGATTATCCTTCCTTGCATAATGACTCTCGGAAACTGGAAAGCTTTTGGTGTGTTCCTTTACATCATTGATCAGACCTTCCGGTACAGAGAATTTGTTCTAATGTTTGCCCCTTCTGTCAAGGTGAGGTGTACCTTCTTCCTTGCTTTTTGTTAAAAGCCTAGAGAGTCGTCCGTTAGAAATGTCAAAAGTATTCAAGAAAAACTTCTTGCATACTATTGCACAGTTTCCCTTCACATGTAATAGATATTCATCAATACAGATATTCTGAGAACCAGAGCCATCTCTTGGTTGTCGGCAGTTAACGTGCATAAACCATTCAGATAACTATTTTGGTGATTAATATAACCCATAGCCCAGAAATTGTCAAATAACGTCGTCCTTATCCTCTGGAATTTTATTGAAACATTTACGTGCACACCTAGAGTTCACATTGCTAAATGTTTTTGGCGGAATTGTTTTACCAGTTGCTGTGACCTATAACTCCTCAGTGTTCCTTTTTTTCTTTCGAATATGCTTTTCATATGTGTCTGTTTTCCTTGCACCCTTCTTGCTTCGAGTATGCTTCCTTTTTGTCTACATATTTGCGGCTGCACAGGCATCAGTAACAGTGTCTCGTGTTTCGTCATTTTTTGCGCTTTCATTGCAAGTTTCGTCGTCATCGGTACTGGTATCTAGATAGAAAGTAACACAAGTTACGATTTATACAGCACCAGATCATTGAGAACATATGTACATGAGAAATTAAGATGGACACCCTCGTTTACCATTGTTATTGTCAGCATGACCTTCATTCTCTCATATTCCTTTTTTGGAACAAAATGTCTATAATGCTGAGATAAAAGTAAGTAAATTCTTTTTAGCTGCAATAGTTTGAAAATCTGATTCATCAATTGCATCACAGTCACTTGATAATGATCCTAAATACATCATCTTCGCAAGAAATAGCAACAGGCTGCAATGCACAAAAGCACACGGACTTGTACCACTGAAATAAATTCCTGCTTGCTTTCTCTAATGCGTCAGCATTGAGGTGCTCTCTGTTGGCAGCAGGACGGCGCTGGAGCTGTTCCGCAATGCAAATAAAATAAAAACGACTTGTGTGAGTACGTACGTGAGATAACTCCATTTTTTTGAAAAGTGGACTTGTACCACCATTGCTATAAGGCCTTCGTGTGATCGTTTCATTTCATGCCCCTACGAAGTGTTACACACAGGTATTTGTATTAGTTGGCCGATTCCAGCTGTGACTCACTGATATAGTCAAGGGTACTACTGGTTTGAAGTGCACAGTTTTACATTCTTGAACATTTAAAACACGTTACCGATCTTTGCACCACATTTCAATTTTATGAAGACCTGACTGAATATTTGTGGCAATTTCTTTCATACTGCACTTCATTTTAGATAAGTGCATCATCTGCGAAAAGTTTGAGGTTACTATTAATACTGTCCGCAAGGCCAGTAATATACAAATGGTTCAAATGGCTCTGAGCACTATGGGACTCAATGCTGTGGTCATCAGTCCCCTAGAACTGAGAACTACTTAAACCTAACTAACCTAAGAACATCACACACATCCATGCCCGAGGCAGGATTCGAACCTGCGACCGTAGCAGTCGCACGGTTCCGGACTGCGCGCCCAGAACCGCGAGACCACCGCGGCCGGCCCCCAGTAATATACACTGATCAGCCAGAACATTATGACCGCCTAACTAACAGCGTTTGGCACTGATGACAGCGAGGAAGCGTCGTGGCCAGGAAGCAATGAGGCAGGTCGCTGTAGGGTCAAAAATTGGTTCAAATGGCTCTGAGCACTATGGGACTCAACATCTGAGATCATCAGTCCCCTGGAACTTAGAACTACTTAAACCTAACTGACCTAAGGACATCACACACATCCATACCCGAGGCAGGATTTGAACCTGCGACCATAGCGGTCGCGCGATTCCAGATTGAAGCGCCTAGAGCCAGCCGCTCGGCCACCTCGGCCGTCGCTGCAGGGTCGCTGCAAGGAGCTGGTACCACATCTACACACGCAAGTCACCTAATTCTCGTAAATTACGTGGTGGGGGGATCAGCTCTGACGCCACGTTCAGTCACATTCTAGATAAGTTCGATTGGGTTCAGAGGGCTACCACACCAATTGGAACTTGGCACTATGTTCCTCGAACCACTCTGTCGCACTACTTGCCTCATTACCTTGTTGAAAAATGGCACTGTTGTCGAGAAACATAAACGTATGGAGGTGTGTGCGTGGTCTGGAACCAGTTTATGATTCTCCTTGGCCGTCATGGTTACTTGCACGAACTCCACAGGACCATGGATGCCCACGTGAATGTTCCCCAGAGAGTAATGGAGCCGCCAGTAGCTTGACTCCGTCCCGCAGCACAGATGTGGAGTAGCTGTTACCCGGGAAGACGACGGACTCGCGTCCTCCCATCGGAGTGATGAAGAAGATATCGGGATTCATGAGACAATGTAACGTTCTGCCAACGCGTCAACGTCCAGTGCCGATGGCCACGTGTCCCTTTCTGTCGTAGTTGCTGATGTCTTAACATTGGCACGTGATTGGTGAGCCGTGCATGGCTCGTGTTACTGCCACTTCGTTATGTTAGTTTCAATTTCTGTTGACACTGAGTTGCTACTTTGCCTCCCCGTGAGCGGCAGCAGCTGCACTTATCGATAGAAGCCCTGGCGCATTATCTTAGCTGACTGTTGTTACTTCCGCCGGACGGTGTGGCCGAGCGGTTCTAGGCGCTTCAGTCTGGAACCGCGCGACCGCTATGGTCGCAGATTCGAATCCTGCCTCGGGCATGGATGTGTGTGATGTCTTTAGGTTAGTTAGGTTTAAGTAGTTCTAAGTTCTAGGGGACTGATGACCCCAGATGTTAAGTTCCATAGTGCTCATGGCCATTTTTTATTACTTCCCGGTTGACGTGGGTTAGGGGTTAGTTGAGAGCTGCCAGTGAGTTGGGAGGTGCCAACAGTGCAGTTCGGACCTGGCAGTGTTTGACATCGGACGCGGCAGAAGTTCAGTCGGGGCGCGGCTGCAGTGAGGTCCGGACAGCTATGACTCGCCCGACGGTTGCCGATTCATATCACTTGAGTGCGGACACCTTGGTTTGTCGTCAGTCTGTCGTCTTGTCGGCCGACGTGTATGTTGGCCGGCGATCGCTTATGGGTTGCCTGTGTGTGCCGACTCGTTATTCGTCCTTGTTATTGCACAGTCGCTGCCGTTAGTATTGTCTACTCCTTCGTGCAAGTGTTCGTGAAAATGTGTGTAGCTTGTGATGTCGACTACTCAGTTAGTTTAGTGCCGTTTCGGCTGTACTGTGTGCGAGCAATCGGTCGGTTGGTGTGGATCAGCCAGGAAATCTCTGGCGGCGCAGTGGGACCGGCCCGCTGGCTGTCTCTACACAGTGTCGGAGTGTGTGGGAGCTGTTCCGATTGCTATGAGGTTCGTGGCTCACCGACCCAGGGCATCAAAGTTGAGTGGTGATTTAATTACCGAAGCCAGTCTGTTCACATTGTGTCGTTGGTTTTCATGGTTGTCTGTTGGGGGTATTCCCGTGAGCAACAGCGAGTGTTAGAGTTGGCGAAAGTTTGGCCACCGTCTGGTGGAGTTTAACTGTATTTTGGTTATTTGAAGTCCAAGTGCACCAGCGTAATTTTCTGCCTTGTGGCCATTAGCGTTCCGGTTACCTGCCCTGGCCGCTGACGTAACATTCAGACAGTGTTCTTTCCTTACCGTGTTGTCGCTGTCCAACACACTTGTGTAGTTTTGACAGCTTATGCATACTTGGTTGTGGGTGGCTACGCCTTTTACGTTTTGGCTTTGGAGTTCCTTGTGTACTGGTTGGGTGAAAAGCTAGTCATCTTGTCGGTGGGTCCGTTGACAGTCTGTTGGTTGGGTTGCCGGCGGATCGGATATAGTTGGGCCGGCTACCTGTCTTCCCTAAGCGAATGTTAATATTTCAAGTGCAGACCGACCCCCGGAAACTTCTGAGTGCCGCTGGCTGTATTGCCTTTCCTAATTGGTGTTTGATTGTGTATTTTAGTGGCTCATAGTCGATGCTTTAAATTTGGATGCTTTTAGTTGAGTTTTAAATAATGGGCCTTCAGCCGCTTTAAAATTGAAAGTTCCTTACTTGTCAAGTCTTGCATTGTTTGGGCCTTCAGCCTCATTTTAAAAAAAAATTATTTAAGGATAAAGCTTTGGGCCTTCTGCCTTTTGAAAATTTATTGTAGTTGTGTTTTAAATCATGGGCTTTCAGCTGTTTTAAAAATTAAAGAGGTTGTGCCCATACACCATAAGATTGTGTGACATATTCAGTTGACATTTAAACTTGAAAATTTGCGCTGTAATGTTCGAGTGTAACTGACAGCCGCTCATTTTTGGCCCCTTTGCACTACCTATTCTGTCCTGCGGATTTAGTCAGGCGTTTCACATGGGTCGTCGGCTGCAGAGGCCCTTCGTTAGGAGTGTTCTGTGCACTGTGTGGTCAGACACACTTGTTCTCTGCTCAGCATTAATATCTGATGTTAGTTCCGCCAAAGTTGGCTCCCTGTCCTGTTTTACCATTCTGTCCAGCATAAGACATGCGACATCTATAAAGATGGGGAGCCGCCCAACCCCATAACGTCTGGACGCCGTTTTACCGTAGTTTTGCTACGTGTTAAAGACACTCACCACAGCTGTCCTCGAACACCAGACAAGTCGTGCAGTTTCCGAAATGCTCGTGCTGAGCCTCCGACCATCTGCCTTCGGTCAAACTCAGAGAGATGGCGCGCATTCCCCATTCTACACACGGGCAGCACGAACACTGACAGCAGTACAAGCACTGTGCGTATGTCTAACTAGCAGTCATTTCTTGCCAAATGACGCTGCTATCGCTGGACGGGTTTACAACGAGAGTAGGTCGGTGGTCATAATGTTCTGCCTTATCAGCGTATAACGTGAATAGTAATCAAAACAAATGGTTCAAATGGCTCTGAGCACTATGGGACTTAACATCAATGGTCATCAGTCCCCCAGAACTTAGAACTACTTAAACCTAACTAACCTAAGGACATCACACAACACCCAGTCATCACGAGGCAGAGAAAATCCCTGACCCCGCCGGGAATCGAACCCGGGAACCCGGGCACGGGAAGCGAGAACGCTACCGCACGACCACGAGCTGCGGACAGTAATCAACCCAAAATAGTTCCTAGGGGTACACCCGAAGTTACCGCTAAATCTGTCGATGACTCACCATCCAAGATAACTTACTGCTCCCTCTTTACCAAGAAATCCTTAACATAGTCACTAATTTAAATAACACAGTAACACCTCATACGATTGTACCTTTGATAATCAACGTAGGTTTGGTACTGAGTCCTCTGCATTTATCTGGCTGCCTTGACCCATGGTTTTCAGTATGTCATGTGAGGAAAGTGCGAGTTGGGTTTGACATGATGGATATTTACGAAATCCGTGCTGGTTGGAAGACATCATTCTGTTCGATATACCTCATTACATTTGAGCTCAGAATACGAACTAAGAGTCTACGACAAATGGATGGCAAGGATATTGGGCGGTAGTTCTGCGTATCACCCTTCTTGTATATGGGTGTGATCTGTGCTTTTCCATTTAGCATCTCTCTATCTATTGCCGTATGTTTCGTTTTATGTGTATTGTTCAGTAGAATTTGTTTCTTTAGAAGTGACTGTACACCAGAGAGGATTCCTCCCATCGTGAACCGTCGTACTGGGTACATATCTATCCAGACCATGGCCAACTGCTCTTTTAAACTCGAATCATAGTTACCCTACTTGCTCCTATCTTGAGTTGAAGGTTATGACACTGCTACATCATTGTCTAGTTTGCTGAACATTTAGATCTTTTCACTTCTTTTAGTTGTCCTTTGTAATTTAGTATTCATTGTTGCTATAACTGTGTCATGGTCACTGATACCAATTTCGATGCGGACGTCCTCAAAGAAGTCGGGTCTGTTTGTTGTTAGGGAAAAAAAGAAAAAAGAAAAGGAACGATGCACCACGAATGAGGAGTGCAAATTGCTCACAAATTCATAAAGGTATCGACGGAAAATGCAAAAACTCTAGACTTTGACGGCTGAATGATGAACATTGACGCTGCAGCGCAATTTCACCGCACAGCTGGCAAGGATAGTAAACAGGGGACATGACGACACCAGGGCTTAAAGTCTTTAAGACTAACTATGCCTCGCAGACAGGCGCGTGAACAATATACGTAGATGTCAGCATTTGAGAGGATTTGTGATTGGGCTCAAAAGAAGTTGGTCGGAGTAATCGGCAAATCGCTCAACATCCGAACAGGAGCAATGCCAAAGTTCGACGATGTTGTCAGGAATGAATGAACCATGGTCAAACACAGCGTCAAGAAGGAGTCAATCGGCGTAGAGGAGCGACACAATGAGAGGACCGAACAAGCGTCAGAGGCACTCAGACCCTCGGATTCGTCATTGTCATCGATCGGACAGGCAATAGGTGCTTCAGTGGCCACAAAAACCATGAATACGTAACTCAAAGAAAGGCGGCTCAGCTCAAGACGCCCCTTTCACCGACTACCGTTGACCTCTGTACATCAACACGCCCGCTTTCATTGGTGTAGGGCACATCCGGCCTGAAATCACACGGATTGGAGTAGAATTGTCTTCAGTAATGAGTTCCGAACTGTGTCCCGACGACCAGCGAAGACGTTTCTGGAGCCGCCCTGGACATTGGAGGGATACCAACATGACTGTCGCCCACAACCAGGCGTGATGGTCTGCGGTGCCATTTCACTTCATGGCAGGGCTCATTTGGTTGTCTTCCGCGGTACTTTTACAGCACAGCGGTACGTCGACGATATTTACTTCCCCGGTTTGTTGCTCTTCATGGAAAACCATCCTAGACTTAAATTTCAGGAGGACAATGCCCACCCGCACACGCTGAGAGTTTCTACTTCTTGTCTGTGTGCTTGCTAAGCGCTACCTCGTCCAGGAAGATCACAGGATCTCTCCCTAATCGAGACCGGTTGAAGCATTATGGGCGGGCCCTCCAAACAGCTCGGGATTTTGACGTTCCAACTCGCCAATTGGACAGAATTCGACACGGTATCACTCAGGAGGACATCCAAGAATTCTGTCAATCAGTACCAATCCGAATAATTGCTTCCATAAGGGGCAGAGGTGGAACAACGCGGCCGGCGCTTCAAACCGGAACCGCGCTGCTGCTACGGTCGCAGGTTCGAATCCTGCCTCGGGCATGGATGTGTGTGATGTCCTTAGGTTGGTTAGGTTTAAGTAGTTCTAAGTTCTAGGGGACTGATGACCTCAGATGTTAAGTCCCATAGTGCTCAGAGCCATTTGAACCATTTGGAACAACGCATTACTCACTTGCTCAGTTTGTGAAGTTCTTTGCCCTGAATAAACTACCCAATTTTTCTAAAATTGTAATAATTTGTAATAATTTGTTCGTTTATATCACATCTACCGATTTCCGTTCCATTCCGATAAATCCTTCATGGTGCAACAATTTTTTTCTTAGAATGTATTTCCATCATGAGTGGGGTTCTGAACTATTTGTTCTATGTGGTTTTCAGAGAAGGTATTTATTAACGTTTCACAAGATGTCGTTGCACAACCACCAGTAACGTTTTTGGTTACGTCATGAGGTGTATCTGGTGGTATAATATTATGCCCGCAATTGATACTAAGTGTTCTCTCCCTTATCTCCGTTTATTTACATAGGACGAACTGTCTCGTACTATGACAGAATGGATGCCATGTTGATTTACCTCATCTCCGAAGTCTCTCCCTCTTTTATATGGCCCATTAGACAGGAAGAAGCAGGACTTAGGTACCACTTTAATTCTTACGTCACTGCAAAGATATTAATGTCAGTGGTGTTGAGAAACAGCCGAAACAGCGAAAACTAAAGTGTAACCATAGCATACCATACAACCTTCGAACAAAAGTAGTGTGCAGTAGTTATAAGAAAGCACAGGTCAAACCAATCGGTTGGAAGGGTAGGGCAGAAGTAGGGCAGAAGTGATCCACGAAACTCCCAACCAGTCACATTGGAGTCCATCTCTTGTAGAATCTCAGAACGTATACTGAGCTCCGACATAATAAGGCATCTTAGCATCTAAGCGAACCTGCTTGGCTTCCGAAAACATCGACCACGCGAAATCCAACTCGCACTTCTCTAACACAACGTGCTGAGAGCGATGGATCAAGGCAATCAACTGCAGTAACGTAAGCATCTGACTCGCTACCGCAACAACGATTATTAACAAAATACGATCATATGGAATATCGCACGAAATATGTAACTGGATTGACGGTTTCTTGTTAGCTAGGTCGTAGCATGGATGGAGAGTCAACGACAGATGTAGAAGTAATTTCAGGCGAGCTCCAGTGAAAGAATGAAAGTATGGTGTGGCCCCTGCTGTTCATATTGTACATTAACGACACGTCAACACCACTAACATTAATCTCAATTTTTTTGCTGATGGTGCAGTACCTCTAACGAAGTACAGTCTGAAAAAAGGCGATCAGATGTTTAATTAGGTATTGACACGATTTCAAAGTGGTGAAATGGACACTGAATACAAAGTCAGATTTGGGGACGGGCAGCGTGGACGAACTACAGTGGTCTGCGTGATCTGCAAAGCATCTATCCTGTTCAGAGCTGCTGTTACTGAACAGATCTCATCAAAATATTTCGGAGTACAACAAAATATATTGAAGTGGTGCGAGAATTGATAAGCCGATTGAAAATGAGGAAACTTTGATTTCTGTTGTAATGTCTAAATTTCGATTAAGATGTTATTAGACAGCAAATAACCTTGAACGAACTACAATGGTGTAGGAAATAGTTCGAGATCGTTTTGCGACGAATCCTGGCGTTCATCATCAACTGTGGAAGAAGTAATGCAAAGCCTGACTCAGGATTACTGGTATTTGAACTCCTCACTGTTGTAACGGCGACCGGAACGGTCACGGGGTTGGGGTGACGAGAAGGGGCGACCGGAACGGTCGCAGGGTTGGGGTGACGAGAAGCGCGTCGGGATCCGCGGAGCGGCCCGCGAACAACAACACAACACGAGGGAACAGGCACGACCAATGAAGGACAGAACGAACAACAACAAGATCGAAACAACGGAGTCACAAGAAAACCTAACAACCACGTCCACTCGTACACAGAACAAGAAAGTTAATAAGCTGTCTAAGGCGAGGCGATGTGTCCAGAGACGTACGCAAGTTTTGACTGGCTGGCTGAGTTTTTTTTTCTTTATTGTTATTTTCAACACCTTTTACAAAGGTGGGCTGTCAGCAGCATGATACGCTGCTCTTCAGCCGAGAGTAATACAATATAAAACATAATGGAGGTACAGATAATACAAGACAAATGGCGGGTAAAAAACTGTAGACACTGAAAAACAATATACACGAAGCCGTTCACGCTGGACAAGAAAAACACTAAGACCTGTGGACACAGTGCACAAAACACGAGCGACTGCAACGGCACAGGTGAACAGTCGTGGCGTGACGGCGAAAGAACACTAAACACAAAACGAAGGCACACACACTAGACACTGATGGCGACGATCTCCGGCGCGCGAATGTCCACTGAGCGTGTACGAGTCCGGGGACCTGTCAAAAGAGGAGGGGGAGGGGGGGTGGGAGAGGGAAAGGGGAGAGCAGTGATGCCACAGGCAGGGGAGATAGGGGGAAGGGAGGAATGGAGGAAGGGAAGAAGGGGGAGGGGAAGCCCAGGGGAAGAGCGGTTGATGGGGGGATGGGGGGAAAAAGGAGAGAGAAGGGAGGGAGGGTTCCCAGAGGAAAAGACATAGGAAGTGGGAGGGGAGGATCAAAGTTGATAGGAGGGCAGATGGAGGGAAGGAGGACATCATCATGGAGGGGGAGCTCTGGGAAGCCACCTTGGGAGAGGGTAAGGAGGGTGGAGAGATGGAGACCGGGTGGGACGTGGGAATACAGGCACGGCAGTGGGCAGGGGTGGGAGAGGATGGGTGAGACAAGCAGGTGAGGAGGATCGAGTTTACGGGCGGAGATCCAGGCCGGATGGGCCTAACAAAGGATAGGGCGGATGAGGGGATTTATAGGTGTGGAGTATGGTGGAGGGGTCCAGACCCCACATACGGCTGGAAAGGAGCTTGAGGAGACGGAGTCGGGAGCGTGCCTTGGCTTGGATTATCCGGAGATGGGGGGGTCCAGGAGAGGCGACGGTCGAGGGTGACGCCAAGGTACTTAAGGGTGGGGATGAGGGCGATAGGACGGCCATAGATGGTTAGATAGAAATCGAGGAGGCGGAAAGAAGGGGTGGTTTTGCCTACAATGATTGCCTGGGTTTTGGAGGGATTGACCTTGAGCAACCACTGGTTGCACCAAGCGGTGAACCGGTCAAGTTGGGATTGGAGAAGGTGTTGGGAGCGCTGCAGGGTGGGGGCAAGGGCGAGGAAGGCGGTGTCATCGGCAAACTGGAGAAGGTGGACGGGGGGTGACGGCGGCGGCATGTCGGCCGTGTACAAAAGGTACAGAAGGGGGGAGAGGATGGAGCCTCGGGGCACACCGGCGGAGGGAAAAAAGGTGTAGGAATCCGTGTTATGGATGGTGACGTAGGAAGGACGGTGGGAGATAGTGGCTGAGCGAGAGGCAGGCGCTTAAATACTCTATCGGGGGCGCCGCTATTGGCCTCTGGAATAACGTGTTCGACTGTGGCGCCCTCACACTAGATGCGAGCCAGGAGGCGCTCGCCGCCACAGCTTACGGCGCGATGGTGCAGAGACCTCTAGGCGTCTTCGACGTCCATGACGTCTGGCGGCGATTCAAATTCCGCGGCACACGGTAGCGGTAGCAGACTCACTTTCCAAACGCTGTTTGATTGTTGTGAACAGTGCCCCACCTTGCTCGATACTGCATGTGAATTGGACATACAATGAAGACGAAGTGGCTTTCACAAGGAACTCCAAAGCATTAACAGAAATCTATTAAGCATTAGCCTCATAGACAGCATTGCAGGCGAAAGCCATCGACCGCCTTCTCGAGCACAGCACTCCACATTTCCACTCCTACACTCTTGCTACTTTATATGTGTCCAGATTAATACTGTCACGACGTAACCGTAATCAAGGCTAAATCCGAAAGCAGGATCGACAATGAGGTACAGCCCTAGTAATGGAAGCTCGTTTGTTACGAACAGCAACGTACAGATAGAAGAGAACTAAATCCTTGAACTGAGCGTGCTCTTCTCTATATACCAGAATATAGAAACACTAAAGAAATTTAGTGTTCTAGAAATAACAATTTCTGCGGTTGGGTTTGAATTGGAGACCTGAATCACGTCAGGTAGCTACGTTAACAGCTGTGCCGCAGTCTATGCACCACAAATGGCAGCAGTTTCAAATAGTATGCCTCTAATGCTTTAGATTATCTCGTAGCAATGCTGGAAGACGGAAGAAAGGAAAAAATACGAACATTTAAAGTCTCGTCATCGATTAACGTAAACAATGGAAGCTCAAAACTGCTGGTCAAATTCAAATCTCAACTGCGGAAGGAAAGTAGAAAGACTTAAGCTACCCATCCGTTGACATCAGTATAATTAGAGACGAGCCGTAGTCCAATGTCTTTACCGCTAAGTCACCTCGGTCAGTTATTTTCTGTGATCTAATTGCTCGAAACATTCTGATCAAAGTGTGTGTTACAGCAAATGGAAGGCACTGATTGCAACAGATCTTGAAATTAAACGACAAAAATTGGAGCGATATGATTAACTAAGAGGACACGTCTTCGTGGACCGAGTAAGGCATGTCATAAGCCTCACATTTGCGAATAGAAGAGCTCAAATTTTGTCCTGGGTATTTCGATTTATGATTTTCGTCATTTTCCTGTGTCATTTAAACCAGTTTCCGAGACGGAATCTTTGAAAAGCTTACGCCCAAAGTTCCTTCCGCCATCCTTGTACAAACAGAGCTTGTTCTCTGTCTCCAATAATCTCATCGTCGACCATTACAATCTTCGTCTACACATACAAATAATTCGGTCTGCTGTTTCCGTAACGCTATGTACAAAAGTAAGTAAAAACACTACGTAATCAGTTACTAAATTTAAATCTTTTATATTTATTTACGGCAAGTTTCGGAAGCTTCGCTCCTTCATCAGAAGGCAGTTTCATTCTTTAGCTCAGGCGCATTGCTCCTGGCAAGCCAACGACGTCGAAGTTTACTACTCTGATTACAGAGTGCTTTTGGGAGATTGCTATGAAGACATATTTTGGAACTGGTATGGTATACGTGCAGTCCTGTGCTTCGTTGTGTTGTACTTTCTTCGAGAGTAGTGCATTTGAACTTAACACAGTGCATTTGAATTTAAGACTCTTTCTGTTTACTACCTCTACCAGAGACGTTGCAAATGTTAAGCGTCATTTGATTTACAAAGATGTTATATTATGTGCGAAGACTATTATAAAGTTACACGTCAGTGGATATTGGTTTTTACACTTTTCTATATAACTGCGACATATTAGCAAATCAATAAGACCTTTATTTAGTTTATTTTTAAGTATTTCATGCGCATAATTAAAGAATAGTCGTGTATCTATTTCTTCACTTGAATTATGCGCCTTATTGTGCAATTTAAACTGCGTTGTTGTTTGCTATGTTCTGAAAAATACTATATGCCACTATGCATACAAGAAGAGAATGTATAATAAACAAAATTAAGTAATATCAACTGCAAATGAGTTGGTTCGAGAGAACAGACATGTTTTGCTGAAGTTCCTTATTAGTTTTGTGTTTTCATTGTCAATTTCTCATTCATAAATACGAGGGTCGTTCCGAAAGTAATGGCTCCTTTTTTGTCGTTGCTTTGGATGTCCGCGCCATATGTCGTTGGTGTAGTGCTAAAGCTTGAGCCTTCCTCTTTTATCTGCAGGTGGTTTCGCTGTTTTGTGGTAGTTGCCGCCAGCAGAGAAATGTTCCAAAATGGAGTCGGATATGGACGCGCTTATAAAACAGCGATGTGTGATTGAATTACTCACTGCTGAAGAAATTTCACCGATTGGAATCGATAGACGATTGCCAACGGTGTATGAAGACGATAAAATAGGCGTGAGGCGACGGATACGGCATTTTGATGGTGGCAAAAAGCGTGTGAACGACAAGCCACGTCCCGGTCGACGGTGCACAGATGTCATCCCTCGCAATGAAGACCGTCTTGATCAGCTCATTCGTGGTGATCTGCGGATAACGACCAAAGAACTGTGTGCAAAGCTGGAGGTTGGCTGTAACGCCTTGGAAACGATGTTGGAACATCTTGGTATCGAAAAGTCCGTGCGAGATGGATACCGTAGATGCTTAGAGAAGAACAAAAAACTCATCGAATGGAAATTTGTCGGAACCTTCTGGACCAATATGAAGTTGAAAGTGACAGTTTTCTGAAAGGCATCGTCACCGGAGTTGAGATGTGGTGTCACCACCACGAGCCGGGATCCAAAAGACAGTCCACGGAAAGGCGACTTGCTAATTCAGCATCAAAGAAGAAATTGAACATCTCCATCAAAGAAGAAATTGAACACAGCCGTCTGTAGCCAAAGTGATGTACACAGTCTTCTGGGATAGCCAGGATGTGTTTTTTCGATGTCCTCCAGCCTGGAGAAACTGTCAATTCAGATGACCAAATTTCCAGGGTAAGGCCAGAGAAGAAGACCAACTTTCATTTGCAACATGATAACGCCAAGCCCCACATCAGCTTTTCAAACATGCAACTCTCTGTCTTACGCAAAACCCAAAGTCGTTTTACTCTCCCTCTAGGGAAAGTTGAGCCGGCCGGTGTGGCCGAGCGGTTCTAGGCGTAATGTCATCAACTTACGCGACTTCCCCTATCTTATATACTCCAGCTTTCTTAAATTTGTTTACTGCTTATGCTTCTAACTTATTTTTAGTTGAGAAACTGATGCTGATTTTGTGTGTCTCAAGGGTTCTTGATACACAGTATGAGATTGTACTAATTAGGCGTACTATGCTATGCTATGGGACGTCCATGTGTTTTTTAATTCCGCACAGTCCATATTTAATGCCTTCAGACTTTCATCTCTTTGGGCCTCTGAAAGATGGACTACATGGCGAACATTTTCACTTATTCGTCTGCTGTTGTCAAAGTTATAAGGAAGTGGTTAACCTCAGCTGGTTCCGATGTTTACAAGCGCTGCATGCAGGCTCTGGTTCATCGTTGGCAAAAGTGCATAACGAAATGACGTCTGTAGCTGAAATATTGCTCTATTTAGCTGTTCTATTGTGAATTGTGTATCTCCTGTAGCTTCCAAAATAAAAATAGGAGGCATTACTTTGGGAACGACTCTCGTACATGTGTATGTCGCTTTTGGATTCTGTATATGTCTAACGTCTCCAGAATCTTTAGTTTTATGCCATTTGGTTGTGTGTGCAAAATTTTCAGTGTTTTATTGATATCTGTTATTTTGTGTCCTATTTCGTACTTACTGTGATTATTTCGTCGAAGGGCTGCATATTTTCACAATATGTAATATCAAAGGCGCTCGCAGTCTGTCCAGTATAGAAGTTGATACACTATACTGTAGGGAAGGATGGGTAAGTTGACGAGGATACTAGGATGACGAATTTTGAATTTTTCCGATAACTCTACAGATGATGCTACGTGCCCTACGGTATTGATTCTCCAGGCATATCTGTTGAACTAGACTCGCTTGGCCATTTTGTTTTTTTGAGAACAGAGACTTGGAAGAGGATACTGTTTCTGTAACAACTTTTTCCTGTGTTTTAAATAAGTTTAGTAAGTAATGGATCCATGTTGTTGTTGTTGTTGTGGTGGTGGTGGTCTTCGGTCCTTAGACTGGTTTGATGCACCTCTCCATGCTACTCTGTCCTGTGCAAGCTGCTTCATCTCCCAGTACCTACTGCAACCTACATCCTTCTGATCTGCTTAGTGTATTCATCTCTTGGTCTCCCTCTACGATTTTTACCCTCCACGCTGCCCTCCAATACTAAATTGGTGGTCCCTTGATGCTTCAGAACATGTCCTACGAACCGATCCCTTCTTCTAGTCAAGCTGTGTTTCGAACTCCTCCCCAATTCTGTTCAGTACCTCCACATTAGTTATGTGATTTATCCATCTAATCTTCAGCATTCTTCTGTAGCACCACATTTCGAAAGCTTCTATTCTCTTCTTATCCAAACTATTAATCGCCCATGTTTCACTTCCATACATGGCTACACTCCATACAAAAACTTTCAGAAACGGCTTCCGGACACTTAAATCTATACTCGATGTTAACAAATTTCTCTTCTTCAGAAACGCTTTTCTTACCATTGCCAGTCTGCACTTTACATCCTCTCTACTTCGAACAACATCAGTTATTTTGCTCCCCAAATATCAAAACTCCTTTACTACTTTAAGTGTCTCATTTTCTAATCCAGTTCCCTCAGCATCACCCGACTTAATTCGACTACATTCCATTCATATTAATGAATATTAGTTGAATCCTATTAAGCCTTATAGATTTACTAATGCTTTAACAACGGTTAAATGAAATTATTCTGTAAGACTTTCTGCATGTCTAAATCTCTATCCAAAATGTCAGCTGCGATTAAGATGGCGAATTATACATGGGCGAAGATAGCGAATTCGCATTTCGCAACTACCCCATGCAGAGATTGAGGCATTAGCAGCGCCCTCACTCACCTCTAACTCCACATCTATCTCTACTTTACCCCCCCCCCCCCCCCCGCCCTTCGCCACCGTTACCTCAAGCTGCATCTAATGGAGGTCCAAGAAAACGAAGACATAAGTTGCCATCTATACACACAACCAGGACACCTGTGAAAATTGCGCTGGAAGAAAAGAGCAAAGAAAAGAAGCCAATGAGAAGACGAAACAAGAAAGAAATAACAGAAAGAGAATGCGGATACAAAGGCAAAAGAATGGACAACGGTCCTAGAAAACATTTCTGCGACTCATCTTCAGATCATCTATTGAAACTGATTGTGTCAGCAGTGATTCCGATTATGTCGATCAAGGAGACTGCGTGCTTTGTGGTGAGGCTGGAAAGATAGAAATGTGCTCTCAGTATTCTCGATGCCAAGACTGGACTCATGCTCAGTATACGGGCTTAAATCAGAGGGAAGCGAAGGAGAAATGTTATATTTGTGACTTTGGTGATAAATAGGTAACCATCAATAAACTGTCTTTGTTTCCTAAATAAAAGGTTCATTTCGTCATCTTACGGAAACACCAAAGTCATTTTACCCTCCCTCTAGGGAAAGTTGACGAATGGTACCGTCACTAACATAAGTAGGTCTACCTAAAAAAAGTTTGGTTTTAGGAAATGTTTAAGAGCTTGAATTTAAAAGGGAAACAGGAAATAATAATTTTTCTATAAATAAACTATTGGACTTTAAAGTAAATGTCAGAAAAAACGTAATATTCCTTAATATAGTCAACTCACCCGACTTCCCCTAACTTATACACTACAGCTTTCTTAAATTTGTTTACTGCTAACTTATTTTTAATTGAGAAATTCATGCTGATTTCATGTGTCTCAAGGGTTATTGAATGGCAACGGCCTTGTCGCTGTGGATTCGCCGGTTTTCGCCAGATCACCGAAGTTAAGCGCTGTCGGGCGTGGCCTTCTCTTGGATGGATGATCATTCGGGCTGCCATGCGCTGTTGCCATTTTTCGGGGTGCACTCAGCCTCGTGATGCCAATTGAGGAGCTACTCGACCGAATAGTAGCGTCTCCGGTCGAAAAAAAACCATCATAACGACCGGGAGAGTGGTGTGCTGACCACACGCCCCTCCAATCCGCATCCTCAGCTGAGGATGACACGGCGGTCGGATGGTGCCGTTGTGCCACTTGTGGCCTGAAGAGGGAGGGAAGGATTCTTGATACCCAGTATGAGATTGCACTAATTATGGGGTGCTATACTATGGAACGTCCATTTGTTTTGTATTTTGTTATTGATCGGATTTCCTCTTTTCTGTCTTACTGTGCTCTTCGCCGTTGCGTTGATAGTTACAATTTTCTAAGCATTTTTTGTCGCTTACTGCTTCATCATATGGATTTCATTTAAGAGTATATCTTCTGACAGAGACAGTGACACTTATGTAGTCTTAGAAAATCGACTGGCCACCGACTAGGGCAGCGTCGCTAAAGTGCATCAAGAAGGCGATGACCCGCTCGTCAATGGAAAGAGCGGGCAGCGCCACTCCTCCTGGAAGACAAGAGTTCAGCGCCCCCTCTCATCAACGCTGATGTTACCAGCCGCCCATCGCTGGTCGGCCCAGTTCGGTCGCTGAGTTTGAGAGCATCAGTACTGAATAATAGGAAGCCGATACTTAGCCTGCATTCTGCCACTAGTATCAGTGGAAAATACTTGCATGTAACAGACACAAGAAGTTAACTTTCTTTTCTTTATAGAATTAAAGTGTTGTATTAACTAGCATGTTATATGTACAGATAATTTTGGATTTTGCCGCTGGCCATCGCAACTTTTCTCCTTACTTGTTGACGTCCGTGCTGAGGAGGAGGAGGAGGAGATTAGTGTTTAACGTCCCGTCGACAACGAGGTCATTAGAGACGGAGCGCAAGCTCGGGTGAGGGAAGGGTGGGGAAGGAAATCGGCCTTGCCCTTTCAAAGGAACCATCCCGGCATTTGCCTGAAGCGATTTAGGGAAATCACGGAAAACCTAAATCAGGATGGCCGGAGACGGGATTGAACCGCCGTCCTCCCGAATGCGAGTCCCGTGCTGATCCCACAGTAGGCGACACAACATTACTGTTCAAAATGGTTCAAATGGCTCTGAGCTCTATGGGACTTAACTTCTGAGGTCATCAGTCCCCTAGAACTTAGAACAACTTAAACCTAACTAACCTAAGGACATCACACACACCCATGCCCGAGGTAGGATTCGAACCTGCGACCGTAGCGGTCGCGCGGTTCCAGACTGTAGCGCCTAGAACCGCTCGGCCACCCCGGCCGGCCAACATTACTGTTGTGGATCGTACACCTAAAACCTGCAAATCTGTGTGATGTGGGATGATGTGAGCTGTTGCTTTTCTGAAAATGATGAAGTGGCGCTTGCCATTTTCTTTGCTTATGACTCAATACAGGTAATTTATTGATATATTTGTTTCATGTTCTATTGTTAAATGTAAATTTTTCGCAATTTCTTTGGAACTGCCATTTAATGATGGTGCGAAACTCGTCACGAAGAAAATGACATGAGTTTAGTGAGTGGTTGATTTTTGTTTTTATTTGTATTATACTGATCTTATTTCTAGATTTTCTTGTTCTTATTTGAGAGGAGTGGAGCGCTAATGCTATCCATTCATTCTGAGATTTTACACCCTTTTCTGGAATGGTCCTTTTAAACAGGGAATTCCTTGTCCTGTTTTTGTCTAACTGAGATTTCGCTCCAGAAACCATGTCAAACAATACAATATAGTTGAACCAGTGCAGTTACCCTTTACCAAAATGTTCAGCTATACGCATTCATTAAAAAAGCCTTGTACATCGAAGCCTCTTGGTCTCTGTGAAATATAAGCTTTAGCACCGGGGCGGGAAATTGTTGAGGTGGAGGGTGAGGATGAGGGCGTATCGTTTGCGAGGGTACAGCGTTCGCGGAGCGGCCAGTTAATTGGATGGGGACTTCCTCACCTGGCCCCCACCCCTACCCTACCCCACCCTACAACCCACCTCCAGCTGGGCAGCGCGGACCACCCGTAGCAGTCGCTACGAGCTGTATTCGTATACTGTTCCTCATGGGCCCACTTACATTTCCAAAATATTCATTAATCTTCTTATTAGCCTGACATTGAACGCTGTTTATTTCTAACCGCTGTTACCTTTCCTACGTCCTCCTAACATTCTCAATAATTTGTCGTACGCAGTGATTACCTAAAATCGTGCATAAATTAAGCACGTTATAGGTAATCTTCTACCGCACATTTTAAAAGCCGAAATATGTGTGCTGCGAGACCAGTTTACCGAGTTAATGGCTTAATCATATCTCCCAACACTGTGTTTGCTCATTTCATTTACAATGGCGTAAAGAAAGCGTCTCGGTCTCAAATGATAGTGCCTCCTGCCTACGTCAAAATGTACAGTATCGGCGACATAATTCTCGTTTCACTGAATAAAGTTTATCCATTGTCCTTGATGTGAGTAATTTCCGTCCTTGAACTCAAGGTATTTGTGCAGGGTGTAGCCTTAAAAGAAAGAAAACGTTGACGATAAGCAGTTCAGACAGGAGGAGAATAGAAGCTTTTGAAATGTGGTGTTATATAATCAAGCAGAAGGTCAGATGGGTGAATCAAATAACTAATGAAGAGGTACTAAATCGAATTGTGGAAAAAGGACATTTATGGCTTAACTTGACTAAAATAGGGAGTCTGTCTTTAGCAAACATCCAGAGGCATCGACATATAGTCAAGAACTGGAGGGAGATGCGGGATGTAAACATTTTAGAGATACCTAGGAACGAATACAGTAAGCAGTTTCAAATGGATAGAGGTCGCAGTAGTTATGCACAGATGAAGCAATTTGCACAGAATAGACTTGTGTGGAGAGCTGCATCAAACCAGACTTCATATTGAAGACCGCAAGATGGACAAAGCGCGATTCTCTAAGGTCTACAAAAATAAATCCACATGACTGCACAACCCGCATATTCGATTCAAAACATTTTCCGTTCATAAATTTCTTTCGACTATGGTGTAAATGGAGATCAGAGAGCACCAAATCACGTCAGCACGGTCAATATTCCAACAATTCGAACTTTGGAGACAGATAATTTCCCTGCTGGCAAAATACCGGGTGATCAAAAACTCAGTATAAATTTGAAAACTTAATAAACTACGGAATAATGTAGATAGAGAGGTAAAAATTGACACACATGCTTGGAATGACATGGGGTTTTATTAGAACCAAAAAAAGTATTGCTAGACGCGTGAAAGATCTCTTACGCGCGTCGTTTGGTGGTGATCGTGTGCTCAGCCGCCACTTTCGTCATACTTGGCCTCTCGGGTCCACAGACCTCCGTCCGCGCGATTATTGGCTTTGGGGTTACCTGAAGTCGCAAGTGTATTGTGATCGATCGACATCTCTAGGGCTGCTGAAAGACATCCGACGCCAATGCCTCACCATAACTCCGGACATGCTTTACAGTGCTGTTCGCAACATTATTCCTCGACTACAGCTATTGTTGAGGAATGATGGTGGACATATTGAGCATTTCCTGTAATGAACATAATCTTTGCTTTGTCTTACTTTGTTATGCTAATTATTGCTATTCTGATCAGATGAAGGGCCAACTGTCGGACATTTTTTGAACGTTTGTATTTTTTTTTGTTCTAATAAAACCCCATGTCATTCCAAGCATGTGTGTCAATTTGTACCTCTCTATCTACATTATTCCGTGATTTATTCAGTTTTCAAATTAATACTGACTTTTTGATCACCCGGTTTAAATGTCATTGTTCCGATGAAAGATGATTATTTTCATTTTGCGACCATGACATCTAATCACGTTTTTTCGTCAACTAAGTCAAAAAGATTTGAGTGATATTTTAAATTTTGTATCATAATCAACAACAACGATTCGTTTTGCACCACAGGGAACTGCCCATCGCTTTTACATCATATGGAAGCGACTGTTCTGTTCTCGTTGCAGGTGTACCAGACTCCCAATCACAGCTTTTGTTGCCGTTTCGTTTCTGGCGAGAACTGATCGACCTTGATCTCAGTCACGGTAACAGATCTGCGCACTAACTCAGTTGAATTCGTTTAAAAACCATCAAATATAGCTTAAATTTTCGTTTCCACATTAACTTTTGATCAGAATCCAACAAACAGGGTACTATTCCCACACAAAGCGTTCTTACAGGTATTTCCTGATGAAAAATGTACTCTACCGTGGTGTGAGTTATTTTGTATGATTTTAACAGACGATCGTGTAGTGCCATATTGAGATTATTTTCAATTGTAGTTCCAGTTTTGGGATGTCCTTCTTGTTGATCATATTCAGGAGAAGTCCGCTCAGCTATCCTTTCCGTAACTTAAAAATGAAGGAATAGATTCTTTATTTACCTTTAGCATTTTGGAAGAGTTCCGTTGACGATTATTATCATACTTCGTAAAAAGTGACATGACCTGAGTGCATCACTTTGACACGGAAGCACAAATGCAGTCACTGGAGTGTCACCATCAGCAGTCACCAAAAAAGAAGAAATTCACTGTAGCTCCCTCTCTTTGCGAAGCTATGATGACAGTCTCTTGTGATAGTGATGGTGTTATTCTCATGGATACACACTGCTGTCCAAAATTAAAGCAACAACCCACCGATTCCCCATCCTGTTTCTAATTCACGATATAATCGTACAAACTGACAACAGATGTCCGTACTATCGTGTTCTGTACAGAAGACGGCATTCTGGTCAAAGGACAACCACGCCAACGATGACGCCAGGGCACCTATCAAACGGATTAGTGTTTTCCGGATAGCCCCACATCCACAATCACAGACGGCGCAGTGTGGCACAGAGAAGACGCATATCAAGCTCTCTGCGGTGGAGGACCATGCGAAGAATGGAAGCAGGACAGTCGCAAACTAATGGGGCCCGATGTGAATCACTCTGTTGTTTTTCGGATGTGGCGACAGTTTATGGAGATCGAAACTGTATCCCGAAGACCAGAGCGGGGCGACCAGGTGTAACGTCACAAAGAGAAAACTGTCATTTGGCTGTAACAGCACGACGGTTCTCCCTTAGTACTGCAAGGCAACTGTCATCTGACTTCGCAGCATCTACTGGACTTGTTGTAGCCAGGGAAACGGTGTAGAGAAGACTTCGGCAGAGCGGCCTTTATTGTCGGAGATCTGCTGTATGTGTACCTCTGACGCCTCTTCCTAGAAGGGAACGTCTAGAGTGGAGTTGTCAACATGCCACCTGGGCGGTCGAACAGTGGGTCAATGTTCTTTTCACAGATGAGTCCAAATTCTGTCTGGACAGTGATTCTCGACGGATTCGCATTTGGAGGGAATGCGGAACACGATTTTGGGACGCCAACCATTCTAAAAAGAGATTGATGTCGAGGAGGATCCCTAATGGTGTCGGCATGGATTATGTTGACCACTCGAATACCATAAAATTTTACGGTTAAATCGGACCTGCTGTCAGGTGTCGTGACGAGACCTTGGAACTTCATGTACGGTTGTTGCGACGTGCTGTGGTCCCAGACAACGTATTGCTGGACGATAATGCTCGACCTCACAGAGCGAACGTGTTTGATGTTTTCCTGGAAACGGAAGATATTTCACGCATGGTGCAGCCTATTCGTTCTCCCGATTTGAATCCCATACAGCACGTCGGATGCAGTAAGGAGAGGGTTTGTATCACGTCAGCATCCACCAACCCCTCTCAAAGAGTTGCGAACAGCGCTGCAGGAAGAATGGGCTTTATTACCTCGACATGAGATTGATGACATCATTCACAGCATACCCGTAGTTTGTCAGGTCGGTATTGGTGCCAGAGGTGGTCACACTCCATACTGAGCGCATACAGTGTTAGTGATGTGCTACTTGACTGAGTCACGTCGATTAAGTTTCTAGGCGTAATGTTGCAGTGCTATATTAAATGGGACGAGCACGCAGGTTCGGTAGTAGGGAAACCGAATAATGAACTTAGATTTATTGAGAGAATTCTGTAAAGGAGACCGCTAGTGCGAAGCATTCTTGAATACTGCTCCACTATTTTCAATCCCTACCAGATCGGATTAAAGCCAAACATGAAGCATTTCAGAGGAGTGCTGCTAGATTAGGCTCGTTGGCTTTAGGTGTGATTAAAACTCCAGTATTACGCAAATGCTGCGTGATCTCTAATGGGAATTACTGAAGGGAAGACGACGTTCTTTATGTAAACACTATTGAAAAATTGTAGGCAACTGGCATTTGCGGCTAACTGTAGAACAATTCCTTAGCCACCAACGTACATTTCAAGGTAAGGGTCGCGAAGCCAAGATAAGAGGAATGAGGGCTCGTACATAGGCATATACGAACTTAAATAGTGGCAACTATTTATTCACAACCGATACGAAGGAGTTACATGTTTGCACATGTTACTATCCTTCAAAGTAGTAACCAGCGTTGTGTAGAACCCTCTGTCAGCTAAGTGGAAGGCATAGTATACCGTTAGCAGAGCCTGTTCTGTTGATGTGCAAATTGAGCGGTATAAATTTATGGTGATTCTCGTGTACACCTGTGATGGTGTTATCCTAACGCATTACGTTCCTCCACAACAGACCGTCAGTGCAGAGTGTTACTGTTCGTTTTTGGAGCATCACCTGCGACCACCTTTGCGAAAGAAGCGGCGACGCTTTCTGCGCAACCTACCCATCATTTTGCACGACAATGCGCGGGCGCATACAGCGCAAGTTGTGGCTGCTCTGTTCGCTCGATGGGACTCGGAAGTACTGTATCATCCACCATACTCCCCGGACGTAAGTCCTTGTGACTTTGATTTGATTCCGAAGATGAAGGAACTACTTCGTGGCATTTGCTTCAGAACTGTTCCAGAGATTCGACAGGCAGTAGACCGCTCCATTCCCACCGTCAACAGAACAGGCTCTGCTAACGGTATACTACGCCTTACGCATCGCTGGCAACGGGTTCTACACAACACTGGTGACTTCTTTGAAGGACAGTAACAGGTGCAAACATGTAACTCTTTTGTATCGGCTGTGAATAAATAGTTGCCACTATTTAAGTTCCAAACCTCGTACACAGTAAAATTAAAGCAATAACAGCCCTCGGTCGCAAAAAGAAGTATTTTGACCTAGGTTTCGGCATTGCTATGAGTTCCTTCATCAGAAGTAAAACACTCAAACAGGCGTTTAAGATAAGCACAAAATTATAGGCCAGTTTGAGTGTTTTACTTCTGATGAAGCCACTCATAGCAGTGCCGAAACCTAGGTCAAAATACTTCCCTTTTGCGACCGAGGGCTGTTATTGCTTTAATTTTACTTTGTAAACGGTCGCTGACCACGCAGCTATATTCAAAACTTTAATCTACAGAGTCGTTTTTCCCTCGTTCCGTTTGCGAGTGTAACATCACCCTGACAGTTCGTCTAGAAACGTGCCACACATGAACGAGCATTGACCTCCCGGAAAATGGCATCACGATACTGTCGAATGGGTGATAGCAGGTAGAGACGTTCGATGTCCGTAAATACAGTTGTGTCGTCAGAGAACCCTCAATCACTACTACCAACCATGACTTGAAGCTGTCCCCAACGACTCTCCACACCATGACGCTTGCAGCTACAACACTGCTTCTTCGGGAGAATGGACCACCGTAGGTCGCCGACAAGGGTGATCCATGGTAGCATAGAACCGCGATGCACCACTGAACACAGTTCATGATTCTCCTAATGACACTGGTCCAAAGGCAGAGAGTTTACACATGGGACAGTAAAATGGTTCAAATGGCTCTGAGCACTATGGGACTCAACTGCTGTGGTCATCAGTCCCCTAGAACTTAGAACTACTTAAACCTAACTAACCTAAGGACATCACACTCATCCATGCCCGAGGCAGGATTCGAACCTGCGACCGTAGCAGTCGCACGGTTCCTGACTGCGCGCCTAGAACCGCGAGACCACCGCGGCCGGCGGCATGGGACAGTAATTCCTTTGCCCGTCTGCTGCTAGTCTCTGACCAATGGTGCAGGATGACAGTTTTCAGGGAGTCATGCCTTCTGGCAGACTATGATTAGGCCCTTTCCAAAATCTGTCAGGTGTCGATAACGCGGACATCTCCGTGTCCTGCACAGTGATCACCCAGTATCTGACGCTGTTCACTTTCCTTATGTAACGGACATAAATGCGGATATTTTTATGTGGTACGTTAATATGTACACTCATCAGTGTTTTTTTTTTTTTTTTTATTTTTCTCTGTATCGAAAAGTCTTCCCACAAACACATCACAAACTTTACGACCTAATATTTTCTGCATGATCTAATTGGATCTCATGTCGACTACGCCTGCCAGTGTAGACTACCCGTTTTGCGTCGACACATCCACACTTCAGCACCTAACCTGCTGGCCAGGAAAAACTAAGCATTAATGGCTTGCTCTTGTCACACGTACTTGCGAGGTACACCGTCCTCACTCACAAATAGCAGTAACTGCACTCGTACCCGTTACACCCTGTATATTCAACAGGCTTGGTCACATCGCTAAAAACAAACAACATTAACGCACCTTGGTGGCCGTTCTATCCGTTACAGAGAACAGCACCAATAATCATTTACATACCCACTGATGGTGGGTATATTTACGAAGTTACATTGACATCCGACCAACGACAACGTCTTCTGGGTGATTCAATTTTTTTGTCAGCCAGTGTATCTGAAAGCAAAAAGGTATCTAAGTTTTACAACACCTGAACCAAGAAAAAGCCTACAGTATACGAGGGTAAGTCAATTTTTATCCGCAATTTAGTTATATTTTTGTTTATTTTGGTAGTACTGTCGTTTTACGTTGATGACGCGTGCTTTGTTTATTTGTTGTTATAATTTTGCCATTTTCAGGCCGATATGCTAGTTTCGTTATCGCTGCCGTGCTGTAAATCATGGCTGCTCCGCTGTCTATTTGCACCAAAGAAGAAGAACGTTCAGTGATCCGTTTATTGTGCTCGTAAGGAGTATCAGGGGCCGAAATTCATCGAAGACTTTCGGCACAGTACGGGAACAGTGTTTTGCCACAAAGGAGTGTCTACGTATGGATTGAAAAATTCCGAAATGGTCGCACAAGTGTTATGCACGATGAAGGAGCCGGATGACCGTTTACCGTCACAAATGAAGAAATCATTGAGCGTTCACGTGAAATGATTCTCTTAAACAGACGATTAACTATTGACGAAGTGGCACATTGTCTGCAAATTAGTCACGATTCTGTCTACGAAATCATCCAGAACAGACTTGGGTTTCATAAAGTTTGTGCAAGATGAGTCCCAAAACAACTCACACAGTTGCGTAAACAAACGGGTTTGGACATCTGAAAAAAAATGGATCCGTCATTATGAGCAGGAGAGTAAAAGGTAGAGTATAGAATGGAAACATCCAAAAACGGTTCTTTGGGAAGCACAACATCCGGTATTGGAACATTATGGGGAAAGGGGCACAACAATAAACAGTATACGTTACAGTGAGATGGTTACTGCCAAGCTAAAGCCTGCAATTCGAAACAAACGCCGAGGATTGCTGTTAAAAGGTGTTGTGTTGTTGCACGACAATGCCCGTACGCATATTGCTGCCCACACTGCTGAAACGCTCCAGAAACTCCAACTTGAAGTGCTGGATCATCCTCCATATAGTCCCGATCTTGCCCCTTCCAACTATCACTTGTTTGGTCGACTCACACAGGCATTAAGGGGCCGTCGATCTGCCTCGGACGAAGCAGTGAAAGAAGCGGTGCATTCCAGGCTCGCAGCCCAACCGAGAACCTTCTTTTATGAGGGCATCAGGAAGCTTGTACAATGATGGACCAAGTGCGTTGAAACACAAGGAGACTAGGTCGAAAAATGATGTTCTTGTAAGTTTCCTTATTTGATTACAATAAAATTTTTAACTACCTTGCGGATGACAATTGACTTACCCTCGTACATAAATAAGGACGCAAATGCATAAATGTTTTTAATTAAAATTGTCCCATTAGTGAAAAAGTCAGAGCTACTGAATGAAAAAAATAATACTCAGTTTCATCTGGCACATAGAAAGAAAACCAAATAGAAATGACAAATTAAAAAAGCGCTATTTACTGACTTTTAGATGTAGACTGCTATAAGTGGATGTAAATATTTTATCGCGAAAATGAATACTGATATTCTGACGTGTCTGGACGATAATTTTCTTTTTCTTTGATTCTTCAGCAGCGTGTAGTATTTGCTACCAGACCCTTGTCAAGGGCATCCACTATCAGGTCGTTAATAAACTCTATTGTCATTACAAGGTCTTTAATTCTGTTAGTAGGTTTTGATATTCTGTGAAAACGATGGTCTCTCATAACCTCGCCTTAGCCATTCAGGTACCAACGTACCAAACTGCACAGAAGACATCTCTCACAATGTTGGTGCTTATGTTTAATCATAAATGATCACTCGTGGCGGGCAAGACACACAAGGGAAGAGAACGCATGGGCGCCGTAGCAGATTCAATGTCAGGAGTAGTCGACTGAATGCATTACTTCGCTCGTTTACAAAGCCTGTCTTATACGAACGACGTTCTGATCAAATTGGCTACTCGTGGTGGGTGCCCATCACGTGCCCACGTGTAAATCTGCCACCGACCATGTCAGTAATCGATTGACTGTGCCGAGAGTACAGTTCTGAAACCTCGGGTATGTCGACAACTGCCCACGTACTGAGACAGAGGCCCGTGATTTGATCTGCTAACAATAAAAGTTAAAACCAATTCTCGTCTCTCTCGCTCATGTGCAGCGATGGAGTTTTTTTCTTTTAACTCCTTAATTACTTTTCTATCGTTATCTTTATATTCGTTGCAAAGTTTGCATGAAGGCTTGATTACTTTTCCTAAATGTGTTCGCTCACAAGAGAGATCAAAAGAGGGAAGTAAATAATTACAAGGGGTTAATGAAAATTGTGTCAAAAGTGAAAATGACAGCTGTGTAGGATGGGAAACAGTTTCAGTTTTGCACGTATAAAAGAAACGAGAAACAGTAGATAAAGTAAACATGCGTTATGTGACTGCGTTCTAAATATTGTGGGATATTTTAATATTATCATACAGGGTGTTTCAATAAGAATATCCAGGTTTTAAGACTTTGTAGCACTTATTATAGTTAACTTACAACTGTAACTAAAACATCAAATGAAATAGAAACTCAAATAGTTTTCCTCACAAGTGTTCAGCGTGAGCACTGTTCGCCACATGGCACTTACAGAGTCGATAGGTGAGTTCTTCCCAAATCTCGATCAGTGTGTCTAGTGTAATTGTTGCAACAACTGCTTCAACACTGTTTCTCAAGTGAGTAGATCAACTGGCAGCGGAGATAAATACACAGAATTCTTGATGAAACGCTGAAGGTTAAATCACATGACGTCAGATCGGGTGAATCAATCGCGTACTGATTTACGCTAGTGCGGCGGTACACCATCTTGCTGTCAAATACAGTTCTATGGATCAGCTTCTTCCAGTTGAGGGAACAGGCATAGTTCTAGCACATCAAGATAGAAAACATTAGATGCACCTGCTTCACTGAAAAAGAAAGGCCCATAAACTTTACGCCTGGTTATAGCACAAGAAACATTCGATCTGCGAGAGGCTCGTCGCTGCTGTATCATTTGCTGACCCCCAGAAGAGCGCATTATGTGTGTTCACATTTCCATTTAGGTGAAGAGTTTATACATCACTGAAGACGACATCGTCTAGAAAATCTTCATCGTCATGAAGTAACATTTCGGTTGCAAAGCTGGCACATATCGACTCGAAGTGTGTCATCTGGCGAAAGGTGCCTACATTGAACACTTGTTAGAAAAACTGTTTGAATTGCTCTTTCATTTGATGTTTTATTTACAGTTGTAAGTTGACTTCAATAAATGCTACAAAGCCTTAAAACCCAGATATTCATTTGAATCACCCTGTGTTATCGAGCAAGTATATGATGTCTGGACGACACTTTTCCTATCGTTTCTATTTTCAGTAAATGGGGCTTTTACGACACAATTTTGTGATGTGCATTCACTGTGCATTTAGCTATGGTTACTTATAAAGCGACCAAAAAGGCAAAGCCCCAAGTTCTGAGTCAGACGAGCCAATCGGGACCCTCTGACGCCATGTCATCCTCTGCCAGTGCCGTTATTTGGAAGCGATGGGGATGGACATAGTCAGGACATCGTTCTCTCAGCGTTGTCGGTTTGCTAGACCTTGGAGCCGCCACTTCCCGTTCAAGTTACTCGTCTGTTCGTCAGATGCTGTCACGAGGCTGAGAGCGTCCCATTCTAGTACTCCCACCGAGGAAAAATCCCTGGCAGTTCACTGATAGCAGGGACGCGACTCAAAGGAGGTGGACATGGTTATTAGGAAACTCTGCTAAAATCGCTAGTTTCTTAATGCTGTCGCTATATTCTGATTTCTTCTCAGAGTGATGGTCCACCATAACCTGACTTTCACAGCAGACAGCACGCTGGGCTAGCGCAATTTCGGTGCCGACATATAAACAAAAACAGCCACTCGTGACAGGAATCAGGGGCGCAGCAGTAGATTCACAGGCCACGAGTAGTCGACGGGGACGAGAACGTCGTTCGTGTGGACCCCTTTTACACGACTGACCTCACTGTGCAAAATGACTACGTGTAACAAGTATGTTTACTTCAGCGCCCCTGGCGTTTTATTCCTGTACAGATGTCGGCACCAAAATTAAGTGTTAATAACTGTCATCCGTCCATCAGCAGCAAAATTGTGTGTGTTACGAGGTCTGCCGTGCATTTGTGCACCTGAACAGTGAAAGTGAGGGACTATTCTTTTTTACGAAAAAATTGAAATGTAGTAACAGAATGTAGGAATACGTGATGATAGCACAGTTTATTTTTGGCTAAAACAAAATTCATTTTGGATCTTCTTGACAAAGGTCATATGGTAAATTCTCAACACTCCTGAAAACTGAAAAAACAGCAATATATTGTACTTACAAAGACGTCAAACAATATTTAGAAGGCAGTAGAGTAGATAGTACATTTTTACTTTATCCTTTGGGAGTTGTCTCGCTACACCACGCCGAAAATTATTTTTCTCACTCTTGAAATGTCTTCATCAGAAAGTGTTCTTAATAACGCTTAATGTAGGCTTTTTCTTCGTCCAGGTATCGGTACTGTAAAACTCAAATACCGGTACCTTTTTGCTTTCAGATATTTCTCCTCTTTTGCTGGAGAAAATTAGCACAAAAAATACCAGCCCCTGGTACAGTTGTCACGAAAAAAACAGCAAACAACAAAATACAGTTTAAGACAACATTAAAGCACACAATCCAGTACTACGAGCGGCGTTCAGTAAGTCATAATGCCACACTTTTTTTTTCTAAAGGCAATTTGGTTATACTCCGGATTCAAATGCACCGTGTTATTCCCCACCCTTTTAGCTACAAAATCCAGTTTTTCAAAGTAATTTCCGTTCAATGCGACGGCCTTACGCCACCCTACCGGGAGGGCCTGTACGCCCGCACGGTACCACTCTATTGGTCGACGTCGAAGCCAGCGTCTTGCTCCATCAATAACCTCTTCATCATCCACATACTGATTCCAGCGAAATGCATCCTTCATTGAGCCAAGCAGATGGAGGTGGAAAGGTGCGAGATTCGGACTGTGGGATGGATGAGGAACGACGGTCCACTGAAGTTTCGTGAGCATCTCTGGCGTGCACAGACTTGTGTGAGGCCTTGCGTTCTCACGGAGAAGTTAGTTTGCATTTTTGTGGCGAGGAACACCCTGAAGTCGTTTCTTCAATTTCGTGAAGGTAGCACAATACACTTCAGAGTTGATAGTTGCACCAAGAGGGAGGACATAAAACAGAATATCGCTTTGCCGGCTGAGGGTACGGCTTTGAAGTCCTTCTTCGGAGGAGAAGTGGTGTGGCGCCATTCCGTAGATCGACGTTTTGTTTCAGGTTCGAAGTGATGAACCTATGTTTCATCGCCTGTGATGATGTTCGACAAAAAATTGTCATTATCAGCCTCGTAATAAGCAAAAAATTCTGCACATATGGTTCTTCGTCGCACTTTTTGGTCTTCTATTAGGCGGCGAGGAAATCAGCGGGACACATCCTTGAGTACCACAACTGTTGGACAAGTGTGTCAGCACTCCCAACAGAGACGTCCAGTCGAGTGGCGAGGTGTCTCATTGTGACGCGTCCATCATCTCGAATGAGGGCGTCCGCACGTTCCAACATTGCAGGAATCATAGAGCTGTGTGCGGCTTGCCAGCACGCGAGAGATCGGAGAAGTTTGCGCGACTCACTGCTGTGATGACATACGCTCTCCCCCCCCTCCCCCCCCCCCCCCTTTCCACGTGTTTCTCTTCACAGCTAGGTCTCCACTGACATTCTGAAAGCGCCTGTGAATATCTGCGGTGCTCTGGTTTTCCACCAAAAGAAAATCGATGACAGCTCTCTGCTTGGAACGCACTTGTGTTACATACATCATTTCGAATGCTACGTATAGCACCGCCAGCTATCGGAACTTCATGAAACTATAGGGGCTGAGGCGAGAATATTCCAAGATGTTCCGCAAAAAATTCCTCATCTTTCCCACTGGAACTGGCCGAGGACAAATAAAAATGTTGAGCGCCCGTCGCACACTGAAGCGCCAAAGGAACTGGTATAGGCACGCGTATTCAAATATAGAGATATGTAAACAGGCGGAATACGACGCTGCGGTCGGCAACGCCTATATAAGACAACTGTCTGACGCAGTTAGTGCGACTATAATGGCACGTTATCAAGATTTGAGTAAGTTTGAAAGAGGTGTTTCCTGCGTCCGGCCATCCTGATTTAGGTTTTCCGTGATTTCCCTAAATCGCTCCAGCCAAATGCCGGGATGGTTCCTCTGAAAGGGCACGGCCGACTTCCTTCCCCCTTCTTCCCTAATCCGATGACACCGATGACCTCGATGTTTGGTCTCTTCCTCCAAACGACCCAACTCGACCCAACGAGGTGTTATAGCCGACTCACGAGCCATGGTACACAGCATCTCCGAGGTAATGAAGAAGTGGGAATTTTCTTGCACGACCATTTCACGAGTGTACCGTGAATATCAGGAATCCGATACAACTTCAGATCTCCGACCGCTGCGACCGAAAAAAGATTTTGGAAATTTGTGGTAAGTTCCTATGGGATCAAACTGCTGAGGTCATCGGGCCCTAGGCTTACACACTACCTAATCTAACTTAAACTAACTTACGCTAAGGGCAACACATACATCCATGCCCGAGGGAGGATTCGAATCTCCGACGGAGGGAGTCACGCTAACCGTGAGAAGGCGCCCTTAGACTGCGCTGCTACCCAGCGCGACCGGAGAAAGATCCAGGAAGAACGGAATCAAACGCCGGCTCAAATGGCTCTGAGCACTATGGGACTTAACATCTGAGGTCATCAGTCCCCTAGAACTTAGAACTACTTAAACCTAGCTAACCTAAGGACATCACACACATCTACGCCCGAGGCAGGATTCGAACCTGCGACTGTAGCGGTCGCGCGGTTCCAGACTGAAGCACCTAGAACCGCTCGGCCACACCGGCCGGTGCAATAAAGGAATCAACGACGACTGAAGAGATTCGTTGAAGGTGACAGAAGTGCAACCCTTCAGCATATTTCTGCAGATTTCAATGCTGGGCCATTCAACGAAACATCATCGATATGGGCTTTCGGAGCCGAAGGCCCACTCATTTACCATTGATGACTGTGCGACACAAAGCTATATAACTCACCCGGGCCCGTCAGCACCGACATTGGACTGTTGCTGACTGGAAACATATTGCTCGGTCGGGCGGGTCTCGTTTCAGATTGTATCGAGCGGGTGGACGTGTACGGGTATTGAGACAACCTCATGAATCCGTTGACCCTGTATGTCAGCAGGGGACTGTTCGAGCAGGTGGAGGCTCTGTAATGGTGTGGGGCGTGTGCAGCTGAAGTGATAAGTCTAGATACGACTCTGACAAGTTACACGTACGTAAACATCCTGTCTGATCACCTGCATTTATTGATGTGCATTGCGCATTCCCATGGACTTGGGCAATTCCAGCAGGACAATGCAACATCCCACACGTCCAGAATTTCTACAGTGTGGGTCAAGGAACACTCTTCTGAGTAGCCACCAAACTCCCCAGACATGAACATTATTGACCATATCTGGTATGTCTTACAATGTGCTGTTCGGAAGAGATCGCCAACCCCTCGTACTCTTACGGATTTACAGACAGCCCTGCAGGATTCGTAGTGTCAATTGCCTCCAGCACTACTTCAGACATTAGTCGAGTCCATGTCACTCCGTGTTGCAGTAATTCAGATGCTCGCGGGGGCCCCACACGACATTAGGCAGGTGTAAAATTTTCTTTGGCTATTGAGTGCATAATAAGAGTTTGTTCGGCGAGAATACACTACTGGCCATTAAAATTGCTACACCACGAAGATGACGTGCTACAGACGCGAAATTTAACCGATAGGAAGCAAATGCTGTGATATGCAAATGATTAGCTTTTCAGAGCATTCAAACAAGGTTGGCGCCGGTGGCGACACCTAAAATGACATGAGGAGAGTTTCCAACCGATTTCTCAAACAGCAGTTGACCGGCGTTGCCTGGTGAAACGTTGTGTGTGATGCCTCGTGTAAGGAGGAGAAATGGGTACCATCACGTTTCCGACTTTGATAAAGGACGGATTGTAGCCTATCACGGTTTATCGTATCTCTACATTGCTGCTCGCGTTGGTCGAGATCCAATGACTGTTAGCAGAATATGGAATCGGTGGATTCAGGAGGGTAATACGGAACGCCGTGCTGGATCCCAACGGCCTCGTATCACTAGCAGTCGAGATGACAGGCATCTTATCCGCATGGCTGTAACGGATCGTGCAGCCACGTCTCGATCCCTGAATCAACAGATGGGGACGTTTGCAAGACAACAGCCATCTGCACGAACAGTTCGACGACGTTTGCAGAAGCATGGACTATCAGCTAGGAGACCATGGCTGCGGTTACCCTTGACGCTGCATTACAGACGGGCGATGGTGTACTCAACGACGAGCCTGGGCGCACGAGTGGCAAAACGTCATTTTTTTCGGATGAATCCAGGTTCTGTTTTTAGCATCATGATGGTCACATCCCTGTTTGGCGACATCGCGGTGAACGCGCGTTAGAAGCGTGTATTCGTCATCGCCATACTGGCGTATCACCCGGCGTGATGGTTTGGGGTGCCATTGGTTACACGTCTCGGTCACCTCTTGTTCGCATTGACGGCAGTTTGAACGGTGGACGTTAAGATTTCATATGTGTTACGAACCGTGGCTCTACCATTTATTCGATCCCTGCGAAACCCTACATTTCAGCAGGATAATGCACGACCGCATGTTGCAGGTCGTGTACGGGACTTTCTGGACAGAGAAAATGTTCGACTGCTGCCCTGGCCAGCACATTCTCCAGATCTCTCACCAATTGAAAATGTCTGGTGAAGGTGGTCGAGCAACTGGCTCGTCACAATACGCCAGTCACTACTCTTGATGACCTGTGGCATCGTGTTGAAGCTGCATGGGCAGCTGTAGCTGTGCATGCCATCCAAGCTCTGTTTGACTCAATGCCGAGGCGTATCAAGGCCGTTATTACGGCCAGAGGTGGTTGTTCTGGGTACTGATTTCTCATGATCTATGCACCCAAATTGCGTGAAACTGTAATCACATGTCAGTTCTAGTATAATATATTTGTCCAATGAATACCCGTTTATCATCTGCATTTCTTCTCGGTGTAGCAATTTTAATGGCCAGTAGTGTAGTTAAATTCTGATGTTTACAGACGACGCCACAGCCCACTTTTTCGCGCCTGCGCAGACTGCTACATGTAAAAAGAATCGGGACCGTCAACTATTCATTTACTGACGCGCATCCATAACGAGTAACCGATTTTGACTAGAATGTTGCTAGTGTGATGCGGGCTTCAAAAGGGTTGTACGTCAGCAGAGGTGACAACGTGCGAAGTGAGGCAGACCCTGCTGGGTGTTAATCTGCGCCTCGCCGGTGGCCCCCTAACGGCAGACGCGCCGGTCCCCCTTCTCGCCCCTTCCCAGGCAGAAGCGAAACTGTCGCGTCAGCGCGGCCGGGGCCGGCGCGTGTCCGCGCAGGCGCATCGCGCCGCACCTGCCCGCCGGCCGCCACTCCGCAACGGTCCGCCTCCGCCTCCGCCCGCGCCACGGCATATGGCAGCGCCGGCCGGCTGGCAGTGTTTTGTTTCAGCACGCGCCGCCTCACCCCGGCCCGTGGCCTCTGGCACCGGCGATTCTCCACGCCTGGCGGCCGCCCCGCTAGCTCCGTTCCGTTAGGCCGGGTCGCCGCTAACGGCGAGTTATTACCGGGCCCTGTGCCCTCGGTCCGCTAATAATAATGGCAGACTCCCCGGGCGCCGTGGCAGATGTGCCATTTCCGCGGAGCTATAAGAAAGCGGCGAGAGAGAGAGAGACCTAGACATCGTAAAAAATTAGAAACGGGATGAAGGGGCAGAAAAAAGTAAATGGAGTGGGTGGTGGCTGGCAGCTTCTCCCGAGGGGAAAAAAATCGTTCTGCGACAGATGCACTGGCGGAGTTTGCGGCCTGATTTGAGCGCCGACTTAGATCAAAGACATTCCACTGACGAAAGAAACCTCCAGGTCTCTCAGACTAATACTGGGCCGCGCGAATCCTTTCTCGACGAAGTTGAATCTTCAATGTAAAACCAACTTGGCTTGCCCCCAGGAAGCATTACAGGACCAATACTTTTCACAATATACAAGGTGAATCACCTAAACTTGCGCCACAAATATTGCAGAAATGGGAAGTTGTTAGTCAGGGGCTCCTATTATTAGAGAATAAACAGATTGAAATAATACCTAGAAAGGGGATTTTTGGTGCAAAAATACGCTTTTTAAATGGAACAATGCCTATTGACATTAGCAGTTTAGAAGTAGGGTTAATTAAAATATCAATGGTGTTTGCTGCAGGATTCTAGTGCGGCTCGTTTACGAGATATCGTATTTTGAAAAGTTTCCACACCGACACTTGTTGGTGACATTCAACCTGTTTAGTTGCTAGGTATCATGTTGTTATGTATGCTTACAGTGTGCTTATCTGTTCCTTGAGTCCACTGCGATTTGCTTGTTAGTTAATGTGTGAGTGTCCAAGCAGTAGTTCGTGACTAGACGATGGGATTTACCAATGCAGAAGAAGCCGACATGCTCATTGTGTATGGAGAGTGTAGAAAGATAACAGTTCTTTCTTGTACGGTGTATGTGGCAAGACATCCCAATAGAAGTCAACCATTTCGGCAATTATTTATCAGTTTCGTCAATTGGTAGTTTAACACCTAGAGGAGGTAACAAAAGGAAACAAGTGACCACAGAAGAGGGACAAATTAATGTTCTTGCTGCTGTTGCAATTGATCCCCAACGTTAGCTCCCGCGCAATGGGACGAGGAAGTGACATGAGTCCGGCAAACTGCCCTGCGCATTCTCCACTGACATACGTTCCATTCCTACCACATCTCCCTCCACAAGAGATGCATGAAAACCATGATGAGAATCGAGTTAAATTCTCTACATGGGTGATACGTGGGACTTAGGGAAAGCAGGAAAAGTTATGAACGGGGCCTAATCAGTTACCGTTGGTTGCACATTAAACATATACACTTTATTTACGGAAATATTTTTTTTAAAAATAATCATTTTAGAAAAGTTGACTGTAATACAAGCCTTACTGACGGCTGAAGACCTTATTAAGAAGAATTCAAATTATTTGGCGGCTGAAGGCCACAAGCAATAGGAATAATGTAAACAAAATATTATTTTTAAACAATTGACACAATCGGACCAAATAACGAAGGGAGTGATCCACAGACAGTGCTCCAAGGATCGACTCGAGAAAAGTCCCTACAGCTGCGTAAGCGGTGAGACAGGCAGCCAAGAGTTATGCTCTCTTAACGGGGTGGCAAGTCAAAGTAGGGACAGCTTAAACGCAAACCAACACACTCGCAAAATCCACCTAATAGAATAACAGTTAGCATCGTCAAATGACAAGCATTTAACTACACAAGTTGACTCCACCAAATCCTAGTACGCAGACAGGGTTAAGACCAAACTTCCTATTCAAAATCTGAGTAGATGCACATGGAACCGCAAAAGACAATTTCACAAACAACTCAGACAATGCTAAAACAGTCACTGTACAGCAACAAGACGAATTAAAAGTCAGCCGGTCTTTGTGGCCAAGCGGTTCTAGGCGCTTCAGTCTGGAACCGCTCGACCGCTACGGTCGCAGGTTCGAATCCTGCCTGTGGCATGGATGTGTGTGATGTCCTTAGGTTCGTTAGGTTTAAGTAGTTGTAGGGGCCTGATGACCTCAGATGTTAAGTCCCATAGTGTTCAGAGCCATTTGAGCCATTAGAATTATAAGTCGACACAAACATAGAGGAGCGAGAAACGGTCGGAAAACCAAATATACGTCGTCCGCTGAGACGGCCGACGGAACGACCAACCAACGGTCGTTCCCGCTCAAGTCAGGCACGGAAAGGTTCCAGTGTGAATCGTCGACTGACAACTTATTGCTATGAGGTCACTTCGACGGGCGGAAACACACACACACAAGTGAAGGTTGCACTACTGGAATATAACGATTCATTCAACTTAAACTTGCAGAATCCGGTCCTTGACGTGATCGTGCACTCTCACTACCACATCCTTCCGTCGGGCAGTGCATGTGTGTCGCCAGCAGTCGGGCAAGTACTGGCTGTGCGGACCTCACTGCTGGTCCGTCCCCAACTCAGCTCCGACACACGATGACCTGGAAATACTAGAGGTCGCTCAAAAGATAGTACCACAGTACTCGTTATAGATAAACGCCGCTGTTGCCACTCACGGACAGACAAAGCAAGCAAACGTAGTGGCGCCAGTGAACGGGCTAAGAAAACGAGAGGTCACAATCCGAATACACGACGCCAACCTGTCAACGGCACAAACACGACCCGGAGCACGGCTCAAAGGGCATTAAGAGAGGATACTCCACATGTATCATGTATCTTATTTAGAGATGAAGCCACATTTACCCATCTGCATATAAGAATCTCCCTGTGCCCGGGGTCAATGGCTAGTCGTTGGTATAAATGTTGAAAAGAAGTGGAGCCAAGACGCTTCCCTGGGATAGACCATTTTTCTGCGCTCTCCAGCGACTGCGTTGTCCTTGAAATTCAGCAAAAACCTGCGGTTTTGGAGGAGGGTGCTGATTAGTCTGACGAAGTGGGCGTTCTTGATCATATTGTATAATTTTGTATGGAGTAACCGATGATGGACAGTGTCATACGCTGCTGTGAGATCCACGAAGACCACGCACGTTACTTGTCGGGTTTCAATGCCATCCTCTATAAACTAGTACGTGAACGGAGCCTCCACGAAGATTGTAATGATTTTCGACCAAGATAAGACTTGCAGTCGGCCGTACCCTGGGCGTCAGATTTCTCTGGCGGCTGATCCTTTCGCACCAGAAACATCATCTTGGTCCTTTTTAGGACCACAGTTGACCATGATAACATGATGGCTGTCTGGCCCATAGTGCATGAAGTACTATAGCATGTCTTCACGAATTGTTTCCACATTATTGGATTGGACTCAGACGACTGTATGTACCTTGGTCGGCCAGTCCCCGAACTTGACGCCTGTAGGGTTTTTTTTGGGGGAAGCTGAAAGACGCTATCTGCAAGGACATACCATCTACACCTGATGTTATGCTACGATGTGTTACTGCAATCTGCTCGGACATTTCCGCTGAAATGTTAGCACGTGTGCAGTAGTCGTTCCATACCATGGGTACTCAGAGCAGTGGCTGCCGGTGGTCATTTTGAATATATCCTGTGATGGTCACTTGTCTTGTAACTGATCAGAATCCACATAACTAATCAATGCATCTATGTTGCTCGTTAGTGTGTGCTACCACAGGTATTGTGGAATTGTCGGTGTGGGAAATTTTTAAAGTACTGTATTTAGTAAATGATCGAACTAGAATACTACAATAAACACCACTGACATTTCAATTTATCATAGTTTTAGTTTGTTAATGTCAATAGGCATTGTTCCATTTAAAAAGTGTATGTTAAAAAGTACACTTTTTAAATATTATTACCATCTGTTGCTTGATTAACAATACGAAGCCTTGACTGGCAATCCATTCTGTCTAAACTGAATATCAATAGCACTTTTCATTTCCGTAACATTTGCGGTGCAAGTTTTAGATGATTAATCCTATATATAAATGACGTAGTACATATAGTCCGAAGTTCCAGGAATCTTTTCGTGGATGACATTACTGTATACAGATAAGACACAACGCTACAAAATTGTAGTGAAATGCAAGAGGACCAGCAGAAGATGGACATTTGGTGGACGAATTGGCAATTCATCTTAGAAATAAAATGTAGGTTACTTCTGAGCACTATGGGACTTAACATCTATGGTCATCAGTATAGGTTACTTCTCATAAATACAAGTACCCGTTATTGAATGATTATAAAGTTGCAGAACTAGCTCTAGAAGCAATCACATCCACAAAATATGTAGTAGTACGCGTACGGAATGACTGTAAGTGGAACGATAACATAAAACTAATCGGAGGTAACGCTGATATCGGACTGACATTCCTTTTCAAATCTTCAGGAAGTACAATCCGCCCTCAAAGGAGGTAGCTTACGAAACTACCATGTGACAAACTCTTGAATACTGTTCGTCGTGCAATAATTTCAATTCCAAAGAAAGCAGGTACCGACAGGTGTGAATATTACCGAACTATCAGTTTAATAAATCATGGTTCCAAAATACTAACACAAATTTCATACAGAAGAACGGAAAAACTGAAAGAAGCCTACTTCGGGGAAGAACAGTTTGGAATCCGGAGAAATGTGGAAACACGTGAGGCAAAACTGACCCTTCAACTCCTCGTAGGAGATAGGTTAACGAAAGGCACACCTACGTTTATAGCTTTTGTAGAAGTCAGAAGACAGATGACAAAAAAAGGACTTAAAGAAAGCGTTTGACACAATGTTGACTGGAATACTCGCTATGAAATTCTGAATGTAGCAGCAGTAAAAATATAGATAGCGAAAGGCTATTTACAACTCGTACAGAAACGAGATGGTAGTAGTAAGAGTTGAGGGGCGTGAAAGGGAAGCAGTGGTTGAGAAGAAACTGATACAGGGTTGTAGCATATCCCATACGTTACTCAATCTGTACACAGAGGAAGCCCTAATGGAAACCAAACCAAAGAAAAATTTGGAATATGAATTCAAGTTCAGGGAGAAAAATAAAAGCTTTGATGTTTGTCGATGACAATGTAATTCTGTCAGAGACAGCAAAATACTTTGAAGAGCAGCTGAACGGAATGGATAGCATCTAGAAAGATGAACACTAACAGAACCGAAACAGGGGTAAGGGAATGTAATCGAATTAAATAAAGCTATGCTGAGGATATTAGATTAGGAAACGAGACACTAAAAGTAGTAGATGATTTTTGCTATTTGGCAGCAAAATATATAATAATGCCCGAAGTAGAAAGGATATCAAATGGCCGGCCGCAGTGGCCGAGCGGTTATAGGCGCTTCAGTCCGGAACCACGCTACTGCTACGGTCGCAGGTTCGAATCCTGCCTCGGGCATGGATGTGTGTGATGTCCTTAGGTTAAGAAGAGACAAGCAAGACAGTACACATTTCTTCAATCCTTAGGTCCCAGTAATTAATCTATTACCTCCTAAAAGTTCGTCAAACCTTTTGCTACATGAAAAATCAAAATGCCGTTGTCTAATCAGTATTAGACTGTTAATACGAAAAGCTGTTAATACGAATAGTACCTGAGAGTGGTGTGCTTTCTCGATCTGATTACTTCTGTTTTATCACTGTCTGCTAGATAAAACGATATTGGCCTTTGTGATATTGCAGCAATTGTAACACAAGCCAAATAAGAGAAACTGTTTCTATCTACCTCATTTTCGTAAATAAAATATAAATCAAGAAGTACCAATATCAAACACCTATTGGGCCTATTACAAGCAAAAAGTTTTATGTTAGGAAACAGTTTCGCGTTTCATTCATACGGGTCAGTTTCTGAAGCATGAGATCGAAAAGTAGTAGCAGTACGATATTTTTATATAAATTTAGGATCGTCATATTCTTCCATATAATTTGTGTGACGTCCTCGTTTCTTCTCCTTCCTCGTACAAACAACAGTCTTGTCATCACTAATTCCGTAGCTATTCTTGCCACTGTCAAAACATATTCTCCGGTTAACTTCACTAACCCTGCCAGAATCAATGGTTCAGTTATCCCGCATTTATTCTCCGCTTAGGCGTTATTATGTGTGCGCACAACGCGTTTTCCGCGCTAGTCCGAGAATAGAACTTAAGCGGCTGTTAACCACAGACTGTATAACTGGCCGTTGGTAGCGTAGCGATCTGTCAAAATTTCATTTTCTGGGATACATCGAGAAGATAATAATTAATCTTCCTTACCTGTCATTTCTGTTAGTCATTTATTTCAAATGGTTCAAATGGCTCTGAGCACTATGGGACTCAACTGCTGAGGTCATTAGTCCCCTAGAACTTAGAACTAGTTAAACCTAACTAACCTAAGGACATCACAAACATCCATGCCCGAGGCAGGATTCGAACCTGCGACCGTAGCGGTCTTGCGGTTCCAGACTGCAGCGCCTTTAACCGCACGGCCACTTCGGCCGGCAGTCATTTATTTCCACTCTGGTAGTCTGAATCTATGGATTTCGCTCATAATTATAACAACACTTATCATTCGCACAGCCAATCAACCACATAAAAACCTGTTCGGGTTTATTCGGCTCAGCTCGTATAGCTCCGTCTCCTTTTGTCTGCCGGAAAGCTTTTTATTCCTTGATGATGCCTATGGCAGAGGCATCACCAACAGGGATTCGTTTCAAAAGCATATGAATAATCGATAGACCAACGTGCCCTGGATGCTAGACGCTTTGTGAAACAAGGCTTTTTGCTTCAAGAATGTGAACTTGGAGCCCCCTGAAATTGCCGCCCGGCGCAGATAGCCCGGTTTGCCCCCCCCCCCCCCCCCCCCCCGCCCCTCCACTACGCTCCTAGATCCGGGTCTAGGTAAATCATGTAAGAAATGAAGAAGATGTGCTGGACAGAATTGGGGAGTCCAGAAATTTGTTGCACAACTTGATTATTAAGAAGGGAGATTGTCAGGACACATACTAAGACATCGAGGGATCACGAGTTTAGTACTGGAGGAAGTGTGGGGGGTAAAATGTCGTAGAGGAAGAGGAAAGACCAAGAGATGAATACAGCAAGCAGATTCAGAAGGATGTAGGTTGCAGCAGTTACTGAGAGATAAAGAAGCTTACACAGTTCAGAGTAGCATGAAGAGCTTCATCTAACCAGCCTTCGGACTGAAGGCCACAACAACAGACAACTCGTAAGTGAATGACCTGTATATCATTATAAAGTGTACAACCGAAGCAAAACGATTAAGATGGTATGGGCATGTATGCCGTTAGGGTGAGGACAGATGGCCTAAGAATATGATGGAATGGATTGCAACAAATAGAAGAAGTAGAGGACGCTGGAAAATGACATCGAAGGAGGGAGTCAGAAGAGCAGTTTCACAGAGGAATTTGCGGCCGGGAGCTGGAGGAGATAAGAGATTTTGGGAGCTAGGATGCAAGGAAGAAGTGTATGTTGTATTAAATTGCAGTTATAAATAAGACAACATTACATGTAACTGGGTCCGCAGCTCGTGGTCGTGCGGTAGCGTTCTCGCTTCCCGCGCCCGGGTTCCCGGGTTCGATTCCCGGCGGGGTCAGGGATTTTCTCTGCCTCGTGATGGCTGGGTGTTGTGTGCTGTCCATAGGTTAGTTAGGTTTAAGTAGTTCTAAGTTCTAGGGGACTGATGACCATAGATGTTAAGTCCCATAGTGCTCAGAGCCATTTGAACCATTTTAGTGCTCAGAGCCATTTGAGCCATGTAACTGGCTAATTGTAAGACGCGTATGAGTGAACTCTGCTCTTTGCACTTTGTAGACAGCTCTACTTGCTTTTCCAACGGCCTTGCTGCTGTGGTAACTCCGGTTCCTGTCAGATCAACGACGTTAAACGCTATTGGACTTGGGTAGCCCTTCAGTGGTTGATCATCCGGGCCTGCAGAGTGCTGTTGGCGGGCGGGGTGCACTCGGCCCTTGTGGGGCTAATTGAGGAGCAAATTGATTGAGAAGTAGCGTATAGAGTAACGAAAACTGACACGCGCGGGAGAGTGGCGTGCTGACCACACACATTCCCCTCTGCATCGTATCGGCTGAGGATGACATGGCGGACGGTCGGTACCGTTGGGGTTTACGAGGTCTGTTCACATAGAGCATAAATATTTATGGAGTGAGCATAGCCTATGCGCATGTTTTGAGCATCAAACCGGGCTAGTCACGTGGTATTCGAAAGTCGCTGTTTTTCTGCAATTTGTGGTAACAGTAGAACTGTTTTTGCATACGTTTCTACACTTTTAGTAGTAATAAAAGCCGTGGTGCAGTATTGTTGTTGCTACGGGTGTAACGAGAAGTACGTGAAAAGAGGACGAGTTACTTTTCATACGTACGTACAACAAATCTCTAATAGTGAATATCATATTGATGTGAGGTGATTTATATGTTTAAAAATATAGAGACGCGGTATTATAATGTCCTGTGTTGAAGAGCAAATTTCTGCGATTTTTTTAACCATGTGCTTACGAGAGAAACGCTACATAAATTTGCAAGTGCGTTTATGCTGCCAGTCAGTGTTTACGTATTGGTGTTATTTTCACCTCTAGCAAAAATTTATATAAGACAGTGTGATTGAGTTCCTCTAGTTTAGTTAGGTCCTCAGACCCTTGAGCGTATCTAAGTACTTCTGCATGAGACAGTTTCGTACATTATGTGATTGAAGACAATGGACAAGCAGATGATGTAAATTGCTTATTTACTGTAGCAATTTCATTGCTACAAATGCATTTTTCCCCCTCTCTGTGATGCATCGGCGCCCAATACAGTGTGATTGTAACTTAATTACTTGGAACAAAGATTGGACAATATGAACAAGTGCAATAGAAAACGTAAAAAGGGATTGTTGGCTGTCACTTCATTTCAAGCACCCGAAAAAATGTAAGTAAAGTGGAACTGAGCTATGATCCTGCGGCGAAAAAGCACAATACCCTTGCTCTTCAAACAGCTTTAATACTGTTTCAGTTGCGGGTATAAATTTATTAAGGTGTCTATAAAACGCATATACAAAGTTTCAGGATACTTCTGAAGGTGATCTATCTGTTCTAGCTAAGTTACAACTCTCAAAATACGCTAAGCGCTTTAGAGAACTAACATGCGCCGTGCCAATACCACGTGACTTCAGCAGCAGGAGATGTTGCGGACAGATTTCTCGTTCTGCGCATCCGAATGCTCACTCCATAGACACACTACTGGCCATTAAAATTGCTACACCAAGAAGAAATGCAGATGATAAACGGGTACTCATTGGACAAATATATTATACTAGAACTGACATGTGATTACATTTTCACGCAATTTGGGTGCATAGATCCTGAGAAACCAGTACCCAGAACAACCACTTCTCGCCGTAATAACAGCCTTGATACGCCTGGGCATTGCGTCAAACAGAGCTTGGATGGCGTGTACAGGTACAGCTGTCCATGCAGCTTCAACACGATACCACAGTTCATGAAGAATAGAGAGTGGCGTATTGTGACGAGCCAGTCGCTCGGCCACCATTGACCAGACGTTTTCAATTAGTGAGAGATCTGGAGAATGTGCTGGCCAGGACAGCAGTCGAACATTTTCTGTATCCAGAAAGGCCCTTACATGACCTGCAACATGCGGTCGTTCCTTATTCTGCTGAAATGTAGGGTCTCGCAGGGATCGAAGGAAGGGTAGAGCGACGAGTGGTAACACGTCTGAAATGTAACGTCCACTGTTCAAAGTGCCGTCAATGCGAACAAGAGGTGACCTAGACGTGTAACCAATGACACCCCATACCATCACGCCGGGTGATACGTCAGTATGGAGATAACGAGTACACGTTTCCAATGTGCGTTCACCGCGATGTCGCCAAACGCGGATGTGACCATCATGATGCTGTAAACAGAACCTGGATTCATCCGAAAAAATGACGTTTTGCCATTCGTGCACCCAGGTTCGTCGTTCAGTACACCATCGCAGGCGCTCCTGTCTGTGATGCAGCGTCAAGGGTAACCGCAGCCATGTTCTCCGAGCTGATAGTCCATGCTGCTGCAAACGTCGTCGAACCGTTCGTGCAGATGGTTGTTGTCTTGCAAACGATCCCATCTGTTGACTCAGGGATCGAGACGTGGCTGCACGATTCATGACAGCCATGCGGATAAGATGCCTGTCATCTCGACTGCTAGTGATACGAGGCCGTTGGGATCCAGCACGGCATTCCGTATTACCCTCCTGAACACACCGATTCCATATTCTGCTAACAGTCATTGGATCTCGACCAACGCGAGCAGCAATGTCGCGATACGATAAACCGCAATCGCGATAGACTACAATCCGACCTTTATCAAAATCGGAAACGTGATGGTACGCATTTGTCCTCCTTGCACGAGGCATCACAAGAACGTTTCACCAGGCAACGCCGGTCAACTGCTTTTTGTGTATGAGAAATTTGTTGGAAACTTTCCTCATGTCAGCACGTTGCACGTGTCGCCACAGGCGCCAACCTTGTGTGAAGGCTCTGAAAAGCTAATCATTTGCGTATCACAGCATCTTCTACCTGTCGGTTAAATTTCGCGTCTGTAGCACGTCATCTTCGTGGTGTGGCAATTTCAATGGCCCGTAGTGTATTTGTACTCTATGCCTGTTCGGACGGAAGAGAGTCTGTTCGTTTTGCTGATGTCAACCCTACGTCATTGCCGAAGGTTCCGAGGGAGTGTCGGTGCGTGGTTGTGTTTGTGGTGCTGAAGCACGTTAATGGACTCGGAATCAGTCCGCCGTGTGTTTACAAAGTAACAATGCATCGCTGGGGGCAGCCGGCCCTCCGAGAAGCGGGGCGCAACAAATGGGTTTCGCTAAACACGGCCGGTGCGGTGCACGGCTATCAGTGCGGCCGGGAAAAAGCGGGCGCCTGCCCCGGCGGCTGCGCGCTACAGCCAGGTGACAGCACGCAGACAAAAGCGCGCCAGCTGGCCGCCGCCAAAAGTACTCGCGGCGCGTGTCCGGCGCCGACGCTTTTTGGGTGACGGCGCCGGAATCACCACTTCCGCTGCGACGCGCGTCAGGCGCCGCAGCACGTCAATGGCCGAAAAAGGACGTTTTCACGTCAGCATCGTTCTAGTTTAACTCATAACGACCATTACTAGTGTAAGACGTCGTTGTCTCCTGACCTTCATTGCTTACATACTCCGCCCTCACAATCATATTCCGCACACCAAGACGCTTCATTCGAACGCAAACTCGATAAGATAAAGTCAGTGTTGTATGAATTCATGTAAACGATATGCAATTAAAAAGTAAGCACACCATGGTTGAAATACTCGAGGCTGGCGTACACACATACATTCCAGACACGACGGTCACAGAAGCTTTTAGTTCGGGAGAGAAACCGCACAACGGGACGCCGGTCCCTTCAGAGGACGACCCAGCCTATGTCGGCCGGTGACTGCCCGTGTAGCGGACAGCGTGGGCCCGAGTGAAAGAGGGAACGACCCCGTGTTCAGCTTAAAAGCAAATTCCGCTACATTGTGTGGGAGTGGCCAGCCTATGCATTCTTTACACATAGCACGCAGTTTCAGAGATTTTCACAGGGAGAGAGCAAACGCCAAACGCCAATGCTACAGGTTTCTGGAATGGTCGCCTTAAACGAAACGTCATTCTCCCGTTTTAGAAGAGCAATGCTGATTGGCAGACGATATTTCTGACGCCTTGAGCTGGAGGAATAATGGAAGAGACCGAAAGATATACCCCTTCACGTCTGGTGTGGAGAGGTGTCGTTCTGTTGTCGCTCTTGGAGTGAGGAACAAGTCTCTCCTCAGTACTTCACTGGGAGAGCACCTCTGTCGAGAACGAATCGAAGTGCTACTCTATATTGGGTCCTTGCGATTAAGTGTTGTTCACTGTGTTGGCCGACACACTTATTGTGTGGTGTGAATGGACAGAGTTATAGTTAAATGCCTGCGAGCGAATTTTGAGTGGCATTGTGGTGGACTGGTTATCTGACCAGTGTACCACGCCAATAGTTACACTAAGGGTGAATAGGAATCCTTGACTTCATCAAGGCATAGGGAGAGGTTGATTGGCGAAGGTCAATCCAGATAGAACCAGAGTTATCTTATTTGTCAGCAGCGAGCAGTGCAGACAGCAGTCATCGCAGCTTACGGTATTGTGCACTACAGCTATTGCGAGCCCCATATTTCCTCCACAACAGTACACTTCACTGCATTTCACACGCGACAGCCTCGACCGTACCTAGCAACAGTCTAAAGGATAATTATTCAAGTTGAGGATGCACCCCTCTCAGCCATTCTGCCAAGTCAACAACCATCTTAAACTTTGTATAGAAATTTCATTAGCGAATCCTATCCTTGAGAAGTAACTTCACATTCCGAAAAGAACCAGGATATAACTTGTTCAATTCATGACTAAAAGTGCCATTGTGATTTCTCAGAATTTTTGCAAAATAAATAATAATTTTCGTTAGTTTCATGTTTTTCTTACACTAACTAGCACTACTCCAGTACCCAAGTATCCCACTAGTTACGTAAGAAATTTTGTGAATTTTTGTGTCATTTCCTTACAGCGGACGACTCCAGAAGATATTTATTGCTGACAGTTTTCAGGCATTTCTCTTTAGAACGTTAGGAGCGTCTGTCTGACTTCTGTAGTAGTGTGGGGGTGGAAATTGCATCTTGCAGGAGCCACAGGGTAAAGGGTACATCTCAGATTAATCCGTTGCGCAGAATAACAGAATAACAGATCAACCCCACACCTCAGACTAGCTCTGTCAGGTCAATTCTAATTCAGTGGTTGGCTCTTGTATTTGTGCAGCTATTCGGCACACCCGTTATTAGTGGCGGCCCGTCAACTTTAAACCGCCCACTGTACTGCTCTTATGGCACTTTAATAGTTTTCCCTTACCCGACCCTCAAAACCGCCCTGATATATACCCTACCTACCATATCTAGGCGATCCCTACCACTCTCCCCTTGTCAGGCCTCCCTTCCCCTCCAGTCCTTTCCACCCAATTCCTAAGTCTTGGTTCAGAACCGCATGCCTCTCCACTCCATCCTCATCCCTCCTCCAAATATCCACCTATACCACCCTCCTCTCCCTAATGCATTAGCTTTAAATGGTACATTACCCTGATACCCTTCTCCCTGGCAGCCTACATCCACTCATCTGTTCACTAATTTATGTATCTATTTTAATCAGTAAAATCATCTGTCTTTCTGTGTTACCTCCTGCAACCACTTCGTTTTCCATTCATCTGTGATATATTTTAATTCATCACCAAATCGACCTTTTATACAGGGCGTATCAAAAAGAATTATCCGATTTAGAAAAAATCATAACTGTTATGTAATGTGAGATATGTGCGTGAAAAACATGCTGTTGGAAAGAGCAAACTCTCGAGTTTTACATGGTTCCCTCTAGGTAGCAGCAATATGCGCTCGCTTCAGTTCTAGTAAAAATAGTCTCGGGACAACAGAAAGCGTTTTCTGTTCAATTTTTTACCCAGTGCGGGTCAGTAATAACTGTTCAGGTATGGCGTGGACCCTCCTACTGCGCAGAGGATTAGACGATGGCATGAACAATTCCGAGAAACAGGTTGTTTGTGTAAAGACAAATCGCCAGGCCGTCCTCGAGTGCCTGACACAGACGTTGAATGCATCCGCGGTAGTTTCACAAGGAGTCCGCAGGAATCAGTTTGCCAAGCAACTCGACTGCTCAACATGCCCCCAATGTTCGTCTGGGGTGTGTTGCGTATCAAACCATACAAAATTCAGCTACTTCAAGCTCTTTGTGAGCTTGACAAACAACAATGTGTAGAGTTCTATAATTTCGTTCTTGGCAAGGCGGATGATGACAGTTTTCTTCCACGCTTAGTATTTAATGTCGAGGCAATATTCCATTTAAATGGAAAGGTGAACCGTCGTATTGTGAGAATATGTGGTACGGAATAACATGAAGTTGTAAACCATGAGAGAGACTCTCCAAAATTTAATGTGTTTTGTGCAGTTTCACGGGAGGAGGTGTAATGCCCATTTTTCTTTGCCGAGAACGCTGTTACAGGAAGCTCATATCTCGATACGCTTCAGAACTTTCTTTTCCCACAGTTGGAGACTGATTCGAACGACTTTATCTACCAACAGGATGGAGCACCTCCACACTGGCATCTAGAAGTGCGGGAATGTTTAAATCAAAGGATTACTGAACAATGAATCGATCGCACTGTACCAAATGATTCAGCCTTACTTTACTGGCCTCCAAGGCCTCCTGACCTGACTGTATGTGATTATTTCTTGTGGGGATTTACAAAAGACCCACTTTAGGTGTCTTCGTCATCAAAAACATTGAATGAACTTAGACACTGCATAACAGCAGCCATGGAAGTTGTAACTCAAGACATGCTCGCTGCAGCATGGGAACAGTTTGAATACCGCATTGACATAAGTCGTGCGTATCAAAGGGAGCATATTCAACAGCTATGAAACGGTATGAAAAAAAAACTTTTTGAGTTTCCCTTTCATCAAAAATAAAATTCATTATATAGGTTTATTAGTTTCAGAAATACAGACGTGCGAAATCAGATGAGTCTTTTTGATACACACTGTATTTTAACTGGTGGAACTGACGATAGGCTTTTTATTGTACAAAATGTTTATTTTTGGCAACAGCCATGTCCAGCTTTTATGTTATGTTTCTAAAATTTTACCCTGATGTGGCTGAAGAGCGGCAGATTGTGTCAGCTGACAGTCCGACTCCTGTCCATATGTGGGCTGGGGCGGAAGATGGGGGGGGGGGGGGGGCGGCGACGACAAAGTACACTTATAGTTAGGTGGCGTTTGGGTGCTTGGAAGAGGGCGCTGCGTCTCCCTTGAGGAGTGGACAGCGGTGGGCTCGGAAAGAGGAGTGTGTTTCTGACAGGAGCACCAGCAACCTGGCAGTGGACGTCTCCCGTGGCCCGAGTGGAGTGAGCAGCAACGTGCAACGACGCAGCAGACAACGGGTGCGTGCTGTGGGTCAGCATGTGAACGAGCGTGAAGGGGGCACACGAGCGCTTCCCAGCCCCGATACTGTATTGGGCTCGTAGTTTATGAATTTCTGCGGTGGTTGTATAGAGTACAGAACTTGAAGCCATAAGCAGAACAAATGTAGCCAGAGAGCACTGCTCGTCATCATACGGGCGCAGCGCCTGGCGTGTTGGTGTTGGGTGCCACTGGGTACATGACACAATCAACTCCGGCTCTGACAGTCGATAATTTCGAAAGTAGCTGTTAAATTTCTGAAGATAGCTGTGTCATGTCGTAGACGTTTTCCTGACGCTATCTTTCAACTATATGACTGAGCTACAATTATTTTTAATCCTATCGACTTCAGTTGCGTATAACAATACTGTAATTGATAACTTTTACTGTTACTAAATTTGTTAATTTTTGCTGTCAATGCTGACAACTCAATTTTTGTGAATGATTAGGTAAAAATCATTCCATTTGTATGCGCAGCCATATTATATCAAAACAAACAGCAACTCACACACACACACACACACGCACACACACACACACACACACACACACACACTCTCTCTCTCTCTCTATTACAAGAAAAGAGATACAGACCCGCAGCTAATCATAGGCTACCAAAACAAATACAATTTCTCACACACACAAACAAATCACAGACGTCACAATAACACATTCAGTACTTGACAATAACATTCAATAGTTCGCAATAACATTCAACTGTTGGCAACATCAACCAGAGCCGGCCGTTGTGACCGAGCGGTTCTAGGCGCTTCAGTCCGGAATCGCGCGGCTGCTGCGGTCGCAGGTTCTAGTCCTGCCTCGGGCACGGATATGTGTGATGTCTTTAGGTTTAAGTAGTTCTAAGGCTAGGGCACTGATGACCTAAGATGTTAACTCCCATAGTGCTCAGTCATTTGAACCAATTTAGAACATCAGCCAGAACATAACATCAAAGCGGATGTTCAGTTCTGAAACGTTCCCTTTGAAAAATTATACATGACTGTGCTTAAACTGACACACAATATTTTTAGCGCAACGCAATCTGACTTTCAATAATCCCTACAAAAGAATGGCCCTGACTAACATTAACCTATACCCTTCACAAATCACTTACCGCACAAAAATCTTCGTTACTCGAACTACTGCAATACAGCGAGCGCCACTACTGCCAGCTAAATAAAAGATTCAAACTGTGGAAGGCACTAACTACTAATAGGCATAGTTAGCAAATGAAAGATTTTGATAGAGAACAAACAATGTATTTACCTCAATAGTGTTCAAAAGTCATAATGTATATAGCAGTTCATGATATCCAGTGTTACAAATTTCAAAACTCCGCCATCTCTCTCCCCACATCCACCACTGCTGGCGGCTCACCTCCAACTGCGCAACGCTACGCGCTGTTCACATCCAGCTGCCCAACACTACAATGGCAGACAACAATGCAAACTAGCCACAGACTGCACACAGCACAGCCAGTGACTTTCATACAGAGCGCTACGTGGCGTTACCAGTAAGAAAACCTAAACAGCCTACTTACATAGCCCCCATGCTCCGCACAAAAAAATTTACAAATTGTTTTGGGCAGTGGCCAATAATGATTTGATAAAATTTTTCATAATTACAATAACAAAGATATCAAATGCACACACTTATTGATGCAATGTTGGTCAAAAGATAAAATTTTCTCACAGTCTATAAAGACAGTCCTGATCATCCATCACAGTAAAATTGCAGTGTTTTTTTTTCTCAAAGTCTGAGCAGTAAAAAAAAAAATTGCACACGGAAGTAGTGGATTTCCATGCAATCTTGAAGAAGTAGTGTTGTCCTTCCAACGGAAAGACAGTGCTGACTCTTGACATGCAGACGGGTATTGGTCCACAACAGAGCAAACCCACAGCAGAGTCAGTCGAAATTTTGAAGACCATTGGTAGGTAGGTCATCACAGAGCAGACCCACTGTAGTCCTGGTAGAGATTACGGTATTGGTGGGCCACCAGAGGTCAGACCCACTGCAGTCCTTGTAGAAATAATGGTACTGGTGAGTCAGCAAAGGTGTAGACCCACTGTAGTCCTTGTAGAGATGGCCAGCAGCCACCTGTTGTGACTGTGCAGGTGCACAATCACCATTGAAGAGTCTTGCGGATAATATAGCAAGTCCATAACCACCACTTGTGCACTCGCAAAGTTTTTGGAATTGTCCTTAGAACCAGCAATGCTGTTATCCAGTCACTTGCTGAATTATTAACACATGTGCAAACACTAACAGTCCCTACTTCTCACATATTGTCCATATACTATGACCAACAGAAACGTGTGCAGTGAAATGGAACTTACAAGTTAATAATATGATGAACTGGTGTCAACTACAATTTTATAACATAAGAATACAATTACAAAGGTACAAAATACATCATTAAAGAACATAATACACATAACATTTGTAGTACAGGCTTTACAAAAGAATTGAAATAACATCAGTGTTATGACATGAGTACATACATAAAAGATCAGAATAACTTTCGAAACATCAACTTCACACATGAGCATTAAAACAGAACAGAATAAATAATGTCTAAACATCTTTACAAAGAAAATAACATATTATCAGAAAAATTCTACAACATAACTCTTATTAGCTAAACACATTAAGACAGGAAAAACACAAATTCACATAGTGTAATAACACAAAAATACAGGACAGGGTTTGTTTTCAGTGTGACATTTGGTACTGCAGTCCACCCCAAAACTTCATTCCATAAATCTTTCCTCTTATTTCAACATTTGTTTCCACCAAAAAAATTCTATCTAAGCATGCTTTCTGTATTTATATGTTCACACATTTCTTACCTCATTATTTATTTTCCATTATTTTACCTCATCATTTATTTCCAAGAAAATCCTACCTAAACCTGTTGTCCCTAAACCCTACTTTTTTGGTTCATATCCTCTTTCAAAATACTTTTTTGGCCAAACCATTTTCTTATAGCTTCTCAATGCATTTCTTCCAATTCATCACAACTTGTTCTCTTATATGGCCTACCCCATCTTAAGCTAACTTAAATCTACTGAGCTCAGATGCTAAACTAAGGGACGAGGCAATGGAGCAGCACAAAACAATTAACACAAACAGCAATGACAAAAAAATGCAAATTGGCAAAGCAAGCAGCAATATTACAACTAATATAAGGCAATGAGCAGCAAACAAGAAAAATAAATCAGTAGTAAAACTGGCTTAACAGAGTAATGTAAAGTGAAATTTAGTAGCACTATGCCAGGCAAACAGCAGCAGCAAATGCAATAACTTATATCTGAACATGACATAGCTCAAGCAGAAAAAATATTACATTAAAGACAACAATGCAGACAAGGGAAATGTATATTCACATCTTAATGTCTATGTAATTAAAGTGGTGCACCACAAGAAGTTATTCTACCAAAAAAATTACCAAGTAGTTGAAAAGAAAATTCCATATGCAATTCCTGTGAAGGGAAATGTCTTTTTATGCTCCTTTTTTTTTTTTTTTGAATGGATCATAAAATTATTTACTGGATCTGTAGGCATAAAATATTTATATTAGTACTGAAATGGTACAGTACCGCCCGACATTGAAAATAGGTACAACATACTTCATTATTTTTGTCAGAAGAACACATTTTTTTTTGTAAAATAACTCAATTTCAATTAATACAGCGAAGCCAGATACCAGTGTGGGAAAGAATGACAATTTATTTATTTAATTGATCACATGTGCACTCCCAGAAAGTAAATCCCTACATCCAGTTTGGTGAGATCTGTGAAATGAATGAATGTATGGTCGTCTGCTAACCGCAGATAGTGAATGTGAATATATGATCATCTTTGAGTCGATCCTTTGGCCACCTTTGGTGGGACCAAAGAGTTGAAATTTACCAGAGCTTTGAGCGCCTGAAATGTGGCTGACCAATACGATAGCAAGGTGCTTACCCCACCTCGACAGAGATGGGAGAGGACCTAGAGAACGGCCACGTTTCGGCACTCTGCCGCTGGATCTTGTGCTGTTAAGACCTGTTTTAGTTGTGCTCCGTAATGACGAAAGAGTGGAGACATGGTATGCATGTGGAATATTTAAGAGTAGTTTGAAATAATAATTTCTCTATTTCAGGAACTTTTGTGGGGAGAATTAAATGTCAGGCAAGTAATATTAAAGAGATTGTAGTAATCTTCGGAAGTGACCAACGGTCACAATGAAACCACGTGTAGCAATAAGTTGAAATACTTCCGTGTGCTTAAGTTAAGCTGAATTACTAGCGTGTGTACAATAAGTTGAAATATTTAAGAAATAGCATGTGTACCATAAGTTGAAATATTTAAGAAATGGCGTGTGCAGGACTTGAAATTAGAGACGAGTACTTCCACGTGGTGAGTACTGTGTGAGTCTCAATCTGTGTATGAGGCAAAGGATAAAGAGAAGTACTCGTCCATGGTATCAGTTGAGGACTGGCGTGTGTGATGTTCTTAATATTACTTTGCGTGATATGATTCCGTGTGACGCTTGATTCAAACTCTGAGAGAGAAGCAAGGTGAGTCGGCCGTCTATCCAGCAACGCCACTTGGCTTGCATTGCACAGGAAGATGGGCATATATCTCCAGAGTTCATAGTAGGAAAGTAGAATTACGAAGTGGGGCAGTGTCGTGTGAAACTGGGATAAATATTAATTGAAGTGGGAAAGCTGAAAGTGATAGTGTTGTGACTATTTAGTGTTTTATATTTCTTATTGCAGTGTGATGTATGTCATGTAATTTGGGTATGTGTGGTTTGCATGGGAGAGTAGCAAGGTAGTTTCAAAAGATTAGTGGGTTATGCTTGTTCCTTCTGTACCGCTCGGTCTGGAGGAAAGATTAGTGATGATGATTGTGAGAGTCGAAGTGTGAGGTACAATAAAAGATCCACCATCCTATCCAGAAAGTGCACTGTAGCGCTAAAAATAATTACGAGACCATAATATAGAGATTCACCATTGTAAAGCCATGCCCACTGAGTGGAATTTCTCATGTGTTATTGTTGTAGGTTATAGAATTTGTGTGTTTAGGTTAGAGAATTTATCGGAATAAATAAGATAGTGAAAAGAAAAATATTGGTGACTTTTCCTTCGAATTGTATGTTGTAATAATGTCCCGAATTTATAATGTGTGCGCCATTCATATTCAGTGTGGTGGCCACGTGTCGATAAAAGCCGTTAAATAAAAGACAAAAAGAAAATGTGGTATTGCCAGTGCGTAGTGTCCAGTCAGAGTTCTGTAAATTACTGATAGTCAGATGCGTGTTTCCGTTGCATATTAATCTTATAGGAGGATAACTTGTAACTTAAGTGTGAGTACTAGAGTTCATGTTACTCTATAAATAAGAACGAATCCACTCGCTTGGCAGACCACTCATCTTGCAGGCCTGACTGCTTGATGCCACAGTATGAGCAAGGAATGTGGGTGCCTCTCAGTACATCTATTAAATTTTATTTTAACCAATGCTGCAGTGCAGCTAGAAACTGGATATTAAACAAATTGAGCGACTTTGTGAATGTAAAGAATACTGAAATTTTTCTCGAGGTTGCCTTCTGTGTTACTTTTCTCAAGCCCAGCCGGTGCGCGTGACAGTGCGTCCGCAACAATGTTCTCCTTGCCGGGAATATAGACTATTGTGAAGTGGAGTTCTTGCAGAAGCAATGCCCAACGTTTTAACCTGTCATGATTTAATTTGGAAGACATAAGAAATTGTAATGCACGATGATCACTGTATACTTTTACGTGCTTACCAGAAAGAAAGAAACGGAATTTGTTAAATGCCCAAACGATAGCTAAGGCTTCTAATTCAGTAACGGAATAATTTTTTTCAGATTTAGTTAGTACTCGGCTAGCAAAAGCAATGGTTTTCTGAACAGTAGTGTCATTTTCTGGGGCTTCTTGAAATAAATGGGCACCAAGACCGACTTTAGAAGAATCTGTGCTAAGGCAGAAATCTTGTGACAGATCTGGATGAGCTAGTATTGGCGCGTTAAGTAGCGATCCTTTCAAAGAATTGAATTTCAACTGTGCTTGATCGTCCCAGTTCCAAATAGTATTTTTTCCAGTGAGAGAACAAAGTTTTGGTGTAACAAGAATTTGCATATTCAGAAAACGACGGTAAAAATTTACGAGACCCAGAAAACTGCGGACTTGTTTTTTTGTGGATGGAACTGGAATGGATCTGATTGCTTCTAACTTTTCAGGATCCGGCTGAATGTCTTCAGAAGAAATAATGTCCCAAAAACCTCACCTTTGACCTACCAAATTCAGACTTTTCCAAGTTAACTGTAATTCCAGATTCTGCAAAAATATGTAACCCGCTGTTGAGGATGTGATTGTGTTGTTCCCATGAGGCTTCTGCTATTAGAATATCGTCCACATATAAGGTGATGTGACGTTTTAAGAACTCAGGTAATATGGAATTTAGCCCGCAAATGAATGCTGCTGAAGAAATGTTCAAACCAAAAGGAAGTTTCCGAAACTGATAACAAACGCCGAAACAAAGGAAAGCTGTGTATTTTCTACATTCTGGATGAAGTTCGATCTGATAAAAGCTGGATCTGAGATCAATGGAAGAAAACACTTTTACACCATTAAAATTTTGAAGAAGTTCTTCCAACGTTTGCGGCCTGTCTGTTTCAGGAATAATGATAGTATTGATTTGTCTCGAATCTAAGACAAGCCTGATCGATCCATTTCTCTTCTCAACAACATGTAATGGATTGTTGTATGAGCTTAGTGCAGGCTCAATAATGCTCTCATCAAGCATATATTGTATTTCTGTTCTAACACAGTCCCTATAATGTACTGGAATTACGTATGGTCTAACACAAAATTTAGTATGCTCACGAACACGAAATTGGTATTGAAATCCCTTGATTGTTCCTGTTATGTGAGTAAAAACTGTGGAATGTGCTTGTAAAATCTCAAAAAGGTCCTGCCTATCAGTGTCATTACAATTCTCAATTGTTTGAATTTTATTCTGAATTAACTCATATATTCAAATATCCCGTCGATATCATCCCTGTCAGTACTTGCAGAGTGATTGTTAGTGTCTAGTTCCGTAGAAAATTCCGAACTGTTGTCTAACAGAAGGTAAAGCCGATCTCGTCATGGTTTGAGAGCCAATCTTCAAATTTCAAAGCTTTCTTTCTCTAAACTTATTTCAGCATCGTGAAAGTTTAAGATTACTTTTTATTCATTCAAAAAGTCTACTCCCAATATAATTTCCGTCGACAATAATGGAACAATAAGAAAGTTCATAGAGAAGCTGTGGCTTTGACAAAAGAATTCTAAGTTCGTTTGTTGGCGTACATCTACACTTTTTCCAAAGATTGCACCTTGTAATTTAATCTTACGTAACGGAAGTGTGGGACAATCGTTCGATTTATTGCATTTGCTAAAAGCTGTTTCACTAATTACTGAAATGGGACTGCCAGAGTCAAGTACTGCCGTAAATTTTACGTCATTTACAGTAATGTGAATCACAGGATATGCAATGTTGTTATGTTTTACGTCGTGCTCCTGGAGTAAGATGTCCCTAATGTCTTCCATTTTTACGTAATTACTAGCTACTGCAGCTGCGTAGTCTGTTTCAGAAGTACGTTTTGTGGCTGCCAGCGGTGTGAGTCATTGCCTATTGTCTCTTTGTTGGCGGGCGTCGTTATTGGGATTTGGAGACCTAACTTCTACAAATTCACCTTGTTGAGAGGGCCCTGCTCTGTTTGAATCCCGCCAATTCTGATGCAATTCAGGTCTGTCGTTACGATCATATCGTCTGTCGTCGTGTCGGTAGATTCCATAGTTTCTTTCTTGTCGGTCACGTGGTGGAGAATTTCTCCCTGAATCGTAACTGCGCGCTGGACCGTTGCGTCTAAAGTTATTCTGTCTCCCTTTGTAATAATTATTTTGGTTCCCAAATTGTCTGTTTCTCTGATTGTCTCTGTGATAGTCACTACTGCAGAGAGGTGATCTTTCCCTGTAATTATTACTGATCTGCCAACGGTTGTCATACGGGTGGTGTCTGTTTTTGTCATGATATGTGTTGTGAGAATAGCCTTGTCATGTCCAGTTATTATTTCTTTCATCGCGGAATTGTGACAGATGTGACCTGTAATTGTTGTGCTCCTGTTTTCGCGTTCCGCGATTGTTAGTGTCAATTTCCAGTTCGTAACAGTCCCTGAAAAGCTTCAATGTCGTCTTTGCAACGTCCTGCTAAAATAATATGTCGTAAATGTGCAGGAAATTTGATTAAGCAAATGCGGATGAGTTCTGAGGGGCTGTATGGGTTTGAAAGATACTGATTCTTGTGCAACATGTCTTCAAAATATTTCACAAGACTGGAAAATTCAGATTGTTCGAAATGTTTCATCATTATGATGCTATGTTTTACTCGGTCTTGTGTAGCTTGAGACCAATGTGCTGAGTGGAAGGCATGATAAAATTCTCCTTCACTGTGACAATCGTGAATGACCGATCGCATTCTTACAGCTGGTTCATTCTCTAAGTAGCCACACAAATTCTAATCTGTGCTGCAATGATCAGTTGGGAGGAAAACAATGAGAGAATTGATGAAGCCATGCTTGTGGATGAATGTCGTTGCCGGAATTCTTAAATGTTTTGAATTTACGTGTAGTAATAAACAGCTTATAGTCAAATTCATCATGTCGGCGAGTCGCATGTCGGTCATTGTTACGTCGTTTCGGCGGTTCCATTTCAAAATTCGGTGCACCTTGCCAATTTCTTTCATAATTTCCGAAATGTCCTGTGTTATTATTTTGTGGTTGTTCCGTATTTCTATGTCCCTCTTCCCGTACTGGAGCGGAAGTGTCCTCTGAAATATGTAATTCTTGTATTACTTGTGCCAACTGATCTTGTACTTCCCGGATTTCTCTTTTGTACTGTGTATTGATTTGATTTTGATTTTGTTTGAATTTTCTAATTTGTTCATACTCTTCAGTGTCCATGAAGGCTACAGGTCTTGTGTCATTCAGATCATCATATACCTTTGTAGATAAGTTAGTGAACTGATCTGAAAGTTCGGCTACTTTATCCGATAGTGAAATTATTTCCGCTGTGTGTTTTTTCTGAACCAAGTTTCAGAGTGTCCATTTGTGTTGAAATCGTATCTACTGTGTCCTTTAAGTATTCCTGAGTTTTTGCAAGTTGCGTAACTGAATTGGTAGATGCAACTGAGTCAATTTTAGCTTGCAAGGTGTCGTGATTTTCATGAACAATAGTGAGCAGTTCTTTTATGGCTGCTTCGTGATTCTGTAATGCATTTTCATGACGCGAAAAGATAGGTTGGAAATGCTCACAAATTTGTGTTTTTACGTCATTACAGACTTTCTGACATTTCGATTCGATGTTATGTAACTCAGTAGTTAAACCTTCATGTGTTTGTTCAAGCGTGATGTCTAACTTTTGAAGATTTTGTTCCATTGTGTCTAACTGTTGCTGTGTTTGTCTCTGATTTTGCTTCATTTGTTGCATTAATTGCAGTAATAATGTATTTGTGTCTAGAATCTGTTCCTCTATGCTTTTCGGCAGTGAATTTGCACCGGCAACATTCACATTTTGACAAGCGGAAAATGTGTCTTGACTCATTTGAGAAAATGGTGAGAACCCAAAACCTGAGTCTACAGTATTTGCAATATTGTGTTCTGTCATTCCCGATTCCTGAGGCGAGCTGTTGCCGACCGATCGATCGATAATGCTTCCCTGTTCACTACCCGTTTCTCTGTCTACACCATTATTTGACGCCCGCTCCATTTCCCTATGCACAGTTACCGAATTACTACTTTGAATGTCTGTTAATTCATTACACAGTGGTACTGGTAAGCTACGCTCGTCGTCACTATTATTTCTCTGTTTACTTTGGAGCCTAGTGTTACGTTTTTCACACGCCATTATTGTCACAATATTTCACACAATAACACAGAAAAGCACAATTTGAAGAGCAAAAATAAGAAAACTCATTAAATAATATCTAGTTAATTGCAAGCGCAGCTGTGAAATACTTGGTGCAAATTTACATGCGCGCCACACCTGTTTTACTGTACAACAATGAAAGACTGCAACTACAAAGGAGATTCTCCCTACAATTACGCGCTAGCAATAAAAAAAATCTACACTAATCACACAAACTACAAACAAAAAAATCAGAAGATTCCAGTGAGGTATCCTCGGCTAAGGGTCGACATATGAAACGTTCCCTTTGAAAAATTATACATGACTGTGCTTAAACTGACACACAATGTTTTTAGCGCAACGTAATCTGACTTTCAATAATCCCTACAAAAGAATGGCCCTGACTAACATTAACCTATACCCTTCACAAATCACTTACCGCACAAAAATCTTCGTTACTCGAACTACTGCAACACAGCGAGCGCCACTACTGCCAGCTAAATAAAAGATTCAAACTATGGAAGGCACTAACTACTAATAGGCATAGTTAGCAAATGAAAGATTTTGATAGAGAACAAACAATGTATTTACCTCAATAGTGTTCAAAAGTCATAATGTATATAGCAGTTCATGATATCCAGTGTTACAAATTTCAAAACTCCGCCATCTCTTTCCCCACATCCACCACTGCTGACGGCTCACCTCCAACTGCGCAACGCTACGCGCTGTTCACATCCAGCTGCCCAACACTACAATGGCAGACAACAATGCAAACTAGCCACAGACTGCACACAGCACAGCCGGTGATTTTCATACAGAGCGCTACGTGGCGTTACCAATAAGAAAACCTAAACAGCCTACTTACAGTTCCTAGTGCTGTGAAGTGTGGAAGCGAAATTTCAGATTGCAGTTACAAGAAGAAGAAGAGATGTAATGAAGGAACAAGAAAATAATGCTTAGAACAACTTCCGCGAAACGTATAAGTAGAATATTACGTTATTAGTTCACCACAGAAAAGCAAAAAGTGCCAGAACTGTTTATAATACACATGGTGAAAATTAATAAAATGGGCAAACCTCTGGGATGGATTCCTGACTGCAAATGGAGCAGAAAAGGTCCTATGAACATGTGTCCAGAAATGGACGGTGTGTGTACGATGACAACATATCACCCCGGAACACAGCACAGGACTGCATCGCATCCACGTCACAACAGATGTTAAAAGCGGTCTCCATGGAATACAATGCACGAGTTCACATGTCGCATCATGGGCTCCCACATTTTTGCTTACACACCATATTGGCGGACCACTTGCCTGGAACTTGCGCTAGGGTTCGTCTCAATCTTCTGTAGAACCCGGTCCTACAAATCTAGTGTACGCATAGTCCGCCGCCTCCCTCCATGTTCGTCTGTTTGAAAATACCTATGATCGAAGAAACGCCCAAATAGCTTTTGAAATGTTGCGTGGGATGTGGCTGGTGTCTGCGAAAGTACTTGTTTTGATATAGCCGTTTCCATCTGGTTGGCTGTACACAAACACCATCTCGGGTTGTTCTAGACATGAATACCGCTCCATTCTGCTGCTTACAGTGCACTGCGTCAATCACACGGTCTGCAGCACACACGGAGCACAAGGCACGTGGTCAGAGGAACTTTCAGTCGTCAGCGCCATCTTCCGTGACAACTAGGTATGCATTTCCGGACACACGTTCATAGTACCTTTTTTGCTCCATTCCCAGTCAGGAATTCGTCCCTGAGGTTTGTCGGTTTCATTACTGTTCATCCTGTATATAACATCCTAAATGCAATCTAAATAGTATAAACAAGAAGACGTACGTAATTCAGGCCACTGAAATGCATTTCAGTGAATAACAGAGAAAGGCATATGCCACAAAAATTGTTTTTCATTCGGTTGTGATAAGACGGTGTAATCTTTCCCTCCCACACATCACCATTAATTTTCTCTTAGTCTCTTCATTATTTTCAAAGCTTCGAGAGGGTAAGATACACAAAAGAAAAACTTTTTTCTTGTCTTCATTATCTCTTGTTGTTGGCTTCAAGTCTTGCGTCTAGGAGCACATTCTTGCGGCTGAAATTTTGATTTAACGTTGTGGATTCCTGATGACTAGATAACTGATGGAGATTTGCCTCTATATTTCTTGAATTTTATTCTTTGTCATATTATTAAATATCGCAACCTTTTTACAAATTTCTCTTAATAATCCAGATTACGTTGTTAGTGTCGATCATACCTTTGTCTCCATCAGAGGGATGCCCACTACTCCTCACATTCTGCGGCACTCACAATATTACAAAGAATTTACAAATCGAAAGAGTTTACATGCTTTCTTGACAAAAGAGTCCGCCCCCTGTAGCTGAGTGGTCAGCGCGACAGGATGTCAATCCTAAGGGCCCGGATTCGATTTCCGGCTGAGTCGGAGAATTTCTCCTCTCAGGGACTGGGTGTTGTGTTATCCTAATCATCATCATTTCATCCCCATCGACGCGGAGGTCGCCGAAGTGGCGTCAAATCGAAAGACTTGAACCCGGCGAGCGGTCTACCCGACGGGAGGCCCTAGTCACTCGACACGACAAAAGAAGAACCTTCAAGTTGTATCATTATTTTATAAATGAGTCCAGAAATAAATTTAATAATTCGCGTTCGATTGTGCAATTAATAATATGAATTTTAAATATGCGAGAATTTCTAACTGCGAATATTTTTAAAAGAAGAGTAATTTTAACTGTACGTACAGAGTACTAACAAATTAATTTCTTTTTATACATTTTACCTGAAATGTATACAAAATCATATGAAATTCTTTCAGTGAAACAGCCGAGAATGTTCGTCTATACTAGATTTGGGATTAATCCTGGTATTGACTACTACTACAAAAAAAAGGTTACGTTAGAAAAGGGTGTCCCATTACAAAGGTCCCAAAGTAAAAATTATCAACATACCAGAATGACATAATTTAAGATTGTCGATATAGTCCTAATCTATCGCGATAGAGATGTTCTACCGTTGAAGCAGCATGCACATTCTCTACATCTCTCACCCACAGAAAACATTTCGCCATGGGTTGCCGAGAATCTGGCACGCTACAACTCAACAGCCGCTACGGTTGATGAACTCTGGCATAGAGTTACAGCGTCAGTGGGACGACGTACCGGTGCCTTTTATCCAGGAACACTGCGACTCGGTGCCTAGACGGGTTGGAGCCGATGTTGGTGCTAGATGTGGCAGCTGTGTGCACTAATATTCGTTCCTTGAGTACCCCTGAATCACCTACAAATTTAATCATTTTTTCTTCCTACTATATGACGAATAAAACTGCCATTCTTCCTGGCGTTGCAGGTTTAATGATGTGCAGTCTACATGTGAGGAAAGGAAGAGGAATGCAGATGTAGCAATGGAATGGCGTATTGCTGTACGCGAACCCCAGTTCTGAGCACTAAACAGGGAACGAGAGAGGGAGTGCGTGAGAGAGAGAGAAAGAGAGACCAGTGTACGCCAGACTAGAGCATTCCGCTCACTTTCACTTGCGCGTCCTCCGTCGCACCTGCCGCGGCAGCCGTCGCGCGCACGCGCACACACACACACACACACACACACACACACACACACACGCACGCTCGCTGCGATTCGCGCCTCTTCCGCTCTGCTTAAATTTAAACTGCTCGAAAAACGTTTCACACCGAACTCATGACTTGCGTAGTTGGCTCCCCTCTTTTTCCTCTTTCTCAGTACTCTTTTGACCGAAGCAAATCGCTGCAGGTAACTAACTACTGTAATGAAGGTACATGTGAAACAAATAGAAATAGTGCAGTATGTCACATCGTACAACGTTATGTCGTCCACTCGTGGCGCTCTTCTTCCGCAGCAGGATGTTCACGATACTGATGATTTGCATGGCGGTGTCGACGCAGCTCGATCAGGAAGGCACAACACCTCATTGCGAGCACCAGCCAACTCCTTCAGGGCTGGCTCGTTCGAGCAGATCATCATAAATATTGAAGTAGACCTCAGTAGCAAATTCATTTTTCTCATTGACCAGTCTCTCTCGTTGCTATGTTTTTGCAACGTACATCTCCTATTCTTCCAAAACGTGCAGTGACCTATTTTTTTTTGCTTTTGTGCATTATTTCCGTTTGCTTTCCAGTTGTATCTGTTTTAAGTTCCTCTTTATCAAAATACCAAACTAAGTTAGTCGTGCTAGGGTTGACTGATAAAGCGATCATTCACTGGAGTGGACGAGGACTTTCGAAAGTATACAGAACACTTGTAACTTACGAAAATGTCTACAAGCGTCCGAAAATCCTCAAAAATAACCTTTTTAAGTAAATATATGATGAAATTAGGGAACTATTGATTTTGAATGCGGTCACTGCGACCAAAAGTTCTGGAAAAAAGGTAAAGGTTACAGTTGCAGATAAATACCATGCAACATACCACGGTCGTAAAAATCACTGGTTTTGTTTACAACTGACGATATAGAATTTCTCAATACATCTCTACGGATGAAAAAAAATGAAAAAAGAAGAGAGACTTAAATTTTATGTCAGTTTTTTGGTTCTAAGTTTTCTAAACGGTTTTATCTGGCGCACCCGGTTTTACTCGCAGACAAAAGAAATATGTGATGGAAGTCGGGTTTTATATGTAAATGTAACTAAATAAACGCGTAAATTGTACGGGTTTCGTAGATTAACTGATCTGATGTCCCCTTTTTCTGTAGGGTGCCAAAGATGAAAACTGCAGCCTCAATGTCTCACAAAAACGAGGTGAAATGTGGAGCACAAAAAACACACATCCTGCACATTGTCACCGAGCGAGGTGGCGCAGTGGTTAGACACTGGACTCGCATTCGGAAAGACGACGGTTCAATCCCGCGTCCGGCCATCCAGATTTAGGTTTTCCGTGATTTCCCTAAATCACTCCAGGCAAATGCCGGGATGGTTCCTCTGAAAGGGAACGGCCGACTTCCTTCCCCATCCTTCCCGAATCCGATGAGACCGATGACCACGCTGTCTGGTCTCCTTCCCCAAACCAACCAACCAACCTGCACATTGTCGTCTATGGTGGTCTTTCTTCCTGATCAGCGTGACCCACGTCTGTGCTGTCTTGGTTAAATTGTTGGCATCATTTCAATAAGGCTGAACGCGACATTGCATTTGGTCCGCCAGAATTTCACAGTCAGTCTGTATGCAATTTAGACGTTTTACCCCAAGAATCATACTATATCACGTACTTTGGCTTTGGAATACGTTTCCAGTTTCCACGTCATTTCACTCCCACCCTATGATGCACTTGTGATTTATATGCGAAATGCAGAAAATCTAAAAGAGAATGACTGGACACGGATGTGAATCCTGCAGATCCAGAATACAAATCTGCGTTCTGTACCTTCCAAGGTTTCCCTCAGGAAAGATAGACGATGTGAGTTCATTGTTTCTATTCAGTGGTGATGATCGTGATTTTTTTTTTGGTCATCAGTCTACTGACTGGTTTGATGCGGCCCGCCACAAATTCCTTTCCTGGGCTAACCTCTTCATCTCAGAGTAGCACTTGCAACCTACGTCCTCAATTATTTGCTTGACGTATTCCAATCTCTGTCTTCCTCTACGGTTTTTGCCCTCTACAGCTCCCTCTAGTACCATGGAAGTCATTCCCTCATGTCTTAGCAGATGTCCTATCATCCTGTCCCTTCTCCTTATCAGTGTTTTCCACATATTCCTTTCCTCTCCGATTCTGCGTAGAACCTCCTCATTCCTTACCTTATCAGTCCACCTAATTTTCAACATTCGTCTATAGCACCACATCTCAAATGCTTCGATTGTCTTCTGTTCCGGTTTTCCCACAGTCCGTGTTTCACTGCCATACAATACTGTACTCCAGACGTACATCCTCAGAAATTTCTTCCTCAAATTAAGGCCGGTATTTGATATTAGTAGACTTCTCTTGGACAGAAATGCCTTTTTTGCCATAGCGAGTCTGCTTTTGATGTCCTCCTTGCTCCGTCCGTCATTAGTTATTTTACTGCCTAGGTAGCAGAATTCCTTAACTTCATTGACTTCGTGATCATCAATCCTGATGTTAAGTTTCTCGCTGTTCTCATTCCTACTACTTCTCACTACCGTTGTCTTTCTCCGATTTACTCTCAAACCATACTGTGTACTCATTGGACTGTTCATTCCGTTCAGCAGATCATTTAATTCTTCTTCACTTTCACTCAAGATAGCAATGTCATCAGCGAATCGTATCATTGATATCCTTTCGCCTTGTATTTTAATTCCGCTCCTGAACCTTTCTTTTATTTCCTTCATTGCTTCCTCGATGTACAGATTGAAGAGTAGGGGCGAAAGGCTACAGCCTTGTCATACACCCTTCTTAATACGAGCACTTCGTTCTTGATCGTCCGCTCTTATTATTCCCTCTTGGTTGTTGTACATATTGTATATGACCCGTCTCTCCCTATAGCTTACCCCTACTTTTTTCAGAATCTCGAACAGCTTGCACCATTTTATTATGTCGAACACTTTTTCCAGGTCGACAAATCCTATAAAAGTGTCTTGATTTTTCTTTAGCCTTGCTTCCATTATTAGCCGTAACGTCAGAATTGCCTCTCTCGTCCCTTTACTTTTCCTAAAGCCAAACTGATCGTCACCTAGCGCATTCTCAATTTTCTTTTCCATTCTTCTGTATATTATTCTTGTAAGCAGCTTCGATGCATGAGCTGTTAAGCTGATTGTGCGATAATTCTCGCACTTGTCACCTCTTTCCGTCTTCGGAATTGTGTGGATGATGCTTTTCTGAAAGTCAGATGGTATATCGCCAGACTCATATATTCTACACACCAACTTGAATAGTCGTTTTGTTGCCACTTCCCCCAATGATTTTACAAATTCTGATGGAATGTTATCTATCCCTTCTGCCTTATTTGACCGTAAGTCCTCCAAACCTCTTTTTAAATTCCGATTCTAATACTGGATCCCCTATCTCTTCTAAATCGACTCCTGTTTCTTCTTCTATCACATCAGACAAATCTTCACCCTCAGAGGCTTTCAATGTATTCTTTCCACCTATCTGCTCTCTCCTCTGCATTTAACAGTGGAATTTCCGTTGCACTCTTAATGTTACCACCGTTGCTTTTAATGTCACCGAAGGTTGTTTTGACTTTCCTGTATGCTGAGTCTGTCCTTCCGACAATCATACCTTTTTCGATGTCTTCACATTTTCCCTGCAGCCATTTCGTCTTAGCTTCCCTGCACTTCCTATTTATTTCATTCCTCAGCGACTTGCATTTCTGTATTCCTGATTTTCCCGGAACATGTTTGTACTTCCTCCTTTCATCAATCAACTGAAGTATTTCTTCTGTTACCCATGGTTTCTTCGCAGGTACCTTCTTTGTACCTATGTTTTCCTTCCCAACTTCAGTGATGGCCCTTTTTAGATGATATGCACTTTCAAATAAAATGTATGGCGGGAGTGCTTGAAGGCTCACTTCAAGGTCAGTCAACAAGGGCAAAAAGAAGTAAGTGACTAGACACCAAAAAATGTGTGTGAATTCCTAAGGGACGAAACTGCTGAGGTCATCAGTCCCTAGATTTTCACACTACTTAGACCAACTAATGCTAAGAACAACACACACCCATGCCCGAGGGAGGACTCGAACCGGCGCGAGGAGCCGCGAAATCCGTGACATGGCATCTCAAACCGCGCGACCACTCCGCGAGGCGACTAGACGTCGTGTGGTATTTCTGTTCTAATTATTATGTTGGTAACGCTGCAACGCCACTGTTTCTACACGTTCAACATGGTGCAGAGTGCTTGTCGTAGTCCACATCTTAGCGATGTCATTAAAAGGAGGAAGCCATGTCAACGCATGCTAGTGACACGACGCCACCGGAATTTGTTCAGATACAAATCGTGTTGTTAGTATGAAACTTCCTCTTAAAAAAATTTATGAATTACTGTGCTGATAAACCTCTTACATTATTTGATTTTCAAACAGCTGAGCAAAACTGAACGTACTCAGACATTTCGCTCTTTACCTATTCTGATCAACACTAAACTGACACACAATATTTTTAGCGCAACGCAATCTGACTTTCAGTATTGTCTACAAAAGAATGGCCCTGACTAACAATAACCTACACCTTTCATGAGTCACTTACCTCACAAAAATCTTCGTTACTCGAACTACTGCAATACAGCGAGCGCCAATACTGCCAGCTAAATAAAAGATTCAACTACTGAAGGCACTAACTACTGATAGGCATACATAGCAAATGAAAGATTTTGATAGAGAACAAACATTGTATTTACCTTAATAGTGTTCAAAAGTCATAATATATGTATATCAGTTCATGATTTCCAGTCTTACAAATTTACTGTCTCTGATGGATACACGGCCATATCATCCGCTCTCAAAACTCCGCCATCTCTCTCCCCACATCCACCACTGCTGGCGGCTCACCTCCAACTGCGCAATGCTATGAGCTGTTCACATCTAACTGCCCAACACTGCAATAGCGAATATTTCAACAATGCCAACCAGCCACAGACTGCACATAGCACAGTCAGTGGTTTTCATACAGAGCGCTACGTGTTGTTGTTGTTGTTGTTGTTGATGTGGTCTTCAGTCCTGAGACTGGTTTGATGCAGCTCTCCATGCTACTCTATCCTGTGCAAGCTTCTTCATCTCCCAGTACTTTCTGCAACCTACATCCTTCTGAATCTGCTTAGCGTATTCATCTCTTGGCGTCCCTCTACGATTTTTACCCTCCACGCTGCCCTCCAATGATAAATATGTGATCCCTTGATGCCTCAGAACATGTCCTACCAACCGGTCCCTTCTTCTTGTCAGGTTATGCTACAAACTCCTCTTCTCCCAAATTCTATTCAATACCTCCTCATTAGTTATGTGATCTACCCATCTAATCTTCAGCATTCTTCTGTAGCACCACATTTCGAAAGCTTCTATTCTCTTCTTGTCCAGACTATTTATCGTCCATGTTTCACTTCCATACATGGCTACACTCCATGCAAATACTTTCAAAAACAACTTCCTGATACTTAAATTTATACTCGATGTTAACAAATTTCTCTTCTTCAGAAACGCTTTCCTTGCCATTGCCAGTCTACATTTTATATCCTCTCTACTTCGACCATCATCAGTTATTTTGCTCCCCAAATAGCAAAACTCCTTTACTACTTTAAGTGTCTCATTTCCTAATCTAATTCCCTCAGCATCACCCGACTTAATTCGACTACATTCCATTATCCTCGTTTTGCTTTTGTTGATGTTCATCTTATACACTCCTTTCAAGACACTGTCCATTCCGTTCAACTGCTCTTCCAAGTCCTTTGCTGTCTCTGACAGAATTACAATGTCATCGGCGAACCTCAAAGTTTTTATTTCTTCTCCATGGATTTTAATTCCTACTCCAAATTTTTCTTTTGTTTCCTTTACTGCTTGCTCAATATACAGATTGAATAACATCGGGGACAGGCTTCAACCCTGTCTCCCTCCTTTCCCAAGCACTGCTTCCTTTTCGTGCTCCTCGACTCTTGTAAGTGGCATCTGGTTTCTTTACAAATTGTAAATAACCTTTCGCTCTCTGTATTTTACCCCTGCCTCCTTTAGAATTTGAAAGAGAGTATTCCAGTCAACATTGTCAAAAGCTTTCTCTAAGTCTACAAATGCTAGAAACGTATGTTTGCCTTTCCTTAATCTGTCTTCTAAGATAAGTCGTAGGATCAGTATTGCCTCGTGTGTTCCAACATTTCTCCGGAATCCAAACTGATCTTCCCCGAGGTCGGCTTCAACCAGTTTTTCCATTCGTCTGTAAAGAAATCACTTTAGTATTTTGCAGCTGTGACTTATGAAACTGTCAGTTCGGTAATTTTCACATCTGTCAACACCTGCTTTCTTTGGGATTGGAATTATTATATTCTTCTTGAAGTCTGAGGGTATTTCTCCTGTCTCATACATCTTGCTCACCAGATGGTAGAGTTTTGTCAGGACTGGCTCGCCCAAGGCCGTCAGTAGTTCTAATGGAATGTTGTCCACTCCCGGGGCCTTGTTTGAACTCAGGTCTTTCAGTGCTCTGTCAAACTCTTCATGCAATATCGTAACTCCCATTTCATCTTCATCTACATCCTCTTCCATTTCCATAATATTCTCCTCAAGTACATCGCCCTTGTCTAGACCCTCTATATACTCCTTCCACCTTTTTGCTTTCCCTTCTTTTCTTAGAACTGGGTTTCCATTTGAGCTTTTGATATTTTTGCAAGTGGTTCTCTTTTCTCCAAGGGTATCTTTAATTTTCCTGTAGGCGGTATCTATCTTACCCCTAGTGAGATAAGCCTCTACATCCTTACATTCGTCCTCTAGCCATCCCTGCTTAGCCATTTTGCACTTCCTGTCGATCTCATTTTTGAGACGTCTGTATTCCTTTTTGCCTGCTTCATTTACTGCATTTTTATATTTTCTCCTTTCGTCAATTAAGTTTAATATTTCTTCTGTTACCCAAGGAGTTCTACTAGCCCTCGTCTTTTTACCTACTTGATTCTCTGCTGCCTTCACTACTTCATCCCTCAGAGCTACCCATTATTCTTCTACTGTACTTCTTTCCCCTATTCCTGTCAATTGTTCCCTTATGCTCTCCCTGAAACTCTCTACAACCTCTGGTTCTTTCAGTTTACCCAGGTCCCATCTCCTTAAATTCCCACCTTTTTGCAGTTTCTGCAGTTTTAATCTACAGCTCATAACCAATAGATTGTGGTCAGAGTCCACATCTGACCCTGGAAATGTCTTACAATTTAAAACCTGGTTCCTAAATCTCTGTCTTCTCATTGTATAATCTATCTGATACCTTTTAGTATCTCCAAGATTCTTTCATGTATACATCCTTCTTTTATGATTCTTGAACCAAGTGTTAACTATGATTAAGTTATGCTCTGCGCAAAATTCTACCAGACGGCTTCCTCTTTCATTTCTTCCCCCCAATCCATATTCACCTACTATGTTTCCTTCTCTCCCTTTTCCTACTCTCGAATTCCACTCACCCATGACTATTAAATTTTCGTCTCCCTTCACTACCTGAATAATTTCTTTTATCTCATCATACATTTCATCAATTTCTTCATCATCTGCAGAGCTATTTGGCATATAAACGTGTACTACTGTAGTAGGCATGGGTTTCGTGTCTATCTTGGCCACAATAATGCGTTCACTATGCTGTTTGTAGTAGCTTACCCGCACTCTTACTTTTTTATCCATTATTAAACCTACTCCTGCATTACCCCTATTTGATTTTGTATTTATAACCCTTTATTCACCTGACCAAAAGTCTTGTTCCTCCTGCCACCGAACTTCACTAATTCCCACTATATCTAACTTTAACCCATCCATTTCCCTTTTTAAATTTTCTAACCTACCTGCCCGATTAAGGGATCTGACATTCCACGCTCCGTCCCGTAGAACGCCAGTTTTCTTTTTCCTGATAACGACGTCCTCTTGAGTAGTCCCCGCCCGGAGATCCGAATGGGGGACTATTTTACCTCCGGAATATTTTACCCAAGAGGGCGCAATCATCATTTAACCATACGTAAAGCTGCATGCCCTCGGGAAAAATTACGGCTGTAGTTTCCCTTTGCTTCCAGCCGTTCGCAGTACCAGCACACCAAGGCCGTTTTGGTTAGTGTTAACAGGCCAGATCAATCAATCATCCAGACTGTTGCCCGTGCAACTACTGAAAAGGCTGCTGCCCCTCTTCAGGAACCACACATTTATCTGGCCTCTCAACAGATACCCCTCCGTTGTGGTTGCACCTACGGTACGGCCATCTGTATCGCTGAGGCACGCAAGCCTCCCCACCAACGGCAAGGTCCATGGTTCATGGGTGTTACCAACATAAAAACCTAAACAGCCTACTTACATTAGACGTCAGGTGACATGACTGACCTGACATGTTATTTTTGACCACTCTATTGTTTATCCAAATAAGTACGAGAAAGTGATTAAATTGCGTTTACAATTTGACTACATTATTGTGAATTGCTTTCTACTAAGTAATGTAGCGCCATCTAGCATCATTCCACAAAAAAAAGTACCAAGCCACACCTGCCTGTATGCCATCTTTCAGAGAGATAAATATTAGGTATAATTAACGTGCCCTGTTTTTGCTTTAGGGGTCGTCAGCCTGCCGACGGGTTTGATGTGGCCAGTCAAGTTTTTCACATCTGTGCCAATTTCTTTATCTTCGAGGAGCACTTTCAACGCCCTCATTTATTTGTTGTCTGCATTCCAATCTCTGTCTCCTCCACCAAATTTTGTTCTCCGCGGCTCTTTCTGCTACCATATGTTGATGTCTATGTCTTATCATCCAATTCGTTTTTCTAGTCAATGTTTTCGACATACACTGTCCACTCACGTTAATGTGCGCAGTTGTCAAAAGCCCGAATAACAACTTTTTGCAGCGCGATTCGCTGCGGGACGTGCAGGAAGAGAGTCGATGGAGTTATCGAAGGTACCGACGTGGCTATGGGGCCATACCGACTCCAGTACTGTGGCCAGCTGCGCTGCGTTGCACGATTGAGAATACGCGATTCTCGATTGGGATTAAAGTTGGAGATTTTAGTGGTCTGTAGAGTACGGTAAACACATTCTGCAGCTCTTCGAATCTCACACGTGCACTGCGAGCTGTGTGACACGTTGCGTTCTCCTGCCGGTAGAGGTCATCGTGCCGAAGAAAAACTGAAAGTCTACCCCTCGTTTGTTATGCTGATTATTTTTCATGTAAGAAGTATCTCCCTTTAATATAAGCGGACGCAGTGCTCCATGGTTCCCATTTGTACCGCTATGTGTCTCATTCTTTCAATTAGGCCCGATAAATTGAGATATGGGCAATCAAACCCGCTAGAAAAGATAGTATTCTAATTTAAAAATGAAGCGACGGATAACGCAACATCGGTGAATGGCCATGGAACAATACGTGCACGTTAGGGACTGTAAGACTTTCTTTTTTTTTGATACTATGAATTCAGTTAGTAGCCTAAAGTGCATAATGCATACAATGGATATGCCTGGATTGAAAATTCATAGAATATAGACATTATCTCAGTGGTATGGATGAAGGATACTGAATAACGCTAAGAGCTAATTTCAATTATCATTCTGATTTATTTCGATAATATTTAAGAAAACTATTACCCTCTGTGACAAAACATACATGAAATCTATTATATTTAAGAAAACGACCACTCTCAGTGACAAAACCTTCACGAAGCACTCACTATCTCTTGCATCTCGTTATACCGGAAACATAGACAACACTTCGTCGCCAGTTACATCTACTAATGATTAAAATGGGAAAAATGAATGTTACTGAATGGTGGCCACCTAACACCATTTAGTTATTGTCACACCTATTTAACGCGCGGAGTAGGGAAGGATATCACCTTTCTCTCTCTCAAACATTACTTAAGTTACTACAAATACAGTACCATGCAGGTAAGTTCATGTTGAAACCGCGTATTATGCAACCGTAATGCAACGTGAGCAAATCAGCCCAGGCTTCATGACTCCACATTATTCATGCTATGATTAACGAAAGGCAAATCCAGTGACTACCGTTATGACTGCTGGCAACAAGTGGCCAAGTTCGACAACAAAGAAACGAGTAAAATATACCGTTGAATCATGAAATACTTATATTGTTTGTATCCAGAACTAAACTATGCAACAAATGAAACATTAATGAACCTATCCGCTATTCACCTAAGAACAAGAACCGTTGGTTCATGCCCTCAATCACCTCGCGCCCAAATCCGCTAGTTGAAACACATTAATCTGAAAAATTTCTACAAATAAAATTTCGCTGAACGTTTCCCGGTATTAATTCACACCCGAAAATGTTTCATAATCAATGTTTCCCCCAAAAAACCTATATTATGAATAACTTTTCTCACCATCCACGACGAGCGCCGCACCGCTGCGTCCGTCTCGTTCAATCGGCGGCCCCAGTGTGTCCTAACATGGCGCGTTCCAGGACCAACCACCAACGTTCAAAAAAACTGGTGGTGGGGGTAGGACCTCAGTGAGAACCAACCTCACAAACTCTGCCCTGCTCATCCCCACTATCTTTGGAATCACGAACTCTCTGCCGAATCTGCTCACGTTGTTATGTTGGTGCTAAACTACCCTACTGCTACCATCTTTGACTAACCTAGATTACTATATATTCCATGCATAATTACGTTTATCCATCTCAATACATCACGGGATCAAAGAATGAGAGAGGAGGTGTGACACCAACAGAAGAAAAAATATACACGGAAGCATTGTTGAATCCAGAGGTTAATTAGCTAGACGAAAGATTGAAAGGACACTCTCGGTGTAAAATGAATTATTAAACATGGAGAAATTAATCAGTTAGTTAAATGAAGCGTAAACCTGTGACGTTTCAAAACAAACTGCATGTAGGTGTGGAGATGGTTCCCGAAGGTTTGATGAATACTTGTGTTGATCGATTGAGTCTTCCAGAAAGACGAGATCACGAATTCCACGTAAACATTCCCCTGAACATAACGCTCTCTCCTTTTTGCCTTAGACGTTTCACGCCGTACACTCCAACCGCCATTTTGTGATCGAGCATAAAACATGATTCATCTGAAAAGGCCACCTATCGCCAATGGCTCTCTAGTTGCCGTATTAGCGTGTAAATTCGGGCCTTCGTCGCCTGTGAACAGCAGCCAACATGTGTGTATGAAGCAGGCGTCTGCTGCGGGGGCCCATACGCGGAAACATTCACTGAACGATGGTTGGGAGACACTGTTGGCAGCCCCTTGGATCATGTGGGCTGTCAGTTGCTAAACAGTTGCACGTGTATTCCCCCATCCACATCTCGGCAGCCGTGGCTCACTTCTGTGATCTATGGTCCGTGGTGCACCACAGTTGCTTCAGCGCCAATTTTGAATAGCACCGTTTTACCATGCACGGTATAGTTGAAAATCTCGGTGGCACGCCAAACGTTCACAAACTTAGCAGTTTCGGAGATGCTTCCACACTTAGCCCAAAAGCCAACGATCATACTCCTTTGGACATCAGATGAATCACTTCATTTCCGCTCTATGACAACGACTGCACTGTTTCCCGTGGTTCTTTTTTCCTTTATTGTATTTCGAGTCCCCATCGGGGCGGACTGGCAGCAGCATATGCGCTGCTCTTCAGCCGAAAGACATAGAACAAACAACAGAAGACATGTAAAAATATTCAAAGGAGAAAATATGGTGAACATAGATACAAAAAGGGGGAACATCATGGAAGGCAATAGACAAAAAAAGGGGCGACTGTAAAATGGAGATAAAGACCGTAAAAAAGTAGCACACACAAAAAACCACACACTGGGACAATTAAAAGAACACAAGGCACAGTATGACCGGAGCATAAAAGTATCGACGGATGGCTTAGCACATAACAACACACTGACAATGAACCTCAAGGCACCACACAATTAAAATCACACCTCTTGACGTACAGGAGAAACGGCATGGAACACAACACTGACGTGGCACACTGAAGATGATCAAAACGGAGGATCTGCCAGGGGTAAGGAGATGAGGGAGACTGGGAGAAGGGAGGGAGGGGAAGAGAGGGGGAAGATGGGCAGGGGGCGCGCTGAAGAGGGCCAGGTAGGGAGGGATGTGGGAAGGAAAGAGGCAAGGATGGGGTGCAGGGTCTCAGGGGGGGGGGGAAGGAGGAAAGTCCTGGAGAGAAGGAGGGGAGAGGAAAAAGGGAGCCCTGGGGACGGAGGGGGGACAAGGCCAGGTTATAGTTGGAAGGAAGGGTAAATGTCATGGCGAAGTTCATCATCTGGGAAGGGGAGGCGCTGGTAATTGCCCTGATGAAGGAGATGGAGGGTGTGGAGGTGGAGAGAGGGAGGGATACAGCGATAGAGGTGCGGCAGTGGGCAGGGGGTGGAGAGGAGGGAGGAAACCAGAGGGTGGGGGGGATCAAGCCTGCGGACAATGTAAAGGATGCGGAGATATTGGAGGAATAGGAGGAGGTGGGGGAAGGGGATGAGTTCATACAGGAGCCGTGTGGGGGAAGGAAGGTGGATATGGTAGGCAAGGCAGAGCGCATGGCGTTCGAGGTTTGGAGGGCCTTGTAAAAGTGGATGGGTGCGGGGATCCAGCCAAAGCTGGCATAACAGAGGACAGGATGGATGAGGGACTTGTAGGTGTGGAGGATGGTAGAAGGACGCAATCGCCATGACTGGCCAGACAGGAGTTTCAGAAGGTGGAGGCAGGAATGGGCTTTTTGCTGGATGGTCTGGAGGTGAGGGGTCCAGGTGAGGTGTCGGTTGTGGGTGAGGCCAAGGTATCTCAGGGTGGGGGTGAGTTGGATGGGACAACCATAAAGGGTGAGGTAGAAATCATAGAGATGAAAGGAGCTGGTGGTGCGGCCTATGATGATTGCCTGGGGTTTTAAGGGGTTGAGACGGAGGAACCACTGGTTACACCAAGTGGTGAACTGGTTAAGGTGGGCTTGGAGGGTACGTTGGGACCGTTGAAAAGTAGGATAGAGAGCCAGGAAGGCGGTGTCATCAGCATATTGGAGAAGGTGGACAGGTGGGGGTGGCTTGGGCACATCAGCCGTATACAAGAGATAAAGGAGAGGGGAGAGGACAGAGCCGTGGGAGACGCCAGCAGTGGTTTTTTTCCTGCGGTGCCCTGACACGCTTTGTATACTCTCCGCTGCTAGCGCTGCCACATGCAGTCTGTGATTGGTTATTGCACGTTGACGTGGAACATAGGACGTGGCCACATTGTGACTGGACAGTGTATACCAGTTTTCCCTGAATCTGCAGAGAAGATCCTCCTTTCATATATTGTCAGTCCATTTAATTTGCTACATTCTTTTGTGACACACATTTCAGAGTTCTTGATTCTCTTCTTTCCCGGTTTTCCGATAGCGCGTCATTCAGTTCCGTTCAATACAGTGCTCTTGACGTACATTCTCAAAACGTTTTTCTCACGTTAAGGTTTATGTTTAATACTTTTGATGTAGAACGCTCTCTTTGTCTGAGCTAATGTGCTTGTTGTGGCCAAATTGTTTGAGTTATTTTGTGTCCAAGATAGCAACATTCCTTTATTTGATTAGCTACATGGACCCCAGTTTTCGTGTCGAATTTGGTGCTAATCTCATTTCTACTCCTCCTCAGTACTGTCACCTTTCTTTGATTTGCTCTCGATCTAAAATCTGTGTTCAATGTACACTCCATTACATTCAGTAGGTTATGTAATTATTCCTTGTTCTCACAGAATATAGCAGTGTTATCAGCGAATTTTATCATTGATCTCCGTTCACCCCAAATTTTAATCCCATCTCTGAAGTTACTCTTTCCTTCATTGCTTCATAGATGTACAGAGTCGACAGTTGAGGAGAAAGATTGCATCTATTACTTACAACATTTTAGTTGGAGTACTATTTTGGTCTCCATTCTTGCCTTCCCCCCTTGGTTCTTGTATACAAGTATTACCCGTCGTTCACTGTAGAATATAGCTATTTTCCTAGGAAGTTAAAAAAAAATTGTGCCGTAAGACAAAGTCTGGAGATGTGGAATGAAACTCTCGATTCAGTGCCACCGACTTTACTTCACTTTCTGGTCACAATGAGGTGATGAACCTATTTTTGTACTGAAGTTAGTCTGCTACCTTGAGCCAGAGCACTAGTAGACGCAAGTGAACGGGAATTAACAGAGACATTAAGTAGTCAGCTGGTGGACATCACGGAGTATTTATTACATAATGCCTGTTTTGGTAACCCGGTAACGCCACTGCTTCTGGCTGTAGATGTCTATAGATGTTTTTGCGTGACTGTACAATATGACATTCTCGTAGTAACAGGGAATGGAACGAGCCATGTCGACCCATGACAGTGATAAGAGCAGGCTTTGCTGAAATACAAACCCTCTTGTTAAGTGTCAGGTGACATAATATACGTTGCAGGTGTTGTTGACCACTCCATAGTTCATCGAAATAAGTATGACAACCGATTTGAGTCCTTTTAAGGTTGGCTTCATTACTGCAAATTACTTTCTGATGATAAATGGAGCGCCATTTAGCATCTCGTAAAGCAGTCCGACAACTAAAGAACCAAGCCACACCTGCCGTTACCTATGTCATGTAACAGACAGACGTTGAGTCATAAACGGCAAATTCCCTTTTTAGGCGCTATAGTGAAAACAATTTTCAGATGTACTGGAAAGTGATCTAGAAAATTACAATGAAAAACAAAAAAAAAAAAAAAACATTTATGTCCATCTATTTATCTGCTGTCTCTGTGAGGAGTACTACCAAGTGAGCGTGCGAGTAATACAGCATATTTTCTTATCCTTCATCTTTTAACGTCCAGTCGACGTGGAAGTCAGTAGTGACAAAATAGAAACTCATCTGAACGAAGCTGCGACAGGGCATTATCAGCAATGTCGCTGAACATACAGTTTTGGAGCTTAGGTGATTTTAATTCAAGTTGACAACATGATGTTTAAAAACTGCGCTATCTCATCTGGTCCAATGTATTTCGGAATGAAATTAGGCTTCGAGTGTAATAGTTTTCCACTGTAACATACAGGGTGTCCCTGGAGGAATTTTCAGTTCTCTAGGGTATTACAAGAGCAATATTATTCGAAAGAAAAAAGTCTAGTAAACATAGGATCTAAAATGCATACTAAGAGCTCTGAGCACCACTTCATCTTCACTACAGTGAGGCACATCTAATCTTGTTCAGCAAGTGCTCAAAGCTCTTAAGGTATGCATTTTAGAGTCCATGTTTACTAATGTTTTTTACTTCCTATATTCCGAGAAAATTGTCGAAAAGCAATGTGACTATAATATAAGTTAAATATTTATTTGGAAGTACAATAGTGAAGCCATAGTCACAGTACATAAAATTTTTCTTTAGCAAAAGGGGTTACATTACCAGTTTCAACGAACTACGACATCATTTTCAAATGTAAAACACCAGATGGAGGATACATAATGGGAATTGTGATCATTCATCTGACAACAATTACGAAAAATAATGAGACCAGGTAACTGAGACAATGGTGACAAAACCAAGTCACCACAAGTTATGCCCAAGCTTGCCCAACAGCTCATTCAATGTCCTGAAAAAAACTACATCGGTGTAAAAATTGTCAAAGATTCTGCTGTGACACAACGATTGTATGATACAAATTCATACGTCGTAAGCGTATCAAGCGCGGAAGGCTTCCATATGGATCGCAGCACATAATTTTACTATATTCCGAAAAAACAATCTCAAAATACGCTGTACTCTCATGTAGGGCTGACTTAGCAGAATAGCATGACGAATAAATGATAATATTTGGGCCGACCGCTGTGGGCGTGCGGTTCTAGGCGCTTCAGTCTGGAACCGCGTGACCGCTACGGTCGCAGGTTCGAATCCTGCCGCGGGCATGGATGTGTGTGATGTCCTTAGGTTGGTTAGGTTTAAGTAGTTCTAAGTTCTAGGAGACTGATGACCACAGATGTTAAGTCCCATAGTGCTCAGAGCCATTTTTGATCATATTTGTACGTGATATGGGGATACACAAGGTGCGAAATTTAGCGGACAGAGCTTCAATCTATGAGAGAAACCTTGGCTTTAACCTGGCTGGGTATTGAGTCGAAACTTGGATAACAAGCACGAGTATGTCATTTCATGCTGGTCTAACTACATCAGTCATAATGGTTGCCCATTTTCTTGTGAATTCATGATCACATGTTGGCAATGGGTGAGACGTTTGGTGAACATGCAGATCAGTGTCGAACACCCGCTGTATTGAGGTGAGACAGCACAGGCAGTGTTACGTCGTCTTTTTGATAACTAACGTCACAGAGACCTTGAAGGTAGAGCATATCCACCATCCTCAACACTTCAGAAACATTTCTCCTGTTGCCAGAATTACCAGCTATGCGAACCAGAACTGACCGTATTGTATGCCCAATGACACCCAGAACCATCATGACAAACGCAGTGTCATGTTTTGATGAATGCAATGTGGCATATTTCGTTGCACATACGGATATGTCCCTCACGACGCTGTTCACTGAACCAGGGCAGGTGTGAAAAGATCGCGTGGTGCCACTCCTGTGCCCGGCGTTGTTGTTGTTGTTGTTGTTGTTGGTGGTGGTGGTGGTGGTGGTGGTGGCGGTGGTGTTTGAGCCGTGCTGCGGCTTGCGTTGGTACTGTTGTAGGTTTCCGCCCTCTGTTGCAGACCAGATGGTATGGTATAGTTGCCTTGGCTGCGGTTTTTTGTCTTCTTCTCGTGTTGACTGGCGCTTCTCGGTTTCGCAAGCGTTGCCTGTCCGCTAGTGGCAGCAGCAGAGGTTATCGGTATGTAGTAACAAGTAACTACTACCCTATCTCTGGGGCGACGTGGTTGTTTTTCCGGATCGTGTGAGTGTTCCAGTTCGGTTGGGGACTCAGGAGGATCCAGGTCCGCACAGTGCGGGAACACGCTGGGACCGTTGGTGGCGCACATGGATTGCAGGATGGAATGGCTGTGGTCACGAGGGTGCACGACCTCGTCGTGAACAGGATGCTGTAGGCATTAAGATCAGTGCATTTCAATTCAAGTAGAGAAGCCTCCACCACTGTGACATCTCGCGATTCTCCAGTGACTTGGGTTCGTGTTGCTCCTCGTAGTGGCGCCGAGGCGAAGCGCAGCGACTGAAGTGCTTGGGGAAAGCGGATCTGATTAGCTTTCCTCGACTGCTTATTACTATTTACTGCGTTCAGCTTGTTACTATTTGTTACGTTCAACCGGTGGTATTTTTCCTGTCTGGTGGCCGCTAACGCCCCAGTTCCCTGCCCTGGGGGTTAGTGTTCAAATGGCTCTGAGCACTATGGGACTTAACATCTATGGTCATCAGTCCCCTAGAACTTAGAACTACTTAAACCGAACTAACCTAAGGACAACACACAACACCCAGCCATCACGAGGCAGAGAAAATCCCTGACCCCGCCGGGAATCGAACCCGGGAACCCGGGCGTGGGAAGCGAGAACGCGGGGGTTAGTGTATGTAATGGCAGTGTGCGTTTCCTCGCCTTGCCGATGCTGTCGGGTAAGGCGTGTAGTTTTGACAGCTGTCTTGATTGTAGGCCGTTTGTGATTCTTCTACTCTGGTGGTAGCGATTCCTTTCTCGTTCCGGGCGCTCTAAGCACAGTATGCTGGGGGCATAGTGCAGTCCGCCGGTTCCGGCTTTGTCGTGTTGTTCCATTCTTGCATTTGGTTTATTGGACGTCGGGTAGCTTCAGCAAGATTGTCATTAGTCATTCGTTAGATTGCCACTAGCCTGAGTTACCATCTTGTGAAGTGAATGCAACTCTTGGCTGCCTATCTCATCGTTCGTGAAAGTGTTTGTTGTCGGACCTTCTCAAAGGTCGATTCCTGGAGCACTGTCTGTGACTGGTCCTTGTGTTTTATTATTATATTATTTATTACCAAACCTTGTAATGGCTTATATTAAAGGTTATGTATGTCTAGTTAATAGTTCCGGTCGCCTTCTGGAATAAATCTAGCAGTGTAAGGGTTGTGTTACAAGATTAGCATCATCTCATTTCACCTGTTTGGTGGTCAGTTACTTGTTTCTTTTAATTAACCTTTTCTTGTATTTGCTGTAAATTTTTTATGTAATTGCAGTTCCAGGCGTGTAAGGCCTTCAGCCATGATTGTGGTCATTTGCTTAAAAAAAAATAGATATTTGTATTTGAGCAGTAAGCCTTAAAAACTTGTTTACTGCCATTCCTGGCGCCTGATACATTCTGCTGTATTTCAATACCTGTAAGTTATAAATGCAGCGAGTTCTTAAATGTTCTTAATTTATTGCCATTCTTGGCATGTAAGGCCTTCAGCCGTGATCACAGTGGCCTGTTTTTGTTTTTTAAACATTATCTGTATCTGTATTTTATGGTGATTTGCTAAATTGTAACATACTGAATACACTATTATTTACACATTTGTTTATTCCTTCGCCGGCCGGTGTGGCCGAGCGGTTCTAGGCGCTTCAGTCTGGAACCGCGCGACCGCTAGGGTCGCAGGTTCGAATCCTGCCTCGGGCACGGATGTGTGTGATGTCCTTAGGTTAGTTAGGTTTAAGCAGTTCTAAGTTCTAGGGGACTGATGACCTCAGATGTTAAGTCCCATAGTGCTCAGCGCCATTTGAACCATTTTTTTGTTCCTTCATTAATAACATGTGGTATTTTTTATTTATTGTTGAGTCTGGAATTACTGTTTTAAAAATAAATGTGTGTAACTGTAAAAGGCAACCTATAGTAACTGATTACGGCCCCGTCAACAATCTTAACCGAATCCTTCCTTTCCTTGACTACCAGGTCTCGGTGTTGTTGTTCAGACCACCATCGAGGCCCTTCTCTGCTCTAAACTTCGTAGCACTATTCGTAAGGATATTTGTCTTGCTCCAAAGAAGCCCAATTCATACCTGGAGGCACGTGACATGACTCTACGATCCTGTATGGCCGAAGGAACAGCGCGTATGTCTTCTCGGACAATAGTCGCGTGGGGCTATTCAGTTCCTTCACGGCGTCAAATGCGGCCTTCCTGAACCCAACGGTTTCATATTCGTTTTTCGTGGAATCCCGACCAATGCGAGCAGCAGTAATGTGGAGCGATAGGAACTGATGCTGGTAAACTTGTATTCTTCTTACACAAGGAATACGACCTTCTCACAGACAACCGATTTCCAATGCGATTTCTGGATAAGAAACACGCAGTGTAATCTTTCCTTACGCATTGAATGTTCGTGGATTTACTCGCATATTCTTTGTGCGGTCGCGATAATTATTTGCATATTCAAGTACACTGTCCAGTCACATTAATAGGACTGCCTGTAAAAAGCCTGAATGACAAGCTTTTGCAATGCGGACCGCTACGAGGCGTGCAAGAAGAGTCAGTGAAGTCCTCGAAGGAACCGACAGGTATGTGCAGCCATGCCGACTCCAGTGCAGCGGCCAGCTGCGCCAGGTTCCTCGGTTGGGGATCCACGGCGCTAAAAGCCCGATCGAGACGGTACCACAGATTCTGGACTGGCCTTGAATTCGGGAAGTTTGGTGACCAGGGGACGACGGTAAACTCATCCTCGTGTTCTTCGAACCGCGCACGTAGCTGCGAGTTGTACCACACGGTGCATTGTCCTGCTGGTAGATGTCATCTTGCATCTTGCCGAGGAAAAACAGACTTCATGTAGGGGTGGATCTGATCCCCAAGGATAGTTGCGTTCTTGTATTGATCCGTTGTGACCTCCAGAATGACGATATCACTTAGGAACGCCACGAAAACATTCCCCAGACCATAACGGTGCCTCCTTCGACCTAGACCCAACTATTGTTGCAAGCTGTTTGTTTTTAGAAGTAAGACGCCATACACGCCAAAGGCTATCTGTCGGATGCAGTATAAGACTTGATTCATTTGAAAAGGTCACCTATCGCTCCTCAGACGACGTCCAGTTGCGGCACCCATTGGGTCACGGTAAATGACCATGCCAAGTCATCCAGATACTGATTCACCAACAGACACTGACATCTCAGAGGGGTTTGATATTTTTTGTGGGATCTAAAATTTAAAAACCTCTCTCACACCGGCCTGATTTAGCTTCACTGATCAGGATAGTAAAAAACATGGGTATATTAAGGGAATTTTCATTCACAAAGCAGGCTTATCACATTCACACAGTTCAGTACTGTTCTATCCTGATTAAATTGAGCTTAACTTAAATTCAGTAAGGCAGTGAAGCAATTTCGAAGTCTCGGTGCGACGAAAATTGTCAGTCGATCTCCTGAAAACATTTGTAATAATTATTAACTTTCGATGATCACATGGGGAAGACCGGAGATCTGCTGGTAAGACCGTGTTAGCCTATTCGTTGAAAGTAATAAGCTGGATATCTTGAGCATACAAAACGGCAGGTTCGTCCAGTGTAAATCAGACGTTCCCCACTGATTCCGTGCAACACAGCGTAGTAAGCAGACACTGTCAATAATACTTGCATAAAAAGTTCTCGGTTTACTTGCCGCGTCAAATTTGGATAACATCCCAAGCTTTCGATGACTATCTCCGTCATCTTCGTCAGGGGTAAAACTGACTGTCGTGGACCGGTTTTTTTTTTCCTTTATTATGATTTTGAAACCTGTAGTACAGGCAGGCCTGCAGCAGCATACGACGCCGCTCTTTGGCCGCAGAGAAACACAGATATACAAATAAAGACAGTTAGAGAAAAAACATAGTGGACATATAAACGGAGACAAACACTTTTTAAAATAAAAGGTGCCGTTCACGGGCGTAGAGTCCAAGATAAAATTGTTCAAACACTTGGACACAGACAGAAACGAGAATTGTCACACGTGAACGTAGGTGCACAAAACGAATAACACTGAACCACTGAACCACTTAAGCACAAAACGACGGCACACAGCCGGCCGAAGTGGCCGTGCGGTTAAAGGCGCTGCAGTCTGGAACGGCAAGACCGCTACGGTCGCAGGTTCAAATCCTGCCTCGGGCATGGATGTGTGTGATGTCCTTAGGTTAGTTAGGTTTAACTAGTTCTAAGTTCTAGGGGACTAATGACCTCAGCAGTTGAGTCCCATAGTGCTCAGAGCCATTTGAACCATTTTTTTTGACGGCACACACAGAACACGAGGCGTTGATCTCCGGCGCGCGAATGTTCACTAACCGTGTACGAGTCCGGGGACCTGCCAAGAGAGGAAGAGTGGGGGAGGGAGGGAGAGGGGAGAGCAGATTCCATGGGCAGGGGAGACAGGGGGAAGGGAGGAAGGGGGAGGGGAAGCCCGGGGGAAGAGGGGTGGAGGGAGGGGACGGGGGAAAAGGAAAAGGAAGGGAGGGAGGGTGCCTAAAGGAAAGGACACAGGAAGTGGCGGATGAGGATCAAAGTTGATAGGAAGGGTAGATGGTGGGGAGGAGGACATCATCAGGGAGGGGGAGCTGGCGGAAGCCACCTTGGGAGAGGGTAAGGAGGGTGGAGAGATGGAGACCGGGTTGGACGTGGGAATACAGGCGCGGCAGCGGTCAGGGGTGGGACAGGATGGGTGAGACAAGTGGATGAGGAGGATCGAGTTTGCGGGAGGTGTAAAGGATCCGTATCCTTTCAAGGAAAAGGAGGAGGTGGAAGGGGATGAGATCGTACAGGATCCGCGTGGGGGAGGGGAGACGGATGCGATAGGCGAGGCAGAGAGCATGGCGTTCAAGGATTTGGAGGGATTTATAAAAGATACGGGGGGCGGAGATCCAAGCCGGATGGGCGTAACAAAGGATAGGGTGGATGAGGGATTTATAGGTGTGGAGTATGGTGGAGGGGTCCAGACCCCACGTACGGCTGGAAAGGAGCTTGAGAAGACGGAGTCGGGAGCGTGCCTTGGCTTGGATTGTCCGGAGATGGGGAGTCCAGGAGAGGCGACGGTCGAGGATGACGCCAAGGTACTTAAGGGTGGGCGTGAGAGCGATAGGACGGCCATAGATGGTGAGATAGAAATCAAGGAGGCGGAAGGAAGGGGTGGTTTTGCCTACAATGATCGCCTGGGTTTTGGAGGGATTGACCTTGAGGAACCACTGGTAGCACCAAGCGGTGAACTGGTCAACATGGGATTGGAGAGGGTGTTGGGAGCACTGCATGGTGGGGGCAAGGGCAAAGAAGGCGGTGTCATCGGCAAACTGGAGAAGGTGGACGGGGGTTACGGCGGCGGCATGTCCACCGTGTACAAAAGGTACAGAAGGGGGGAGAGGATGGAGCCTTTGGGCACACCGGCGGAGGGAAAAAAGGTGTAGGAATCTGTGTTATGGATGGTGACATAGGAAGGACAGCGGGAGAGAAAGGAGCTGATCAGACGGACGTAGTTAATGGGAAGGGTGAAGGTTTGGAGCTTGAAGAGGAGACTGGAATGCGATACATGGTCATAAGCTCGTTCGAGGTCCAGGGAGAGGAAGATTGCGGAGCGACGGGAATTAAGCTGGTCGGAATGGAGATGAGTGAGGTGAAGGAGAAGGTCGTCGGAAGAGAAGGACGGCCGAAAGCCACACTGGGTAATGGGAAGGAGGCAGTGCTGGTGGAGATGCTGGTGGATGCGTCGGGTGAGGATAGATTCCAGGACCCAGCTGAAGACCGAGGTAAAGCTGATGGGATGGTAGGAGGAGACAGCGGATGGCGGTTTGCCGGGTTTAAGGAACATTAGGATACGGGAGGTTTTCCACAGGTCAGGGTAGTAACTGGTGGACAAGACTACATTGTAGAGCCTGGCCAGGGTGGAGAGGAAAGAGACAGGAGCTTCACGAAGGTGACAGTAGGTGACACGATTGTGACCAGGAGCAGTGTTGCGTTTCGTGCGGAGTGTAGCAATGAGATCCTGTGTAGTGATAGGGGCATTGAGTTCCATGTGTGCAATGTTGTCCAAGTACTGGAAACCAGGAGCGAGGGGAGGGACAGAGGTGTCAGTTCGATCGTGGACATCTGGGAAGAGGGAGTAATCGAACTGGGGATCATCGGGGATGGAAAAGACATCGGAGAGGTAAGAGGCAAAGCGATTGGCCTTACTAAGGGAGTCAGGGAAGGGGTGATCATCATGGAGAAGAGGATAGTAGGGGGAGGGTTTAGTTCCGGTAAGGCGACGGAAGGCTCACCAGAACTTGGACGAGTTGATAGGTAGGGCAGCATTTAAATGGGTGCATGTCTGTCGCCAGTCCCGGCGTTTCTTAGCCACGAGCAAATTACGAATGTGTCGCTGGAGTTGCCGGTGGCGTCGTAGTGTGTCCGGGTCACGCGTGTGGAGGAAGGCAAGGTAGAGACGGCGGGATTCACGGAGGAGGAGGACGGCCTTTGGGGGTAAGGTAGGTCGGTGGGGGTGGATGGCGACAGTAGGGACATAGGCCTCCACGGCCTCAGACAAGGTCTGCTGGAGAAAGGAGGCGGCATGGATTACATCGTCAGGGTGGTGGTAGGTGAAGGGGTGGCTATCGACCTGGGTGGAAAGTGTCCCGGTAGGCATTCCAGTTGGCACGGGAGTAGTCATGGATGTACTTAGGGAGAGGGTCATTACGAGGGTCAGGGCGGGGGCGACGACCATCTGAAACGGTGAGGAGGACAGGGAGATGGTCGCTACCAATAGGCTCCAGGACATCCACCGTTATGTGGCCAAGGAGGTTGGGGGAGGAATGGATAACATCGGGAGTGGAGTTGGATTTGGGACAGGTGTGCTGGGGGATGGGGATGAGGTCGCCTTTAAGGGAGGAGAGGAACCGATGCCACCGCCATAACTGGGCGGCGGAACGACTATGGATGTTGAGGTCTGCAGTGATCATGTAGGAGGAGAAGGTACGGTCAATGTGGGAGAGGAAGTCGAAGGGAATAGGGGCGTTAGGGCAGACATAGATGGTGGCGCAGGTAATGGTAAGGCCGGGGAAGAAGAGACTAAGGATCAGGTGTTCGGAGGGGTCAGGAAGGAGAGGTTGGAGCCGAACGGGGATCTGGCAGTGGTGACCAATGGCAACTCCACCATGCGTAATCGGGAGGGGATTATCGGAGTGGTGGAGGAGGTAGGGCGAAGTGTGGACGGTGTGGTGGGGTTGGAGGAAGGTTTCATTGAGGAGGAAGGCACCCACGCGGTGGGTAGCAAGGGTGTGCAGGAAGAGGTTCTTGTTGGCGGGAAGGGAGCAGGTGTTGTTTAAAAGGATACGGTGCTGTCGCGCCATGACAGGAATTTAAACGAGGGTGTCAAGACGGGAGAAAGTGAAATGGGCCTGGTTGTTGGAGTAAGTGGCGTACATTTTGAGTTGGAAAACGGAACAGACGGCGAGGGAGATCTGTTGAAGGGTGTGCGCGAGCTGAAAAGGATGAACATTCTGAAGGACGATGGTGAGGAATCTGATGATGTCCTGAGCAGTAGGGGCTGAGCGAAGGGAATTGCTGGAAGGGGTGGGGGCGTCCGGAGGGCAGACAGGAACGGTGAGTTCAGGAGTGGTAGGAGGGGTTTGGGCCTTACATTTCTGGGAGTAGGTAGGATGAGGGAGGTTACAGGTATTACAGGAGGGGGGGGGGGACTGGAGATTGGGGCACTGCCACAAAAGTGGGCTTGCCTACAGTGCGGGCAGGTGGGGGGCCTCGCGGCACTCAGATGTCGGGTGTGCATTATACCGCAAGCACCTTTGGCAGCGGAGGGATTGAGGAAGGGAATGGGAGGGGTCAACTTTATAACCTTGGTTAAAAAGGAGGGCACCCTCCTTCAGGATACGGAGGGGGCGTGCTCGGAAAAGACCCACATAAGGCGGGTGGGGCCGGCAGTGTTGTGTATGCGATGAACCGCACGCACTTCCAGATGGGGATGTGCCTGAAGCTCCGCCAACACCTCCTCCTCCATGATCATCGGACTAAGCCAAGTGATCACGGCGGTGAGGATCGGCGGGCGACGCGGGGGTTGGGGTTGGTGGGAGAGAGGCGGGGAAGGATCATGGGTGAGAGAGGAATTAGGGCCAAAGCGGGTGATGGGGATGCGAGAAATGAGTTCTGTGTGGAGGGTAGAGCTGGGGGAGGAGATGAGCACCGAATCATGGCGAGGAGTGAGGAGGGAGATGGGGGCACCAGGAAAATTCTGGCGAAGGAATAGGGTGAGGTTCCAGACTTCAAGAAGGGAGGGATCAGGACGGGAGAGGAGGTAGCGGTAGGAGGAGGGGGTAGAGGAGGAGGAGGAGGGGCCAGAGACAGGTGGGGCATCATGGGTGGGGGAAGGGGGACGAGGCGGAGCCTTTTTGGGAATAGAGGAGGTAGGGGTGCCACTGGGGCGCTTGACGGTGACGGAGGAGGTGTGGGGTATGGGAGCGACTGGAAGGTGGCAGGAAGTGGCAGGTCCCAGTGCTGGAGGTGGCGCCGGAGACAGTGAGTGCGATGGCGAAGGCGACGGTGAAGACGATGACGATGAAGGCGAAGGGGAGAGTGGTGCATGGGCCGTAGCCCTCCGGGCGACCACCCGAGCAGGGGCCGCAGAAACGGAAGGAGCAGAGGGAGGGAGTGGAGGGAAGGGATCGGAGGAGGCACAGGAGGGAGGAGCTGGGGATGGGGCGACAAATAGGGAGGGAGACGGGAGAGTGAGTAGTGGGGGGGATGGACTGAGGGGGGAGTGATGCGGCACACCACGTGATAGTGGTGGCAGCGGTGGAGGGGGAGGTGTATATGATGGCAGTGGTGGTGGCTGTAGAAGAGGTGGTGGGGGTCGACATTATGAGAAGGGGGAAAAAAACACAGTACAAGACAAGAAGCAAACGAGAGACGGGCAGGGCGACGAGACGAGAGACACAGAGTAGAAAGGGACGGAGAATGACGAAGGATGAAGGAGACTGGGGCCGAAGCCCCACTCTGCTGCTGCTGGTGGGGTGGGCGACCCGGCTGGCAGGACGGTGGGGACGCCTCCGCTGCTGCTGCTGCTGCTGGTGGTGGTGGTGGTGGTGGTGCTGCTGCTGCTGCTGCTGCTGGGGGCAGCTAGGACCACTGCTGGCTGCCGGCTGCGACCGCTGGTGGCTGCGACCGCTGGTGGCTGCTGGCGGGGACCGCTGCTAGCCGCTGGCCGGGACCGGTGCTGGCGAGGACTGCTGCAGGCTGCTGGCGGGGACCGCTGCTGGCTGCTGGCGAGGGACCGCTGCTGGCTGCTGGCGAGGGACCGCTGCTGGCTGCTGGTGGGGACCGCTGCTGGCTGGACTGCTGCACGCCGACGGGCTGGCTGGCTGGCTGGCTGGCTGGCTGGCTGGAACCAGCAACACCTAACGCTTCGAGTGGTACCGGAAGAGCACAATCGAAGGGCGGTATTCAACCGAATTACCGCCGGAGATGGTGGACCGGTTAGGCTTCCGCTTTTATAAGCAGTGGACGGCTTCTCATTGGCTGGATGACGTCACGGTGAAAACGGCGCGTACCGAAGTGGCGGCCTCTATATCCACAGATTTTCTTTGCGTGCTTTATCCAGCGTTGCTTGCAGCGCCATCCATCGAAACAGGCGGAGAACTGCGAGGAATGTGAGAAGTCTCCATCTGCGCTCTTTCTTTATCAATTGCGCGCTTCCATGCATTGCTGAGTGCATAACCGGAGTCTCTGTTGAAATTATTTTCACAGAGTCTAATTTCAACTGCTTCCCTGATGACAGAGTCCCAATAGTTTGAAGCGTGAGCAAGTACTCTTGTTTCATCGAATAAAATCTTATGTTTATTTAACAAACTGTGCTCATCCACCGCTGATTTTTTTAGATACCTGTTTTTCAGGTGACGCTGATGTTCCACACAGCGATCGGCAACAGTTCTTATAGACTGGCCCACATAATTTTTGCCACACTCGAAGGGAATGCTGTAAATTCACGGTACTCTCAGGCCGAGATTATCTTTCACGGGTCGCAACATCTCCTTAATCTTCCTGGGTGGCCGGAAGACTGTCTGATTCCCTGCCGGCTCAGGACTCTGCCGATCTTGCTGGTCGTTGCACCGCAGAATGGTAGCCGCGCGATGTGTTGGTCCTCTTCATCTGTTCGATCAGCGACCTTGCTAGGTTTCTTCGCCAGAGTAGATCTGATATCACGATCGGAATATCCATTTTTTCTGAATACCGTCGTCAGATGGTTAATCTCGGAGATGATCCTTGTCCGAAATAGTCCTTGCTCTGTGTACCAAGGTATTCAGCATACCTCTCTTCTGAGCTGGGTGGTGAAAACTACGCGCGTTTAGATATAAATCTGTATGCGTCGGTTTTCTGTACACAGAATGTCCGAGACGTTCATCTGATTTTCGCTCCACCAGCACATCTAAGACGGGTAACTTCCCATCCTTCTCCACCTCCACTGTAAGTCGTATGTTCTGATGTATACCATTCAAATGATCAACAAACCGCTGCAGTGCCTCATTGCCATGTGACCAGATTAAAAATTTATCGTCAACATACCTGAAGAAGCAGGATGGACGTAAGGGAGCGCTGTTCAACGCTCGTTCTTCGAAATCCTCCATGAAGAAGTTAGCTATGGATGGTGACAGTAGCGAACCCATGGCTGTTCCGTCAGTTATTTCATAATATTTTCCACCAAATAAGAAATAGGTGGTCGTCAAACTGTGTCGAAATAACTTCAGTATTTCAGGAGAGAAATGAGCAGCCAACAGTTTTAATGTATCTTCCACCGGTACCTTTGTAAACAAAGGGACCACATCTAGGCTGATCATGATGTCATTCGGACCTATCCTCATCTGCTTTATGATTTCAACAAACATTTTTGAGTTATTAATATGATGGCTACAGTGGCCGACTATCGGTGCTAATAATTTGGTTAAGTATTTTGCCAACCGATATGTAGGAGACCCAATAGCACTAACAATAGCTCTCAACGGGACCCCATCCTTATGGACTTTGGTAGACCATACAACCTGGGTGGCCTTGGTGCTCTTGGTCGTAGATTCTTGACTAGTTCTTCTGGGAGGCCAGAGTTCTTCAGTAGCTCCCCTATCTTCCTCCTAAGTGCTGCTGTAGGATCCCGTTTAAGAATCCGGTACGTGGCATCTTCCAATTCAAATTTGACGCGGCAGGTAAACCGAGAACTTTTTATGCAAGGACTCCGTCGCGAAAGACTTCGTGGTCATACTGTCAATAATAATCAGTTAAATAATACGCGAACACACTTACTTTAGTTTAGTTCATGTATTAAATTCCTTCTCATACAGAATCTCATCAAGATGGCGACTAGCTCAACAATACATACATATACATCTTCGTTCTTTCACAGCTAGTCGGCAAGATCTGAATCATTCTTTTTATAAGAGAAAACATAGAAAGCAGAGAAGTTATTCCATGGAGTAAATGCACGCATCAAGGAATACTAGGGCTTGAAACTACTTTGCATTGATAATCATCGTATATTAAAGTTTAGGAATCGGTAAGATAAGAAGAGATATTTCGAGATATGTACTGAGTTCTAAAATTTATAAAAAATTTCTGAAAATATTGCGGAGAGACCGCTGCAAGAGACATTACAGGGGGAACCATGGCAATGGGGGAGACGAGCTCTCTCTCTCTCTCTCTCTCTCTCTCTCTCTCTCTCTCTCTCTATATATATATATATATATATATATATATATATATATATATATATATATATATATATATTTGCTGCCATGAAACTGTCAGGCTGTGGCTAAGCCATGTCTCCGCAATATCCTTTCTTTCAGGAGTGTTAGTCCTGCATGGTACTGACAGAAGTAAAGCTGTGAGGACAGGCCGTGAGTCGTACTTGGCTAGCTCAGATGGTAGAACACTTGCCCGCGAAAGGCAAAGGTCCCGAGTTCGAGTCTCGGCCCGGCACACAGTTTTAATCTGCCAGGAAGTTTCATATCAGCGCACACTCCGCTGCAGAGTGAAAATCTCATTATGGCATTCGATGCCAGTTGCTACGATATATATCTCCGATATGCTAGTGTACTATGCACGTGCTGGGCCGTCTCGGGGGCTCGTCCCTCTAGTATTACTAGGGACGAGCCGGGCTAATAGGTCCCAACCGGAAGTTGATAAGGGACCCGGCTCGCTGCTGGCGGCCGGAAGTTGCGGTCCGATAACTGGCAGCTATATAAGTATCGTTTCTGGTAAGACGGCGTCAGTCGTCGAGCAGCCGCACGTGCAGCAGCATTGACACAGACTAGTTATGCTGCGTTATCTTTGGAGAAGGCATTCGCGCCTTAAAGTGTATAACGCTATTGATAATGTATCCATTACCACGAAGAGCGCAGTAGGTGCACAAGTTATTCTTCATAGTCCTTCAATGTTTGATGGATGCGTACTGAATTTTACTCTTACTAATACTGATGCTAGTGCACATGGTAATGGTTGGGTTACTGTGGCTCTAGTACATGGTGGTAAAGTGGAGACTGTATCAGGGCCGGAGACTTTCAACAGCCGAGAAGTTATTGCTTATCGTACAGTTCAGATATGTGAAGTGTTTAACAGAGATCGTTGTTCATCTTACTATATGTCTACAATGCCGTTGGTTCTTCAGACAAGAAATCGTCGTAAAGTAAATGAATCACAGTCTGTGTCTGTATGGGTAAAAAGCGCACTGAATTGTGCCAAGATTAAAGTCTGATGTCACGTCCAGTTGCTGTGCACTCGAGAATGACGCGATCACTTAGGAACGCCACGAAAACATTACCCAAACCATACCGGTCCCTTCTTCGACCTAGACCCTCCCAACGATTGTTGCAAGGTGTTTTTTTTAGATGGCTCAAATGGCTCTGAGCACTATGGGACTTAACATCTGAGGTCATCAGTCCCCTAGAACTTAGAAATACTTAAACCTAACCAACCTAAGGACATCACACACATCCATGCCCGAGGCAGGATTCGAACCTGCGACCGTAGCGGTCGCGCGGTTCCAGACTGAAGCGCCTTTAATCGCGTGGCCACACTGGCCGGCTTTTTTTTTTAGATGTTTGACGCCGTACACGCCAAAGGCTATCTGTCGGATGCAGTATGAAACGTGATTCAACTGAAAAGGCCACCTGTCGCTCGTCAGACGACGTCCAATTGCAGTAATGGCGAGCAAATTCCAGTCTTCGTCACCGATTACCAGCAGTCAGCGTGTGTGCATGAACCAAGCGACAACAGCGGAGGCCCATATGCAGCAACGTTTGCTGAACGGACGTTGAGGATACACTTTGGCAGCTCCATGGTTCATCTTGGCGGTCAGTTACTCCACAGTTGCATATCTATGCTCTCATACAGATCTCCGCAGCCGTCATCTCCCCTCCCCTCTTTTTCCTCTTCAGCACGTGTGGGTTACCTCAGATCACATCGAACGCACTGCTCTTATCCTATCCGCTACCGTGTTCATTTTTAAGCGTTTCTGAATCTCAGGTCATGATACTGTTTTCGATACATTTTGAATGACGTAGCTCATTACGGCTTTGCGTACTCCTAAGTAATCGATCTCACACTCACTGTCGAAGCTCTATATTATGGGACAGGGGTTTTTACTATGGATTAGAAATGTATCATGATGAATATTATGTTACATAAAGGAACATGCAGAGTGTCACCACTATTATGCACCAAAGGATATCTATCCCGCTTAAAGCGAAAAACCATAATGATCATTTTAACTCACGTTTATTTTCACTTCGTTTGGTTACAGATTCCTTTAAAAACTAGCTACTGTTTCAAAAAAAAAAAAAAAAAAAATGAGAGAGAGAGAGAGAGAGAGAGAGAGAGAGAGAGAGAGAGCAAGTTTTAGAGCGAAATGATCTTAAAACACCACACCAAGTTCAGATGGAGTCACTATATCTTCAAAAATGCCGTAACAGGAGCAGATAAGATAAATAATAATGAACACGTACCCCTGGCAGATATCATCCGACCAAAGAATTTGCAATGATTATTTCATACGCCCAAAGACACCATTCTAAATTATGTATAGGATTCGTTGCATAACGAGAGCAAACTGGGAAGAGGATAAAGTCAATGCTGACAAAATTACATTCTAATACTTACACTGCAAATTGTGACTCATTGAGATCGAATGCATCGACGTTTCCAAACTGACCGAACGTAATTTCGCACGATAAATCAAAGAAAAACCAATATAATTTCGAATCGCAAGATTCAAGAATACGGTCATGCTTCACAACGGCCGCATGAAGGTAGAATAACGTAAGGATTTATGCTAAAGATGTCTGTATATATTCGATAAGAATTCAGTATCTGCAGTTACTTCAGAAATAGAACATTTACATCCATACAAATTCAGTAATACGAAGTTTGACATAAATACACAATAAAACATGAAAGTAGTAACTGTCGTCGTCGTCTTTCTTTCAGGGTTAGGCACCTGTCTGCTCCAAACAAAAAACTGCTTATTTTTTCTGAGGTCTTCCAATGTATTCTTCTTCCCATTCGCGTTCTGGGAAAATATATGAAATGGCGTTACCAAGTGTTGCCTCGATTTTCACAATACTTTAGAATTTTTTCATTCATGTTGAAATTAATTCTGTTCTAATTTAATTTCCGATCGCGTCTTTTCTTGTTCAGCCCGTCGTCCTCCTCAGGAATCTCATCTCTGCTGTTTGAATATTATTTTCTTTCCTTCTTTTGTGGTAGCCCAGACTTGGTTTCCATCGTAGTGATCTTTTATTGTTTTAGATAATTCAGTTTTGGAAAAAGTGTCTAGAATTTCTTATTTCGGCTGTGATATAAGTTTTGATTTTGGCTCCAATATTGGAAATAAATTCCGATACTGGAAATAAAGTACATACATTCCAAGCCTTCTGTGGTAAAATTAGCACAAAAATGGTCTAAAAAATCAGTATCAATAAGAAGCATTTTTTTCTGTAGAACACATAAGGCATGTTTTATAAATGTTTTCTAGGAAATATATTTTTTATTTGTGAAATAGGCAATTAGAATGCAAGTCTTTTGGGCTCACAAGAGAAAGTTTTAATAGCGCAGTACAAGTAAATTCCAGACCAAATTCTTTAGATAATCGAACTTCCATGTGTAACGCATCACATCTCCCGAACTATGTGTCGTGCAGTCACAAAATTTTTCAGGTACAATCAATGGTATTGCAGACACAGTCTGAAAAATGTATTGCGAACAGAGTTACTAGTAAATGAGTAATAAATCAAAACGTCACGACACATTCTGAAGTTCTGCCGCACGAACAGTGAAAATTAGTAAGAAATAAACCTTTTTCCCTTCATTATTTTGTCGCTGTGTCAGCGAGAAAAAGTTTCCTAAGTGTTTGAAATTTTGTGTAAAATTTGATTCAAGTCGATAAGTGCTCTCAGTCTCAAATATTGGATGAATTTAATCTTGAGGCGAAAAGCCTTGCCGTGGCATAACTGACGTTAAGTCCTGTCAGGCTTGATTAGCATTTGGATGGGTGGCCGTCCGACTCTACGGAGCGCTGTTGGCAAGCGGGGTGCACTCAACCCTTGTGAGGCCAATTGAGGAACTACATGACTGGGAAGTAACCGCTTCAGTCACCACAGCTGACAGTGGCTGGAAGAAGGGTGTGTTGATCGCATATCCCCCCCCCCCCCCCCCCCCGCCCAATGCCACAATCTCGTCCTATCTTCGGAGTATGACACCGCAGTCGTTCGGTACGCCTGAGCCGTCAAAACTTGTTCCGATGGAGTTTCCTGAATGGCCTGGATAATTAACACGCCGTGATTTATGTCGCCTCAGGATATATGCACAGTTTCTAACGATGATATTTGTCTTACCGTGTTAAACCTTTAACATAAGATTATACTTGTTAATGAGTGGATTACGAGAGCATGTTACATTTCTGAATTCGGTCAATAACTATATGAAATATTGGAAATCAAAGTTTTGCTGTCCATAGTATCAGACAGGCAACCTGAACCAGGGACTGTGCTCCGGGTTAGACATTAGTAATATAGATAATCTGCATAAGCCGTTTAACAAAAGCATTCGTGGGCTGGCACACTGCTCATCTCGAACAAGTCACGACTATACTGTCTCACGCCATGAACACATGCTTCGACACCCGCTAGGCATCTACACATATAAAAATGTTTTGCATCACCTCGGTTCCCAAACTTTATGCCAGGAAGAGCTGTTTCAACAAGGGAAGTGTCGAGGTGTTTCGGAGTCTCGGAGTGAACCAAAACGATGTTGTTGACATGGAGGAGATACAGAGAGACAAAAACTGTCGATGACATGCATCGCTCAGGCCGCAAAAGGGCTACTACTGCAGTGGATGACCACTCCTAGGGGTTATGGCTCTGAGGAAGCCTGACAGCAACACCACCATGTTGAATAATGCTTTTCGTGCAGCCACAGGACGTCGTGTTACGACTCAAACTGTGTACAATATGCTGCATGATGCGCAACTTCACTCCCGGCGTCCATACCGAGGTGCATCTTTGCAACCACGACACCATGCAGCACAGTACATATGGGCCCAACAACATGCCGAATATCGCTCAAGCTTGGCATCACCGATGAGTGTCGTATATAACTTCAACCAGACAATCGTCGGAGACGTGTTTGGAGACAACCCGGCCAGGCTGAACGCCTTAGACACACAGTCCCGCAAGTGCTGTAAGATGGAGGTTCCCTGCTGTTGTGGAGTAGCATTGTATGGGGCCGACTTACGCCGCTGGTGGTCATGGAAGGCGCCGTAACGGCTGTACGATACGTGAATGCCATCCGACCGACAGTGCAACCATATCGGCAGCTTATTGGCGAGGCATTCGTCTTCATGGACGACAATTCGTACCCCAATCGTGATCATCCTGTGAATAACTTCCTTCAGCATAACGACATCGCTGAGTTGCCGGCATGTTCTCCAGACATGAACCCTATCGAACATGCCTGGGGTGGACTGAAAAGGGCTGTTTATAGGCAACGTGACCCACCAAACACCCTGAGGGATCTACGCCGAATAGCCGTTGAGGAGTGGGGCAATCTGGACCAACAGTGCCTTGATGAACTTGTGGGTAGTATGCCACGACGAAAACAGGCATGCATCAATGCAAGAGGACGTGGTAACTGGGTATCAGAGGTATTGGTGTGTACATAAATCTGGACCACCACCTCTGAAGGTCTCGCTGTATGGTGGTGCAACATGCAATGCGTGGTTTTCATGAGCAGTACAAAGGGCGGAAATGATGTTTATGTTGAACTGTATTCAAATTTTCTGTACGGGTTCCAGAACTCTCGGAACCACGGTGATGCAAAACTTTTTTTGATGTGTGGATATTGTTGTTTGGGACGTATTGTCTTCGATAGGAATTAAAGGTCGCTCGGTTTTGATCGATGGCTTCGGAAGGCTTCATTTTGTTGTAAGACAAATTCCGGAATCAGAAATTCCACTGTCCGGCGGCTGACTTGAATGATGTTTTGCTGAAAAGAACTATGCTGGCCAGTCGCTCATTACTCTTACTGCCCACTCGAGCCTTCGTTGTAGGTAATGGAACTTATTAAATATAGTGTTAAAGCGCTGGCTGGAAAAGTCGAAGTTACTACGTCCACACGCGATAATTCCTCCCTTACAAATTGTCTTTATTCCGTTTTGTGAACCGCAGAGCTATCACAGACACGTGGAGAAGCTTTGCAGGGATGCAGTCCTGTCTCATACAAAGAAAGATCTTTTAAATACGTAATAATAAGGTATCTAAATAGGTAATAGCAATGTTTCTCATCGCGGAGTAATACAGTATATTTTTTTACGATTCCAGCGATGGTAATGTTGGGCTTGTTGCTTAGTTAACTGAGAGGTCGATAAATTTAACCGGCAAATTTACGCATTAACAACAATGTTCCTCAGCCACGTGGACTCCAACGATCCCCTTAAGGGGCTCCGGAAAGGCTCAAAATCATGAAAAGTTCAATTTTTACTTTTTTGCGTTTTCTGAATCTGCAGACTATTACCTTTTAATAGATATATAATTTATTCAATTCCGAAGACTACAACTGTTTTTAAATTTTTTTTGAAATGTGTTCTACATGGGCGTGACCCACTGTGGCGCTGTTAAACTGCTGTCAAATGGTGTTATTATTAACGTCCGTGTTCATTAGGTACATTTTAGTGATGTGAGATAAAGTATGTGTTGTGGCTAACCTGTGATGGTTCAATATATATCGCTGGTGTGACTGTCGATTGTTTCATGTTTATTTACTCTGTCATTATCTCGAAAATATTTGTAATTAATTCTGTTTCGTGAGTCTCTGTTTTGTTGAAGTATAATAATGAGTAAAAGTAAAGTTATTAGAAATCCTCTGAAGGCTTTTAAGAAAAGGACAAATGTTGGAAAGCCAAAGGTATGTGTTATTGCTGTAAACAATAAAGACGATAACCAAGTGAGTGAACCTAACCTCTCAAGTACACCTGCCCATAGCAGTCAAAGTGGGAAAGAAAATACTTCACAGAAGAAGCTTGGTTCAATGAGTGAAAACTATGAATGTTTTATGGGCGAATCGGATGTGAATGAAATATTTGATATGTCGGTTCTCAAAGGAATTTTTTCAAACTGTGTAAGATGTATTCATTGTAGTGAAGTTGGTCTGGAACTCTCCATAATAAAGCACGTAGGACTTGCTAGTGAAATACAACTGAAATGTGATAAGTGTTCATACATGACCACCTTTTGGAACAGTGTTGCAGTAACTGCAACTGAAGAAAATGGTAGCAAAATCTACGAACACAACAACGAGCGATGCTTGCTTTAGACAAGGAACGCCTTCGGGCTGCAGACAGGGCTGTAAAGAGTCTAGAAATACAAGCAAGAGTAAACAGGAGGAGGAACAAGAGGAAGCTGGAGGAGGAGTTTGCAGAGGATGAAGATAATCCATCCTATGGACCTGGAATGCACTAAAAAGTTAATCCAATCTTTGTCGCTCGATTCTCAAAACTTTTATTTTCTCATACTAATTACATGTTTTCTACGGATCTTGCAAACAAATTTGTTTCAAACTTTCAGTAAATGCTACACAGTACCTTCTGCATAATTTAACACAGCCTTTTCCCAAAAAACTGTATATTTTTGAATATATAAATAAAAAATTGCAAAAAAATGTTGCGAATTTTCATTACAATTGAAAAAAAAATCATCTTTAATAACTGAACTAAAATTTTGTAAAATCCCTGTGTTAAGTTGTAGCCCATATTCCAATAAATAATCTGTAAAAAGTTCAACTTCCTACCTCAAATACTTTGTGAGGAAAGATGTAATTTATAAGCGTTATTTTAACATTGCAAGTATAGGGCGTTCCGGAGCCCCTTAAGTAAGAAAGCCACAAGATGGTGTGAATCAGTAAGGTTCCGAACTGTTACCTTTAAATTTGGGCTGCAGAAGGGCCGTCGGAGATGTAGACGCTATTCTCACGCGACCGTTCTCTGGCGCGACGACATGTTAGCCAACCTTACCGCCGAGAGGTCTGCCCGCCATACCTGCCAAAAGCTGCTGGAACAGTTAATTGCCAACCCCAGTAAAGGTAGTTACAGGAACTGCACTCTCCTTGTAGGAAGTACAGTCTCTCGGAGCAGGCACACTACCGCGCTGTCTCTGATTCCATAAAATCACAGAGAGACGCCCTGCGAGCCCTGTTTCGCTGCGAACCTGAGACGGTGTCACTTCGTTACAGCATGAGACCATAGTGTGGAAGTTGGTGCCATCTTTTGGCAGGTACTGGCTTCCATCACCTTGGAATCAGTTTTGTTTAAATTCAGGTTAGTAACAGCCCCTTCCCAACCACTGCTTCCCTTTCATACCCCTCGACTCTTATAACTGCCATCTGGTTTGTGTACTAATTGTAATAGCCTTTCGCTCCCTGTATTTTAGCCGTGCTACCTTCAGAATTTGAAAGAGAGTATTCCAGTCAACTCTGTCAATAGCTTTCTCTAAGTCTACAAATGCTAGAAACGTAGGTTTGCCTTTTCTTAATCTTTCTTCTAAGATAAGTCGTAGGGTCAGTATTGCCTCACGTGTTCCAACATTTCTACGGAATCCAAACTGATCTTCCCGGAGGTCGACTTCTACCAACGTTTCCATTCGTCTGTAAAGAATTCGTGTTAATATTTTGCAGCCGTGGCTTATTAAACAGATAGTTCGACAATTTTCACATCTCTCAACACCTGCTGCTTAAAGTAGTAAATGAGTTTTGCTATTTAGGGAGCAAAATAACTGATGATGGTCGAAGTAGAGAGGATATAAAATGTAGACTGGCAATGGCAAGGAAAGCGTTTCTGAAGAAGAGAAATTTGTTAACATCGAGTACAGATTTAAGTGTCAGGAAGTCGTTTCTGAAAGTATTTGTATGGAGTGTGGCCATGTATGGAAGTCAAACGTGGACGATACATAGTTCGGACAAGAAGAGAATAGAAGCTTTCGAAATGTGGTGCTACAGAAGAATGCTGAAGATTAGATGGGTAGATCACATAACTAATGAGGAGGTATTGAATAGAACTAGGGAGAAGAAAAATTTGTGGCACACCTTGACTAAAAGAAGGTTCGACATGGCTCTGAGCACTATGGGACTCAACATCTGAGGTCATCAGTCCCCTAGAACTTAGAACTACTTAAACCTAAGGACACCACACATATCGATGGCCGAGGCAGGATCCGAACCTGCGACCGTAGCAGTCGCGCGGTTCCGGACTGAAGCGCCTAGAACTGCACGGTCACCGCGGCCGGCGACTAGAAGAAGGGATCGGTTGGTAGGACATGTTCTGTGGCATCAAGGGATCACCAATTTAGTACTGGAGGGCAGCGTGGAGGGTAAAAATTGTAGAGGGAGACCAAGAGATGAATACACTAAGCAGATTCAGAAGGATGTAGGTTGCAGTAGGTACCGGGAGATGAAGAAGCTTGCACAGGATGGAGTAGCATGGAGAGCTGCATCAAACCAGTCTCTGGACTGAAGACCAGAACAACAACAACAGCTAGATCGCGTAGCGGTAGTATTCCCCTGCCTACTTCGCCCACCTTCATTGCGCGAGTACGCAGTTTGCACCAAAGCTGCCGTTGCCACCCATATAGCGATGATGACGTAAGAAATGTCGCACTTGCCCATCTTTGTGTTCGGACCCTGTACTTCTCATGGCCAACTTCGGTCTCTCTTGTCAGCTACTCCCAATAGTTCGTCTCGTTTCAGCAACTCCTTACGAAATGGACGATCTATTATTCCTTGTTTTATAGTCTTTCTTACGTCATTAACTGTTTCATTGGAGAATAACTTACCGATGAGGAACCAAAAGTAGTGAGTTCATGTTATTCCATGGCGTAACAAGTCTATGTGGCATTTAATCTATTCATGATGTTCAATACACAGTGAATCCTTCAATTGCTGTTATGCCACTTGTAGTTCCTTCTGTGCCTTACTCATGAGGGAGGGAGGGGAGGGGGAAGGGGAGAGGAAGGGTGACAGTGACCCATGCGTGAATAAAACTGTAAAACCGCCCAGTTCGGCAACACCCTCGATGGCATCCACCCACCCTGGATGAGCACTTTAGTAATGTTTCTGTAGAGTGACAACCATATGCACCGGCAGGCGGTCCACGCTGCTCCTGTAGCCCCTGCTAGTGGGCACACAGAATCGGAGAGGTGTTACGCGTTTGCATGCCTGCAGGCGCATACTATTAGGTCATGGATTATCTCAGTAGGAGATTTCCAAAGTGCTCAACTAAGATGGACGGGTGGCACCGAGAAAGTTGCCAAACTGATGGTCTTTGACGGATCCTTTGCCATTTTAATCACCCCCCTCCCCCCGATCATGCCAGAGGAGGGCGCGAAAGGGGATGGGTGAAAAAGCGTAGGCACTATTTGCTTTTCCGGACCACGTTCCGATTTCGTCGAACGGTTTTGAGTTGCTCCTATTGGTTCCGTCCTGTTCACCAGAGCAAAAATGGTGGTCGCACTGCACGCAAAAGCGGTGTGGTCACGTGCGGTGCAGTCGCTGGCCCACCATGACTTTAGAAAATGGTTGAAATGTGCTGTGCGTGTCATCAGTTTCAAAGGTTATCAAGAACGTCGTCCTGTTGCTCGTCGCGCTGCTAACTGTCGTTTATGGAAATCAGTTACCGAGGGAAAGGGGTGGTTCCATTGATGCAATTTATGCCACCGTTGAAGTCAGTTCGTGTCGATTATGAGCGGTGGTGTATGTGATATGTTTTCCTCGACCACCCATAAGAAAACTGCATTATTTCAATGCTAGAGTCCCGGTTCTAACCTCCATCACAAACACTTCAAAAGAAGGGATGAAATGCGGGTGAGAGGGGTTGTGACGACCTTCCCATTGTGTCAGACTTCCGCTGCGGCTTTGGCAGAATTCTGTTGGCATCTCATGCCAATGTGGGATCGTTAACCCAAGTTCCACCTCACGCGAACTTCTGAGCTTTTTCTTTTCGTGCTTGTACGACAGATTTGTTTATATATATATACTCATGTAAAAATGTAAAAACTAGCTAATATGTTATATACTGGTATCGTTGGTGGTTAACAAATAGTCATAGCAGTAGTTAGTTGTTAGCCATATTATATTGAAGTATTAGTAGATGTCTTTTATCATATCAACCGCAGGGCAAAAAAGAGAAAAACCGCACGGTGAACTGTCCTATCGTTGAAACTTCCTGCAGATTAAAACTGTGTGCCCGACCGAGACTTGAACTCGGGACCTTTGCCTTTCGCGGGCAAGTACTGTACCATCTGAGCTACCGAAGCACAACTCACGCCCGGTAGTGCTTCGGTAGCTCAGATGGTAGAGCACTTGCCTGCGAAAGGCAAAGGTCCCGAGTTCGAGTCTCGGTCGGGGACGCAGTTTTAATCTGCCAGGAAGTTTCATATCAGCGCACACTCCGCTGCAGAGTGAAAATCTCATTCTGTCCTATTGTTGTCAAACACAGAACTACTGGACTTAATAACACTGATTTGACTCAAATAACTAAGGAATGAGCTGTGGTGAAATTTTATCAGCGATTTTATTTGCATTCTGGTTTCTTTTTGAAATGGGTTAGCAAGACGATCCGATAAACATCAGTAAATGCAATAAGATTACCAATAAGTCGCTATTATTTGGAACTTAAGCAATTTTCCGTTATGGTATGTAATGGTGCCATTACTTAGACCGGTCTCAAATTTGATGGTGCCCAGTATGCAATCAGGTCTTACAAAACATACAGAAAAGCATTTCAATTAACATCTATTCGAAACAAAAATACATCAGTCGCCACTTAACATTTACTCTACATATCAACTGACAACTGTGAGCTCAGCAGCTGCAACAACCAATGGGCGATTATAAAGAACGTGAACTATACATTTTATCTAAATCAGAGAAATACTACGTGAACAATTTTAGTAACTCAGGATATTTTTAAAAAATGTTTACATAAATTTAAAACACTTGCTCACTGGCCTTTTTTCTCAAACAGCAAGCAGTGAAATTAATACTGCGTACAAACACAAATTACATAAAGCCAGCACAATTAAAATTCATAAATTACAAACTGGGCTCAAACCTAATAGGAATAACCATCGCATAGACAGACCAAATTACATAGTAATGTAAGCTAGCCATGTTGGAACCGGTAAACTCATAAAATAAAATAGGAATTAACTCCAGTCTAAAACACATAATGTAAATAACCTTGTGAGGCAGTGCATAGCTCTGAATAACTGTTCACACGGTCTACATACAATATGGGGCAAATAAAAGTGGCCCCGACTTCGGCGCGTTACATTGCGAACATTTTGAAGCCATTTGTGGCAGCATTAACGGAGGGGGAAAAGATCTACGTTAACTTCCAAAAGGATGGAGAAACTGCCCATACAGCCGGAGGAACCTTGGAGCACATTTACACGCTCTTCACGCCTGACGGTGTTGTTAGCAGAGGTCAGTCTGGTCGCGGCCCTAGCTAGCCGTCCATGTCACCAGATCTGTCAGTGTGCGATTACTTTGTGTGGGAAGCCCAAAGTCTAAGGTGTACCGCAACAACCCTCGTAGTCTTCAAGAACTGCAGCAGAACATTTGGGATGAGAGTGTAGTTTTTCCAGCAGTTCGACTTCAATCTGCCTTCAGCAACTTGCTGACCGGGGCCCAAAAAAGCCAAGAGATGAATGCTGGTCACTTTCAACATCTTCTGTAGTCGGGTTAGTACTGTATTTCCTTTCCTCTGCTGTGTTGCACCCTGGAACTCTGTTATCTGGGCCACTCTTATTTGTCCCACCCTGTACTACGGTGCTCAACAAACGAGTCCAACGAGTGCTGATGACTATGGCTCAGTAATCCCACTTTACATGTGAATTCTGTGGCCGTATATAACAGACGAAGTCCCAGGGTTGTCTCCCACCAAATCTAAAAGGCAGACTATCGACATACACTACCTGAAAACGATATTCAACTATAGTACACTACTGGCAATTAAAATTGCTACACCAAGAAGAAATGCAGATGATAAACGGGTATTCATTGGACATATATATTATACAAGAACTGACATGTGATTACGGGTGCATAGATCCCGAGAAATCAGTACCCAGAACAACCACCTCTGGCAGTAATAACGGCCTTGATACGCCTGGGCATTGAGTCAAACAGAGCTTGGATGGCGTGTACAGGAACAACTACCCATGCAGCTTCAACACGATACCACAGTTCATCGAGAGTAGTGACTGGCGTATTGTGACGAGCCAGTTGCTCGGCCACCATTGACCAGACGTTTTCAATTGGCGAGAGATCTGGAAGATGTGCTGGCCAGGGCAGCAGTCGAATTTTTTCTGTATCCAGAAAGGCCCGTACAGGACCAGCAACATGCGGTCATGCATTATCCTGCTGAAATGTAGGGTGTCGCAGCGATCGAATGAAGGGTAGAGCCACGGGTCGTAACACATCTGAAATGTTAACGTCCACTGTTCAAAGTGTCGTCAATGCGAACAAGAGGTGACCGAGACGTATTACCAATGGCACCACACACCATCACTCTGGGTGATACACCAGTATGGCGATGACGAAAACACGCTTCCAATGTGCGTTCACCGCGATGTCGCCAAACACGGATGCGAACATCATGATGGTGTAAACAGAACCTGGATTCATCCGAAAAAATGACGTTTTGCCATTCGTGCACCCAGGTTCGTCGTTGACTACACCATCGCAGGCGCTCCTGTCTATGATGCAGCGTCAAGGGTAACCGCAGCCATGGTCTCTGAGCTGATAGTCCATGCTGCTGCAAACGTCGTCGAACTGTTCGTGGAGATGGTTTTTGTCTTGCAAACGTCCCCATCTGTTAACTCAGGGATCGAGACGTGGCTGCACGATCCGTTACAGCCATGCGGATAAAATGCTTGTCATCTCGACTGCTAGTGATATGAGGCCGTTGGGATCCAGCACGGCGTTCCGTGTTAACCTCCTGAGCCCACCCATTTCATATTCTGCTAACAGTCATTGGATCTCGACCAACGCGAGCAGCAATGTCGCGATACGACCAACCGCAATTGCGATAGGCTACAATCCGACCTTTATCAAAGTCGTAAACGTGATGGTAGGCATTTCTCCTCCTTACACGAGGCATCACGTTTCATCAGGCAACGCCGGTCAACTGTTGTTTGTGTATGAGAAATCGGTTGGAAACTTTCCTCATGTCAGCACGTTGTAGGTGTCGCCACCGGCCCCAAACTTGTGTGAATGCTCTGAAAAGCTAATAATTTTCATATCACAGCACCTTCTTCCTGTCGGTTAAATTTCGCGTCTGTAGCGCGTCATCTTCGTGGTGAAGCAATTTTAATGGCTAGTAGTGTAATTACTTATAGCATTGATAAGATGGTGACTTGCACAATGGAGAGAAGGAACAGAATCAGTCTCTCGTGATGCTGACGTCAGGCAGAGAGACGGCCGATGACCTAACAATGGGCCATGACCCTGGGGTAAGTTATGCTCTGCACTGTGCTTGGACGCTTTTCTACAGTGGCAGACGTCCACACTTGGGCAGCTCGGGCCCAGCAATGTCTACTGCAATGGCGAATGAAGCGGCCGTGCACTGGATACGACCCGCTGCTCACATGACCCAGTCTGATGGTGGTAGGTCTGGATGGCAGGTTAGTGGTGCTGTAGCCCAGTGTCCCATACGGAGACTCGGTGGTAGTGACCAGGTCTGAAACCCATGGGTGCAGTCAATAGTGTCCAGTCTTATCATTTGACATGGACCTGGCATTGTGGTGGTGCTGCTGAACTCTGCCTCAAAAGCTGCTACTATTTATGTGACTTCAGCGCTAATTTGATACACTAAAACTCCGCACCCAATCAAATAGTTCATAACAAGAGTCTTTCCCTGGTGTGGTGACACTGTACAACACTCTTCAGCTGTTACCGTTGCATGGTGCAGTTTTCTGCTGAGTACGGCTGAGTACGGCTAGGCCGTTCACAGTGCTTTTACGTACATGGTGCTATGACCCATATGCTGTCACACTGTGCTTACTATCCAGGTGAAGCCTGACGGAATGCTACACTGTGGTTGCTTACAAATTATTCCAGTTTCTACTAAAACTAGGTAGTGACACTTCACAGTGGACTCCTTATCCCCACTAAATATAGGATTCAGTGCATCAGCCAACTGGTTTGCAGCACGCTTTATGTGTTTTACAGCAAACTGAAAAGTGGAAATTCGAACAGCTCAGCGTACTATCCAGTCAGTATTATGGGGTTTAGAGAATATCGATTTAGCTCCTGATTGTCTGTTTCTAACAAGAAATATCCATCCTCCAAACAGAGTCAATAAAACTGCCAATGCTTCCATTTGGGTTCCGCTGTCGCGAGAGACCTTGAGGCACACATGAATGAATGACAGTCTCCCTCGAATTCTTGTAATAGGCAGCGAAGTTAAAATTAGGGGAATCAGTCTGTAGAATAAATTGTGGCTGAAAATTGGAATGGTTAGCAGTGACGCGTTACCAAGAGGCAGCTTAAATGTATCAGAAGCTGACTGCAGGATATCTGACCACTGAAATAGCTCTCCATTATGACGATATTGGTTTTAGCGAACAGCTAGTTGGCTGGAGTCGGAAATGAACTTACTGAAGAAGTTAAACATTCTAATAAAGACAGCAACTCCCTCGTTATCCTGACAGGGCGGAAAACTATAATGACTTGGATACGTTCACTACCAACTTTAACGCCACTGGCTGAAACTAAATGACCCAGCAAAGAAATCTCGGTACAAGTTAAATTAACATTAATAGATTTGATTGTTAGTCCCACCGCCTTAAAGCGGGACACCACGTGCCAAAGATGTTGGAGGAGCTCCGCAAAGGTCTTGGTGCAAACAACATCAGTGAGGTAATTATATACATAACAAAACTTCAGTTCATCCGAAATGGAATCTAACATATGTAAAAAATGGTTCAGATAGCTCTGAGCACTATGGGACTTAACATCTATGGTCATCAGTCCCCTAGAACTTAGAACTACTTATACCTAACTAACCTAAGGACATCACACACATCCATGCCCGAGGCAGGAATTGAACCTGCGACCGTAGCGGTCACGCGGTTCCAGACTGAAGCGCCTAGAACCGCATGGGCACACCGGCCGGCTAACATGTGTAGGTAGGACTGCTGCAGTAGTTGAAAAATGAAAGGAAACTGCTGAACACAAACAAGGTCCCATCTGTGCAGAGGTGTAGGGCATTTGGCGACAGGCTTGATTCAGATCCAAGACTGTGAAATAGTGTGCTCCAGCAAACCAAGTGAAAGATATGTGTAGATGAGACGAGGGCGCCGACTGCAAAACTATCTTCTCCTTAAGTGTTTGGTAGTCCACGATGGGCCAATAACTTTCACCACTGTCTTTGGGGACTAAAAACATTGTCAATGCATACAGAGAGGTAGAACACCTCATGACCTCCTTTTACGGGTTGTTTATAAATAATCTTCCTTAACTCGCGCGTTTTGGATGGCGATAATCGGTAACGAAAATGACGGACCAGAACCTGGTTAGTGAGGTAGACCTAATAATTTTGTTAGTTACCGCCAAGAGATCTATCAAAACATTCAGAAATTCACTTGCACTTAATAACTGTTGGGCTTCTTCGTACCTAAATGTTGGACATCAAATTGTAAAACACTGAAATCAGCGATATTAACAGAAGGAAATTGACCATGGCTACATAATTGATAGACCTTACCTGAATGGAATTTAAGGGCAAACTTATTTCCGGAGTAGTCTATGAGAAACCTGTTATGTGAATTAAATCGCACCTCAATAGTAACTCTGTAGACAGATATTTGTCAGCAAAGATTTTAACAGACTTCGAGAATTATTCAGTTTCCAAATTAATTAGCGTCTCTCTAGACAAAGGTAATGACTGAGCACTGTCGACCTGTTTATCGAGTAGTTTTAAAGTAAGAAATTTACAAATCTTTCTATTCTTCAGACACTACGCGTGAATAAGAAAGGAAATTTTGGTGCGAATGGAAAATCCACAGACTGATTCATGCCACATATGAAAGGCTGAGAGGACTTACCGATTCTACTAATTGCTTACGTCTCATTGGTGGCCACCCTGTTCGCCTTGCCCAACCCTGCTTCTGAAAACGTCATTTGCAATTACCTTTTCGCCTATAACTGGACAATCCTAAGCAAAATCTTCCAGTTCATTACACCTAAAACAATGTCTACTACCTCGTATACGTTGACTAATCCTGTGTTATTAAGGGAAAGAGATTGTAGACAAGTTACTCTTTTTGTCGGCGACCGTTCTATTCTGATCAGTAAAAGTACGCTGATGTGACAAAAGGGATACCTCCTAGTTCAACGTCGGACCTCCTTTTTCCAGGCGTAGTGCAGAAACTCGATGTGAAATGGACTCAACAAGTCGTTGCAAGTGACTACAGAAGTATTGAGCAATAGTGCCTCTGCAGCCATCCACAATTGCGAAAGTGTAGACACTGGCGGATTTTGTACACGAACTGACCTGTCGATTATGTTGCATAAATGTTGGATGGGATTTATAGAGGGCGATCTGAGTGACCAAATCATTCGTTCGAACTGCCCAGAATGTTCTTCAAACCAATCCTAAACATTTGTGACCCAGTAATATGGCATACTGTCATCCATAAAAATTCGTCGTTGTTTGGGAACACGAAGTCCATTAATAGCTACAAATGGTAGCTAAACATAACCATTTCCAGTCAATGATCGGTTCAGTTTGACCACAAGACCCAGTCCATTTCATGAAAACACGACCCACACAATGATGGAGCCACGACGAGCTTGCACAAGGTCTTGTTGACAACTTGGGCCCATAGCACTGAGAGGTCTGCATCACACTCGAATCCTACCATCAGCTCTTACGAACCGAAATCGGGATATATGACGAGGCCACGGTCGGCCTGATATGGTCTTGAGCCCAGAAAGGGCGCTCTAGGCCATGTCGTGCTGTTAGCAAAGGTACTCCCTTCGGTCGTCTGCTGCTACAGACCATTAACGCCAAATTTCGCCACACTGCCCTATCGGATATGTTAATTGTATGTCCCACATTGATTTCTACGATTATTTCATACAGTGTTGTTAGCATTGACAAGTCTACGCAAACGCCGCTGCTTTAGGGCTAAGTGAAGGCCGTCGGCCACAGTGTTGTCCGTCTTGAGAGGTAATGGCTAATATTTGGTACTCTCTGCACACTCTTTACAATGTGGATCACTAAATATTGAATTCCATAACGATTTCCGAAATGGAATGTCCCATGCGTCTAACTCCAACCACCATTCCTCGTTCAAAGTCTGTTAATTTCCGTCGTGCGGCCATAATCACATCGGAAACCTTTCCACACAAATCAACAAATTCAAATGACAGTTCCGCCAATTCACTGCTCTTTCATACGTTGTGTACAACATTCTACCACCATCTGTTCAAAAAATGGTTCAAGTGCCTCTAAGCACTGTGGGAGCACTGAGGTCATCAGTCCCCTAGACTTAGAACTACTTAAACCTAACTAACCTAAGGACAGCACACACATCGATGGCAGAGGCAGGATTCGAACCTGCGACCATTGTAACAGCGCGGTTCCGGACCGAAGCGCCTAGAACCGCTCGGCCACAGCGGCCGGCACTACTATCTCTATATGTGCATATCGCTATTCCGTGACTTTAATGAACTCAGAGTAACGTTCTCTGTATCTTGCACAGTTTGATGTAAGTCAAGGAAATTACTAGGTTTATTAGCAAGCACCACCCGTGAATGATCCCAGCCGCTTACCTTCAATTTTACTATTGAAAACGTGTGACAACGTGGTTTCCACCGATCCCAATAAATTATGACTATTGAGCACATGTAATATTCGCAATATAAGTCACAAAGCTTTCTTGTTGACCTAGTACCGGAAAATAATTTTTGTCAGTTCATTTCAAAACCTTTTGACAAAGGTGGGTTGACAGTCGCGCGATGAAAACCAGTCAAAGTACCGCCTTCACCTGATAACCTGATCAATATTACTAGCCAATGGCCTCTTGGGTAAATGATCTGAAGAACTACAAGATCGGGAATTTGATGAGCTTTAGCCTTCTGTTGCGATGTAAATGACAGATACAAAAGTTCTAAAATTTGACAGTTTAGTAATTCCTCGTGTAATAGCCATTACAGAGTTAGATAAACAATTGAAATGTTCCCATATCTCCATACCAACACCATTCCAAGAAATAGCCATCGGTTCAAGATACATCTCCATTCTTTCATTCCACTGACATAAATTAATACGATTTTGTATTTCCCTAACTCCCTCTCTTTCTTTTCGATTTCTGTGAGCTCCTTTATATCTGTAATGATTTTATGCAAATTCTATCCCATCACTTGAGTGGTCGAGAAGAACTTACACCCGAAATAACTGAGACCGTGTGGCATAACTATCCTGAAGCAGGTCAACGTGTTGTACACTGGTGAGAGACTCGAGGCAAACAACGATGGTTTGACTCACCTGGCGCCAAAGACAGGGTCTCCACTATGAGGGGGCGGGGGGGGGGGGGAGAGGCAGACCAACTAGCAGTGGAGACATTGTGGCGACTAATTAACACTCACAAACTGCCTGTTTCTGGATCTGTGTAGCTCATATCAATCTTTTTGCAGATCCCAATTCTGGCCGCCTCTCTTCCAGCTATGATTAATAACAGAACCACCTTGGAACAAAAAACACTTGAACAGTACGCTTTTTATGGCTCTTGTGGTATGAGAGATCACAGAACAGCGCAATCATGCTCTGCTCCTACTGAAATGCGTTAGCATGCGAGGAGCTAAAACTGATAAGCTGGCAGGTCACGAAAAGCACATTTTTCGCAAAAGACAAATTAAAAAAAAAAAAATCTACGAAATTATTATGAATTCTTTCTAACATGTGAAATCTAACAAACATCAGTAAATGCAGCAAGATGACCAATACGTCGTTGATATTTGAAACTTAAGCAATTTTCAATTAAGGTTTGCAGTGGTGACGTCATTTAGACCTTTCTCAAATTCAGTAAAGGTAAGGGTGCATTCAGGCCTAAATAAAACAGAGAAACATTTCAGGTAACGCATGTTCCAAAGGAAAATACATGTCATCGAAACAAAATGGATGAAATGGCTCTGAGCACTATGGGACTTAACATCTATGGTCATCAGTCCCCTAGAACTTAGAACTACTTAAACCTAACTAACCTAAGGACATCACACAACACCCAGTCATCACGAGGCAGATTATAAAATAATGTAAAATATAAATTTCATCTAGATCAGAGAAACTCTACTTGGACTCCTTAAACAGAATCCAAATGACTCAAATTAGTTCTGTAAAACAATGTACACATGAAAATCATACACAACAGCCGCAAGGTTTAAACTAAAACGATGAGCAGTAAAGTTAATCTTGAACACACAAATAAATTACACAAGGCCACCGCAAACAAAATACATAAATTACAAAATGGGCTCAAACCCGACGGGAATAACCGTAGCAACGTTAAGTTAGTCACCTTGGATCCGGTAAACTCCTTAAATAAATTCGCCATTAACTCAGACCTAAGAAACATAATATAAAGAGTCCTCCGGGATAGAGGATAGCTCTGAATTACTGTTCATATAGTCTATACACTAAGGTGTTCACCAAACAAGTCCAACAAGCGTTGACGATTAAGCTCAGTAATCCCACTTTGCTCGAGAATTCTGTAGCCACAAATAGCAGACCAAGTTCCAACGCGTCTTTCACCAAATCGGATCGACGTCCTTTTCAGGTTTGTAAGGCGATAGAAAATTGACACACAGTCGCTCAAAAAGATGCTCTAACTGCAGCAATTGCTCATAGCGTCCAGGTCCCATATGAATGCCAGCTCTTCTCCTTGGATGGCGCTCCTTCAGTTATCGGTGGTGAGCGACCGAGATCGAACTCGCGCACATTGCTGTTAAGTTGGATTGTCAGAGAGAGGACACGGTCCCTGGCGGGTAGTCAAGGAGGTGCTTACTTATCTACAAACAGGAAGAGAAGTTACATCGTACTTTCAATATGATATCGAAGCACCACACGGGTCAGTTTTAGTGATGTAAACGAATGTTTTTGCGGAATATCTCCAAGTACTTTTGCCTCTTAAATCTTCGTGACTGGAATCACGAATCTGTCGCACGTTCATTGCCTCTTTTGCTACGGTGTCCACACGCTCATTGAATCTTATTCGTATGTCGCTCCTTAATTTTAACTGTTGGAAAGCTACGTTGTTTTTCCACGCCTTGCTTGATATCCAGCATAAGCTCAGGCTATGAGGTGTTTATATTGTACTGGACGAGTACAAAGATTGAAGTACACTTGCTATCTGATACACTTACTCCTTAGGCGTGACAGTTGTTTCATGCATCGCTGCTTCTCAAGTGGCACTTGCTCCCACGAACGAGACAGTTATTTCAGTGGGGATGGAATTTTGTTGGTGGTACTCAGTTGTTCGGCACAAAATCTAACAAGCTGAATTGTTTTCATTCTGAGATTTTGCTTCATCAGTAAAAATTATGTAGAAGTCTTGGCACTTTTCACGAATGACATTTCCCATTTTTATTTATACTGTGCTGTTTAAGTGGCAGGTAGATACTGTTCATCTGGTAAGTAATATTGCTACATAGTATTCCGGTGAGTAAGTTTCAAGTCGATTACGATGTGTCATAGCGGTAAATAATACGCGTGCAAAGCAGTGTTTTGGGGAGAATGAGATTTTATCTAAAAGTATAGTCGCACCCAGTATTTCGACTTTCCTAGACAAGTCGGCATGTTTTGCTAGATTTTCTAGTGACGATGAATTTTACTAGAAACATGAGCATTATAACTACCCGTAACATTTTTACAAATTCCAGTACGTATACTCCTAGATAGTATGTAGTTGTCACAGATTCTAGGAAGTGATTACCAGTAGTCAAACAATAATTACCTTATATTAATACACAATGATCCTCCTACCAAGTGTCGGTCCTCTGAGGTCTTCCTGCATTTTGCTACTTCTGTTTAACGATCTGTATTCAGCAGCATTCCTTAGCTTTGGACGTTATCCTCTAGGTTACTCATACGTATCGTGAACAGAACTGAACACTGGAGTGCGTCCGAAATTTCTTCCCATTGCGACGTTCAGAGTTAAAAGGATTTAAGTATTCATTTCTGTCTCAAAAAGAATTCGATATTCTGTAAGTTTGTATTTTGTTCATTGGGTGATAGTGTGGGCTCATACCAAAAGCCACTTTAAAGTCAACAGTCTTATCAACCAGAGCTCTGTTATCTTCTGCCTTATGGCTCTTTCAGACGAGCGGAGCGAACAGTGTTTTTCACAAGACCGCTATTTGCAAAATCTATATTGATTCATACAGAAGAAATGTATTCTCTAAAATACCAATGATAGATGAGCGCAAAACGTTTTCCCATATTCGTAAAAGGACTCTTGTTATATGTATAGTTCGCGAGGACAATTTCTTTGTCTGCATGACTTACACCTATCTTTTTTTTCTTACAGTCCATTTTTCAGTATAAGAAGGAAGTGGTAAAGACAGCGCTACAGCTCCATACACCAGAGGCGCATATTGTGTCACGGAACATCACTACAAATGACTGCTGGGATTAGCGGGTCTTTGATACTGCTAGCCATATACTTGAGAGAAATATTGGCGATAATAAGCTACGGTAGAAAACAACATGTAAGAACTGAGAAAAAGAAAAACCTTGCAGTAAATTGTGGAAACTACAGCAGTAGATCTAGTATTTTCTTTCTGTCATTATTATACATGTTTAATTAATACAAAGACAATTAATAATATTTTGCTGTATTTCCGTTATCTTTTGCCAGAGTCCTCTATTTAGTCCTCGATATTTAGTCGATACATTTCATTCACTATGTCAGTGTATTTTTTCTGCAGTCGAGAAAAGATAGCATTCTCTAGTAACTGCTATGAATTTTGAAGGTCGCACGCCAGAGAAACACCACAAATCGGTACATGTAACAGCATTGTCCGACAGTACATACAGGCACATATACATTTTACGTGGTACACTGACTGTGTACTGTGAAATATTGCGTTTAATATCTGTGGGACTGCCAAACGTCCACTGCGTGTCGGAAACGCTGTCCACTCAGAGCAGCCTATTATAATCTGGCGACCGTGACAGGATCTGAAGTCAAGAAAGGTTAACCAAAGCCTTAATTGTTGTTTGATGGCGCCTAGGTTCGTTTTCTACATGACAGGATGCAGCAATTGTTTTAGTTCTGTACAAAAGACTCTTTCATCACGAAGAACAAAGTGGATGACGGCGGCATAATCAGTGCGGAGAGTCGGCTCGTGCCGTGCAGCTGCCCTGCAATTAGCAGAGCCGGCGGCCATTAGCGAGAGAGGCGCAACCAACCCCGTCTTTCCCCCGCCGCCGTCCCCCTCCGCGGCGACCACGACACGCACCGGCAAATTAAATCTACCGGCCGGCTCATCTGTTGCCCTCCCAGGCGTTTGAATCATTATTGCTGCTGCCATCGCGTATGCGCGGAGGGGGTCAGGGTTCACCGCGTGCAGACAACGCCGCGAACAACCCGTGACGCCCCTGCTGTTGGCCCCCGACACCAGCAAAACTCTGAAACTCTGAAAGTTCAGTCCGGCGGGCCGTGTGTGGAAAACGGGCGAAGACTCACGCCACCTGAGAGATTAAGTGCCAGACTGACTCTCGGACTCGGGCAGTTGTCTTTTGTGAGTGGGACTATCCTAATTGAACCAACCGAACACGTTTGACGACTATATTGGGAGCTTAGATCTAATAGTACTATTCTCCTCCATTGTGTCGTGCGGTTCCAGCAACGTTAGACTAATAACCTTTCCCTGGAATTTGGAACCCAGAAGTGAGAAAACTGACAGATGAAAATTTGGTACCTAACCATGAGACTTGATCCAGCAGCTCACTTAACACGGGCGCTACACACCAAGGGCAAAAGTAAGTACAGGTCGTGCATGGAATATGGCATGAGATTCATGCCACTCGATAGGTTATGCTCCAGACTGGCTGTCGAAGCACTTATAATCGCCTACGAATTTTCATGTCAGCTCTCATTCTACTGTAGATTTTGAAACGTTACGGGTGCGGGGCTCGGAAGTGGTAAGCGACCAAGCCCACATTCAGCAGAAAATTTGTACAATTTATTTCAGTCCAACAATTTGCATAAGGCATATGCTGGAAACCTACGTATACTTGGTTATTAAGTTAAGCACTCGTAAGGTAAATATTGAATCGTCGAAAAACGCCAATAAATAAATCAGATACTACAAACATCAAAATAGTTTAAAGTCACTTGCCTCTGAACCCATTTAAAAAAAGACAATTTTTTTGTTTTTCGTCTTCAATCGATGTTTAGAGTTTATTGAACAAAATGGTGGTTAAAATAACTGAATTTGACTTCGGAATGTTGTTTGAAAATGAACTTAAACATCTCTCGGTGTGCGTTCACACCCTTGTTTCGTCTGCTTTCATTCGTCAGCGTTGTCATTAGACTCCTGTTCGACAAACATATACTACACAACTGTTTTTGAAACTGACAGCCCTGTTAGAAGGAAGCTTTGCATTGCGCTTATGTTTCCCTTGTATGTATTGGTTTTCGAGCGTTGTTTTTCTAATAAACTTTTGTGTACTTTGAATTGCTAGCCGGCCGGTTCTAGGTTCTAGGTGCTTCAGTCCGGAACCACGCGACTGCTACGGCCGCAGGTTCGAATCCTGCCTCGGGCATGGATGTGTGTGATGTCCTTAGGTTAGTTAGGTTTAAGTAGTTCTACGTTCTAGGGGACTGATGACCTCAGATGTTAATTCCCAAAGTGCTCAGAGCCATTTTTTTTGAGTTGCTGCTATTTTGTCATTCTCGAAAGTTATTATGCCTGTAATTTGTTTTAATGTGGAGCAGTAAGCAGATGTGAATGTCTAGAGTTACTAGGAATATATTCTGGGTTTAATATGAGACAATTACGGGGTAATTGATTCCATGAGAGTGCCCAAAGCTGGAAAGTCGGACTTCCAGGCAACTGAAGAAACCAAAATAACAAGGAGAAAAAAGAGAAAAAAAAACATGAGGAACAATATTGCAGCTGGAATGCATTATCAACAACAGAGAGCCGTCGTGGATAAAATATAGCTCTGAACCGAATTTTTCGAAAATTAAATTTTCTGGCATTTTTGTTTTATGCACAAAAGATCTAATTGAGCTAGAAGTCTGAAATGTTTTGGGAATTACTTGACACTGTTTGGAGGAAAGTAGCCTACAGACACGTACTTTCTACCAACAGGAAGGAACAGTAACCTTAGTTTTTGATTTCAGATGTAAATAATAGTAGAATAAAAACTTGTGGCACAAATATGTGATTGTCCTTTACTTTTTTAGATAGATGTTTTTTAATGTGTTCTTAAAGTTTCAAGCATCTAAGTAAGATAGTCATAGGTTCCAAGTATCGACCAGTATATAAAAAAGTAATTAACTCATCTTCACAAAAAGTTGTAATAACGCCAAAGTGATAACTAATGTGATTAATTGTATATCAAAATGATCAGCAACAAACACTCCTTCTGTCCTACAATTTCCATCCTACTAAGAGTTCCACGTTTTTTAGTGAGAGCTGTGTAAACTTTATGAAAATTGTAAATATTTTTCCAGGCTTTCACATGCGAGTTACCTTAAAGGCACCAATGAGTAAAACATACAATATAAACATCCAAAAACTCTCCATTAAAAGGATCTCTGTACTTTAAACTTCGTAACTGACAGAATACCGACAAGAGTTAAATTACGACCGACAACCTATTTACAGCTTCAAATAGTAGGCCAATACTGACGAAGGACGTCAAGGAATAATTCTGATAAACTTCGTTCAGCAGCTGATAAAAGCATATTTGTATTCGGCAGGTCTCAACAGGCCGTCCCACCAGATATAAAAAGATGCAGATATAAAAAGGTACAGTAAAACAATTGGGTTTTAAAGACCTAAAACAGACAACAAACAACGTTACCCCACATACCATAACAAGAGGAACACAAGAATCTAACATACTGTACCACAGTGCTTGACAAATTACACACAGAATCAACCTTCGGCGACACGTAAATGATGGGACAGCCGATCACGGACTAGCATTGTCAGATTTTAGTTACAAGTAAGCACCATCACGATATAACTCTGCCAATGAAAGCTCAACATTAAATTCAGTCAAATGCTGGTAACGACTGTTGCGAAGATATTACAGCAGGTACTCTCGGTGATCTGCCTTCATGACCGGATCAGGACCTACATCCACGACATAGTAATTTTCCAGACCTGCAATAGAACACCATGAAGGAACCAAACAGTTTATACGTTGATGCCATTCACATAGACAGCTCCAAATGGAAAAGCCCGTCGCCTTTCCCAGTTGGCGACCGTTATTAAGCGAGGGAAAAGTTGACGTGCTCGTCGTTTTCAGGAGAATTCATGTCCAATGTCCTACCAAGAATCAATACCTTGTCCGGTACTTGTACACCGAGAATAAAATTGGAGGATGCGGAACTCAAGCCCTCTCGCGACGTGCCAAGGATAACTTCCAACACCACAGATCGAGGGAGTGACGTTAACTTACAGGATAACGATACGAATTTATCAGAGCGAAATATGCGATCTGCAGGAATTTAGACTGTCGAAGTTTCATCGATCACCAACCACCGTAAAAGGTACCAATAAGGTTGTATAGTAACTAAAAGAGATTATGAACCTAGCTCTTCTGAAACCCGTACGGAAAAACGGATATGATGTTGGATTTTTATGCTAGAGTTGCGGGCTCTCAGATATTCTTGGGGATATTCTGATGGGCTCTTCAACAAGATCAAACTGATTACTTCCCTAACACACCATCCGTTTCCTTCGTTTGTCCTTTCCTTTCTGATCGACTACAGCTTTTTTCTTTTCCTTCTTCTTAAGCTATGGACGGCAGTGCATCACGTCACGTAAGATTTTGCTTCTTAATTACAGTGAGAGGGTAAAATTCGTTTGCTTTATGACTGAATTACGAGACTGTTACACGGCACTCTTCATTCTTGTCTGAGAAAAATCCAGCAAATAAAATTTGTTTCTCCTATGGAACTGAAAATCATTTCCTATGAAGCTCTGCCCTCGAATCATTTCCTTTCCGGAATTTTCATGCATTACAAAGATTTATAAAGCCTGATGTGGAACTTGTAATTAGATGTTGCCAGTAACTTCCCTAAATTTTACCAAACATGGTAGTGTAGCGATTAAAAACTTGGAGTCCCATTCAGGGCGGGCAAAATTCGAACTTTCTTTCGGACATCAGAAATTAGATTTTACGTGTATTTGCTTAGGGCCTATGCTGGGATGCTTCCTGAGAAAATTACAAGACCAATTTTCTAGAATATCCTTATCCTATTGATCTTGAAGTATTTCTCTAATGCCCTCGTCCTTAGTGAGACGGTAATGCTATCTTCGTTCCTCATTTTTTATTAAAGCTAGTAGCTACGTATATCTGATATTCGGAAAATACCTTCGATAACGCCTGACACGAGTAAGCCTGAAGTAAGAATTGATTTCTCCGAACTCATCTGAAAAAGACAGATTTTTAGGATTCCGTTGGTAGAAACGCAATCCTTGTAGGATCACTTCGTTGTCTGTGTCTCTATCTCTGTCTGTGTCTATCCAAGGGTTAAAAATCATTTTCCTCACGAACGGATGGGCGTATCAGATTAAAATTTATGTGGAATTCTAACATCTACAGTCCCTAGGCGGTGTTAAAAACTGAAGCTTCTAAGTCAATACAATCAAAAGGTAGGGCAATTTACGTCACGTAGTTTGATATTTTAAACTCACTCATCAAAACCTACAGAGTATTTCCCGTTGGCCTACAATAATTAAATTTGGCAAAATGCAACGTTTCACAGAACAATTTATAATTATGTCACACGAGAAAAATATTTTTTTGCTGTTTTTCAACCGAACGTTTGGTCTGTCTCAGAAGAGGTAGACGTATCATGTCGAAAGTCATGTCCATGGACGGTGTTTAAATTGTAAGCGTCTAAGTCACTGCAATCAAAAGATGCAGCTATTTATGTCACATATTTTGATACTCGCAAACCTACAGAGTACTTCTCGGTGACCTGGAAACAAAACTTATCCGAATCTACGGAAAAAATTAATATGTGGGTCAACATTTATTAAACTCTAATTCCTCTCGCTCAAACCCCACCGTATGGGGAGAGAGGGAGAGTTTTAGTTTTAGAGAATCAAAATTTAGCGAAGTAAATATGTAATTTTTATTTATCCGTAACAATTTTCCACGCAAAAATGAGAACATGGATTTTCTTGAATTACAGCGCCAACTACCAAGAATCAAAACAAATGTTTTAGACAAAATATTACATAGTTTTTTGTGTAGAATCTGATTCCGCAATAGAAAATGGGGGTTCCCATCTTAGCACCAGCAGATGTTGCCCTCGACAATTATCAACTTTGGATTCAACACATTTTTTCGTGTGAAGTTTATTTTTCGTGTTATTCTGGTTTGTCAACTTAAAATTTACACCCTGTATATAGTGTATCGTCGATTTCAGTACAGATACGTAAACGTAAACTTTCAGGCGTTAGGCATTATGCCTGCTCCGAATGACCGTCTGCTGTCTACAAGGCAGTACGAGGACCCGTCTATGATCGTGGGGCGTGTGATCGACATGCTGAGAATCACTCGAGCCATTCATTGGCAGTAAACGAATCCTGATTCTGTATTCAAGCCGTTCCTCTTTTGGCTTCAAGAGGCTGAGTGGATACCGTATCAGGCCTCTGTACTTCAGAAAAACTGAGGATGCATCGGGAATCGAATCCGGGTTATATTTTACAGATAAACAGCACAAATAACGACAGCTATCTGGAATACGTCAAATTATTAGCACAAGTGAATACAGTTGAATGCCCTAAAATTCCGTGTAGCAAAATTAATCACAAGAAATGTCACTGTTTCATTAACTTTTGCGTGGACCGTACCAGTCTCTATTCCCAATTGTATTTACGAACTTTTTTTTATCAATCTTGTTTATCTGTTATTTTAATTTGAACACCGAGCAGACATCTATTTTAGTCGACTGCTTTGCTTGAAATTATTGTCTTTATTTAACAGGTAATACCAATGAACTTTCAGTTTGACTTTGCTAAATCTGCGTATGGTGTTGTGCTTCCACCATAAACTCAGTTGCTGGAAGAGTAAAATATCATTCATTTAAAAAATATGCAAATTTTGGGTAAATAACACTTTAATCAGTTATTTCAAGAGGATGCTAAAATGCACAGTATACCTGTATACTTCACAGGAACGGTATGTGGACGATGCTATGAAACTGAAACATGCTAAAAAGTTTTATTTATGATTTTTTCTCAATCTTCTTTTTCAGTATAAAAAACCATTAGACATCTATTTTATTCGGTTACAATGAGTAAAAATATTACGCTTTAATATATCAGTAACAGACTGCAAATTTCCAACATAGCTGAGTGGAATGAAATGACGTACTAGCGATTTTCGGTAGTGTATTAAGTAAAGAGGCGAAGTACTACGTGATGCAATGTAAACCATGTGAGAACAACAGATATAAGAGGTGAGACAGGAGAAGCGCCTGTTGGTAAATGAACAAGCTCAGAATCAATAAACATGTTGAAGAGCCAATGAAGACTGCTCCAGAACGGGAATAAAAGAACAAGGACAGATATACAAGATTTGATAATATTACACTTATCCTGGAAGTAACGATAACTTAGACGAACTATTACATTTAATAGCAGATAATGCTTACTCAGCGCGGGATTCAGATTAAAAAGCAAGTAAATAGCAAATGAAATGACGAATAAAACGTGTGAAAATCAAAATGCGAAAAAATACAGTAGAAAACAAGAAGGTAAAAGGTTGTCTTGAAAATAAAATCACTCAAGACAAGCGAGATAAGACAGATGTAAAATGAAGACTGAAAGTAGCTTTTTTCAACAAAATGAATCAACTATTCTCCATGACTGAGAAGTTTCGCTTCTCTCTAGCATAAGTAGGACAAACATGCAAAAACAAATTGAAGGGAAATGGAATACAGGGTCTAATCCGATGCAGTTAGCAACATACTTACTTTAGAACCTCAGACTCAAATCAGAGGTGAACAGGTATCTTTGGTCATCCGTTCCTTGGTACACGAGTGGCTGCCTACAGGAGTGAAATAGCGACCTGTGGCGGAAGATGGTACAGAATGACTCTGACGTTAGGCCAGCGAGGTAGATGAGGGGATAGCAGAAGAAATGAGACTCTGGTTTGGCTTACTGGCCTGCTTTTTTCAGGTATTTGCAACGAACATGCGGAAGAGCGTAGGCACTGGTTCCTATAAGAACGCAGGTGATGCTTACTGGAGTCTCCAATCAGTTATCAGAAAAAATAGCCATAATGACCTATAAATTAGTTAAGAATAGTTTATGCGTAGTAATGCATTGTACTACAGACCACAAACGATGGAGGTGCCAGAGTCTGTTGTTCTAATCGAACCCATTAGGTTCAAATAATCGTTACAATGTAGGTGACATATAGACATAGGTACATGTAAATATATGGGCGGTGGAAACCAATAACCGTAGCCCATGGCGCATACAGGCAAACTTTGCAAATTCTCTTTAGTACATAGAGTTAAGTGACTTCTCACTTACCAAGTATGTGCTGTAGGCTCGTCTATCCGAGGCCGCAGTCACTGGAACTCCCTCTCTTAACAACTCCGCCTTGCTTGGCATTTGAGTGCCTCTATGTATGGAGTTTGAGGCTGTTTCCTCATAGATGATATGTGACCGTCGCTTTTCAGTTCCAATTCGCAATCGGTGAGCATGAAATCAGCGGTTTCTCTATGTGTATGACCTCTTATTGGACTGACGAAAGCGTCTTGCACTGTGCGCTTCTAGCTACGTTACAAGATTTGCAGTAATTTTCATACATGGATGATTCTTTTTCTTTTTTTCCGGCCCTTACAACGAAAAAAAATTGAGAACTGAAAGTGTTGCATGTCATACTGCAGAAGTATGTTTAAATTAATGTGAATGGTTTTAAAACTTAAGACGAATAACAGGACGACGAGATTTTTGATTGAAAACTAATGAAATATTTACTTGGCAAACCCTTTCAGAAGAAGCAAAAGACTTCTCAAATCTTTTATTTAACTGAAATTTATAATTTGTCTTTAATTTTTTTCTCGCTGTACGTTGTCGTCTATACGATTAGTGAAGCAATATTATAAATGTAGTTATTAACCTATACATACACTTGGTCTAATTCTAATTTCTGATGTTGGAAAATATACGTGCACTGGTGCCATGTTATAGAGGATAATATCCATAGTTTTATCACGTGTAAGTTCGCAACATTCGAATTTTGAACTCTATTCATTAAATCGTTTCCCCTCCCCCCGACTCCTCCTCCCTTCCCCCGCTCCCACCCTAATTACGTGTCATACAAGCGTTTTGTTTTCGCTGTACTAACAAAACTAAAGGTAAATATATGCACCTGACTGTACGGGCTAACACCATTCAAAGGAAGAGAGGAATTTTAGGGTCTGTCGACGATGAAGTCATTGTTCACTATCCGGGTATATTACTCATTTTGGAAAATCGTGGGACACTTAAATACGGAGGGCTGTATGGTGCATTTGAACTTTACTACTTGAAAACGTGACTCCAGTGTGTCGGTAATTGTGCTACCTATCATAGTCATGGCTTTCGGTATCAGTTACAGAGGACGAACAGAATTTCACAATCTGATTCTTTCGAAGCCGCTGCTGGTTGCTTAACAGAGGTACAGATTCAATGCAGGACGCAACAGGGCAATAATGCCGTAGATGTTGAACTCTGAAGGTGATAAAGCGGCAACATTTAGAAGATTGCGGATAGTTTCCGGGAGATTTCGGTATTCTCATTATTGATATACGAACTCCCGAAATCAAGGACTGTAATGAACTTCTTATTCACAAAATGTGTTATAGACGTAATAACTTAAAACTTTTTTTAACGCAAAGCTGTTTCCGTTATCACAATATAAACATGAACTTCAAGTAACGTTTAGAGAGAGTGAGAGATGAAAAAGGTTACTTGAGAAGCTAATTTTCTAAAGTCAGTATCCTAGTTGGGCTTTCAAGAAGGGTCACTATTAAAGCTATCTCACAAGCATATTTACTAGATGCCAGTGCGTGATCGCGTCGCCGGTTGACAGGTTCCTGTTCCACGCGAGCGTTGAAGTCCCCACCCGGCGCGGCGTGCCGAGGCGCGCGAACTTTCACTGGACTTCCTGCAGAGCCTGTTCGGCAGGTGTACTACCGGCCATGAGGTAATACGTTATTACGAGGAGCGGCATGTGCGTCATTGATTCCACTGTATGGTCCCCCAGAATACTATCTGAGTTATATGTTTGACGTTCGAGAAATAACGGCTGTATAGCACAGCCGGGGGCAGTTCTGCATCATTAGCATCTTGCTTGAGACCAAGTTTACGACAAGAGATACACGCACACACACTTCCGTCCAACTGCTCCTCGTATAATCAGGCGAGCTTCAATAACTGTATTTAAGCAGATGAGTCAACAGCTTAGGTTCGTGGGAGAGGAGCCTCTTCGTGTCACCCACATTTGAAATTTAAATTTTTAACCGAGCGAGGAATATGAGACTCACGTTTTTCGACTCTGATGTGAAATTATGATTGCAACCAGCAGGTGCCAAACGCCATAGTGCATTGGACACTGTGTCTTGATGCAACTGTAATTTACGTTGATTACCGAAACAGTGAATGGTTTTACAGGTGATTCGGGCTAAACCCAGTTTCGACCGGAATACTTTAACGGTAATTCTGTGTTTCTACACAGCAGTAATACACCATGTTGTTGCTGCGATTTTGTAACAAGAAATTTGGAGTTGGAGGCATGAAAAGCAGTACGGGTTATGACAGTCCTATAGGTTTCTGGTAATGCGGCTCCTATACGGCAGAAAATAAAATAACACTGACGTGAAATATGAATTAAAGGTGTACGTCACTTTTTCACTGTGTATGTTTCTCGCTTTTCACAAGTTTATGTGACAGCCAAATGCTGAATGAAAAACTCACTTCCATCGTATTGTAGAAAGCGATAGTGACAGATTCAGAATAAATAGAAATCCCGTTGTGGTCAGTAGGCTACTTGAGTCATTTGAATGACTTGCTTCTCAACAACTGACAATGTTTGTCTGAAAGGAGACAGCAAAATATGATACGGGTTCAACAGTTACTTGCAGTCATATGGTGTTATGGCACTTCATTTTCTCCTGCCGTCAGTGATGAGAAACTAGTTCTGGCCACATATCTGGGAAATAATTTCTCAGTAGTGTGGTATTCTTGTCTGCGTGACTCAGATTGTGTCTAACAGCATGAAGTCTCACACATTGTCACCTTTCTTTCCTGAGTACCGATCAGAGTTAGGGAAGTCATCTTGACATACATGACCTGCGGTTTTCCTTAAACGATTAAGGCGAATACTGTAATGGACATGAACGATTTCTTTCCCCACTGTTATCCTACTTGAGCTTCTATTCTGCCTGTAATGATGTCGTCGTCAACAGATGTTAAATCCCAATCTTTTTTTCTTCGATTTCGAAGTAATTTTTATTTAATTACGGCTGTTCCTTACAAATGCCTATGATGAATGCCTGAAGAGTGTAGTGTTTGTGTTGTGTGTAGGAGAATAGAAATAAGGAACCAGGTGCCAGCACTTATCAAATTTAGCATCACCATGTAACTGACATACCACGATCAAGGAAATCATCTCGAACAATTTGGGCAAAAATTTACAATAGCACTTCTTTTCCCATGGATAACCAAATTTTAAAGATGAAAATTTCTTCCAACAGCAGAATTTGGAGACAGACCCGTATCTTCAGCACAAGCCGTACTGGTCAGTAAAATCCACAACAAGGGGAGACGTTGTGCATTGTGTGTTATCGTATGAGAGCGTCACACACACATCGGCTTTATGAAGGCACTGGCGCAGGGCCATCACACACATAGCAAGTATTACCCACGGTCAGCGGTCAACGGTACAATTCGTTTCGCAGTGGCACGTAACAACGGCAGGAGAGTACTGAGTCGAAATAGCGTCAAAAGTCTGAACCACTGAAGCTTGTGTAGATTTCATTCACATTGTAGAAATTACTGGAAAATGTTGCATTCGAACATACAACATATTAAGCAGATTTTTGGACAAATAAGTGATCCTGAAGGAAGATCTTGGTTCATTGTAATTACAGACGAAGCACAACCTGATTTTGTGAAGTATGGGGAAGAAAGTTAGACTTGTCGTATTGAAGGGAATCTGCCCAGCATATTCCTTACACAATTCAACAAAAGTGTGGCAGTGGTTAGATAGCCGGACTAAGATTTGCACTACCATCCTCCCACACACAACTCCAGTGCTTGAACCACTGTAACATGCGAGTACCATTTCTGGGCCGGCGACTGTATGCTAGTTCTGGACGCTGCAATGGCAGCCACGTCCCATATTCGCTTGCACGGGGCTTTTGTCCGGCCTGAAGATGGTGGGCCAATCTATTCCTAATCCTCCTTAATGGGTGGTGTCGGAGCTGATAGGCAGATATTAAGGTCGAGTACTTTCGCTGTGTCGACTGGTATTTGCCGACGTCCACGGCAATCAAATTTCTTTATGTTCTGCCTTGAAGCAGCAGTTCACAAAAGGGCTGTAAGCACGAGCTGAAACTGAACAGTGAAAATGAATGTATTCTAATCCTGATTCTGAGCCGGCCGTTGTGGCTGAGCGGTTCTAGGTGCTTCAGTCCGGAACCACACTGCTGCTGCGGTCGCAGGGTCGAATCCTGCCTCGGGCATGGATGTGTGTGATGTCCTTAGGTTAGTTAGGTTTAAGTAGTTCTAAGTCTAGGGTACTGGTGACCTCAGATGTTAAGTCCCATAGAACTCAGAGCCATTTCCTGATACTGAGTGGGTGAAAGCCTATATGTTAAAAAATTTCAAAAATGTTCAAACGCGTGTTAAATCTTATGGGACTTAACTGCTAAGGTCATCACTCCCTAAGCTTACACACTACTTAACGTAAATTATTCTAAGGACAAACACACACACCCATGCCCGAGGGAGGACTCGAACCTCCCCCGAGACCAGCCGCACAGTCCATGACTGCAGCGCCCTAGACCGCTCGGATAATCCCGCGCGACTAAATAATTTCGTGGAGCGCTTTTGGAACTCGCGAAGTCGAGGAGTCGGTCAGCAGCTCAAGTGATGTGGCCTCTGGACCTAAGGTGTTGTTTTTACAGTGCATTTCGGAAGTTGGAAGACAGTGACCCTTCACGGTCAATCGTTTTATTCTCAGGCTGGGAGATTCCGAAAATGCGTTCCCTGTGCGGATTTTGGATTTTACTTTCTGGTGTTGGTGTTTCTAGGCGAGTGTTTCCTTTAAGTGAGCTTGTACGTGGTTGGTAGGCGGAGCGCGAAGCCAAGCAACTAATTGGATGGTAACGTTTTGATAAAGGAGACGGACTTGACGACGTTTAGTAGAATACAATAAACTACGACGAGCGTTCAATAAGCAATGCAAGACAATTTTTTCTGAAAGAAGGTTGGTTTTATTCAGAATTCCAGTATACCATATTATTCCCCACTCGTTTGTGTACAATTCCCTATTTTTCGACATAATCTCCGTTCAGCGCGATTGCCTTACGTCACCTTACCTGCATAGTACCAGTCAAGCAGTCGACGTCATAGCCAACGTCTTACTGTTTCAGTAACCTCCCCATCAGCCACGTACTGCTTCTGCGCAAGCACACCTCACAGATGGTCTTTCGTTGCTCTTCATGGTCTTCTGTTAGGCGGCGAGGAACACAGAGGACACACACCATTGAGTACATCAACTGCCGGACGGGTGTGCAACACTACCAACAGAAACGTACAATTTAGCGGGGAGTTGTTTGATTGTGATCCACCGATCACCTCAAGTGAGAGTGTCCGCACGTTCCAACATTGCAGGAGTCACAGCTGTGTGCGGCCGGCAGGCACGTGTGACACGTGAAAGGTTTGTGCAACCATGTTGTGAGGATGACAACGAGCGGTCTAAGGCGCTCCAGTCATGGACTGTGCGGCTGGTCCCGGCGGAGGTTCGAATCCTACCTCGGGCATGGGTGTATGTGTTTGTCCTTAGGGTAATTTAGGTTAAGTAGTGTGTAAGCTTAGGGACTGATAACCTTAGCAGTTAAGTCCCACAAGATTTCATACACATTTGAACATTTTTTTCTTTTTTTTTGAGGATGACAGACGCCTCGGCCAACGACTCACCGTGATTTTGTTCACTGCTAGGTCTCCGTAGACACTCTGCAAGCGCCTGTGAATATCTTCGATGTTCTGGTTTACCGTCAAAAGAAACTCATTGACAGCTGTCTGCTTTGAGCGCACATCCGAAGCAGACGCTATTTTGAAGGCTACGTTTAGCGCCACCATCTGTTGGAACTTCATGAAACCACAGCGGCTGGAGTGGGAATATTCCACAATGTCCCATAAGAAATTCCGCATTTTTTCAACCGAAATTGGCCGAGGAGAAGATATGTTTCATTAGTTATTGAACGCCCCTCGTATATTTGTTCCGTGGCAGTTCGAGAATGGTATTTTTGTGTCACATTTCCCTATCAACTTTCAACTGATTTGCTGTTCTGTCGTAGTCGTGATTTTCAGTGGTACTGCCAGTAGCTAGTTGGAGAGGGTGTGTTGAACTGTTTGGGTGAACACATTCCACTCTAGTGATCGGACAACGGAATCTTTCTAGGAGTAATCAGGGGGTTTCAGTGCTTTTCACTACCATCTTTGGAGTTCAAAAATGGTTCAAATGGCTCTGAGCACTATGCGACTTAACTTCTGAGGTCATCAGTCGCCTAGAACTGAGAACTAATTAAACCTAACTAACCTAAGGACATCACACACAGCCATACCCGAGGCAGGATTCGGACCTGCGACCGCAGCGGTCGCTCGGCTCCAGACTGTAGCGCCTAGAACCGCACGGCCACTTCGGCCGGCCTTTGGAGTTGTAAGAAGCTTAACCCTCTCCCTGTGGCTGGCGACCCTTGTTTAGTCACTTTATAGTATAGTAGAACAGAGAATTAATCCGGATCTGCCAGTAAACGTTTCCGATTAAATCCGTGGAACAGTGCTTCGCGTTATTTGTTTCACCAGTCGCACATCGTAAGGGTGCGTTAATTCTGGTAGCGGTCGCCGAGAGTGATTTCGCGGCACGCTACGGCAGCTCCGAGACACGGACGAAAATAACGCTTCACCAAAGGGCCACGTCGCTCAAGCTATTTACTTCCACAACCAGACATTGTAACGAAAACGACGTGACACCCTACCGAATGAGTTTGAGGTAGAAGTCAGCGTGATCTGTATAGCTAGCACAGCTTTCCGGAGTTTTACGATCGCAGCCGACAGCTAGCGCACCGGTTTGGCGCGTCTGTTGCCGCTCGGCGCATGCGCAGTGAGCCGCGTTACGTGGCACGCGACAGCTGGATTTGTGTCAGGGCGGAAGATAAGGCCGGCTGCGGGATGCGCAACCCTAGCCCCCGGCGCTTCTGCATTTTCCGCGTGGCCGGCCAAGCGTCGCGGGCGGACACGCGCAGCGGCATAGGCGGGGGAAGAAGCCCCGGGCAGGCGGCCGGCAGCAGGCAGCAGGCAGCGGCGCACGCGCCCGCAGACACACCGGACACCGCGGGCGGCGGCGGCGGCGGCCGGCGCCATGTGGCCGGCGCGGGGCGGCGGAGCGGAGGGGCGGCGGGGCGCGCTTCACGCTCCGAAGACGCCGGCGTCGTTAGCGCCCGCAGGGCTCCGGCGTTCAGAGTGTCTCGCTGCTCAGCTTCATATTTACCTGTTATGTACGTGGCACCGTGACCTCATTCTAGCAGCTGTATCAGAAACATTCACTACTGGCCATTAAAATTGCTACACCACGAAGATGACGTGCTACAGACGCGAAATTTAACCGACAGAAAGAAGATGCTGTCATATGCAAATGATTAGCTTTTCAGAGCATTCACACAAGATTGGTGCCAGTGGCGACACCTACAACGTGCTGACATGAGGAAAGTTTACAACCGACTTCTCATACACAAACAGCAGTTGACCGGCGTTGCCTGGTGAAACGTTGTTGTGATGTCTCGTGTAAGGAGGAGAAATGCGTGCCATCACGTTTCCGACTTTGATAAAGGACGGATTCTAACCTATCGCGGTTGCGGATTATCGTATCGTGACATTGTTGCTCGCGTTGGTCGAGATCCAATGACTGTTAACAGAATATGGAATCGGTGGGTTCAGAAGGGTAATGCGGAACGCCGTGCTGGATACCAACGGCCTTGTATCGCTAGCAGTCAAGATGACAGGCATCTTATCCGCATGGATGAAATGGATCGTGTAGCCACGTCTTGATCCCTGAGTCAACAGATGGGAACGTTTGTAAGACAACAACCATCTGCACGAACAGTTTGACGATGTTTGCAGCAGCATGGACTATCAGCTCAGAGACCGTGGCTGCGGTTACCCTTGACGCTGCATCACAGACAGGAGCGCCTGCGATGGTGTACTCAGCAGAAGTACGAAGGAATGACGAGATACGCTTGAAGTTCTCTAACAATAAGGCTATAGATACAGCAATAAGGAATAGTTCAGTAGGCAGTACAGTTCAAGAGAAATGGACATCCCTAAAAAGGGCGATAACAGAAGTTGGGAAGGTAAACATAGGTAAAAACAAGGTAACTGCGAAGAAACCATGGGTAACAGAAGAAATACTTCAATTGATCGATGAAAGGAGGAGGTACAAAAATGTTGCGGGAGACTCAGGAAACGGAAATGAAAGTCGCTGAGGAATTAAATAAATAGGAAGTGCAGGGAAGCTAAGGCGAAATCGCTGCATGAAATATGTGAAGAAATCGAAAAAGAAATGATTGTCGGTAGGACTGACTCAGCATACAGGAAAGTCAAAACAAACTTCGGTGACATTAAAAGCAAGGGTGATAACATTGAGACTGGAACGTGAATGCCACTGTTAAATGCAGACGAGAGAACGGATAGGTGGAAAGAATACATTGAAAGCCTCTATGAGGGGGAAGATTTGTCTGATGTGATAGAAGAAGAAACAGGAGTCGAGTTAGAAGAGACAAGGGACCCGGTATTAGAATCAGAATTCAAAAGAGCTTCGGAGGACTTATGATCAAATATGGCAGAAGGGATAGATAACATTCCATCGGAATTTCTAAAATCATTGGGGGGAAGTGGCAACAAGACGACTATTCACATTGGTGTGTAGAATGTATGAGTCTGACGACATACCATCTGACTTTCGGAAAAGCATCATCCACACAATTCCGAAGGCGGAAAGAGCTGAAAAGTGCTAGAATTATCGCACAATCAGCTTAACAGCTCATGCATCTAATTTGCTGGCAAGAATAATATACAGAAGAATGGAAAATGAAATTTAAGATGCGTTAGATGATCAGTTTGGCTTTAGGAAACGAGAGGCAGTTATGACGTTGTGGTTAATAATGGAAGTAAGAGTAAAGAAAAATCAAGACACTTTCATAGGATTTGTCGACCTGGAAAAAGCGTTAGACTATGTAAAATGGTGCAAGATATTCGAAATTCTGAGAAAAACAGGGGTGAGCTATAGGGAGAGACGGGTCATATACAATATGTACAACAGCCAAGAAGGAATAATAAGAGTGGACGATCAAGAACGAAGTGCTCGTATTAAAAAGGATGTAAGACAAGGATGTAGTCTTTCGCCCCTTCTGTTCAATCTGCACATCGAAGAAGCAACGACGGAAATAATAGAAAGATTCAGGAGTGGAATTAAAATTAAAGGATAAAGGATATCAACGACACGATTCGCTGATGGCATTGTTATCCTGAGTGAAAATGAAGAAGAATTACATGATCTGCTGAATGGAATGAACAGTCTAATGAGTACAGAGTATGGACTGAGAGTAAATCTAAGAAAGACGAAGGTAATGAGAAGTAGTAGAAATGAGAACAGCGAGAAACTTAATATCAGGATCGGTGGTCACGAAGTAGAGGAACTTAAGGAATTTTGCTACCTAGGCAGTAAAATAACGAGTGACTGACGGAGCAAGGAGGTCTTCAAAAACAGACTAGCAATGGCAAAAAGGGCATTCCTAGCCAAGAGAAGTCTACTAATACCAACTATCGACCTCAAATTGAGGAAGAAATTTCTGAGAATATACGTCTGGAGTACAGCACTGGATGGTAGTGAAACATGGACTGTGGGAAAACCGAAACAGATGAGAATCGAAGCATTTGAGACGTGCTGCTACAGACGAATGTTGAAAATTAGGTGGACTGATAAGGTAAGGAATGAGGAGGTTCTGTGCAGAATCGTAGAGGAAAGGAATATGTGGAAAACACTTATAAGGAGAAGGGACAGGATGACAGGATATCTGTTAAGACATGAGGGAACGACTTCCATGGTGTTAGAGGGAGCTGTAGAAGGCAAAAACTGTTAGAGGAAGACAGAGACTGGAATACCTCCAGCAAATATTAGGTGGCGTAGGTTGCAGGTGCTCCTATGAGATAAGAGGAATTCGTGGTGGGCCGCATTGAACCAGTCAGAAGACTGAAAATCTCCCCCCCCCCAAAAAAAAACGACATCTCGGCTGATAATGGCTGACAAAAAAAGTGTACAGGTGTTTGTGTATGTCCAGGATCTCCTCCCAAACACCTGGATCGATTTAAACCAAATTTGTGACAGAAACAGTGGGCCTCTCGTGTATCAACAACCTCCTCGCTTCAATAGGTCGGTTGGTTGGTTTGGGGAAGGAGACCAGACAGCGTGGTCATCGGTCTCATTGCATTAGGGAAGGATTGGGAAGGAAGTCGACCGTGCCCTTTCAGAGTAACCATCCCGGCATTTGCCTGGAGTGATTTAGGGAAATCACGGAAAACCTAAATCAGGATGGCCGGACGCGGGATTGAACCATCGTCCTCCCGAATTCGGGTCCAGTGCCTAACCACTGCGCCACCTCGCTCGGTCGCTTCAATAGGAGTGGAGATATGGGGCAAACCGTGTTTTTTTTTCCACCCCTAGCGTATAGAACGACCTGAACGACATGCATGTTGTGTGTACTGCCAAATCAAACTGCCTACAGGGCAACCTACATTTCAGAGGCAAGAAAAGGATCTCTGGGCCGTGAAATGGAGGCTGTTCTGCATGATAACTGTGTTGTGCTGGGGTAATATTGGCCTACTTCATTGAATTTTATTGCGGGAATTACTTGTAGTGATAAGCATTCTTCAGTAGAGGAGGAGGTGGACAGAAAGAGGGGGAGGAGGATCTGGACAGAGAGAGGGGAGGAATGTTAGACGCATGAGGCAGTTGGAAGGTGTAGGTGCGGAGGTGGGCCGCTGGAAAAGATGGAGGTGGATAGAGAGAGAGGGGAACATATGATTAGAGGAAGGAGGGAGGAAGATATGGTGAGAGGGGGCGGATGGAAGAAATGGACAAAAAGAGTGAAACGACGGAGTAAATAGACAGGGAAAGTCAGGAGGAGGAGAGAGACAAATAGAAGAGGGAGGATAGGTGGACAGATGGAGAGAAGGTAAATGCAGAGAGTACGAGGGGTGTTCAATAAGTAATGCAACACATCTTTTTCTCAGTTGGTTTCGGTTGAGAAAATACGGAATTCGTTGTGGGACATCGTGAAATACGCTCGTTTCAAACCCTATAGTTTCATCAAGTTCCGATAGGTGTCAGCACCATACGTAGCCTGTAAATGGAGGTGCGTTCCATAAAAAGAGCTGTATTTGACTTTCTTTTGGTGAAAAATCAGAGCATCTCAGATATTCATAGGTGCTTGCAGGATACCTACCTAGCAGAGAACAATAGCACGATGAGTCGTTGGCCAAGTCGTCTGTCATCACTGCAACAAGGTCGCTCAGACCTGTCTGATCTTCCGCGTGCCGCACACAGCAGTGACTCCTGCAACGTGGGAATGTGCGGACTCTCTCATTCGAGGTGAGCGATGGATCTCAATAAAAAACCTCACTGCACGACATGACGTCTCTGTTGGTAGTGCAGGCAAGCCCCTCCAGTAGGTTGGCGTACTCTACAGTGTGTGTCGGCGTGTTCCTCGCCACCTAACACAACGAAGGACCATCTATGCGGAATTGCTTGTGCTTTTTTGTCGAACATCGTTGCAGGCGATAAAACGTGGTTTCACCACTTCGAAGCGGAAACAAAACGGCAATCCGTTGAGTGGCGCCATACCACCTCTCCTCCAAAGAAAAAGTTCAAAGCCGCTCCCTCAGGCGGTAAAGGCATGGCTACGGTCTTCTGGGACTCTGAAGGGGTTATTCTGTTTGATGACCTCCCTCACTGCGCAACGATCAACTCTTAAATTATTTTAAAACCCTCAGGAAATTGAAGAAACCTTCTCCATGACAGGGTCAGGGATTTTCACCCGTCTCGTGATGACTGGGTGTTTGTGTTGTCCTCATCATTTCATCATCATCATGAAAGTGGCGAAATTGGGCTGAGAAAAGGTTGGGAATTCGTACGGGCGCTGATAACCGCGCAGTTGAGCGCCCCAAAAACCAAACAGCATCATCATCATCTTCTCCACGACAAGGCCTCACGCAAGTCTGCACAGCAAGGAGGAGCTAACTAAACATCATTGGACTGTTCTCCCTCATCCACCTTACAGGCTGGGCGTTGCATGTTCCGACTTCCATCAATTTGGCCCAATGAGGGATGCACTCCGCGAGAAACAGTACGTGCATCCAGCAAGATGTTGCCTCCGAAGTCGACCGAACAGTGGTACCATGTGGGCAAACAGGCCCTCCCAATAATGTGGCGTAAGGCAATCGCATTGAACGGAGATTATGTTGAAACATGGTACTCGTACTTTGTAGCTAAAATATTGGGTAATAATATAATGTATTGTAATCCAGCTTTTATAAAAAAAAATTGTTGCATTACTTATTGAACGTCCCTGGTACAACGTTGCACCCCCTCTCGTTGGATGTATGCACTGATTCGATAAAGCAAGATGTCATAAAGCCGCTGTATCCTCTCATGAGGCACGCTGGCCCATAACTGTTATATACTGAAGAGCCAAAGAAACTGCTATACCTGCCTAATATCGTGTAGGGGCCCCCGCAAGCACGCAGAAGTGCTGCAACACGTGACATGGGCTCGACTAATATCTGAAGAAGTGCTGGAGGGAATTGACACCATCGATCTTGGAGGGCTGTCCATAAATCTGTAGGAATACGAGGGGTTGGAGATCTCTTCTGGACAGCACGTTGCAAGGCATCCCAGAATGCTCAATAATGTTAATGTATGGTGAGTTTGGTGGCCAGCGGAAGTGTTTAAACGCAGAAGAGTGTTCCTGGAGCCACTCTGTAGCTATACTGGACGCGTTGAATGTCGCATTGTCCTGCTGGAATTGCCGAAGGCCGTCGGAATGCGCAATGGACATGAATGGATGCAGGTGATCAGACAGGATGCTTACGTACCTTTCACCTGTCAGAGTCGTATCTAGACGTATCAGGGGTCCCATATCACTCCAACTGCACACGCACCACACCATTACAGAGCCTCCACCAGCTTGAACAGTCCTCTGATGACATGCAGGGTCCATGGATTCATGAGGTTGTCTCCATATCCGTATATGTCCACGCACCCGATACAATATGAAACGAGACTCGTCCGACCAGGCAACATCGTTTTCAGTCATCAACAGTCCAGTGTCGGTGTTGATGGACCCAGACGAGGGGTAAAGTTTTGTGTCGTGCAGTCATCAAGGGTACACGAGTGGGTCTTCGGGTCCGAAAGCCGTATCGATGATTTATTGTTGAATAGTTCGCATGCTGACACTTGTTGGTGGCCCAGCATTGAAATCTGCAGCAATGTGCGGAAGGGTTGCACTTCTGTCGGGTTGGAAGATTCTCTTCAATCTTCGTTGGTGCTATTGTTACAGGATCTGTTTCCGGCCGCAGCGATGTCGGAGATTTGGTATTTTCCCAGATTTATGACATTCGCGGTACACTCGTGAAATGTTGGTATGGAAAAATCCCCACTTCATCGCTACTGCGAGATGCTGTGTACCACCGCTCGTCCGCCGACTATAATATCACGTTTAAACTCACTTAAATCTTGATAACCCGCGATTTGAGGAACAGTAACCGATCTAACAACTGCGCGAGACAGTTGTTGTCTTGTATAGGCGTTGCCAACCGCAGCGCCATATTCTGCCTGTTTACATCTCTCTGTATTTGAATACGCATGTCTAAACCAGTTTCGTCGGCGCTTCAGTGCAGCTTGTTCTTGATATCCTGGATACTGGTACTCGAACTGATTTGAAAAAATCACCACATTGACCTCATAGTTTAAGGAGAAAACAGTACACATACAGGATATCTGTCCCAACAACCGACCCAGTGCGCATATTTGGGCCATAATGCTGAAAGCCCGCAATTACGAGTTTCTGAAAAGTCAGCTCTTAAATTTTTGCGTGCAGCCTTTGTTACTTGCTCCGCTCCACGGACGCCGCTTCATGTCCGAGCGCGAAGTGCTGTACATTGGAGTGACAACCAGAGCTCTCTTATTCGCGGATTGGTGAAAACTAGGGAAGATATGTGGGAAGGTGGACACATCTGCCCTACGTGTTTTCAAATCTTATTCGTTAACACACGTCATTTTACGCAAAAAATAGTAATATGAGTATGTAATATGTCAACGTCATGCACGTAAACGTTCAATATTGCTAAAACAATATCATCGCATTGACACTCCGGAGCTACATATATGTCTCAAAATCAAAATTTATATGCCAAAGCAACTGAAGAATTATTACGAAATAAGTTAAGGTTTTCCGATTGCCAGTCAAGCTGAGAATTAGCACCATCTCCTGCAAATGCGCTTCGCTTTAAGAGTGCCAGTTTTAAAATACAATGAAGATAACGCACAACAGCAATATTAATAATGAAATAGCCTTACGTGACTTCTTTAATGACTCATTTTTTCAGTCATTTACACTGTATTTGTGAATCGCAACATAGATATATTCAAAGCAAAGAAATTTTTGGCACCAGTTACAGGTTAGAAAACGCGCACTTTGGCACAATGAGCAAATCATGTTACCCATGTCAAAAGAGATTTCACAAACCTCCTCCCATCTCCACTGCACAGTGCTCCGCACTCGGATATTAGACGGCTGCAGTGGGACAGCGAGAGTGACAAACTATGCCCGCGAAAGTTTAAAAGCTGTGCACTCAGATAACCATAACCGTTTAGTATCACAATTGTGGCCCATATTTTCTCACGGAATCGATTTGTGGGGCTAATATCTTGCAAAGAGTGCTTTTCCATCCCGAAACACGTGGCCAAATTGTGAGTTCGTGCTGCTCGTATACATATTCCTACTGGGACAGATATTGATGGTCACAGGAGTACCACAACATCGTACAGGCAGTTCATGGAGACATGCCACGCGGGGTAGCCGGGCGGTCTAGGGCGCTTTGCCACAGTTCGCGTGGCTGCCCCCGTCGGATGGTCGAGTCCTCCCTCGGGCGTGGGTGTATGTGTTGTCCTCAGCTAAAGATACTTTAAGTGTGTAAGTCTAGGGACCGATGACCTCAGCAGTTTGGTCGCACAGGAACTTACCACAAATTTCAAATTTCATAGACACGTGCCATGTATGGACGAACATTCTCTGTTGAAAAAAAAAAAAAAAAAAGTACCACAGTACTGTCGCATAAGATGCCTACACATGAGGACGCAGGATGCCCGTAACGTAACACTGTGCCGTCAGAGTTCTCTCAGTTACTACCAGCCGTGACCTGAAGTCGTACCCGATGGCTCCCCACACCATGACACTATGAGTAACAGCGCTGTGTAGTTCCAAAACATTGGAAAGAATGAGAGCTCTCCCGGACAACTGCCATACTCGCCGACTATGGCCATCTGGGATAACGCAGGATGTGATTAATCGCTGAGCACAATGTGATGCCACGCATCAGAAGTCCATGCTTCCTGGTCACAATACGACTCCGAGTGGTTTTGTATCGTGGTGCTAACGGCAGCCTACGCATGGAACGGTAATTCCCTTCTCCGACTGCTTCCACTATCGCACCAATGGTGGAGGATTAAACAGAATTTCCAAATGAGTTCATTTATTGTGTCAGGCGCAGACTTGAGGAGTGCTTGGTGCACAGTACAAAGATAATCCCTTGTGGTGGTCACACTTGGTCGGCCCGAGGCTTGACGACGAGTACGCCTACTCTCAAGTTCCCATGCAGTCCACCATCAGAGCCCCGTCATACATCAATGCTCCACTAATTTGGATATTTTATGATTCGACCGACAGGCCAAATGGAGACACGCAACGAGGCTCCTTCCTGACTCTCTCAGGTGCTGACAACGCTGTCTTACAGGTGCAGGCAGCATCACCATGTCCTTCAGAGTCATCACTCAACATCCGCCTCTGTTTATGCACCTTATACACCCTGTCAGGCCTGGTAACAACACAAAACACGAACAACACTAATGCACACAAGTGGCCGTTCTGCCTATCACAGAGAATTGCGACTCTAATCACTTACACAGCCGCCGATAGTGCATGTGTGTAGGGAGTTACACTGGCATCCGACCATGTCTTCTGGGTGCTTCACTTCTTTTGTCAAGCAGTTTATGAAACCATTCACTGATGTATGTGTGGTAGACGTGTTCAGAGATGAATCGCCAACTGCACCAAACGCGCAAGAGAAGGCACCACCATTCATCACCTGGTATTGAATTCATTATCATCTCCGGGTGATGCCATGGTTCTCGATTAAAAATAATCGATAGTTGCACTGTTGTCTGTGGGGACGAAAAGTTAGTGACTAGGTTTATATGTCGACCACGGCTTCACGTCCTGTAAAAATTATTTTAAATTCTGGTTTTAACACCACAAATGTAAATTATCGGGGAGCATCCTCATTTACAGTGCTTGTAACACAGTTACTGGCTGCGTTTGGCTGCTCGTCCTGTTCGTTAATGTGGAAGACAAAGCCAGATGTCGATATTGAGGGGACTGAGGCTTTTGTTCAGTCTGGAGATAGAGGTTCCGTCTTTCTACCCTAGTTCTAAATGGGTTGTCGTATAGCCTACTATGGTGACTAAAGGGACAGCGAGTTTCCGATAATGGATTGTGTTTTACAGAACAATTTGGGAATATGAAAAAAACTGATCGGAAGCAGCTCTTTGCTGATGAGGGCTGTTAGCGGAAACAAGAAACAGAAATGCCTGTATTCAGCTCCTGAGGTTGACTGGCTGAAAGGCTTCAAAGTTGAAACCATTTTCGTGGAGCAGTTGGGAACTTGCAAAATCGAGGGAAGTCGATCGGCAGCCCTTAGCCCCGGAGTCTTGGAACGAAGGTGCTGATTCGATTACTACAGATTTTCGAAGATTTACTGATCTACCGTGACCCACAAAGCGTTTCTTTCAATGTGACAAACTGAGATAATTTCCTGTACGTGTGTGGAAGGCACTCTGCGGATTTCAGCATACTGCATGCAAGAGTGCTGTTTAGGGCGTACGGAAGTGCTCTGTAGCCACGGGCCTCATATCCGATTGCCGAGCCAGTAACTAGCTAGAGTTAGTGTTGGGTAAAAGTAATGGACTTGGCGTAGTTTAATTTAAACAAATAAATTCAGTTTTTTTCACATGGACAGTAGTGTTCTTGTGTAATTTTTGACCAGTTGACTTTCATCTGTATTTTTTATTTATTTTTCTGAAGATTATCGGTGAATGCCGTCAGCTGGAGGCGCTGTCCATCAGCGGTGTATATTTTCTATTAGGTGGTCGGTCCTCTGAATCTTTATGGAGTTGCAGGGGGTGGAGAAAAATACGGAAATACCAAAAACACAACGCAGTACCAGTGTGGAAAACCATTGTCATTGAAAATAGCTACTAGTCGTCTCGGAATGTATAAATACAGGTCCTCTACGGTTTTCAAGGATTATACCACTCTGCCTGCAAAATATTGGCAAGTTCAGGTAACGGAAACTGAGGTTGATGGCGGTCAAGCATCCTTCTCACCAAAGTAGAGTAAAATGGCTGGCTCTGAGCACTATGCGACTTAACTTCTGAGGTCATCAGTCGCCTAGAACTTAGAACTACTTAAACCTAACTAACCTAAGGACATCACACACATCCATGCCCGAGGCAGGATTCGGACCTGCAACCGTAGCGGTCACTCGGCTCCAGACGGTAGCGCCTAGAACCGCACAGCCACTCCGGCCGGCCAAAGTAGAGTACAAAGGCTTACTAATAACGAGATGTGGAGACTATGGTGGCTCGGGCAGAAGCGACGATTCACATCCGTGCTCACAGAACCAGCCCTGGACGATGCAAGCTGTATGAACACCCCCTATCCCCTTGGAACATAGCATCGCATTGTTCTATGTATGGACGTAGGCACCCAGAGTGGTCACATAATCCTTGGCAGTAATTCGATCTTGCACAGCAACCATGGGGCCCGTGGAATACCACGATGTGGTTGCCCAAGTCATCATCGATCCCCGCCATGTGTCACTCTTGGGACGTAAAGTGGGCCAGAAGTTGGAAACAGTGTGAGGTAATACTCATCCGACGAAATGACTTCTTCCGTTAGTCTATAGTCCAGATTTTATAGCCTCGGCATCACTTTTTGCTGTCACGGGCATTCGCATTACTGACAAGCGGTTTTCGAATTCCAGCTCGCCCTCCAATTCACTTTGTGTTGTTGTGCTATTGAAAGGCTTCGCGAGTACGACAATCAATTTTGGAGTGGCTTTTCCCGCTTGTGTCCTGTTACTTTTTTTCATCAGAATCCTCCTCAACGACCACCACTCTCGATCACTCAGCACATACTTTCGTCCGCATGATGGTTTTTCCGTTTTCCTTGTATGTGATACAAATCTTGAAAAACCAAACACTTGGGCTGCCTTGGTTGCGGAAACTCGTACCATGCGAGCACCAACAATACTGTCACTTATTCCCGATAATCCCGATATAATGCACTCACTATAAACAGTACACTGATATGACCACGATTAACGCTTGCAACGTATTAAGGACGGTGCACAGGTGCCGTTCGTGGTCAAATACCACAGCGCAACCAGCGGTCTTGTCTAGCATCTGTATTCATGTTCTAGCATGCATTTCTTGTGCTGTTTCTATATTTTTGTCCAACTCTATAGCGCTTTAATTCTTGACTCCCCAAGAGTGAGAAGTTTAACATCGGTGTCACGCAAAGCGACACTATTTCGACCAAATTTATAGTAGTAGCTGCGAAAAGAATTTAGCTATGTCCTCTAATAAACGCTTCCGCGGTGGCGCAAGTCCAGGAGGACGACGGTTCAAACTCGCGTCCGCCCATCCTTATTAATGTTTTCCGTGATTTCCCTAAATCGTTTTAGACAAATGCCGGGATGGTTCCTTTGAAAGAGCACGGCCGATATTTTTCCTCATTCTTTCCTAATCAGATGGGACCGATGATCTCGCTGTTTGGTCCCCTTCCCCAAATCAGCCAACCAACTAACCAACCGCTCCCGAGTAAATCTAATGTCGAGTAATTTGACTTGCGCATCGCACAGCGCAGTGAGTGTCTGGACTCTGGTCTCAGCCGGCCGGTGTGACCGAGGGGTTCTAGGCGCTTCAGTCAGGAATCGCGCGACCGTTACGGTCGCGGGTTCGAATCCTGCCTTGGGCATGGATGTGTGTGATGTCCTTAGGTTAGTTAGGTTTAAGTAGTTCTACGTTCTAGGGGACTGATGACCTCAGATGTTAAGTCCCATAGTGCTCAGAGCCATTTGAACCATTTTTTGACTCTGGTCTCAACTTACAGTGTGGTTTCGAGCCACGCAAAATAAGCTCGGAGGACGCAGGAAACGAATGTTTAATTCCGACTCCTGTGTTGCCGATCAGTAACTTAGTGCGGGTTGCGTGTATCTCACTCGACATAGTCCCATCGGCGCTGTGGTGGAACCTCTTACTGAACTTTGTCACTTACGTTTCTAAACTGTTCTGTAAGCGAGAAAACGGGAACAAACTGGCTGGTGGTATGTCTTCATATCCTTTACCTACAAGGCACAATGACAAAAGTAAAGGAAGATTGCAGATTAACGTCCCGTCAATGATGAGGTCGTTAGAGACGAAGCACAGCCTAGAACGGAAGGACACGGAAGGAAATTGGCAGGGCCCATTCAAAGGACGTTTCTGGTATTGACTTTAAGCGATTTTCGGGAATTTAAATCACCATCCACCCGAATACGTCAACATACAGGGGGGGGGGGAGGGGTTAGAATAGTTTCTCTACTAGTTCGTTTCACTACACTTCTTCGTCTGAATCCGCTTCTGGTTATCAAGGGTCAATATCCTGAGGCCGATATCCTGACCTCTTGGGCCCCCAAAGATTGTATTCGTGACCGCCTCCGTTAACTCCACGACCCAGCATGCCCATCAAAATTAATATGGGTTCCAGAAATTGACTAGCCCATTAATCAATGATGTTTTATTTTAATGCCACACAACGGATAACTGGGATGGAAAATTTACTTCACAATACGTGAGGAATTAAAGGGCAGCCCATTGCTGGTGCTGTCATTTATACTCAAGTGTTTTATGTGAAAAGTGTCCGACATGATTATGGCCGCACGACGGGAGTTGACAGACTTTGAACGCGCAATGGTGGTTGGACATTCCATTTCGGGAATCTTTGAGGGATTTTGTATTCCGAGATCCACAGTGTCAAGAGTGTGCTGAGAATACCAAATTTCAGGCATTGCCTCTCACCACGGACAACACTGTGGCCGACGGTTTTCACTTATCGAACGAGAACAGCTGCGTTTGTGTAGCGTTGTCAGTGATAACAGACAAGTAATACTGGGTGAAATAACTTCAGAAATCAATGTGGTACGTAAAACGAACATATACACTACGACAGCTCGGCGAAATTTGGCGTTAATGGACTCTGGCAGCATACGACCTATGCAAGGGCCTTTGCTAACTGCACGACATTGCCTGCAACGGCTCTCCTGGATTTATGATCATATCGATTGGACACTAGATAACAGGAAACCGTGACCTGGTGAGATGATTCCCGATTAGGTAGGTAAGAGCTGATGATCAGGTTCGAGTGTGGCACAGTCCCATGAAGCCACTTCATCAACTAGGCACTGTGCAAGCTTATGGTGGTACCATAATCGTCTGGGATATGTTTGCATGTAATGGAGTGGCTCTTCTGGTTTAACTGAAACGGTCATTGCCTGGAAATGTTTACGTCCGGCTGCTTCGAGACCATTTGCACCCATTCATGGACTTCATGTTCCCAAACAACTATGGAATTCTTAAGGATGACAATGCGCCGTGTCACAGTGGCAGAATTGTTCGCGATTGGTTTGAAGAACATTCTGGACAGTTCGAGCGAATGATTTGGCTACCCAGATCGCCCGACATGATTCCCATAGACCAGTTACGGGACAAAATCGAGAGGTCAGTTCGTGCACAATATCCTGCACCAGCAACAGCAACACTTTCACAATTTTGGACGGGTATAGAGGAATTATAGCTCAGTGTTTCTGCAGGAGACTTCCAACGACTTTGAGTCCATTCCAAGTCGATTTGCTGTACTACGCGGGCAAAATGTGGTCGCACACGATATTAGGAGGTATACCTCAGTGTAATCATGTGAGCGAAAGTAAGGCTGATGTACAAATGCAGTGTGTTTCATGTTCATGGCTTGGTCGAGGACATGGTCAAGGTGGAATGCGATAGTCCGGGGAAGTAAGGAAACAGATAAATCAGGAAAAGAGATATTCGAACAAACAAGCTGAATTTTATTTCCAGTATCCTATCACAAAAGGATACAGATGCAAGTGCGGTGTGTGGGATGCCACTGACAGCCAGACTGAGGGGCTTGGAACCCGAATAAGGAGAGGTGGAAAAGAGGGTCGTCTGGTTGGGTCGTGAGCTAGGTAGCTACCAAGAGAGCATCTCGGCGTGGCCGGCGTACCCTTTTCTAGTCCATCCTGCGTCCCCCCCCCCTCCCCGTTGACCATTCACAGCCCTCTGATTCGCTGCCGAAAGGTATTTCACTAGGTGCCCCAGTCAGCGACGCTTCAATGAAGCATCACCTCGTCAACAGTACCCTCCATGAGAATGCTATTCACGTGGGCGGAGCAGGGCTAGCTAGCGATATACAATGCCATCCGGTGTAACACTGCCCCAAGCCAGGCCACAATCTTACGGTGAGACACAGTTCCATTCCATCAGAAACAAACAAATGAGAAAATAAAGCTTTGTAGCTACTAGTAACACTTTTCCCGTCAGTCTATCAGTCCTCTATGCACAGTTTATAACGACACAAAGTAGCTGTGCAGTTACGTATTCTCTCTCGCAATTTCAAAACTCTATGAGACGTAGTATTTCTGAGCATTTTGCGAAACGGATTAGGGCTGAGTATGTGAAATTTAGGATACTTTTGAATAGCGTGAAATCAGAAATGAAAGTATGAATTTATTAAATAAAAACGTCTCTACACAGTTAACAAACATGTGCTTCCACAAACGGCTTGCTCCTGCAGTACATCAGCATGTCCATCAAGGCACTCTGATAGTTGAGAGTTACGGCTGGAGAGAATAAGTTGCCGGTCATCGGCTGCATCGTGCATACTGCTACAGGTCGATGCAACACGGTCTCTTAGGCGTAAGAAGAAAGGAAGGCAACGTATCACAGGGTCGAAAGGTGTCAGGAAGTTAAGAATGAATGTGTACGTTATCTGTTTTCCATTTCATCTCAATTCAGAGATTGTACATATGTTCCGCCTCACTATCAGAAGTGCAAAATTCCTGAAATTGCCCGAAAATATCAGTTTTCACTTTATTTTTTATTTAGTAGAATTCATGGGCAGTAAGTTCCCAAAGTTTCAATGATGAAATTCCTTCATAATTGCCTGAGAAACAAATGTGTTACGTGACCTTCCCGCCACGCCCACCTTTTGAAGCAACACTTCAAATCTGCAGGCTCAGCGGGGCAACAATCTCTACATCCACAAGGAGAGGCTTTGAAATCGTATCTTAGATGTTATCAAGCCCACTTACAGGTTTATGGCCGATCCTGAACTTCTAAAAAGTGTGTGAATGGCAAAACCCATTATCTAATGAGTCTCCAAGTTCACTCATATGGAAACGATGCCCTAAAACCACATTTTTCATCTACTATGGTCGTCAGGATTGCAACTTATGATGCAGTTATTGTACTCGATGATGCGAACTTAGGGAGGATGAAACTACTCGTATTAGACAGCATGGGCTTTAGGATAGGAAATTTCACTCAAGACATCTTGAGAAAACTGGATTTGCAGGGCCTCCCTGCAGCTGGAAAGTCAGTTGAAGACCTGGCAAAGGAAAGAAGGCAGAAAACAAGAAGAAATCTGGTGCCTTCCGAAGAGATGTCATAAAAAAAACGTTAAGTTGAACATTAAATTCCGTTTCTCAAAAAATTTGTTTTTTTAAAGCTGATGTACCTTTTTCTCAGAATCTGTGAAGGCTAGAGTTGTAAAATTTTGTACACTTGTTTCTGCAAACACAATAAGTGTTGCATCAAGAGGAAAGTTTGAAATTCGGAGTATGGGCTGAGATATGAGGCAATGTGCTTGGAATTTTGCACGAATTTAATACTGTACTTACAGAATTATAATTAAAAAATTATGAATACTCTCCTAATTGATATGTTAAAAAAGACTCATGAGATACGCTTACTATATGCAGAGAGATTAAACAGAAAAAGTTTTTTAGAAATGGTTTGACTAGTTTCTGAGATATATATATATATATATATATATATATATATATATATATATATAATCCAAGTAACTTAACAGTAAAAGCGTTAATTTCATCTTAAATACTATACAAAATTTCGTTACTGTATTTTCAAAACTGTGGTGCACCTTTTAAGTAGTGCCTCTTTCAGGAACTTCCCCCCTTAAATGACTCCCTGAAACAAAGAAAACCTCCTAAATCAGAGGTTACAAGTCTCTCAAGCAGCACAATGACTACCTGCGTGTTACTATTGTCGTTAAACCACCTCAACTGAAATTCTGAGGAAGTGATTACCCATATGACATAGTTATCATGCACATTTCCCACTGCGAATAGAAAATTTCTCGATTTCTTTATAAACAACTGTCTACATTACTGTTGCACCCTTCGGTGTTTCTCGCAGAGAAAATGGTATTTTCACCGTGGAGTCACCACCAAAACTAAGAGTTTTTGACGTTAGGCCGCGTTGCACGTGTCGTTGGTTGCAGTAGCGCGTATGGGACCCAGTAGGACGTTGATAAACGGCGGAGTGCCCTAGTTCCTGAAGCAGCCCCCGCCGCGCTCTCCCAATTAAGCGTTATACCAATAACGGGCAGGCGGCCCTTCCATTATATAGGCCGGATGAATAAATCCCGCCCGTCTATCTTCGATCGGGAAATCCCTGCACCATATGTTGGACGTCTCTCTTGACGGAGCAGTGCCCTCATCAATACCTACGCCGCGGGTTAGACTTCGCCTAAAGAAAGATCCATCTCCTCATGATTTAGTAGAAGTCTTCATTGTACATTACTCACATCTGTGATTTTCACTGACTCTCTCTTAGAACACAGAAGCTGCATTAAGTACTTTATCTATTACGTATGTGTCAAATTTAGACTTTTCTGTAGCTGTAGAAGTGTGGAATGAGCGAAAAAAGTTTCAGTTTCACTTTTTTAAACTAACGTGGTCGGATAATGTTACGTATATCACCTTACGATACTCACAGTGTACGCTACAGTTGGTCTACGAACTCGAGTGTAAGGGAATTTTTTTTTTATTTTGTGAAAACTCTTATACCTTCTGAAATGAAACAGTGGCGACTAACCATTTGCCCCAACGAGGGACCAGTTTGTTCATACTGGCGCTGTTGAGCGTTTGACTTTATTAGCTGCATCATTACCTCATCTCTGCTTACACCTCTTTATCACTGTTAAAATAAAGTCCTCGAAGGTATTCTTTAAAGTTTCAAAACACTTGAAAATCGGATGGGGTTCATTCGGGATTGTATGAAGGATGATTGATGACAGTGAACCCATGGTGTCGGATTTTTGCGGAAGTCGCAGTGCTGGTGTGTGGTCCGGCATTGTTACGCTGAAGGAGAGGCTGGTTCCTGTGTGGACGAACTGCTCGAATTCGAAACTCGATTACAGCACGCTGTGTCTCATAGTTACGTCACGCATCGCCGTGTTACACGCTACAATTCGGAGCCCCTCTAGCGGCAGAGGACCACAAATGTGAAGACATCTATTTTAATATTACAAATGAGAAAGTAAGTCCGTCTGTTACGTTTTCACCGCTAAACCGCTGAACCGATTTGGATGAAATTCGGCATGGAGATAGCTTGAACGCTAAGGAAGAACATAAGCTATTTTAGAAAGTGGGTAGTACAACATGTATATTGATTTGAAGAATATAACGCGAAATACGTAAAAATAACTACTCTCTCTGAAAAAAACTATTTATTCTTTGAAAAGTTTGAAAAAACCAGCCAACCAGTTGCAGACCTAGGTGTCGATATTTCTAAAAATATCTTCTTCAAAAGGAGTGGGCCTCGTTACATCACGTGGTGAAATATCGAAACCTAGGTCAAGGGCTAATAAACCTTTGTTTATTAGCCAGTCTAATAAGTCACGGCTGCAAAATACTAACGCGAATACTTTACAGACGAATGGAAAAACTGGCAGAATCCGACCTCGGGGAAGATCAGTTTGGATTCCGTAGAAATACTGGAACACGTGAGGCAATACTAACCCTACGACTTATCTTACAAAATAGATTAAGAAAAGGCAAACCTACGTTTCTAGCATTTGTAGACTTAGAGAAAGCTTTTGACAATGTTGACTGGAATACTCTCTTTCAAATTCTGAAGGTGGCAGGGGTAAAATACAGGGAGCGAAAAGCAATTTACAGAAACCAGATGGCAGTTATAAGAGTCGAAGGGCACGAGAGGGAAACAGTGGTTGGGAAGGGAGTGAGACAGGGTTGTAGCCTATCCCCGATGTTATTCAATCTGTTTATTGTGCGAGCAGTAAAGGAAACAAAAGAAAAATTCGGAGTAGGTATTAAAATCCGTGGAGGAGAAATAAAAACTTTAAGGTTCACCCATGACATTGTTCTGAGGCATCAAGGGACCACCAATTTAGTATTGGAGGGCAGCGTGGATGGTAAAAATCGTAGAGGGAGACCAAGAGATGAATACACTAAGCAGATTCAGAAGGATGGAGGCTGCAGTACATACTGGGAGATGAATCAGCTTGTACACGATAGAGTAGCATGGAGAGCTGCGTCAAACCAGCCTCAGGACTGAAGACCACAACAACAAACAGCAACAACAAGTGAATCCGAACGTGTGAAAGTTGGATCTTCAGTAAACTACTTAGACGAAATTCTTTGTGTTGCAAGGGGCAGCAAACTGAAGATTTATCCCGCATATGGTGAAAGACGAGAAACATCAGCTGCTAACTAATAACGCGGACGAAACTGTGTGTCGAATGATCGTGACAGACGGTTATTGAAGGGGACTGTGACCCAAAATAAAAGAATGATAGCTGGAAAAGCCACTGCAGAACTGAATGTCGCACTCGCGAACCCTGTCATCACGAAAACAACACGAAGGGACCTTAACAAGTAGGGAATTTCAGGGCGGGCTGGAATTTCGAAAGTAGTAATCCACGATGCAAATGCCCGCAACAGGTAAAGCGCGTCGTTCCAAAGCCATAAAACCCTGGACTGTGGAGCAATAGGAGACTGCCATTTGGTGGATGAGTCTTTTTTCGCACTGTTTCCAACCTCTGACCGAGTTTACGTCACAAGAGTGGAAAATGGTGGGGGTTCGGTGGCGATTTGGGCAGCCATATTTTGTACCCTTGGAGCCCATGATTACTCTGCAAGCTCGCATTACAGTCAATGATTGTGTGATCATTTTGGTTGATCACGTCCATCCCTTGGAGCAATGGTCATTCACAGTGGTGATGCTGAGTTCCTAACCGACGCCGTCCCTCCACGATGAGCTGTCGCATCTGTCCTAGCCACCATAGACACCAGATCTGTGACTTTGAGCCTGTGTGGTCTACTTTGGAGAGAAGGATGTATGATCGCTATTTACCTCAACCGTCGTTAGCTGAACTTGCCACTATGTTACAGGCAGAAGAGTATCAGATTCTCCTGAAAATCATGTGGGACCTGTATTTATCCATTCCGGTACTAATGGAAGCTGTTTTGAATACCATCTGTTTCCCTGCATAGTATTACGCATGATAAAGTGCTGTGTTTGTGGAGTTTCCGTATTTTTGTCCAACACCTGTAAAGTTCATACATGGACATTCCAGCAGCCATTCTTCCCCTGCTCCATACGTGGATACAGGAAGAACAAATGCTACAGTGGGAAGTACCTTCTAGCTTGCACTTCACAGAGGTTTTCACGGTATAGTCACAGATGTAGATGAGACTATGCCTTCGGAACGATCGTGAGATAGCCGTGGCGGAGTGTGGGCCAGTTGACAACGACCACCATTGTCGATGAATAAAAGTAAACGTGTTTAAATTCAGGTGTGCTCCCTGCCGCCGTTGGATAAGCAGCTGCAGCAGCAAGTCGTATATTCCTAGCTAACTCATTTGTTACATAGTTTAATTCTTAATTTCTTTGCGTGTTTTTGGTACTTGCATTGTTTAATTCATAAATTTCGGGCGTATTATAGTATTTGAGAGTTGTAGCATCGCGTTTTAGTACCTGAATAGTGTCAAATCGCGTAGTCTCCTTCCGCCGCCGAGCAGTGTGTCAGAAGTGCGCAAGTAGCAGCATTACTGCATTTACTAGGCAATCTTGTATTTTAATAACCGTTTAAATTTTGTGTCGATTTGTTTGCGCTCTCCATAGATTAGTTCAGACGTTCTTTGCACAACAGTTTTTAGCATGGATAGGGTCTGCAACTGCTGTGTTCGGATGCAGGCTGAGTTGGCATCCCTTCGCGCCCAGCTTCAGGCAGTGTTGGCTTCGGTCACACAGCTTGAGGCTGTTGCCAATGGGCATCACTGTGGGGTTCGGGATGGGGGTTTGTCGGAGACGGCCAGCTCGTCCCACGCATCCCCCGATCGGACTACGACTGTGGTTGCCCGGCATACTGCCCGCATTGAGGCTGATCCCTCTCCTGAGGTAGAGTGGGAGATCGTCTCAAGGCGTGGCAGGGGGCGAAAGACATTCTGGAGGGCTGAACGGTAGGCCTCTCCAGTTTGTCTGACGAACCGGTTTCAGGCTCTGTCTCAGGCTGATACTGATCTTCGGCCTGACATGGCTGCTTGTCCTGTTCCAGAGGTTGCCCCTCAGTCTGCAAGATCCGGGCGGTCGCAGAGGGTGGGCTTACTGGTAGTTGGGAGCTCCAACGTCAGGCGCGTAATGGGGCCCCTTAGGGATATGGCAGCAAGAGAGGGGAAGAAAACCAATGTGCACTCCGTGTGCATACCGGGGGCAGTCATTCCAGATGTGGAAAGGGTCCTTCCGGATGCCATGAAGGGTACAGGGTGCACCCATCTGCAGGTGGTCGCTCATGTCGGCACCAATGATGTGTGTCGCTATGGATCGGAGGAAATCCTCTCTGGCTTCCGGCGGCTATCTGATTTGGTGAAGACTGCCAGTCCCGCTAGCGGGATGAAAGCAGAGCTCACCATCTGCAGCATCATCGACTGGACTGACTGCGGACCTTTGGTACAGAGCCGAGTGGAGGGTCTGAATCAGAGGCTGAGACGGTTCTGCGACCATATGGGCTGCAGATTCCTCGACTTGCGCCATAGGGTGGTGGGGTTTCGGGTTCCGCTGGATAGGTCAGGAGTCCACTACACGCAACAAGCGGCTACACGGATAGCAAGGGTTGTGTGGCGTGGGCTGGGCGGTTTTTTAGGTTAGATGGCCTTGGGCAAGTACAGAAAGGGCAACAGCCTCAACGGGTGCGGGGCAAGCAGCAATTGGTATTGTAATTGTAAACTGTCGAAGCTGCGTTGGTAAAGTACCGGAACTTCAAGCGCTGATAGAAAGCACCGAAGCTGAAATCGTTATAGGTACAGAAAGCTGGCTGAAGCCAGAGATAAATTCTGCCGAAATTTTTACAAAGGTACAGACGGTGTTTAGAAAGAATGGATTGCATGCAACCGGTGGTGGAGTGTTCGTCGCTGTTAGTAGTAGTTTATCCTGTAGTGAAGTAGGAGTGGATAGTTCCTATGAATTATTATGGGTGGAGGTTACACTCAACAACCGAGCTAGGTTAATAATTGGCTCCTTTTACCGACCTCCCGACTCAGCAGCATTAGTGGCAGAACAACTGAGAGAAAATTTGGAATACATTTCACATAAATTTTCTCAGCATGTTATAGTCTTAGGTGGAGATTTCAAATTACCATATATAGACTGGGACACTCAGATGTTTAGGACGGGTGGTAGGGACAGAGCATCGAGTGACATTATACTGAGTGCACTATCCGAAAATTACCTCGAGCAATTAAACAGAGAACCGACTCGTGGAGATAACATCTTGGACCTACTGATAGCAAACAGACCCGACCTTTTCGACTCTTTAAGTGCAGAACAGGGAATCAGTGATCATAAGGCCGTTGCAGCATCCCTGAATATGGAAGTTAATAGGAATATAAAAAAGGGGAGGAAAGTTTATCTGTTTAGCAAGAGTAATAGAAGGCAGATTTCAGACTACCTAACAGATCAAAACGAAAATTTCTGTTCCGACACTGACAATGTTGAGTGTTTATGGAAAAAGTTCAAGGCAATCGTAAAATGCGTTTTACACAGGTACGTGCCGAGTAAAACTGTGAGGGGCGGGAAAAACCCACCGTGGTACAACAAGAAAGTTAGGAAACTACTGCGAAAGCAAAGAGAGCTTCACTCAAAGTTTAAACGCAGCCAAAACCTCTCAGACAAACAGAAGCTAAACGATGTCAAAGTTAGCGTAAGGAGGGCTATGCGTGAAGCGTTCAGTGAATTCGAAAGTAAAATTCTATGTACCGACTTGACAGAAAATCCTCGGAAGTTCTGGTCTTACGTTAAATTAGTAAGTGGCTCGAAACAGCATATCCAGACACTTCGGGTTGATGATGGCATTGAAACAGAGGATGACACGCGTAAAGCTGAAATACTAAACACCTTTTCCCAAAGCTGTTTCACAGAGGAAGACCGCACTGCAGTTCCTTCTCTAAATCCTCGCACAAACGAAAACATGGCTGACATCGAAATAAGTGTCCAAGGAATAGAAAAGCAATTGGAATCACTCAACAGAGGAAAGTCCACTGGACCTGACGGGATACCAATTCGATTCTACACAGAGTACGCGAAAGAACTTGCCCCCCTTCTAACAGCCGTTTACCGCAAGTCTCTAGAGGAACGGAAGGTTCCAAATGATTGGAAAAGAGCACAGGTACTCCCAGTCTTCAAGAAGGGTCGTCGAGCAGATGCGCAAAACTATAGACCTATATCTCTGACGTCGATCTGTTGTAGAATTTTAGAACATGTTTTTTGCTCGAGTATCATGTCGTTTTTGGAAACCCAGAATCTATTATGTAGGAATCAACATGGATTCCGGAAACAGCGAACGTGTGAGACCCAACTCGCTTTATTTGTTCATGAGACCCAGAAAATATTAGATACAGACTCCCAGGTAGATGCTATTTTTCTTGACTTCCGGAAGGCGTTCGATACAGTTCCGCACCGTCGCCTGATAAACAAAGTAAGAGCCTACGGAATATCAGACCAGCTGTGTGGCTGGACTGAAGAGTTTTTAGCTAACAGAACACAGCATGTTGTTATCAATGGAGAGACGTCTACAGACGTTAAAGTAACCTCTGGCGTGCCACAGGGGAGTGTTATGGGACCATTGCTTTTCACAATATATATAAATGACCTAGTAGATAGTGTCGGAAGTTCCATGCGGCTTTTCGCGGATGATGCTGTAGTATACAGAGAAGTTGCAGCATTAGAAAATTGTAGCGAAATGCAGGAAGATCTGCAGCGGATAGGCACTTGGTGCAGGGAGTGGCAAATGACCATTAACGTAGACAAACGTAATGTATTGCGAATACATAGAAAGAAGGATCCTTTATTGTATGATTATATGATAGCGGAACAAACACTGGTAGCAGTTACTTCTGTAAAATATCGGGGAGTATGCGTGCGGAACGATTTGAAGTGGAATGATCATATAAAATTAATTGTTGGTAAGGCGGGTACCAGGTTGAGATTCATTGGGAGAGTTCTTAGAAAATGTAGTCGATCAACAAGGGGGTGGCTTACAAAACACTCGTTCGACCTATACTTGAGTATTGCTCATCAGTGTGGGATCCGTACCAGATCGGGTTGACGGAGGAGATAGAGAAGATCCAAAGAAGAGCGGCGCGTTTCGTCACAGGGTTATTTGGTAACCGTGATAGCGTTACGGAGGTGTTTAACAAACTCAAAAGTGGCAGACTCTGCAAGAGAGACGCTCTGCATCGCGGTGTAGCTTGCTCGCCAGGTTTCGAGAGGGTGCGTTTCTGGATGAGGTTTCGGATATATTGCTTCCCCCTACTTATACCTCCAGAGGAGATCACGAATGTAAAATTAGAGAGATTAGAGCGCGCACGGAGGCTTTCAGACAGTCGTTCTTCCCGCGAACCATACGCGACTGGAACAGGAAAGGGAGGTAATGACAGTGGCACGTAAAGTGCCCTCCGCCACACACCGTTGGGTGGCTTGCGCAGTATAAATGTAGATGTAGATGTAAATGCCGGAATCGAACCATCGATATGGCCATAGTCGATTCCATGTCCATCCTTATTTTTATCGACACAATTACTACTACGTATTATGACTATGTGCTCCATATGAAGCTTGATTCCTTCATTCCTTCCTTCTATTAAATCAATAAAGTTTAATGGAACCATGTCCTTAGTAAAAAGAGAGGGTCTATTCAGATAGGAAACGTTTCGTCGAGCAAGTTACCTGAAACTAGAGCAATTCGTGCATTTCCTCTTTCTTTTCTTGTTTTTCTTTTCCCAGCCATTATTCAGTGTCAAAAACCATAAATTAGTTAACATAGACTGTTCTTGTACCGCTATCACCGCCAATAGTACACTATTTCCGCTTGAAGGAAAACCACGCATGATACGACAAAGACTTGGCCGGCACCTGCCTCCCGCTTGCGGTGTGGGTTTGCTGCTGGACGTTAGAAATTGTATCAAGGCAGCAAGAGGATGCGGGTGAAATTGTTCGACAAGGCCATTTTTTATGCTGACGCCGAATATCGACGACCTAATTTACGAAATAGTTTCCAAATGAAGGACGAAATGATCATAATTACTGCCGGAAGCGGAAGAATAATAATCAGTTAGCTGGCACACGCTCGCCGTAGGCAGAGGCGGTGGGTGGCACCAATGTTCGGAAGCTTCTCGCACCAGCGCTCGAAAGCTTCACCACACAAAGTAGTAGCAAGTCACGCTATTAAGGAGAACCACAGGGCTCCTACAGGCCTAGATCGAGGTAACTGACTCCAGCTGCAACGTTGGACGAATACCGGGAAGGCGTCACCTGTCGGAGGACAACCGTCGCTGACATACTGGATCCGCAGTCAGTGGGCACAGGCTACAAAGTACCGCTCGTCATCCTCTTCCGTGATTCCCGAGTTTGCCGTAATTCACTTCACAAGAAGGGAGGTACAAAATATAAGCTGATTAGTACAATGAAGGAAACAGTAGCTAGCAATTGTTAATAATGCTCTTCATTTACCCAATTAGCACTCTGTTACCTATTTCGAACCGACACGTTTTGTCTTCAGACGATTGTTCACACTTGTATTACATCTGTTGTTGTTAAATTAGCTGTTGGGGAAACAGCCAACAGCCATGTAAACTGGAACAACCGTCTGAAGATGAACCTGCCGTTCGAAACCGATAACAGCTTCCTGTTTGGGTAAATAAATAGCATTATTAACGATCACTGGTTGCTGCTCTGCTGCCAATTAGAACCCGTCAGTTTCCTGGTATGGCCCTTAGAACGTTTGTAATGAAGTGTTTATTTCGTAATTTGTCTCACCATTTTTTGCTGCGAAGCGCTGAAAATCATGACCCTGTGATATCAGAACACCTTGTGAATATTTTGGATACAAATCATTTACGAAGAAGCATAAATACATTGTTTCTTCATTCCCCATATAAATATCAGATTTGGAACATAGAACGTTATCCATTCCAGTCTTCATATCACTTTCTTTTACTTACTATTAGGCGGATGACTGCGTTTCCTTTACGGCCCAACTGTGCAAAACAATTTCTTTTGAAAGATATTCCTGTCAAGTTTCGACCAAGCCGTTTAAGCAGTTTGTGAACTGTAACTCACATCTTAATTTCTTCATCATTTCTTCTTGACAGCGGCCTCGTTGATCTCTGCACAGTATGGTATATGATTAGAGCAACCAGCATCCAAGTCATCAGCATCCTTACTCAAATGTTTTGACACGAATGTGGTTCAAACATGTTAAACTGCATCCTGATTCCCCGACTGAAATTCTTTGTTGTCTGTCCCTTTCTCACTATGCTGATACGTTCACGTAGAAGCACATGGGGCATATAAAACTCGTTCTATGTTCATTTTATAAAATCTACTGTTAAAATTTTATGTAGCTGGCAGACAGTGAAGGGAAAAAAATTAAGTTGAAGTGGCAATGCATTAAGCCAATCAACACATAAAACACAAATATCTTAAGAATTTACGTAGAAGGTAAGACTTAGCACAAAATGCTAGAACAGTTACTAATTAAACGCGGGCCGGTGTGGCCGTGCGGTTCTAGGCGCTTCAGTCTGGAACCGTGTGACCGCTACGGTCGCAGGTTCGAATCCTGCCTCGGGCATGGATGTGTGTGATGTCCTTAGGTTAGTTAGGTTTAATTAGTTCTAAGTTCTAGGCGACTGATGACCTCAGAAGTTAAGTCGCATAGTGCTCAGAGCCATTTGAACCATTTTTTATTGTTAAGAGGCCGTCCGAAGCCCAGTCTTCTTGCGACCTCACGTTCTCGTGACAACCGCTACCAGCAGTCATGTACAGTGGCTACATTCCTGCCAAATCTTTCTGCAGTATCGCAGAAGAAACATCCAACTACTAGTAGCCATATTAAACGACCTCGTGCAATGTCAGTGAGGGTTTATAATGGTACCTTTGTCGCCTGAAAGGCATTATTGACTAACATCAACTTACCACTTCCAATCTGAGCGCCATCCTTGTGGAAACTGGGGCGAAATCTGAATAGAAATCATGTTTCAGATGAATAATCACGGCTACCAACATTCGCTTATGTCGCACAACTCCTTCTTCGTACTGCGAATTATTCTCCGTCTTTGTATTACCATCCGATACATGTCAGTCCATTGCTGGACTGCTAGTCATGATCCATTCATAAGTGCTTCAAATTCGTCACAATCTACGTTTTATCGCCGTCAGTTGATAAATATTCAACGCTTGTAATAAGTAACTTCAGTGATTTTCGATATTAAGCCATCTACATTTATATTAATATTGTCGATATTAAGCCATCTACATTTATATTAATTCCTTATCTTTTCTAGTACTAGTTTTGCATATGATATTTCCTTTAGTCTAACTGATGAGGTCGAATGTCCGCACGTGGCAGGTACATTGCCTCAGCCGAAACATTGATTGCTGTTTTTTGTATGTATGTATGTTCCTCGCCTCCTCCTAACCCACTGGACAGATATCAGCCCAACTTGATGTAAATGTCACTTACAGTCCGGAAATCACTGCTGTGGGTTAATAACCACCTGCCTACCAAAGGGATGGGGGTGGGGGTGAGAAAGCAGTGCAGCCCACGATGGGTGAACAATCATACTTTAGTCATGCAGTATTTGAGAATGAGACCACTTACAGATTTGTAACGGACGTCGCATATAATTTCAAACCTTTAAGAAAACTTTTTCTCGCTGACGACTCCACAAAATGATGCACGGAATAAAGTTTATCGCTTACTACATTTTCGCTTTTCGTGCAGTAAAATTGCCCCATGAAGCGTGATGTTTTAATGCATTATTTCTCTACTATTAACTCTATTAGCAACACATTTCGCAGATAGTAATCGGATAGGACGCTGAATGTACTTACAATACATATGATCGTATAACATATAGTTCGGGAGATATGACGTCATAAACACGGAGATGCGTGAAATATTGTCTCATCATGTATGACGTTTTAATTTATTAGTTCTTTACTACCAAGTCTATTCGCAACACATTTCGCAGACGGTAGCCAAATGTACTAACGTATTTACAGGTTCCTGGAAAATTATATCATTCTATAGCACACAGTCCAGGAGATATCATAAACATTGAGTTGGGTGAAACTGAAATTGCAGGGTGAAGTTCGAAGACACAGGTGAAACATATGCACAGATACGTGTGAAATATATTAAATATATGTGAAATATATTTGGAAGGTGTGTACACAGGTAAAAAGCTCATCCTAAACTCCTCAAACGATTTGAACCAAATTTTGTATACGTACTAGTGACAATCTGAAGTGAAATATTATGAGGAATAAGAACCACCAGCGTCCTATTGAGGTGAGCGTGATAACGTGGAGAGAGAAGGCGGAATGCGAAGACAGCCAGTGGATATGGAGGAGATTGGGACAGATAGAGGCGAGGAGTAATTGGGCAGAGAGAGGAGATAGGATGCATGGACAGAGATAGGGGACAGGAGGAGATGATCAGAGAGAGGAAAGAGGAGATGAACAGGCAGTGGGAGAAGAAGAAGATGGACAATGAGAGGGGGAAGAGAAGTGGATAGGTAGAGGGGGGAGGGGGAGGTGGCCAGTGAAAGGGGGAAGGAGGAGATAAAATTAGAGATAGGAGGAGGAGATGGAGAAAGGCAGGAGGAGACAGAAAGATGTGATGGAGGAGTTGGGCAGCAAGAAGGTGAAGGAGAAGATGAACAGAGAGAGGGTGAGGAGGAAATGAACAGAGAAAAAGAGACTGGGAGGTGAGGATGGACAAGGAGAAAGGGGAGGTGGACATGGACAAAGAGAGATGGGATAGGAGATGGAATTAGAGGGGGAGGAGGACATGTATAGATGGAGAAGGAGAAGTTTGAGAGAGGGGGTGGATCAATTTGATGCAGAGAGGGGGTAGGAGGAGATGGACAGAGAGAAAGCAAGAGGAGATGGACAGAGAGTGGGGGTGGAGAAGATGGACAGAGAGAGGGTGAAGGAGGAGATGGACAGAGAAAGAAAACATGAGGAGTGGGAGTCATAGAGGATTGGAGTAGATACATACCCGGGCAATACCGGTTACTCAGCTAGTCATGAGGTTAAAGGGAAGGGTTTGGTACACTCTGTGCCAATTTGACAATTGTTCCATGTCATCTTCGCGGTGTTGTACTTTTAATGGCCAGCAGTACATAGTTTACAACATGAAGTGTACGCTTCCTGTATGGAGCTGCAATTGTTTAAGTGCAGACGCGGACGACTATGTGAACGTGCGGTGCGCGGGCTGTACAGAGCCGGGAGAGTGACGGCGAGTCCGAGTACGGGCAGTGCGGCGCGCCGTAATGGCCGGCACGAGGCTGCGGCCGGCAGCTGCCGCGGCCCCTCAAAGGCGGCGAGCGCGCCGGCTCTGCCGTAATAAGCGAGCCCCGAGCCCTGCGCGCGCCTGCCCGTATGGTGAGCCGGGCGGCAGCGGCGGTAATCTACATGAGGAGCCGGCCCGCCTGATTGATCGACGACTACTGTCGCGCAGGTGGCGCCCTTTTTCCGCTTCTCATCACGATTAACGAGCGGCCAGTGTTCTTGCGGCTTATTGTCTGCTGCGCGCGCCTGTCGTCGGGGCGGGGAGCCGAGGGCGAGCAAACTGGGCCGAGCCTGATTACTGCCTGCCGTAATCGTCAGATGGCTTACTTTACAGGTACCAGCAATCGCGCAGCTACCAGCCAATCCTCGTGAAATAACCAGGAAGAAGAGACACTGACTAGGTGGCGAATTTTTGCATTTTATGCGCACTGCAGAAACAGGTGGTCATCCGATGTGACATCCTGCCAATTCTGTGTAACAATGCCTCCTGCATTGATAATACACACTCTTGCGAGGAAGATACTTCACAAGTTCCTTCACGTATGCCACATCCAGCTGAAGTCAGTAATTGATGATTACAACATAATCGCTACCAAATTACAGAGATGTTTGCTAAGTTCTGCCGAAGTTCCACACAGTCCCGATTATTTTCTGTTGGATTGACATCGAATGATTTAGCAGCCCAGTTGACAAGTGATAAGGTACCTCAATGTTCATCAGACAGGGAACGTGTACACGACGCAATGCAACGGAAATCAGTAGATGTAATGTACACCAACAGACCAACAAATGATCACAATTTCAGAAAAGTTGGATGATTTATTAAACCGAAAGAGGTTCACAAATTGGGCAAGTCAATAAGGCGTTGCTCCACCTCTGGCCCTTATGCAAGCAGTTATTAGGCTTGGTATTTATTAATAGTTGTTGGATGTCCTCGTGCCAAATTCTGTCCAGCTGGCAAGTTAGATCTTTAAAATCCCGAGCTGGTTGGGGAGGGGAGGGGGGGGGGAGGAGGCTTCCCATAATGCTCCAAACGTTCTCAATGGGGGGAAGATCTGGTGACCTTGCTGGCCCGGATTCTCATTGGCTAGAGTAAAATTGTTTTCAGTGATGAATCCCGCTTCAGACTCAGCCACGATGACCAGTGGAGACGTGTCTGGAGACGCCCTGGACAGTGGTGGGACACTAGAGGTACGACGACGATATTCTACTCCTCGTTTTGTTGCCCTTAATGGTAAGCCATTCTGGGCTTGAATTTCAGCAAGGTAATGCCAACTCGTGCAAGGCGGGCATTTCTACTGCTCGTCTTCATGCTTGCCAAACCTTAAATTGGTGAGCACGGGTGCCGGATCTCTCCCCAATTAAGAACGTTCGTACCATTATCTGCAGAGCCCTCCAGCCAGCCCTCCAGTTTGACTATCTAGAGCGACAATTGGGTAGAATTTGGAACGATATCCCTCAGAAGGACATCCAACAACTGTATCATTCAGTGCCAAGCCGAGTAACTACTTTCATAAGGGCAAAAGGTGAAACAATGTGTTATTGGCTTGCTCAAGTTTGAAGCTCTTTCCTCTTGAATACACCATCCAATTTTTCTGAAATTGTAATCCTCTGTTTACATGTATATAATATCTATCGATTTCTGTCCCATTCTTTCTTCGTGGTGCATCTTTTTTTTGTCTTCGAGTGTATGTTCTGACGTGACTGCCACGTACTGCTATGCTATTTTGTTTCATTTTCCACCACGATTTTTGGGTTATTTTGTTGAGTGTACTTAAAATGTTTGTCTGGGAGGAAAGCCTTGCGTTTTTCTCTCTAGGAAGCGCCGCTCCTGGCATGGTCTCAACTCATGATAGGAGACAGTCAATGAGTCTCATTAGGAGGGGCAAGCACCTGAGGAAAGCTTTGCAGTTTTCTCGGAAACTGGGCAGCGGCTGCCTCTGTGCTTTTTTTGGCAGTGCGGGCTGAAGCCCTCACTTAGAACATAGGGCAGCGTGCCGCCACTGCCGTCTCCAGTGAATAATTCGGTATGACATCTCTGCCTTTTCTGTATGTACAACAAACCATAGGATGCCGTAGTGCTGCTCGATCAGCTTGGGAAAATGGATTCCAAAATGTCGGTGTATACAATCGAGTGAGTCGTTCCACCACTGTGCTTGGAGCGAAGAGGCTGACCAGCCGTGGAAACACTGTAGCCATCCTCGTCAAATAACCAGTAAGAGAGGACTTGGATTTCGTGGCGAATTTTTGAGAACAAGTAGTCACTCGTAGGTGAGCCGGCCGAAGTGGCCGTGCGGTTAAAGGCGCTGCAGTCTGGAACCGCAAGACCGCTACGGTCGCAGGTTCGAATCCTGCCTCGGGCATGGATGTTTGTGATGTCCTTAGGTTAGTTAGGTTTAACTAGTTCTAAGTTCTAGGGGACTAATGACCTCAGCAGTTGAGTCCCATGGTGCTCAGAGCCATCTCACTCGTAGGTGATATCTCGATAATACCGTGCAACACTGCCTGCAACCTAGATGATGGCCACCCTCCAGCGAGGAAGACAGTCCAGAAGTTCCTTCATGTATGTCACATCCAGCTGAAGCTACTATTTGCTGATTATATCTACAAATTACGGGGATCTTTGCTATGTTCTGCCCGACGGTCCAAATAGTCCCAAATATTTCCCATACGATTAAGACTGAATGAGTTAGCGGACCAGTTGACGTGCAGTGGGCTACCTCTGTGTTCGTCAAGCTAGCAACACATAGACTCTAACGCAAAAAAAAGATGATTCACCACGAGGCAATTATTCGAATGGGACGGTAATTGATAGATGTGATGTACATATACAGAAATGCAAATTATTACAATTTCAGAAAAATTGGATGATATATTCACGTCACAAATTGGGCAGTCAATAGTGCTTTGGTGCACCAAAGCAGTTACTGGCTTGGCATTGATTGACAGAGGTGTTGGATGTCCTCTTAAGGGACATCGTGCCAAATTCCGTCCAAATGGCATATTAGAGCGTCTCCAGTTACGTCTTCGCTAGTCATCGGGGCTCAATTAGAAGCGGGAGTCATCACTGAAGAAAATCCTACTCTAGTCAATGAGATTCCATGCCGAGTACGTATGTGTAGACGCTCCGCACAGCTGTGAGATAGCATCTTGAATGTCGCCCGCCATGTTGCACAAGTGATGGCAGGATCCCTTTAGTTGTCATTCGCGGCACCCTTACAGCACAACGGTACATTGGTGATATTGGTTGCTCTTCATTACAAGCCGTCCTCGGCTTATGTTTCATCAAGATAATACTCACCTGTACACGGCGAGAATTTCTACTGCTTGTGTTCGTGCTTGCCAAACTCTAACTCGGCCAGCAAGGTGAGCGTATCTCTCCCCAAATGTATGTTTGGAGCATTATGAGCAGTGCCTTCCAACTAGCTCGGAATTTTGGCGGTCTAACGCACCGATTAGACAGAACTTAGCACGATATCCTTCAGGAGGACCTCCAACAAGTTTGTCAATCAATGCCGAGCCAAATAATTGCTTGCATAAGGGGCAGAGATGGACCAACACATTATTCACTAGCTCAACTTGTGAAGATCTTTCTCTTGAATAAATCTCCCAGTTTTTCTGAAAATGTATTCATTTGTTTGTCTGTTTATATATATATTACATCTACTGAATCTGTCGCATTCGGATAATTCCTTTGTGATGCGTTTCTTTAATTTTTTATTTTTTCTATTTTTTTGTTTGTATTGTCATATATTGCTATGGGACAGTTTTCATTTTCGGCCATGATTTTGTGGTTATTTTATTGAATGAACTGGATATGTGTACCTGGGAGGGAAGCATTGCGTTTTTCTTGCCAGGAAGGTGAACTATCAGTGTGATCTCAGTTCCCATTTGTTGTCATGAGGCGGTCAGTTAGTCTCATTAGGAGGGGCAACCATTCCCAGGGAGTTGGGTAGTTTTCACGGATTTTGGGCTTTTGTTACCAGATCCGGCGCTCGCACTCACTCAGAGCAGAGGGCGCCATGCCGCCACTGCCTTCCCCAGAGAATAGTTGTCCAAAAGAATGGACACTATACACATATAAGTTCGGCGATCATAAGTCTAGGATCATTCCTGTATAGATGAACACATACGCTCGAACTCATGCGGGAATAGGCCTTGTCACGAGCATTGAGATTAATGGGCAGGGAGCACTACTTTCGTAGCGTGTGGAGTAAGTTGAGAATGTGTGTCTGCTGGTGGGCGGGGGGGGGGGGGGGGGGGGGGGGAGCGCACTCGGAATAAGTCCGCGCAGTGACGCTATTTAGGCCGGCCGAAGTGGCCGTGCGGTTCAAGGCGCTGCAGTCGGGAACCGCAAGACCGCTACGGTCGCAGGTTCGAATCCTGCCTCGGGCATGGATGTTTGTGATGTCCTTAGGTTAGTTAGGTTTAACTAGTTCTAAGTTCTAGGGGACTAATGACCTCAGCAGTTGAGTCCCATAGTGCTCAGAGCCATTTGAACCATTTTTTTGACGCTATTTACTGTGTGCTCGGTGGGCCTGCCCGACGTCTCGTACACATCTGACGTTCGTAATTCATCGAAACTTCATTCTTCACGGCTGTCACGTTCCACCATGGTGTCTGTTCTTTCGGACATTTCCAAAAGAACAGATACCATACACATATACAATGTAACGGGTTTGTGACTGATATTAATCTGGAAGTATGGATTAAAAACTTAGAGGATTGTATAAACGCGGTAGCGTTCTCGCTTCCCACGCCCGGGTTCCCGGGTTCGATTCCCGGCGGGGTCAGGGATTTTCTCTACCTCGTGATGACTGGGTGTTGTGTGATGTCCTTAGGTTAGTTAGGTTTAAGTAGTTCTAAGTTCTAGAGGACTGATGACCATAGCTGTTAAGTCCCATAGTGCTCAGAGACATTTGATTGTATAAACATTGCATTCAGTACTTTGAATCGGATTATGTAGAACATATCAAACAACAAAAGCATTTTCACAAATATGACTAAGTTCAAAATCAAAGAACTATTAAAATCTTAAATATGGCTGCAAATCAGCCTGAGACCGCTCGGCTAATCCCGCACGCCAATAAGAAAACAATATCGTAAATTTCTCTTCACTCACTAAGAGGAATGAAAAATTGTCCTACATAACAGAAGAGGGAAGAAACACGTAAAGAAACTTTGTCACAAGAAGAAGATTCATGAAACTGACAGCATAATGCACGACTTTTCATAATGCTTCATTGAGGTGCATGCCAGTTTCGTTTATCCTTTACCTTAATAGTTCCTCGTTCCCACTGAGTGATCTCGGTTTCGTACCATCCCATTTTAGAACAAACGAGGCAGTCTTTGGGAATCGATCATGAGACGACCGTGGTTCACGGAGACGCTCGACAAATGTGTTAAAGCGTCTATGACTCCAAATTAGGAGAGCAGCGGAATTTAAAAATCGCAGAAGGCAAATAGCGGACTATTTAGAACGAATTACAATGTTGCATGTGGCACATGTACAGAGATGGAGGTACCGAGGAATGGCGAACAAAGTGAAAACAGTTTGAGGATCGCTTAGTCATATGTAGTGAAGAAATACTACATTCCAGTCGTAAAGTTCAAATGGTTCAAATGGCTCTAAGCACTATGGGACTTAACTTCTAAGGTCATCAGTCCCCTAGATTTAGAACTACTTAAACCAAGGACATCACGCATATCCATGCCCGAGGCAGGATTCGAAACTGCGACCGTAGCAGCCGCATGGTTCTACACTGAAGCACCTAGAACCCCTCGATCACAGCGGCCGGCAAAGTTTTTATCTACTACAAAGTAACAGGTGGTGATGTATTCTTGTTACCATATTTGTGCTACAGCAGACCACCTGAAATTTAACACAGAAAGTTTTCATAGTGGTTTCCTTCCTGCAGCAATGAGTGTGTAGCGCGTTGAACTGCATTCCGTGATGAATTTCTGAGGAACATCATTTTCTGCTACGCGAATCACTCTGGAAACAGCAGTATGAAAATTCCGTAGTGTTGCAGGAACACTTTTGGAGACCCTGTCTTTTGGATAACGGCATAATAAATACAGAGTTGTAAGGTGCAATATTTTTGGTTTACTTATTCTAGGATTGAAGACAACTGTGTAAGTTGAAATGACATGTTTAATGTCGCAACATTAGCACAAAAAATACACGCTTTTACACATTTTTCAATGTGACAACAAAGCAGCAACGCGGTTCCGGACTGAAGCGCCTAGAACCACTCGGCCACAGTGGCCGGCCAGTCGAAAAGTAGTTAATCGGATACACTCATTGTTTACTCGCACAAAATTATTGGGTATCATCTCAAAAGAAATGTCTTAAGATACGAATTAGCGAATCACTGAGGTGCGGCAGCAGCTTTGCAATTAGCGAGTTGAGGTGCCTTAATCAAACAAGTTAATGGCGCCGCCGTCGATCATTATCCTGATTACAGACCTGCTTAATGGGCACATCTGCTGGAATCCGGGCGGAGACCACGTCATAGCAAAGAAACCGGCCCCCCAAATTTTTATTATGTAACTGCTGGTCCGTGCAACGGTACAAACTCGTTCGTCGAGGCCCGGGCCTGCCGTCCAGGTGCGTCTTATAATAGTGCGCAGTCAATGGAAAGTCGGAATTTCGAAGCAGATTCTCTCTCCGCGTTGTTATTAATTCAAACGTGTCAGCTGTAACGGGACAAACAGGTCGGAGCAGTGTCTGTAGCTATGCCGTCATTTATCATGCACGAATTTTATGTCATCTTTATCGGTAATCCCCAGCTGTTATGCAGTTTCTTAATAAAATAATAACAGCCGTCCAAAGACGAAACAGATACCGGTAAAATAAAACTTCTTGAAATTCCACTAAAATGTAGATTTATTGGAAAACTGTATCTCTGTCAAAACTACTTTCTGTTTCATGAGCTTCAAAAAAATGGCTCTGAGCACTATGGGACAACTTCTGAGGTCATCAGTACCCTAGAACTTAGAACTGCTTAAACCTAAATAACCTAAGGACATCACACACATCCATGCCCGAGGCAGGATTCGAACCTGCGAGCGTAGCGGTCGTGCGGTTCCAGACTGTAGCGCTAGAACCGCTCGGCCACCGCGGCCGCCTATGAGCTTCAGATACTCGCCTAAATGATTTTCAAATTGAGGATGTTCGCCTTGTGAGCGAGAAGTTCTGCCTTTGAATGATGTACAATAAGGAAATCATTCGAAAACGTGCATTTGGCTTGCATTAGATAAGCTTCGCACGATATTGGGTGGCCGAATTTTTTAAAGGCTGTTTTTCATCGTTGTGACTGCCTCCTAGGTCATAAAGATATGTACTTAGCCTATGGCGTGGCGCAGCGCAATGTTTAGGATACAAACCTCACGTGTATAAGTTAGTAGGTTCGGAGCTCGTCAAAGGGAGCGAAATTTTTTTGTTTATAAATATAATCAAAAGAATTTGATTATTATTTGTTTTACGAGTAATTTATTTATTTCTAATTTTTTACCCCGTCATTTTCATCATCATATTGAGTTTTATTTTGCACTTATTTTTCTTCCTGTCATTCCTTTCCTCGTTTGTAATCTCTCTGCTACGATTATAATCTCCAACCTGGTGCTAACGAGAACTGCTCATCGGTTGGTAACGCGGCAGCTTGTACAACCAGTGTGAGGATAGTTTCATGTGACCGATGATAACGAGAAATTACAGTTTGCCTTTAGCGCTGACACTGATTTTTTATTTTTTATGTACTGAGTTTGCTAGTAGAGGCTAGCTGTAATCGCTGTGAGCAGTACGATTGTGATTTTAGTTCTGCCGCAGATTGTTGACCACCGTTTTCTCGTATACATTGCACATCTACATATACATCTACATTTATACTCCGCAAGCCACCCAACGGTGTGTGGCGGATGGCACTTTAAGTGCCACTGTCATTACCTCCCTTTCCTGTTCCAGTCGCGTATGGTTCGCGGGAAGAACGACTGCCGGAAAGCCTCTGTGCGCACTCCAATCTCTCTAATTTTACATTCGTGATCTCCTCTGGAGGTATAAGTAGGAGGAAGCAATATATTCGATATCTCATCCAGAAACACACCCTCTCGAAACCTGCACAGCAAGCTACACCGCGATGCAGAGCGCCTCTCTTGCAGAGTCTGCCACTTGAGTTTGCTAAACATTTCCGTAACGCTATCACGGTTACCAAATAACCCTGTGACGAAACGCGCCGCTCTTCTTTGGATCTTCTCTATCTCCTCCGTCAACCCGATCTGGTACGGATCCCACACTGATGAGCAATACTCAAGTATAGGTCGAACGAGTGTTTTGTAAGCCTTTGTTGATGGACTACATTTTCTAAGGACTCTCCCAATGAATCTCAACCTGGTAACCGCCTTACCAACAATTAATTTTAAATGATTATTCCACTTCAAATCGTTCCGCACGCATACTCCCCGATATTTTACAGAAGTAACTGCTACCAGTGTTTGTTCCGCTATCATATAATCATACAATAAAGGATCCTTCTTTCTATGTATTCGCAATACATTACGTTTGTCTGCGTTAATGGTCAGTTGCCACTCCCTGCACCAAGTGCCTATCCGCTGCAGATCTTCCTGCATCACGAGGTTGTGGTCAGCGACCGCCACAGTTCAGTCATTGGTCTTTTATAGTCAGTTGTCGACAGAATATCTCGCATTTCCGTCATACCTCGCGCCGGCCACTCCCATCATTGCTCCACGTTACACATAAAGAGCATTTGTGAAGTCACCCGTCGTGTTCGTGGGTTACCCATAACCGGGCTGTAGTCGGCAGTCGATGTGGCTACACTGCAGTGGCAACTGAAAGACATCAACTGTCAAATGGTTGTAATCGGACTATGATGCAAGTCTGTAGACTCTGAACTTTCCTGACAGACCCACTCTGCTGTTGCTGGTTCTCTACTAACAACACAATATTCTCCACGTCGTTTTCTACTTTCGAATCCACTTCTCGTGACATCAAGTGGCCAGTTCCAAATCACGTAGAGGAGTCCCGATACTTTTGATCAAATCATGTATTTCCTTGACTTCCTCCGACCTCTGAAATGGCTTACCTATCCAATTACAGGAAGATTTACAGTTTAACGTCGACTCGGAACCACAGCTCACAAATCATCGCCGGTGGTGAAAGTAGCGATGAATGGCAGAAAGAGGCATAAATCCGAGTGATGACTGAAACCAGGATTTCTGGATTTGCAGTCTATCGTTACCTACTTAACAAGCGAGCCTCACACTTTACATGTTAACAAAATTAGTTACCATTCCTCGTCTAACTACTTTACTTTTGACGAAAGGCATTTTCTGCAAGGTTATTTTTATCTATTTTAACAGAACTATCATAACCGTCTAGAAACTTATAGTTTCGGAAACTACTCGTTGTGGAAATTGGAACAGTGTTTTCTTTCATGGACAGCGTCTGGTCGAGGAACCAATAACACTGGTCTACTGAAGTTGTTTACGCCTTAAGTCCCTGTGTACCCACAGGGTGACAATTATTGAACTGTATGGCATAAAATCGTCATAACTTCTGAACGGTTTGCGTTAGGACGTCCAAACTGCACGGTTGGCCGCAGGGCATTGCACGTGAAAATGTCACAGTAAGGCGTGCCTGAGCATATAACAGTAGTGAAGGCCTACTATGCGAGCAGTAACAGCCCAACCGCCGCTCAAAGGAAGTTTGCGACCGAGTTCAAGCTGAAGAAAACCGTTCCAAGTGTGCTAACAATGAAGACTGTGATTCGCAAGTTTGAGAGAACGGGTAGTGTTCATGATGATAGTGTCGGTAATGTCAGTCGTCCAAAAAGGGGTGAAAGCGCTTGAAAACCTCGAGAAGACACGGGCTGTGTGTCAAACCAGCCCCAGAAAACCGATCAGACGAGCTGCATAACAAATGGGAATCAACCGGGAGACACTGCGACAAATTGTTGTTGAAGACCTGCATCTCTTCCCATACAAAATTCGAACCCATCAGCCACTAAGCGCCAGGGCCATGGTCCGCAGCTCGTGGTCGTGCGGTAGCGTTCTCGCTTCCCGCCCCCGGGTTCCCGGGTTCGATTGCCGGCGGGGTCAGGGATTTTCTCTGCCTCGTGATGACTGGGTGTTGTGTGATGTCCTTAGGTTAGTTAGGTTTGAGTATTTCTAAGTTATAGGAGACTGATGACCGTAGGTGTTAAGTCCCATAGTGCTCAGAGCCAATCCAAATCCCAGGGCCATGGAACAGCGATCGTGTTTCGCGAACACTGTTGTCCGCAGAATTGACGAACAGCACTTTGATGTAAATGTGGTTTGGTTTAGTGATGAAGTCCACTTTCATTTGGATGGGTTCGTCAATAAGCAAATTTGGCGCGTTTGGGGGACTGAAATCCGCGTTAAGTGACCGAGAAGTCTCAACGGGTGACTGTGGTGTGCAGTGTCCAGTCACGGAATAATCGGTGCGAAATTCCTACCGAACAGTAAGATGGTTTCATCCCCATTATTCAAAGTGATCCTGATTTCGACAAGACGTGGTTCATGCAAGACGGAGCTTGACCCCATCGACGCAGGAGAGTATTTTATGTACTGAAGGAGCACTTTGGGGTCTACATTCTGGCCCTGGGGTACACGGGCCTCGCTTCGCTGCCATATTCTCCGGATCTGAACACATGCGACTCCTTTTTGTGGGCTATTTTAACGACAAGGTGCACAGCAATAACCCCACAAAAACATTGCGGAGTTGAAAACAGCTATTCAGGCGGTCATTGACAGCATCGATGTTTCGACGCTTCAGCAGGTCATCCATAATTTCGCTATTCAACTGCACCACATCATGGCCAATGATGACATGGATAACTGAACATGTCATAACCTAAATCAAAATATCTGTAGTGACGTTTACATCTTGAATAAAGTGTGTGCACACCGTAGTTTGTAACTAAATTAGTTTTTTTTCATACAGTTCAATAATTGTCGCTCTATGTAATCAATTCTACATTTAGAATTTGTATTTTATTTTCTGTCATTCGTCTGTTTCCGCTTGCGAGTAATCCTCTCAAAATGACACATTTAAGCTGTTTCCTAACTGACCTAAAGATTTAAGCATCTGCAATTATAGACGGCACTTTATTCTTCTACTAGCCGCCAAATATCAGTACCAATAACGAAGGAGTTCAACAAACAGATCTGAAGAGAAAACCCAACAACGTGTAGCCGAAACGCTGGCCCGTGCTACGAGCTCCCGTAGAGCACACACGGCAGAGTACACTTTCCCCGCTGTATGCGTAGTGCGAAGCGTCAGATTTGAAAGCAACTAAAGCTTCAAACTTATTTTACATCCAAACGGTATATTCCCGGACACGTGTTCCTAACTAAATGGCAATTGTGAAATGCCGTGTATGTAACATCAAAGTTGTCTCACTTATTAGCGATAGCAGCTACTGGAAGGAGAAAGCATGAATATTCAGTTAAACGCCACATTGTTTCTTTCAGCCTTACGGAGCAATTGACACATGAGTTTTATAGCCGGCCGGTGTGGCCGAGCGGTTCTAGGTGCTTCAGTCTGGAACCGCACTGCTGCTACGGTTGCGGTCCTGTCTCGGGCATGGGTGTGTGTGATGTATTTATGTTATTTAGGCTTAAATAGTTCTAATCTAGGGGACTGATGACCTCAGATGTTAAGTCCCATAGTGGTTAGGGCCATTTGAACCATTTTAGTTTTTAGTAAAAAGAAGTAATTAATTTCACTGTCAGTAAAGTTATGCTACGTATTAAACTTGGATTGACAAGTCACAACTGGAACCGGCCAAGGCAAAGAATAGCTACAAGTATTTCAGCATAAGAATACAAAGTTGGATCATTACGGTAGATCGACTACAGATAAAGCGATAATGAGAAATCATTTCTCCTTTGGACGAAACGGCAGAGAACAAGCATGTCTGTCGTCTCCACAGGAAATCGTAAGCTGTTTGAGGGTACAGAACAGAGACAAATGTCGGTCTACAAAAACCAAGAGGAGGTAATAACAGTGGAACATCAAGAAGGAGAAGCTTATTTAAACTGAGTGTAGAACACCACTGGAAGTTGTTGTCACTGTTGCGCAACGTCCAAGTCGGAAAAAAAGGAAGAAGTAGAAGATAACTCAAAGGAAGGGAGAAATACGAGCAGGACACTGAAACTAAAGAAGAGTTTGTAGACGGTTAACCCTTCTGCACGAAAGCAAGGATGTGTCACTCAGGCTCAGCTGTGGGTAAAGCAGCTGACACACTTCGATTCACATGTAGGGTAATGGGGGGCGCAGTGACTTCACAAAGGAGATTGTTCACAAAACACTCAGTATAGCTGAAGTGTGTGGGACCTGTGCCAAATAGGTCTAACAAAGAATACTGTACAATGAAGATACGAAATCGCAGTGCCTGTATCGTTAAGAAGAACAGTGCAGTGTTCCTTCAGACATGCATGCTTGTGCGAACGAACACTGCTTCGTTTTCCTCAACAACACAGCAACTGCGACATCGTATTTATCCGCCGATAACAGGCAGCGACTTCCAATTAAAATGTCCTCCCGACTTCTGGAAGCTTGGGTCTGACAATGAGTCTTGCACAGATAGCCAAAAAGGAAATTTCGATCTTGAGTCTCAGTCTGGAACAAAATTTCACTGTCGTCATTCCCTTTAGCAGCTGATGGTTGTCTGTTTTCGCAACTGCGAATACATTTCATGTCTACAAAGAAGGGCAACATGACCGGCCACAAATGGTTCAAATGGCTCTGAGCACTATGGGACTCAACTGCTGAGGTCATTAGTCCCCTAGAACTTAGAACTAGTTAAACCTAACTAACCTAAGGACATCACAAACATCCATGCCCGAGGCAGGATTCGAACCTGCGACCGTAGCGGTCTTGCGGTTCCAGACTGCAGCGCCTTTAACCGCACGGCCACTTCGGCCGGCGACCGGCCACAGGTCAGTTTGACACACATGAGAGCGTCACGAGATGCTGAGGAATGTGAAATGGCAGACACTTGAAGATAGTTGAAAGCTATCAGGAAAAAGCCCCTTTACAAGCTTTCGAGAACAACCTTTAAATGATGAGTCTAGGAATATAACACAAACCCCTACGTACGAGTCCAGTAGGAATCTTGAAAACAAGATTAGACCAATGAAAGCGCGCATAGTGGTGGTCAACGTTCCTCCAACGATCCACACGTGAGTGGAACGGGAAGAAGCCCCAATAACTGTCAAAATGCAAGTTATCCTCTGCAGTACACTTCAGAGTAGCATGCAGAGTATGGATGTAAATGTAGAGGTGGAAGAGGCGGAAGAATTATTGATTGGAATATACAACTGCTATACCACGTGATTCTGCTTCGGGATAATCAGCAAGAAGATGAATGCAATGAAAAGAAATAGGAGAAAAATAGCCACGTTGGAAAGAATAAACTCGAGAAAGAAACAAAAGACCTGCAGTATTTTACTGTTTAAGAAAACAGGGTTATACTAGATAGCAACAAAAGCAACAGGGAGTGTTGCTAGCAAGGACAGCTTCCTGGGATGCAAGAAACGCTATTTCAGCTCCTTCATTTTTGTGTGGCTCTACAGGTTTAGTATGTAGACATAAAGTTGAAAAATACCTTCCTCAGGCTGATGTCTGGAGCATAGACGTGTATGGAAGCGATTGAGAAAACTGGAATAAACGAATTATGGAGCACTGGAAATACGGTACCACAGAAAGGTTTTACAAATTAAAAAGGGATCTGCAGTGCGATATGAGAAGCTAGTAAACGAAATGAATTACGGCAGGAAGCTGGTGAGACGCTTACCATAGAAAGGGAAATAAGCAGGAATCGTAGAGGGGCAAAGTAAAGAAATAATGAAAGAAATACTAACAAAATTATAGTGTGTGCAAACCGCATTAGTTTCGACCAGCACATAATATTGAACGCACATCTGCTAAAAATTCGCTTAGTTTATGTGCGAGTGTTACATAAATGTAAAATTAAATATCCAATAGAGACTACGATAATTTTTGATAAAAAATTAAATTTACAGATTTAAAGAAAACACATTGCGTAAAGAATATTTGCGCCAAAAAATCTGGTACAGGCATGCGTACTCAAATACAGAGATATGCAAACAGTCGGTTCAAAAATGGCTCTGAGCACTATGGGACTCAACTGCTGAGGTCATTAGTCCCCTAGAACCTAGAACTAGTTAAACCTAACTAACCTAAGGACATCACAAACATCCATGCCCGAGGCAGGATTCGAACCCGCGACCGTAGCGGTCTTGCGGTTCCAGACTGCAGCGCCTTTAACCGCACGGCCACTTCGGCCGGCGCAAACAGTCGGAATACGGCAATGCGGTCGGCAACGCCTACATAAGACAAGTGTCTGGCGCAGTTGTTAGATCGGTTAGTGCTGCTACAATGACAGGTTGTCAAGATTTAAGTGAGTTAGAATGTGGTATTATAGTCGGCGCTCGAACGATGGGACACAGCATCTCCGAGGTAGCGAAAAAGTGTGGATTTTCCAGTACCACCATTTCACGAGTGTACCGTGAATATCAGGATTCCGGTAAAACATCAAATCCCCGACAGTGATGAGGCCGGAAGAAGATCCTGCAAGAATGGGGCCAACAACGACTGAAGAGAATCGTTCAACGTGATATAAGTCCAAACCTCCCGCAAATTGCTGCAGATTTCAATGCTGGGGCATCAACAAGTGTCAGTGTACGAAACATTCAACGAAACATCATCGATATGGGCTTTCGGAGTCGAAGACCCACTCGTGTACCCTTGATGACTCCACGGCACAAAGCTTTACGCCTCGCCTGGGCCCGCCAACAGCGATATTGGACTGTTGATGACTGGAAACATATTACCTGGTCAGACGAGTCTCGTTCCAGATTGTATTGAGCGGATGGAAGTGTACGGTATGGAGACAACCTCATGAATCCACGGAGTCTGCATGTCAGCAGGAGACTGTTCAAGCTGATGGAGGCTCTGGAATGGTTTGGGGCGTGTACAGATGGAGCGATATGGGACGCCTGATAAGTCTGGATATGACTCTGACAGGTGACAAGTACGTAAGCATCCTGTCTGATCACCAGAAATCATTTGTGTCCATTGTGCATTCCGACGGAGTGGGGGAGTTCCATCAGGACAATGCGACACCCCACACGTCCATAGTTGCTATAGAGTGGCTCCAGGAACACTCTTCTGAATTTAAACACTTCCGCTGGCCGCCAAACTCCCCGGAGATAGACATTATTGAGCGTATCTGGGATGCCTTGCATCGTGCTGTCCAGAAGAGAGCGCCACCCTCTCGTTCTGTTACGGATTTACGTTCAGCTCTGCAGGATTCATAGTGTCCATTCCCTCCAGCACTATATCAGACATTACTCGAGTTCGTGCCACGTCGTGCTGCGAAACTTCTGCGTGCTCACGGGGGCCCTGCATGATATTAGGTAGATGTACCAGTTTCTTTGGCTCTTCAGAATAATTCTCTGTGTATCATTCATAAAGTGATTAAGAATACAATATTAAATAACAAGGCGTCACTTTTAGGCCTTATGAAGGTAATAAGCACATAAAGATATTTCGAAATGTCTGTTGCTGGCAACGGCAGTTTTTGGAAGAAAATAGTTTTAACTGTACTAAAACATTGCTGTAGATCCCCATACATTTTTATTTTCATACACATGGTATTGTACGACAGTGGATTCAGAAGATAAAGGACTATTTGCCTAATGTATGCAATACTTAAGGATAACTTTTTTATTTTTGAATGACCTAGTAATATTGACACGAATTCTTATAAAGCTTTGTCATCAACTTCACTTCATATCTCTGGATAATAGTCTGAATATTTAAACCAATGAGACTGAAGGCACGCTGTATGGAGGATCAGAGCCTGTCAACCTTTTAATGGAGATAGAAAATAACGGGAAGAGATGTTTAACTTCCTAGAATACATCTTACTATTCCAATGATTAGTGGACATCAGGTAGACAAATTAATTTGCATCCATGGTCTACTTTAGTGTTTTTTAAATAAGTAAAAATATAGATCATGAATAAATTTTACAAAACGTTTCTACGTCGTATGGAAAAGTGGTATGGGTTCTAATGGATGAGGAAAAAGCTTTAGACAAAAAAACGTGTTTGGGAACAGAAAGAAATGCAAGATGGGAGAAAAGTGAACTAATACAGACATAAGTATATATCTACAAACAAAGACTGTTTGTGTACCTAAAAAATACTTTAGAACAAAGCGAACAATCCTCTTAGAGACGATGAGCCTCAAGACGAAGGAAACGGTGGGCACACGGACACCGCTAATCAAAAGTAGCAGTTGTAACAAGCTACGCAGCTGAATTCATGAAGAAAGAAGAACTTTAATCGTGCTTACTGAAGCGTAAAGGAACGCTCCGTCCATTACGGTGGAATATATAATGGCAATGTACAGTGAAAAGTACGCTCTTCTGTCCGCTTGACAACCGTTTGCAGGTCACGGATGCAGGTGCAGTTGAAGGATGTCGACATTGTTTCTCGAACAAAGCCTTCGGGTCCTTGTTGTGACAAATTTACATGGGGACTGGACAGATGCTTGCACTGTAAGTACATCACTACCGACAGTACAGTAAATATTGACCAAAATATTAAATGTTTTGGTGACCGGACAATGCAGTGCGCAGTATATCAGTGGCTCCCAGTAACTTACTTTTTCCACTCGACCGGTCCCTAATTAATGTCAAACCGGTCAGGTCTTTCCACTCTACAAGTTCGCAAGTCCAGTCACGATTTGGCGGCGGTTTTTCGCTGTTTCCTCCACGATGAAGACATTAGCCTCGCGCGGGCAGTACGAGCCCTCGGCGCGTCGCAGCGCGCGGCCAATCGGCAGTCGGTGCCCGCACCACTTGCGCCGGCCGTTTCGTCGTTGCAGGCCTTCTTTGCGGGCGCAGCTGTTTGCCACCGGCCAGCGAGGAAAGCAGGTGCAAACAGCGGTTTGAAAAGCTTCCTATTAATAGGGACGCCAGTGTGGCGAGCAGAGCGCAGAGGAAAAGGAGGGGGAGGGGAGGGGTGGGGGAGGGATAAGGCATTAAGCTGCCGGACGATTTTAACCGGCTGACCCACTTTAATCCGGCAGAGTAAGGCGCATTTTGGGGAGCATAAAAAGGCTCCTAATGGCGAGACCGCTCTTAAAACCTGGCGCTCGGCGACCACGGCGTCCGTTTCTTACTATGCAGAGAGAATAGAGGGATTCTGTTGGGAGGGGGGAAGAGGGGCAGCAGTGTCGCAGGCACGTGGAATCAACAAGTGGCAGCGCGTTCCGGCTCTTCACGCTTTAATGACAAACGAACTGCGGCCTCACCTGGGGGCGGAAGTGGCGCGCTTAAAACGCTTCCGTTGTTCCGTTTTATCTGGAATGACGTCTTCCGAGGCCTCCCCCCACTTTGCCTTCTCCTCGTTTTGGCTTGTTTCTCTATACAATAGAGATATTTCCCTTGCACCTCGCCGCCGTCTTTTACGAAATCGTAACAGACGATACGGTTCTGTGCAGGTGCGGACCCAAAAAGTAGGCCCACGCGCGTTTCATGAGGCTCAGGACTCCTGAGAATATTGTAGTAGAATTGTTTATAGTTTTGCATATACCATTTTCAAATTTCGCAGCATTCCTAGAATGAAGTGAGAGGACAACTATGAGTCTCTAAAATAGCAAGAAATTGGGAAAGATACTCACGTAAATAAAAAACAATAACAAAAAAACACAGAATTACTAAACTAACCAACATTCCCTTCATTTACATTCTCGTATAGTTAGGACCTGAAGATTTGTGTTCACAATCTCCGACATAAGTAAAATGCAAGGGGCGATTAAAAAGTTTCTGTTGTGGCGTAGCAAGACAGCCACGCCACGGAAGTAGCCGAAAAGCACGCATTTAGTTCACGCAGGCAAGAGAGAGGTCTGTAACAGGATACGTAATGAATGCTATAAAGAAAAGTACGTAGCTTCTGGAATACTTAACTTTAATCCATCCTTGTTGTATACATCGCTACTGACGATATAAGTGAGACTCCATAGATACATGCAATGTTACTAATGGCGCCTTGCTAGGTCGTAGCCATTGACTTAGCTGAAGGCTATTCTAACTATTGGCTCGGCAAAGGAGCGAGGCTTCGTCAGTGTAGTCGCTAGCTACGTCGTCCGTACAACTGGGGCGAGTGCTAGTCCGTATCTCGAGACCTGCCAAGTGGTGGCGCTCGGTCTGCGATCACACAGTGGCGACACGCGGGTCCGACATGTATTAATGGACCGCGGCCGATTTAAAACTACCACCTAGCAAGTGTGGTGTCTGGCGGTGACACCACATTTTCCGTCTGAGGGCGTTGCTGCGGCGTATATGCAGCGTAGCACAAGTCCCTTGCGGGTGTACATTGAGGTGATAGAAATTATGGGATACCAAATGCACGTGTAATGATGATGGTAATCTCGCATACACAAGATATAAAAGGGCAATATATTGACGGAGCTGTCATTTGTACCCAAGTGATTCATGTGAAAATGTTTCCGGCCATAATGACAGGAATTAACAGCATGGGGCAGCATGTCTGTCGAAAACCACCGTTGTTGAATGGTGGGCCAAGTTCCGTGCTGATCACGTTTCAACACATGACGCCAGTCGATCTGGGAGACCAGCATCATCCATTACGGACAACAAAAAGCAGACGACCTATAGTCCTGATCTCTCCCCACTCTGCTATCACGCGTTGTCCTTAAAAAAAAAAAAAAAAAAAAAAAAAAGTCCAGAGAAGGGGACGATTCCCGTCCGACGAGGATGTGCAGTAAACAGCAGGATATGGTATTTTTCCAAGCGGGTATCTTCAACCTGGTTTGTTAGGAGGCTGATTTCCTCAATCCTCAGGGCGATTTTGTCTGTCTGGCATACCCAGTCTGGATTGTACGGCCTTCTAACGGAAACTGATCGCCCCTTGTACTAATAACGTTCAATACATGTTTCGATTTTATACTGCGTAGATTATGATGTATCCAGAACTAAGGCAGACTGTAGGTGCTGTAGTTCTGAAATCAAGTGCAAGTGCACTTCTCAGATTTTCGGGCGATTAAAATGCTGTATGTATCTGAATAATAGTTTGTTGAAAATTATGCTAAAGCGATTTTGCTAGCCAAACGTGAACAGATTAAAAGATTGCATCTAATATTATCATGATAATAGATGTTTTACGTATTTTAGTGTTACTATTAAAAGCTAGCCCTCTGTGTCGTAATAAAAGTGAGAATGGCGGGCAGTTATGCTCTGACTGAGAAAAGAAAAGAAAGAAAAAGATGGGGCACCCTGGAGACATGGTCTAACTTCGTACTCGTATACCGCATCAGGAGATGGGAGTACCTTAATTAGAGTTGCAGTTGTCTGTGACAGGTGGAATGGCCACCACATAGTATTAGTGTTGATCTTGTTTAGTGTTGTAACCATGCCTCGTAGCACATATAAGGCGCCTGAACTGTGTCAGATGTTGAGAGAGCACTGTGAAGGAAGCTTATACACTGCGCACTCATGTGAGATAGCGTTATAAGCACCTGAGAGCTTGAAAGGAGCCTCACTGTGGGCATCTGTTTTGCCAGCTATTGTCCAGTATACAGGTTTATGGGGCATTCGGAAGTAACAGTGGCCTGATGGGAACGAGAGGGCAGGCAACCCTGTTTTTGAGGTTCCGGTCGACCAAGTCGAAAAATCACGAGATAGGTTCGCTGTACCGTGCACCAAACACATTGCAACCTATTCAAATCTGGGACTGCCATTGGAGAAAAAATAATATACTCCCTGCAACATTCTGCGTACAGCTGGTCGGAGACTAGAAAATTGGACTAGGGAATTGCCGTCCCTTGCATAGGCTGGCATTGACACCACAACACAAATGGTTGCGTTTGGAGTGTCGCTGCGACCGGATACCAGGAACTGCTGATGAGTGACATCGCACTGTGTTTAGTGATGAATCGTGGTTCTGCACTATCCTGCATGACCATCGTAGGAGAGTATGACGGCGACCAGGGCCCAGGTCTCATACTTCCAGTGTTTTGAAAAGGTAAAGCTGCGTCACTCTTGGCGTCCTGGTGTGGGGAGCCGTTGGGTATGTCACGGCTGGTAGTAATTGAAGCAACTTTTGTGACAACAATACTTTAAGGACTTCGTGTGTCCTCGGATTTTAACTCTCATGCGAAACTTGGTTAGTTACATATTCCATGGCTCCTCATTTGAACGATTCCTTTATAGAAATGATACGGAACTAGTCAGTTTAGAGGATATGTAGACACGATTAGCGTCATCATTAATGAACATATCTTTTAGTACTACTCATGGAACTACACTTAAAAACTACGTTATAATCGTGGCGTCATTTTTCAACAGCTAAATATTCGTCCACACATGGCACATATCTCTATGGTCTGTGTGATGCTGATGTACCCCACTTGGCCAACATGATCTCCAGTTCTGTCCCAGATACAACATGCATGGACCCATCTTGGATGTCAGTTCCCTCCAGTGCCAACTTTCGTCATGAGAGGATACGACGGTTTTATGACATTCATCCTAACCGAACCCGTGCATGCAGATGGGGAGCAACCTCACGCTGATAAGTGGGCACGTACTATCAATTGCGACATTACTGTTACATATCACTTTGCGGTAATAAGTACTATTGGAAGTTTCATTTTTTTAACTTTACTAGGAGGAAACAGATAGTTAGTGGCTACTGGTGTAAGATTAGTGAATTTTCTGTCCCTTGACGCAAAACTGAGAAGATATGCGAGAGACCTGGTTGCTCTCAAACGCTTTGAATACGGGATGGCTCAAGATCCCATGTTGGGTTGGTTGTTTCTAGAACTCTTGGGCCACAAACTGACTGGTTTCTGTCGCCTGCAAGGGGCATGGGCCTTAGATTTCAGAGTAGTTCTCCTAAGTACAAATGGTGTGACGAATCTGCATTTTCTGTCAGCAGTGGTAAACACGTGACATCATTTTGCAGTTTTCGGGAGGACCGTGGCCAGATGGGGTCTCCTGGACGCTAGAAAGATGTTGACATAACCTACCCAGTGGACCATGTTCAAATATCACAGCAAGTTGCTACAGATATCCATATGTATGCCCTGCAGGGACGAGTATAGGTACCATGTACTGTCTGCCGACTGTCATTCGTAAAGATAACCCCCAAACATTTGATCGCGTTCCAGAGTGGGTGTGGGGCCAATCTCCGTTCTGGGATCCGCTGCCGATGGCCATTGTTCCAAATTTCTCCAAGTTCAAGAGGCTGCCGGCGTTAGTTGCATATTAGGCAGTCCAGTTCAGTGATCGTTCGACTTCGTCTGGCGTACACACTAAGGACGCCAGATCGTCGGGGTAAACACGGCAGACAAAGGTATGGTCTCTCTACGTAAGTCCCTGCAGTTGACATCGTAGTCCACTTAACAATGGCTCCATGGCAATGGGATACATAACCAGTGACAGCGGCAACCTTGCCTCACAGATCGGGCAATAGTGATCTTGCCCACTATACGTCTGTTGATCATAACCTGTGAAGTCACACCACGCAGACGACACATGGCAGTGTGTATGAAGGACTGGGGCATGGCCAGCTGCCGCAGCATCTTCTCGAGATAATCGTGGCATATCCTATGGAAAGTGAGGTCGAAGTCGATTGACACTAAGGCTCCACAAAAGCGACACACCTAGGCCAATGTGACAATATGACGGTAATCGCTGAAAGGCGTCCATGTTTTGCTGTTACCACCGAGGCATGTCTGGTTTGTAGAGACGACTTGGTGCAAGATACTCCGAATGCGGCCAGCCAGAGCTCATAAATTTCTTGTAATCGCTGTTGAGCAGCGTAAGAGGCTGGTAGTGATAACTCCCCTTGCAGTGGATGGCTTGGGGACCGATATAAGGATGCCATCAACTTATGCAGGTGGCATCTGCACTGGAGGATTCATCAGTTCTTGGTACATTGTAACCCATTGGGGCATCAAAACATCACGAAACGAAGGATAGAACTCTTTCGGGAGACGATCTGGGTCTGATGATTTGTTGGTCGCCCCTTTCCTGAGGGCGTTGGTGACATCCTTGGCGATATCCTGTTGGGCTGTCAGTGCTGGCCATTTGGCATATGCAGCCTGGGGATCAATGCTCTTCGGCATCTGCGACGTTTGCAGATAATGCGATACATGGCCAGTGGTTCATCCCCGATCCGGTCTTGACTATGCGCTCGTACAAGCATGCCTTCAAGACGACATAATGTAAGCTTTGTGATCCTTGCTTGCAGTCGACGGACCTCAACCTGATGTCTTTGTGACGGTGTTTGAGTGGATACCTCCCGCAGTAGCGTAAAATAATACTCCTTGGTGTCCCGTTGCCAACACACAGCCTCTCGACCGCAATTCATCATCATACACTGCAGTGCAGGTTCTTCGCAATCAAGTCACCGCGGCAGATGCCGCCTCCTGAAGTTCCTCCAGGTCTCCAGTATCCTCCACTGACACTCTGGACGTTGTGGCCGAGCGGTTCTAGGCGCTTCAGTCCGGAACCGCGCGACTGCAATGGTCGCAGGTTCGAACCTTGCCTCGGGCATGTATGTGTGTGATGTCCTTAGGTTAGTTAGGTTTAATTAGTTCTAAGTTCTAGGGGACTGATGACCTCAGATTTTAAGTCCCATAGTGCTCAGATCCATTTTTTTTTTTTTTTTTTTGACGCTCTGGATCCTCGAGGAACGCTACATTCATCTTCCTTGTACTCCTGCTCCACTTCACTCTCTGTCATGGGAGGGAGATGATGCAGAGATAGGCATCATGAATCGTAAAAGCTGCTGGCCATATCGCAGCATCAATTGTTCCTGCCGCAAGTCCCTATAGACATAGACCAGGTCAACGCTACTCGCCAAATGCCCGGTAACGTATTTGTATCCCTGTGATTTGTCATGGATACTCTGCCAGGTATCGTCCAGGGCCGAAGGTCTTGCACCAGGCGCTGCACTTCCCTGTACGTGCTAATGTGTGGTATTGGATCCTATGGTGATAGGAGACAATTGAAGTCGCTCCCTAGAATGGTATGATCGTTCTGTCCCTCGAATAAAAGCGCGACCTCCTCTGTACAAAATATTGAATAGCCTTTTCTGATGTCCGTACCGGAGGGCACACATTCATAACCATGACGCTCTGATATGTGATAGCAAGTCCTCGTGCTGACACAAGGCTGGTCACCCCATCGATCACGATGCCTTCCTTCACAAGAATGGCAGTACCACTGACATTATCCGTGCATGGCGTCTTATAAACGTCGTATCCGTAAATAGTCGGGAAACAGTCGAGGCGCACTTCCTGGAGGCATGTGAAGTCGAATTCTGCGGCCCGCAACAAGCCGGGAAATATCTGAAGCTTGTCTTCAAAACAGATGGTACTGAAATTGATGGTGCCAATCCGGTGGGCCTGGCACAGGGAGACGGTATTCTTGACGCCTGTTGGGACGGGTGGAGGTGGGAGACCTGAAGAAGGTCCCACCATCAACAACGGGTCCTCTTTTACGTCCATTGGCATTCAATTGTCGTGATGTGAAGCAACTTCAGCCGCTTTAGCTACGGCAGCAGACGTTACGTCCTCGACATTGTCAGACGACGCAGTCAGGCTTGTGCTGTGACCATCCCCAGAATTAACGGGGTGGCTGAAGGTTGCAGTACGTCTGTCACAGGGTCAGATACTGAATCCATCCACTGTCCATCATCCAGACGCGTAGCACTGAGAGAGGTCTCTTTCGAATCTGTTGCTGATCAAATCCCATTAGAGGGTCCGACTATCTTCCTAATGGGGATGATCGTCATTTTTGAGAGCTTCATCTTTTATTGACATTGACCTGCACATATCGAATGGAGCCAGTTTGATATTTCTTCTGTCGCTTTGGAGCCCGTCGTTTCGGACATGAGCGTCGGTATCCGACAACAACTGCAGGTTGTTGCCATCAGGGACAAAAGCGTCGAATTTCACCACCAAATCTGCAATGGCCAGCCTCTCCTGCAGGGCTGTTCTCCCTTAGCATTGAAAAACTGATGCCATGAGTTGCTCTGGCAGTACAGAATGCCCCTCTGTAGTGTGGGTGCGTGGTAAAGTATGCCAATTTTCAGTCTCATCGCTTATCACAGTACCGTAGCGACTCAACCCTGAGATCGCTATCTCTGTTGGCACCTCAAACGGCTACTCGAACACACAGACCGTCCTCTGGTCTAGACCTGCGTGTCCTACGTTCACAGGGCCAATATACCCATCCGAATGTCTGAATTCAATGTCGCTCGTCCTTGTGAGAATCCTTACTCAAGCTGCTTCGTCCACCTGTTTCACGTAGATCACGCTGCTCACGATGGAGAGGTGACTCCTTATTAGTTCGTGATAAGCGTTATGAACGGCATCAACGCTTATAGTCGATAGTAAAACTGAACTTCATTGTCGACTTTTGTTGTGAATGTCATGGTGAATCGAAGGGATGAAGCTGTACGGAGACGGCTGTAAATCACAACAACACCGCTGCCGCGCTAACGCGCCTTGGACGTAAACAGGACGTTCGAGCCGCTGCCCTGCCGAAGGCAGACTGAGCCCCCTTGGCTCTCAGTGTACGACTCACGGCTAGACGCAAACTTCCATTTGTCGTCGTTCTTGCATCACTGCAATATCGTATTTATCCGCCAAACCTAGGCAACGACTTTCAATTAAAATGTCCTCCCCTGTAAAGGAATTACATAATGTGTATTCGAGTACAGTTTGTGACGCAGGAACATATGGAAGTTCGGGTCTGGCCGTCAGTCTTGCACGGATAGCCAAAGCTGTTAAGGTAATCCCTCGAGTAAAGTCGGAAACCCGGATTCGAGTCCTCGTCCAGAACAATTTTTCATTGTCGTCAATCCCTTATGCAGCTGATTGTTTTTCATATTCGCAACTGCGAACATATTTCATGTATTTCATAACGGCAGTTGTCCGTGGGAATACTGCGTCGTTCCTAACAACTCAGGTACTGCAATATCGCATTCACTTTAAGCTACGAAACTAATTAACTTACAAATGGCCTCCACAGTTTATCACAATTGGTACGACTCTACGACTGGATCTCAATCGAACCATAATTCATGGTTTTAGTACATCTTATAGACTCACTGGTTTTCTTCCATTTCTACAGAAGGAAGGAAGATCATGGTTTAACGTCAAGTTGAAGGTGGGGTGCCTTTTACCTCTAGCCCTAGGTGCACTTTGTCTCCCTCAAAAAAGATTTTAGCACTAATACTAGCCGATAACGAAACGCTTTCCACACAAGCTACAACGCTCAAGAAAGCATTACCATTTCCCCATGCATTACAAAAATATGAAAATGTTTCCCTTTGGACCTTAACACTTTAAGTTGTTGACTGTAGGCTTTGCAAGGACTTTGTCAGGAATACTTATGATACTTGTAATTTGTTACTACTGTGTGCATACGAAATTGGAATTTTGTGGTAAGGTCTTATGGAACCAAACTACTTAGGTCATCGGTCCCTAAGCCTACACACTTCTTATGTAACTTAAAGTAACTTACGCTATGGACAACACACACAAACTCTTGCCCAAGGGAGGACTCGAACCTCTGACAGGAGGAGCCGCACGGACCGTGACAAGACGCCCCAGACCGCGCGGCTACCCCGCGCGGCAGTATGCATACGACATATCTGTAACGTACGTCAGTTTTTTCACATGTCACTGTCTTACGGATGGGGTTCTCGGTTACGTGTACTCAATGCAGTGATTGCCATAGACTCTGCCCGATGTAGACTCTTAACACTGCGGAAACAAGACGCTTCTCGTACAACTCTGTCACACGATCGTCTTTCTACGTATTTTTCTTAGCGGTAACGTGATTCTGAAATGATCTCCACGACACTGTCACAGGACCGATAAACATATTTTGCTTAAAAAAAAACACACACACACAACGATACATATCCCAAAACAAAAATTATTTTTCCTCTGTATTTTGCACTTATTCAGTATGCAACATAGATTAGCTACCAACCCTTTCAGACATCCCGGAACCTATGGTGAACCAGTCCATCTGTATTTCTCTTTCTTATCTTGTTTATACTTTTGATAAGCCAATACTGGTTCAAATCACTTTTCACAATAATATTATCGTTGCTGGTAATATTTTGGAAAAATATATGATTTACTTGTACTGAAAGTTTGTGTGGTCCTAGACCCGCGTTATGCTATGAAATTGTTATAAATGTTGCTGCTTATTACGCCTGAAGACTGCACAATCGTTTACCAAATAGTTCTGAAACAACACACAGCAAACTGATAATCCTAGGGAAACCGACACAGCTCTCCCTAGTCAATAAAGAAACTTATACTCAAACAAGATGAGTGAGGGCAATTCTCATTACCTTCACTGGAGAATAAGAGAATAACGGCTGAGTTTGGCCACTGTACACAACGATAACGCAGTCACACTGAGAAAAACTACATTATCTTTGTAACAAATGGTTCAAATGGCTCTGAGCACTATGGGACTTAACATCTGTGGTCATCAGTCCCCTAGAACTTAGAACTACTTAAACCTAACTAACCTAAGGACATCACACACATCCATGCCCGAGGCAGGATTCGAACCTGCGATCGTAGCGGTCACGCGGTCTTTGTAACAGATTACATTTATTATTAGTGGGTTGCCTAACAATGGAAAAGTTGTAGTACCACTTAAGGGATCTTGTAATTTAAAACAATTCTGACTGTGACATACTTTTGTTTGCTCAAATTATGGGGCACAATATACAAGTAACCAAGAGAGAACAAAGTTTTCTAACAATCTGGATTGTATTCACACGAAGACGCCGCTAACACTGTGGAGAGCTACCAAATTATGTGGAAGACTCTATGGAGTAAACACATCAAGTTGTTTTTATCTCGGCAGCTTATGAATCCATTGTTAATGATAGAAAATCACAAACTGCAATGAAGTGGGCAACTCAGTTTGCGTGCCAGAACAAGCAGGGTAGTGAGCTGCGGAATGCGAACCTTACATTTCCTCAAATCCAGCAAAGCGTGCACCTATCAGCGCCAGACGACAGCCAGGAGAACAATCGCTTGTCGAATGTTACGAAACTTACTCCTCCCACCTCTCTGATTTTAAAATGAACTGTATACGGAGGTGATGATTCAATGCTAATACCAATGTGACAGCCGAGAATATCGCTTATTCCACGAAAGAAAAAAGAACCAGAGGAATGCAGCAGGAACATCCCAATCCCGGCATACAAACCGCACATTGACAGACACAAGGTTGGTATTGGTCTGGAGCAGTATCTCCTCATCCGTCTCAAGACTGGTGGCGGTGTGACTCAGTTGACTCACACGATCAACATTTTTGAGCGAAAACAACTGCCTATCTGATGTTGTCGGTGTGTGTGTGTGTGGGGGGGGGGGGGGGGGGGGGGGGAGAGTGCTTCGGCGTCTCAACCTTTAATGTTTGTTTTAAAAAGGCAAAATGTCATACCCAGTAGTTATTCTGTGGCGATGGCAGTGATGAAACAGTGCTCACTGCACTCAGCTAGGCCAGGCACCAGCTCTGGCAGCATGAAGAACGAAGCAGGCTGCAACCTCATTTCTGCGAAAACTGTCCATCTCCCTAGGGAGGTTCGCCTCTGCTAATGAGATACATTGACTGTTTTCTGGCAACAACAGGACCCTGAGACCCACTGGAAGTGCATCTTCCCAGTGTGAGAAATGCAAAGCATCCTCTTTTTTTTTATGAATGTTCAGTATGCTGGATTAGCTGTGGGTCAGCAACTTGTATTAATCAGTTAATCAGTAGAGGAAAAAACTAGTCCAAATTTTTACTTTTTTAGTCACTCGATGACTAGTTTCGGGCCGAGTCCCACTTTCAAATCATCGTAACATAGTCTAGAACAGCATTTCCGAGTATGTGAAAATCTTGTCAAAAACGTGCAAATTATTGAGCACAATATACAAGTAACTAAGAGAGAACAAAGTTTTCTAACAATATGTATGGAAACTTTATGAGGTAGTGCAGAAAATTATATGTAACATTTATGTTGCTCATTTTTCCCCCAAGATCTCATTTTTAAACGGGTTTGTTGTTACCCATCGTTTCCTATCTTGTAATAATCTTTTCTACTTACTGTAAGCTCCTTTGTACATTCAGTTGTTTTTTTCCTGTCTACTTGCAACGCTGGCACCAATCCAGGAAGAGCGAAACTAATAACGACACTATGTGATGGATTGGAAGGAGAATGTATGACCTACAACCTTGTATGTATGTTATGCACAATCACGTTATGGTTGGTTGGTTGATTCTGGAGAGGGGACCGAACAGCGACGTCATCGGTCCCATCGAATTAGGGAAGGATGCGGACGGAAGTCGTCCATGTCCTTTCACAGGAATCAGCTCGGCATTTACCTCAAGTGATTTAGGGAAATCATGGAAAACCTAAATCAAGACGGCGGTCGCGGGCTTGAACCGTCGTTCTCCCGAATGACTCCCGAATGCGAGTCCAGTGTGCTAACAACTGCGCCACCTCGCTCAGTATAAGCATTTTATTTATTTTCCGTAGGAATACCACTACTTAACCCTCAGCTTGAGGATGGCGTAGTTCAGGTCACAGGATGTTCTATGATGTTTTCAGTATATTTTTCGTATAATGGCTTGGGGTCTCTCAAGCAGTTTACCGCGAACATGAACCAGAATGTTTATTTCAATGCGACCAAGCTTTGCCATTTCTCCACAATGTCTATGCTGTTTTACCAATAGAACAGCAGGTCAGCACACTTGCGCTCCTCAGGCCTTTATCACTTTTCAACTGGTCATTTGTATCACCCAATATTAATCACACAGAAGTTAGGAGGAAACGCAATGAAACTACATGGTCTGAGATGGAATATAATGTTATTTCAATGACAATATCAAGTCAAATTTACAAGAAGATGGCAGTATGAGGCTGTTTATCAGCATGATTTTGCATCTCACCTGGACTCAATGCATGCACGATTCGACTGGGAAGGACCTCGTAGAGCCGTTGTATCCACTCCTAATGTAAACTGGCCCGCAACTGTTGTACTCGTTCTTGATGTCTTGGATACTGGCTCGCAGACAGCGGCGACAGAGCTAGTCCCATGCGTGAGCTATGGTACAGATCTGGTGATCTGGATGGTCATGGAAGTACCTCAATATCAAGCTGGCAGTTCATAGACATCCATGTCATGTGTCGTCGAGCTCTGACCTGTTGAGAAAACGGCTTCACGATCCTGTCGATTGACAGGTAGCACTTGAGCACACAGGATATTCTTCATGTAGCGTTGTGCCATCGAGAGTTCCCTTAATCAACACCAACCGTGACGTGAAGTGATACCCAATGGCTCCACATATCTTGACTTCAGGAATAACACCGCTGAGATACTGCAAAACATTGGAAGAATGGGACATCTCCCCAGGTCGCCGATCTGCTCAACAACGACGGTATTGAGAGGTGGTGTTCCATCGTGATTCATTGGTGAAGACAATGTGATATTATTCATTAGCAATCCATGCTTCCTATCACAGAACTACTCTTCCTTGTTCACACTGTATGTGTGCAACAATAAATCCCGAGTCCAACTGCTGCTAGTCGCCAACCAATGATGTGAGAAGACACCGAATTCTGCTGGGAGTTCTTTAGACGTTTTCGGATTACAAGCGCGGATGTGAAGGGGCTTATGTGATTGGTGCACAATACGGCGATCCTCCTTCATGGTGGGTCAGATGTGGCCGACCAAGATCTCGTCGATGTTCCCATTGTGAGGTTATCGTTGAGCTTTAAGCATATACCTGAGATGCCATCAAGATCTAAACCCAATGGCCTATACGGTAAACAGATAGCTCTCCATAAGATAATGTTGTGCAAAGGATAATTAAATCAGATATGTGAATTTAAGGAGGGGTGGCCCATCCATACACGAAATATGAGTACCGTATCTCAGATATAACGAATACGGTTTCACATATCTACAGAATGAAACAAAATGCCACTAAAAAACCCTATTTATTGCTAAATTACATGGAATTCACGCCCAACTGAACAGATAATGTTGTTGTTGTGGTCTTCAGTCCAGAGATGGTTTGATGCAGCTTTCCGTGCTACTCTTACCTGTGCAAGCATCTTCATCTCCGAGTAACTACTGCAACTGCAACTGCAATCTACATTCTTCTAAATCTGGTTCTGTATACTTCTCTTGATCTCCCTGTACGCTTTTTACCCCCAACGCTTCCCTCTAGCCCCCCTTGATGTCTCAGAATGTGTCCTACTAACCGATACCTTCTTCTAGTCAGGTTGCGCCACAAATTTCTTTTCTCCACAATTCTGTTCAATACTTCCTCGTTAGTTACTTGAGCTACACCTCTTATCTTTAGCATTGTTCCGAAGCCCCATATTTCAAAAGCTTCTATTCTCTTCTTGTCTAAACTGTTTATCGTCCACGGTTCAGTTCCATACGTGGCTGCACTCCATACAAATACTTTCACAAAAGACTTCCTGATACCTAAATCTATACTCGATGTTAACAGATTTCTCGTCCTCAGAAACGCTTTTCTTGCCATTGCCAGTTGACATTTCATATCCTCTCTACTTCCACCATCATCAGTTATTTTGCTTCCCAAATAGTAAAACTCATGTACTACTTTAAGTGTCTCGTTTCCCAATTTAATTTCCTCACCATCACTTGATTTAATTCGACTACATTCAATTATCCACGTTTTGTTTTTGTTGATGTTCATCTTATATCCTCCTTTCAAGACACTGTCCATTCCGTTCAGTTGCCCTTCGAGGTCCTTTCCTGTCTCTGACAGAATTGCAATGGCATCGGCAAACCTCAAAGTTCTTATTTCTTCTCCATGGATTTTAATTTCTACACCAAATTTTTCTTTTGTTTCCTTTACTGGTTGCTCAATATACAGACTGGATAACATCGGAGATAGGCTACAACCCTCTCTCACTCCCCTCTCAACCACTGTTTCCCTTACATGCCCCTCGACTCTATAACAGCCATCTGGTTTCTGTACAAATTGTAGCTAGCATTTCACTCCCTGTATTTTACCCACGCAACCTTCAGAAATTGAAAGAGTGTATTCCAGTTAACACTGTCAAAAGGTTTCTCTAAGTCTACAATTGCTAGACGTACAGGTTTCCCCTTCCTTAATCTGTCTTCTAAGATAAGTCGTAGGGCCAGTATTAACTCGCGTGTTCCAACATTTCTACGGAATCCAAACTGATCTTCCCCGAGGTCGGCTTCTAGCAATTTTTCCATTCGTCTGTAAAGAATTTGCAGCCGTGACTTATTAAACTGATAGCAGATGTTGACAGGTGTGAAAATTACCGAACTTTCTTTGGGATTGGATTATTATATTCTTCTTGAAGTCTGAAGTTATTTCGCCTGTCTCATACATCTTGCTCACAAGGTGGTAGAGTTTTGTCATGGATGGCTCTCCCGAGCCTATCAGTAGTTCTAATGGTATGAACGTCTTAGATCTTTCAGTGCTCTCTCAAATTCTTCACGCATCTCCTGTTTCCTCTTCATCTGCGTCCTCTTCCATTTCCATAATATTGCCTTGTGTAGATCCTCTATACACTCCTTCCACCTTTCTGCTTTCCCTTCTTTGCTTAGGACTGGTTTTCCATCCGAGCTCTTGATATTCAGACAGGTGGTTCTCTTTTCTCCGAAGTTCTCTTTAATTTGTCCTCTAGCCATCCCAAGTTAGCCATTTTGCATTTCCTGTCGATCTCATTCTTGATACGTTTGTATTCCTTTTCGCCTGCTTCGTTCACTGCATTTTTATATTTTCTTCTTTCATCAATTAAGTTTAATATCTCTTGTGTTACCCAAGGATATCTACTAGTACTCGTCTTTTTACCTACTTGATCCTCTGCTGTCTGCACTATTTCATCTCTCAAAGCTACCCATCTTCTTCTACTGTATTTCTTTCCCTCGTTCTTATTTATCTTTCACTTATGCTCGCTCTGAAACTCTCTACAGCCTCTGGTTCTTTCAGTTTATCCAGATCCCATCTCCTTATATTCCTTCCTTTTTGCAGTTTCTTGAGTTTTGATCTACAGCTCATAGCCAATAAATTGTGGTCAGAGACTACATCTGCCCCTGGAAATGTCTTACAATTTAAAACCTGGTTCCTAAGTCTCTGTCTTACCATTATATCATCTATCTGAAACCTTCCAGTCGCTCCCGGCCTCTTCCACGTATACAACCTTCTTTCATGATTCTTAAACCATGTGTTAGCTATGATTGAGTTATGCTCTGTGCAAAATTCTGCCATGCGGCTTCCTCTTTCATTCCTTACCCGTATTCCATATTCACCTACTACTTTTCGTTCTCTTCCTTTTCCTTCTATCGAATTCCAGTCCCCCATGACTATTAAATTTTCATCTGCCTTCAATATCTGAATAATTTCTTTTATCGCATCATATATTGTAACACCCCACCCGTCACTTATCTGGTTTTGGTGTGTGTTCACCCCAGGTAATTGACTAACAGATCAACAGAGAGTGAAAAACTGCCGCAATGTCGGATAACGCAAAGAAAGTAATAAGGCCCTGTGACTCATGATTGAACTGCGGTGACAGTGTTGACGTTAATTGATTCAGAATTGATCCCTTTTAATTAAAAAGGGGTGCACATTGATGTTATATTCAGCTATTGAACACCAGATGCAAATGTTGAACATAAAGTTAATGAAGAAAGTGACTTGGGATTTCAACTACTTGGTTGAAAACTGATGCAGTCGATTAGTACAGATTTATTTTAACTCACGACCTTCAATCATCACATTAAATGACTCTCCTAACAGGCAGTGGTAATAAATTTCGTTTGCGCGGAGTAAAGCGCTATAAATCAAAAGTAACTCCTATCGACTGACCCAGGCGTAATGAGAAGTGCAAGAAGAATTCTACAATACTCGGCCCATGAAACCCTCGTGGAAACTTTGCCGACGTGATCCAACAAATTAATCAGTGGCCGGAGCGGGCGCAATATCACCGGATACAGCGTGGCAGAGTGGCGTCGTTGTGTGGACGACGGCCGAACTCGTGGTGCTGCAAGGCTGCGCTCGTCTATTCACTCCTAGCTATCTTGCCCAGTACTTAGCTGAACCAAAACTTCCTATCTCCAAGCTCAGTCGTTCCATTTGCTAAGTCCTAAACGGCAGAGATGCTCACTCTTTCTCAGGCAAGCTGAGTAAAGAACGCCACGTCCGCGCTCTAGCCAAGCTGGGAATGGAAGACCACTACGGGGACTTCTCCCAGTCCGCTCTTTGCCTCAGTTTCTCCTCCAGCAAAATCACTTACGCCAATTGCAGCGCAAGTCGCGTTAATTATGCGTTGCTTCCCAGCGCCGACCAATGCCTGCTCTGGGAAGAGAACAAATTCCGACAAAATTTCCCTTCCTCTCAACTCCTACTATTTAGCTCCTGCCAGGCCACCCATCAAGGTTAGCATCTGCACAAACACCAATTTTTCCGGAATTCTGGCTCCCAGGAGAGTACTTCAAATTCCTCGGTCCTACGTTCCCATTGGAGGCCGGCGTATTTCATTCTGTCGCTCTTCACCTGATTTACTTCAGACTCTGCGGACCGTGAATTCAGTGTGAAGTTGCTATAGTCACGAACACGCATATTTTGACCTCTGTTGACTGCTCCATCATAGCTTTGCGCGGCTTTCTTGCATGTTACCCTGAGAACGGGACGACGGACATTTATCAAAAGGCGTACAAGTTCTCCGTCTGCTTCCCGGTACACCAGCATGGGGACAGGGTCAACCACCCATGATGTCACTCATCTTAAGGCAGCTGGAGGCCACGCTGTGTTACCGCTTTCTCAGAGCTTGAGCCGCCCTAAGCTGCCTCTTGTTGCTTCCCTTTGCTGTTCCCCAGCTGGCCACAGTCAACTCTAAATACTTCCCTGGGGTAAACTAGCGTCCAGTAAATCGACTGCTTTCCACAAAGTTTTCATGTCGTGTGATTTACTTTAAAACCATCACCCGTCATTAATTATTCCAATCGTCTATACCATACCCTCTACAAGATGCATTGTGCCTTGTCAGTCATTTTGTTCAGCTCTACTGTTCGCTCAACATGAGTTAGGTGATCTTTAATGACTTCATGTAAGGGGCATAGTTCTTGCCATCTTACAGTATTTCTTCAACCTCTTCATCATCTGCAGAGTTAGTTGGCATATGAACTTGTACTAATGTGGCAGGCGCTCGCTTTGTGTTCAAATGTGTGTGAAATCTTATGGGACTTAACCGCTAAGGTCATCAGTCCCTAAGCTTACACACTACTTAACCTAAATTATCCTAAGGACAAACACACACACCCATGCCCGAGGGAGGACTCAAACCTCCACCGGGACCAGTCGCACAGTCCATGACTGCAGCGCGTGAGACCACTCGGCTAATCCTGCGTGGCTACTTTGTGTCTACCTTGGCTACAATAAAGAGTTCAGAGTTCACTATGCTGTCCGTATTAGCTTACCTGCGCTCCTATTTTTTATTCATTATTGAACCTACTCCTGCATTACACGTATTTGATTTTATGTTTATAGCCCTTTATTCACCTGATCAGAAGTCCTGTTCCACCTGTCACCAAACTTCACTAATTCCCACTATAGCTAACTTAAACCTATCCATTTCCCGTTTTAAGCTTTTTAACGTACCTGCCCGATTAAGGGATCTGACATTCAAGCTCCTATCCTTAGAACTCCAGTTTTGTTTCTAATGGGAGACTGTTTTACCTCCGGAATATTTTACCCAAGAGGACGCCGCCATCATTTATCCATGCAGTAAAGCTGCATGCCCTGGGGAAAAATTGCGGCTGTAGTTTCGCCTTGCTTTCAGCCGTTCGCAGTACTATCACAGCAAGCCCGTTTTGGTTGTTGTTACAAGGCCAGATCAGTCAATCAACCAGACTGTTACCCCTGCAACTACTGAAAATGCTGCTGCTCCTCTTCAGGGGCCACACGTTTGTCTGGCCTCTCAACAGATACCCCACCATTGTGATTACACCTGTGGTACGGCTATCTGTATCGCTGAGGCATGCAAGCTTCCCCACCAACGGCAAGTTCCATTGTCCATGGACGGGTGAGAGATAATACAGGTACCCAATAGTTCAACGTACAGTGTTTGAAACTGATTATTATACATGCACGATAACATCTTGACACAGATTGATGGAATTGGAAAGGAGATGATAGGAACTGGAAATGAGATGACAATAATGGCGCACAATTAGGTGTGTCCACATAGACCACCAATGATTGAAGAATTAGCTAAAAGATTGAAGGAGAAACCTAGAAAAGAACATATGAGCACCAGTTCCAACTACCTATAATCTATGATCAGCTCTGAGACATAGTCTCAAAACAGTCATCAGATACAGCGTTGTCTTGTGGACAGGCAGATGAAGACAATGTGTTCCCTTTCTGGTGCTCTGTCTACAAATGTCTGTATGCCCTCCTTCTCAAAATCTTGCTGGTTCTGGCAGCACCAGATTCTAGTTGGCCAATAGCTGTGGACCTTTCAGGTTCCGTCGAAAGATAAATCCATGAAAATATTAATTATTTCCCTCCTATTACATAAATTATTGTGATTAGCCAGTAACACACACTCTCTTAGAGTGGCAGAAAGCAGAAATTCTCTCCCTTTATGAGGTTGGTTCATGACTCTGCCAATGATAGCAGCTGCACACAGATACTCGCAAGTTTTCAACCTCGCTTCAAAAATAGTTTTGATAAGTTTATCTTGGGCTTTCTTACAGAAGCTAGACATCAGTCACTGGTGACTTCCTTTGAATCCAGCAGATTCCTCTCACGCACTCACACGTTTTCTCCTCCCTTGCAGATCCCTATCTTTTTAGAAAACATTCTTTTCGGTGCTTCCCACAATGCGGGCTTACAACTTGCCAAGCCTGTCTGCCTGCTCCATGCTGTGACCATCGCTGGTGTGCCGAGCACCATTCCAGACAGCAGCCGACGTCCAATGTGTACCCGTCCGGGACTCTGTCTTCTAGCGAAAAACACTTTTACGACCCTCTTCACGTACTATTCTAGTCTTGTTGCCCTCACATTCTCACAGTCAGCCAGCGAATTCAACTCAAAGAAAAAATTAATGTAGCTTTCACCACAGGATGGAAATGAAATGAGGAAGTACTTTTTAAATTCACAATCAGTAGTGTCTGTTTTGGTTACACGTACGCTTTCCTGCATCATTCAATTGAGGAGTCAGTAATTCGGATACTTTCAAAAGAAACCGTCGCATAACACAATTCCGTCCAACATTTTGCCTCTGACGTATATGAATGCGTCACAAACCTGGACATTATAGGATTTGACCATCCGGCCTAATGGAGACTGACAATGTGGCCGCTTACAAAACTTTGTAAGGTGCTGAAATGCTGTCTCATACGTGTTTACGTCATCTAAGTGTCCTTCACAGAGAATTCTCAATATCTAACGCTGTTAACGCCCCTTGTACACCCAACCACGCCCGAAGAATACTAAGCACGAAAATCACCAATGCATTTTTTTTAAAGGACATCATATTCGTCGTTGACTGTGAAATTATTTTTTCCACAGTTGCAAATTCAGGCTTTGGTACTTCAAAAGATTTTGCTTCAGCACGTGTCAGACTTTGATATCCTCCTATATGTATACATGTCATCGTCAAAAATAATATACATGTCGGAGGCTGTTGAAGTCTGATGAGCTGAAACAAAATCTCTTGCAATGTCACTTCAAAATGGCCCAGTGGCCGAAATTGCAATTGTGAAATAAATACTTTCTACAGTCAACGGCGAATATGTCTTCTTTAAAAAAATTCTACATGACTGTGAAGCCTGACCAGCAGAAACTAATCAACATTAAAGCACTCTAGTGGCCGTACTGACTACTGTAAGTCTAAAGCCGATATTACACAAAGAAATATGATCAAAAATTCGTCAAATTTCTCTGATAAAGATCTTTGACGTGGCACTAAACAGGGGTTTTGTATTGTCGTCATATTTTTCGTCAGATTTCAAGATGGCGGACAAAATGGCTCTGAGCACTATGGGACTTAACTGCTGTGGTCATCAGTCCCCCAGAACTTAGAACTACTTAAACGTAACTAACCTAAGGACATCACACACATTCATGCCCGAGGCAGGATTTGAACCTGCGACCGTAGCGGTCGCGCGGTTCCAGACTGTAGCGCCTAGAACCGCTCGGCCACTCTGGCCGGCATAGCGGACAACAACAACATGCTATAATGCACTGCAATTGTTTTTAGCACAGTTGCATTGTATGTGCATTTGGAAGAAAAAGTGGTGGAAAGAAAGGAAACATACTTGGGTGAAACCGTGGGTATTGTGTCGAGACAGTAAAAGCATTCAGCAAAATTTGTTACGAGAGCTGCAAGTGGAGGACGTCAAGTCTTATATAAATTACTTACGAATAGATGAGAGTGCATTTCAGTATTTCCTCAGTAAGGTGGCTTCTCATATTACAAAACAGAACACTCACCTGAGAAATGGTGTATGTGCAGACGACAGCCTCACCCTGACATTGCGATATCTTGATACGGGAGAAAACTATTCTAATTTACAATGCAGCACTCGAATACCACCTCCCAGAAGCGTGTGAAGCGATTTATAAAGCACTGAAGGGGGAATATCTGAAGGTAAATAAATGTGTTGTACGCTATACGGGCTATAAGAACTATTTTTAGTTTTGAATAATTTAATTAATAGAATTAGTCTTCCAACAGCTACAAAATTATTAAAAAGTACGGAACAGACGAAGCACCCTTTAACTTGTGGCATGCAGAATTCAAAAATAGACAAAGTGGAATGGAAAGCAAAGAAAAAAAAAACGTTACGAGAGTGAGTCAAATGAAAACCTTAAATATTTTTTAAAATGTTATTTATTGTGCAGAAGTGGCACAAAGCTCTATCACTTTTCAACATAATCTCCCCCACGTGCAATGCAAGTCCTCCAGTGCTTACAAAGTGCATAAATTCCTTTAGAAAAATTTCTTTTGGTAGTCCGCACAACCACTCATGCACCGCGTGGCGTGCCTCTTCATCAGAACGGAACTTCTTTCCTCCCATTGCGTCTTTGAGTGGTCCAAACATATGGAAATCACTTGGGGCAAGGTCTGGTGAGTATGGTGGATGAGGAAGACACTCAAAATGCAGGTCTGTGATTGTTGTCAACTGTTGTACGGGAAGTGTGGGGCCTTGAATGTCATGTTGCAAAAGGACACCTGCTGACATCAATCCACGTCGCTTTGATTTGATTGCAGGCCACAGATGATTTTTTAGGAGATCTGTGTATGATGCACTGGTGACAGTGGTCCCTCTAGGCGTGAAATGCTCCAAAATGACACCTTTTTCGTCTCAAACGAGAGTCAACATAACCTTCCCTGCTGATGGTTCCGACCGAAACTTCTTTGGTTTTGGTGATGAGGAATGGCGCCATTCCTTGCTCGCTCTCTCCGTTTCCGGTTGGTGGAAGTGAATCCAGGTTTCGTCCCCAGTAACGATTCTTGTAAGGAAGCCATCACCTTCTCGTTCAAAGCGCCGAAGAAGTTCTTCACAAGTATCAACACGTCGATCTCTCATTTCAGGAGTCAGCTGCCGTGGCACCCGTCTTGCAGACACTTTGTGAAACTGGAGCACATCATGCACAACGTGGTGTGCTGACCCATGACTAATCTGTAAACATGCTGCAATGTCATTCAGTGTCACTCGACGGTTTTCTTTCACTATGGCTTCAACTGCTGCAATGTTCTGTGGAGTCACAACTCGTTGTGCCTGACCTGGACGAGGAGCATGTTCCACTGAAGTCACACCATTTGCGAACTTCCTACTCCATTCGTAGACTTACTGCTGTGACAAATATGCATCACCGTACTGAACCTTCATTCGTCGATGATTTTCAATAGGTTTCACACCTTCACTACGTAAAAACCAAATCACAGAACGCTGTTCTTCCCTGGTGCAAGTCGCAAGTGGGGCGGCCATCTTTATACTGATACTGCTACGGTATGTGTGCATCTGCACTATGCTGCCACCTACAGGCCATTCTGCACGCTGTTTGTAGCACGCTTACCAACTTACAGGATAACGGCGCGAACTTTCGATTTGTTATTACAAATTTAAGGTTTTGATTTGACTCACTCTCGTATTTTAAATTGTGACCACATGCTTCCGGATGTAGAGGTGGATGGATGTAGCTGTGATACGAAGTCGCCTTCAGCGTATTCCACCTGACTGTTCACAAAGGATTAATAGCATGCATTGTGCCCTTTGCTCACCCCTGCACCTCAACCCCAGTCGAAGCAAGGTTATTAAAACTACTCAAAGGAACACAACAACTTTGAAGCCATTTTTACAAACATGCTATAGATACGTCAGATAGCTGTAGCGGCTACATTTCACATTACAGTAAAGACAAGACGAACGACTTTTATATTCAAACCCACAGCGAGGCTATATATTTGACTATATTTCTTTGACGAAAGGCGGGATTTGACAAAGTTCCCTATCACACTGTCAAACTTCTTTGACATAAATATTTGACATATGGACTTTGACAAAGAAGTATGATAATGTAATACCGGCCTAATCAGTAAAGATCAGCTGATGGCCAGTATGTTCCCTACCACACTGCCGGCCGCGGTGGCCGTGCGGTTCTAGGCGCTCCAGTCCGGAGTCGCGCTGCTACTGCGGTCGCAGGTTCGAATCCTGCCTCGGGCATGGGTGTGTGTGATGTCCTTAGGTTAGTTAGGTTTAAGTAGTTCTAAGTTCTAGGGGACTGATGACCACAGCAGTTGAGTCCCATAGTGCTCAGAGCCGTTTGAACCATTTTGAATCCTACCACACTGTCAAACTTCTTTGACATAAATATTTGACATATGGACTTTGACAAAGAAGTATAATAATGTAATACCGGCCTAATTAGTAAAGATTAGCTGATGGTCAGTATGTAGACGTCGTTAATATAGACGTCAAACCACCTCTCCTGGGTGCTTCACTTGTTTTATGAGGCAGTATATTTGTTTGCCTGGTGCGCTTAAAGGAAGCGTGGCGAGAGTTGCGGAAACAAGTAGATGCAGTCATGGACTGTGTGGCTGGTCCCGGCGGAGGTTCGAGTCCTCCCTCGGGCATGGGTGTGCGTGTTTATCCTTAGGATAATTTAGGTTAAGTAGTGTGTAAGCTTAGGGACTGATGACCTCAGCAGTTAAGCCCCATAAGATTTCACACACACAAGCAAGTAGAACGGACGTAATGTATGAGCAAAGACATGATGCTGTTTTACTAGTTTGCATACAAATCAGAGCCTCTTGAGCGAAGAGAATTCCAGCTGCGAAAGTTGCACGAAGGTCTGTGACCTTTGATTACCAACACAGCTGTGATGGAAATATATAAATTCCGCATCAACCAGCAGTCAGACTGTGCTTAGAAGAAAAGAGCGTGCATGTGTGTGTGTGTTTGGTTATCTGCTGTGCAGGCAAGCAAATGTTACCGGAAACTCTATCCAGTTTAAAAGAGATTAATTGGTAAATTGAGGGGAGGGCGCGCGCACGTGAATGTATGCGTGTATGGGCCGGGGGGGGAGGGAGCTGGAGAGGGGGAGGGGGAGACAGAGGGAGGGAGGGAGAGAGAGAGAGAGAGAGAGAGAGAGAGAGAGAGAGACAGAATAAGATAGGTAGGCGGAAGCCGAGACAGGCTGGCAGGAAAGACTGAGGCGTTCATTACTGTTTGGACAAGGCGGCTGCAGTGCCCGGCAGCGCGTCCAGTGCGCGCCGTTAATTCGCCGCTAACGAAGGCCCGCTATCTGCGTGGCTCATCTGCGCTCGTGGATCCTATCTGCCCCGCGCGGCGCGGCGCTGCTAGGGGCGTGTTTTAATTTCCAGTCCGTCACGTAGCCAGTGCCGGCGCCCGGCACTTTGCAGCTCGTTGGCGTCGCTCTGAATTCTCCAGGGCCACAACACAAGCCCGGCGGCCTGTCCTGCGAACAACAGTCATTAGCGTCCGTCCCTTTGCCCGAGATAACGATCTCAACTATACTCTTTCGTAGTATGTGAGCTGACCTGATATGCTGCCAGAGCTTATTAAATCCCCCGAGTATTAGTCAGTTTTATCAGGTCTGTGGATATCATTTGAACTGAAGGAGAATTCTGTAAGGGATACCACTCTTTCGAACTGCGTGGAATAGCTTATGTACTTGTCGTTTAGTAGCTGTTGTGGTACGACCACCGTCGAATTGTGTGCAGCCCTGTCAGGCTGATAGCACTGATGCAGAAGTTGATCTGCATATTCTGAATCATCATAAAGATAAAACAATGTTTTTATCGGTGGATTAAAACTGTGAGACGAAACGGGAAACATGACTTTATCTTACTGGCAGAAAGCCCTTACCGAACTACCTCTTTACGACGCACAATCCACCAGCACAGCTTTACTTTCGATGGTACCGGTCTCCTATTTTCCAAATTGACATTCTTGAATGTGTAAGGGGCGATCAAAAAGTCTCTGTTTGATTGCGTTGCTGCAGGGTATATAAGCACGGACACGTAGGCAGTCGCTTAGTGTAACCTTCTAACAGAATTTTTTTGATTGTCCCTTACATGATATTATTTCAATTAAACGATATATTCCGAGTATTATTATTTTTATGTAAGAAAATGAAACACCTACAGCCGTACTTATGATGTCATTTATTCCATGGCTACCAACTGCACTGCTTCAGTGCACCATTTTCATGCCTTAGCTAATGCTGAAGGGGTTAACACCATCCATATACACGATGCGGTAGTGGCCAACATCTACAACTGGGTTACACAGACTACCTTTAATCGCAATGTTGTCTCTCTAGCCATCACGTATTAAGTTGATAGATGGAGAGACAATCTCGCGGTTACAGGTAGTCTGAGTGAACCAGTTGTGGATGTTGGCCAATGATGCATCATGTATACGGATTGTGTTAATCCCTTCGGCATTAGCTAAGGCATGAAGATGGTGCACTGAAGTACTGCAACTGGTAGTCATAAATAATTGACATCATTAGTACGGCTGTAGGTGTTTCATTTTCTTACATAAGTGAAAGGCCGAAGTCCCCCCAACCTCCAGTCACAAGGATGAACATACAAAAACTTGCTACTTTTATGTTCATATCGATAAAAAGTAGTAAATGTCGTGTGACTGGAGCCTCCCGTGTGGTAGACCATTCGCCAGGTGCAAGTCTTTCGATTTGACGCCACTTCGGCGACTTGCTTGTCGATGGGGATGAAATGATTATGGCTAGGACCACAGAACACTCAGTCCCTGAGCGAAGAAAAATCTCCGACCCAACCGGGAATCGAACCCGGGCCCTTAGGATTGATGTTCTTTCGCGCTGACCACTCAGCTACCGGGGGGCGGACTCCATGCCGATGATTCACAATGGAGAAAAAATTGAAACGCGTTACATTGTAATTACTGCACTATCCAGGCATATCGATACTCTCATATCAAAGGCTAGTATTCCTAAAAGTTGTTTCGTACTTCCAAATCTCATGTACAGTTGGAATAGCGCTGCTGGGAGAAAGGACAGAGAAGAATGATTTAGCCACTGTCGAAAGTTTTTACGAGAATGTAAGTAATGAAAGGTAAAATTGCATACTACGTGGACAATAAGTTTTGTAAAAGTGTAATAAGTGATCTCTCTTGTCACTGACGGATGTCACACTAATGATCGGATTTCCACAATGTTGAGGGGAATGTTAAGTCAATTATTCCTCTAAATATGGAATGTTTGTAGTCTTGGATGTGACTGTAAACTGACATCGATATTAAAACGCATCCTGTCAATATTCATCCCGGTCGGAACTTGATACTGATCCGACCAGATCATAACAGTTGTGCTCTTTCTCGTTCAATCATTCACCTATAGTGTGCGGCTGAAACTTACTGCAAAGTTGAAAAACGCTAGACAAGACGATTCTCGTGTAAGACGGCTACATTGCCCAGAGTAACCACGAAATTATAGCGGTACATGGACCAAACGCACGTAATGTCGCGTAGTGAAATGATGGTAACGATTTGACCAAGAACGCACAGATGTGGATGATTCTGGTCGGGATGTCCGTACCTTGCACCATCCGACTTTCGGAAAGTTCAAAGAACATCTGAAAGAGACAGAGAGCCTCCAGAGATGAAGACGTTCACGCAGTTGTTCTCAAGTGCCTCTGTGACCAAAGAGTGAATTTCTATCATAGACGAACTGAACGACTGGTAGAAAGTTCAGACCATTCTTTACACAGATTTCACATTGGAAAATAGTCTCATGTACCTGAGTCACTTTGAAGTGTAGTGCAGCATTCAATAAAAGTTACTCGGCCTTCCATGATAATGTGTAACTTGCTTCTTGAAGTCCCGTCGTACCTTGACGTTTCCTCAGTATGAGTGTACCACTGTTATTATTGCTATTATTATTATCCCTTTCCTAACAAGGGAAACTTCCCATAGCACCCCGTCAGATTCAATGGTAAGATAGCCCAATGGATAACCCGTCAAAAACTGAACACAGATCAAGCGTGAAAACCGGAAGAAGGTATATTGGCTGTGAAAAAAAGAAGCAAAACAGAAACAATGAGCAGTCCAAGCTAAAGAAATACAACATCGGCGCACTTCAATAGTCATAGTGTCGTGGTTATGTGGTCACGGTGTTGGATTGCGAATTGAGAGATACGCGTTGAAATCTTCCTCGTGGCCTACTTCTACCTTTTTTTACAAAATTACGAACTGTCCTTCCGGTCACTGACGTGTATGTTCGATGGACTCAAATTTGTGGCTGTGTCGTGGTGTAACGTCCATTTGCAAATAGCTAGGTGTAGGGAAGGGACGTCCAGACGTATGTACCTCCTACTTGTGCTACATAAGTACCACATGTTATTAATTATTAATCTTGCGTTCCGTTTTGGAACTTTTGACTTTTGAATTCCTTTGTTGTAACATAGTTCACACACGTTTATTTGTATTTTTCATTTCTGCGAGACGTCTATGCAGCATCTCACTACTCATCACATTTACTTGCGATGGTAATGTTTTACCACATGACTCCTCATATACTATAACCAGTGAGTAGTATGACAGTGACCAAGATTAAATGGAAATGAGCTTTTGGCGTCATTCACCGGGAGGCCCCTTACGGGGCAGGTCCGCCCGCCTTGTTGCAGGTATTATTACATTCGACGCCACATTTGGCGACCTGCGCGCCAGATGGGGATGAAATAATGATGAAGACAACACAACACCTAGTCCCCGAGCGGAGAAAATCTCCGACCCAGCCGGGAATCGAACCCGGGCCCGTAGGATGGCAATCTGTCACGCTAACCACTCAGTTTTCGGGGCGGACAAGATTACTGAAGGAGAAGACACACAACAATGACTGTACGGACAGTTCATAAATTTATGAAAAGTAATGCGGGAGATTTGAACACGAATCTCCTGCACTGCAGTGCAACACCATGACCACACAACGACGACCCCGATGTTTCTGCAGCTCTCTCGATGTCGCAGGTCTTGAGCTTGAACCGTTCACTGTTTCTGGTTTGCTTCTTTTTTCATAGTTCAGTACATCTTCTTGACCTGTGTTCAGTTTTTGACGGGTTATCAACTATGCCATTTTACCATTAAGTCTGAGTGGGGTGCGATGGAGAGTTTCCCTTGTAAGAAACGTGAATCGTTGAACGGGTGCAGGTGACTCATGGAAGATTAAAAGAACAGGGAAGTGAAAAGATCCGAAGTCTGCTTGTGCTAACACCGTTGCTCGACGTCTGAACGTTCTTGCACAATTTTGTAGTAGGAGAAGATACACTGAACAGTTGGTACTTTCCTTTGAACTTTATTCACACACTGGTTTCATAAATCCTTATTTCTATTTTATGTAGGGGAGAGTGGGGCACTCTGAACCACGGGGCACAATGAATCAGGTAGCATAATTTCAGTATAAGGTGGTAAATTAATTTTTCCTCTGTGCATATGTTGTCAGTACTGCTCTACCAACTGCCACTTGTTTTCTGCAGGATCTAGTTCCCACCATTAGTGTTGTACTGGTGATATGTTAGTTTCGCGACAGTGAAGTAATTTTTGGGGACGTAGATAGATTGAATGTTGTTCAATCCTTTGTCACCAAATTTTAGAGAAAGTGAGTCATTGTAACAATATCAATACTGTATTTTAATGATATAGATCTTCAAATATTAACAATGTTCATACATAACCTCACATGAGCTTTGTTTGAAATATGTACTGTTGGGGCACATTGAACCAAGCTCTCCTGGGGCACAATGAGCCATGGTTCATTGTGCCCCAGGAATCTTTTAAGTGTCCAATACAAGCACTCTGTCTTTGTTTCCTTAGCATGGGTAAAACATATGTGTAGGAATTTAAGGCTTTTAAATCACAGACGTTCAGCAGTCCTGTTTTATATTATCAGGTTTGAAGATGGTTATTTCATACCGCAGGAAGATGGACAGAGATAAAACTGACCATTACGTTATGCAAGAAGCTGTACAGGATGTTCTTAATAAGGGCATGGCAGTTCACAAAGCAGCTAAATCTCATTTAATACCTTACCCAACTCTTCACTGATGTGTTCAAGACATTAAATGTGGTTCCAGAGAAAGATTGACACCATACTATGACAATCGTAAGGTATTTTCTGTGGAGCAGGAGAACGAATTAGGTAAAGGATGAAGCTTTTGTTCCAGATAGCAATATACTCTATGTGCTCCCACGACCTGCTACTGATGGTGTGACATAGAGACAAAAATCATATTTCAAATTTGGGGATCAGCTTCGAGTCCATTGATGTTCGGTAATTCCAAAATAAGTAACATGATTGTGTGCCTACAGATGTGGGGCACAATGAACCATTTACCAAATTTCCTGTAGCTAAAAAACAATTAATGACAATGCAATCATATAAGGTCATTTGATACTTGAATGATTAAACTGTAACATCTGTAAATCACAACTCTGTAACAAAATTATTGGATGAGTAACATGGAGAAATATTTTTTATGGTTCAATGTGCCCCACTCTCCCCTATGTTTCCCAAATCAGTCTGCAAATAAAGTTCAAAGAAAATATGTAGCTATTTGTTCGATCTTCGTCCCTACAAAACTGATTACACAGCTGAGGGCCCAATTAAGCATACAACACATGGAAATTCATGAAAGCTCGTAAAACTGTAAACACTAATTTATCCAAAACACTTGAAGAACGCATACTACTAGAATAACATTTCTTACATCCAACTACAGCGCGGCGCGAAATAGGTGTTAGAAAGTTTTTATCTACTACAACGTAAAAGGTGGTGATGTATTCTTGTCACCATATTTATGCTACAGTAGACCACCTGAAATTTAACAAGGAAAGTTTTCATAGTGGTTTCCTTCTGCAGCAATGAGTATGTAGCGCGTTGAATTGATGAATTTCTGAGGAATATCATTTTCGGCTGCGCGAATCACCCGGGAATCAGCTGTATGAAGATCCCGTAGTGTTGCAGGAGCATTTTTGCAGATCCTGTCTTTTAGATAATTCCATAATAAATACACGGTTAAACTCGTTACCGCAAGGGCGTTATTGCACACCATAGCATGCTAAGATGTCAAGGGAGACGATCCGATATCTGAATGTCGGCCGAAGAAAATAGAAAACTTTTGTTGTACGGTGTGCACGTGCTCCATCCTGCATGAACCAGTAGTTTCAGAACATTCGATAGCGACGTGTATCCAGTAAAAATTCATGTTCCAGGAATTGTCTGTATTTGTCTTCTGTAAGAGATTACTCAATAAAAACGGGCTCAATAACGCGTTATGCACTGGTGACTCCATTCTGAAATGTTAACTGTGATAGCAGCGAATGAGCTACAGAATTTTCGCAGCTATACTACAACAATACCACAAGGAGAATCATTTACGGTACACAATTAAATCACAGTATACAAACACTTTTTAACACCTTTATGCCCCACCATATATGTAAGCCCAATGAACAAAATACGGCCATATGGTTAGACTAAAGAGTTTCTAGCGATCAGAACAAATTAGCTAGTGGATATCATCGGAAGTTTCATGAGACTTTTTTCGGATGATACTGTTATATACATATAAGTCGCAAAGTTGGAAAATAACAGCGAAACACAGGAAGAGCCATAGAGGATCACCGCTTGGTGCAGCGAGTGTAAATTGACTCGCAACCAAAACAAATCTGATGTAATCTTCATAAATGAGCCGAAAGACCCATTATTCTATTACTAAATGATTGCAGCACTATCACTTGAAGACGTTACTTCCCTAAAATCCCCAGCAGCATGCGTATGGGGTTACTGAAAGTGGAACGACCACATAAAAACCACCGCTGTTAATACATATATCAGACACATTTTTGGAAGTACCCTCAGGAAATGTAATCCATGCACAAAGGATGTAGCTCACAAAACACTCGCTCGACTAGCACTTAAATATTGCTCGTCAGTCTGCGATCCGTACCAGATAGGATTGATAGAGGAAATAATGAAGATACAAAGAAGAGCAGCACGTTTCATTATCGGTTCAATTAGTAAGCACGAAAACGCCACACAGACGCTCAGTGACCTCTAGTAGCATACTCTGCACGAGAGGTTCTGCAACAATGTGTGTTTCATTCTTAAAGTTCATGGAGCGTATTTTTCTAGAAGAGTATATCCTACGTATATCTCGCACAAAGACCAGAGAGATTTACATTTAGCTTACAAGCAATCGTTCATCCCACAGATCAATCGCGACTGGAACAGCATCTATATCTACATCTACGTGATTACTGTGATATTCATACATAAAGTGCCTCGCAGAGAGTTCAATGAACCATCTTCAAGCTTTCTCTCTACCGTTCCACTCTCGAACGGCGCGCGGGAAAAACGAGTACTTAAATTTTTCTGTGCGAGCCCTGATTTCTCTTATTTTATCATGATGATTATCTCTCCCTATGTGGGTGGGTGCCAACAGAATGTTGTCACAATCGGAGGAGAAAACTGGTGATTGAAATTTCATGGGAAGATCCCGTCGCAACGAAAAAGGCCTTTGTTTTAATGATTGCCACTTCAATTCACGTACCATGTCTGTGACACTATCTCCCTTATTTCGTGATAATACAAAACGAGCGGCCCTTCTTTGAACTTTTTCTATGTCACCCGTCAGTCCCACCAGATGCGGATTTCACAACGCACAGCAATACTCCAGAACAGGGCGGACAAGCGTGGTGTAAGCAGTCTCTTTAATAGACCTGTTGCACCTTTTAAGTGTTCTACCAATGAATCGCAGCCTTTGGTGTGCTCATTCCACAACATTATCTATGTGATCGTTCCACTTTAGGTTATTTGTATTTGTAATCCCTAAGTATTTAGTTGAATTTACAGCCTTCAGATTTGTGTGACTTATCACATAATCGAAATTTAGAGGATTTCTTTTAGTACTCATGTGAATAACTTCACACTTATTTTTATTCATGGTCAATTGCCACTTTTCGCACGGTACATATATCTTATCTAAATCATTTTGCAATTCGTTCTGGTCATCTGATGACTTTACGAAACGGTAAATGACAGCATCATCTGCAAACAATCTAAGAGGGCTGCTCAGATTGTCTCCTATGTCGTTAATATAGATCAGGAACAACAGAAGGCCTATAACACTGCCTGGGGAACGCCAAATATTACTTTTGTTTTACTCGATGACTTTCCGTCTGTTACTACGAACTGTGACTTTCTGACAGGAAATCACGAATCCAGTCGCACAACTGAGGCGATATTCCATAGGCATGCAGTTTGATTAGAAGACGGTTGTGAGGAACGGTGTCGAAAGTCTTCTGGAAATCTAACAATATGGAATCAATTTGACATCCCCTGTCGATAGCACTCATTACTTCATGAGTATAAAGAGCGAGTTGTGTTTCACAAGAACGATATTTTCTGAATTCTTGCTGACTATGTGTCAATAAATCGTTTTCTTCGAGGTAATTCATAACGCTCGAAAACAGTATATGTTCCAAAACCCTATCGAAAATCGACGTTAGTGATATGGGCCTGTGATTCAGCGGATTACTCCTACTTCCCTTTTTTGGTATTGGTGTGACCTGAGGAATTTTCCAGTCTTTAGGTGCGGATCTTTCTGTAAGCGAGCGGTTGTAAATAATTGCTAAATATGGAGTTATTGTATGAGCATACTCAGAAAGGAACCTGGCTGGTATACAACCTGGACCGGAGGCCTTGGCTTTATTACATGATTTAAGCTGCTTTGTTACACCGAGGATATCTACTTCTACAGATGTGGGAACTGAGAGTGGTACACAAAGCACCTTCCACCACACATGCAAGGTGGCTTGCAGGATTCAGATGGAAATGTAGATGCAGAAGTAGTGGCTTGCAGGATTCAGATGGAAATGTAGACGTAGAAGTACTACAATTGTGCGATAGATTAGCTATATCAATCACCTGTTGGACGTACACTGAGATAAAAAGAAATGTCATGAGGTACTTCCTAATACTGTGTCGGACCTCCTATCGCCTGGCGTGGTGCAACGATTTGACGTTGCATGGGCTCAACAAATCGTTGGAAGCCTTTGCAGAAATACTAAGTCATGCTGTCTCTATAGCTATCCATAATTGCGAAAGTATTGCCAGTGCAGGATTTTGTGTAGGAACTGACCTCCCGGTTATGTCCCATAAATGTTAGATGGCATTCATGTCGGCGGGTCTCCGTGGGAAACCATTCGAATTGTCCAGAATGTTCTTCAGACTAAACACGAACAATTCCATAGTTGTTGGGGAACGTGAAGGCAATGAATGGCTGCAAGTGGTCTCCAAGTAGCCAGATATAACCTTTCCAGTTCAGCTGGATCAGAGAAACCAAACCATTCCATGTAAACACAGCCCTCACTATTATGGGGCCACCGTAAGCTTGCACAGTGCCTTGTTGACAACTTACGTCCATGGCTTCTTGGGGTCTGCACCACATTCGAACCCTACCATCAGCTCTTACCAGCTGAAATCGGGGCTCATTTGGCAAGGAGCCAGTCTTCCAGGCCGGCCGCTGTGACCGAGCGGTTCTAGGCGCTTCAGTCTGGAACTGCGCTACCGCTACGGTCGCAGGTTCGAATCGTGCCTCGGGCATGGATGTGTGTGATGTCCTTAGGTTGGTTAGGTTTAAGTAGTTCTAAGTTCTAGGGGACTGATGACCTCAGATGTTGAGTCCCATAGTGCTCGGAGCCATTTGAACCATTTTGAACCAGTTTTCCAGTCGTCTAGGGTGCAACCGATATGGTCACGAGCGAAGGAGAGGCGCTGCAAGCGATGTCATGCTGTTAGCAATGGCATTCGCGTCGGTTGTCTGCTGTCATAACCCGTTTACGCCAAATTTGGCAGCAGTGTCCTAACGTATACTTTCATCATACGCTCCGCTTTGATTTCTGCGATTATTTCATGCAGTGTTTCTTCTCTGTTAGCACTGAAAACACTACGCAAACATCGGTGCTCTCGGTCGCTAAGGGAATGCCGCTTTCCGAAATGGAATGTCCCATGCGTCTAGCTCCAACTACTAATCCACGTACAAAGTGTGTTAATTCCCGTCGTGCGGCCATAATCATGTCGGAAACCTTTTCACATGATTCACCTGACTTCAATTGACAGAACCGCCAATGGACTCGACCTCTATACTGTTGGGTTGGCAGAAGAGCCAACACCGTGTTACTAGAGGAGGCCGAAATACACGCGTTTTAGCTCACGCAGGCTGGCGCGAGGAGGGAAGGACTACACTGACGTGAGGTCTGGAACATGACAAGGAATTAGAATTCAGAAAGCGGACGTAATTACTTTGATACTTAACTTTAATCCATTAATGATGAACGTCGCTCTTGACGGTACATGATTCACAATATCAATATCAATAGTAACTGAATATGGCGCCTTGCTAGGTCGTAGCAAATGACGCAGCTGAAGGCTATGCTGAACTGTCGTCTCGGCAAATGAGAGCGTATGTAGACAGTGAACCATCGCTAGCGAAGTCGGCTGTACAACTGGGGCGAGTGCTAGGAAGTCTCGACTAGGTCTGCCGTATGACGGCGCTCGCTCTGCTATCACTGACAGTGGCGACACGCGGGTCCGACGTATACTAACGGACCGTGGCCGATTTAAAGGCTACCACCTAGCAAGTGTGGTGTCTGACGGTGACACCACATACACATTGCGTACACGATACTAATGCTTTCTGTGTATGTGCATATCGCTATCCTTTCGTCACTTCAGTGTATGCTTCCATTGTTAGCGACGCCCAAGTTGTGCCTGCTGCTAACTTGTGCAATGGAAACGGAGGTTGACAATCGCCTCTATGCGCACAGCCGAGATCAAACAGGCCGCGCTGTCGTTTCGGTCCACTGACCTGCTGCCCCGCTAAAGAGGCCAAGGATCCCAGCTGCTTGGCCGCCGTAACGATATCGATGTTGAGGCAGTACTAGAGCCGTCACCGCCCTCTCCCCTATCCCTCTCGGCCGACAGAGTACCACCTGTACGGCACAAATCGTCGCTCTGAATCAAGCTTTATGCCTTCCGTGGCACCAGGAGCGATGCGCCGCCGCGGAGTCGGCCGTAAGGCTGCCAGCGCTGAAATATTCGGGACGGGGGGCTTTGTTACCGCAGAACGGCTGTTAATAACGCGACAGATGCGCACGCGCCGACCTCCCCCTCCACCCCGCGGACACGCACTGTGCGTAGCCGCCCCTGACAGCCACCCTGAACCCTCGGTGGCATCCTTCCTGCGCCCTCACGGCTATACATATTTATGTGCTACCATCGCCGATGAATCCATCACCCCTTATTAAGGAAACAAGGCAATTTATGTTTGGTTTATGCGGTGTTTTTGATTTCCCCGCTCCGTGAAACAGGCGTGACTTTTTATATGCAGGTACCAGGTGGCCGTTAAAGGTTAGTCCCATATGGAAATGAATGTCGCGTCTCTTATCCGTTTCGGGAGTTACAAGCTCTGTCGGTGGAACATATTTCTTTCCTCCCGATGGCAAAATGTGTCCACGATGGGCGTTGAACCACCAGGAGTAACACTGGAACTTCAGCCATCTATATAGACAATTTTTTAAACATTTTTAAAATACAGTTATCTCGAAACATGAAGACGAATATACACTGCTTCACAAAAAAGTGAAGGTCCCACAGCATGGATTTCGAGAAAGACGATCGTGTGAAACCCAGCTCGCGCTATTCGTCCACGAGACTCAGAGGGCCGTAGACACAGGTTCCCAGGTAGATTCCGTGTTTCTTGAGTTCCGCAAGGCGTTTGATACAGTTCCCCACAGTTGTTTAATGAACAAAGTAAGAGCATATGGACTATCAGACCTATTGTGTGATTGGATTGAAGAGTTCCTAGATAACAGAACGCAGCATGTCATTCGCAATGGAGAGAAGTCTTCCGAAGTAAGAGTGATTTCAGGTGTAGCGCAGGGGAGTGTCGTAGGACCGTTGCTATTCACAATATACATAAATGAGCTTGTGGATAACATCGGAAGTTCACTGAGGCTTTTTGCGGATGATGCTGTGGTATATCGAGAGGTTGTAACAATGGTAAATTGTACTGAAATGCAGGAGGATCTGCAACGAATTGACGCATGGTGCAGGGAATGGCAATTGAATCTCAATGTAGACAAGTGTAATGTGCTGCTGATACATAGAAAGAAAGATCCCTTATCATTTAGCTACAATATAGCAGGTCGGCAACTGGAAGCAGTTAATTCCATAAATTATCTGGGAGTACGCATTAGGAGTGATTTAAAATGAAATGATCATATAAAGTTGATCGTCGGTAAAGCAGATACCAGACTGAGATTCATTGGAAGAATCCCAAGGAAATGCAATCCGAAAACAAAGGAAGTAGGTTACATTACGCTTGTTTGCCCACTGCTTGAATACTGCTCACCAGTGTGCGATCCGTACCAGATAGGGTTGATAGAAGAGATAGAGAAGATCCAACGGAGAGCAGCGCGCTTCGTTACAGGATCATTTAGTAATCGCGAAAGCGTTACGGAGATGATAGATAAACTCCAGTGGAAGACTCTGCAGGAGAGATGCTCAGTAGCTCGGTACGGGCTTTTGTTTAGGTTTCGAGAACATATCTTCACCGAGGAGTCTAGCAGTATATTGCTCCGTCCTACGTATATCTCGCGAAGAGACCATGAGGATAAAATCAGAGAGATTAGAGCCCACACAGAGGCATACCGACAATCCTTCTTTCCACGAACAATACGAGACTGGAATAGAAGGGAGAACCGATAGAAGTACTCAAGGTACCCTCCCGCCACACGCGGTCAGATGGCTTGCGGTGTTTGGATGTAGATGTAGATGTACCTGGTAGGATGTCGTTGTAACTTCGTTAACGTACACGCCATTGGCGGGAATATAAATGATTAAAGAGTTACACTGTTCTCTGTGACAGGTAAAGTCAACTGCAGTGCATTAGTGTTGTTTGCGTTTAATGTTATTGTCAGACAGGGTATATACGGTGTGTCAACAGCATCAGATGTCGCAGGACGCGGAAACATCATTACCAGAATTTGACAGGGTATGAAAGGAGACTAATTGTGGGTGTCCATTTGTCCTGCTGGTCGAATCGTGCAACATCCAGATCTGTGGGCCATTCGGATGTGAACAGCGGCCTTATGTTGGAGTGAATGGAAACGTGAGGGTAGGCATACTTGTCGTTAAGGTTCCAGTCGACCATGTCTGACCAGCACAAGAGAGGATCGCCGCATTGTGTATCAGGAATTCAAAATTACTATTTGTTTTGGAAACATTTATAGACAAGCAAAGAGAAGTACTAAGAAGACATGGTCGTATCTCAACGTAACTTCGTATACATACAAATGACCCGCGTGTATGTAAATGATTAAGTGTGACAGATACGGAGGCAGTCATAACGACTTAGTGTTGTTTGTGTTTAGTATTCTTGTCTGGCCTGTTTGGTATTTAAGGGGCGTCAACGGCGTCAGGTTTTGAGTAATCACTATGAAAGACGCGCAATGCCTCGTAGTGTGAGACAGCATCATCAGCGTCTGACTTGGTATGAAAGGGGCCTCATTGTAGGTTCCCATGTAATTAGCCGTGCAGTACAGTGATTTGTGAGGCGTTCGGATGTGACAGTGGCCCGATGTTGGACTGCGCGGGAACGTGAGCGCAGCCACACTCGTCGCCCGTCAAGATTCCGGTCGATCGCGTCTGACCCTCACAGGGCCCGATCGCCATATTGTGTGCCAAGATTATAAGCCCCGTATATCTACTCCTGCCATCTGGGAACAAATAATGGGCTCCCTGCTACATCCCGTGTCGTCCACACCACTGTTCGGAGACTAGCAGCATCTGGACCAGAGAATTACCGCCCCATGTGCACGTTGCTGTTAACATCACAACGTAAACGGATGCATTTGGAGTGGTTTCGTTACGGGGAACCGTGGACTGCTGTTGAATGGCGTCGCACACTGCTCAGTGATGAATCAGTGTTCTGCACTATCTTGATGCCTAACGTTGGTGAGTATGACGCGGACCTGAGGGGGGGGGGGGGGGGGGAGATCGCATTCTTGCAAACTATTGGAGCGGCGCAACGGTGTTGTTCATGGCATCATGGTGTGGGGAGGTGTCAGTATGACTGCGATTCACTGCTGATAGTGATGAGAGATCTCTGACAGCACAACTATACGTCACGGACATCACGCGTCCTCTCGTTTTATCACTTACGCGACAATACAGCGCTACCATTTTTCGACAGGACAATGCTTGTTCCCAAACGGCTCTTGTCACCATGACCTGTTCGCGTGATGCTGAGGCTCTTTTGTGGCCAGTTATATCTCCCGATGAAACATTTGGGAGGCAACTCGGCTGTTAAAACCATCCCAGTGACAGTATCCACATATGGACAGCTACAACAGTTGTCGGCCAGGAGAGGATAAAACAGCTTTATGACACTGTTCCGAACCAGAGTGCAAACATCCGGGTCAGATGGAATGGAATTCCATACCGATAAGTGGTCTTATTATGCTGTGAAAATATGAACAGATTTTCTAATCTGAAATATCGTCACATACCTTCTCAATATGTAAATTTTCGTTTCGTTTCCTCCTTCGTTTCTGGATGCTTCGCTTCTTTTGTCAGGCAGTGTATTAAACGTATTTTTACACGATTTTAATCTATGCCCTAAAAGGTAAAGCAGACTGTTCGAATTTTGATTATTTTTTTTTTTTTTTAGCGAAAAATTATAGAGGGAAATTCCAGCTCCGGCATCTTCCTTAAAATCGAGAGAACCCCGCGAAACCGTTGGCCAGAACTGGGGAATGTGAACCATTTTTAAATTCTTAAACTATGTCTGATACAAAAATATAAAGGCTTGGAACAAGCTTATGAGTGTAACAGAGTGAAGTTGACGCTTGGTCCACATGTGAAGAATATGTACGTCGCTACTCTCAATGCAATGTCTTTTTTTTTTTTTTAAAAAAAAAAGATAAACAGTCTTCGTTGCAAAACGGGGTTTGTTATTTTATATGTTGCCAATAACGTGTTTTCGTTTGTTTAAGGCATCTTCAGGTTGGTGGAGACAACAGGTGTTAAACATACAGGCTGCCATCGATGCAAATATCTCAGGAGGCAAACACCTGTTGTGCCAGCCAATCCGAAGATACCTTAAACAAAGCGAAACTCGTTACTGACAAAATATAAAATGCAACTAAGACTGTTTGTCTCTTCAAAGCATTTATCACTGGTTTCTGTATCGGCCCACCATGAACTGGAGAGAGTTTAATGATTTTTTTTCATAATATGAATTGCAGAAAAATAAGAAGAATGAAAAGTTTTGTAACCTCCACAGGGCAGTCCATGGATTACTCTGCCCCGGAAATCTTGGCTGCAACGAGGTGTTTCTGTTATTTAGTAATTAATGAGTCGATGGAAATACGTTTGGCGGAAGATCTGATTAATCGTAATGTTCTCTTTCATCTGGATGAAGCTTGAGACCTGGTAAATTCTTTATCTTCAGAAAGAAATCATTTTATGAGCGATGTCACGTCTACCGACAGTTAATTTTATTAATTTTCCATCTGGAATTTAGGTCCACAAACACACATTTCGACAGAGAGCGCGCAGGTAGTATCACCATAACGAATGCGCCTGCGCGCCGAAGATGCAGCAATTTTCGAAGAGGCGCGAAACTCGACAGAGATCACTCATGTAGCGGCTGCCTTCACGCATGAGTCTCCGTTCCAGTTCTTTGATAAAAATTTAGTGACGTTGACTAGTAGCCTAAAATGTGAACACTTACCTGAAAATGGATGAGTGCGTGTTAACCGAAATGTGGCAAGAAGTCGATGTTACCCGGCTACAATCCCGATACATCATGGTATACTATTCATGCTGGGAAAATTTCGAGTTCACATATTGCCAACAAATCAATGTCTGCCAACTTTCGTAAGTACAACTGACCTAATGTGATTGTCCCAGAACATATCCTCACAAAATGTCACACCCACTATTTGCACGAGTCAGCTGTTTCCGGTTGTTACTCATTGATGTTGCAGGCATAGGATACTACTTCCTTATGTTTTGTGAATTGTGGAATTGCACAACTTTGAAACCTTGTCAAGATCTGCCTGGATATTGACGAAGCACCCTCTGCTTACATAACATAATTCTCAGGGGGCTGATGAACCTCTGCGGGTCATTCACATTCCTAACTACCTCGCTGGACATACACTCTCATAAAGCGTATTATATAATACTTTTGAACTTTATGCGTTGATACTCCTCATCCTCTTCACGAGAGTTGGATGGATTTGTTTATTGCTCAGGTACTCTGCAGTCTGTTTCTTGTCACACATCGTAGCAAAAAGTATCTCCCTCTCTTTCAACAATGCTTTTGACGCTTCTACTCTTTTATGTTCTTAATCCTTTCTATTCAATAACTGGAGTGAAAAGCTGTGTTCTGTTTGTCAATCGGTAAATCTAAGACCCTGCCCTTTCAAGTGAGTTCCCTCACTGCTCAAGGTGGTTTTCAGGTAAGACGTTCAGTACAGTTTCTCAGGAATCCCTATCCCTGGAACCTGATAATACAATAGCATGACTCTTTCAGCATAGCTGGCAGAGGGAAATGTTCTTCTATCAACGCAGCATGATCGGGAAATTTACATGCGATATTCTTCAAGTCTTCTCTGAAGCGTTCTGCCGTAATCGCTGCTGAGGAGCGCGGTCTATGGGAGCATTCGATTACATGTTTCGTTCATTTTTGATTCGTAACATCACTAAATATTACTTCGCATATAGAACCTGTAATAGCATGCCTATATAGTATTGGGTTCCTTTGTGTGATACACTGTTGGCCACTTAAATTGCAACGCTAGGAAATTTAGCAAATAACTTACTGCGCATCTACAGTACAGTAGTGTAGTATATACAGTGTAGTAGGGGCAATACGTGGTAATAGTGTAGCTGATTTGGGGGCACACAGGCTGCGAAATTTTGTGCACAGAGGTGTCACCTCCAGCACCGGAAACGGCTCTGTCCCGGCTGAGCATCGAATCGAACTGAGCTTGGTACGTCATCCCATGCTGTTCATCAGTGATGTTGGTGAGCGAGTAGTTACGTACCAGTTTCTCGGCAGCCCATGACCAGGTGCTTTCAGTGGGTGAGATGTCTGGAGACCGTGCTGGCCAGAGAAACAGTCTAATACAGTAGTCGGGACAGTATGGGCAATATCAGGTCTTGCGTTATCATGTTCAAAGATAATTTCGCGGAGACCTCGAAGACAGAGCTCAGTACTAGTCTTAACACGTCACAGATTTATCGCTTGGTGTCCAAATTACTCCTATGCGAACGACATACTGCGGGGCGGCGGGGGAAAATCAAGCTGTTTGTTTGTTTCCTTTCCGAATTTATAAATCAAAATATTCTGTATTTTTTTATTTTATTCTCTGCCGAGCCTTTTACAATTGCCTGAAAACTATGGAGCAATGGAGAACGTGCTGTCCATAGTCTTCATTCCACAGATACACTTCTCAGCTCGCCTAAACTGAAATAAAATGTTCTAACTCCCTAAAAAAAAAGTTAAAGGAGTCAGGAACCACGACAATGAATAAGAGTCTACTGTCGTTAAAGAAACAGTATACAAGGTGTACATAAAGTCCGAGAACACTTTCAATTATTTATTGCACAAGAACTAAAAATTGTACAGATGTCATACATGCTGCATTTTGAAATGTTTTTACAAACATTCGATATGCGAACCATGAGTGACCCGGCAGACATCAATACGGTAATCGAATCTCGCCATACCCGTCCCAGCTTGGCATCATCGACTGTGGCAGTCGCTTCCCGTATTCTCTCCCTGATCTCTGCTACATCTCGTGGTAGAGGCGGTACATACACTAGATCTTCAGTGTGGCCCATAGAAATAAAGTCACACGGAGTGAGATCTGGTGATCGCGGAGGCTATTTCATGAAACAGCTGTCCCCTTCTGTAGCACGGCCGATCCATCAATGCGGCAGCTCCGTGTTCAGATACCCAATAACTTCACAATGAAAATGGTGTGGAGCCCCATCCTGCTGAAAGATGAACTGAGTCCAGCTGCATTTGAGGCATCATCCATTGCTGCGTCTTTGGTCTCTTTATGAATGTCTCTCGTACGCGCTCCTCTTTCACTTCACTCACACTCGGACGTCCGCTTCTCTTTGCCGGGCACAAGCAACCCGTCGTAACGAATTTGTCGTGCCAGTGGTAAATGTCCTTCCTTGTTGGTGGCTTCTTACCGTACTTGGTTCTCAACATCCGTTGAACAGCTGTAGCACACTTGTTCCAACACACAGAAAGCTCGCTCCCCACCTGAACTCACCATGTTTGCGACTAGCGCTGACTATCGGCAAATTACCAAACTACGCTGTGGCAGAATACATGAAAAACAAAAAAAGAAAAAAAAACAAAAAAAAACAAAAAAAACAAGAAAAACAAGAAAAAAACAAAAAAAACAAAAAAATTTCAGGGTTTCTCTTTAAAATGACATATGTATTATCTCTGTACAATGTTTGATTGTTGTGCAATAAATAATTGAAAGTGTTCCCGGACTTAATGTACACTCTGTATTATAGTCAATGTTTACATGCACGAGAAATTGCATTTCCAAATAATTAATATTCCCTGACGTACGCAGCACTCGAAACAGTTCAGAGACGATTTCTATCCTTTGTCCCCATTTAGGAAAAGTTAAGTGCTCGCCTTAATAGTTGAGAATAATCTCGGACACCGTTATCTATAATATAGCGGGAAAAAAAACGGAAAACGAAACACGAGTTTCCCAGATTCATTCACAATCCAAGTAAGTTCCCTTTTACACGGTTTGACCAGCTATATGCGATATATCATTCAACCGAATTGCAATAATGTTAGCCACTGTTAACGGTGTTTGAGTCATAAGCGCATGGGAATAGATTGACAGCAAAGCAGAACATGCCCGTATGACTGATAGCCAGGTGCACAGATGCTCGGTCCGGGAGGTGAAGGGCACGCTTGCTCCTAAACTGCTTCTAGCGTTGGCAGCAGCGCTCAGCCAACACCATTTATGGCAACAAAATTATTAATATCGTTGTTATTTGCAGACAAATGTGCCTCTTTTTCAGTAAGTATCTCTGTATTTTATTTTCGTCCTACAAAAAGCTTAGCCCAGTAACTCTTAAATTTTGAACTCCACAATTTTCCAAATGGAACCGACCCTATATGATGGCCTCTGAACTGTCTCTGTTTTAAATCTGGACCTTAAAGCTGTAAAATATTATCTTCAAACTTTGTGAATCATCATTATGATGTATAATGAATACAATGCTTTCATATGGGTCTTGTAGCTTCATAACAAAGACCAGTTAATTTAACTCGTTTTAAAAAGTTCATCTACGAAATTCGGTATTTTTTTTTTAAAGATTTAAAAAGTAGTTAAGGTGTTCTCATGCAAACTTCTGCCATACATTTTCATGATAAACTGAACCTAATTCCAGAAGTTGAACTCTGTAACTTTAAATATTACATGCTTCTAATGTTTTCAAAAACGTTGAATAGTTCAAAATGTAGAAAAGGTAGCTTCCTGAAAACTTCTACCATATGTTTTCACGATAAACTACATCTAACTGCAAAAGTAGAATTTTGTGGCTTTAACAATGTGCGCGTTTTAGAATTTTACACGAAGTGGATTTCCGAAGGAACTTATTCTTTACATGTTGAGATTCACAACATTTAACCTTATTGTAGTCTTACATAATGTGACCATGTCTTAAAACACTATTTAAATATATAAATTTATTTAAGTATATGGTGCAATCTCTTTGTTAGTGGCTCACAGCACACATCACGCGCTATGTTGGACTGACCTAAGCTAGGCGACTGGGAAACATACGAATTCTTTACTCGCTACACTAGCACTGGTTTGCTTCCCCACAATCCACGTCTTGTGTACCCAATGGTACCTCACAGCATCACGCAGTTTCCTGGGCCCTCATAATGATGACGAATGCAATACGATAATCTTGTTTGATCTCAGTCTCGCCACACGTCGATTCGTCCATTGTGATGCCGTGCTAAGAATCGGAATTAGTCCAGGGAGACGACTTGGTACTACTCATTTGTCCAGTGTTGTCTCTGCACACACCATTGCCGGTCCGTCTCTCTCTCTCTCTCTGTCGTTCCGTCGAGGGAATCCGCAACAATATCGACACCCTGACTGTCGGTGGTACCCCGGGCGTCGTCTCACTGCCCTTGTGGATAGTCGTCTTGCTGCAAACAAGTCCATTTCCTGACTCGAAGTAGGTGACGAACGTTCCCGCACAACCGTCATAGCTATACGTCTGTTCTTTTGAGCGCTTGTCGCAAGGGATGCTGAGGTCCTTCATGGCTTTCAATATGGTCTGCTTGAACACAGTGATTTCGTATTTGCACGACAGTCGTGAGATCCCGACCGAGGCGACTTGCAATATTGTGACATCACAAACCACAGATTCGACAGGCCACCGTCCTGCTGCTATCGAATTCCGACACGTGCTATTAGGTCATTTCTCCTCATTACAGGAGGCATATCGCAAACTTCCGACAAACATCTAACATTAAAGCACAGTTTATGAAAGAGAAACCAACTCCATAATCTTTTCATATACAGGATGCTAAAAGAAAAGTGTCATATATTTTGAGAGGTGGTAGTACTCCACGAAACAAGAAAAATAAGTCCAATAAATATGGCTACGGAAATGCATACTTTCTGAGATAAGTCCAATAAACATGGGTCCGGAAGTACATAATTTCCGCGATAAACACATGTTTGCAGGACGTGTTCAACTTGGAGTCCATTCATGACAATGAACCCCTCTGCCCTCCGGCATAAGGAATGACACAACTTTTGAAGTACACGGAGATCAAAAAGTCAGCATAAATTTGAAAACTTAATAAGCCACGCAATAATGTAGATAGAGAGGTAAAAATTGACACACATGCTTGGAATGACATGGGGTTTTATTAGAACCAAAAAAACAACAAAAAAAAACAAATATTGTTAGACGCGTGAAAGATCTCCTTCGCGCGTCATTTGGTGATGATCGTGTGCTCAGCCGCCACTTTCGTCATGCTTGGTCTCCCAGGTCCCCAGACCTCAGTCCGTGCGATTATTGGATTTGGGGTTACCTGAAGTCGCAAGTGTATCGTGATCGACCGACATCTCTAGGGATGCTGAAAGACAACATCCGACGCCAATGCCTCACCATAATTCCGGACATGCTTTACAGTGCTGTTCAAAAAATTATTCCTCGACTACAGCTATTGTTGAGGAATGATGGTGGACATATTTAGCATTTCCTGTAAAGAACATCATCTTTTCTTTGTCTTACTTTGTTATGCTAATTATTGCTATTCTGATCAGATGAAGCGCCCTCTGTCGGACATTGTTTGAACTTTTGTATTGTTTTGGTTCTAATAAAACCCCATGTCATTCCAAGCATGTGTGTCAAATTGTACCTCTCTATCTACATTATTCCGTGATTTATTCAGTTTTCAAGTTTATACTGACTTTTTTATCGCCCGGTATACTCGGTTGGCCGGCCGCGGTGGTCTCGCGGTTCTAGGTGCGCAGTCCGGAACCGCGCGACTGCTACGGTCGCAGGTTCGAATCCTGCCTCGGGCATGGATGTGTGTGATGTCCTTAGGTTAGTTAGGTTTAAGTAGTTCTAAGTTCTAGGGGACTGATGACCACAGCTGTTAAGTCTCATAGTGCTCAGAGCCATTTAAACCATTTTTATACTCGGTTGTTGTTGTACTTGTACCCGCTGGCACGCATTGAAGACACAATGCTGTAGCGTCCGCTCATCGTTGATTGGCTTGTTATGGACCAATCCCTTCAAGTGTCCCCAACCATGTGGAGCACGTGTTGATCTCACCGCGGACTTCTAGGCTGAGCCACACACGGATGATTTCATCAAAGTGTACGGGCCTGATGATGGCGTTGATACAACGTCGAAACTAGTAGCGAAGTAAATAAAAAATCTTAAATACAGCTGGAGGACTTTCATTTTCATAAAAATGATACCAGCTGTGTCCCACCTTCATCCAGTTTAAATATGGATGTACGAATAATGGGAAATGAGCAGGCCAAGTTGTGGGACATGTGACGGTACGTCACATAAATGGACATTTGGAGAGAGGGAAAGGAAGTCTTTGTTATGATGATGTGTGAATTAAAAATTATTTCAAGACTGTTGTAAGTAGGCTGTTTAGGTTTTTATGTTGGTAACGCCACGTAGCTCTGTATGAAAATCACTGGCTGTGCTGTGTGCAGTCTGTGGCTGGTCTGCATTGTTGTTTGCTATTGTAGTGTTGGGCAGTTGGCTGTTAACAGCGTGTAGCGTTGCGCAGTTGGAGGTGAGCCGCCAGCACTGGTGGATGTGGGGAGAGAAATGGCGGAGTTTTGAGAGCGGATGATCTGGACGTGTGTCCGTCAGAGACAGTAAATTTGTAAGACTGGATGTCATGAACTGATATATATATTATGACCTTTGAACACTATTAAGGTAAATACATTGTTTGTTCTTTATCAAAATCTTTCATTTTCTAACTATGCCTATCAGTAGTTAGTGCCTTCAGTGGTTTGAATCTTTTATTTAGCTGGCAGTAGTGGCGCTCGCTGTATTGCAGTAGTTCGAGTAACAAAGATTTTTGTGAGGTGAGTGATTTTTGAATGGTATAGGTTATTGCTAGCCAGGGCCATTCTTTTGTAGGGATTATTGAAAGTCAGATTGCGTTGCGCTATAAATATTGTGTGTCTGTTTAGTGTTGATCAGAATAAGTAAAGAGAGTAATGTCTGAGTACGTCCAGTTTTACTCAGCTGTTTCAAAAGCAAATAATGTAAGGGGTTTATCAGCACAGTCATTCATAAATTTTTCTAAGAGGACGTTTCACTGTGTACGTGTGCGCGATGTATAACAAATACTAAAGAACGTAAGTTTTTATTATCAAAACACAAACATCGATGTAATTAACAAAACACCGTTTTTTTTGGTATAATCTCTGTGTAACATAGGTCATGAAGACCAAAGACAATGCTTGGATTGAACTATCTCTCCTGTTTTGTTTCGTCTAACGGTAGGCCGCCATTGTAGTGCTGTCTGGTAATTAAAGTAAGTTTTATCTGTATTTTTGAAACATATAATAGAAATTGTTATTATAAAGTGTGTATGATTGACTTAGTTGTCACCTCTCATGATCGCAACCATTAACTATAATTAACAAAGTTTTTACAGGACTTCGTAGTGCAGGGAGCTCATCTCCCCAAGCAGGATTTAGTCAGTCATTACGCTGACGATTCATGTTATTAAATGTAAATGCGAGAGACTTCTCAATTTTGATCTTTCATTAATTTCGAAGTTAAAATTAATTTCAGTTACCAAAATTCACAGCACTGAATGAGTTCAGTAGATTTCATTTTGTCCGCCTAACGGCAGACGAGATTCTATCCAGTTTTGCCTTGCAAATAATGAACAAGAAATATTGAAAATCATTACATTCCGCAGTATCTCAGTTAATCTTTATGTAATTTGGTACATAAATAACCAGTAGCCCCTGAAACCCATATTAATAATTACAGTTTGCATAAGAATACGCATATTTTCTTTTCTAAATAGCAGCGCTCACACAAACTATTTATTAGAAGGCGATGAGTCGCGCGCTGTGTTAAAAAAATATTATATCGTACGTACTTCGGGGCAGCCGATGGCCGTACGAGTGTTATCGTGGTATAAGTTAATTAAAAGTCTCATGCTAGCCCACAATATTTAAATCCACCCCAACCAAAATCATAAAATATATAATTATAAAAATAAAAATATAAATGGCTCTGAGCACTATGGCTCTGAGCACTATGGGACTTAACTGCCGTGGTCATCAGTCCCCTAGAACTTAGAACTACTTAAACCTAACTAACCTAAGGACATCACACACATCCATGCCCGAGGCAGGATTCGAACCTGCGACCGTAGCGGTCACGCGGTTCCAGACTTTAGCGCCCAGAACCGCACGGCCACTCCGACCGGCAATAAAAATATACAATTATACCATGATGGACAGCAAATCCTCCCACCGCCCACCCGCACCCCCGACCAATCCAGCTGTCCTGAAATGTCTGCGTCAGACCCTCGCACAGATTGTGACGAAAGTGTGCTGGTGCGTCTTCATGTATGAACCACAATTTTTCGTTGCTGCATGGCAGAACTTCCAGCAAGGTAGGCAATACATTTATGAGAAAGTCCAGATAATGCGCCCCAGTTAACATTTGTGGATGCACGTATGGCCCCATTTATCTATCGCTAAGTACATCTGCCCATACATCGATTGAAAATCGGTGTTGATGCCCTGTTTCCTGAATTGCTTGGGAATTTACTTCTGTTCATACATGTTGGTTACGGAAATTCACAACACCATCTCTTGTGAACCCTGCCTCATGGTTAAGTAAAATCTTGGATGTGAACAATGGATCCGTGGCGCACTTCTGCAACAGCCATTGACAGAACCGCCGTCTGCGACTTTCGGGCCTAAACGTGCTGTAGGTGATGTGAGTACAATTGTTCATGAATTACCCCTCCCCCCCCCCCCCCATCCCGATTATACAGTGAGACACGGCTTCTGCTGCTGCTAATCGTCGCACCTTGGTCCCAGGGGTTTCTTCCACCGAAAGAACGTAGCAGACGCTCCTCCTTGTCAGGCGTGTGGACTGTGTGAGGCCTTCCACTGTCAGTCTTTCGAGATGTCCCTCAGACGCTGCAGACGTCTGCCGGACAGCTTCTCAGAGGGCACTCTGCGCTGTGGCTATGTTTCAGCGTAGAGGGCGCAGCCTCGCAGGTTACGTCCATTTGCTGAAACATAGCAGAATATTATTTCCGCCATTTCACTTGTCTAGTAGTAGGCTTCCACTGCTAACAAATGGTGGAAGAGAGAAAATGTAAATATACTACACCATTTGTACGTACAAACAGTGCAATAACAGTAAATACAACAGTGAATCCCGTTTTGAACAAAGTAAAACACCACAATAGGTACCCACGGTTGACAGTACTCTACAATAAGGCACACAAAGGGGAGAAACCTAAAATAGCCTACAACACGACTCGAGCCACAGAGCTGACTGCAGACCATCTAGTGTTAGGTAGACTACTGTGAGTAAGACGTCATAATATCTTACCGACGCATTTCTAATATCCGCGCAGTCCTTCCTAGAAACCCGTGTTTATCTCCGAAAGTATGTGTTTCCGGACCCATGTTCATTGGATATATTTTTCTTGTTTCGATGAGTACTACAATCTCTCAAAGCATTCGACTCTTTTTTTTTTTTGAACAGATTGTATGTACACTCTTTGACATAAAACTTGACCGGCGGCCGGCCGCTTCAGAGGCTAAGTCCGCGCCGATCGCGACATGGGACAAAAAAACTGGCCAACTCGCTAATTTTCTAAGTCCGGTTATCTGCACAATCTGGCAACACTGTAGACTGCGGCACTTCCTGGAGGAAAACTTGTCCCATGATAGAGAAACTCTAGGCTGATTACCACTGTGGTCTAGCGGTAGCGTGCGTTGTTTCTGTTCATAATGTCAGTGGATCGAGAGCAGCTGGCATAAAATATTTTTATAGCCTCTTCTGTCTGAATGCTGAAGACGTGATATCACACCGATATCAAAATTTTATCCAGTAACGATTTTACGGCAGATTTACTGCAGACTGTCCTCCTCTGGACGCCGTATGCGGCAAAGCTCCGGGATCCATTTGCTGGCTACTGGCAGCGGCCGTGGCGACAGCAGCGGCGCTGCACTCCCCCGTTCTTTATCGAAAGCGCCTGCTACCGCTCATCGCTTTTGATGATTTAAAACTCTTTATTATTAAATGTTGCTCCACAGAAAATTTCTACAATTTACATTCACGCTCAAAAGCAACGGAGACAGACGCCCTGATTAGTAGGCTGGAATTATATTACATTAATCGGCAAGAGCTGAGTATGGCCCGAAATTAATTTTACAGACTGGGACGAAATTAAACCACCTCACTACATTCGATGAATTTATAAATGCTTCATACCTCGTTTCTTTTCCTTTCAAACTCAATTATTTGTGCAACTTTTGGTCAATGTTTGGATGTTTTCGTCAAGCCAGAGTGAGCGTCTGTGGTGTAAAGTGTATTACAGTTCTTGTTTCATTTCTTATGGTAAGTCTATGCGATAAACTGTGTGAATACCTTGCAATGCATGCTCTGTAGCAGTGCAGGAACACTGCACATTTGGAGTTCCATGTATGGGTTCATGAAGTATTTATTGTTGATCGGAAGTGATAGTTAAGGTCATCAGATTTAAACCAGAAAAATTTGTCGTTTTGAAGGTTTCAGAGAACGGAAAGGAATTGCTAACGCCGGTGTTAGAAAACGTCTACAGTTAAATGCTATTGCAAAAATTTAGAAGAAGGGAACTACATTAATGAACATGTGCACTTCATAAACAACCTTCTGACATGTTAGACCTATATGACGAACAAAGCTCAAATTTATATCGTTGACAGTCGGTTTGAATCTTTTCAGGGTCTATTTTACAGTGAAGCACCTTGGAATTTGCAAAGCAGAAATCCATGATATTAACTTAATTTACTAAGTCGAAATCGGACGCAGATTGATGTTTAAAGGCATTCTTCAGATTTCGCATGAGAAATTTTTACTAGCAGTTTGCAACTCCATTAATTAAAATGGAAAATAAAAGGTTGTAGTCAGCGGCTTCTACCGTGATTCGAACTGCTATGTCTTATAGTACAAGCACTGCAACGCACAAGGGAACCTCTGAGCTAACGACACACTGGCGGCCAGAGGCGGAATATAGTCACTGCGATGTTGCCTGAGCCTCAAAACGCAACCTTAAACACACGAACAGAGGAGGTGGAGATTACTGTTTTAACGTCCCGTCGACAACGATGTCATTAGAGACGGAGCACAAGCTCTGATTAGGGAAGGATGGGGAAGGAAATCGGCCGTGCCCTTCCTAAGGAACCATCCCGGCATTTGCCTGAAGCGAATTAGGGAAAACCTAAATCAGGATGGCCGGGCGCGGGATTGCACCGTCGTCCTCCCGAATGCACACACTAACAGGTGTTACTTATGTGAAGAGCACCGTTCTTGGAGTCCAGAAATTAAATATACTTTCTAATTGTGTCATCTTGCTGTGGATTATATCGTACGAGTCTTCGATGTGGAAAACGAATGTCAAGTGAATTTAGCGAGGTAACGCCGACCTACACCCGGAAGTAAAAGCACTATCAGAGTGTTGACAAATACTTGCTACGACGCTGCCATTTCTAGGCTCTCTGACGAGGCAGCTCTTCAGCGAAATGCTTGCCGTGATTCTCCGATACGGTTCTTCAGAGTGGAGACGCGCGCGCACGTTTGGTTTGTATGCGGCGTTCTCCCCTGATGGTTTCTGACGTCGCCTTGTGGGCTATGTATACATATGAGACATTCAATTATCATTAATCCAGAATGATACAAGTTTCAGCTTCCGGCGTGGAAGAAGGCTGTTGACGCCGACATTATATCATTTCAACGTAGGGAAAGCAAAACGGATCATTCAATGTTTCTCATTCAACATAAAGCATGTGAGATAATTTTCCGTAACGTTCATAATCATCTAAAAATACAAACGAAGTAAAAATACACCGGAAGCTTATTCGAATTGAATATAACGCTTTGCACCTCGATGTCGAATTTGTCCACTTGCAATCTTTTGCAGCATACACATAGAATGTCATGATTACCACGAGAATGAAGAAATATGTTGGTAAGGATGGAAGCAAGAAGAGACGCAGTCAACAAATATTCTATTCCTCATGGCATTCATTTCATTTGACACGTAAGAAGAGGTAAAGCGGGAATTTACTTTCGTTAACACGAAAGATATGCCGCACATATTGATAACGAGGAAGTCTGCGTCTTCATACGCTTCCTCCTTGAAATCTGTATGCTCTATTATATACTAAGTAGCCCGATCATTGTTTCAGTAATGTTACCCTCTTGTTTGACCCCGTAACGATGAACAGATTCCAAATGCATGTCTCCCTTCCTGGGTTGTTTTTTGTGTTTTATTGCTTGGAATTCCTGAAGCAGACCACTGTGCCTTCCCCCCTCGTGGGTTAGGTCTCAAAACTAAACCGCTTTGTATCCAATGGCATAATTTATTCAGACAGCATCAGCATAGGACTATCAAACAAAGCCTTCCATTTACAGTTGCAGCACTCTAACCAGCACTGACCAAAGTGTAATCCACGGTCATGGTCCTAAATTACCAGCTGTCTGCTACTGTGGCAAAGTCCGTACTACACTGTCGATTCCGCAGCACCATTTTATCTGGTAACACTGTGTAGTTGCACAGTTGTGCTACCAGGTCTGTCCTCACACTGTCAACTTTATGTATCTCACTTCTCCTGTAGCGTAGATCACGAGGAGCCGAAGTAAATGAGTGTATTCTGCATGACGTAACATTCAGTATTCCCTTCTTTCATAGCCACTCTTCATGTGCATCGATGCCAAATAGGAATGCGAAAACTCTTGCGAGTGAGAGAATGACAATAACAATCGTAACAAGAACAAGCAAATAATGAATGATGTTTGTTCCAACGCAGAACGAGAATGGCTTTAAATATAAAAATCTGTATCTATATCTATATCCATATCTATTGATCTTTGAGTTGGCACAATGCAAATATATTCTTAGCATTTAGTTACTGAATTTAGTTCTGGATGTTTGCAGAGAAAAGGAAAAGTCGGTACTTCTCGCTAGTGTAATATAATGTGAACCAGCAACTACCCTTTCCTTAGAACACGACTCAAGCAGGTCCTCAAGTAGGTAGCAAGGCACTGCTGCATTCTGTTCCCTGACATTGCTCTGATGACGGTTAATGCAGATAGTTCCGATTTTCAAATACAAAACGTATTCCAGGTTAGTTCCTAGGATAGTAACATTAAATTTGCGTTGTAGACGGCACATGAACGTGACGACTATCCATATTACTCATCAATATAAAAAGACAATATTTTGAGAATTTAGCAGGATTACTCAAAATGAATTCTGAAATTGGGTGACTGACTGCACAGGTGCTAAGCGTCGTCAAGAGTATACGATGTCCTAATCGCATTAGGAATATGAAGAACGTCTTCGACAGCTCGCAACTTTCACATTGCTATCTCCACCCTACTCCAGACAGCCCTCGGTGGAGTTGCACTACGTTACCGATGTTATGGAAGGCCTTCAAACCGACAACAGACCACATATTGAAAAATACAAGCGAATTCTCTTGCAGCGTGAGCTTATTGTAACTAATCTAAAAATTATTGGAGAGGAACATTGTCCTATTCAAAAAAAGTAAAATGTTACACACTGTTGACGTCAAACGGACATTATCTATGTCCTGTCTTGTGTCCTACTCATCTATAATATCAAGTGTACTATGAAAATGATTATATATAATGGATGATAGGGTAATGCATTGATACCAGATGGTGGGGGCCGGCCGGTGTGGCCGTGCGGTTCTAGGCGCTTCAGTCTGGAACCGCGTGACCGCTACGGTCGCAGGTTCGAATCCTGCCTCGGGCATGGATGTGAGTGATGTCCTTAGGTTAGTTAGGTTTAAGCAGTTCTAAGTTCTAGGGGACTGATGACCTTAGAAGTTAAGTCCCATAGTGCTCAGAGCCATCTGAACCATTTGAACTATTTAACACAAAATGACATTAAAAATTAAAGTTATTCACGAGCAGCTAGTTGAGAATATGTATGAACATTAAATGACACGACGAACTGAAATAATATGGCGAAGAGTTCAGCGCTCACTGGGAATAGAGCCCCACACACATCGTTGTTGACTACACACAAAGAGACGTCAGCTACCGAATTTTTCTCCACCAGCTGCTCAGAATAGCATCTTGAACTTACAGTCATCTCGCAAATAGTTCTGTGTCTCACTGGGAGTTAAAAACGTCAGATATCGTTAGTGTTGACAACGAATGAAAATACATTAAAAATCAAAATTATTATCCACCAGCAGATAGGTGTTCTCATGATAGAGCTTGATAATACATAATTAAATCTTTGGTGCCGGGCCAGGATTCGATCCCATTCACGCGTAATATGTGAAGGTGTTGAGGAATCTGCAGTTTTGAACAAACAACAAATTGTAGCCGAGCTGTATTGCCACGAAGGGATCAAATTCCGCGTTAAGGGCGGTCTGAGTTGCATTCCCAGTTTAGAACCAATTTTATCGACATACAGAAGCTCAAATAAAAGATGGAATAAGTGTCCTGTGACCATACATAGCGTTTGTGTCGTCACTTGAAATAAATAACTAGTATAAGAAAGGTTACTGGTGATAGAGTTTCTACATGTCGCCACTCCAGACTTTATTGTGGTTCAACCTACCGTCTACTTGGTAAAGAAGGAATATCATCTTCAATGTGAATTTTCAGACCACGCAGCCATTGTATCTCCTTCACTTGGTGTAGCCAGGAGAGAATGGAATCTGTCTCTCCGTATCAAAAATCATTGACGGAAGTGGGAATCGAACCCAGACCATAGGTATAACAACCTACCATCCGTCCAACAGACCACGAAATCCTCTTCTCTGCGATTCATTTTTCTATCGTAACGCAGTTGCGCCACACTGGATGAGAATTCTGACACACAGGCTCCCTGTAGTAATTTGCAGCATGTTCAGTAAATTCATTTACTTGGTTGACCGAATCACCATGAACTAGCTGCCTCGGCTACCCAGTGCATACATTCGACTATTTTGTAATCACAGAAATAAAATCACGTAACTGCCACCTACACACAACTGCCAACAGTGTAGGATGCAGAAGTTTAAATAGGAAGTGTTCCTTTCCACTTGAGCTATTCTATTGCGCTATCTGTTACTAGAAAACGTCGTTCAGTCCAAAAGAAAAGCTGTAACTGTTTGTCTCTCAGAAGTCAAGACCTGGCCATATGCATAATCTCACAGTGCTGTGGAATCCAAAAGTTCTGGAGGAATAGTTGCCGAGCTCTGGAGCTGCTGTAGCTACGTGTCAGCTTGTAGCATAGATAAGATGTCGCGAGTTCGAATACATTCAGTGCTACGTTTTTTAAAACGCAATTCTGCTCTCTGCTGAAGGTATCAATCTAATGGAATTTTGAACATAATTCCCCTCACTTCTCAACCCAAAGTAGTCGCATGTGGAAAAAGGGCTAACTACTGTGACATTTTGTTCTATTCAGGTTTAATAGACAGCAGGCAGCAGATGCATCTCGAAGATGTGCAGGGAGAGCGCATCGTGCCATAATATGTCAGAAAAGTATTTTCTACATTAGCCGTCGTGTGGTAGTGATATTTTATTCTTCTTCAAACTTGGTTTGACAGCTTTAACTCAGAACAAGTTTTCTACATGCATGTAATCAATAAACTGCATGTGCATTGTCAGACTGTCATAGGTAACATCTGAGAATTCGCATATATCGTTGATGATTAATTTCTCTCTCATGTTTACTATTGTTTTAACAACACTACAGGAAACCTTACGAAAATTGTACACTGTATTATAAGAAATGAAATAAAACTAACCATGATAACCTTACGACGAAAGTATCTGTACACAAGCATGCCTCTATCGACACGAATTAGTAAAATACTACTCACTTAGATTTTGATTGGGTCTGTGTTTAATTGGTATGCTGTGTCATACTCAAGAGGTATGCAAATGTGGCATTTCAGAAATATAGTTACGTATTCCTAGAAACCCAAAATTCGCTTGTCAGCAGCGGAAAGAGGCCTTACCTGTTGTGCAGCATTGTAAGTTTTTCAACATTGCACTATGAGCTGAAAGCATTTTCTTGCGATTTCCTTATTGATGTTTGATCTGACTGCTTGTAGCTCTTTCACAGAAGGGATAAAAACGTTACAGTCAGTGAGACTGGAACTGCGAGCCGAAACAGACGCTTTTTCACAGGTCAGCACGTTACCACAGAGCTGGCGAGGAGATATGGGTCTTAGCTTCCTATTACGAGGGCAATAGTAACTAGAACTCGTAAACCGCTATTTGAAGGTCGAGATTAGTTGCGGTTTCCACCTGCAACGACTTTCCTGGGCTGAAAACCGTAAATTTTCAATCTTTTGTTACCCTTCAAGCGATAATAACTCAGATTATTCAATGGAAATGACAGGTAAAATCAAGTGAACTTTGAGGCTTAATTCCGTGCACACCAGGAAGTAACTCGTCGATCACAGAGTTGCCAAACATACGTTGCCTTGTTGCCAAATCTCAGTTACAGTACCAGCAGGAAGAAGACGAACCGATGTGATCCTACAGCGGTCTGGGAAGTGACCATAGCTGGTGTCTCCAAGTCGCGGCTGCTACGGCCTGGAATACGTAATGCGTCTGATTCGCTTTCTGTAACTAGGTTTAGGGACTGGAGCGTAGTTACTAATAATACTCAGAACTGACTGCAAACTGAGCATCATAAATCAGTAACTCTCATTGTTGTTTTTATATTTCTTTCGTAAGTGTACTCAAAACTAAGAAAGTCATTCACAGGCGTTTTCGTGCCTCGCTGATAGTCGACCACAACATACAAATAAAAATAAAAAAGAATGTGTGTGTGTGTGTGTGTGTGTGTGTGTGTGTGTGTTTGTGTGTGAGAGAGAGAAAGAGAGATAAACAAAAAGCAATGAGAGAGTGTGTAAAAAATTGTTGTAAAGAAATTGAATCATGGTATTTAAAGAAATCTTTCATTAGAATGACACGTTCCACATCATTACGAAATGTCGTATTCATGATCTATGGAACAAGAAGTAATCTAATGTAATCTAATGTAATCTAATCACATCATATTGATGATTAGCCATGAAGAGTCATGAATTACCGAAATTTTGGCCAATATCAGTAACCAAATCTAAACTTGAAAATAAAAGACGACAATTTTTGTAATAAACCGCGACTCCTATCAAGACCCTTTCGTCCCTGTTATCTAACCACGAAAGATGTCTGATATACCTCCATTCTGAAGTAACAAAGTGTGCATGCATTTAAAGATGAAGTGCATGATGTGAAGTTCTGTGACGGAGATACGAACACAACACGTAATCCAATTGTTAACTAAGAAAAATCAAATGTTACGTATCGGTTTTTCTTACCAGAAATAACGACACCTGTTGCGATTGTTGGAAACACATGAACAGACATTGAAATTGCGCGTTAATTTTCACTAGCAGGTGGGTGTGCACTTGATAAAGCTAGAAATGAAATTATGAATATTTTTGTACTGGATCAGGTTTCAGACCCACATACTTACCTTTGGAGGAGACCTAGAGAAGATTGCAGTCTTGGGAAAAGGAACGAAATGACTGAACTATACTGTTCCGAGAGATTCAGATCCTCGAAAGAGGAGATACGAATTCGAATCACAGTCCAGCACCAAATTTTTAAACGTCTCTAGTTCAATCAAGTACAAGTAAAATAAGAGCCCTGTCCCTTTAAATGGCTATCGGTTCATCAAATAAAATAAAATTTTCTAATGTAAGTAAGCTTACTGGCGACTGTATTTCTGTTTACCATGACTTCCGCTGTGTCATTTCCCAACGTAAACCGGCTCTGCCCAGTTGGTAATGAAGGAACGTGATGTTTAATGCGGATTCTGGATTATAACGTCTTTCTCTTGAGGTTACCAGAGGTAAAATAAATATGTTTGTGCCTCTTAAAAGTAAATGCCTGAACCCACGCATTGCACCTGTGATAGCTCGTGCCACCATACCATTGTGGCCACATTACCCAGCCCCAAGAGTGTGCTGTAACGGATGATGTGCTTAGCTTACAAAATTAGTCGCGGTGGAAAAAATGCGAGTCTATTAAATGGTCGAGTAGAAGCAAGCTTCTGACGCAGAGATTATGCTATTCTCATGTCAGCAGGATGTAAAGACTCTTCTAGACATCATAGGCTGGATGTGAAGCCATTTTGATTTTTCACAAATTCAGCAAATTTCTTAGTTCGAGAAAATCCACTGTGAAGTGTGAAGTTCGAGAAAATCCACTGTGAAGTGTGAAGTTGCTGAATTTGTGAAAAATCAAAATGGCTTCACATCCAGCCTATGATGCCTAGAAGAGTCTTTACATCCTGCTGACATGAGAATAGCATAATCTCTGCGTCAGAAGCTTGCTTCTACTCGACCATTTAATAGACTCGCATTTTTTCCACCGCGACTAATTTTGTAAGCTAAGCACATCATCCGTTACAGCACACTCTTGGGGCTGGGTAATGTGGCCACAATGGTATGGTGGCACGAGCTATCACAGGTGCAATGCGTGGGTTCAGGCATTTACTTTTAAGAGGCACAAACATATTTATTTTACCTCTGGTAACCTCAAGAGAAAGACGTTATAATCCAGAATCCGCATTAAACATCACGTTCCTTCATTACCAACTGGGCAGAGCCGGTTTACGTTGGGAAATGACACAGCGGAAGTCATGGTAAACAGAAATACAGTCGCCAGTAAGCTTACTTACATTAGAAAATTTTATTTTATTTGATGAACCGATAGCCATTTAAAGGGACAGGGCTCTTATTTTACTTGTACTTGATTGAACTAGAGACGTTTAAAAATTTGGTGCTGGACTGTGATTCGAATTCGTATCTCCTCTTTCGAGGATCTGAATCTCTCGGAACAGTATAGTTCAGTCATTTCGTTCCTTTTCCCAAGACTGCAATCTTCTCTAGGTCTCCTCCAAAGGTAAGTATGTGGGTCTGAAACCTGATCCAGTACAAAAATATTCATAATTTCATTTCTAGCTTTATCAAGTGCACACCCACCTGCTAGTGAAAATTAACGCGCAATTTCAATGTCTGTTCATGTGTTTCCAACAATCGCAACAGGTGTCGTTATTTCTGGTAAGAAAAACCGATACGTAACATTTGATTTTTCTTAGTTAACAATTGGATTACGTGTTGTGTTCGTATCTCCGTCACAGAACTTCACATCATGCACTTCATCTTTAAATGCATGCACACTTTGTTACTTCAGAATGGAGGTATATCAGACATCTTTCGTGGTTAGATAACAGGGACGAAAGGGTCTTGATAGGAGTCGCGGTTTATTACAAAAATTGTCGTCTTTTATTTTCAAGTTTAGATTTGGTTACTGATATTGGCCAAAATTTCGGTAATTCATGACTCTTCATGGCTAATCATCAATATGATGTGATTAGATTACATTAGATTACATTAGATTACTTCTTGTTCCATAGATCATGAATACGACATTTCGTAATGATGTGGAACGTGTCATTCTAATGAAAGATTTCTTTAAATACCATGATTCAATTTCTTTACAACAATTTTTTACACACTCTCTCATTGCTTTTTGTTTATCTCTCTTTCTCTCTCTCACACACAAACACACACACACACACACACACACACACACACACACATTCTTTTTTATTTTTATTTGTATGTTGTGGTCGACTATCAGCGAGGCACGAAAACGCCTGTGAATGACTTTCTTAGTTTTGAGTACACTTACGAAAGAAATATAAAAACAACAATGAGAGTTACTGATTTATGATGCTCAGTTTGCAGTCAGTTCTGAGTATTATTAGTAACTACGCTCCAGTCCCTAAACCTAGTTACAGAAAGCGAATCAGACGCATTACGTATTCCAGGCCGTAGCAGCCGCGACTTGGAGACACCAGCTATGGTCACTTCCCAGACCGCTGTAGGATCACATCGGTTCGTCTTCTTCCTGCTGGTACTGTAACTGAGATTTGGCAACAAGGCAACGTATGTTTGGCAACTCTGTGATCGACGAGTTACTTCCTGGTGTGCACGGAATTAAGCCTCAAAGTTCACTTGATTTTACCTGTCATTTCCATTGAATAATCTGAGTTATTATCGCTTGAAGGGTAACAAAAGATTGAAAATTTACGGTTTTCAGCCCAGGAAAGTCGTTGCAGGTGGAAACCGCAACTAATCTCGACCTTCAAATAGCGGTTTACGAGTTCTAGTTACTATTGCCCTCGTAATAGGAAGCTAAGACCCATATCTCCTCGCCAGCTCTGTGGTAACGTGCTGACCTGTGAAAAAGCGTCTGTTTCGGCTCGCAGTTCCAGTCTCACTGACTGTAACGTTTTTATCCCTTCTGTGAAAGAGCTACAAGCAGTCAGATCAAACATCAATAAGGAAATCGCAAGAAAATGCTTTCAGCTCATAGTGCAATGTTGAAAAACTTACAATGCTGCACAACAGGTAAGGCCTCTTTCCGCTGCTGACAAGCGAATTTTGGGTTTCTAGGAATACGTAACTATATTTCTGAAATGCCACATTTGCATACCTCTTGAGTATGACACAGCATACCAATTAAACACAGACCCAATCAAAATCTAAGTGAGTAGTATTTTACTAATTCGTGTCGATAGAGGCATGCTTGTGTACAGATACTTTCGTCGTAAGGTTATCATGGTTAGTTTTATTTCATTTCTTATAATACAGTGTACAATTTTCGTAAGGTTTCCTGTAGTGTTGTTAAAACAATAGTAAACATGAGAGAGAAATTAATCATCAACGATATATGCGAATTCTCAGATGTTACCTATGACAGTCTGACAATGCACATGCAGTTTATTGATTACATGCATGTAGAAAACTTGTTCTGAGTTAAAGCTGTCAAACCAAGTTTGAAGAAGAATAAAATATCACTACCACACGACGGCTAATGTAGAAAATACTTTTCTGACATATTATGGCACGATGCGCTCTCCCTGCACATCTTCGAGATGCATCTGCTGCCTGCTGTCTATTAAACCTGAATAGAACAAAATGTCACAGTAGTTAGCCCTTTTTCCACATGCGACTACTTTGGGTTGAGAAGTGAGGGGAATTATGTTCAAAATTCCATTAGATTGATACCTTCAGCAGAGAGCAGAATTGCGTTTTAAAAAACGTAGCACTGAATGTATTCGAACTCGCGACATCTTATCTATGCTACAAGCTGACACGTAGCTACAGCAGCTCCAGAGCTCGGCAACTATTCCTCCAGAACTTTTGGATTCCACAGCACTGTGAGATTATGCATATGGCCAGGTCTTGACTTCTGAGAGACAAACAGTTACAGCTTTTCTTTTGGACTGAACGACGTTTTCTAGTAACAGATAGCGCAATAGAATAGCTCAAGTGGAAAGGAACACTTCCTATTTAAACTTCTGCATCCTACACTGTTGGCAGTTGTGTGTAGGTGGCAGTTACGTGATTTTATTTCTGTGATTACAAAATAGTCGAATGTATGCACTGGGTAGCCGAGGCAGCTAGTTCATGGTGATTCGGTCAACCAAGTAAATGAATTTACTGAACATGCTGCAAATTACTACAGGGAGCCTGTGTGTCAGAATTCTCATCCAGTGTGGCGCAACTGCGTTACGATAGAAAAATGAATCGCAGAGAAGAGGATTTCGTGGTCTGTTGGACGGATGGTAGGTTGTTATACCTATGGTCTGGGTTCGATTCCCACTTCCGTCAATGATTTTTGATACGGAGAGACAGATTCCATTCTCTCCTGGCTACACCAAGTGAAGGAGATACAATGGCTGCGTGGTCTGAAAATTCACATTGAAGATGATATTCCTTCTTTACCAAGTAGACGGTAGGTTGAACCACAATAAAGTCTGGAGTGGCGACATGTAGAAACTCTATCACCAGTAACCTTTCTTATACTAGTTATTTATTTCAAGTGACGACACAAACGCTATGTATGGTCACAGGACACTTATTCCATCTTTTATTTGAGCTTCTGTATGTCGATAAAATTGGTTCTAAACTGGGAATGCAACTCAGACCGCCCTTAACGCGGAATTTGATCCCTTCGTGGCAATACAGCTCGGCTACAATTTGTTGTTTGTTCAAAACTGCAGATTCCTCAACACCTTCACATATTACGCGTGAATGGGATCGAATCCTGGCCCGGCACCAAAGATTTAATTATGTATTATCAAGCTCTATCATGAGAACACCTATCTGCTGGTGGATAATAATTTTGATTTTTAATGTATTTTCATTCGTTGTCAACACTAACGATATCTGACGTTTTTAACTCCCAGTGAGACACAGAACTATTTGCGAGATGACTGTAAGTTCAAGATGCTATTCTGAGCAGCTGGTGGAGAAAAATTCGGTAGCTGACGTCTCTTTGTGTGTAGTCAACAACGATGTGTGTGGGGCTCTATTCCCAGTGAGCGCTGAACTCTTCGTCATATTATTTCAGTTCGTCGTGTCATTTAATGTTCATACATATTCTCAACTAGCTGCTCGTGAATAACTTTAATTTTTAATGTCATTTTGTGTTAAATAGTTCAAATGGTTCAGATGGCTCTGAGCACTATGGGACTTAACTTCTAAGGTCATCAGTCCCCTAGAACTTAGAACTGCTTAAACCTAACTAACCTAAGGACATCACTCACATCCATGCCCGAGGCAGGATTCGAACCTGCGACCGTAGCGGTCACGCGGTTCCAGACTGAAGCGCCTAGAACCGCACGGCCACACCGGCCGGCCCCCACCATCTGGTATCAATGCATTACCCTATCATCCATTATATATAATCATTTTCATAGTACACTTGATATTATAGATGAGTAGGACACAAGACAGGACATAGATAATGTCCGTTTGACGTCAACAGTGTGTAACATTTTACTTTTTTTGAATAGGACAATGTTCCTCTCCAATAATTTTTAGATTAGTTACAATAAGCTCACGCTGCAAGAGAATTCGCTTGTATTTTTCAATATGTGGTCTGTTGTCGGTTTGAAGGCCTTCCATAACATCGGTAACGTAGTGCAACTCCACCGAGGGCTGTCTGGAGTAGGGTGGAGATAGCAATGTGAAAGTTGCGAGCTGTCGAAGACGTTCTTCATATTCCTAATGCGATTAGGACATCGTATACTCTTGACGACGCTTAGCACCTGTGCAGTCAGTCACCCAATTTCAGAATTCATTTTGAGTAATCCTGCTAAATTCTCAAAATATTGTCTTTTTATATTGATGAGTAATATGGATAGTCGTCACGTTCATGTGCCGTCTACAACGCAAATTTAATGTTACTATCCTAGGAACTAACCTGGAATACGTTTTGTATTTGAAAATCGGAACTATCTGCATTAACCGTCATCAGAGCAATGTCAGGGAACAGAATGCAGCAGTGCCTTGCTACCTACTTGAGGACCTGCTTGAGTCGTGTTCTAAGGAAAGGGTAGTTGCTGGTTCACATTATATTACACTAGCGAGAAGTACCGACTTTTCCTTTTCTCTGCAAACATCCAGAACTAAATTCAGTAACTAAATGCTAAGAATATATTTGCATTGTGCCAACTCAAAGATCAATAGATATGGATATAGATATAGATACAGATTTTTATATTTAAAGCCATTCTCGTTCTGCGTTGGAACAAACATCATTCATTATTTGCTTGTTCTTGTTACGATTGTTATTGTCATTCTCTCACTCGCAAGAGTTTTCGCATTCCTATTTGGCATCGATGCACATGAAGAGTGGCTATGAAAGAAGGGAATACTGAATGTTACGTCATGCAGAATACACTCATTTACTTCGGCTCCTCGTGATCTACGCTTTATGTTGAATGAGAAACATTGAATGATCCGTTTTGCTTTCCCTACGTTGAAATGATATAATGTCGGCGTCAACAGCCTTCTTCCACGCCGGAAGCTGAAACTTGTATCATTCTGGATTAATGATAATTGAATGTCTCATATGTATACATAGCCCACAAGGCGACGTCAGAAACCATCAGGGGAGAACGCCGCATACAAACCAAACGTGCGCGCGCGTCTCCACTCTGAAGAACCGTATCGGAGAATCACGGCAAGCATTTCGCTGAAGAGCTGCCTCGTCAGAGAGCCTAGAAATGGCAGCGTCGTAGCAAGTATTTGTCAACACTCTGATAGTGCTTTTACTTCCGGGTGTAGGTCGGCGTTACCTCGCTAAATTCACTTGACATTCGTTTTCCACATCGAAGACTCGTACGATATAATCCACTGCAAGATGACACAATTAGAAAGTATATTTAATTTCTGGACTCCAAGAACGGTGCTCTTCACATAAGTAACACCTGTTAGTGTGTGCATTCGGGAGGACGACGGTGCAATCCCGCGCCCGGCCATCCTGATTTAGGTTTTCCCTAATTCGCTTCAGGCAAATGCCGGGATGGTTCCTTAGGAAGGGCACGGCCGATTTCCTTCCCCATCCTTCCCTAATCAGAGCTTGTGCTCCGTCTCTAATGACATCGTTGTCGACGGGACGTTAAAACAGTAATCTCCACCTCCTCTGTTCGTGTGTTTAAGGTTGCGTTTTGAGGCTCAGGCAACATCGCAGTGACTATATTCCGCCTCTGGCCGCCAGTGTGTCGTTAGCTCAGAGGTTCCCTTGTGCGTTGCAGTGCTTGTACTATAAGACATAGCAGTTCGAATCACGGTAGAAGCCGCTGACTACAACCTTTTATTTTCCATTTTAATTAATGGAGTTGCAAACTGCTAGTAAAAATTTCTCATGCGAAATCTGAAGAATGCCTTTAAACATCAATCTGCGTCCGATTTCGACTTAGTAAATTAAGTTAATATCATGGATTTCTGCTTTGCAAATTCCAAGGTGCTTCACTGTAAAATAGACCCTGAAAAGATTCAAACCGACTGTCAACGATATAAATTTGAGCTTTGTTCGTCATATAGGTCTAACATGTCAGAAGGTTGTTTATGAAGTGCACATGTTCATTAATGTAGTTCCCTTCTTCTAAATTTTTGCAATAGCATTTAACTGTAGACGTTTTCTAACACCGGCGTTAGCAATTCCTTTCCGTTCTCTGAAACCTTCAAAACGACATGGATGTGTGTGATGTCCTTAGGTTAGTTCGGTTTAAGTAGTTCTAAGTGTAGGGGACTGATGACTCAGATGTTAAGTCCCATAGTGCTCAGAGCCATTTGAACCATTGATTTGTCGTATAGTACTCTATAAAATACAGACGTAAAATTTTTAAAAAATAGCAGTATAAAATAATGTAGACCAGTACTACGAAATATCACAATTAATATAATACTGAACAAAATAATAAAAAAACTAGATTATAAGAATTTTCCTTATTTTACAAATTTTTGTGAGTGGCAATTGAATGCGAAATTATTTTTCCTGTGTGTTGGTAGGAACCATCCGAAGTATCGAATGCAAGGTGGTTAGAGTCGAACTCTCACTGCTTCACAGGGGCCCCCATGAGAAACGAGTTATCGTAGGACAATGAACTTTTGTGGAAACATTTGTAAGAACACACGAGAGAGAAATAGCGAACAAATCATTCAAAGAAACGTGTTTCAATTTCCGTACTAGACAGAATATTTGTTAATTGCGTACCATGTTTACATTCAAGATTACAAACGTTACTCAGTTTGGGGACTATCTGCATCCATGAGAGCCTGGAACCGCACTAGAGGTACCATTTCACAGTTATTGGCTCTACTTCCCCAACAGTGTATTATGAAATGTTCAGCTGTCGTGACACAGGCATTCTCAGTCATGGCAACAGTAACGTCTTCAACAATTTCCGGGAAAACTGGCGTCGGCCTCTCTCAGGAGTAATTCCCAAGTCGCCAGTTAATTCGAACTTTCAGATTATGTTCCTCAACTCCGGCGCGGTAAGAGCAGCAGCACTACTGGTGTTATTTTGATACAACAGTTTTATGAATAAAGCTCTGTTCACCTTGTACAGACCCATTCGCCTGTCTGCAACTGTAATGCACACAGATGCTTGTAATTCAACCCCATGTCGCCGTACCAGTAACGGCGCCTAACGCAAGTAATGATACTAACACTAACAACAACGTAAGTCCTTCAGCGCACAGCCTTGACATACCGTTAATTCCCACATGCTGGGTACCCGTACCGTTAATAGTCTTAAGTTTACGCTGGCTCAAGCAGGGAGAGTCTAACTATAACTGCCCTGTAAATTGATTTTGTATTAACACTGAAATGTGGTTAAGATTAATACATGTATCTTGTAAATAATATAAACATTTAGTCTTTTAAATGCTGTATAATGTCGAAAAGTGAGTTAGAAGTAGCTCCTAGCTTTACAGTTCTCTCCTATGCATTCAGCTACGATTTGTACTAACAATTCATGCTATTTAATTCAGTCAGACAGTTATAAATACTGATGAAAAATGTTTTATTATACTTCTCTACGGATTTGTACCACAAGACGTCTCATTAATTTTTCCTCGATGGAGCGACGTAGGGCCATTAAGTTATTGCATCTACCGCACAGGTGGGAATATCATGGAAATTTTTAAAAATTTATCGCGGCAGAGGCCTCCTGAGGACAGTTATGAAATAGTGTCATGTGTGAAATATGGATCTTCGGCACTTCACAGTATTGTTAAGAAACAGTACATTGTCGCAATCTCTTGAATAAGTTGTTAAGCATCCCCCCCACGTGCCCAGAGCACGCATGCCATGTATCGTGGTGATATCTCTGCGTTTCAGCTTCAAAGGTAATTTACACGGGCTTTTCAATATTTTACTGGCACTCGTCGTGGCATTTTGAATTATTACTTCACAAGCAGCTAAGGCGAGGAACGAAAAAGAGGTCGATGTGGATTAATGGGTGTCGCGCTCCTTAGGGAAATGCACAGCGGTCGTAATCGATAAACGTATACGTCTTATTTCAAAACATTTTTCGTCCAACTCTAACACGGTTGTTTTCAATAATTCAAGTCAATCGCTTTAATATGCTCTTAGTAGCGTGTTTGTAATGGTTCAAGCATTTCATTATAAAACCATACAGATTCAAAATGCAAATTTAATCCTGTCTCTCAGAAGGAAATTTAATAAAAAATAACTAAACACCTTCGTTGTTAATAAGTAGGCCTATGTTAATAGTACTAACGGCGCAAAAATAATCTTCTTCCTAATTCCTTAGTTTTCATGCCATATAAATAATTCAAAATAAAAGACTTCGCAAATATTTCGTTTACGTATGGTTTACATTAAAAGTGGCGAATTTTCTCGCATGTTTGTTATTCGAGTTGACGTTACGGCCACGTGATGAGGCAAGGAAAGTACAAAGTTATTATAAATGACTGAAGCGCTTTCATAAATTCATTGTAGCTTCAAGCATTGAAACATTGCCACAAAACTTAACACTCACAGAGCAGGCAGAGAGCTGAACATACCACAACCGACCGTTTGGAAGATCTTAGGGGAAATTGAAGCTGAAGCCTTACAGCTATCAGTTGCTACAAGGCTTGACTCCCGCTGGCAAAATCAGACGCTTTGAACATTCGGCAAAATCGCAACAGCTTATTGAAGAGTATGGTTTTTGTGAGAATCTCATCTTCAGTGATGAAGCAACATTTTTTGTGAGTGGCTGAGTGAACGAGCACAGTGTGCAAATCTGGGGGACAGAGAATCCCCACGCTATCGTGCAGCACATTCGAGATTCATCTAAAGTCAGTGTGTTCTGTGCAGTCTCATGGTTCAAAGTTTATAGTCCCTTTTTATTCGGTGAAAAGACTGTTACCGGACACGTGTATCTGGACACACCAGATAATTGGCTCATGTTGCAACTGGAGACCAGCAGACCAACAGGATGGTCTTTCATCATGATGTTCATGAACCCTTAAACAGGTAACTGCGAAACCGATGAATCGGTAGTGGTGGGGTTCATGGTTAACAGTTCATGTCATGGCCTTCACGCTATCCAGGGGATCTTCCTGGGTGTGGAACATGTTAGATAAACACATTACAAAAATGTAATTAGAAAAACTTGAGTTTCATTAATTTTAATGATCCTCAGTCAATAAACAGTAAAATTATGTACATGAATTAAAATTAAACGTCTAATATTTACAGTTTTAATACTTAGATCTACTTTCATTAAATCCATCATTCACACAGTAGCTAGTTACTTGTCTATCACAACCAAGTATTGTCAAAAATCAAAGTAAATTATTCATTTCAATGATGCTCATTTAAGAACAACCAAATTATGTACAAGATTTAAAATTAAACTTCCACTGTTTTCAGACTTAAGACTTACATATGCCTTCCATACATCCATCATTCACACAGTAGGCAGTTACTTGGCTGTTACAACCAAATATTGTCAAAAATTAAAGTATAATAAATTTCATTAAAATGGTCTATTGCACTTGTTGAGGAATTCATCGATGGAATAGAAGGAGTTGGCCACCAAAAAATTCTTTTAAATTATTTTTAAATTGTGCCTTGTCTGAAACTAAACTCTTAATGGTGGCTGATAACTTATTGAAAAAATGCGTTGCTGAATATTGGACTCCTTCCTGGGCAAGAGTAAGTAATTTTAAATCTTTAAGTATATTATTCTTATTCCTAGTATTGATACTGTGTACTAAGCAGTTAGTTGGAAAAAGAGATGTATTATTTAGAACAAACTTCATTAAGGAATAAATATACTGAGAAGCTGTGGTTAGTATGCTCAATTTTTTGAATGGGTCTCGATATGATGCTCTTGAATTTACACTAGACATTACTCTTATTGTACGGTTCTGTACTCTAAAATTTTTTTATCAGTTTGTGGAGTTATCCCAAAATATGATACCATATGATATAATGGTGTGAAAATAAGAAAGCCAGTTTTTTTTATATTTATATCTGTTATGTCTGACATCATTCGCATTGCAAACACAGACATGTTTAGGCGCTTTAGCAGTTTGTTAGTAGTCGCTCCGAACTGAATTTATTATCAAGTTGAAATCCCAAGAATTTTACACTCTCAACTTCTCCTATTTCCATGTCATCATATTTTATACACCTACTAGATGGAAATCTCTTGGAAGTGCACATAGTGCGTCTTTTCAAAGTTTAATGACAGTGAATTGGCTATGAACCACTGATTAATGTCAGTCAAAATTTGATTAGCTGCCCTTTCTAAATTTATATTTGATTTACTATTTGTTGCAATGTTTGTATCATCTACAAAAAAGACAAATTTGGCATCTGGTAATGTAATAGATGATAGGCCATTAATACACACAAGAAAAAGTAGTTGACCTAGTATGGAACCTTGGAGAACACCACATGTAAATTGTGACAGTATATCAAATAATATAGCTGCAACAATACTGCAAAATCGCTCCAAATATTTATACACTATCCAGTCACATTAATGTGACTACCTGTGAAAAGCCCGAAAACCACCTTCTGCAGGACGGCCCGCTGCAATACGTGCAGAGAGTCAATCTGGAAGATATCGACAGAGATGTGGGGCCATGTAGATTCCAGCACAGTTGCCAGCTGCGCTATGTTTCTCGGTCGAGGATCCATTGCACGAACAGCCTGATCGAGATGATCCCACGTATTTTCGATTGGGTTTGAATCCGGACAGTCTGGTGGCCAGGGGAGCACGGTAAACACATCCTGGTGCTCTTCGAACCACGCACGTACACTGCCAGCTGTGTGACACGTTGTATAACTCTGATGCTAGATGGTTTCATGACGAAGAAAAACTAACTGCATTAAGAGTGGATATGGTCTGCAAGAATAGATACATCCTTTTATTAATCCATTGTGACTTCCAGAATGACGGGATCACCCAGAGAACGCCATGAAAACATTCCCGAGACCATAACGCTCGCTCCCACGGCCGGGACCACTCTGACGATTGTTGCAGGGTGTTCTCTTTCAGAAATTCCACACCTGATGGAGCGTAAAACGTGATCCATTTGAAAGGCTGCCTGTGGACACTCACTGGACGCACAGTTCCTTTACTGGTGTGCAACTTCCAGCTTTCGTTGCACATGAGCAACAGTCAGTATGGGTGCATGAACCAGGAGGCTGCTGCAGAGACTGAAGCGCACCAGAGTTCGCTGAATGGTCGCTGAGGAGAGACTGCTGGTAGCCTCTCGGTCAGTTGCGTGGCTGTTCGCCTGTACACATCCCCGCAGCTGTCGTTCACCTTTGTCATATATGACCTGTGGCGCACTACAGTTGCCACGGAGCAATTTGTGTATAGTGCCATTTTGCCGTGCACAGTATTCTTTAACCACGTTGGCACACGAACAGTTTACAAACTTAGTCTTTTTGGAAGTGCTTCCAATTTTGGTTCGAAAGCCAAATATTCCCTTTTGGACGTCAGATAAATCGCTCCGTTTCCACACTATGACGAAGACTGCACTGTTTCCGTGTCCCCGCGACACGGTTTGTATACCCTCCACTGCTAGTGCTGCCACCTGCCGTCTGTGAGTTGTTATTGCACGTTGACGTTGGTTACATTACTGTGACTGGACGATGTAATAACGTTGTGTATAACGGGGCAGAGACGAGTAGGGAATCCAGGAAATGTATCTGCAATTGCGAATACGAACCACCATCGGTTGTATATTGGAGTGACGACAAGGAAAAGTTGTGCCGAACCGGAACTCGTACCCGGATTTCCCCCCTTACGTGGGAGGTCGCCTCAGCCACTTCGGCTATCCGTGCACGAATCACTGCCAGACCCAAACCTCCATATGTCGTCGTCGTGCATCACAACTCGCTCTCGTACATTATGTATATTCCCGTCCAGAAAGTCCTATTTATTGAGAGTCGAAGCCCTGGAACTGGCGAATAAATACGAAATAACACTGCCTGTGTTATTAAGAAGTAGCCTACAATGCAGCATTCCTTTGGACATGCATGTATGTCGAAAAGAACACTGAATCATATATTTCAATAATACAGGGACGACTGTTTCGAATAGGGAACCATTACATCGACGATACGGGCCGAAAATGGAGAAATTCACAGACATAAGCAATTCTGATACAGAGTGAATTGTTACGACCCTGTACCTGGGAACAAAATGGTGAAGCTGCTAGGCTGTTCACGTGCTACTGCCCTGAGCATCTGTGGAAAGTGTTTGAAGGACGGTGAGACCATGCATAGATGACAGGGTGTTGGACGTCCACGCATCATTTAAAGACAGGGGCGATATGACGGGAAAGTACAATCCTGGCGTCTGTGGCTCTGCTGCAAACGATCCCTACGACTTCCCATGCTTACCCCACGACATCGTCAATTACGGTTGCAGTGGTCACGGATCATCTAATTTGACCTTGAATCAACGGAAACGTATTGCCTGGTCGGATGAATCACGTTTCTTGTGTCCGGATGCACCTTCATCCGTGCGAACGTCTTCTCGAAACATGTAACGTGTCAGGGACGCAGGCCGGTGGGGGCAGTATTATGCTACGAGAGATATTCATAATGGGCTTGCATGTGACGTGACAGTAATCGAAGGCAGCATGACAGTAACAGACTGCTTGAAAGTTGCTGCGGATCACCAGCATTCCCACATGCTTAATGGTCTCCACGGCGGCAGTGGCATCTTCCAGGATCCGTATCATAAGGCCAGAATTGGGCTACAGTGATTTGAGGAGCATGCTGGTGAGATCACGTTGATGTCTTGGCCACCAAGTTCGCCTCATCTTCACCCTATGGAGCTCATCTAGGGAGTTATCGGGTGCCAGTTCCGCTTCCACAAAATACCGCCCTTAGTTCACGGGAACTGCATGACCTGTGGGTAGATATCTGGTAGTACATTTTGTATATTCCCGTCCAGAAAGCCATAATTATTGTTCACTCTAAGCCACCGGAAATCGCTGCTGCATTGGGTTCCAAAACTGGACCAACAGACTGCTAAACATTTGATCATTATATCTTGCCTCTTCATTGTATGTGTCCGCCGCTCGTGGTCTCGACATAGCGTTCTCGCTTCTCGAGCACGGAGTCGCGGGTTCGATTCCAGGCGGGGTCAGAGATTTTCACCTCTCTCGAGATGACTGGGTGTTGTTGTGTCATCTTCATCATCATCATTCATCCCCATTACGGTCGGAGGAAGGCAATGGCAAACCACCTCCACTAGGACATTGCTTAGTACGGCGGTGAACGTCTACCTCATCGTTCCCCTACGCTCTGTGACGGAGTATGGGACTTCATCATCAGTGTATGTAGCTGTTTCTGTTACTTTTGTCGATGTCATTCTGTAAATATGATCTAAGAAGCTGCAACGTAGTGGGAAACCTGAAATTAGTCAAGCGTGAAATTTGTGACAAGTCGAAGTGTCTAATGTTTGAAACAGATGTTATGGACTTCTTTCAGTTCTTCGCTCGGGTACAACTACCCTTTTCGTTTGGCTGTAAATTCACTGCTCTCACTACTGCAGCTATTCGATGAGCTCACAGCAAGATGATGATGACTGGGGAAGGAGAATACGCGGAATGGTCGCTTTTACGACATTTAATTACGTAATGTCACAATTTATTACAAATCTGCGGTAAACAAACTAAAAAGTAATGTGATTTGTAAAGGATTTCATACAGTCATTAATACATGGCTGCACAGTTCGGCGTCCGATCTTTGCAAGTAATCAGCTCGGTACATGATTACATCATTAGCTCGGTGGCTGTTGTTCTATTGATTTACTTTAAATAACAATAAATATTAACCCATGTATGCTGATACATGTATGTGAGATATGGTTGTGATACCATAGGTTCTTAATGTGGTATAGTACCCGACAAGAACTGCCCGATTATTTCATTTACTTTTTAGGTATTCTTCGGAGAAGGTACAATTTTCTCTTAGTTAGCAATCAATTCACAAATTTCTCTCTGGTTTCATTTTATAGATTAGTGGCATGGTGTCCTTCATGGTTAGAATGTGAAGCAATGCTCATAGCAGGCAAGAAATAGCAAATAAGACATAAATAAACATTGGGGAAGTAGATATTTTCCATATAAATGCAACTTATGTAGAAGGTTACTACGAGACAATATCATATCAGGAAGCAAGTGGAAGATTTTGCACACGCAGAACATTCACAAAACAATGATCAGTTAATATTTGTGTAGAAGCCAGGCAGCTAACTGGGCAAAAGAAACTGCCTTTTTAAATTATTTACTGTAAAGATAAGCAACTGCAAAAAACTGCGAATTCAGCCACTAGTAGCGTAATGAACTGTTAGAGTGTAGGCCTGTAATATTTATGGTTGACTATAAACCCTTCGCTAGAGGCCTTGAAATGTAGACTTAGTGCCGAATGTATGCTGCTGGCGATAAACAGACAGACATGTGGAGAGATAGTTAGGTATAAATTTTGTTCCGTTGATCCATAGTGAGGAGGTGCCTGATGATATAGGACAGTAATAAAAGTCCAAAATATTAATGTGCGCTGAAAAGATTTGGTAATGTTCCCTCCACATATATAAGTGAAATTGTCCTAAAGCGTGTGGAATAAGTAAAAAAAACTAAAACATATTTTTATTTAAATAATACTACTAAACTTAGGACAAACGTGGAATGATATACACAAATAAGTGCTTAGATAAGTCTTAGGCTATTGTAGCCACTCATCATCATATAGAAAACAGTTTATAACACCCACTTACACATATCACATCACTGCACTGCTGTGCAAAAGTCAAATGTTACACAATACTCTGATTATTCGTTATTAATAATGATATGTGGATCAACTGGGTTTACTAAGAAATTCGACAGTGGAATAGTAGGAGTTGGCCAACAATATATTTGTCATGCTTCTCCTACATTGTACTTGATTTGTAAGTAAACTTTTTTAGACTGCTGGAAAGTTACCGAAAATATATGCTCCTGAGTAATGGAGACCAATCTGCACCGAAGCAAGTAACTTTGAATCTTTAAGTAGATTAGTCTTACTTCTATCACTCATTCCATGAAGTGGGGAACTGTTGGTTTGAAAAGTAGATGTACAAGAAAGTGACGTAGAGTAAACAAATATGCACGACATTTTGATGTGAGAGTAAGACATAAAATTAGTTGGCTGAGGGTGTGATATGAGCGGAGTAAGAGGACAACTTTTATTAATTATTTGGTGATTTCACCAGTTCAGTCTACTGGAGAATATGTTTGGAGTTCAGAGTCACCCTGCTGGATTTATAACAGATTCCTTTTGCCATTACAAAAGTGTTACGCACTGCATTTATATGCTAACATATCTTTCTAAAGACGAAAACCATATTTGGAAACCGAGTGTCACGTCGTGTTTTAGCGTGAGACGTGAATCGACTTTCCTGTGCCGGTCAAACATCGGTTTTTGGAGCACCAATTCTTTTACTCCTATAGTGTCAGTATATTAAATGTTAAATTTCATCTACGTGATGAAAAGAAGTTATCAGTATTTTCGTAAGTTTTTTAACAAAGAGAAGTTCCATTTCTTGTAGATGCTAGTAAACATACAACAAGGAGGAGGAGGAGGAGGAGGAGGTTGAGGTTGTTGAAGAGGAGATGTTTAAAAATCTTAGCTGCTTCAAATAATGTATATAAATTGCTTTATTAATAGACCTTAACTACGCCCGTTGAGTGAAATAATCTGAAGTGGTCACTTATAGTAGTTTATTCTACTCCAAAATTTTGTAGATACGGAATGGCTACAAAACTTCCGGATGAGTACACAGGTTTTGTCAGTAGCAATTCATTGTGTAGAAGTGCTCTGACCACTAAAAGATAAGAGGGGGTACGTGTAGCAGTATACAAATCGGCCAGCTTTCCAAAATATATCGCTGTTGGCAATCAGTTCGCTTTTTGTAATGCAACAGATATTTCATTCCTTACCTATCTCTTTCCATGAAGGAAGATAAAGTATGCTTTTCTTGAATGAAATAAAGAATATGAATAAATTCCTTCTGAGTCAGAGGTTCCTTTTTCTCCTTCACTCCACGTAAAATCACTTTGTCCACCGTAATCAACATTCGTAAACGCAAGAAGGAAACTGGCAGCCGAAACACGTTTCAAGAAAGGTTGATCGTTTCCATGGGAGCGTATAGCAAATCTAGCAGCTTCCGAATTTCCGGAATCGACATTGAAGTTCAAAGGGGCCTTGGTGATAAGTTTTTTTGTCTTGTTACCAGTCACGTTTCTTAAATTAATAGATTGCTACGCGTTTCGAGCACGTACTCCCCATCATAGGCGATTTTACTGCATGCATAAGAAAACGTAAGTTACTGAAATTTCCTAAAATTAACCTGTGATGAAGTTCTGCAGTATAATACGGTACTTCTAGCAGGGAATACGGGAAAATGAAGTTTAGAACGCATTAATCGTTAGTAAAATCTCTGACATAAAGAAAGAATGTTAAATAATTAGCGCAGCATACTGACTGATGTCATAATCAAGACAGGTGTTTCCAAAATCAACAAGACGCAGCTCAGAACAGCGATAACAACAACAACAATAGACGTCACTTTCTCGGTCTCTTCCCTCCCCAATTTCCCTCTCTCCCTCTAAGCTCCATTATCTCGCAAAAAGCGACTGCGTCAAAATTACATGTCTGTATATCGTCAAACGGATAATTTTAAATTACTTCAGTATCCTTTGTTTTCTTATACATACGATAAAATCGTCTGATGAGGGCAAAGAATTCTCGAAACGGCTAGCAGTGTAATAAATTAAGAAACAAATTTACAAAGTGTCGGATAACAGAACAAAACGAATAATTTACTTCGATATTGGAGGGATTACATGACCAACCATATGCGTTACTGACAAATCGCCTTACGAAAACCAGATCTGGGAGCCACATGTAAGGACAGTAACAGAGGTGTTCGGAGTTTTTCAACAAGAGTTTTTCGAAAAAGACATCTTGTAGTGAAATGTTGTTTGGATCGTTTAAAGAAACAATATTTGAAACTTTCTCCATTTGGCGTTAACAGCCGAAAAGAATTACATGCAGAAGTGCACAGACAGTTATTTTTATCGAGCTTAATGTGCAAATGAGAGGTGGAAAATGCCGTGCTCTGTGAAGTCACCTGCCGAATATACATGTAGATCTTCCCCCTGCTGATTAGCCCCTCCCTGTCTGGCTCGCTTCCAGCACGCCTGCGCTGCAGAATTGGCCGTCCCCTTAATCATCCGTGCGACCGCCCCTCCGCATGGGACGGAGCCGACGCGATCAGCCGAATTACGCCCGCTGTTTGTCGAGTATCGGCTGCGCGATCGCTGCACAAAGATTACTGCTGCGAATATCACGTTACAGCACTCCGTATGGGCAGGTGCAGCTCTGGAGAGACAAGCGAAAGCTTATTACAGGCTCTTCGTTTAATATCAGCCATCGCAGTACTGTAAGGCCTTGCAGGTGCTTTCACAAAGGATTCATCTGTTAGGATTACACGAAAATCCTCAGACCAGTGCCACTGATGCATTACTCAAAAAGCCAATTACGATACCAGTATCTTAACCAAGTAGTTAAGGTGTAACTGTTAAAAGATTGATTTACTGCTCGTAGCTTCCATCCTTCAAATGATTCAAATGGATCTGAGCACTATGGGACTTAGCATCTGAGGTCATCAGTCCCCTAGAACTTACAACTACTTAAACATAACTAACCTAAGGACATCACACACATCCGTGATCGAGACAGGACTCGGAACTGCGACCGTAGCAGTCGCGCGGTTCCGGACTGAAGCGCCTAGAACCGCTCGTCCACACTGGCCGGCGCTTCCATTCTTAAGGAGTTACAGAAACGTTGCACCAAACGTTAAGATCCACTGACGACGGTTTTAGAATGATGGTGTATCGTGTTATGGCTTTGCCTTTTACATGTAGATTAAACTGATCTCTGATTGCCTCCAGTATCATAATAATGTGTTGCCCTGGTTCACAGCAAGTATCTGGCTGTGTACAGGGTGGTTGTAATTAAACTTCCGCTACTTGAGGGGGTCGCCGTGAGAAATGAGTGGTCGTAGGACAATGAAACTTTGTGGAAACATTTGTAAGGACATGAGGGAGAGAAATTATTAATAAAGTACTGGAAGAAACACAACTCAGTTTCCACAAGAGAGGGTAAAATCTGTTAACTGCATGCCATGCTTACATTCCACGTTACAAACGCTGAGCATCTGCACCCACGACAGCCTGGTACCGCACTAGAGATTGCTCTACTGCTGTCCGAAACCACGGTGGATCTTGAAGTGTTCAGCTGTCGCGACACAGATAGTGCTGTGGTTGAAGATCGCAAACTGCGTACAGCACTCTCATCCATGGCAACAGCAACTTCTTCAACAGTTTGTAGCGTGATTATCCATCAGCCTCTCCCAGGAGCAATTCCCAAATCTCGAGTTAATTCGAACTTCCGAATCTTCTTCAACCCCGTATTCCTTTAAAACTTCGATACTCGCAAACAGCAGCAACATTATTGCTGTTGTTTTGATAAATCAGCCTTAAGAGTAAATCTCTGCTCGCTTTGACTGTCTGCAGCTGTAATGCACACTGATGCATGTGTTTCAACCTCACGTCGCGGTACGAGTACCGGTGCCTAACGGCAGGTCATGACAGTAACTCTAAGAACGCGAGTCCTGTAGCTCACAGTGGGAAAAATCATTCCTAAAGAGTTTTCCGTTTACATTGGCTCAAGCATCACAAGTTTGATTACAACCACCCTGTACTTTCTGAACCTTGTAGGAAACTTCTGCTTTGTCGAAATACGAAAACATACGACGTAAGATACATCAGACACCTTCTTAATGGTAACTGCAAGTCATCCGAAAGAGTGTCAGAGGCGGAAAGTTATGATTTTAATAGTGGTGTAAATCAGCTGTCAAATGTTGATCACTTTCCGGGGTAAAAAAAACATGAGAATATGTAACTTTTCTGAAGACCTAACGGGCTTACAGACAATGAAATTCTAACTTTACATGTTTTCTTCCTCACTGAGAGTTTAAGAAAAGCGTAGGATCTTTTGTGGTGTATTTATTTTGGTAAATTAAATAATGACTAAAACATAAATACCGTCTGTGAGGTCTCTCTTGGTGTAAATTTATGAATGCTGAGAAGGTTGACAGTAACTACGGTCAAGACCACAATTTACGTAGAATTATAAAGAAAGTTGTCACCACACAGGTGTGCAAAACATAACACAAACCTAAAAAGGTAGCTACGACTGTTATTATTTGGAAACCAAAGTTTCTAGCCTCGAGTAATCCTTACTACTGGCGTTTATTGTAACTTTCTCTTTGTCTGTTCTGTTTCTGATACAGTAAAATTCAACCGCTTCTTCAACAGTATATTTTCCGAGTTTAAGATTTATCTACCCAGCATGTCGAACCTATGTGATGTACTGATCCACTTTTACTATCTCTTACGATCTGAAACTTCCTGGCAGATTAAAACTGTGTGCCGAACCAATACTCGAACTCGGGATCTTCGCCTTTCGCGGGCAAGTGCTCTACCAACTGAGCTAACCAAACACGACACATGTTCCGTCCTCACAGCTTTAAGTCCGCCAGTACCTCGTTTCCTACCTTCCAAACTTCACACTTTTTGTTTCATTTTTAAATTAGTCTATTACCCACAAGCTTCAAATCAACGTGAAATTATATTTATGAAACCGTTATTGGCAGTAAATTAATGGAAATTAACACAATATTTAAATTAAAAGAAGATAAAACCTGTCAAAAGCACATATTCGGATTACAGTCAAAACTTTCGTCTAGTGATGTAAATAAGATAAAATATTTTACTATAATTCTGGATTTTAAAATTAACGGCATGGCACAGTATTCTGAACAGCGTTGATACATACACCACTTGCAAAAATTGGAGCTTACCGGACTAAGTACAGAGAAACCTGACGGCCGACAGGAGAGACATAAACATAAGAGGCAGGATATGCTCTACGTGTCATAAAAATATTATTGAAGTGCGTGAATGAATGACAAGAAACGAAAAATAGAGGAGCATTTCTTATAAATTATATTATTTCAATCAAATAACCAGTTCTGGTTTACACAGTACCTGAGAAAACTAGTGCAGCACCCGGAACACATTGACAGATGTCAACGTACCTTCGTACACGTAACCATCATCGGCAGATATGTAAATGACAGAGTTACATTTACCTGTGACTGGTAAAATGGCCACCAGACTGCATTAGTGTTGCTCGGTTTTACTGTTGTTACCAAGCGTAGTAGCATATATAACGGGCGTGAACAGCATCAGAGAGTCCGCAGCTCGTGGTCGTGCGGTAGCGTTCTCGCTTCACGCGCCCTGGTTCCCGGGTTCGATTCCGGGTGAGGTGAGGGATTTTCTCTGCCTCATGATGACTGGGTGTTGTGTGCTGTCCTTAGGTTAGTTATGTTTAAGTAGTTCTAAGTTCTAGGGGACTGATGACCATAGATGTTAAGTCCCATAGTGCTCAGAGCCATTTTTTGAACAGCGCCAAATGTAGCGTGATCACTGAAAGCCATGGAGACACCGCACACTCGTGTGAGATAATTATCAACACTTGAATGGGGCCTCATTGTTGATCACCATTTGGCCGGCTAGTCGAATTGTGCAGTATATAGATTTGTGGGGCATTAGGATGTGGTAGTGGCCCGATAGTGGGCTGCGTGGGAACAGAGAAGAGATATACTCGGCGTCAAGGTTGCGCTCGACCACTGTGACCGCCACAGGGGAAGATCGCCTTGGTGTGCACCAAGTAAACTGCAAGTCTCCACACCAGCGCCTGCCATCAGAGTGTCCCTGCGCCAGTCTGTGTTATCACGCACCACTGGTCTGAGACTAGAAGCAGCCGAACTAGTGAACTGCCGTCCTCTGCCGCAACACCAACGGCTGTGTTTGAAGTGTTGCCGTGACTGGCGCGCGTGGACTTCTGATAAATGGCGTCGCACTGCGTTCCGCGACGAATCACGGATCTGCACTACCCCGCATGACCATTATCGGCGAATATGGCCCGACGTGGAGAGAAATCTCATTGTTCCATGCGTCCTCTGGCGTTGCCGCTCACGCGACAGTGTCGGGGTGCCATTTTTCAACAGGACAATGGTCGTTCACAAATGGCTCCTCTCTATGGCCTGTTTACGCAATGTTGATTTACCCCCGTGGCCTTCAACATCCCCAGAGCTCTCCCTGATAGAACACTTTACGACGTCAACTCGGTCCTAGTGAAAGTATCCAGGTTATCGATGACCTGGTACCAGAATTGTGAGCCAGTTTACCTGAGGAGGGAATACGATAACTGAAGACGCCCTTCGGAACCGAATCAGTGCACGGATCCAGGGCAGAGGGGGTGTAAAGTTATACTGACACGTAGACTCATACAACATATCCTCGCTAATCTGTCCTGTACGGGACAGGGAGCATCGTCGAAACATAAGGAGGCCGTACTAACAGAGGATCACTTTTATTTACCCATAACATCACATTAATTTTCAGCTGGACATACAGTCTGAAACATTGTTCCGTATTAAAACACACCGAAGCGCCAAAAAAGCTGGTATAGGCATGCGTATTCAAATACAGAGATATATAAACAGGCAGAATACGGCGCTAAAGGACGGCAACGCCTATATAAGACAAGTTTCTGGAGCAGTTCTTAGATCGGTTACTGCTACTATCTAGATTTAAGTGAGTTTAAATGCGGTGTTATAGTCGGCGCTCGAGCGATGGGAGACTGCATCTTCGAGGTAGCGGTGAAATGGGGATTTTCCCGTACGACCATTTCACGTGTGTACAGTGAATATCAGGAATCCGGCAAACCATCATCTCCGACATCACTGCGACCGGAAAAAGATTCTGCAAGAACGGCACCAACGGCGATTGAAGAGAACCGTTTAGTGTGACAGTAGTGCAAACCTTCCGCAGATTGCTGCAGATTTCAGTGCAGAGCCATCAACAAGTGTCACCGTGCGAACCATTCAACTAAACATCATCGATATGGGTTTTCGGAGCCGAAGACCCACTCGTGTACCCTTGACGACTGCACGACATTAAGTTTTACGCCTCCCCTGGGCCCGTCAACAACGACATTGGACTGTTGATGACTGGGAGCATGTTGCCTGGTCGGATGAGTCTCGTTTCAAATTGTATCGAGCGGATGGGCGTATACGGGTACAGAGACAACTTCATGAATCCATGGACGCTGCATGTCAGCAGCTGGTGGGGGCTCTGTAATGTGTGGGGAATGTTCAGTTGGAGTGATATGGGACCCATGACACGTCTAGATATGACTCTCACCAACACCGTCTCAAAGGAAGGCCTCGGCGCTTGTTCGTGACGTCACGTCAGCTAGGCACGGCGAACGCCAGGTCCGTTGGCAGGCATACTCATAGTGGTGGTGTCTCCCTCTCTGACACAGGAAAATGTGAAACTATTGGCGGAAGTTGGCCAACACACATTGTTCTGAGAGATTTCTGCACTCAATTAACTGTGCAATTCATTACACTTCTTACCAAATAGTGTACTCCTGAACTTAAATTTCCACCTGTTTTAAGGACTGACATACAAAAACAACTTCATGGTCCAGCAGCAACAGAATTCGTGCTTCTTTACCTTATTTGTAAATCTGAGGAAGTTACGTTTGTACTGGGTTGCTTTTACAAGAAACTGTGAACATATTGGTGCTCTTCTTTAAGTATCTTGGTTGACTATGGGGTGAGAAGCACTGAATGTTAATGAAATATATTGTAACAAATAAGCCCTCGGTCACAAATATCAAGTCAAAATTGACCTGGTTTCGACGCTACTATGAGCGTCGTCTTGAGAATTAGACTAACTGTACTAAAACATTAGGTATATAGTACATTAATAAAATTAAAGTTTGTACTCACTCGAAAATATGCAGTACTTACAAGTCACACATTAAGGAAGATCTAAGCCGGAAAGGCGGCGTCATGAACACTTGTGAGATGGCGAGCCGCTAAGGGCTGCTCGTACTGTCTTGTTGCAACCCTTATTCACAGTACGAGCTGCCCTTAGCTGCTCGCCATCTCACAAGTGTTCATGACGTCGTCTTTCCGGCTTAGATCTTCTTTAATATGTGACTTGTAAGCACTGCATATTTTCGAGTGAGTACAAACTTTAATTTTATTAATGTACTATATACCTAATGTTTTAGTACAGTTAGTCTAATTCTCAAGACGACGCTCATAGTAGCGTCGAAACCAGGTCAATTTTGACTTGATATTTGTGACCGAGGGCTTATTTGTTACAATATAATTCTGACACGGCGACTGAACCTTAGCAGCTATGTTCAAAGTTAATGAAATATCTTGCGATTGTATACGTTGGGGGAGGGGGTGGGGGACAGAAGAAGAGGCAAAACAGAGATGCTTGTTTTATCAAATAAAATTTTTTGTATCTTATAAAGTTTCTCCTTTCAGTTGCAAGAGGGGAATATTTATCTTTTCTAATGTGCATGATTAAAAAAGTTAAAGCTCAGCGGTATTTTCGATGTATGAAGCTATTTTGTTTCCTGTTTAGAATTCCTTTCGTTGAAACCGACTGTAATCTAATAACTGGCAACAGCTGGTCATTTACGCATGTAAATTAGTTCACATTCCCAGTGACGATGTCAAACGAAAATAAATAAATAAATAAAAGAAACGAGTTCATTGTAAGGGGGTTGGGGTAAGTTTCGATAACAAAATGGATCAAGTAAATATAGTTAATTGAATGCAAAATTTCCGAAACTTGCAATGGGGTAAAGCATCTTCTCATATTGATCTACGTCTGTTTCTACAGGATTCAGTAATAAAGAACTATGATCTTCATTTGCAGCTTTACGATAGTAAGAAACTCTTTCATCTAAATAAAACTGCAGAATCCAAAACAATACCTAACATTTTGTCCAAAAATAAGAGATTTATAGTGATAAGCACGCCCAGGCGTTTCTGCCTGCAGTAGACCTGGCGTTCGCCGTGCCTAGCTGACGTGACGTCACCAACAAGCGCCGCGGCCTTCCTTTGAGTCGGTGTTGCTCTCACAGAGGACACGTACGTAAGCATCCTGTCTGATCACCAGCATCCTTTCATGTCCATTGCGTATTCCGACGGACTTGGGCAGTTTCAGTAGGACAATGCGATACCTCACACGTCGAAAATTGCTACAGAGTGGCTCCAGGAACATTCTTCTAAGTTCAAACACTTCCGCTGGACACCAAACTCCCCAGACCTGAACATTTTTGAGCATACCTGGGATGCCTTGTAACGTGCTGTTCAGAAGATACCATCACTCCGTCGTAGTCTCAAAGATTTGTGGACAGCCCTTCAGTATTCGTGGTGTCAGTTTCCTACAGCACTACTTCAGACATTAGTTGAGTCCATGCCACGTTGTGTTGCGGAACTTCTGCGTGCTTGCGGGCGCCCTTCACGAAATTATGCAGGTGTGCCAGTTTCTTTGGCTCTTCAGTGTAGTAACAATGCGAAACGAAAACGATAACACACTGAAAAATCTAACACGAAAGTGTAATGTACAGTAGCACCTGTGCTGTAAAACATCTCCGTTTCGTAAGGTAAGATACTGAAGCTGTCAGTGAATGTTTAACAATTATACATACTTTATTACAGTACTTTATTGACACGCTACTGATTAGCACTTGACTGCTTAAGGGATAAGAAATCACACGATAAAGAATGTTCTCTTCTTATGGAGGACGAACAAAGACTGTAATGTTCTTTTGCTTACCAGACGTCATTATTGATGTTACTGAGAAGTTCCACGGCGTCGTAATCCACAAAATGTCTACTGTTGGGGTAGAAATAGAGCTTTGTTCTATGAATAAAAGGGCTGTATCAAAAGCATTTTTAGCAACTACAAGCGGCAGGTTCATTGTCTTCGTTTCCGTCATCATATTTATCGTTTTCATCGCTTGTTCGAGTTTCAGCCTCACTGATTTGATCATCGGTTAATTTTGCTTCCGTTGTGCGGTAAACGTCAGCTGTACTGATCCACTCACTTACGTCTCTGGCCTCAATGTCCGGTTGTAAAAAAAGCGTCACATGTTTACGTTTAGTTGATGAATAATTTAGTTTTACACGCTTTAATATGTAAAAATCACACTAATTTCTAAAACAAATGTGTGGACAATAACACTTATTGACCGCGTAAGGAACAATGGTTTCACACTGAAACTGATCGAACTATCGCACCTGTCAACGGCCAACTGCCTGCTGATCCATATCGCAAAGGATGGGTCATCGACAAGTCTGGACCTGATTGTCGCAGCGGCCCTTGTATAGAAGCAAACGCCGGAAATGGAATGGTCGGATTAAGCGGGTAGCCAGACCATTCGAGGTCGGATTAGCGAGGTTCTACTGTGTTGCCAAGTGCTTTGTAAATTTGACTCGATATCGTAATCACTGAAATAAACTCACACAACCTCTCAATCGGTGATGTTTCCATTTGTTTGCTCCACCCCTTCTGGGTGCTTCAGTTTTTTTGTCAATATTATATTTGTATATTAACTATGTTACTTCCGATGTTTATTTTACACATTCGGGAACTGTTACACGCCTGAAACGGTGCGGTAGTGGGGAATCAAAAATAAAAGGATATTTTCATCCAAGTAGCGACAGACCAGCAGTCTGACATATACAATCACGACACTCACTGCTGTGAAAATTGTTAACACCTGACAGTTGGAACAACACTAGCGACCCTAGAGACGAGAAAGCAGCCGTAAGATTAACGTTTGTTTTTAATTATTTTTCTTCTTAGCTAATGAAATTATTATGTTTTTGTGATCTAAACGATAGTAAATTATCGAGAGATATTAATTGTCGTGAAATAAATGTGAAAACAGCCGAATCTCACTGATTCAATGCGATAAGCTACGCATGATGAAATACTTTCGAATATGTGAATAATTGCAGCTTATACCGCGGAAATCAAGACAATATTAACTAATATTTCATGCATGAGAAACATGTATTTTTGTAGTTGTCTGTTCTTATTATAATAGGCATTTTCATTGACACCAAACAATTATGTGAGGAGTCTAATGATTCGGATATTATTGCACTTCACTCTACTTTCCAATGCACGAATATCTTTTTTACATCTAATTATTTTTGCTTCAAAAGCGAAAGCGTGTAAAATTCTTCCCATTTGTGGCTGAGACATAGCAACAGTAATGGATATCGCGTCTTGTTTGTTGAGTAACAGGTTTATTACGTCTGACGTTTTATTATCACGTCTGTGTGGTTTCCCATCTCGCAACTGTTATGGTGGCTTAGTTAGCACAACAGATAAAGTAGGTGTTGCATTCCATAGAAGTTACCCACGTTACAAATTCACTGGTTTGATTGTACGTGGAATGAACAAAAATTCACGTTATCTGTATGACATATAAGAAACTATCAGTCTCGATTGCGGTAATGAAACCAACCTTTACCCAGGTTTCAGCCCAAGTAATTGAGTCTTCTTCAGAAGATAAACCTGATTCTGTAATATGTCTACGAGAGCATGGTCTAGAAATAAAACTAAAACAGCCTGAATAGGCGTAGCCACATTTTAAAAATGCGGTTCATAGGTACTGAGTCACCACCAAGGCTTATCTTAAGCTCCGACGAGCGCCTCGCCTCCATGGACACCATGCGGTGGGCCTCGGGAGCTCACGTGAAACAAATCTTGGTGGTGAAGTAGTAACTACGTAACGCATTTTTAAAATGTGGCTACGCCTATTCAGGCTGTTTTGCTTTTATCTCGAGACTATGCCCTCGTAGACATATTATAGAATCAGGTTTATCTTCTGAAGAAGGCTCAATTACTTGGGCTGAAACCTAGGTAAATGTTGGTTTCATTACCACAATCGCGGCTGATAGTTTCTTATATATTAGATTACCACGATTGCTGACTGGGCTGCAATGTTGAAAGTACTAAAATTATCTGTATGAGTCCCAAAGAACAGACACCATTCCCGTGGTTGGTCCCGCGGCCAGGCATTGAGTATCTGTAGGAAGGAGAAATGTCCGATCTCTGCGCATTTGAACAATGAAAGAATTTTTTGGTGACAAATGAAAATTTGTACGAAGGCCGGGAGTCGAACCCGAGTCTCCTGCTTATTTTACAAATGTGTTAACCATGTACGGCAGCTTGGCAGGTAGATACAACTGCACGGACTACCCAAGTACCCCCCCCCCCCCCCACTTCATGTCCAAAATAACAGAAGACATTCTGTTTGACCCCGTGGCTCGACATAGAACATGTGTGTAGTGTGTGGCAAATAGGAATTTGAATTGAGGGGGAAGGCATAATTAGGTAGTTCTTGCAGGTGTGTGTAACTATTGCAAAAATGGTTCAAATGGCTCTGAGCGCTATGTGACTTAACATCTGAGGTTCAAAGTGGCTCTGAGCACTATGGGACTTAACATCTTAGGTCATCAGTCCCCTAGAACTTAGAACTACTTAAACTTAACTAACCTACGGACATCACACACATCCATGCCCGAGGCAGGATTCGAACCTGCGACCGTAGCAGTCCCGCGGTCCCGGACTGCAGCGCCTAGAACCGCACGGCCACAGCGGCCGGCTAACATCTGAGGTCATCAGTCTCCTAGACTTAGAACTACTTAAACCTAACTAACCTAAGGTCATCACACACAACCATACCCGAGGCAGGATCGAACCTGCGACCGTAGCAGCAGTTCGGTTCCGGACTGAAGCGCCTAGAACCGCTCGGCCACAACGGCCGGCTAACTATGGCACCAAGGCGGTGTAGATAGTTAACTCCTCTGCGCACCAAGTAGTTAGACATCTGGCCTTGCTACAAATTTTCATTTGTCGCCAATGAATTCTTTCATTGCCCAAATACAACCCTGTTCGGAGTTTCTCCTTTTTGAAAACTTCACGTTGTCGAATAGCTACACGAGATTTTTCTGAAAAAATTGGTTCTTCTACTGTGTACCATCTATTTTTCTGTGCTTAAATGAAAACGATATCCTTCAATAAATATGTGCGTGTGAAAAGAAAATCGTAAACAAACTGTTCTGCGATATACCGTTTCACACCTCCAGGGTCTTTACGAAACTTAAATGACTCAAATGTATTTTCATTTTTTACTTATTGTCGTTTTTACGGCACTACATACGCTCTCCATTGCAGAAACTACGTTACAAATCAATATACTATTCGCACTTGTCCGATATTGTGGTCAGAAGTGTTGCTTGGTGGCCGCTTCAAATGGCTCTGAGCACTAAGGTCATCAGTCACCTAGAACTTGGGACTGCTTAAACCTAACTAACCTAAGGACATCACACATATCCATGCCCGAGGCAGGATTCGAACCTGCGACCGTAGCAGTCGCGCGGTTCCAGACTGAAGTGCCTAGAACCGCTCGGCCACAACGGCCGACGGTGGCCTCTTGGAGCGCCGCTGTCGTAGAGTGTAAAAAAAATGAGCAGCAGTGTTGCGACTTTACATGTTAGGCTGTGGACAAATCGTGCTGATGAGTGTTGTCTTTCAGAAACTTGTTTTGACCGTGGACCTCATTGCAGGTAAAATACGGGACGTTGATACTGTTGCAGCGGTGTTGTGGCCTAGGATTACGCCTGGTGTGAGTGACGGTGCTGGAACGTGGGAGGAGGTGTAGGATTGTGGGAGGGCTGCTGACACAGCCCCCGGCGGTTCGCGAGCAGAGTCTGCAGCGACGGCTGCGCAGCCGGGACGCACCACCTGCCGCCACTTCCGGGATGGCTGCTGCCGCGACACCTGAGCAATCGCCGCCACACGGCTGCATCTCATCGCCGCGGCCGCCAGCTTGCCTTCCCTGTAACGTCCCCCGCATTTGTTTATCCCGACAAACGAAACTTTTTCCCGAACAACTCTGTTGTGACGGCTCATTAACTTCGTTACAGGTGGGGTCCAGCCTCTTGCTTACAGAGATAATCTCACCGAACAGAATTTTAGTCACACCACTGAGAGAACACACTAGCCTCTTTCAAGCGCTGCAGATGGCTTGACCTGGAATAAGACGTTCATGCGACACTATGCGGCTGACGTAATTCCTCCCACTTAAGTGTACACTACTGGCCATTAAAATTGCTACACCAAGAAGAAATGCAGATGATAAACGGGTATTAATTGAACAAATTTCACTGACATGTGATTACATTTTCACGCAATTTGGGTGCATAGATCCTCAGAAATCAGTTCCCAGAACAACCACCACTGGCCGTAATAACGGCCTTGATACTCCTGGGCATTGAGTCAAACAGAGCTTGGATGGCGTGTACAGGTACAGCTGCCCATGCAGCTTCAACACGATACCACAGTTCATTAAGAGTAGTGACTGGCGTACTGTGACGAGCCAGTTGCTCGGCCACCATTGACCAGACGTTTGCAATTGGTGAGAGATCTGGAGAATGTGCTGGCCAGGGCAGCAGTCGAACATTTTCTGTATCCAGAAAGACCCGTACAGGACCTGCTACATGCGGTCGGGCATTATCCTGCTCAAATGTAGGGTTTCGCAGGGATCGAATGAAGGGTAGAGCCACGGATCGTAACGCATCTGAAATGTAACGTCTACTGTTCAACATGCCGTCAATGCGAACAAGAGGTGACCGAGACGTGTAACCAGTGGTCCACCAAACCATCACGCTGGGTGATACGCCAGTATGCCGATGACGAATACACGCTTCCAGTGTGTGTTCACCGCGATGTCGCCAAACACGGATGCGACCATTATGATGCTATTAACAGAACCTAGATTCATCCGAAAAAATGACATTTTGCCATTCGTGCACCGAGGTTCGTCGTTGAGTACACCATCGCAGGCGCTCCTGTCTGTGATGCAACGTCAAGGGTAACCGCAGCCACTGTCTCCGAGCTGATAGTCCATGCAGCTGCAAACGTCGTCGAACTGTTCGTGCAGATGGTTGTTGATTTGCAAACGTCCCCATCTGTTGACTCAGGGATCGAGACGTGGCTGCACGATCCGTTACAACCATGCGGATAAGATGCCTGTCATCTCTAATCCTAGTGATACGAGGCCGTTGGGATCCAGCACGGCGTTCCGTATTACCCTCCTGAACTCACCGATTCCATATTCTGCTAACAGTAATTGGATCTCGACCAGCGCGAGCAGCAATGTCGTGATACGATAAACCGCAATCGTGATAGGCTACAATCCGACCGTTATCAAGTCGGAAACGTGATGGTACGCATTTCTCCTCCTTTCACGAGGCATCCCAACATCGTATCACCAGACAACGCCGGTCAACTGCTGTTTGTGTATGAGAAATCGGTTGGAAACTTTCCTCATGTCAGCAAGTTGTACGTGTCACCACTGGCGACAACCTTGCGTGAATCCTCTGAAAAGCTAATCATTTGCATATCACAGCATCTTCTTCCTGTAGCCGGCCGTGGTGGCCGTGCGGTTCTAGGCGCTGCAGTCCGGAACCGCGGGACTGCTACGGTCGCAGGTTCGAATCCTGCCTCGGGCATGGATGAGTGTGATGTCCTTAGGTTAGTTAGGTTTAAGTAGTTCTAAGTTCTAGGGGACGGATGACCTAAGATGTTAAGTCCCATAGTGCTCAGAGGCATTTGAACCATTTGAACTTCTTTCTGTCGGTTAAATTTCGCGTCTGTAGTACGTCATCTTCGTGGTGTAGCAATTTTAATGGCCAGTAGTGTAATTTACGTGGCAGTAGGTTGCACAGAACCAGAACACTAAGGTGCAGAGGATGGACAGAAATGGCGAATCACCGCAAGAAATCTGTGCTTCGGCAAATGTGTACACGCTAGCAAGCCTGCAGCTTGTTCTGTTACATTTTACCATGAACGGCTCGTGTGCAATGTCCTCCATACGTTGCAAGTCTCAGCCGTGTTGAGAACAGTGTTCTGTGCAGTTGTGAGTGCCTTATGTCGGCGCAAAGTGAATTCTAACGTACGTCAAATAGATTGGTGCTTGTGTGAGGGGGTGCTTACGTAACCAAGTGTTTGGTGTTTCAAGAGGCGTAGTATTGAAGATTGATACCACACGCAGGGAAAGCGGAAAAATATGTTCCCAATGGAGCTTTCTGCTTACTGTGTGTCGAGGGCATAGTTCAGGTCGGAGGTGTTTGTATGGTGTTTTTGGGATGTTTTTCCTACCAAAACTTTAATAATAAATGGTTCAAATGACTCTGAGCACTATGTGACTTAACTTCTGAGGTCATCAGTCCCCTAGAACTTAGAACTACTTAAACCTAACTAACCTAAGGACACCACACATCCATTCCCGAGGCAGGATTCGAACCTGCGACCGTAGCGGTCGCGCGGTTCCAGACTGTAACGCCGAGAACCGCTCGGCCACCCCGGCTGGCCCTTTAATAACATTTTAGCTCAACAAAATCACATTTACACATTACTTACATAATAATGCAAAGACGATTCTGCAGAACCTAACATCTTTGAGACTAACAAGTGAGTTTGCGCTAGCTGCGATCGCAATTGCAATCGAGTTGTGGTTTGCATGAATATGTTTGAGTTGCTGATAACAAAAATGTATAAACTAAGTGCCATTGCCACTTAAGCTGTAAGCTACAAAGACGCGATATTCCGCTCACAGTGGACGATACCTAATATATCATGACTTTATTAATTGTAGTCATCGTAAACAGTGTTACTCTAGGTAATTTACTTACTTATACATATACGGATTCGTAATACCGATCAGTAATACCGATTCGTAATACCGGATAAGTTAAAGTTAGATATAGTGGGAATTAGTGAAGTTCGGTGGCAGGAGGAACAAGACTTTTGGTCAGGTGATTACAGGGTTATAAATACAAAATCAAATAGGGGTAATGCAGGAGTAGGTTTAATAATGAATAAAAAAATAGGAGTGCGGGTTAGCTACTATAAACAGCATAGTGAACGCATTATTGTGGCCAAGATAGACACAAAGCCCATGCCTACTACAGTAGTACAAGTTTATATGCCAACTAGCTCTTCAGATGATGAAGAAATAGATGAAATGTATGACGAGATAAAAGAAATTATTCAGGTAGTGAAGGGAGACGAAAATTTAATAGTCATGGGTGACTGGAATTCGTCAGTAGGAAAAGGGAGAGAAGGAAACATAGTAGGTGAATATGGGTTGGGGGGAAGAAATGAAAGAGGAAGCCGCCTTGTAGAATTTTGCACAGAGCATAACTTAATCATAGCTATCACTTGGTTCAAGAATCATAAAAGAAGGTTGTATACCTGGAAGAACCCTGGAGATACTAAAAGGTATCAGATAGATTATATAATGGTAAGACAGAGATTTAGGAACCAGGTTTTAAATTGTAAGACATTTCCTGGGGCAGATGTGGATTCTGACCACAATCTATTGGTTATGAACTGCAGATTGAAACTGAAGAAACTGCAAAAAGGTGGGAATCTAAGGAGATGGGACCTGGATAAACCAGAGGTTGTAGAGAGTTTCAGGGAGAGCATAAGGGAACAATTGACACGAATGGGGGAAAGAAATACAGTAGAAGAAGAATGGGTAGCTCTGATAGATGAAGTAGTGAAGGCAGCAGACGATCAAGTAGGTAAAAAGGCGAGGGCTAATAGAAATCCTTGGGTAACAGAAGAAATATTGAATTTAATTTATGAAAGGAGAAAATATAAAAATGCAGTAAATGAAGCAGGCAAAAACGAATACGAACGTCTCAAAAATGAGATCGACAGGAAGTGCAAAATGGCTAAGCAGGGATGGCTAGAGGACAAATGTAAGGATGTAGAGGCTTGTCTCACTAGGGGTAAGATAGATACTGCCTACAGGAAAATTAAAGAGACCTTTGGAGAGAAGAGAACCACTTGTATGAATATCAAGAGCTCAGATGGCAACCCAGTTCTAAGCAAAGAAGGGAAGGCAGAAAGGTGGAAGGAGTATATAGAGGGTTTATACAAGGGCGATGTACTTGAGGGGAATATTATGGAAATGGAAGAGGATGTAGATGAAGACGAAATGGGAGATAAGATACTGCGTGAAGAGTTTGACAGAGCACTGAAAGACCTGAGTCGAAACAAGGCCCCGGGAGTAGACAACATTCCATTAGAACTACTGATGGCCTTGGGAGAGCCAGTCATGACAGAACTCTACCATCTGGTGAGCAAGGCGTATGAGACAGGCGAAATACCCTCAGATTCCAAGAAGAATATAATAATTCCAATCCCAAAGAAAGCAGGTGTTGACAGATGTGAAAATTACCGAACCGTCAGTTTAATAAGTCACAGCTGCAAAATACTAACGCGAATTCTTTACAGACGAATGGAAAAACTGGTAGAAGCGGACCTCGGGGAAGATCAGTTTGGATTCCGTAGAAATGTTGGAACACGCGAGTTACTACTGATCCTACGACTTATCTTAGAAGAAAGATTAAGAAAAGGCAAACCTACGTTTCTAGCATTTGTAGACTTAGAGAAAGCTTTTGACAATGTTAACTGGAATACTCTCTTTCAAATTCTGAAGGTGGCAGGTATAAAATACAGGGAGCGAAAGGCTATTTACAATTTGTACAGAAATCAGATGGCAGTTATAAGAGTCGAGGGGCATGAAAGGGAAGCAGTGCTTGGGAAAGGAGTGAGACAGCGTTGTAGCCTCTCCCCGATGTTATTCAATCTGTATATTGAGCAAGCAGTAAAGGAAACAAAAGAAAAATTCGGAGTAGGTATTAAAATTCATGGAGAAGAAGTAAAAACTTTGAGGTTCGCCGATGACATTGTAATTCTGTCAGAGACAGCAAAGGACTTGGAAGAGCAGTTGAACGGAATGGACAGTGTCTTGAAAGGAGGATATAAGATGAACATCAACAAAAGCAAAACGATGATAATGGAATGTAGTCAAATTAAATCGGGTGATGCTGAGGGAATTAGATTCGGAAATGAGACACTTTAAAGTAGTAAAGGTGTTTTGCTATTTAGGGAGTAAAATAACTGATGATGGTCGAAGCAGAGAGGATATAAAATGTAGACTGGCAATGGGAAGGAAATCGTTTCTGAAGAAGAGAAATTTGTTAACATCGAGTATAGATTTAAGTGTCAGGAAGTCGTTTCTGAAAGTATTTGTATGGAGTGTAGCCATGTATGGAAGTGAAACATGGACGATAACTAGTTTGGACAAGAAGAGAATAGAAGCTTTCGAAATGTGGTGCTACAGAAGAATACTGAAGATAAGGTGGGTAGATCACGTAACTAATGAGGAGGTATTGAATAGGATTGGGGAGAAGAGAAGTTTGTGGCACAACTTGACTAGAAGAAGGGATCGGTTGGTAGGACATGTTCTGAGGCATCAAGGGATCACCAATTTAGTATTGGAGGGCAGCGTGGAAGGTAAAAATCGTAGAGGGAGACCGAGAGATGAATACACTAAACAGATTCAGAAGGATGTAGGTTGCAGTAGGTACTGGGAGATGAAGAAGCTTGCACAGGATAGAGTAGCATGGAGAGCTGCATCAAACCAGTCTCAGGACTGAAGACCACAACAACAACGTTATCGATCAAAGTGATATACGGAAAGAAATCCACTCATCGCGAACTCTGTATTTCAAGGGGGAGAATTCGGTAAGATTAACAAGTTCGGTGCGGAGTAACAATGCAACAACTCATTCTTACACTATCCGTCCCCTTATGCCGGTGAGTGGATAAGTGTTTCCGAAGGTGCTGGTAATTTATCAAGAACCTAGAGGCCAGTTTGGAGTGCGAGTAGTGCAACACGTGCTGAAACCGCAAAATGTGATTCAAATTGCCGCCATGACCTGCCTTATCGCGAAACAAATTATGACGCAATTCTTTCAAGATGTCTACTTCCCATGCGCAGTGAAGGAGTCTCTCTTTTTTGTTGATTCACTTGGGACGTACCGTGACAGGACTCATATGGAGGCCGTCCGAGCGAAAAACATGGTGCATACAATCAACACCAGCACTCCTTGGTGCACACCTTGCTTTCAGCCACTTAATGTACTATTCTTCCGACGATTCAAAACGGTGCCGACTCGGATTGAAGATCACAGTATCCTTAACGACCAATCACACCATTGTCGGGGGATTTAATTTCGTTGCTGACCTCTATTCTACACAATCAGGTCCGTTCTGCAGTCTTCGAAGACTCTGTTCGGTATTCCTGGTCTGTAGCTGGATATTCTGATTTCCGATCAGAGAGATTTGAAATACTATTCGAAAGTATTTGTAGAGTTCAAACGCAGTGTGACTGGGAAAACTACTTCATGCAGCTTCTGCCGTGATAAACAACTCTGTTTCCGGCATTTTATACTCTGTGGTCATGTTCATCCTCGTAAACTTTTGACAATAGTACCAACAACATATTTTTTTAACTCGGTAACTGAATTTGAGCATGAATGTCAAGTGCAGTGTAACTGTCGACGGCAAATATTATGCGCGTATTTGTACTGTACATGTAAAGCTTTTACATGCAAACCAAAACTGTGTTGCAATTGTGATCGCAACCCGCGCTATCTCTCTTGTAAGGTAATAACAAAAAACACAACATGTTTTAAGCTAAATTTTCATTTACAGTATTTATTACTTAACGTATATTTGTACTTCACAGACATGAATAAAAGTACCAATTGATGGTGACTCGAATGTGCTATACATGTTTGAGCAAAAGGAAAGAGAGACAAGTTTTTTGCATAATAGACAGACTTGATTTCTCATAGTTTAGATACTAAACTTAATATTTTGAGATATGGGACTAGTGGTCGGAAATGGAGATTTAGTTTTTCTTGTTCAAACAGCTTGCTCCTTATTGTAGCAACTAAGGCTCCTAGCCCCTGTCCAAAATGACGTCCGATAGTCTTAGTGCTCGAATTACAATGATGAGTAAAATTTTTCCTCTATCCCTCAAAAATGCCTGTTTTACAATGACATAGGCAGTTAAGATCATTCCGATCAATTCCACTTCAGTTTATACGAACGTTTCATCGCCCAACAACTTTATGCAACCTCGCACGAAAAAAACACACATAGAAGTAAGCTCTGAAGATCACCCTCAGCGTAGCGCACGATCTTGCCGTACAACTGAAAGACGAGTGCGTCTATTATTCTATTATTCAGGTGCTTTTCGACATTAATATAAAAGCGAAATGATGCACGATCGTGTTGAAATCACACCGTCTTGCGGCAGTTACCAAGTTGCAGAATCTCCTAATGTGGCAGCCCATATCCAGTGAACAGACTGTAAGGCTTTATAACGGGATGACACCATATAAGCTGACATTAGTTGATCTGGCAATAATCCACAAGTAGGTGGAGGATCATTGCTGGCGACCTGGCGCGTTAGTGGCATATGGATTTCCATCACCATCGTCCGTGAACAATACAAAGGTTTGGAAGTTCAGCACTGCTGTGCTGCGTTTCGAAGTCCCTTTACAGAACCAGACTTCGTGTTTACATTGTTTGTGGTAGAGCCGTAATTGCTGCTCCGTAAGTACTCTCTCCACTGTATTTGTCGAAGTATTCATTTCACTGGGAAGTAGATGGATGCTTATTGATCCACCTTCCTTCACATGATCCAACATCAACTTCTCAAATTCTACTAACGAGCGAAGTGGCACATTAATAAGAAGCTCGAATCGTATTCAGGAGGACGTCGGCTAAAATCGCTTCCAGGTACAGGTTTCCTGTGGTATCCCAAAATGCTTAAGGTGAATGAAGGGCTGGTTCCAGGGCACTGTCGATTTTGTTCCCCATTCTTCCCCATTCTGCACTCGTGCTTCCGATCTAATGATCTTGTTGTCAACGAGACACTGAACACCAATCTTCCTTCCTGCCTTCAAATTCTCCTCTGCGGACAGTTCTTACTCGAGAGCCTTGACGAGCTCTCTGAGGTGTGAAGATTATTTTTGGTTCTTGACTCTCTTTATAACCATGGTGGTGCCTAACATGCTGCACCCTACTCACCTGACAAAAGCTTAGAGCTTTATAAGACTTGACATGATCATATATGTGGAGGAGCGAACTTAATTTTCAATATATTTTTTTTGTGTAGCTGGTAAATTTTATACGGTGATATGATCAATTTCGATTCTGCTAGCAATCATACCTAGATCTTAAAATTATCAATGCCGTGTGTAACTCATCACATGTTGTATAATCAAGCACTGGGTTATAAATAACCAAGTACTTGATTGTACAACATGTGATGAGCTACACACGGTAACAGAAGTTTATGACCTGGGGAAAATTGCAAGCAGAATCTAAACCGGTCATATCGTTGTATAAATTTTCGATCCCGACAGATAAAAAGTGCTATATTGCTATCTAGTATCATTTATCTTATTACGACGTTATTGCATGAGATGTATAGTGTACAAAAATATATATTACACAACCTACTGCACTGAATGTTCGTCTTGAAAATCTTTTCTTTACTGTAATGAAAATGAAATGTATGAGAAACATCAACATTCGTGCGATTACGTGTCTGTGTGATTATCCTATACCAATTCACGCGAAGGCCGGGATCATCGCCGGCCGGTGTGGCCGAGCGGTTCTAGGCGCTTCAGTCTAGAACCGCGAGATCACTGAGGTCGCAGGTTCGAATCCTGCCTCGGGCATGGATGTGTGTGATGTCCTTAGGTTAGTTAGGTTTAAGTAGTTCTAAGTTCTAGGTGACTGATGGCCTCAGACGTTAAGTCCCATAGTGCTTAGAGCCATTTGGACCATTTTGGACCGGGATCATCCCTCTTCATCATTCGACATGTGAGCTAACGTTCTGTCTCTAACTACAGTGACGTTAAAATGTAATCATCCTTTGTTTTCAACAGCCATTAGAATTTCACTCATCGCGTGTGTCGGTGTTTTATCTGATCACAACGAGGCGTAATAAAGAGGTTGACATCTGGGTGACAGGAAACAAGGGATCTTGTTGTTCTGTGGTGGCGTGGTAGAAAATTACAAGCAGCTCGGCGGAACAACTATAATGATTTTGTGTGGCTCAGTGGTTGGGTGCTACTCTTTCAATCAGACGCCACTTCGACGTCTTGCGTGTTCCTAATCTATCTTCGTTATCCAAACCAGTTCCTGATGGCTCCTTACATCCTTCAGATATGTGTTCGTCACTGTGCACAGTGAGGTTCTCTGTGAGTATGCACACATACTGATTTGTGTGAAGACATTTCAGGCTACTGTATACGTGTTTTTTTAATTAAAAATAAAATACCAAGCGTTCGGAGAGAAAACTCCTAGGTTTTGAAGTAATCATTTTATGCAACGTGAAATAAATATCTCAACATTAGTTTCAATATTCTGTAAAACATTGACAGATGGAAGCAGGAATATCTATTGTTTATAAGGAATTTCTGATGTTTGTAAAAATAGTGTGAAGCTATATCGTGTTCCTCTTCGTGATGTATAATCAACTAATAATTGGCTAAGATCTAAGGACAGTAGAGCTTATGTTACGCTAATTAAAATTTACTAGGGTATAACACCGATGGTCTCATGGGTCCTTATACGTATGGGTAAATTGTCAGAAAGATTGTAACAGTTTACTTATTCAGAAGTCATTAAAGTTTTTGCACAGTTCAGTGTAATTTTGACATTTACATCCAGTTTACCAATGGATTTGAAACTACTCCAAGTTCGTAACGTTTGTGGAAAACAAGAAATAAAATTGCCGTTAACAAGGTAAATTATCGGAGTTCGGCGAGTGCGCTACGTAATAAAACGTTGTTTTAGTGACACTTTGCATGTATGCTCACCTTATTGTCTCTAATTTGGAGACTCAAACTTCGTAAACCGAGCGAAGCACTTTTGTCTTAACTGTTTTAGTTTTAGCGCAGTTATCAAAGCATTTCCTGGTCTATTATCACAACGGCGAATTTGCAAACTCTATTAAGTAATTCAGAGGACTCGCGGACAAGGAGGAAACGTAAACACCAAATAAGACGAACGAAATGGAAACATAGCACAACTGAAATGGACTTTCAAATAGCAAGTACTCTAAATTAATAAATGTAGGTGGCAAATATCTTACAGGCTAACGTAATATGCCTAGGCAGGCACAACATCCCAAATGGTACGTTCTGCGAGTCAAAGATGCATTAACTGTAATCCATTCATATATGTGGATTACGAGGCACAGTCAAAACAGGATGGTGTCAGAAGTTTCCCGTAACGAAACCAGAGTGAAGCTCGATATTCTGGATGTAACTGCTCATCTCTGAAGTGTTGATCTGCGTGGGACACAACACATGAAATCCTCGAATAGTGTGTTTCTTCCGCATATTTAGGTCCCATACTCCACCGAAAACTGAAAAGAGGCCGCCGAAGAAACTTCTTTCATAAATTTTCTCACAGACACTGTTACTTAATAGACATAAAAATGAACTCACAAGATTACCTGAAGTTAAGAACGCCTGCGTTTTTACTACGTAATCTACATTACAATGCGTCGTGGAGCGTATAACATCATTATATTCCCCCTTTCCTTTTTCTTGCGCCAATGTTACGGAGGACGAACGACTGTCATTACTCAGTAAGTCTCAATACGGACTACACTTTTATAATTTTACCGCCATGATCATATCGTAAGATATGTAGATAGGAAAATATTTCTTGATTCTTCTTACAATGCACGCTCCGTGATTGGATTTAGATTAACGACCCAATGACGCTTTCGCACTTATCAAGTGAGCCTGTTTTCCTTTTTTGGCTCTTTTGTGCGCCTGGTAGGGACATATAGGACCTACTGATGATCATACTCAAGACTCAGTCTTTCGTTGGAGAATTACATTTCTTTAAGGAACGTGTATGCGAAGTAACCCTGAGTAACAATGTGAAGAAATGAAAAAATAAACTATCGTCAGGGAAGCACTGATTAAGCATATAGCAAAGTCAAAACAAACTTCGGTGTAATTAAAAGCAAAGTGTTCAGAAATGAAAGAGGAGTTCCATTGTTAAACGCAGAGGAAAGAGCGGAAAGGTGGAACAAATACCGTGAAAGCGCCAAGGAGGGGAAAGAATTGCCTGATGACGTGGTAGAAGAGGAAATTGGAGTCGATATGGAAGACGTATGGGACGCGATATTAGAGCCAGAGAATTACAGAGCACTGTCCGACTTGCGATTAAGTAAGTCGGAAGGAGTACACACCATTCTTTCGCACTTTTTAAATTGAGAAGGGGAAGTGACAACCAAACGACTCTTCGGCCTATGGCTGGGAGCGACAATGCATTTGTTCCATACATCGACAGAATTTCACAGTGAACCTTCCACGTTTTGTCCACAAGAATCGTACTATCCCACATACTTCAACTTTGGCTTATGTTTCCAATTGCTGCTCCATTTCAGTTCACACTGAGATTCCCTTGTTATCCGTACTAGAGCAGAATTGTGTCTACAGGACGTCCAGAAGATGAACATGTAGTCTCTTCCGACAATGTGCATCTCTTCCTGTGTAGTTTACTTTCGGAAGTCCCAACGCTCATTGATGTGTTAACAAATATCCTATCATCCTGTTACTTCTTCCTTTCCTTGCCGATTCAGCGCAGAGCCTTGTCATTCCTTTCTAATCCATCTAACTTTCTAAATTCTTGTGTGGTATTACAGCTCAGACACTTCGATTCGCTTGTTTTCTGGTTGTCCCACAGTCCATTCTAAGCTGTGCTCGGAACATACATTGAAGCGCCCAAGAAACTGGTATAAGCATGCGTATTCAAATACGGAGATATATAAACAGGCAGAATACGACGCTGCAGTCGGCAACTCCTATATGTGCAACCATTTCACGACTGTACCGTGAATATCAGGAATCCGGTATAACATGAAATCTCCGACATCGTTGTGGCCGGAAAAAGATCCTGCAAGAACGGGACCAAAGCTTTACACATAGCTCTACGCCTCGCCTGGGCCCGTCAACACCGACATTGGACTGTTGATGACTGGAAACATGTTGCCTAGTCGGACGAGTCTCGTTTCACATTGTATAGAGCGGATGGACGTGTACGGGTACGGAGACAACCTCATGAATTCATGTACTCTGCATGCCAGAAAGGGACTGTTCAAGCTGGTGGAGGCTCTCTAATGGTGTGATGCATGTGCAGTTGGAGTGATATTGGACTCCTGATACATCTAGATACGACTCTTACAGGTAACACGTAAGATACGACTCATACAGGTAACACGTAAGCATCCTGTCTGATCTCCTGCATCCACTCACGTCCATTCCTCATTCCGACGGACTTGGGAAGCTCCAGCAGGACAATGCTACACTCCACACGTTCAGAATTGTTACAAGTGGTTCAGGAACACATTTCTGAGTTTAAATTTCCGATGGCCACCAAACTCACCAGACATGAATGATACTGAGCATATCTGGGATGCCTTGCAACATGCTGTTCGGAAGGGATCTCCATCCCCTCGTACTCTTACGGATTTATGGACAGCCTGCAGGAGTCATGGTGTCAGATCCCCCAGAACTATTTCAGACATTATTGGACTCCATGCCACGTCATGTTGCGTGCTCCCGGGGGCCCTACACGATATTAGGTAGATGTACTCTTTGGCTCTTCAGTGTATATTCTCAGAAATTTCTTCCTCAGATTAAGACCAATGACTGATATTAGTAGACTTGTTTTATCCAGGAAAGCCGTCTTTGCTTATGCTAGTCTGCTTTTGAAGGACTTCTTGCTTCGTCCGTCATGTATGATTGCTGTTCGAAGACAGCAGAATTCCCTGATTTCGTCCATTCCTTCGCCCCCAATTTTCGTATAAATTACTTCAAACAAGCGAAATATTCTTGCGGCTATTTCTTGAAGTTTTTAAAGGAAGTTCATTTCAGATAACTAATGAAAATTACTGAAATGCCAATAACCTGCGTATGCTAATCCGTAATAGTTCTGAACGGAATTTGTACTAGCAAAGCCGAGGCCGCTTACGGGCAAACCTTACTCTGTACCATAATCACGTGGTATTGCAATTATTATTGTTATTATTCACTGCTGGGAAACTGCTAAGGAACAGAGACCTTGTTGGATATGAAAATTCACAGATAATGATGGAGGACATGGAACACAGTACATCTGTAATAAGGTGGAGTAGTATGTTTATAATGAAAAATGGTACAGATTTCAGCAATTGGAAAAGGAGAATAACAAATGTAAATAAAGTCCATGTTTGATTCAGATCAGACTCCCAACATAAATGTTGATATCGAACTCTCAGTAAGGGATGTGCCCTCCTCGGGCATTAATGCAGATTCTGCACCTCTTATTCACGTTGACTACCAACCTGTTGAGGAGTCCTTTGGGAAAAATGTCCCACTTTTTTCTCAAGGCGGTTTTCAGTTCTGGCACGCTTCTACGAGGGAGAGCATTCCAGGCATGCCCTATAGGGTTTAGGTCGAGGGAGTATGCAAACCATTCCATACATTCAGTGTCTTCACTTTCCGTTGTGTCCTACACCTCAGCGGTCCTGTGTGGGCGGGATTTGCCCATAAACAGAAAGTCGAGACCTATCATACCCTTAAACGGACTGGCATGACCCAAAATAATTTTCTTGCAGTACCGATGATCTTTAAGGGTACCTCGCGCAGAGATATGCAGCAGTGTTCGGCTATTGTGCATAATGTCTGCCCACACCATAATTCCCAAGAGATACCGATGACGTTCATGAACATTCTGTGGTGTGTAACGCGTCCAGATGTCTCTCCACACCAATGGATGGCCAGAATCACTTGCCGCAGCGAATACTGATTCGTCGGAGAATATCACTTTCGACCGCTGTTGCTGACCCCAAGCAACATGTTCCCTACGCCAATGATCTCTTACTCAACGATGGTGTGATTGTAGTGGGATGCGTTTAGCAGGCTTAGCAGGCTGCCGATCATACACAAAAGCCTGATTTAATAGCCGCAAAATAGTTACGGTGGTGACACACGTGTTCCGGTAACGGTTACAATGTCTGCAGCGAAGTGCCTTGGAGTCCGCAGCTCGTGGTCGTGCGGTAGCGTTCTCGCTTCCCGCGCCCGGGTTCCCGGCTTCAATTCCTGGCGGGGTCAGGGATTTTCTCTACCTCGTGATGACTCGGTGTTGTGTGATGTCCTTAGTTTAGTTAGGTTTAAATAGTTGTACGTTCTAGCGGACCGATGACCATAGATGTTAAGTCCCATAGTGCTCAGAGCCATTTGAACCATTTTTGAAGTGCCTTGGAGTAAGATGTCTGTTCCTTTCGTCACTAGCTCTACGTATCGATCCTCTTGCGGTGTGGTGATCCGTCTACGACCACCGACGTGTTCTCAAACAGCATTTCCTCCTTCAACGGCCTTTTTAAATCTCGAGACGACGCTTTTGAACGCACCCATTACTGTGACCGCAGTAGTGACGCTTCGACGGACTTCACGACGTCCGACTGTTCGTTCACGATCGTAAGCACTCAGATGATGTCTTGCAGATATCCACAAGGGATGTGACACTAAACGGTCCCTTCGTGCTGCGTCAACTGTATAGTGTACGTAGTCAGTTCGTGGAAAAGCTTCGCTCTACATTTCTTTTTACTATCGTTAGTCGGTTGTTCTGTAGCACTTGTCTGTTGTCCCGCAGCAACTAGCAGTTGTTCCTCAGCAAGTGACAGTTTTTCCTTAGCAATTATCAAGCCATGTGTTATTATTATCATTACTGTATACAGGGTGTTACAAAAAGGTACGGCCAAACTTTCAGGAAACATTCCTCACACACTAATAAAGAAAAGATGTTATATGGACATGTGTCCGGAAACGCTTACTTTCCATGTTAGAGCTCATTTTAGTTTCGTCAGTATGTACTGTACTTCCTCGATTCACCACCAGTTGGCCCAATTGAAGGAAGGTAATGTTGACTTCGGTGCTTGTGTTGACATACGACTCATTGCTCTACAGTACTAGCATCAAGCACATCAGTACGTAGCATCAACAGGTTAGTGTTCATCACGAACGTGGTTTTGCAGCCAGTGCAATGTTTACAAATGCGGAGTTGGCAGATGCCCCTTTGATGTATGGATTAGCACAGGCAATAGCCGAGGCGCGGTACGTTTGTATCGAGACAGATTTCCAGAACGAAGGTGTCCCGACAGGAAGACGTTCGAAGCAATTGATCGGCGTCTTAGAGAGCACGGAACATTCCAGCCTATGACTCGCGACTGGGGAAGACCTAGAACGACGAGGACACCTGCAATGGACGAGGCAATTGTTCGTGCAGTTGACGATAACCCTAATGTCGGCGTCAGAAAAGTTGCTGCTGTACACGGCAACGTTGACCACGTCACTGTATGGAGAGTGCTACGGGAGAACCAGTTGTTTTCGTACCACGTACAGCGTGTGCAGGCACTATCAGCAACTGATTGGCCTCCACGGGTACACTTCTGCGAATGGTTCATCCAACAATGTGTCAATCCTCATTTCAGTGCAAATGTTCTCTTTACGAATGAGGCTTCATTCCAACGTCATCAAATCGTAAATTTTCACAATCAACATGTGTGGGCTGACGAGAATCCGCACGCAATTGTGCAATCACGTCATCAACACAGATTTTCTGTGAACTTTTGGGCAGGCATTGTTGGCGATGTCTTGATTGAGCCCCATGTTCTTCCACCTACGCTCAATGGAGCACGTTATCATGATTTCATACGGGATACTCTACCTGTGCTGCTAGAACATGTGCCTTTACAAGTACGACACAACATGTGGTTCATGCACGATGGAACTCCTGCACATTTCAGTCGAAGCGTTCGTACGCTTCTCAACAACAGATTTGGTGACCGATGGATTGGTAGAGGCGGACCAATTCCATGGCCTCCACGCTCTCCTGACCTCAACCCTCTTGACTTTCATTTATGGGGGCGTTTGAAAGCTCTTGTCTATGCAGCCCCGGTACCAAATGTAGAGACTCTTCGTGCTCGTATTGTGGACGGCTGTGATACAATACGCCATTCTCCAGGGCTGCATCAGCGCATCAGGGATTCCATGCGACGGAGGGTGGATGCATGTATCCTCGCTAACGCAGGACATTTTGAACATTTCCTGTAACAAAGTGTTTGAAGTCACGCTGGTACGTCGTGTTGCTGTGTGTTTCCATTCCATGATTAATGTGATTTGAAGAGAAGTAATAAAATGAGCTCTAACATGGAAAGTAAGCGTTTCCGGATACATGTCCACATAACATATTTTCTTTCTTTGTGTGTGAGGAATGTTTCCTGAAAGTTTGGCCGTACCTTTTTGTAACACCCTGTATATCAATTACAACGACGAATTCAATATGTATTGCATCATTAAAATTGCGTACATACAGCTATTTACATTACATAAATATTCAGCGGCCCAGACGCCAAACGAATGTCAGAAGACTCGACGCAACTGAGCGCTTCGCCGGCTGGTTCATGTAGACTATTGACAACACCAAGGAAACGTCCGTTGACACATTCATTTATAATGTGGCTCTTTGTCTGAATATCACCACAGCCTCATGTTCCGCCAATGCAAGAGCCCCCGTTGTGCATGTTGTATTTGTACACAATTCTTTACTCCGGAATCTGTTAATTTGTATCCACACCTCCCTAGCATGATGAAGGCCTGGAGCTTTAACAGTTGGGTTGGCTATAAGCTTGCGGTTCCGGGTTCTCTTGGCTTGGCACTCATGTGTCTATTCAGCGTCCAGACAGAACCCAATGGAGTCCATTTGGACTCCTTCTTCGCAGCCGGTCTTCTGGATTCGAGACGTTTTCTAGGCAGCGAGAGTAACTCTTCGTGGACACGGATTGACCTATTTTTAGAAACGTGCTGGTAAAAGTTATAAAGACCTGCCTTTCGATGATGGTGAACTGGACAGATGTTCGATAGGACTCGTAGCCAGCGTACTGGTATAGATCTGACTGTGCCACTAATGGCTCTCATAGCTGCATTCAAATCAACGTCAGCTTTCTTCACGTGCACGTACGGAGCCAAATTGGTGTACAGTATTCTGCTGCAGAGTATACCAGAGCAAGGGTTGCTCCACAAACAAGAGATATATTTACTCAACATGTACTACTGTAAGATTCCTCATCATGGTTACTCTTGTTTTTTCCTTCTTAGCTGTGTTGGAAAAGTGTTTAGGTGTATCGGCGTGTTATCATTGTACCGCTTGGTTATAATCAAAGTGTACCTACTCACGATAGTACAGTGTGGGCCGTAATTACCGTATGGTAGGGAAGCTAGGTAGACATGCTAAAACGTTAATGCGGAACTGATTTACTCGGGAAAAAAATTAGTTCCAGTTTTCGCAGCCAGGTGCAAATCGGGCACTGTACACTGTTTGTATGACGGTATGACATCCAAGCTGTCGTTCGACAAGCCATAACGTGAGTGAACAGTACGGCTGTCGAGAAGATAGACCGTGCGCTGTTAGTGAAACAGCTTCATGCGAACGGCGGCAGTTACAGTGCAGCACTGAGTGTCGCCGACTGAGAGGTAAAGGAGAGACACGATGTGATTCAGTGGTTTAAAGGTGACGATAATGAAATTCGAAAACAGTGGTGCACGTGGTGTGGCACCTGGAAGAGGAAGGCGTCCTATACCGGTGGAAGTTGTTGACGAAATTGCTGCCACTGTAGCTGACGACGTAGCATGAGCCTCAGGTAGGGCTAGTGCGCGTGTAGTGTCACGAGAATTATCCATCCCATGATCGACAGTAATGAAAGTTTTGCGGTCTATTTTACACTGATACCCGTAAAAGATCCTGACGACGCAGCAACTGAAACCTTTTTGATCCATATCAATTTTCTGTTGTTTTTCTGGCGCGGATCGAAGCTAAAGGCAGTGGCAGTGAAATATTTTGTGGAGTGACGAGACACATTTTACACTAAAAGGTGCAGTGAATACACAGAACTGCCGAATCTGGGGTACTGTTAAACCGCGTGTTGTGCACAAAGAGCTATTGCACTCGCCGTATGTGACTCCACTATGTGACCAAAAGTATGCAGATACCTGGCTCAAAATGACTTACAAGTTCGTGGCGCCCACCATCGGTAATGCTAGAATTCAATATGGTGTTGTCCCACGCTTAGCCTTGATGACTGCATCCACTATCGCAGGCATACGCTCAATCGGGTCCTGGAAGGGCAGCCCATTTTTCACGGAGTGTGCTCTGATGAGGGGTATCTAGGTCGGTCGGTGAAGCCTGGCACGAAGTCAGCGTTCCTAAACATCCCAGGGGTGTTCTGTAGCATTCAGGTCAGGACTCTGTGCAGGCAGTCAATTACGGGGATGTTACTGTCGTGGAGCCGCTCCGCCACAGGCCGTGCATTATGAACAGGTACTCGATCATGTTGCAAGATGCAATCGCCATCCCCGAATTGCTCTTCAACAGTGGGAAGCAAGAAGGTGCTTGAAACACCAATGTAGGCCTGTGCTGTGATAGTGCCACGCAAAACAACAAGGTGTGCGAGCCCCCTCCATGAAGAACACGGCCACACCATAACACGACCGCCTTCGAATTTTACTGTTGGCACTACACACCCTGGCAGATGACGTTCACCAGGAATTCGCCAGAACCACACCCTGCCATCCGATCGCCACATTATTTGCCGTGATTCGTCACTCCACACAACGACTTTCCACTGTTCAATCGTCCAATGTTTACGCTCCTTACACCAAGCGAGATGTCGTTGGGCATTTACCGGCGTGATGTGTGGCTTATGAGCAGCCGCTCGACAATGAAATCCACGTTTTCTCACCTCCCACCTAAATGCCATAGCACTTGCAGTGGATCCTGATGCAGTTTGTAAATCCTTTGTGATGGTCTGGACAGATGTCTGGCTATTACACAAACGACCCTCATCAACTGTCGGCGTTCTCTGTCAGTCAACAGACGAGGTCGACCTGTACGCTTTTGTGCTGTACGTGTCCCTTCACGTTTCACTTCACTATCACATCGGAAACAGAGGACCTAAGGATGTTTAGGAGTGTGGAAATCTCGCGTACAGACATATGACACAAGTGACACCCAATCATCTGACCACGTTAGAAGTCCGTGAGTTCCGCGGAGCGCCCCATTCTGTTCTCTCACGATGTCTAATGACTACTGAAGTCGCTGATATGGAGTACCTGGCAGCAGGTGGCAGCACAATGCACCTAATATGAAAAACGTATGTTTTTGGTGGTGTCCGGATACTTTTGATCACACAGTGTACGTGGTGTGGATTTACAAGGACCTTTATTCTCGGTCCGTTCTTCTTTGAAAGAATTCACTCAGAATGCCTGTCAGATATACAGTGATGTCTGCACGTTTCCAAGACCTCCATGTACAGCATGTAGTTCCTACATTCGGAGAGCGCAAATGTGTGGAAACCGCTGTTTTCACGCGAGGTGGGGTGAAAAGACCTACTTAGTGCAACCTTCTACGAACGTGTTATCTCCCGAGGCTTTTCACATGCTTAGCCTGCAAGGTCACCGAATATGAATCCAGGTCACTTTTGGCTCTGGATATATCTAAAACTACGCATTTACCAGGGATACGTTCGGTCTCTACCTGATTTGAAGATCAATACGTATATAGAATACCTTGCTCAGTTTCCACCGGAACTGCTGCGAGCAACTGCTAATCAGGTCGTTTTACGGATGCAGCAGCTCGTCGTCGTATCCGGTGCTAATATTGAACAAATTTTCAAGCGGCGGTTAATAGTAAAATCAACTCCATGCCTTTGTTAGTTGTTTGACGTTTTCTGCCATCGTCCCATTCCTAATACTTTATATGTTGGAATATCACATATGTCTCCACAGCGCCAGGTTTTCACATGGTGGCCATATTGGAACTAATGACTTTTCATCCTAAATGGGGTACATGTTAACGCATCAGCTTATCTACCAAGTTTTGCTCGCATACGATAATTTCATCCCACAGTGGACCTCTGTGAGGAGCTGCTCTACAAAAATAACCAATCGGTGTTTGGCTACGTCAAAAGGGCGAAGTCGTGGGCTGGTCTTTGCTGACACTAGACGTTTAGTGAAATAGTTCTAATGTTTCAGAAACATTACGTCTTCATCGCCACATTTCAAAATACATTGAGGTGACCAAATTCATGGAATACCTCCTACTATCGCTTCGGCCAATTATCGGTCCAGATGGATCAGATGACCCACTTCATTCCATGTAAACACAGTCCACACCATTATGGAGCCACCATCAGTTTGTACAGTGCCTTGTAGACATCCTGGGTCTATTGGTTCGTGGGGTCTGTGTCACACTCGAACCCTACCATCTGACGAAGCAACTGTTTTCCAGCCGTCTACGTTCGAACCGATATGGTCACGAGTACAGGGGAGGCGCTGCAGGTGAAGTTAGCAAAGGCGCTCTCGTCTGCAAGCTACTGCCATAGCCCGTTAACACCAAATTTCGCCGCACTATCCTAACGGACACGTTCGTCGTGCGTTCCACATTGATTCCTGCGAATGCTTCACACATTGCTGCTTGCCTGTTATTAATGACAACTCTCCGCAAACACCGCTGCTCTCCGTCGTTAGGTGAAGCTCGCCGGTCACTGCGGTGTTCGTGATGGGAGGTCGCGCCTGAAATTTGGTGCTGTAGGCACACTCTTGAATGTGTGGATCTCGGAATATTGAATGCCCTAACGATTTCCGAAGGGGAGCGTAACGCACTCCTAGCTCCAAGTACCATTCCGCGTTCAAAGTCTGTTAATTCCCGTCGTGCGGACGTAATCACGTCGTAAAACTTTCCACATGGATCGCCTGAGTACAAATGACAGCTCCGCCAATGCAACGCCGTTTTATATCGTGTGTGGAATGTACGAGCCTGGCGACATACCATCTGACTTTCAGAAAATCATCATCCATATAGTTCCGAAGACGGCAAGAGCTGACAAGTGCGAGAATTATCGCACAATCAGCTTAACAGCTCTTGCATCCAAGTTGCTTACAAGAATAATATGCAGAAGAATGGAAAAGAAAATTGAGGATGCGCTAGATGACGATCAGTTTGGCTTTAGGAAAGGTAAAGGCACGAGAGAGGCAATTCTGACGTTGCGGTTAATAATGGAAGCAAGACTACAGAAAAATGAAGACATGTTCATAGGAGTTGTCGACCTGGAAAAAGCGTTTGACAATGTAAAATGGTGCAAGATGTTAGAAATTCTGAAAAAAGTGGGGGTAAGCTATAGGGAGAGACGGGTCATATACATTTGTACAACAGCCAAGAGGGAATAATAAGAGTGGACGACCTAGAACGAATTGCTCGTATTAAAAAGGGTGTAAGACAAGGATGTAGCCTTTCGCCCCTACTGTTCAGTCTGTACATCGAGGAAATAAAAGAAAGGTTCAGGAGTGGAAATAAAATTCAAGGTGAAAGGATATCAATGATACCATTCGCTGATGACATGGGTATCTTGAGTGGAAGTGAAGAAGAATTACATGATCCGCTGAACGGAATGAACAGTTTAATGAGTACAGATTATGGATTGAGAGTAAATAGAAGAAAGACGAAGGTAATGAGAAGTAGTAGAAATGAGAACAACGAGAAACTTAATATCAGGATCGATGGTCACGAAGTAGATGAAGTTAAGGAATTCTGCTATTTAAACATTGAAATAAGGTGTGACGGACGGAGCAAGGAAGACATCAAAAGCAGAGTAGCAATGCCAAAAAGGGCATTCCTGACCAAGAGAAGTCTACTAATATCAAATATAGACCTCAAATTGAGGAAGAAATTTCTGAGAATGTACATCTGGAGTACAGCATTGTATGGTAGTGAAACATGCATTGTGGGAAATTCGGAACAGTAGAAAATCGAAGCATTTGTGATGTGGTCCTACAGACGAATGTTGAAAATCAGGTGAACTGATAAGGTAAGGAATGAGGAGGTTCTGCGCAGAATCGGGAGGAAAGGAACAGGTGGAAAACACTGATAAGGAGAAGGGACAGGTTGATAGGACGTCTGTTAAGACATGAGTGAATGACTTCCATCGAACTAGACGGAGCTGCATAGAGGAAGACAGAGATTGGAATACAAAAAAAATGTCCAAGGGTGTGTGAAATCTTATGGGGCTTAACTGCTAAGGTCATCAGTCACTAAGCTTACACACTACTTAACCTAAATTATCCCAAGGCCAAACACACACATCCATGCCCGAGGGAGGACTCGAACCTCCGCCGGGACCAGCCGCACAGTCCATGACTGCAGCGCCCTAGACCGCTCGGCTTATCCCGCGCGGCGATTGGAATACATCCAGCAAATAATTGAGGACGTAGGGGTGCAAGTGCTACTCTGAGATGAAGAGGTTAGCATCAAACCAGTCAGAAGACTGATGACCTAAAAAAAAAGCGATGCTAGTACCATCTGTATATTTTCGTCTCACTGTCCCATGACTTGGGCCGCCTCAGGGTATGTTTCCCTTGTTAGCAACGCCCAAGTGTATTCACAGAGTTTAGTGATGCTGTCTATCAGACGTTCTTCTCATTCAGAAAGATCTATACTCTGATATAAATATACTTCGTGATCAAAAAGTCAGTATAAATTTGAAAACTTAATAAAACGCGGAATAATGTAGATAGAGGTAAAAATTGACACACATGCTTGGAATGATATGGGGTTTTATTAGAACAAAAAAAAAAACAAAGTTCACAAAATGTCCGACAGATGGCGCTGGACAGCAAAACGTCAGTGACTGCACATGACAATCGTGTGTAAAAGGAGCTGTAATGAGAGAGAGAATCAGATGCGCCAGCAGTCGCAGCATGTTGGTGTTACCTGAAAAGGCGCTTTTAATGAAGCTGTATTATCAGAATGGGGAATGTGCTAGTTCAGCGTTACGATCCTAGGAAGGGGATTCGAACGGGTTAAGGTCCGTTGACAAATGGAGCTGTGGCGAGAATGATTTCGAAGTTTGAAGCCACAGGTTGTTTAAACGATAGACCCCGTAGTGGCCGATCGAGCACAAGGCGTAATGCTGCTGAGACAGTTCAGGAAGAAATGGAGACTGTAGCGGGTTCGTTTATGCACGGGGAAGTCAGGACTCGTGCAGTCGCACGTCGCACCGGCATTCCATACACTACTGTTTAGTTGGCACTGAGGCGTACCCTCCGATGCTATCCGTACAAAATCCATCGGCATCATGAACTGTTACCTGGCGATTTAGTGAAGCGGAGGGCATTTGCGGTGTGGGCGTTTCAAAAGATGGCGGAAGATGACGATTGGTTGAGTAACGTGTTGTGGACCGATGAAGCTCATTTCACGCTCCGAGGGTCTGTCAACGCCCACAATTGCAGAATTTGGGCTACTGAAAATCCTAGAACCTTCGTGGAAACTCCATTGCACGACGAGAAAGTCACGGTATGGGTTGGATTTACCACATCTACCGTTATCGGGCCTTTTTTCTTCGAGGAAATGCGTGATTCTGGTTTTGTAACTGCTACCGTCACGGGTGGGAGGTACGCCGATATGTTACAGAATCGCACCATCCCCAGCCTGGCTGATAAACACCTGCTGGAACGTACGATGTTTATGCATGATGGCGCTCCACCCCATATTTATAAACGCGTGAAAGATCTCTTGCGCGTGTCGTTTAGTGATGATCGTGTGCTCAGCCGCCACCTTCGTCATGCTTGGCCTCCCAGGTCCCCAAACCGCAGTCCGTGCGATTATTGGCTTTGGGGTTACCTGAAGTCGCAAGTGTATCGTGATCGACCGACATCTCTAGGGATGCTGAAAGACAACATCCGACGCCAATGCCTCACCATAACTCCGGACATGCTTTACAGTGCTGTTCACAACATTATTCCTCGACTACAGCTATTGTTGAGGAATGATGGTGGACATATTGAGCATTTCCTGTAAAGAACATCATCTTTGCTTTGTCTTACTTACTTTGTTATACTAATCAGTGCTATTCTGATCAGATGAAGCGCCATCTGTCGGACATTTCTTGAACTTTTGTATTGTTTTGGTTCTAATAAAACCCCATGTCATTCCAAGCATGTGTGTCAATTTGTACCTCTCTATCTACATTATTCCGTGATTTATTCAGTTTTCAAATTTATACTGACTTTTTGATCACCCGGTATGTTGGTCACAAAAATTCTGTTCCGTGTATCAGGATGCTCGCTCTGTAGATACTCGTGCTCTGTCGCTGCGCCGATCGACGGTGAACACCCCTGTCGTCGCAGCACTGGCCACGTAGCGCGGGAGGGAGCTGGGCCGGGTCGGACGGGCAGAAGCGCCGCCTAATGAAACGGTGCCTGCGAGTAACGAGCACGCGCGCGGCGTCGGTGCGCTGTAATTGAATGAGAGACGGCGGCGGCGGCGGCAGGTGGACGCCTCGTGTGGAGCAGAGAAAGCCGCGCTTTCCCGGCCACTCGCTAAATGGCGCGCCACAAAACACACTTAACTCCACTTGGCACCTGGGCCGCAGCTGCCGCGATTGTCACGGGCCGTCCGGAAGAACGCCGCGCCGCCGCGCTCTGTTTGCTCGTGGCTTTTCATGAAGCCGTCTCAGTCTACCTGCAACTGATTTCCTGCTAAACGCGTAACTTTTAGGCGTAAAAACGTGGTCAGTGAGTATCGTTCCGTCCAATCTCTTTCACACTGGTGATCTACTGCACGGAAACTGCGAGCTCGCGGGAGCAATCTCTCATGGACCAGGTAAATTTTCAGTCTGCATTTTTTTTCTAGCTTTCACTTCTCAATGATGTGACGAATTGCTGGGAACTACACGTGGTTCAGATTCCACGTTAAACTGTAGGTCCCCTTTTAACAGCTGGATGGCTGAGGTAGGTTAGGGACACGCAAGTGACGTCATATTGAATGATTTGCACCTGATCAATGAACGACACGAAATTGTTATTATTATTCACACTATTTATAACGGCGACGATTTTTATGCTTATGTTATGTTATGTTATGTTAACCGGGGACCTAGAAACGCAGCCGCAGTGGTCCACAACCCCACGACGGCTACCGCAGTCCATTTCACCCCTCCGTTGCCCCACAACGAACCCACGGTTACTGTGCGATTCGGCCCCCGGTGGACCCCCCCAGGGGAACATCTCACACCAAACGAGTGTAACCCCTATGTTTGCGTGGTAGAGTAATGGTGGTGTACGCGTACGTGGAGAACTTGTTTGCGCAGCAATCGCCAACATAGTGTAGCTGAGGAGGAATAAGGGGAACCAGCCTGCATTTGCCGAGGCAGATGGAAAACCGCCTAAAAACCATCCACAGACTGGCCGGCTCACTGGACCTCGACACAAATCCGCCGGGCGGATTCGTGCCGGGGACCGGCGCTCCTTCCCGCCTGGAATGCCGTGCGTTAAGCCGCACGGCCAACCGGGCGGGCTATTTTTATGGTACCATTAGTTTCTTAACTCTCAGTCTATCTGAGCGTTGCTAACGGCGTTGTCACAATGGTAACACCGGTTCCCGTCAGATCAGGTCGTGCGGTAGCGTTCTCGCTTCCCACGCCCGGGTTCCCGGGTTCGATTCCCGGCGGGTTCAGGGGTTTTCTCTGCCTCGTGATGACTGGGTGTTGTGTGCTGTCCTTAGATTGGTTAGGTTTAAGTGGTTCTAAGTTCTAGGGGACTAATGACCATAGATGTTAAGTCCCATAGTGCTCAGAGCCATTTGAACCATTTGAACCGTCAGATCACCGAAGTTAAACGCTGTCGAGCTGGGCTAGCACTTGGGTGCGAGACCATCCGGTCTGCCGAGTGTTGCTGGCAAGCGGGGTGCACTCAAGCCCTTGTGAGGCAAACTGAAGAGCTACCTGATTGAGAAGCAATGGCTCCGGTCTTCTAAACTGAGATACGGCCGGGAGAGCGGTGTGCTGACCACATGCTCCTCCATATCCGCATCCAGTGACGCCTGTGGACTGAGGATGAGACGGCGGTCGGTCAGTACCGTTGGGCCTTCATGGCCTGTTCGGGTGGATTTTAGTTTTTGTCTGAGCATTAGCAGCCGCCCGGTGTGGCCGAGCGGTTCTAGGCGCAACAGTCTGGAACCGCGCGAACGCTACGGTCGTACGTTCGAATCCTGCCTCGGGCATGGACGTGTGTGATGTCCTTAGGTTAGTTATGTTTAAGTAGGTCTAAGTTCTAGGGCACTCATGACCTTAGAAGTTAAGTCCCATAGTGCTCAGAGCCATTTGAACTATTTTGAATTTTGACCTGTTGATGATCCCAAACACTGGAGTGGTACTCAAAAATCGGTCGCACTAGCGTCCCACATGCGGACTCCTTTACAAATGAGAATCAAATGGCTCTGAGCACTATGAGACTTAACATATGAGGTCACCAGTCCCCTAGAACTTAGAACTACTTAAACCTAACCAACCTAAGGACATCACACACATCCATGCCCGATGCAGGATTCGAACCTGCGACCGTAGTGGTCGCGCGGTTCCAGACTGAAGCGCCTTGAACTGCTCGACCACACTGGCCGGCTCTTTGCAAATGAACCACGCTTTCCCAAAATTCTTCCGATAAACCGAAGTCGACCATTCGCTTTCCCTTCCTCGTGTACAGTCGCATTTTTGTGTAGGGATTTTCACATTTAAATGGATTTAGTGTAGTCAAAAGAACTACAGTGATTCTGGATAGCGTTTCTTTTAGATTACTTATTATAAATGAGTCAGAATAATAGTTTTCATATTTTCTCTTATATATTTACTCCGTAAACGATCGTATAATGCGTGGCGGAGGGTGCATCGTACCAACATATTCCATTTACCTTCATTTTTTTTGGTTTAAAGTGAGGGAAAATGACTGTCTCAATCAGGGCTGGTCCGGTCAGGGCGTGCGGAACTTCACAGGGCTCAAGGCGTGCGGGTGAGTGCAGCCAAAGGCTCGGCTTGTCTCGACTTTGCTCGGCCTTTCTCGGAAGTAGCTGGTACAGCACGTTCACAAGTCCAGTGGCTGTCTGCATAAAAAGAGGTAGTCTACAGATCTATCGTCACAGGCCTATAAAATGAGTCGAAATGACAGAAGAGAGGAATGACAAATTTCAGTATATATTATGCAGTCGTATAAGCAAATTTGCTATGAAATATTACAATACCATGCAAAAGAATTCAAAGATATAGTTGACAATGAAAGAGCAAACATTTTGCAACCATCGGCAGACGCGGTTCATTGCTCTGTACATCAAGAAAAACTTTGTGCTAAATTTTCAGGCATGCATCACGTGAGGAAATTGGTGGTACGGATGGTCAAATTTCTGAAGTCGCACGCATTATTCCACTGACAGTTGCAACAGTTTTCGACGATTTTTCCCGCCGTGTACAAACTCTATGGATTGACAGATGAGAGGATACGGAACAAAAAAGGTCTAATGAACTTATGCCCGTAAATGCACAGTTTCCATGCTAGAGACCATTTATTCAATCATACTTTGTTACAGAGACTGCGGTCTAATACACGCTGTACCATGCAGCCACAGTATGCATGCTTTCCTCCTAGAGTGTGGTACTGTTCCTCATACGCCATGCCCTAGCGCCCTCTCCTGCCATAGTAATAGGTAATGTTGTGTCCGATTCGCTTCTATTACTGACTCACCTTGCAGTGGATGTGATACAGTGTTGTACATAATGATTCCATACTCGAATCGAGAGCTTGCCGACATGGTGTTTACTTACGGAAAGGCAAATGGCAACGTGCGGCAGGCCGCGAGGTTGTATCAGGAGACCTATACCCGCCGACAAAAACCACATCATTCAATGTTTGCAGTAGTGTTTCGCCATTTGTCTGAGACAAGGTCGTTTCAGAAAACAGAAATCATGAAAGACGCACCCGAAATATTCGGACACCAGACTTGGTGGAAAATGTGATTAACACTGTGGAAACGATCGCCGTTTCAGTACCAGGCAGTTGTCTAGCCAGTACGGGGTAAGTCAGACGACCATGTAGAACATTCTCCATGACAATTGATACTACCCTTATCACTCACAGCGTGTGCAGGGCTTACTACAGACTGACATTCCACACGGGGAGCAGTTTTGTCACTGGTTTCTTCACGAAGCAACCACGCTTCCGGGATTTGTGTCATCCATTTTATTCACAGATGAGGCCACATTTATGAGAGTGGTATCTTCTTTTATGACAATCATCTGTGGGATAGTATGCAGAAGCCCCAACGTATGCTGACAGCGAATCATCAACATCGTTGCAGCCGGTATGTGTGGCCCGGGACAATTGGCGACCGTATTTTCTTCCTTCCAAGTGGCCTAACAGGCTGGAACTACCGGCGTTTCTTCCGGATGATTTTGCCTCCCTTGCTGTACGGCTGTGGGCTCGCCACCAATTGCTTTCAATTCCCAACAAGTCGTTTCTGTGACCTAAGAATCATAAAAATACCTCATGCTTTTAGCTCCCTACCAGGCTCCATCAATGTCTGTTCAGGCCGTTAGCTTTCTGGAGTCTCGCTCGAGATGCGACAGGCTGTAACAAAATCTTTAACAATTTTCCATATGGGAAAAACAGGCGAGAGAGTAACTTTCCCTCTCTTAATCTTGGCCGTTTGTTCACTAGGTATGCCCTGCCCTACAGAGGAATGAAAGTTGGTCAAAGAACATTCATTTCAATCGTTCTCGACCTTGCGCACTAAAATGATTTTTTATTCCAAGGCTACACCAATTAAAATTTATGACTGGTCTCATAATTTTACGATCTGCTTGGGGCATATGCATAACAATTTAGCACAGTTCTTGAGGTTTAATTGAAGTTATTACGTTGAATGACCGATTTTTTAGAAAATAACTGAATGACCATGGATATCAGAAAAAATTCAATGGGATCGTATTACAGAGGCACGTCTAATCTGAGAGGACTCTCCCAGTTTGTAGGGCGCGGTGGAACACGTGGAAGGAACTCAGAGCTGTGTTAACTGCTATCTGGACCACTGTAAAAGTAAGAACTTATTGCCCGTGTAGCTCTGTTTAGTACATTCAGCAAACTACACTGGAGTGCAAAACTTAAGGTCGAAAGTAGCTTTCGCGTGATGTGTCACTGCCAAGTTAAATAGCGGACCGTACATAGAAAGAATTGCTAAGTTATAGTACAGAAGGCAGCAGAAAGAAATACACAATAAGACGAACACTTTTATTCAAAGACATTAATTATATTTCAGTCGCAGCAATTTATGATGGTCCCCTACCAACGTGCTCCGTTTCGGGGCAAAAGGTTGGTAAGGAGTTGTTGTAGTAGTGTGTCCCATTCCTCCATCAGTGAGGTTAACAACTGCTGGATAGTCGTTGGTGCATGTGGACTTGCTGCAGTGTGCCTCCCAACGCATCCTACACATGTTCGATAGAATTGAAGGTGGGGCAACGGGAAGGCCAATCCACTTGTCAAACATCCAAGAGTTCCAAGAGATCCTCCATCTGCGTTGTTCGAAACAGTCGTGCATTGTCATCCATAAAAACGAAGTGGTGGCCGAATGCACGCATGAAAAGACACACATGGGAAAAGACTACAGCGCCACATTAACGGTGACCTGCATGTGTACGGTGTTAAAAGATTTGGAGGTCAGTACGCCCAGCAACATTATACCCTCCTACACCTGGACCATCAGAACGATCAGCGTTCATGAGTGCATTCCGTGTTCCCACTTCTCTCCATATGGCTGTATGTCCAGAATCAATACCCGAAGTGAATCTGTTTTCATACTAGAAGAGCGCGAGACCTCAATCCTCGCTGGTTCAGTCCCTATGCTTTTGGAACCACGGTGCTGCCGATGTCCGGCTGTCAACGGAACACAATGTAATGGTCGCCGGTCAAAGAGAACACATCCATGCAGTCACCGTACCACTGTGAGAGTGTGTGCCTTGCAGTTCTGTTAAATATGATCGCAGTTGCATCCTCTGTTTGACGTAATACCTTCTTGCTTGTTGAACGATGTAGCTGCCGCATTTGACAATGGTCGACCACCGCCTTCCTTTTGGGCAGCACTGACTTGTGTTGCGTGGCCAGCCCCATTTGGCACTATAGTCACGCAGACCTCACCCAATGTGAGGTCCAGTTTTCTGTACACAGTTGGGAGACCTCTGACAGAACACTTTCACCATTTTATTCATTCCCAACGATTAATTACAAAGTTATGGTATTTTATCTATCTCGTCCTTAAGTTTTGCAGAACAGCGTAGTATAATATATGGACAGTATACCTAACATCACCTGTTATGTAAGCAGATAGAGTAAGACATTGTTTCGATACACTTCCATATCTCTGGAACAAAAGAGGATCTCTGTAATTCTTGTTCAGAATTACTGAACTAGATAACATGAAGTATACAGGTTGATCAGCTAAATTCTACGCTGGACAGTTATCTAAATGTGTGAGACGAAAAAATTGGATTTTGAGTCATTGCAATGTTGACATTCAGCTTTAAGTTCTGAAAGTTTTCTGGACTCGGGTAGGGACGCCAGCCTCGGATCGAATCCACCCGACTGATTAACGACGAGGGCTTTAACTTCTGAACGTTTTCTAAAAAAAATTGTTTTCTATCTCTAAATTTGCTGCTCTGAGCAGCTTAACATGCCTCTCAGATTTAGGAGATGCTTCTTTGAGATGGATTATATACGCAACTGCGAGAATTTGAAAAGGGGCCTCTGGTCGACCAATGTTATTTCCCCATAACGACACGAGGTCCTTCTTCAGAAGACTGAAATCAATTGCTTTTAATACTATTATAGACTCAATTTGATTCAAATAACTTCCAAAATCGATACGAGCACTTACAAAATGAAGAAAATTGTAGTAATACAGGGAAAAAAGAAAATCGATATTTTAAACATTATCGAACGTTTTTGCTAGTACTGAAAATTTTACTTCTCCGACAAGAGGTCCCTTTTCGCTTCCCGTCTGACATTTGCAAATGATTCAGACCACATCTTCTGTATATGTTCTCCGATGTAGCGACCACTTTCTGTTTTCACCACACTCTGAACCTTTCCAATTCACGGAAGACACTCATTTTTAACAGTTGATCGAAGTTATTTTCTGTCGAATCTAAGATGTTTACGCAGAATGGAAGTAGTAAATCCCTAATACTACTTGTCTGCTTGAGTTCTGATAGCCTCGCGTTGATCGCCTGTATGCTCCACACAGACACACACACACACACACACACACACACACACACACACACAAACACACACACTACTCGTCTGTCTACAATCACAGTCTCTTAAATATTATGATCTGATACAGTCATCTGCTTACCAGGGGCATATTCATTTGTTGCGCCTGTCCATTGAATGTTATAAACTTCCTCATGCAGACTGGAGTCGGGTTTAGTTCGAAAACGTAAAGCTGACGTACATGTGATGTTTTTAAACCCAAAGACTGAATCCTGAGCTAGTGTCGTACACGAAGGAGGCGACACATGTTATGTTCACAACGAAATAATATGTAGGAATGGAGAAAAAGATGTTTGGCTAAAATGAGAAAAGCCTTCTCGAAATAAGTGATTCAACTACAGTAGTTGTTGCTATGTATACTCTCTTCCTGTGTTCGTCCTACACCCTTCGCGACCGAAGTCCCTCTGTACTTTTCTGAGACCCTCTAACCCAAAAATCCTTTTCAGACAATATGAGTGATTTGCAATCATTTGTTTTTGGCATCTTTGTAATAGTACATTAACATCATTGTTTTGTGATGATGTTAAAAATGAACTTGAATCTAAGTGGAACATCTATTCTTTCTATTTTTCAGCTTTGCTTATTTTTTTTTTTCATGTGAAAAATGCCGAGTTGCACCGTGGTTCGGAATCCACCCCCTCTAAGTGGCTGGGCAAGTCAGTTGAAAGGCCAGATTCCACCTCCAACAGGACCATGCCTCTGGTGTTCAACACAGTCTTCGGTTTGATGACTGCTTTAATTTACAGTGAAATTCAGAAGAGTGAAATAAATATTGCAATGAACGGCCTTTTCATTCAAACAACAATAGGTCAGTAAAATTCAGAACTGTGAAAGAAGTATTGCAGGTAACGGATTATTAAACTAATCATAATGCATAGATCCAGAATAATGACTCTCATTTCAGTTGATAGCAGACGATTCGATTTGGTTAGGAAACATCTACATATTTAAGTTACTTATCATAATGTAGCGGCACCACCGTTTAAGGTAGGGAAAGTTAGTTTTTTGCAATATTCTGATCACAAGTTACAGCCAGGTGCAGGCCGGATTGCAGTGAGTTACGGATACCAACAGTTGCGAAGTAAAATACAGGCCATACGGCCGTCAAATTGCTGAAAGAGTATACGTAGTGGTTTTACATGTCACAAATCACAGGTAGAAGTGGCCCACTGGCCAACCTAGCGTGTTATCAGCACGTGACGCGAAACGGTGCATATGGCAAAACAGAGGCGCACAGGCGTGTATAAATAGGTGCGCGTTTCTTACTAGATGCATTCAAGTGTTGCAGCTCTCCTGGATGGTGGGGAGTGTCACCCACCGGTTACACACAGCAGCAGATGGGGTGCCAGCAATCCACTCCACGGCGGGTCACTGGTTCGACCCTCTGAGGCCGACGCGGGGTCCGTAGTCAGCTGCCGGTGGGCCACTCCACGGCTCGCTACTGCGGGCAGGCGTCCTGGCTTCCAACACATGCTGGAGGCATCCCGAGGCGACGACCGCAGATTTGAACTCTGGATCGCGGGCGCTTGTTGTCGCCGCGATCTCAGCCACGCCGGCGAGAAGCAGGCAGCTGGCCGCCTGGGGCTCACACCGAGCGGCGCTGAGTCGGCAGGGATGCAGACCGCTGAGTCGCCTGCCGGCATCCTGACGATGCTGTAACTCTGCTGCTGTACAAGGCTGTACAGCAGTGCGTCCACGAGTCACTGAGTCGGCAGGGATGCAGACCGCTGAGTCGCCTGCCGGCATCCTGACGATGCTGTAACTCTGCTGCTGTACAAGGCTGTACAGCAGTGCGTCCACGAGTCACTGAGTCGGCAAGGATGCAGACCGCTGAGTCGCCTGCCGGCATCCTGACGATGCTGTAACTCTGCTGCTGTACAAGGCTGTACAGCAGTGCGTCCACGAGTCACTGAGTCGGCAAGGATGCAGACCGCTGAGTCGCCTGCCGGCATCCTGACGATGCTGTAACTCTGCTGCTGTACAAGGCTGTACAGCAGTGCGTCCACGAGTCACTGAGTCGGCAGGGATGCAGACCGCTGAGTCGCCTGCCGGCATCCTGACGATGCTGTAACTCTGCTGCTGTACAAGGCTGTACAGCAGTGCGTCCACGAGTCACTGAGTCGGCAAGGATGCAGACCGCTGAGTCGCCTGCCGGCATCCTGACGATGCTGTAACTCTGCTGCTGTACAAGGCTGTACAGCAGTGCGTCCACGAGTCACTGAGTCGGCAAGGATGCAGACCGCTGAGTCGCCTGCCGGCATCCTGACGATGCTGTAACTCTGCTGCTGTACAAGGCTGTACAGCAGTGCGTCCACGAGTCACTGAGTCGGCAGGGATGCAGACCGCTGAGTCGCCTGCCGGCATCCTGACGATGCTGTAACTCTGCTGCTGTACAAGGCTGTACAGCAGTGCGTCCACGAGTCACTGAGTCGGCAGGGATGCAGACCGCTGAGTCGCCTGCCGGCATCCTGACGATGCTGTAACTCTGCTGCTGTACAAGGCTGTACAGCAGTGCGTCCACGAGTCACTGAGTCGGCAAGGATGCAGACCGCTGAGTCGCCTGCCGGCATCCTGACGATGCTGTAACTCTGCTGCTGTACAAGGCTGTACAGCAGTGCGTCCACGAGTCACTGAGTCGGCAAGGATGCAGACCGCTGAGTCGCCTGCCGGCATCCTGACGATGCTGTAACTCTGCTGCTGTACAAGGCTGTACAGCAGTGCGTCCACGAGTCACTGAGTCGGCAAGGATGCAGACCGCTGAGTCGCCTGCCGGCATCCTGACGATGCTGTAACTCTGCTGCTGTACAAGGCTGTACAGCAGTGCGTCCACGAGTCACTGAGTCGGCAGGGATGCAGACCGCTGAGTCGCCTGCCGGCATCCTGACGATGCTGTAACTCTGCTGCTGTACAAGGCTGTACAGCAGTGCGTCCACGAGTCACTGAGTCGGCAAGGATGCAGACCGCTGAGTCGCCTGCCGGCATCCTGACGATGCTGTAACTCTGCTGCTGTACAAGGCTGTACAGCAGTGCGTCCACGAGTCACTGAGTCGGCAGGGATGCAGACCGCTGAGTCGCCTGCCGGCATCCTGACGATGCTGTAACTCTGCTGCTGTACAAGGCTGTACAGCAGTGCGTCCACGAGTCACTGAGTCGGCAAGGATGCAGACCGCTGAGTCGCCTGCCGGCATCCTGACGATGCTGTAACTCTGCTGCTGTACAAGGCTGTACAGCAGTGCGTCCACGAGTCACTGAGTCGGCAGGGATGCAGACCGCTGAGTCGCCTGCCGGCATCCTGACGATGCTGTAACTCTGCTGCTGTACAAGGCTGTACAGCAGTGCGTCCACGAGTCACTGAGTCGGCAAGGATGCAGACCGCTGAGTCGCCTGCCGGCATCCTGACGATGCTGTAACTCTGCTGCTGTACAAGGCTGTACAGCAGTGCGTCCACGAGTCACTGAGTCGGCAGGGATGCAGACCGCTGAGTCGCCTGCCGGCATCCTGACGATGCTGTAACTCTGCTGCTGTACAAGGCTGTACAGCAGTGCGTCCACGAGTCACTGAGTCGGCAAGGATGCAGACCGCTGAGTCGCCTGCCGGCATCCTGACGATGCTGTAACTCTGCTGCTGTACAAGGCTGTACAGCAGTGCGTCCACGAGTCACTGAGGCAGCCATTCCACGTCAAGCCGTTTTGCAGACAGTGAAGGGCTGTCCTCAGCATTGCAGGACCCAGTCATGCAAACCAAGAGGAAAGGGGGCACTGTAACTGGAAACAATAAATCACTTGGAAAGCTCGGATAAGTCTTAATACAGTGCCTTCTACCTCTTCCTGCTACATTTGGTGTTGCTGTTTTTTATTCGGTGGCGCAAGTTTCCCACTACAATAACAATGAATCCTGTCATCATTTTAATGGCGTTTAAAGTACAGGTACTGAGGTTTATGCTGAGCTGACAAACAGTCATGGGATAGCGATATGCAAGTAAGTAGATGCAGTATCGCATACACAAGATATAAAAGGGCAGCGCATTGACAGAGCTGTCATTTGTACTCAGGTGTTTTATGTGAAAAGATTTACAAAGTGATTATGGCTACAAGACACGAAGTAATGGGGTTCAGACGCGGAATGGTAGTTGGATCTAGACACTTGGGACATTTCATTTCGGAAATCGTCAAGGATTCAATATTTCGAAATCCACAGTGCTAAGAGTGTGCCAAATATACCACACTTCAAGTATAACCTCTCATCACTGACAACGCTGTTACAAACGGCCTTCGCTTAACGACCGATAGCAGCAGCATTTGCTTAGAGTTGTCAGTATTAACAGACAATCAACCACAGAAATCCATGTGGGACGTGCGACGAATGTACCCGCTAGGACAGTTCGCTACGCCGGACGGGGTGGCCGAGCGGTTCTAGGCGCTACAGTCTGGAACCACTCGACCGCTACGGTCGCAGGTTCGAATCCTGCCTCGGGCATGGATGTGTGTGATGTCCTTAGGTTAGTTAGGTTTAAGTAGTCCTAAGTTCTAGGGGACTGATGACCTCAGAAGTTAAGTCCCAAAGTGCTCAGAGCCATTTGAATTTGAACAGTTCGCTACGTTTGGCGTTAATGGGCCAGGCCATCAGACGAGTGACGCATGTGCCCTAACAGCACAATATCGCCTGCAGCTCCTGTCCTGTACTCGTGATCATATCGGTTGGACCCTAGACGACTGGAAAACCGTGGCCTTGTGAGACCAGCACCGATTTCAATTGATAAGAGCTGAAGGCAGGGTTCGTGTGTGACTCAGACTCCACGAAGCCATCGGCCCAAGTTGTCAACCAAGGCAATGTGCAAGTTAGTTGAATGGACTGGCTCCTCTGGAAGTTCGGCTACTTCACAACCATTCACAGCCATTCATGGACGTCATGTTCTCAAATATGAAATCTTTAAGTACGACAATGCGTCATGTCACCGGACCACAATTGTTCATGACTGGTTTGAAGAACATTCTGGACAGTTAGAGCGAATGATTTGGCCACTGAGATCGCCAGACATGAATCACATCGGACATTTATGGGACATAATCAAAAGGTCGGTTCGTACACAAAATGCTGCACCGGCAATATTTTCGTAATTACGGGCGGCTGTAGAGGCAGCGTGCCTCTGTACTTCTGCAGGGGACGTCCAATGACCTGTTGAGTCCATGCTACGTCGAGTTGCTGCATTACGCCGGGGAAAACGACGTCTGACATGATATTAGAAGGTATCCCACGACGTTGAGATTTCTTTTGAATTTCAACTTGTATTTTGGAAACAGCGGTAAAAGACTCAGCTTCAGTGTTAGCAATATTTAAATGTGCCATTCATTACGCAAATTTATTATTTGTGATGTAAAGTGGGTAAATATTTCATTATTAGTATGGCAAACAATACTTGTCAGGTAAAGATTGTCTCCACGCGGGCTGTGATGAGTTGTATAATTTACAGTAACTACTTAGTTCAAATTGATCAGGAACTAAGGTATATAAGTTTGCACCACTGTTTAAAAAATTGTGGAAGTTTAGCAACAATATGGGCAGCATCTGGATAGTCTCCGCATGCTGCAACAGTGGGACCGCATACACACCAGTACTTCGAAGACGCTTGAACCGCAACCTCTTTCTTCCAAAATAAGTCTCCTGAAGTGACTGTGAAGACATTAGCTGACATTTATATTGTTCTGGTTTTCCAGTTTAAAAGAAGAGGATCAGTAATATGTGGAGACAAGTGAGTTACATTTCCTTAAGATTCTTTCGATGAATCTGAGTCTGGTATCTGCTTTTCCCACTACCTGTTTTATGTGGTGATTCCACTTGATGTCGCTCTGGCTAGTTACTCGTAGATATTTTACGGCAGACGCTGTCTCCAGCTGTGTGGGGTTAGTTCGTGCTACGCACTCTGGTCGGTTTCGCCCAGATCCTTTGCTAGTGAGTTTTGAAGAGCTGTTCCCGATGATTTAATGGTGATATAAGAATGTCGCTGAGAGCAGGAACAGAGTTAAAAATCTCCATCCTTGTCACAGATCCCATAAAACGTGGTAGGTTCGTGAAGGGACGAGAGAATCAATTTAACGGCGTGGTACGTATGAGGCAGTGCCAAGCACGAAGGCTTCTGAGCGATGGAAGATAAACAGTTGGACATACGTCGGCGACTCAAAGAGAACTTTGTAGCGGTCCACGTTCGAGGACGCATACTTGCCCACTATGCCAAATAATTCAAAACGAGCGCAGATACTTCTTCATTTCCTCAGATGCTAGGCTGTTAAATTAGGAATTGAGCTCTGCCCTTGCTGAATATGGGTACAGGGTCTTAACCTCGGCGCAACACCGCTCGTTGAGTGAGTAGTTACATCTACATCTACTTACGAGGCATACAGGCCACCATAAGGTGTATGGTTGAGGGTACTTACTCATTCTCTTTCCTGTTCCACTCGAAAATAGCGTGAGAGGAAAACAATCTATATACTTCTCATTTTCTCTTCACTTGTTTTCACTGTATTTGCGTGAACGTATATTGGCGACAATAATTCATTTTGCAGTAAGCCACAAAATTCTGTTTCTCTAAATTTTCTCAGCAGTATTTTGCGAAACATACGGTATCTTCCACCAAGAGATTCCCTTTTAAGTTCACGAAGTATTTCCGCAACAGTTGCGTGTTGATCGAATGTATCAGCAATAAAGCTAGCAGTATGGCTCTGAACTTCTTCGTTTAATCCGACCTGTTGTGGATCCGGAACACCCTAGTGGTACTCAAGAATGTGTAGCAGTAGTATTGTATTTATAGATGAAATACACTTTCTAGAATTCTACCGATAAACCGAAGTCGACGATTCGCCTTGTCTACCACCGACTTTATGTACTCGTTCTATTTCATACTGCTTTGGCACATTATGCGATATTTAATCGGCGTGACTGTGTCAAACACCACAGCAAAATACTGTATCGTAACACAACACAACCAAACACAAGACAAATACATTCACAGTTACGTATATTCCTATAGCTACCACATATACAACATCGCATAATAGTAACAAATTGCGTACAAGTTGTAGTGGTAATTGCGGTATCATACCGATACCAATCCAATGGCCGTCACAAAGTTGGCAACGGAATTGCAAGTTTCCGCTAGATGCCGACAGTGGTCGCACGGGATGTGGCGGACCCAATGGTGCGCACCCGTTGACCACGCCTTCAGCGGCTCTGGGCGAAGAACACCCTCTGGACTCTGGTTCTTGCTGCTTATTTGTAATGAGTCTTCGTAAGCTTGGAGAAATACAAGTTAAATAAATTTTCTGTTTATTGTGTCAACTTGTTCGCTAATCATCTCTGCTCATATACACATCCTACAACGACAATTACCGCACCACTCTGTAGCCTATCTCTTCTTACCTTCTTGTAGGAAACCCTACACAAAGATAGTAAAACTAAATGCAGTTCAGAATCAGTATAGATGACCGTTTTCGACTGTCTCAGTTGACCATCTTCATGTGCAAAACTGGATTTGGAGATGGTACTTTAAGGAGCTGATGTCAGTCATTTGTAAAGATAATTGTGATTGTGCTGGAAAATAATGTTGAAAACGTCTCCAGACGAAACAAAAAAATGTTGTGTTTTTAAATTGTTTTTTTTTGTTGCAGATGCAAGACTGCAGGCCATTGAGATATCCGCGCCTCAGTGTGGTAGTACGCCAATAGAGGAGCCAAAAGAAAATGGCGCAGCACATTGACAAAGGGCAGTATCGTGCGATAATTCGATTTCACCAGTAGCAGCTAACAGCGCCATCCAGATCGGTCTGACACAGCTGCTACTTGGCTATTTGTGTCACTTGCGGATGCCGATCGAATATTCACCACCGCTCCTAGCTAACACCCAAACCTCCAGATGTCAGAAAGGAACCAAACGTTCTATGTCGTTAGAGTATCAACAAAAACTCCCATTTAGTTCGTGCTATGTGCTGTTGTCCAGATTACTGAGACAAAAAGCTAAATCAACACAACACATTTGGTTTAACAAACAGTGTTTGCAACGCAAAATCACGCCAAAATACGTCTCCATAAAGTCAAGAGGAACATCCGCCGCAGCAAACAAATCCGTTGACGTCGCAAGATACACGTGGATAAAGGAAGAAATGAAGGTTATTTTTATTTTATGTTGGAACGAAAGGTGCATTTGCGTGTAGACATAACAGCAGTATTCACACAAATGACAACACACCACATCAACTGCCGACAAGACTACTTAAACTTTGTAGTCTGTCTTCTCTGCCCACAGAAACCTCTAAAATGTTATAATAATAAGTGGGATAAGAGTCGATCCAGTACACCTCACTGCAAGAAATTGCAAAAATTGTTTGCTTTTTAAATTAGAAAGACAGTGTTAAGAATATTCAGAACATATCTGCGTCCCAGATAAAACTCCAACGATGCGGGGAACAGATGCCAAAAAAGGGACTGTCCCTTTTTCTTTACGAGGCGAATTCCAGCCGGCAGGTGTGCTTCTACTGTTCACTGACAACAGAGAAACAGGCGACAGTGAAATTAAATTACTCTGCATTGTCGTTCTTTCATAGCAAAGTTACGTCGCGTAATCCTAGCTGGTCAGTTCATCTCTCCGCGTTTAAAGGAAGAATCTTTGTGTTAGTGTGCCGTGTTTAAAGTAAAAAGCTGTGTGTTCATGTGCGGTGTTGTACAATTGGAACTGGATACAGTCTTTCTTTCTTTCCTTTTGCAAATTTTTTTTCTTTTGTTATGACTGTTGGTTGACAGTTTTATAAGTGCCTTTAGATGAATAACAGTGAAAAAAGCAAACGCACAAAATTAAGTGGCGTGGCATTTCGGAAATTATCGAAGTAAAGGCGAGAATGAGAAGCCAATGTTCTAAAAACGCTTGGCAGAGTACATAAATTTTTCTCAGAAAATGTTGCTGGTTCGACTTCGAGTTCAAATAGTACATATGATATTTCTGATACTGCAGCTGTTGTAAAAGAAGTAAATACAGATGAAATAAAAGTTAAAAATGAAGAAAAGCAAATTGTTCCTGATTTCGACTTTCACAAAAAACTGTGTCGAGTCAGACATTACAAAAAAAAAAAATTAACCTCGTTAGTGATGATCCTACAGAACGGCGTGTCCATGAATCAACAATCGACATTTTCTTACAAAGTGGCGTTAATCAAAATAATAACGGTGATTTTTGCAATTCAAGAAGATAAATAGGCGATAAAATCAGATATTTGAACGAAAATGTATCTTACCGTAAACTTTAAAATGGTGAATCAACTTTGCGTGATTTTCTAGTATACTCCCGTAGCACCAGTGCTGTTTTTTGTGCACCATGTAAATTGTTCGGAGGTAAGGCCGCGATTGCTACTAACGGTATTGCAGATTGGAAAAATATTTCTAGTATTTGTGGGCGGTAATTGTGATAGGTGGGCTGCGTTCATTAAGACGAAGCCCCTGAGTGGGCCCTCCTACTTGGCGGCAGACATTGTTGTTTTAGGCACCTTTACTCGCTCACTGTGCGCTCACAACCGAAAAGAGCGTCTTGATGCGATCGACGGGCATACTAGGGACACTGCCCAAAACGTCTGTGAAAAGCCTCGTCGGATTTTCAACAGTGGTTTCCATTTCGCGACCGATCGTTCCTCACTTTCCGAATAGCCCTCGTAATTTTTTCTCTGCTTCTACACAGCGCTGGGATAAACTTCTTTCTTTCATGAAACGTTTATCAGAAACATGTTGTCCAGCAAGAGAGGAAGCGACTGCAAATCTACACTCCTGGAAATTGAAATAAGAACACCGTGAATTCATTGTCCCAGGAAGGGGAAACTTTATTGACACATTCCTGGGGTCAGATACATCACATGATCACACTGACAGAACCACAGGCACATAGACACAGGCAACAGAGCATTCACAATGTCGGCACTAGTGCAGTGTATATCCACCTTTCGCAGCAATGCAGGCTGCTATTCTTCCATGGAGACGATCGTAGAGATGCTGGATGTAGTCCTGTGGAACGGCTTGCCATGCCATTTCCACCTGGCGCCTCAGTTGGACCAGCGTTCGTGCTGGACGTGCAGACCGCGTGAGACGACGCTTCATCCAGTCCCAAACATGCTCAATGGGGGACAGATCCGGAGAGCTTGCTGGCCAGGATAGTTGACTTACACCTTCTAGAGCACGTTGGGTGGCACGGGAAACATGCGGACGTGCATTGTCCTGTTGGAACAGCAAGTTCCCTTGCCGGTCTAGGAATGGTAGAACGATGGGTTCGATGACGGTTTGGATGTACCGTGCACTATTCAGTGTCCCCTCGACGATCACCAGTGGTGTACGGCCAGTGTAGGAGATCGCTCCCCACACCATGATGCCGGGTGTTGGCCCTGTGTGCCTCGGTCGTATGCAGTCCTGATTGTGGCGCTCACCTGCACGTCGCCAAACACGCATACGACCATCATTGGCACGAAGGCAGAAGCGACTCTCATCGCTGAAGACGACACGTCTCCATTCGTCCCTCCATTCACGCCTGTCGCGACACCACTGGAGGCGGGCTGCACGATGTTGGGGCGTGAGCGGAAGACGGCCTAACGGTGTGCGGGACTGCAGCCCAGCTTCATGGAGACGGTTGCGAATGGTCCTCGCCGATACCCCAGGAGCAACAGTGTCCCTAATTTGCTGGGAAGTGGCGGTGCGGTCCCCTACGGCACTGCGTAGGATCCTACGGTCTTGGCGTGCATCCGTGCGTCGCTGCGGTCCGGTCCCAGGTCGAAAAAAGAACACATTGACACCGGTGTGTCAGACCCACCATACTTGCTCCGGACACTGCGAGAGGGCTGTACAAGCAATGATCACACGCACGGCACAGCGGACACACCAGTAACCGCGGTGTTGGCCGTCGAATGGCGCTAGCTGCGCAGCATTTGTGCACCGCCGCCGTCAGTGTCAGCCAGTTTGCCGTGGCATACGGAGCTCCATCGCAGTCTTTAACACCGGTAGCATGCCGCGACAGCGTGGACGTGAACCGTATGTGCCGTTGACGGACTTTGAGCGAGGGCGTATAGTGGGCATGCGGGAGGCCGGGTGGATGTACCGCCGAATTGCTCAACACGTGGGGCGTGAGGTCTCCACAGTACATCGATGTTGTCGCCAGTGGTCGGCGGAAGGTGCACGTGCCCGTCGACCTGGGACCGGACCGCAGCGACGCACGGATGCACGCCAAGACCGTAGGATCCTACGCAGTGCCGTAGGGGACCGCACCGCCACTTCCCAGCAAATTAGGGACACTGTTGCTCCTGGGGTATCGGCGAGGACCATTCGCAACCGTCTCCATGAAGCTGGGCTGCAGTCCCGCACACCGTTAGGCCGTCTTCCGCTCACGCCCCAACATCGTGCAGCCCGCCTTCAGTGGTGTCGCGACAGGCGTGAATGGAGGGACGAATGGAGACGTGTCGTCTTCAGCGATGAGAGTCGCTTCTGCCTTCGTGCCAATGATGGTCGTATGCGTGTTTGGCGACGTGCAGGTGAGCGCCACAATCAGGACTGCGTACGACCGAGGCACACAGGGCCAACACCCGGCATCATGGTGTGGGGAGCGATCTCCTACACTGGCCGTACACCACTGGTGATCGTCGAGGGGACACTGAATAGTGCACGGTACATCCAAACCGTCACCGAACCCATCGTTCTACCATTCCTAGACCGGCAAGGGAACTTGCTGTTCCAACAGGACAATGCACGTCCGCATGTATCCCGTGCCACCCAACGTGCTCTAGAAGGTGTAAGTCAACTACCCTGGCCAGCAAGATCTCCGGATTTGTCCCCCATTGAGCATGTTTGGGACTGGATGAAGCGTCGTCTCACGCGGTCTGCACGTCCAGCACGAACGCTGGTCCAACTGAGGCGCCAGGTGGAAATGGCATGGCAAGCCGTTCCACAGGACTACATCCAGCATCTCTACGATCGTCTCCATGGGAGAATAGCAGCCTGCATTGCTGCGAAAGGTGGATATACACTGTACTAGTGCCGACATTGTGAATGCTCTGTTGCCTGTGTCTATGTGCCTGTGGTTCTGTCAGTGTGATCATGTGATGTATCTGACCCCAGGAATGTGTCAATATAGTTTCCCCTTCCTGGGACAATGAATTCACGGTGTTCTTATTTCAATTTCCAGGAGTGTACTTTCTACGTTGTCTGAGGAGAGATTTAACGCCTTGTCCATTCTTCACATCGAATCCGACCTCTTAACTGAGAACCGTCTGAAAAGATATGATCAACGAGTTTTCTGCCGCCAAAGCCAGACCCAAACTTTGCTGACTGGTGAGTTTATTCATTTATTCATATTAGTTTTAAAAATTTAAGAGTATAATGTGATTTTTATTGTAACTTAGAGCACATTCATTGGATTTTTAAACTACGTATTACCTGTTTATTTTACAACTGCAGAACACGGAACTAAAGCTTGTTTACGTACAGACCTAACCGAAGGCGCCCGACAATACTAAACAATACCCAAATGACCCAGGCTGCTCGGCGCTGTACAGCCAAGTCATGCTGATACTGTAGTATATTACAATTGATGTATATTCTTGGCGTCTGCTAAAGTGTATAGTTATCGCGGAAATATACGTTACCGGAGATACGCTCAGATGAAAAAGTGTTAATAAATCATATAGTTCATTTCTGTCGATAAATACGTAAAAGCTTTGCTAATACCGTTAGAAAGAGCTATGGTGAGAGCAGTAGCTGCAGTACAAAACTGTTCAGCCCTACATGGATTAACGGTATTGTGTACCCTTATTATGCAGCATCTAGCTACACAAACCATAATGCTTTACACGTTAACACCTAGATTAAAAAACAAATTTGATTTTTCCACACTAGTCTATAAAATTATGTAACAGCAAATCCAGTTCTGTGTTTGTTCGTCTGCATTTAGTAATTAGTTCGTGCACCGAAATCTCTATTTCATTTTCATTTCTTACGCTTTCCTATAGATTCACGTATTGATACTGCAGGTGTTTTTTATCTGCTACACATTCAAGTTAATAATCGCAAGACGACAGTTTAATTTTAATTTTAAACGCATCTCTGTAAAAGTACGTATTACTTTCTAATGTATGACGCATTCGATTCAATTTTTAGATCGTAACACAACTTTTTCATTTTCATTTACAACGGTTTCGTGTAAAAAAACATATTAAAAGTGAATGTATAACAAAAATCCGTTGTCTCCTATACGCTCTGCTGAATTTTTAGGCCATAAAAGAAAAGTTATTTTCCTTGTGCTCGTTTCTGTTGTCTTTCGACTGAATGATGTGTTAACACAGTGCAGTTGTAAGTTTGTTTTATCTACTACCGTACACCAAGTACAGTTCAGGAAACATATCAAATTTTGATTGAGCGCTACAAGACCGCTTCAGAACGAGGAATAGCAGAGAACGGAAACAGCTCACAGCGATCCCACCCAAAACGGCAATTGTGAAGTGATCGGGTAATATTTAAAACATATTTTTTTGGGGGCGGAGGAAGCAAATAATATAGTGTGCCTAGGGCCGCAAAATTTTTTAATCCGCCACTGTATGGAGTAAGCCTACAACGAGCAGGGCGAACGAAATAGACGATCCGGCAGTAGTGGGTAATGCTCCACATGTTAGCTCCAGGGCAACTAAGTGCCACCGGCGTCGTTCGCATTTTGCGTGTAAATGGAACCCATCTGTGTCATGTGTATTTTTGCCGAAGACCCATGCAGCTCTATCACTCGGTTCGTGAAGTTGTGAAAGATACACGTGATTTCCTGTCGAAGTACCATTTGAAATACGTAGATGTATTTGGTATCAGCACAATGGGTCCCCAAATTGCTACTGGCTGGTCGCTCGGAAACCGTTCACCCAGCTCCTTCGTGGTCGCTGAACAGGACGGGGAAGACTTCATTAGTTGGTCTCTATGTTCGCCTGATTCGACCCCACTGGACTATTATCTCTGGAGTAAACTGAAATTCAAGTCTATGCACAAGTTCCGACGATGCGAGAGAATTTAAAATTTTGCACTATTGCAGGGTTTGCAATAACGAGGAAGGAATTTCTTCAGTACGTTCAGAAGTTCTTACACCAGCGATTGCAAAAGTGTATTGCTAGAGATGGGGGGCATAAATGGAATTTTAGGGAAGTGTTTAAGACCACATTCTTCTTTTTTTTTCTTTTTAGGTTGCTGATGTAATTTCCCAGTGCAAGAGAGTATCTTGGCACCAAAGTAATGACGTGAAGTTATTATGTAATAATCTTACATCTCAATTCCTTGTTTTACAAACCTATTCAGTTTCTGACGTGCTCGTGGCTTTCAAGAGTCTGGCAGAAACGAGAGCAATATTGTTACTCTTGTTAACTGGTAAATCATCCTTAGATGCCCAGCCACACGTAGCCAAAAGTCATTAACATCTGTTGTAAATTAAACTTTTTACTCACTATCCCGCTTCTGTTGGCAGACTCTCTTAGCTGCATCAAGTTGCAGCATTCCTTCAACTTGAAGTGGCAGTTCCATGTAACAACACTAACTCCCTCATAAGACAGCAGTCGGTTTGGTGGGAAAACTACTTGTCGCCTAACTACTGATGATTTGGTGGTGACTTAAATATATGGACGACAATTGCAAGGATGGTCACGCGTCAGCGCGGACGCCTATGTCGGTATGCGGTTCCCGACAGATAGCGCTGGGGTGGTCGATGGTAGCGCACTGTAGGACCAACACCATTCGTACGTGTGCCGACAGGTGGCGAAGCTGCCCTTCCTGCCGCAGCTCACGAAATCTTTGCTACTGGTCATCGAATTTGGCGCCTTCAGCCCTCGCGTTTCCCATTTAGGATGGCATAAACAGCAGATTTCAGTCATATCTCAGCAGTGTGTTCGGAGCACCCGCAGCTGTCGATCAGTCGCGCCGATGGAATGTTGTTGGGAGTTCTCAACAACAACCGACGTCATGCCCAAGAACCATTTCTACGACTATAAATAACCATTTTGATTTAATTATTTTGGGTATTGGGTCGCGCCCTTCTAATTACTAATACAACTACACTGTCGACGTTTCGATCGACGTGCTGCGGCCCTCTTCAGGGCGGGTCACTGTGAAATGCCCTGACCGCAGCAAGTCGGTCGCAAAGTCGGCAGTCTGGCTGGTTTAACAGATACAAGGACGCGGCCCAATACCCTAAATTATTTTATCCAAAATGACACCGGCCGTGGTAACCTACGAACTTACGCAAATAACCAGTTTCGAAGTGTATGAATCACCGTGAGGCTGTATGCGTATGGTGGTGTATATAGGCAAGTATCCGACGGTAAAAAATTGTGGTGAAATGCAGGAAGACTTTTAGAAGATGGATGTTTGGTGTAACGGTAAAACATAAATGATAAGTATTGTGCACAAAGAGGTGAAAATCCTATTTTCTTGTTACACAACTTGTGACCAATCACAAGAAATAGACACTACCGTAAAATATCTAAGTATTTCTGGCCGCAGCATTTTGAAGTGGAATGTTCCCATAAAGCGAGTTATACGAAAGGCAGACTCCAAACTGAGATTCATTGGAAGAATCCTAACAAAATGTAATCCAATTGGTTTACGTAGCCCTTAGACCTGTGTTGGATATTGTCCTTGGTCTGGGACCCTTTTCAGACAGATTAATAAGAAAATTAGAGTTGGTTCCAAGAAGAGCACCCTGTTTTATCACGGGTTCGTTAAGTAAGTGCAGTGATGTAATGGCGACGCTTCCCAATTCCAGTTTCAGACTTTAAAAATTTGGTGTGTGTAGAGTGGAGGAATCCTATTAAATTTCGGAGAGCATCTATCAATATGAGGAGAATTAGAGATGGACATCAAATCAAAGAATTCTAGTTCATTCAGACGCTCGCACACAGTCGTCCATCCTATGTACCACTGGTGAATAGAGCAAGAAATGGGGGAAATTGTGGTTTTTCTCGAAGTGCCGTCCATGACACACCAGAAGATGGCTTCAAGTGTGTGTGTGTTGATGGAAACGGTATAGAGCTGGGTATCATTTTTTATAAACTTACAAGGAACCCGCGCCCACTTCGTCCAAATTTGTGGTGTATGTAGTACCTGGACAGTTACGAAAGTGACAGAAATGGAAGAGTCAGATGATCAACCAGTTAGGAAAAAAATAGCACTTTGACACGGGTCGGGCATAGAATGATCTGTCTTTTTTAGTTTAGCGTACAGGCAGATCTTGTTGCAGTAGGAGATTACAGAACGTAATTCGAGGGACATAGGTTCGAGTCCCTAAGTAGCAACATTTTTTTTATTTTCATTTTTTACCTTGCTTATACTGCATATAAAACGAAATAATATTCAATCCTTCGTATTTATTAATATTTTCATATAAAGGGCATGAAAAGGAAAGGCAAATTTGGGATTGCGCATAACTTTTATATAATTACTAGAATTCAAGAGTGACGGACTTCGTTAAGAGTGGTTTGTACGCAAACTGTCCAATTACAGGGAACAAACCACGTCTGAGGTCTATTGAAACTTTAAAAAACCATGTAGTTGTAAAACCACGGCGTTTGTAAGTTGTGCAAGATACCGAGATAACTACTGCTTCTCTTGTTTTTAAAATGAATATCACCACAGCACGTCTAAGTCAACAATTGTAAAATAGTAAAAGTATCTAATTTTATATACGAAGTGCTCGTGTACGGTCTACAATCCCTTCTCGAAAATTTATTTGCAATTCAAAATTTTACTTTGCATTTCCTTTTCACGTCTCTTATGAAAATATTAATAAATACCTTGAACGTTATTTCGGTTTATTTCCAGTGTAAGTAACATAAAAATTGAAAATAAAAAAATGCTTCTGTGTAGAGACTCCACCCCACGACACTGGGATTACCATTCTGTATTCTTTTCACTGCACTAACAGCTGCCTGGAAGCCACGCTGACATAAATGGCTCATGCACCGTCTGATCCGCGTCGAAAATGCTTTATTTTTTTCTAAACTCTCGGCCATTTGGGGCTCCCACATCTGTTACTTTCATTTCTGGCCATGCCCTGCATATACTACGAATTTGGACGCAATCGGTGATGATGAATGGGTGCAGTCCACTTGTTAGTTGTATTACCACTAACCGAACTACCAGTTTTTTTGCGCTAGTGTGATTGTTCCTTGTTGCATACTCGGTTGACATATCTTGCTTGTAGTGGAACTGTTCCCTTACGCAGCAATCTCTTCATGTACGTGGATCTTACGAACACATCTCTCGGCTTCTATAATTCAAGTTAAGTTGCCCAGAGCTTGTTTTTTCAGGAGTAATCTCAGAACTGGTTTGATCACACCTGTCAAATTAATAACTCCACAGTTTGTTTTAGTTTGCCTATGCGGGTAGAGAAACGAGTTTCTAATTTTTTCGAGATTCTCCTTCGTCTGTTCCTTGGGTTCGGTTTTTTTCTTACCTCACGCTGTAGACAGCTGCCTTCTCTTATATAACATTAACAACTATGTCTCTTCTTGTTTATTGGACAGTTTTCAGAGTCAGTATCATTTTCATTTGACCAGCAAGATGTCTGTCATTTTTGTTTTCATAGCCTGCATCGATCTCCCACTTTTTCAGTGACTGCTTGTATGTGTACTCTAATGTCATCCTACTTGTGCAGTTCATGTCCTTAAATATTGCTCACGAACTCTTTAACTGTATTAAAGTGATTCCTTATGGTTAAAATTTTGCCTGTTGTAAAAGGGTCCCTTAGATTTTTTTATGATCAGTAATTTTTATTAATTCGGATGCCAATATTTCAGTTTTTTTTACAATCTTGAGCTGTTGTATTCCATGTTTCACATGCACTGCTTCCTATTTAATAGTGGCTCTTTTACAACTTTTACATCTTCGTACATTTTGTATTCCATTCTTCATCGTTACTTGTGCGCTCTAATTTTTATTTTGCTCTCATTAATCTATTAATTAAGTCATGTAGTCCATAGTGAAGTTCATCAAGGGTAACTGCTTATGTTTTAAAACTTTACCTTCAGCATTAATAATTTTAACTTTTCGCACTGAATCAGCAAAGGAGAACTCCTCCAAGCTCAGTGTCTGCTTTAAAAAAACCACTGCTATTTCCCTTTCGATTAATTCCTCTTTTGTCTCTTCGGGATCTCCAGGAAAACTCGTTGATTGTGTTAGAAATCATGCCGAGTATCTGGTCGCCAGCTGCAAGGGCATAGCTCCTCATAGAAAAGTTCAAGTATTGTCCTGGGAACTTTCGTTCGTCATTGAAGATGGAGATTTGTTGTTTCTAGTGACGAAGTTCTATATTTTCTTGTTTGCTGTTTCATGGATTTTGTTCAGTGACTGATGCGGTGAAGTTGAGCCACGATGTGAATAAAAGTTAACCGATGGTAGCAAGTTGGCGATAGTTGTTTCTGTTCACCTAAGTATTATCTCAGATCAGCAGACACGGATGTTAATGTTACAAAGAATAATTTTAACGAAAGTTTTATTTTATTTCTTCGTCAACTGCGAATTTAGAGAAAGACTTAAGGAATCTTTTGCCTGGAAGACGTTTTAGATTTGATGAAGAGTGTGGTTATATTTTAGGTGAGGGAAGGATTTAATTACTGTGAATTTTCGGAAATTTTTAGATATGCTCGTGTACTTCGTGCTGAAGAGAGGCAAATGCCTGAGCTAGCTGACGGTATTACAAGTTGAAGAAGTTAACCCCTGTCGACATCCCTGTTTTCCTCGCACCAGCTTTTCTGTCTCGTGATGGTGAAAGAACGTGCTACAGTATTTTAAATTTAGTTTCTGAACCACTGAAGAGAAACGAGCTTGGATGAAGCAAGACACAGTTTATAAAATCGTTTTGTTGAAGCTTCTTGCCAACGGCTATTTTTATATATGGATTACAAAACAAGGACAATCTATATTCTGAACGCGTATTCGGCAATTAAATAATTAAATAAACGTAACACCACTACAGATAGACTCAGTCTCCCTAGATTTCCCAAATGCTTTCGCTATTGAACCACATCCTAGACGACTCATCAAGGTTGACCATATGCAGCTTCCCCAAAACTTTGTCGTTGGTTCGATGAATATATCACTAAGAGAAGTCAGTATGTTAAACTGGACAGTTGAAGCTCCACAGCAAATGTACGAGGTTGCTCGCTAATTTAATCTCAACTGATTAAATCAGTGAGCAACCTCGTTAACAGGGATGGAGATTTCTGTTTAAACTCTGTTTGGAATCCGGCTCTCTCCCTTGTCAAAAAACAGAGGGACAGAGTCAATGCTACCTCACCTGCGAATTCATAGTCTCACTATCAATAGCTCGGACTTTGGTCATCTTTGGTGGCACTAGTGTTCAGTGTGTGTGTTATCTTTCCTGCATCAGTCCGAGAACCTGTCCGTTGCAGTTTGCCTTGAAAATGGCGGTGTGTTCTCCCGCCGAAATATCGGCGGTCGCTGAAAGTGTTACCTGGCTGGATTCCCGGAAGTTATCTAAAGTTGTATACGCCAGGAGAAACTCAGGTCTCACTAGGTTTAAGTAGTTCTAAGTCTAGGGGTCTGATGACCTCAGATGTTGAGTCCCCTAGTGCTTAGAGCCATTTGAACCATTTTTTTACCTTCAGAACAGAGTTCGTAACACTTAAGCCTCTGTTCAATGTTCACAATTTTTCATCTTCAGAAACGCTTTTCTTGGAATTGCTAGTCTACATTTTATATCGTCACTACTTCGGTCATCATCAGTTATTTTGCTGCCCGAAAAACGAAATTCGTTTACTACTTTATGTGTCACGTTTGGTAATCTGATTTCCTCAACACCTCTCGACTTAAATCGAATGTATTCCATTACCATTGTCTTGCTTTTGTTGATGTTCATCTAATATTCTCCTTTAAAGACACTGTCCATTCCGTTCAACTGCTCTCCCAAATCTTTTGCTATCTGTGACAGTATTACATTCTTATCGACAAATCTCAAGGTTTTTGTTTCTTCTCCGTGGAGTTTAAATCCTTCTCTAAATTTTTCTTATTTTTCCTTACTGTTTCCTCAATGAACAAACTGAATAACAAGAGGGATAAGCTACAAAACTGTCTCACTCCCTTCTCAAACACTGCTTTCCATTCATGCCCCTCGATTCTTTTAACTGCGTCTGGTATCTATACAAGTTATAAATAGCCCTTCGCTCCATGTATTTTACACCTGCAACCTTGAGGATTTCAAAGAGAGTATTCCAGTTTGCATTGTCAAAATCTTTCTCTGTCTACAAATGCTACAAACGTAGGTTTGACTTTCCTCAGCCTAACTCCTAAGACAAGCCGCAGGATCAGTATTTCCTCGCATGTTCCAAACTCATCTTCGCACCAGTTTTTACGTTTTTCTGTAAAGAATTCGTATTAGTACTTTGCAACGATGACGTATGAAACTGATATTTCGGTAATTTTCACACCTGTCAGCAACCGATTTCTTTGGGTTTAGAATTATTAGATTCTTCTTGAAGTCTGAGGGTATGCTGTCTGTCTCATACACGCTGCACACCAAGAGGACGAGTTTTGTCGTAGTTGGCTCTCCCAAGGATATCACTGGTTCTGACGGAATGTCGTCTACTCTAGGGGCTTTGTTTCGTCTTAGGTTTTTCAATAAAACTCGAACATCATAATTCTAACTTTGGAAATATGTCTATAAGTTTAAAGTATATGGCCGGCTGTGGTGGCCGAGCGGTTCTAGCCGCTTCAGTCTGGAATCGCGCGACCGCTACGGTCGCAGGTTCGAATCCTACCTCGGACATGGATGTAAGTAATGACCGTAGATTAGTTAGGTTTAAGTAGTTATAAGTTCAAGGGGACTGATGACCTCAGATGTTAAGTCCCATAGTGCTCAGAGCCATTTGAACCATTTTGAAGTACACTACTGGCCATTAAAATTGCTAAACCAATAAGAAATGCAGATGATAAACAGGTATTCATTGGACAAATATATTATACTAAAACTGACATATGATCACATTTTCACGCAATTTGGGTGCATACATCCTGAGAAATCAGTACCCAGAACAACCACCTCTGGCCGTAATAACGGCCTTGATACGCCTGGGCATTGAGTCAAACAGAACTTGGATGGCGTGTACAGGTACAGCTGCCCATGCAGCTTCAACACGATACCACAGTTGATCAAGAGTAGTGACTGGCGTATTGTGACGAGCCAGTTGCTCGGCCACCATTGACCAGACGTTTTCAGTTGGTGAGAGATCTGGAGAATGTGTTGGCCAGGGCAGCAGTCGAACATTTTCTGTATCCAGAAAGGCCCGTACAGGACCTGCAACATGCGGTCGTGCCTAACCTACTGAAATGTAGGGTTTGGCAGGGATCGAATGAAGGTCGTAACACATCTGAAATGTAATGTCCACTGTTCAAAGTGCCGTCAATGCGAACAAGAGGTGACCGAGACGTGTAACCAATGGCACCCAATACCATCATGTCGGGTGATACGCCAGTATGGCGATGACGAATACACGCTTCCAATGTGCGTTCACCGCGATGTCGCCAAACACGGGTACGACCATCATGATACTGTAAACAGAACCTGAATTCATCCGAAAAAATGACGTTTTGTGCATTCGTGCACCCAGGTTCGTCGTTGAGTACACCATCGCCGGCTCTCGTGTCTGTGATGTAGTGTCAAGGGTAGCCGCAGCCATGCTGCTGCAATCGCCGTCAAACTGTTCCTGCAGATGGTTGTTGTCTTGCAAACGTCTCCATCTGTTGACTGAGGAATCGAGACGTGGCTACACGATCCGTTACAGCTACGCGGATAAGATGCCTGTCATCTCGACTGCTAGTGATACGAGGCCGTTGGGATCCAGCACGGCGTTCCGTATTACCCTCCTGAGCCCACCGATTCCATTTTCTGCTAACAGTCATTGGATCTCGACCAACGCGAGCAGCAATATGTCGATACGATAAACCGCAATCGCGATAGGCTACAATCCGACCTTTATCAAAGACAGAAACGTGATGGTACGCATTTCTTCGCCTTACACAGGGCATCACAACAACGTTTCACCAGGCAACGCCAGTCAACTGTTGTTTGTGTATGAGAAATCGATTGGCAACTCTCCTCGTGTCAGCACGTTGTAGGTGTCTCCACCGGCGCCAGCCTTGTGTGAATGCTCTGAAAAGCTAATCATTTGCATATCACAGCATCTTCTTCCTGTCGGTTAAATTTCGCGTCTGTAGCACGTCATCTTCTTGGTGTAGCAATTTTAATGGCCAGTAGTGTATATGGACATATTTCCGTAGTTTGATTCGTGAAGTTTCTTGCGACCGGCATGATGCTGGAACCGACGTAGCGACACGAGTGCTCTGCCTGACCGCCTGCGAACGTTAGACCGCTGGCTGAGAGCAGCGAGGCGGAGGCGGAGGAGGAGGAGGAGGCGGCGGCGGCGGCTGACATTCCGGCAGTTGGCGTAGGCGTCAGGTGCGCGCCGCGCTGCTCCGCGCCTCGTGGCGGTTGGCACACCTGCCCAGGATGCGGGCGGAACCCTGCGGCCGTGCCCGCGAGACGCCCGCGACGCGACGCCCGCCGTCCTCCGCGGCGCGGCTGCCCCTATGCCACCGACCCGGGCCGGCGGTCAGCGCTCTGGTCTCTCACCTCATCCCGCCGCCTCCCCCCAAGGCCGACACAACGCCCTGCCACAGCAGATTGACGTATTGTGGCGACCACAAAAGTGACGAAGTCGTCAACAGCCACCTCCCAGGAGTCCTACATCAACGTAAAAAGCATACACTGAAGTAATATAAGTCACGGGATACCGATACTCACATATAGAGAAGGCCGTAGTATCGCGTACAAGGGGTATAAAAGGCTGTCATTTGTACTCAGGTGATTCATCTGAAAAGGTTTTTGACAATATTATGGCGTCACGACGCCAATTAGCAGGCCTTTTGAACCGTACTTGGGGCTACACACATGGGACATTCCATTTTGAAAATCTTTAGGGAATTCAGTATTCCACTGTGTCAAGAGTGTGCCGAGAATAACGAATTTCAAACATTATATTCTAAGTAGGCTGTTTAGGTTTTTATGTTGGTAACGCCACGTAGCGCTCTGCATGAAAATCACTGACTGTGCTGTGTGCAGTCTGTGCCTGGTGGGCATTGTTGGAATATTTGCTTGTGTAGTGTTGGGCAGTTGGATGTGAAGAGCGCGTAGCGTTGTGCAGTTGGAGATGAGCCACAAGCAGTGGTGGATGCGGAGAGAGAGATGCCGGAGTTTTGAGAGGTCACTATAAGCGGACGATCTGGACGTGTGTCCGCCAGAAAAAGGAAAATTGTAAAGATGGATGTCATGAATTGATAGATATATATATGATGACTTTTGAACGTTATTAAGGTAAATACATTGTTTGTTCTCTATCAAAATCTTTCATTTGCTAACTATGCATATCCGTAGTTAGTGCCTTCAGTAGTTCGAATCTTTTATTTAGCTGGCAGTATTGGCGCTCGCTGTATTGCAGTAGTTCGAGTAACGAAGATTTTTGTGAGGTAAGTGATTCGTGAAAGGTATAGGCTATTGTCAGTCAGGGCCATTCTTTTGTAGAGATTATTGAAAGTCAGACTGCGTTGAGTATAAAAATATTGTGTGTCAGTTTAGTGATGATTAGAATAAGTAAAGAGGAAACTATTTGAGTACGTTCAGTTTTACTGAGCTGTCTTTATATCAAATAACTTGGAAGTTTACCAGCACAGTAATTCATAAATATTCTAAGGGGACGTTTCAATCTTTCACCACAAACAACACAGAGCACACGGCGTTCACTTAACGACCGAGAGCAGCAACATTTGCTTAGAGTCAGTGCTAACAGACTAGCAACACTGCGTTAAATAACCGCAGAAATTAAAATGCGGTGCATACGACGAACATATCCGTTAGGATAGAGAGACGAAATCTGGCGTTGATGGAATATGGCAGCAGATGACCAAAGTGAGTGCCTATGCTAACAGTACGACATCGCCTGAAGCGCCTCTGCTGGGCTCATGACCATATCGATTGGAGCCTAGACGACTGGAAAACCGTGGCGTGGTCAGATGAGTCCAGATTTCAGTTGGTATGCTAGCGTTAAAACGTGGCGCAGACCCCACGAAGCCATAGACCCAAGTTACCAACAAGGCACTGTGAAAGCTGGTGGTGGGTCCATAATGACGTAGGCTGTGTTTACATATAACGGACTAAGTCCTCTTGTCGAGATGAACCGATCGTTGGCTGGAAATAGTAATATGCAGCTACTTAGAGACTACTTACAGTCATTCATCTTCTTAAACAACGATGTCATGTCTCTGTACCGTAATTGTTCGCGATTGGTCTGGGGAACTTTCTGGACAATTTGAGCGACTGCGGGGGATTGAGGTGAGTTGGAGGCACCCGGTCACTCAAGACCGAGACAAGCTTAAAAATTACGCTCTGGCTGCATTCACTTTTAACTCTCCCCTTCCCCCTGTAAACTACACACATTTTCGTAACAAATGGTTCAAATGGCTCTGAGCACTATGGGACTTAACATCTGTGGTCATCAGTCCCCTAGAACTTAGAACTACTTAAACCTAACTAACCTAAGGACAACACACACATCCATGCCCGAGGCAGGATTCGAACCTGCGACCGTAGCAGTCGCGATTTTCGTAACACATACCCCAATAAACGCTTTATTAAACCAGGCAAAACATACGTATCCCAATCCACACCTGTGTTCTCAAACATGCGTTCGAATATATATATTACCGAATTACGGCTGGTTCTCAAAAACAATGGTATTTCTTAAGTATTAAGGAGAAGAATCAATATGTTTATCAGAGTTAAGCCATTCCCTAGAGTATTCTGTAGGAGAGTGGACTGATGTCACAGGTATCACCTTTAATAGTGTGAGGGGGGGGGGGGGGGGTGTACTCGAGAGATGTGGTGTTAGGATGAAATTGGTATATTATCCTACCTAACATTAGACCAGAACTTCTTTGTGCATGAGGAATGCTATCAGACCTGTGGTGGTGCTACTGTAAACAGCAATAAGGCTGTTGCATCTCCTTTGGCTACTGATCGTGGTGCTTACTACCTCGTAAGAAGTTTCAGTTTCTTCATGTGCATTTTTGTGCAGCAGGTTGTGGGTGGTAATGTATCGGCTATTGAAAATATTCATGTCGGATTTTCTTTGCTCTGCTTCCTAGTGAGACATAGCTGCATCCATCAAAACCGATATTACTACTACTACTACTACTACTACTAATGATATGCAAGATTGACGGGGGATGTGTGATTGAGGGTACATACATTTCTGACTTAAAAAGGCGTATAAAATCCATCAATTTCCTAATAGACTGAACAGCAATCTCCGAACTTCACTCTAGTTGGTTTATAAGCAGCTCAAGCAGTCGATATATGCTGACAATGCTATCCTAGGTCACCAGAATTGTGTAGAAGGAAGTAGTTTTATCATTGTAAAGTTCGTCACTGTGGTGACTGGAGTAGGAAACTGTCTGGGTGGTTGTATGTCTGATGTTGGATAAACATATCCTGCGTTAGAGTATTAAGAGCGTTGCATTCTGCATGACTAATACTTTGGAAACCATATGGCACTAACAATACAGCATTTTTTAGGTGCCGAACCACGTAACCATCTGAGTGTGTGTTCACGTTCTGCGATAATTTCTCTCATGCCGGTACCTTCCTGGTACTTACTCCAGACAGTGGAATAATCTTTCTTATATGATAGCAATGCTGATTTACGTGAAATGTTTCAAATTCCATCTATGTGGAGCCTCATCATGTATAGACCATACGTTTCTTCTTAACCAGTAACACTCTCATGTCTACTATATACTACTCAACATGCACAGATCTGGAGAGATCTTGTGCTGCTTTTGGATGTCTTTCACATTTTTGTCGTGAAACATCGCATCTGTTTTTTATTTCTACCGCCCGTGTGTTATGGGAGCTGCATGGTTTACACCATCCGATGTTCAGCTTTCTGTGAGAGGCAAAGTATCGAATAGTAATAATGTCGGTTTAGCACCTGGCACAGATCTCGAAGTCATGGTAGAAAAAAAAGTGTATGGCAATGTACAAAACTGGAGTCATATACAGCTTGGATGCGTTACAGTCGAAAAAAATACAATGTATTAAAATTCTTATGACAGAACAATACAGGAACCCTCTCTTGTGATTGATAGACTGTTGGATATGGTCTTCCTACAGTACAGTCGATAAAACGTTACCCACATCCGTGCAAGTGACTTTGAGCACTGGCCACGTGTAATATGCTCGATGTCCACATGCAACCGGTATTTGTTTTTTCGATATATCAGAAGAGAGAGAAGCAGTAAAATCTTATGGCAGGCTCTGTTACAAGGAGTGTTACAACTGATTAATGTTTGGATGCAGATAGTTCTCTCAAAACTGCCCCAATGTTGCTCATAAAACTGATAGAAATCGACTGTATCTGTTCTTGTGGAATCATAGCTCATTGTGAAACCTAGAAATGATAGTGTTTTCTTTTTCCCACTATGTGAGTAGGTTGTGTGGGTCAGGCTGTGACGATCAAATTGCTTACAAAACTAGAATGCAAAAATATGCTGTATGATTAGAAAGTTTATAGGCTCGTCGGAAGGGGGGAGCTATGGAGCAGAAACGTCAAATGTAGGCAGCAGCAGGTAATTGGTTTTGCTCTAATGTAAGAGAGAGAGAGAGAGAGAGAGAGAGAGAGAGAGAGAGAGAGATGTGGTAAAATCTGATGGGAGATTCTATTACAAGACAGGCTCTCACAATTTGTTTCGTAAAGGGATGTGTCATATAACTTCTCATTGATAAAATGAGACTTGCCATAGTGTACAAAACAGCAACGTCCTCTTCAATTGTAGCATGCTGTTATTGAACGTAAAATGATTGTGGCTTTTTTCCGACATGTGAGGTGCGTGCGGGGTAGCCGAGCGGTCTTAGGCGTCCTGTAACATGTCCGCGTGCTCCCCCCCCCCCCCCCCCCCCCCCCCGGTCGGAGATTCGAGTCCTCCCTCGGGCATGGGTGTGTGTCTAGTACTTAGCGTAAGTTAGTAAAGTTAGTATAAATTAGATTAAATAGTGTGTTAGCTGAGGGACCAATGACCTCAGCAGTTTGGCCCCATAAGACCTTACCACAAATTTCCAAATTTTTCCGTTATGTGAGCCAATGGCGTCAAAGGTTGTATTCTCTAATGTTGTTTCATGTGTCTGAAATGTTTGTAATACACATGTACATGACAGTTTATTTGCAGACACTAATTTGAACGTGTGAGATGCTCACAGGTCATGTAATTTGTCCATGAAGCTGGAAGAAATTGCTTAACACACATGTTTCTTATTTTAGTTTAAGTTCTTGCGCTCCCTTCACTCTGATCATCGTTTCGAAATAACGATGGCATGCTGCAGTGATGGATAGTTTTCGCAACAAAATAGTGCAAGTTGTGTGTCGTCGGCTATGCACTTCGTTGGATGTCGCAAAATAATGAGATGCGAATTACACTCCTGGAAATGGAAAAAAGAACACATTGACACCGGTGTGTCAGACCCACCATACTTGCTCCGCACACTGCGAGAGGGCTGTACAAGCAATGATCACACGCACGGCACAGCGGACACACCAGGAACCGCGGTGTTGGCCGTCGAATGGCGCTAGCTGCGCAGCATTTGTGCACCGCCGCCGTCAGTGTCAGCCAGTTTGCCGTGGCATACGGAGCTCCATCGCAGTCTTTAACACTGGTAGCATGCCGCGACAGCGTGGACGTGAACCGTATGTGCAGTTGACGGACTTTGAGCGAGGGCGTATAGTGGGCATGCGGGAGGCCGGGTGGACGTACCGCCGAATTGCTCAACACGTGGGGCGTGAGGTCTCCACAGTACATCGATGTTGTCGCCAGTGGTCGGCGGAAGGTGCACGTGCCCGTCGACCTGGGACCGGACCGCAGCGACGCACGGATGCACGCCAAGACCGTAGGATCCTACGCAGTGCCGTAGGGGACCGCACCGCCACTTCCCAGCAAATTAGGGACACTGTTGCTCCTGGGGTATCGGCGCGGACCATTCGCAACCGTCTCCATGAAGCTGGGCTACGGTCCCGCACACCGTTAGGCCGTCTTCCGCTCACGCCCCAACATCGTGCAGCCCGCCTCCAGTGGTGTCGCGACAGGCGTGAATGGAGGGACGAATGGAGACGTGTCGTCTTCAGCGATGAGAGTCGCTTCTGCCTTGGTGCCAATGATGGTCGTATGCGTGTTTGGCGCCGTGCAGGTGAGCGCCACAATCAGGACTGCATACGACCGAGGCACACAGGGCCAACACCCGGCATCATGGTGTGGGGCGCGATCTCCTACACTGGCCGTACACCACTGGTGATCGTCGAGGGAACACTGAATAGTGCACGGTACATCCAAACCGTCATCGAACCCATCGTTCTACCATTCCTAGACCGGCAAGGGAACTTGCTGTTCCAACAGGACAATGCACGTCCGCATGTATCCCGTGCCACCCAACGTGCTCTAGAAGGTGTAAGTCAACTACCCTGGCCAGCAAGATCTCCGGATCTGTCCCCCATTGAGCATGTTTGGGACTGGATGAAGCGTCGTCTCACGCGGTCTGCACGTCCAGCACGAACGCTGGTCCAACTGAGGCGCCAGGTGGAAATGGCATGGCAAGCTGTTCCACAGGACTACATCCAGCATCTCTACGATCGTCTCCATGGGAGAATAGCAGCCTGCATTGCTGCGAAAGGTGGATATACACTGTACTAGTGCCGACATTGTGCATGCTCTGTTGCCTGTGTCTATGTGCCTGTGGTTCTGTCAGTGTGATCATGTGATGTATCTGACCCCAGGAATGTGTCAATAAAGTTTCCCCTTCCTGGGACAATGAATTCACGGTGTTCTTATTTCAATTTCCAGGAGTGTATATCCTATAGTCGAACGTAAAAACGATACCGATTTTGTTCATAAAACTAAGAGAGAGTGGTTTTGCCCATTTTCGCGGATAGAGGATATTTACCATCATCGCGACTGTGTTTTCCTTTTGAACGATGCTTAGTTATAAGAGATGCATCGACGTTAAATAAAAGTGTTCTCCTTCACAGAGCGGTGGTCGCTTGCGGTGACGTAGTGTGGGGGACGGTCCAGTGTGTGAGATCACCGACGCAGCTGCGCCCACCCACGGCAGCGGCGATTTTCCCTTTTGTGTTAGCAAAGGACCATTGCCTCAAGGAAATCGCGAGATCGTGCCATGCTCTGGGGCCACAGCTGAAGAAGTCTCTGCTCTCAGATGCGACAGGGCTGTGGTCACTTTAGGCAGAGGGCTTCCTGTTTTCCAATTAACCGACGTTTCAAAAGGTGACCTGTAGAGTTCTCCGGAATTTCGTTGTTGTTCCAGAGGGGTCCAGTCTCTCCGAGAAATATGTTTAACAGATTGCCTTTTTTCTGTCTGTGACTGGTTTCTACAGGCTGGAGACAGTATATCAATGCCACGAGAAGCGTCTCTTTGTGGCCCACCAGCAGCAAAATAGAACAGGCATGTATTTCTACCTAAGGTTAGGAGAGGGAGGGACGATGGGTGGAAGGGGGGATAGACTACCTCCATGTTGATTAGATAGTGTGCGCCCATCGAGGAAGACATAGCCGTAACTCCTGCCCCTCTGCAGTCTTCTGGGGTCTGTTTTTGTGGCAATTGTGTTACTACGATGATTCTTTCCCAATCCTCAATATATGGTTTGCATTATGACCTGTTGATTACAAGTGCTGGTTTTTTTTCACGACTCTTTCTCTTATGTGTAATTAGAACAGTGATGCATTTTCCATCGGTCGTGGTAGCGTGTATTAGCTTCGATTACCTGCGCTGCAGTGTGATTGGAAGCAAGTGTCTGTAGCGAACTCTGACGTCAAACAGCGATGGATATAGTCCTCAACTGTATGCTCACAGGTAGTATACTTATTAAACTCCTCTCTGTCCAACACCAGCATCTCATTAGTTGAATATATTTCCCACCAAAAAAAATAAAGGTAGTACGTTACACGTTACACCTCAGCCTCTTTCCTGCCGGTTTGTAGGTGAAGGGTAGAGTTTGAGTGCATCTGCCATAAGTTTCGAGTGGTATTGTGAAATTTTTTCCCAGCAGGATAACACCTGTTGTATGGCACCGTCAATTTTTGAGCCGAACTGTGATTTCAGGCAGTCCTTGTGTAGCGCTATTCATATAGTTGTCTAATTACAACTGATCTGTATGATTAATTACGTAATTACGACCGACCAACCAAAATAAATAAAGTACACTAACCTAACGATCCTCTCCTGCTTCAGGGCAGTTTCCAAGTGTTGGCGGGGTGCAGTTGAGCTTTCTGTCCAGAAGGACCAGGGTTCAAGTCCTGGAAAGGGCACTGCCATTTTTCATTTCCAGACAATTCGCGGATGGGAGGCGGGGTGGGACGTCAGCACAGCTCTGGGACAAAGAAATTACCGCCAAAATTCGAAATTCCCGCCAAAACTTGAAATTCCCGCAAAAATTCAAAATTCCCGCCAAAATTCGAAATTTCTGCCAACAGGGTAGGTGGTGATGAGAGAGGGGGACGGATGGGGAGGGGTGAGGGTGCGGGGACCCACATGCAGGCTGAGAAAAACAAATTACATCATCCAGTGCTGGAGTGGATGTGATTTTGGGGTGATTAATTGATCAATTTAATTATTTTGCATATAAACTTGATACCAAAATTGGGGTAGTGCCGCCATCTCCCTCTACTGAGCAGTTCTTTTTATGTATGGTTTACATTTCGCCAAACTATGTTACTGGTCAGTAATACAACATGTGAAAGTTATTTTCTTTCTTAAGTTTTGCAGACTGGTGTATAAATTAAATTTTCACACTACAGTTTCTGTCTCTTTGTTCAAGCTAATCTCAGTAACTACTGTAACCATTTTTCACTAATACACTGACTGTAGAAAATCACGACATCAAAAACTAATTAATGTATAGTAATGAAATTTGGGGAATATATTTTTCTAGGTAACATATTTAAGTGATTGACATTCCAAGATCACAGGTTAATGTAAAGGTGAGATAAGCCATTGCAAATGTGAAATCCTGGTGCATTAATAACCAGTGTAACCGCCAGATTGTTAAATGCAAGTATACAAACCTGCATGCATTGTATTGTACGGGCGCTGGATGTCAGTTTGCGGGATGGAAAGCCATGTCTGTTACCCTTGGTTGGTCAATACAGGAACGACTGATGAATTCTTCTCGGGTTATCAGCCGAGGGGTGGCGCCGTCTTGTCGCAACGTTTCAATGAGTTTCGTAATCATCATCTTCGCCAGAAACTCATTGAAACGTTGGGACAAGACGATGCCACCACTCGGGTGATAACCGGAGAAGAATTCATCCGTGTAATACGCCGAGAAAGACTGAAATCGCAAATACAGGAACGGTTAATGCTGGTTATGGACGACGCTGGAGGTGTAGTCAGATGATGTCCCATATGTGTTCGATTGAAGACAAATCTGGTGATTGAGCAGGTCAAGGCAATATGTCAACACTCTGCAGAGCATGTTGAGTTACAAAAGTGATATGTGGGAAAGCGTGTTTCTGTTGGTAGATACCCCCTGGAATACTGATCCTGATTGGCAGCACGACAGGTCGAATCATCAGACTGACGTACAGTTTTGCAGTCAGGGTGCCTGGGATAAACGGCGAGAGTGCTTCTGCTGTCATACGAAATCGTGCTCCAGTCCATAATTCCAGGTGTAGGTTCGGGGTGTCAGACAGGTTGACTGTAGGCCCTCAACTGGCTTTCTCCTTACCAACACACGGCGATCACTGGCACCTATGCAGAAACGCCTTTTATGAGGAAACTCAACAGACCTCCAGTCCCCCCCCCCCCCTCCCCCTCCAATGAGCCTGCGCTCGACACCACTGAAGTAGCAAATGACGGTGGTTTGGAGTCGGTGGAATGTACGTCACAGAACGTCTGTCTCGGACTTGTTCTTGAAGTAACCTATTTGTAACAATTCGTTTTGTCACTGAGGTGCCAACAGCTGCTCAAATTGCTCTGCAGATGCAGCACGATGCGCCAGAGCCATACACCGAACACGATGGTCTTCCCTCACATGCGGCCGTCTGGAGCCCAGTCTTCTTGCGACCACACTTTCTCGTGACCGCCGCTGCCGGCAACCACGTACAGTGAAATCAGAAACTGACGCTATGCAAAACCGGCACCAACGCACCTATGGTTCACCCCGGGTCTTAGATAACAGGGTGTGTACAGGTGAATAGACGTGCGACTGTTGAGCAACTGACCGCCAAGATGAACCTAGCGGCTACCGAAAGCATCTCCTCAACGAGTGCCTCCTTAACAACCTTTCAGTAAATGTTGCTGCGTACGGTCCTCCTCAGCAGGCGGTTTGTTCATGCACCGATGCTGCTGCAGTCCATCGTCGACGAAGACCTTACACCCTAGCATTGGCACTGCACGTCTACTGAGTACGATAGGTAACCTTTTTAGGTGAATCGCATTCTACGCTCCATCGAAACAGATGGCCGTTGGCGTGTACGGCATGAAATGTCTGAAATCAAACAATCTCCAACAACTGAGGGAGCGTTACGGTCCGGAGAATGTCTTCTTGGCATGTTCTGGGTGATCTCGTAATTTTGGAAGGCACAATGGATCAATACAAGCCTGCGTCTGTCCTTGGGGACATTGTCCACCCATACATGCAGGTTGTTTATCCTTGGCACGATGGCATCTACCAGCAGCACAGTGCAGCTAGTCACACAGCTTGCAGTGTACGTAAGTTTCTCGAAGAGCACCATCACGTTTACTGTACTTCCCTGATCGCCAAACTCGCCGGATTTAAAACCAATCGAGAATCTGTATAACCACCTAGATCATGGCTATTCACGACATGGATCCTCGTCGGAGAAACCTAGCGCAGCTGGCGACAGCACTAGAATCGGTATGGTTCCACACCCCCATCCGTATCTTCCAGAACCTCACTGACTCGCTCCTACACGTCTGCGCTACAAAAGGTGGTCACACACCTTTTGACAGGTTGTCACATTAATATGACTGGGGAGTATAATAGAGGTAGTTTCAAAACATTAATCGAATTTCACGAGATTTTTTTATTCTACGTGAATGAAGGTAAAAACGTGATAAATTTTAACTTACACATCGAATATGAATGTTTACTTGGCTTCATCTGTTGGTATTAAGAGTCTTCCCACTACAGCTATATCGCTCATTCGTGGATTCAGTACCGAATATGGGTCGTGTAGAGATGTCGATAAAACAGAAATAAAACTCGTTTCCTGCTCTCTGTTTCACCAGGTGCAATTCAGTTACAATTGTGTGGTGTGATTTTCGTTGAGAGTACTGAACTAGATGTTGTACAGTTCCAAGCATTCGACGATGGCACTAGCAGTTTCCACACACTATTTTTTTTGTATACGGAGAGATCCACGGGTTGCCCACATTCAAGATGTAGAGCTCATTCAACACAGTTTCGCACATAGTCCATTTAAGTCTACTCGTCGTGCAGACCGAGGGACGTATTTTTCCAGCTTTTTCTGCAGAATTTTTTGTTGTTCAAACCATATAGGGTTCAGTTGCTACAGGCCCTTCATGACAGTGATAAATAGCGAGGTGTTTAGTTTTGTGTATTCGTTCTGGGTGTGGCGATGAAATACGATAATTTCCTTTGGCGTGTAGTGTTCAGTGATGGGATTACGTTCTATTTAATTGGAAAAGTATACCACCACATCGTAAGAACAACGTAGCCACATACCATTATCGAGCACTCCAAAGCTACATAAGTCATTCTAGTGTTCTCAGAGAAAACATTTACGTCCCATTCTACTTCGCGGAAAAAATGGATACAGGAGTCACGTACCTGTATGTGGAAAACTGTAGTATTCCACGACTGCGAGGACATAACGAAAATTTCATTTTTCAGTGGGATGGCGCACAATCCTTGTGGGACCTGCATTTCTTAATAATGAGCTCTCTCAGCGATGCATTGGCGTCAAGATGGCATGTATCTGTCACTGCATGTGTATCTGCCATTGCACCAACGACCTCAAAGCTCGCCTTATCTCGCGATATGTGATTTTTTCGTTCGCTCTGTTGAAGACTCGGCTGTTGGCCTCCGCTTTCAACAGGTTGGGGTGAACAGCGTCATAGGATACCAACAGCAGTGAATGCATTAATTCCAGACATGGTTATAAAAGCACGGGTCGAGTTTGAGTGCTGTCTGGATATTCGTTATGTTTCCGCTGAAGGGCACATTGGATATTTGCAAAGGTAAAAGATAACTTTGATCATAAACATAATCTTATAGAGTACCCATAGTTATGTGTGGATCCATTTAAAATGTATAACCTTGAAAAACTGAATCTTTCTTTTGAAAATAAATTAAAATCTTTGTAGTGATATGTGTAATTAAAATTTACCCGCTGTTTCAACTTTCACTCCTTCGTGTAAGATATATACACAGTCAAGTCACACGGATGTGACCACCGCCTATGTTCTAGGTTAATGTGCAATGACCACCCATAGACGGCAGGTTCAAATGGTTCATATGGCTCTGAGCACTATGAAACTTAACATCTGAGGTCATCAGTCCCCTAGAACTTAGAACTACTTAAACCTAACTAACCTAAAGACATCACACACATCCATGCCCGAGGCAGGATTCGAACCTGCGACCGTAGCGGTCGCACGGTTGAAGACTGAAGCGCCTAGAACCGCTCGGCAACCACGGCCGGCGCAGACGGCAGGTGGCAGCACTAGCAGACAAGGGTATATAAAGCTTGCACTGGGGGACGCGGAAAACAGTGAAATTGTTGTCGTATTGTGGAAACGGAGTGATTTATCTGACGTCCAAAAGAACATGATGATTGGATTTTGGGCCAAGAGTCGAAGCATCTACGAAACAGCTAAGTTTGTAAACTATTCGTGTGCCGCCGTGATTAGTGCATGGCAAACTATGACTATCCAAAACCGGCGCCGAGGGAACTGTAGTGCACCACGAGCTATAGATGACTGGTGAACGACGGCTGTGGAGATGTGCACGGGCGAGTATACGTCATCAGTTGATCGGCCGACCGGCCAGATGAAACAAGGGGTACCAACAGCGTCACCTCAACGAACGTTTCTGCATACGATCATCCACAACAGGCGCCTGGTTCATACATTCATGCTGACTGCTGTTCGTCGCCGACGAACTCTGGAACTTGCACACTATTACTGCAACTGGACTTTCCTTGAATGTCGACCTGTATCCTTTTCAGATGAATCATGCTTTATAATCTATCGGATTGAAAGCAAAGATTCGTCGGAAGGGTCCAAACCGGAAGAGGTAGCGATGTTTCCATAACATTTCCTGGGTGATCTCGTCATTCTGGAAGGTACAGTGGATCAACTCGAGTATCATGTATCCTTGGGGACCATGCTCACCCGTAAATGCATGTTCCTCTTCGGCGTGATGGCATCTACTAGCAGGACAATGCAACGTGTCACACAGCTGGCAGTGTACGTGCGTGTTCGAAGATCACCGCGATGAGTTTACCGTGCTCCGCTGGCCACCAAACTCCCCGGATTTAAACCTTGATCCAGTTGTTTGCGCCTTGGATCCACAACTGAGAAACCTAGCTCAGCTGGTTACGGCGCTGCAGTCAGCACAGCTCCGCATCCCTGTCGGTGTGTTTTAAAACCTTACCGCCTCTTTCCCTGCGCGTCTCGCGCAGGTCCGCGCTGCTGATAGTGGTTATTCAGGCTTTTAAGAAGCTGTCACACCGGTGTGACTAGAGAACGTAGTAATGTCATATTGGACGAAACTTCCTGAAACACCCTGTTACGTGCCATGGTGCAACATGACGTAAAACAGAAAGCCACTGTCGTGACTCACTGATCGCGTCCGTTGCGGTCTCACTACTTTTTGGTCCGGAATCTTGTTATAAAAGTGTCCAGTTCCACAAAATTTCGGGAGAATTCCAAGATGTCGAAAATTTGCAACCACGATATTTCGGCGCAGTCTTCTGATCATTTTCAAGTGTATACTAGCGAAAGCAGACTGAGATCTTACATTTAAGTCGCCACCATCGCATGCGTGGTGTGCTTGCAAATCGCTACTCAGCGATTACTTGAGCGTATGCGCTTCTGCTGTTGTGTCTTTGTGTTGTTTTGAGAGTCGTTCGTAGTGGAAGCTTGCCTTATCGACATTAAATCTGTCATATTCGTTCGGAAAAATCGCAGAAACATGTCGTTTACTGAGAGCAAAGATTTCCAGAGGTAGGATTCTAGGATTCCAAACAGTATCCAACTGGATACAGCCGTGTCGACAGATTACAACCCTCAGACAATCGTGTTTTTGCTGATTCCGTGGTAATTCAGTCTTGTAAGTTTTACATAAAGGTGGCAATTTTTGGTTCATTATGGTCCATCCAACGAACAGTAGAAATACATTGTACAACAATGGTTTTTATCTTTTAAAGGAACCAAGTACGTCACTGTTGCTCGACAGTATGTTTCTGGATGGAGAATGTGATTTGACCCACATAACAAATCGTATTTTAATGTTGGTAGTTTGTGAGACGATCATTTTATGCCTCCTGTAACGACGAGAAATGTCCAACAGTACGTGCCAGAATTCAATAGCAGCAGTAGCTTGGCCAGCCGAGAATGCGGTTTGTCGTTCCAGCTAGAGTTGGTCGGGATCTCACAACAGCAGTGTGAATATGGAATCGAAGGGTCCAGGAGGCCGATAATGAATGCCATGCAGGATCTCAACGGCTCCACGTGACTAGTATGCTTGAGGACTGATATGTTGTTCGTTAGACCGTGCAGCCATGTCACTTACCTTGAAATGGGCTTGTTTTCAGCATGAGGAATAACAACACATATTTTATTTCCAGTTGTTTTCAGTTCTCTAGCACAAGTCATCGTTTCCCAATATTACATTTACATGTACGAGTGCTTTTTTTTTCAGGCTTTGATGGTAGAGTGAAAATAAAAGCCGGCCGCGGTGGTCTCGCGGTTCTAGGCGCGCAGTCCGGAACCGAGCGACTGCTACGGTCGCAGGTTCGAATCCTGCCTCGGGCATGGATGTGTGTGATGTCCTTAGGTTAGTTAGGTTTAAGTAGTTCTAAGTTCTAGGGGACTGATGACCACAGCTGTTAAGTCCCATAGTGCTCAGAGTCATTTGAACCATTTTTTTGAAAATAAAATATGTTTTACTTGCAATGTTTAGCTACACCTCCCAGCTACTTCTCTGCATGGTCGCTGGTCCGACTTAGGAGACATTTGCCGCAGCGATGTACCTGCTTTCCAATACCTCCGTCATACAAGGTACCAACTTTCCAATACCTTCGTGCTTTCCGACAATTCTCTACGCTGGTGTGCATCTCGTTGTCTGTGCAAAAATCGTGTCCTCTTTGCCTGCGTTTCATGTGAGCAAAGAGAGGAAAATCGGAGGGAGCCATGTCGTGGCTCTATGGTGGGTGATCAAACACGCCCCATCGAAAACGTTGCAGAAGCATGTTGTTACAGCTGCAGTGAGTTCCTGCAGCATTTTCACACTTTGCTGCCACACACGACATCTACGTTATGTGGTCTGAATGAAAACAGGCGGAAGCCCTCAACGAATGACAAGATGCACTTCACATATGGCGTGAGTTACTGTTGTTCTAGATATCTTTATTTTATGTGATGTGACGCAATTGACGGCCATACTAGAGGCACTGCGCAATTTATCTGCGCAAAGCATTATCGAGTTTTCAAAGTTGTTTTAATTTCACGACCGATCGGAGACTGAAGAAGAAACAGAGCTGACGTGTTTGTTTTTAACAAATTTGTGGCTTTATATACTCGAGCACTTTAATTAGGAAACGGAAATGCTTAAAATTAACATTGTATGAATTAGGAAGATAGAAACATAGATTTGTATACTGGCAGCAGCAATACTGTCTAGGAGGGACTATTCAGAAAATCACTTTTTTTTATAAAATGGCTCTGAGCACTATGGGACTTAACATCTATGGTCATCAGTCCCCTAGAACTTAGAACTACTTAAACCTAACTAACCTAAGGACAGCACACAACACCCAGCCATCACGAGGCAGAGAAAATCCCTGACCCCGCCGGGAATCGAACCCGGGAACCCGGGCGTGGGAAGCGAGAACGCTACCGCACAACCACGAGATGCGGGCAGAAAATCACTGAGCCTCTCGTTTGTGAGCACTGTTCTCTGCTTCTCGCCCTTACATCTGAGCTAGATTATGTTCTTTCATTTACTCTACAGGACATTGTATGGTATTCCCCATTTCTGCACTTATTTTTCAATACAATACACTGCCGGGAAAAAAAATTAGAACACCTGTTTAGAGGTTTCCAGGTCACTCATATTTATTGGTTCAAAAGTGGACATGGAGTACTTGAAATGGTTACGTTTACAGATCAATAGCGCAAGAGTTTACGAGGTACCACGTATCGTCCCATGCTGAATGACACGTATCGGTATGTGGTGTAGCCTCCACGGGTGGCAGTGCGGGCGCCTGCTCTGGCACCCATCGTACAGATGGCGATTACTATCCTGGGATAGGTTATTCTATTCTGCTCGACTCATTCACGTGGTTCTGTAAGAATTGTAGGTTGGCGAGTCACACGAGCCAATTCTCGTCCCATCATATCCTACACGTACACGATTGGAGACAAGTATGGAGAACATCCTCGCCAGGGAAGTTGCTGCACGTCTTGCAGAACACGTTGAGTTTTCACATGCAGTGTGTGGGCGAGCATTATCCTGTTGGAACAACACATCCCTTCTCTGATGCAAGAACGGCAAAATAATGGGTCTTAAAACATTCTGCACGTACCGAGCGCTGGTTAGCGACTTCTCCAGAAACAGCAAAGGTGAACGATAGCTGTCGCTTATCACACCAGAGATCGTAAGGACCGGGGTGTGGCCAGTGTGTCTTGGACGAATGCACTCTACGAGACAGAGCCCACCAGGTCTACGTCGTACGTGCAACTGACCATCACTTACGCGCAGGCAGAATCTGCTCTCATGGCTGAAGACCACCTTCCAAGTGATCCTCTGACGGTACTAGTCGAGCCGTGTACGTTGATGCTGTGTCGTGAATAAACGACTTGCTAAAGTTCTGCATGTTCGTAGTCTCACTGTTAATAACCAGTTCGCAAGTGTTGGCGTGTTGACACGTCTAGGCTTACAAGCCCTCTTGTCTGTGCTGTGGTAGCTGTACGATCTGCCTCTACTGGCCTTACAATAAGATGGTCCTTGCGATCGTCTGTGCTGCCTGGACGTCCAGTACCTCATCTGCGGGTCTGAGAATGTTCACGTGACCACTGATACTACCATCGTTGGACAATTGATGCAGCACGTCCAACTTGGGTGGCAATTCTCCGAAAGGATCATCCCAGCGTTCGGGAAGTCACAATTTCACCCCCTTTCAAACTCTCTGAGTTGGCTGTGGAAAGTACGAGTGCACTCCATGGCATGGTTGCCAGCTTACTTCACATGTCTACACCACACTGAGTCTCCTGCCTCTGAGCATTTCATATTAATGTGTGGACACAGATGGCGCTCTGGTTACTATCCCTCAAGTGGCATATCCCCTCATCAGATCAAAATCGACGTCGTCTTTTCAAGTGTGTGACACTCCATTGACAATCGCTAGTCACGTTTAAGTATAGTCCCATTTATAATGTGCTATTCTAGGTCTTTTACACTACCACCATGTATGTATGTAGAAAGTAGCTGTCAGTATTGCTTCTTGCCTAGGATATAGGATTCACATGGATTAGTGGTTACCAATTCTTGTTTCACCCCCTTGCCATGTACGTATTTTACATATATATATCAGTCAATCTTCATCTGTGTCGCTGTCACCTCATTTGTCCGCTAGTAATGTTGTCTCATCTCGTTAGTAATGTCTGTGGAGTCTATGGTCGCATTTGCTAGTTGCCGACTGTAATATCAAAATGGTTCAAATGGCTCTGAGCACTATGGAACTTAACATCTGAGGTCATCAGTCCCCCAGAACTTAGAGCTACGTAAACCCAACTAACCTAAGGACATCACACATATCCATGCTCGTGGCAGGATTCGACCTTGCAAGCGTAGCAGTCGCGCGGTTCCAGACTGAAGCGCCTAGAACCGCTCGGCCACCGCGGCCGGCGACTGTAGTATCGATACTGCAAATACTCTTTATGTAGTTCTCTAGATATTCTGTCTGGATTTTCGTCGAGATCCACCCTCAAGGTCTGGTCTCTAAGTGATTGCGTTATGACGATGGAATACCAGACTGCCATCGTGAGTGTTCCATGACGTTGGAACACCACGGGCTGTCGCCATCGCGACCATTGCTCGGCTTTCCTTGACGTGGCAGTAGAGTAAGGCACGCTCACAATGATGCATCCAACGATATAGTTGCACCACATCGCCTCTCAGACGGATTCTGGTTTTTCATACAACACGATGGGTGTATTCGTGTTTGGAGGGACCGAAAACAAAAGTTGCAAGACTGGATTCGTCATCAACATGGAGCTCCAGTACCTGAATGATTGTATCGGCTGCTATTGGGTACACAGTGTGATCTCCTCTGGTTCGCATGGCGAGTAATTTATACATTGGCATTACATATTTGACGTGTTGAGACCGTTGGCTGTTCCCAATCTCCGAGGTCTTCATGATGTTATCTTTCAGCACGATAACGCAAGGTCACAGGATGTCCATGCTACCCTAGCCTAGCTTGATATGGAGAACTTCCGACTGTTGACCTCGCGAACACTGAGAGGCCAGCCCATTACTTCTCACCAGCCATTACAACTGATAAACTCTACTACAGAGTTGAGCCAGCAGGGTATGCCATACCCATATATGTTAGTCAAGCTTAGGTTCAACTAATGCCCAGGTGAATTAGAGCTATTGTTGTTGTCAGAGGTAGCAGCTTGATATGCACCAGTCCAGTGCCAGACTGGCATTTCCCATGTTTCACTCATGATTGTTTTAAATACGTCACAATCTATCCCTGTCAAATTATAAATATTTCACGATTGCAATAAATAACTGCAGTGATTGCCAGGATTTTGCCGTCTTCTTTCATAGTAATTTCTTCTCTTTTCTGCAGCAGTTCTGCATGTGATATTTCCTGTAGTTTAGCTGGATCCGTGATGAGCCAGGTTAAACACGGAGGCTCCGGCAGTGACTGGGTGTTCAATTAAGCCGATCACTGGAGTTTTCAGCTTGCTTTTCAGAGGAGAAAGTGAGGTGGATGAGTCTGCTCGTGGCGGGTACAACGCGACAGCCCAAGCACTGTTTAGCCCGGGTGCCTGGGAATCGCATTACGGCAGTTTTTTCCATGTGCAATACGATGTCCATGATTCTGTTACAAAAAGTGGTACAACATGCCCTGATGACCACTTACACTCGTGCAGAACTTGGTTTTTAGAAGCTGTGGCATTCAGTCAAAATACATTTCAAAAGAACTTTGTCTTTCATCAGTGGGTCTCCTTTCTAGAACACAGTGAAGGAGGAAGTCAACCACAGATGTAGAGTTGTGAGTTCGCTGAGAAGCAGCACAGCTTCATTGTGTCCAGGAACTCTTTTTTGCCTTTGAAAAGCGATGCGCTGACTTTCTGGCGCTACTTAGTGTGGGGTGAACACTCTATTGTCTAAACAGTTGCAAGAAGGCTCCTCATAGATTAATCTTAAAAGGTAGCAGAGGAGGGGAAGTTAGGACGCGACTTTGCTAGAAATTCGGACGTGTAGACTAGTCTATTGGCTGAGGTGAAAAACTTAACTGAACAGTGGGATTATAACACAGAGCTGTTTAAGAACTCTATGGGCCTTTATGGCCTATTTGGGCGGGGTTTAGTTTAATTTTTTTATTGGTGCACAGGGACTGCCTGGTCTTGTCGAGAGGAGAGAGAAGTCTGTTTTAGTAGAGTAGACCTGGTCTGGGGATTTTGAAGACAGCACACCACCTGGAGAGTCTGAATAGAAGACAGTGTCTGGAGATCTTGAGGGAAGCACTGGCGTCATCGTTGATGCACTCTGCACCACCACTACATACCTGCCATTGTTTTTCATAGTTTCCTGTAGTTTTTCAATGTACGGAGTGTCAAAACTCTACGAATTTTTATGGTACAAAATATTTTCCTTTTTCTGTTAAACTGTCGTCCTTTCTTGTGTGTCGTCTTGTTATAAAAAGGTTATGACTGCTGCATAGTTCTTTACTTAGACAGTTATGTTCTTCCAAGATAGTGTTACCGTATCTATATATCATCATCTTGGCTTACATTTTATATCCCAATTTAGCTGGTTTTTCTTTCAAGTTTCTCGCTAGAATTCTGCCCATTTTTGTCGGGGGAACCAAAGATACCTTCCGTTCTCTCGAAATCCTGCGTTGTAACCAAGTCTGTGTCAGAATATCTATAAGTGTGTCTCATTTGTGCTAGGGCAGTAGTAAAAACTCTGGAGTCTTACTTTCTTCACGTTTTTCTTTTAATTCTAAGAGGTCAACGCTTATGAAATCAGTCTCAAAAATTCCCGATATCTTCTACCTGTGAACATCTGATGTTCATCGCTGTCTGAAATACTCTTTCTTGCTTCATAGAGAACCTGTACGTCTTACATACTCGGAGACATTAACTTTGTAATTGATTTGATATCTTACGTTTTCTAGGAACGATTGAGACCTCCAGCCTTGTTTCAGTTTTAGGCTGGGCGCTAGGATTGGCACTAAATTTATTAAGAAATCTCCGGCCATCACATCCACCAGAGATGGAAAACGCTGAGAGAATTCGCCTTGCACGGTCTGTCAGTGCGAGCTTTGAAAAACAAATGGGCATCCAACGGCATAGTGGGCGTTGGGAATCGAACTCGGCCGTAACTAGCGGTGCGAAACCAACAACAATTCACAGTCTTGCTGGAGTCCGGTCAGCGAGATCGCATAACGACAATACACACAGCACTTGAAGAAGATAGTAAGGTGGGCCGCCGAGATATTGTGCATAAAATGGAAACATCAACTCGGAAGGACACCCGGATGCACATCATTGATATAATTAATTGTTACGCTGTAGAGATTTAGCTGTGCGCCTCACGCTGCTATGCCATCGGTTTTTGAACTGGAATGTGCCCTGAAGGAATTTTTGCAAATTATACCATTTGGTGATGGGATTAGAGAGCGACTTTGGTCTGGGACCATATTTAGCGGTTTGTTCACTCATGTACTGTGCAGCAATTGTGTCACTAGAGATTGAGGATTACCTTTTGTTGAAAGCATTGAGTGGTAGAACAGACGCTCCACGAAAAGGATTTCGGAAGATTCTGACAGCCTGTACCTATAGAGGACCATACTATTCTCCGGCGCCCTCTAGGAGGTCATCACCACCGCTTCTGGTATTCAGGATCCATCAGTGAATAGTCTCTTGCACTGTTGTACCATTGCCAAAAGTTTACATGGCGAAGCTTTGAGGGTCACGCCAGCCACTGATCACCTTAAGCAGCTGAAGAACATATGCAAGGAGTATAAATAAGTCAGAGCAGTACGTCGTGTCCAGTCATAACCGTCCATTCTGTACAGATGGGCATGTCGAAGGTACACACCGCTGAAGCAATATTCAGAATTATAAACGAATGAAAGCTTACAAAAATGCACAAAAAATAATTTATCAGATTACGTAAACGATCAGTGAGCACGGAGTGAGCACGGCTCACTGTTCGTCACATTGCGTATTTCTTTCAGTTACCATCGGTACTATACTGTAGCAGTTCTTCCTGTGTTGATCCACGTTTCAACTGGCTATGTCAACTGTAAGTGATGCATCATGCAAAGTTACTTTCGTCCTTGAGTTTCACATTCCACTGTACATACACAGAGTGATGACCGTAATGACCAATAACCCCAAGCGTATATGAGATACAGAAAAATGTTTTAGATTAAAGATGTGGGTGACTACGAGGGTCACGTATTGCTACTAATGGCTGTGACAGTGAACGTTATTTTCAAGGTGGTTCGGAGGGTAAAGTGATTTTTTTTCATGGGAATCCTAATATTTGATGTAAAGTTTGAAAAGAGCGGCAAATTTTACGCATAAAATGATGCATTATTCAAGGTCATAACAAGGTTCAATGAAGGTGAAATGAGCGAATATGTTTTCAGTTCTAGTAGGGATTAACTCAGAATATAGGAGGGATACAGCAAAATACGATGCTAGATACAAATTTGAAGGGGCGTACAGGATCACGTATCATTGCCAGTCACCATAATCTTAAATATAATTGTCGAAGGTCATTCGAAGGTTGACTTTTGTTTCATGGGAACTCCTATTTGTGACGTCAGATTTGGAAAGACCGAAGAGAAGTATGTAGTTAAGTCTCCGTGTCTCCATCTTATCAGAGACGGCTGTTCGGTACAGGATGTCAAATCAAATACCTTTCAGAAGCGCGCGGTAGTCGAGAGGTCACGGGCGCCTTGCCACGGTTAGCTCACCTCCCGCCGTCAGCGGTTCAAGTCCTCCCTTGGGCATGGCTGTATGTGTCGTCTTTAGCGTAAGTTACTTTAAGTTAGATTAAGTAGTGTGTAAACCTAGGGACCGATAACCTCAGCAATTTGGTTCCATAGGAACTTACCACAAATTTCCAAAAAAATACCTTCCAGCCGTCTAGTTTCCAAGCATGTTTTATTAGACTACCAGTTTCGGCGATTTACTACGCCATCTTCGTGTAGTAATAGTAAGATTCCAAACTCGGTTCCCGTCAAATTAGGAACTAGCATTCAAATACTGGTATCCATAGATATCTGCTGGATGTAGCGATCACTTCGACTACCATCTGATGGCAAAAGACAATCATAAAACCAGATTACAATAAACAAAAAAGGTATTTAATTAACGAATCACGCAAGATCGAATTAACATGTTTATTGGCAAAAATAAATACATTACAACTTATAAATGCAGTTTTTGACTTTTTCAAGATAGAAGAAACATTAATAAAGCGTAAGTAGATCATTGGTTTAAACGTCGTTGAGTGAGTATCCTCGCTTTTCGTTCTTCGGAATGTCTCTTCCAATTCGCATCTAACATTATATTTTGCTGTGTCTCTCCGCTACTAGAACGAAAAACATATTTGCTTAAATGAACTTCATTTAACCTTGTAATGACCTTAAATAATGTATCATTTTATATGTGAAATTTTCAGCTCTTTTAAAAGTCAAATATTAGAGTTCCCATGAAAAAAAAATCACTTTAACCTCCAAATCCCCTTGAAAATAACGTTCAAAGTCACAGTCATTAGTAGCAATGCGTGATCCTCTTGGCTACCTATAACTTTTATCTAAAACATTCAGCTGTATCTCATCTCTACCCTGAGTTATTTCCCATTATGGGTTAAAATGGTCCACCCTGTATATTACAACCAGGAATCATAATGCACCTTGTCAATTTAGCTCTTCAGGGGAATAATCATGTAGAGTCGCCTGAGAAAGGCAATCATAAAACAATAAACGAAAAAAAGGTATTTACTTAACGAATCACGCCAGGTCAAATGTTAAATGAAATTTAACTGACTTTTAATACAAGCTGCGACATAATCGGGAATAAAAACAATCATCCAGAAAGTACAGACTTTGTTTTTTGCTTGGTCATATTAGAATAATATAAGGCTTTTTCTATTTTAATCAATCCAATTCCCTCATAATGTTAAGCTTATGTTTACTATATTTTTGAAATTAGCACCTTTTCATTATTGCATATTTATAAAATATTTTTACGATGCCACTTGACTTAATCATACTGGGTAGCGAAAGCATTCTTCTATTTTAGTCAGATGTGCTTTATCACATTTTTAACCTTTTTGTAGTTATAATGTATTGTTTGCTAAATGTAGATTATAAGAACGCGGAGGCTCTCGGCACTAACTTCGAATAAAATGTTGTCGGGCTTCCTTCTGTGCCAATGTGTTAAAAATATTCTGTAATTTTAACCATTTGACGTGGCTGGAAGCTCAAGAACATTTTATTCAAGATGTGTACCGTCCAACAGTTGTATTTGGCTTCCCTTTTTCTGACATGTCGTAAGATGGTTATTACTGACGAAAATCGATAGCGTGACTACAATTTGTTTGTGATCAGACACTGGAATCAGACAAAGAAATTTCCTTGTAACGTTGTCGGGGAGCAGTAATAAATGAAAACTGAATCTACAAAGTGAGAGACGTAGCTGAAATTGAATGGATTAGAAAGAGGTATACTGCTGTGCTACTGAAGGACATTAAAGAGTGAAACAGCTAATGAACAAAGAAATACAAAAACCCTGACTAAGGCATGTGTGAGAAAAGATATTAAGAGCCCTATGCTCTAGAGAAACAGTGTGATGCAGTTGAATTAGAAGTAGTGTTTAAACTACTGGAAAAAAACGTAGAGCTTTAAAAATACAGTAACCTTAATATTTATGATTATCCTTAGTAATAAAGTACATGTCTAGACAGTGAGAAAGTTGTGAAATGATGAGATTAAATGGAGTGCTTCGGTAAACTGTTTGAACGATTTGAAGTCACAAATGTCCCAAGTATTACAAAGACATGTATTCGTTTATATGGTTATAAATTGTTATCCAAGACAATATACTAGGAGAGAATTACTATAAATCAACTGTGCTCCTATCCACCCACTCGTCAGGTTGTAGTACAATGCGAACATGATAAACTGGTGGGTGCGCGCTAATTTATAACAGCGGTGTCCCATCCCTCCCTGCCTTTGAGAAGTGAGACAAAAAGTAAAGTGAATAATGCTGAAGTCTCGTGGTGGATTGCATGTGTCATCCTGGAACGATCATAATTGAGAAATCCTTTTTTAACTGACTACTTCACGCCTATTCTTTGTCTCTTGTTACGATATATATTTTATAAAAACAAAGTTTTTGCATTACTCATATAATTTATCTTACAGGTTTACGTTACCCGTCCCGATAAACGAGATACAACAGTCATTAGCACGTAATGAGCTATTAATTGGTTAATTTTTTGTTCTAGATACACTGTCTCGTCGCAAAGATGGTACATATTTAAGACTGAAACATGATATTTCGTGAGAGCCATTTGAAAACTTAGGTTGATTGTACCAACTACTCAACAACAATAGATGAACTCCCTTTGAAAGTTTGTCGTTAGAGCGTTAAAACTGCACTGTATGGCTTTTTTTAGCGGAACAGAGGCTATGCAATGCTAGGTAGAGTAACATCGAGACGATAATGACGGGACTGTAAGATGTGTAATCTCAATTAAGATTGCAAAGCACTTTAGATGAAATCTGTCAAGTCGTGAAAATACCGGTAAAGAATTCAGGAATCTAACACGGGAGATCAGCTACAAGCTACAAATATTTCTATAATCCGATCATCTGAAAGACTGTGAGCAGTTCAATAAACTGCAAAGGATATCATTCAAGTAAAATCTGAGCTTCAAACGTCGCGTTAGAGTCCACATGCAGCACAACATTTTTAAAATTTGTGTGAGTTACTACTCTAAATGGTATGTTCCGGAATATGTTGTCAACGTATATCGAATGAATACAGAGCAAATAATGTTGTTAGTGATCGATAAATCTGTCGACATGAGTTATGTAGGGTTGGTCATAAATACGTCATTGGTTTGAGACGACGAGTGCGCGGAAACTTCATGACACACAGCAAAATTACACATATCAGTTGATAGATTATCTCCCCCAGTTTTGAGTCGTAACATTAAAGAAGCATGCGGAAGGGGATGGAAAGGGAGGGGTGAGTCCGGCATGTCATAGCACGTAGACAAATCATCTGCTCTGTACTGTCGCGTCGATCAATTTCGTACCTGTGGACATGAAACGCAGTGAACAGATTTCCAATACGAACAGCTGTCGCTCTTCTTGGGCAATTCATGTCAGTAACTTCAACGAACTGCACGCAGCTATTGACGTTTGGCACCTCACAAATGGTTCCAATACTGAACACCTGTAATGTCAGTTAAAACTTGGAGAGATGCTGTATCCACTCACATGCATATTTTAATATGTTTCGTCGTCTTCGTGCACTCGTCTTCTGGAACGCTGGAAGTACTTATGAATAACTTATAGGGAAAACACGGGAAAGAGTACGCACTTAGTATTCAACCGCTCATATGTAGTAGATGAGAAGGTTCAAACAAACTTCTCTTACAACAAACTATAGATGGTTTGTTTGGAAACCACATATATAAGTTACAGCTACATAACTTTTATCACGACATTTGTGAAACATTGCTCGTTCGTACTGTAAAACTTTTTAACTCGTGTTTGTAAGTCTCTTGTTGATATCTGATAAAGGTATAAAACATATTTAGACATCGAAACGTGCAAATTTCAATGTGGAGCAACAGAACTATGTAAATTTTGAATGGAAATATGGGCTGCTCACGTTATATGATGCGAAATACGGACTAACCAGTACAGTAAATAATTCGCCTGGGAGAAAGTAATCCGTTTTCAATCAAATTTATATACGCTATCTGACTGCAAAACAAAATGATACAGATTAAAATCTTGCCCCTGAGTATTGCTAATCTTTATCTTTAGTCTTGCTAACGATCACTCTGTTAGAGCTGTTGATTTAACTACACAGCAAATGAACATAAAATGTAACATATCTGACTGATAAAACTGCAAGAAAATTCACAAGACAGCACTTCACTGAGATCTATTGGTATTAAGCCACTGAACTTATATTTTCACAAATACATTCTGACAATCACTGTACTGACAGTGGACATGAATTTTGATGGTTATTAAATTTGTTGGCATACTTGTACGCACGGAACGCTCGTCTCCTCTGGAACCTTTCGCCATAAAAAATAATGATGTGACTGTCAAAAATCAAATTTCATTTACCGTACTTGCGATGAGCAGTGCGAGACAGTATCTCATCAATTTTCACAAAAATACTTCTGCAGCACACAACTTGCAATGTGCAGCGCGAATATACGAACACATTCGTAACGGTAAAGAATGAAAAATGAGGAAGTAAACTTACGACTGATAAAGGAGAACTCCAAATATAACTATGCTTCATTAACCCATGACAATAATAAACCCTTTCATAACGTTCTCACAACTAAAATTTAGCAAAATATTTCTTAATACTTTTCCTGTGTACAATTACTTTCCTTGACCTTTGTTTGAAATATAAGGGAAAACCATATGCTGCACTATGATAATTGTACAGTAAACTTCAACGATATGCAATGTTCCGACAATAAGAAATTACAGTTACAAATATATTAAAAAACTCAATTACTTTAAAATTTCCCCTTTTAACAATCCTCTGTTGAAATAATCTTGATTTTTTCCTCAAAACATATTAATACAAAATCCTTCTTAAATAATGTTGCCTCCACTACACGGCAGGCCACCTTCTAGATATACTGCCAGACTGTCTAACTCACCCTACTGCTACTCTCTTCAAACGAAGTAACCTCTCTGACCAACTTCTGTGGTCTCAAGAACAGACTTACAAAGAATATGGTTATGTCGATACCACCGAGTTTGAGTACATTTATCAAATTCACAACTTCCTTTACATTTATGTTCAAAACTTCATGAAAATCGTACACTATGTCCTTCATAAGTGCATTCTTCATGCCACCACGAAGCGAGGTGGCGCAGTGGTTAGCAGACTGGACTCGCATTCGGGAGGACGACGGTTCAATCCCGCGCCCAGCCATCCTGATTTAGGTTTTCCGTGATTTCCCTAGATCACTTCAAATGCCGGGATGGTTCCTTTGAAAGGGCACGGCCGATTTCCTTTCCCATCCTTCCCTAATCCGAGCTTGTGCTCCGTCTCTAATGGCCTCGTTGTCGACGGGACGTTAAACACTAATTTCCTCCTCCTCCTTCATGCCACCATTGGAGTAATTGCCACACTTAATCCATTCTTTCGTGATAGGCTACTCGAGGACTTCACCAGAACCTGTGCACTTCAAAACATTAGATTCCTCTCTGGATTTGGACATTGTTGGTCCTGAAGTTAATGGTACGGTTAAGTCCAGATTGGCCCTAGAGATTCTGCGTTGTTCGGTAATGGTATTTTGTCCCTTCTTGCTTTTGTCTGGATTAGCTTGTTTTCCTAACAATGCATTTTTGTACGTAGACCCAGATAATATCTTAGATTTTTTTACCATTTTCTTCTTTGTTCTGAGTCGATCGTATTTTGTAGGGGATAAACACTTGATCGGGCTACACCTGCATGTAGATCATCACTCTGAACTTCATTCGTGTCACGTTCTTGATTTCTTCCTGGTGACAGTGCAGACAAAGCATCTGTCACTAAGGAGCAGCATTTGTCCGTCGTTACCTTTTGAACTCCTTTGTCTTTTTCAGTTCTTGGATATTCCGGTTTCTCAGTGATTTCTGATGAATTTAAGTCTTCTGCTGTGAAGACAGCGGGATGGAAAGGTGATATTCCCCTTGACTCGAAGGGTTTCTCAGATGACTGGATTGTGGCTGCTCTGGAATGTACAACTCGAAACAAAACACTCACGTCTTTCTGCCTAATGAGTCTTTCTGGGTTATCAAGCATGAACTTACAGTTTTAGCTTACACTGTGTATGCTGGTTTAAGAGGACTGTAGAACCCCTTGGGCAGTGGTTTTAATTTGTGACTCGAATGGGGGGATAGGGATACAAGAGTTAAATTACTTTCTCTGCAAAATGTAATAGCTTCAAGAGGACAACGGGAGACATTATTGTCAAAAATATCATTATACACAATGAGGCGTACAGGATAACAAATCGATGGTTTTAAGTGATGACCAAAGTACTTCAACCACTGCACAAACAGTTCCGAGTTTATGAAACCAGATCCTGAAACCAGTGCTAAAATCCACACTGGGGCTTCAGAGTACATTCTGGTTTCATACGTTTACCAGGGAAAATGAGGGCTGGTGGGACGTAAATTTCCGTTGGTCTGAAGAAACAGACTGTTGTTACAGTTCCTTCTCTTTCATCTGACACGGTCTTTCAGATTGCTTTCTTGTGTTTCGGAGACGGAAGTATAGGTATCTTGTGTGGTACTGTTGACAATCCTGTCTCGTCAGTGTTGAAGATTCTGTTGAGTTGAAACTTCGTCTCTTCGTACCACGACCACACATTAATAAAAAATCGATCTACTTGTGTATTGTTGAAACCCATAATTCGCTCCTAAGCTGCACTGCTCCAGACTACGAAGAGAAATACCCTGTCTCTTGCTATAGTCTTCAACGAATCCTTTCCCGCCAATTTTGTAGTTCAGTTGAACCTGTGAACAATATTATTCCGCCCTTCAAAACCGAACGCCAACCTCATCATTTGCCTTCTGGTCAGACCATAAAAATCGAGAGTCAGGGTCTCGGCAATGATCTTCAAGTTCTTTACCCATGACTGAATTGAACGTGGCGTTGAATTTGCCTAGTGATGTGGTGGCTTAGCCCTGTAAAGCTAAATGAAAATCTCTTTGGACTTAGGTTCAACGCAACACGCCTAAAGGCCAACAGAATAACAAAACCATGGTGTGTAAACAACAACAATAACAAATAAAATAACATTAATAATAAGGAAACACTTACTTCCTTTAGTCGCTTCCTTAGCGTACATTCATTCGTTCCCAAGGACTTGGCAACGTTTCTTTTATCTTCCCCGTTAGCAGTTCCATTTCTTGCCTCTTCTCTTACAGACATTGTAAAAATGTGCCTCCTTTCTGTTTTTCTCTTATACTTCCCCAATTTACGGTTCGTACATATTCGGAAATAAAACGGGTTTTAAATGAAAGAAATAACATTACACAAAACATGTGTTTATATTATTGTCTATTTAACTTTGTACTAGGAAACACATATTTCGGTCACACACCCGCAAGCACTAGAAAAATTGTTTTCACGCAAAGAAAATTACATAGACGTAATGTTAAAAACAAAGAGAGACGAAAGGGGGGGGGGGGTTAAGAGTATTCGCGTAGTCTTTCACGCTATCTTTTTTTTTTTTTTTTTTTTTTTTTTTTTTTTTTTTTTTTTTTTTTTTTTTTTTTTTTTTTTTCCCTACTGACTGGTTTGATGCGGCCCGCCACTAATTCCTTTCCTGTGCTAACCTCTTCATCTCAGAGTAGCACTTGCAACCTACGTCTCAATTATTTGCTTGACGTATTCCAATCTCTGTCTTCCTCTACAGTTTTTGCCCTCTACAGCTCCCTCTAGTACCATGGAAGTCATTCCCTTATGTCTTAGCAGATGTCCTATCATCCTGTCCCTTCTCCTTATCAGCGTTTTCCACATATTCTTTTCCTCTCCGATTCTGCGTAGAACCTCCTCATTCCTTACCTTATCAGTTCACCTAATTTTCAACATTCGTCTATAGCACCACATCTCAAATGCTTCGATTCTCTTCTGTTCCGGTTTTCCCACAGTCCATGTTTCACTACCATACAATACTGCACTCCAGACGTACATCCGCTATCTTACAGCGTACTATTAACCGATGCGCTACACAGTGGAAAAAAAAAATCACAAATGGCAATCTCTACTTGATCCCCAGTTCGTCGAGCCATGGCTTATCCGTAACAGAACGGTGATACTTAAGGCAAATAATTTTATCTTCTAATGCACACCTAGATAGTGTCTACTGATTACGGTATACCGATCAAACGTCACATAATTTGAAACAATTGCCGGCCGCGGTGGGCGAGCGGTTCTAGGCGCTTCAGCCCGGAACCGCGCGACTGCTACGGTCGCAGGTTCGGATCCTGCCTTGGGCATGGATGTGTGTAATGTCCTTAGGTTAGTTAGGTTTAAGTAGTCCTAAGTTGTAGGAGACTGATGACCTCAGATGTTAAGTCCCATTGTGCCCAGAGCCATTTGAACCATTTTGAAGCAAATAGTCCTGAATTAATAAAGAGCATCTGAACGGATACAGGGATTAGTGAACACAGGTTTGTCGTAGCGAGATTGAATATTGTACCACAGAAATCCTCCAAAAATAAACGAAAAATATACCTATTCAAAAAAGGAGATAAAATTCACTTGACGCCTTCGTAAGAGACAATCTTCACTCATTCCAAATTAATAATAAAAGTGCAGACCAGATGTGGCTTGAATTCAAAGAAATAGTATCGGCAGCAATTGAGAGATTTATACCAAATAAATTAACAAACGACCGGGCTGATCCTCCTTGGTACACAAAACGGGTTAGAACATTGTTGCAGAAACAACGAAAAAAACATGCGAAATTTAAACAGACGCAAAATCCCCAAGATTGGCGTTCTTTTACAGAAGCTCGAAATTTAGCGGGGTCTTCAATGCGTGATGGTTATAATAGTTTCCACAACGAAACGTTGTCTTGAAACCTGGCAGAAAATTCGAAGAAATTCTGGTCATATGTGAAGTATGTTAGCGGCAAGAAACAATCAATGCCTTCTCTGCGAGATAGCAATGGAGATACTATCGTAGACAGTGCTATCAAAGCAGAGTTACTAAACACAGACTTCCTAAATGCCTGCACAAAAGAAGACGAAGTAAATATTCCAGAATTCGAATCAAGTACAGCTGCCAACGTGAGTAACGTAGAAGTAGATATCCTCGGAGTAGTGAAGCAACTTAAAACACTTAATAAAGCAAGTCTTTTGGTCCAGACTGTATACCAATTAGGTTCCTTATAGATTATGGTCATGCATTAGCTACATACTTAACAATCATGCACAACCGTTCGCTTGACGAAAGATCCGTACCCAAAGACTGAAAAGTTGCACAGGTCACACCAATATTCAAGAAAGGTAGTAGGATTAATCCACTTAATTACAGGCCCGTATCATTAACGTCGATATGCAGCAGGATTCTGGAACATATATTGTGTTCGAACATTATGAATCACCTCGAAGAAAATTGTTTATTGACACACAATAGACATGGGTGTAGAAAACATCGTTCTTGTGAAACACAACTAGCTCTTTATTCGTATGAAATGTTGAGTGTTGTTGACAAGGGATTCCAGATAGATTCCGTATTCCGTATTTCTGGATTTCCAGAAGGCTTTTGACACTGTACCACACAAGCGGCTTGTAGTAAAATTGCGTCCTTATGGAATATCGTCTCAATTATATGACTAGATTTGTGACTTCCTGTCAGAGAGGTCACAGTTCGTAGTAATTGACGAAAAGTCATCGAGTAAAACAGAAATGATTTCTGGCGTTTCCCAAATTAGTGTTATAGGCCCTTTGCTGTTCCTTATCTATGTAAACGATTTGGGAGACAATATGAGCAGCCGTCTTAAGTTGTTTGCAGATGACGCTGTCGTTTATCGGGTAATAAAGTCATTAGAAGATCAAAACACATTGCAAAACTATTTAAAAATATACAAAGCTATTTAAAAATATACATCTGAATGGTGCAAATATTGGCAGTTGACCCTAAATAACGAAAAGTGTGAGGTCATCCACATGAGTATTAAAAGGAATTCGTTCAACTTCGGTTACACGATAAAGCAGTCAAATCTAAAGGCCGTAAAAGCAACTAAATCCTTAGGAATTACAATTACGAACGACTTAAATTGGAAGGAACACATAGAAAATGTTATGAGGAAGGCTAATCAAAGAATGCGTTTTATTGGCAGGACACTTAGAAAATGTAACAGATCTACTAAGGAGACTGTCTACAGTACGCTTGTCCGTCCTCTTTTAGCATACTGCTGCGCGGTGTGGCATCCTTACCACACAGGACAGACGGAGTACATCGAAAAAGTTCAAAGAAGGGGAGTACGTTACGTATTATGGCGAGGAGAGAGTGACTGAAATGATACAGGATTTGGGCTGCACATCATTAAAAGAAAGGCGTTTTTCGTTGCGACGAAATATTCTCACGAACTTCCAGTGACCAACTTTCTCCTCCAATGGGAAAATATTTTGTTGACACCGACCTACATAGGAAGAAACAATCACCACGATAAAATAAGGGAAATCAGAGCTCGTACGGAAAGGTATAGGTGTTCATTCTTTCCGTGCGCTATACGAGATTGGAATAACAGAGAATTGTGAATGTGGTTCGATGAACCCTCTGCCAGGCACTTCAATGTGATCTGCAGAGTATCGATGTAGATGTAGATATATTTATCTGATATAACCAATAAATCAGTCGGTGCTCTTCAAGATTACATGTGATGCCGTCGCTATAAGAAGCAACAAGCTGAAGTAGTTTTCAGTTGTTGGTCTGTGTTGCCAGCACAGAGGAAATGGCACTGCGAACTCTTGCCGGACACGTACTCTTACCCGCTCTTACCCTACATCCATATATCAAACAATACAAGTAGAAGATGTAAAACCAAGTACGATCATGGTGTAGTAGGCGTATCCGAGATGTGAAACACTCATCGAGGTACAAAGAACATAATTTGTGCGGGTGATGCCCCACAGCTGTAAATATTTAAATGAAGTCATTTATGAATCACTAAGAACAGCTGATAAAATAACCCTGTATTCACTAAAAGGTTCGATCAATCCATTAGCTAATATAAAATTAATCAGAGGCACCAATATTGTATCATTCTTACTGTGACGTCAATAAAAATAAAATTAAGAAATATCATCCTGCATCCCACTCATCGAAAGTAAAACGATTTAATAGAGTTAAATAATCTTATTCTTCGGTTTCAACATCTTGTTGACAGGGAACCAGCAACTTTCTTAAATTCGTTAAGGAGTTTATTGTTAACGATTCTGTCAACAGTTGCAGTTTTTACATGAGGCGACTAGTATCGAACCTTACATATTCATTTTCAAGCCTGGCCTACTGAGTTTGCGCTGACAGTGCCTGATCTTAACAGTAAACCTCAAAGTGGCAACACATGTTTTATAAATGTTTGCACAATGAATGTCACACTCCATACATGGATTTTGACTTGGTGAGAGGTATGTGTGGATAGTGTAATTCATTCTGCAAACATTTACAGAGCATTTGTTGCCAATTTGAAGTTTACTGTTAGGATCAGGCATTATCAGTGAAGCGTCAGTAGGCCAGGCTTGAAAATGAACCTGTAAGATTCGAAATTAGTCGTCTGATATAAATAATTCATTGTTTGTCAGAATCTTTAATAAACACTTTAAGTAAATAATCTTAGTACATGGTCAACCAGCAAGCTTTCGGAAGGAAACCATGGACGCAATTCCGAAGATAGCAAAGACAATTAAATTGGAGAATTATTGCGCAAACTGTTTCACAGCTCATGCTTGGTCTTCCAATGGTCAGATCGTAACACAAGGTCGTGTTCACCATTTTCCTCATGAAATAATAGGCTTCCATTATGTTCGTTAATGCAAAGATAAAACTACAGTGTAGGAGCATTTCACGAACTTATCAAATCAATAATCGGTTCCATTGAAATTAATGCATGCACTCCACTTTCCCAGAACTGTGAATATGATTTACAGCAACATCGCTAACAGATTTTTATTGGATGCTGTGTTACCGGAAAATAACAGAGGAAGGTGTCTTCATTTTTTACGGCATTCTGTAGGTCGTTTGTAACAGCAAAACCTTGCAGTAGAATATACGTGTTCCACTGTAGCGAAGATGAACATGTCCTCATATCTGTGAAAATATGCATTTTAGAGTCCATGATTACTAGATTCTTTTCTTGATTTGGTCCACACTACACCTCTCAAAATATGGAATACTTTTCTTAACACCCTATATATCCAAGAAATAACTAACGACCTTGGGTGTAAGTAAACCTATGCTCTGATATGAAGGAGAGGAAGTCTTGGTGTGTAGCATCAAACCAGTCAGAATACTGATGACCTACTAAAGAGTTATGAAAGTAGCAAGAACTTCGTCGAACATGGTGACATAATACCTACATCAACATTAAAGTCTGTGTTGTCAAATAAATGGTACACTTGACGGCTAGTGCGACGTAACCACATCAGGTGTGGCATTCATAAATAACAGTACCCAGATATTCGTTACTAAGATGTTTCCTCATAAAATACACATGTTTACTTATTACTATTGCTGCGGCCACATGTAGTAAGCATTGCTTCACGCAGTGGAGAACGGCAAAATAGAGGCACGCCGCGCCCGCATCTCGTGGTCGTGCGGTAGCGTTCTCGCTTCCCACGCCCGGGTTCCCGGGTTCGATTCCCGGCGGGGTCAGGGATTTTCTCTGCCTCGTGATGGCTGGGTGTTGTGTGCTGTCCTTAGGTTAGTTAGGTTTAGGTAGTTCTAAGTTCTAGGGGACTTATGACCACAGCAGTTGAGTCCCATAGTGCTCAGAGCCATTTTTTAGAGGCACGCCGGTGACCAAGGCATTGCGAAGTAAGCACGCACATATAGCCTTGCTGACAGCTTCAGTCTACCAACAGGCTAATCCAAGGACGCACACAGACCGAGCGAAGCCTGGAGAGTGCTGAGTAAGGGGAAGTGAGGCCAGCACGCTAAGTTACGCTGCAATATACTGCGGGAATAATAACAAAAAGCTACCACCTAGGGTAAAAAAACTTCCTTCTGCCGGATATAAATGGTGGTTCGCAGACAGCAACAGACAGAAGCCATTAGGAAGCAGTTCGGATCTGAGGACGGACGTGGTCGGTGTCCGAATGTTCAATCTTCGTAGGTGACGATACCAGAAGTCTGTTCGAGCTCGCAGGAATCGTACGTTCGCCACCAGATATCAACTTCAGCTCTGGAGGTCGGTCCGAGTTCGGTCGGCACCATGGCTGACTAACTACAGCGAGAACTTCCAGCAGGACCGGCCGCAGCGCGGTCTTTATCACAGGCGCCGCCGCGGACTGACGCTGGACTTCATGGCAACCTGGCCCCACGGCGCGTGGTCCGTCCACGACAGGACCTCGCGGACATCATGACTGACGGCTTCCCAGCCGCTGGTGCAGCAGGCGTCGGCAACTGACTTTACGGTGACGCGGCTCTGTGGGCGTGCCCGTTCTGTGGCGCCGAGTGGAGATGAGTTCATCTCAGCGCGCATTGTCGGCGAATCTACACAGCAGCAGCCAGGCAGAGGGATCCGCAGGGCTGGCCAGTGACGACGAGGAAGAAATTGCAAAGAAAGTTCAATAAATAATTGTAAAACTCCATGCCATCTCAGTATTTGGCGCAGCCACTGTGTCTGCTACTAACAAGTGGTGCCAGAAGTCGTAACAAGTGGTGTCAGGCGCACCCACGCCACGACTTTGACTAGCACCATGCGGAGCAACCGAGAAACAGCAACTGCCTTCTCTGCCGTCAGTCGTGTTGTCCGCGAGGTCCCGTCATGGACAGACCACGCGCCATGGGGCCAGGTTGCCATGAAGTATGGGCGTCAGTCCCCGGTGGCAACTGTGACCAAGACCGCGCTGCGGCTGGTCCTGCTGGAAGTTCTCGCTGTAGTTAGTCAGCCATGGTGCCGACCAAACTCGGGCCGACCTCCAGAGCTGAAGTTGACATCTGGCGGCGAATGGATGACTCCTGTGAGCTGGAACAGGCTTCCAGAATCGTCACCTACGAAGATTGAACATTCGGACACGGACCACGTCCATCCTCAGATTCGAACTGCTTCCTAATGGTTTCTGTCTGTTGCTGCCTGCAATCCACTATTTATATCCGGCAGAAGGAAGTTTTTTACCCTAGGTGGTAGCTTTTTGTTATTATTCCCGCAGTATATTGCAGCGTAACTTATCGTGCTGGCCTCACTTCCCCTTACTCAGCACTCTCCAGGCTTCGCTCGGCGCTCGGTCTGTGTGCGTCCTTGCATCAGCCTGTTGGTAGACTGCTGCTGTCAGCAATGTGCGTGCTTACTTCACAATGCCTCGGTCGCCAGCGTGCCTCTGTCTTGCCAATCGCCACTGTGTGTAGCAACGCTTACTACACTTGGCCACAACACTATTAAGGGTGGAGCCTAGTTCTTTCCTTCTTTAATTACATATACACAAATTTCGTTGAAATCGATATTTTAAACCGTGGATATCCTGTGAAAGATACCAGTAATCTGTATTTCAAATCAAAACTTGCTAAACGGTTTTTGATGTTGCTGAGCAACAGCCATGCAATATTTTTTAAACGAACATACCACCATTTGACTGCTTTATTGTTTGTTTAATTTCAACCCAGGTTTCGGCCTTTTATGCCATTTTCAAGTAAATGATTTTATGTCTTTAACACATATTGCAAAACACTTAACACGTGTCCTGCAATATATGTTAAAGACATAAAATCAAATACTTGAAAATTGCATAAAAGGTCGAAACCTGGGTTGTACTTAAATAAACAATAAAACAACGAAACAGTCAAATGGCGGTGTAGTCCTTGAAAGTTGGCAAGTGACGATCGAAGGGATCGCTGTGTCAAGTAGAAATCTACGGATACTAGTCACTGAATTTGGGCCCCTATTTTGACTGGACCAGAGGTGGGAATCTTCCTACATGTCGGTCAGGGGGCCTGAAGATGGTATAATGTAGTGCCGAAATTCGTTGCTCAAGAAAAATAGCAACTGGAAACGTAGACTGCTGAAAGATGTTTTGGTTAGTCGTTGTGCATTGAGCAGGCGAGGTTCCGCAACCACCTGTATAAAGATGGTCTCACAAAGATTGTTGTCTTACGTCAGCTTCACAGTCAGAAGTTTTGAAAGACGCTGTTAAGAGCACATTGAATCATTTAGATTAAACCACTTTGGTAATACGTATGTAGCTTTATACGCGTAGGATACATATCACAAAATCAAAGTGCTATTCCTCCTCTATAACACAGGGAAGAGTTAAAACTTGATTTGCTAGAAAAGGAAAAAAATATATTTAATATAAATCCAGCGAAAATGTAGAAGGCGAATACACATAAGAAATTGACAAATTTTTAAGATCATGTTAAGGTGGATGAAAATCTGTTTAGAGCGCAGGAAGAAAACAGAATTCTGATTATTGATGTAACAGAAGCAGTAGAGAACAAGAATGACAGAAAAGGAAAAGAAAAGACAGCGTTAGAGACGAAAAATGTCGTGAATAATGGCGTTTTTTGATTTCTTGGAGGATTTTGATACAGCTCCGCCTTATCCTTTAGTGAACAAAATACATGTTTATCGAATATCTTTGTGACTGGATTCAGAAGTTCCTTGCAGACAGAACTCAACAGGGCGTTAAAGCGACCGAATTTGTGGTAGTTTGTGATCCGTTGTTGTTCATGGATACGTAAACCACCTGGTGAATAATGTCATGAGCTCGAACAGGTGTATGGAGGTGATACTGGTGTCTAAAGTCAGACCCAACAAAAGTTATCACATGTAGGAAGACTTCCAGAGGATCGACGGTTTGTGCAATGACAGGAGGTTAACGCTCAATACAGACATATTTAAGGTGGTACGCATAACGAAGCAGAAACATCCGTTTTTGTTTAGTTGTCCGAAATGTTGTGGACTGGCAAGACAGCCAATCCCCTATGACAGGTAGCCGAAAGGCATGCGTTTAAGCTCACGCAGGATGGCGTCAGGTCTGGAACAGGACAAGGTCTTTATAGTAGCAAAAATAGTACGTAGCTTCTGGAATACTTAACTTTAATCCATAATTGGTGAACATCGGTCTGACGGTACATGCATCACAAGATGAATAGCAGTTGATAATGGCGCCTTGCTAGGTCGTAGCAAATGACGTAGCTGAAGGCTATGCTAACTATCGTCTCGGCAAATGAGAGCGTAATTAGTCAGTGAACCATCGCTAGCAAAGTCGGCTGTACAACTGGGGCGAGTGTTAGGAAGTCTCTCTAGACCTGCCGTGTGGCGGCGCTCGGTCTGCAATCACTGATAGTGGCGACACGCGGGTCCGACGTATACTACCGGACCGCGGCCGATTTAAAGGCTACCACCTAGCAAGTGTGGTGTCTGGCGGTGACACCACACGAAATACCACTGGAAATAGTAAGAACCGTCAAATATCTTTGAGTATGTGCCAGGAGCGACCTAACATAGACCTACGATATTATTCCAGATAGATTATCTGGAGAACTCACAAGGAAATCTAATATAGGTACAGGGGTGCGATTCTTTGCTGTGTTGCTACTAACGTAGAAAGCAGTGACCGTGGTGAGTTCTTCAGAAGCACCTCCTGCCTCTAGCGACGCATATTGTTCCTCCGCTGAGAAAAAATTAGCTGCACTACACGTGTCAACGGAGGTGCCCAAATGTATTTAAGTGTGTTAAACTGCTAAAGTGAGTTAACGTCACCAGGTCTGGTTGTATGTAACTGCTAAATGAGGCAAAGCTCACGTCCAGAGATCCGCACCAGCTAACCTCTCATCACAAGAGCTAATCACGGACTCCTCTCGATTCAGCCAGGAAATTCCTCCCCCGATACTAACAGTAAAGTGCGCGAAAGATTCCTTCTCTTATTGGCAGAATAACACAGCAGCCCATCAGCTTCATATCTCGACTCACATAATTCGGTACCCTCTCTTTGGACTGATCACTGTTGCGAAATCAGTTTACATAAAATTTCAAAACAATGCATTTCTAAAAAGCAAATAAAAAGGAATTTATCCCATCTTTAATCGTTTGAAGGACTGAAGTAAGTTTTACATCTCTAAAATACTAAGAACTGGCTGCTTTACAATGACTTTCTCCACGTATGAGACTGACATTAAGGCCACTACGCAGGTTGATTGCCACGCACAAGCCGCATTAATCCCCACATTCATCAAGACAATAAGACAATTGAAAACTGCATCGTCCAGTAAGTAAAATTATATAGCAGGAGACTAATATTGAAACTCTTATGTAGTTTTTAAGTCTTTTTACCAAAATATTATTTACTTGATGTAGGATCGGATATTTAGTTTAGGTTCTACACTGAATTCTGTAACAAAACGTGTTAACATATCAGGAAGTTATTTATTAAATAATGTCATAAATTTTCTGTCGTTGGGTAACTTTTTGTATACCAAACGTTACTTAACATAAAAAGATGAAATTCATCCCAGTGTTAACTATCATCTTCACAAAAGCTTGTACAAAGATTCGAACCATTAGCTGATTAGAATTGCCTTTAATAATTCATAGCACGCATGTAAAATTTCACCGCTGTTCAGTGCATATGCACGGCTTGAAGAGACAGATTCATGCGCGAGTATGTTACTCCCAGCGTACGAAGTCGTTCTTTGGAATCATGAACCACCGCGTGCGGCTACCGTCAAAAAATGGTTCAAATGGCTATGAGCACTATGGGACTTAACTTCTGAGGTCATCAGTCCCCTAGAACTTGGAACTACTTAAAGCTAACTAACCTTAGGAGATCACACACATGCATGCCCGAGGCAGGATTCGAACCTGTGACCGTAGCGGTCGCGCGGTTCCAGACTGTAGCGCCTAGAACCGCTCGGCCACGCCGGCGGCTACCATCAGATAGGGGTTGTATACAGGATGAATGTTATTAAAACCGTCAAACTATCACAGTTATAGGATTTCTGTTATCAGTCTTCTTTATCTTTTACCAGAACTGGCAGCATCAATCGAATACTCGTCATCTGTGGGCTACAGACAATCTTCGGCGAATGGTCGGGATGTCCGATCAGCATCGGTTCAGCAGCAGAGTGTAAGCAGGGATTCTTGGCGACCACATGCTTGGACCGGGTATTATTCCACAACGACATGGCGGAGGAATGTACATGGACTTCCTGCTGAATACTATGCCTGGGCAATACGACGGGTTATGTGGTTTGTTCATGATGGAGCACCACCCCACTTCAACATTACAGTTCGCCGACATCCCAAGAACATCTTTTTCGGAGGTTGGGTAGGACGCGGAGGCCTGTGTAGCACGTCCTGCTAGATCACCACAATTAAGTCTTCGGAATTTTTACCTCTGCGAGCATCTGAAAAGCGTTGTATAGGCTGAACCACTTCCTGATGTGCAAATCCTTCAACAGCGTGTTCACAACGCGTGTGACGCTATTCGGAGAGAGGTTGGAACATGTGGCAGAGTGCGGCAGTCCATGGTGCGAAGTGAGAAACATCCCAACGGAGGCCAATTTGAACATCTGTTGTGGCATGGATGCGATGCAGTTCTGTGCTGTGGTCCGGGACGATTTGTTGTCGTTGGATGCACACCAGGACCTTTTACCTCCATTTCAAGTCAGGATTCCGTCCCTGTGGTTTGTCGGTTTTATTAATATTCACTCTGTAGTGTTATGCCCAATACCTATGGAAGAGAAAACGTAAAAACATTTGTTGCGATAACAGACGTTAAAAGAATAGTCAGGCAACGCATTGCCTACTCTTCCTCGGGGCTCACTGCCTGTCCGTGACTTACTGAGGCTGCTGACCACCGCAGCAGCGCTGAAATCCCGCGTCACAACCTGCGACCTTCCCTCTGGAAGCGGATCCGCCTCCCTTTCCGCTGCCACAGCCAGCGGTGCTGTCAGCCTGTGGTACCAATCAATCTGGTGCGAAAAGAAAAGGTGTCGCACATTCTATACTGTTAAAAGAGGTACAAGTTGTTTTGCATCTCCATGTAGAGTCAGTGGCCTTTCTTCTGTTGAGTGTTTTCAATTACGAGGCGTGTCTTTTAAGTAAGCACCGTTTTGAAATTAAAAAAAGACGTGCTAATATATCTCAATAATTTTATTTTTACATGTAATCCTGTACCTTAATCTACTTTTCTACATAATTTCCGTCAATATTGAGGCACTTGTCATAACATTGCACCAGTTTTTGAATACCCTCCTCATAGAAGTCTGCCGCCTGACTTGTTAACCACTGCATCACCACTGTTTTGACTTCATCATCGTCTTGAAGACGCTGACCGCCCAGGTGTTTCTTCAAGTGCAGGAACAGATGGTAGTCACTGGGCGCAAGATCGGGGCTGTGCGGAGGATGATCTAAAGCTTCGCATTGAAAAGATCTTTGGTCTGATTCGACATGCGGACGGGCATTGTCTTGCAGCAAAACGATGCCCTTGCTCAACTTCCATGGACTGTTGCTTTGATTCTGGTGTGATGTAGATCACCCATGTTTCATCGCCCTCAACAATTTGGCTTAAGGAATCATCAGCGTCGTTGTGGTACCGCTCAAGGAAAGTCAATGCACTGTCTAAACATTTGGTTTTGTGCACATCCGTCAACATTTTCGGTACCCAACTTGCGCACAATTTTCGGTAATTCAAGTGCTCGGTCACAATGCCATACAAAACACTACGAGAAACATTAGGAAAGTCATCCGGCGGCCGGGGTCTGGAACTGCGCGACCGCTGCGGTCGCAGGTTCGAATCCTGCCTCGGGCATGGATGTGTGTGATGTCCTTAGTTGGGTTTAATTAGTTCTATGTTCTAGGGAACCGATGACCTTAGAAGTTACGTCCCATAGTGCTCAGATCCTCCCGCAAGAAGGAAATCGTAAAGCCTCTGTTTTCTCTCACCTTATTGTCCACTTCCCGCACCAAACTTTCATTAACGACCGAAGGACGCCCACTCCGTTGTTCATCATGCACATTTGTGCGGCCATCTTTAAATGCTCTCACCCACTTTCTTACCATTCCATCACTCATAATGTCTTCTCCGTAAACTGCACTGATCTCACGACGAATATCGATCGCTTTTAGGCCTTTAGCACTAACAAATCTTATAACAGCCCGTACTTCATAGTCAGCAGGACGCACGATTATCGGAGGCGTCTTAAACACTCAGCACACAACGTAAACAAGGAAGAATCAGACTGTAATGGCGTCAGTGCGTAGATTAAGGTACAGGCTTTCATGTAAAAATAAAATTATTGAGATATCTTAGCACGTCTTTTTTAATTTCAAAACGCTACTTACATAAAAAAACACGCCCCGTACTATACTACATTGAAATTTGTTTCAGTGAAATTTTATTGGAAAGAGATTGGTGTTTCGGCTTTCTCTGTGTCATCCACCGTTTCAATGCCATTACAGAAGCATTGTATCTATACAAATGGCTTCGGTCGATTTAGTCATCTGACATAAGACCGAGACTTCTGCCTTTATGCAGATAATTTTCTACATACTTTGTGCAGTTGCTTTGAAATGCTAATGATTAGCATCTGCAATCATGTGCACCGGTGTGCAAAACTTGAGGACGCAAGTAACTTTCTCGTGATGTGTCACTGCTGAGTAACATACTGTAGCTCGATGAAACTTGGACCACGAACGCAAAGAACTACTATAGGGTGGTACCGGAGCTAAGACAATAAGTACACTGACGTCACTGAAACTTATGATGGTCTCCTGGACAATAAAAAAGCATGTAAGCATCTCGGACGGCAGAGCACGCTCTGCAACGTTTTCCCCATGTAGCACACAAGGAATTCTTGTGTTTGGGCGTTCGATTCCTCCAACAGCGCGGCTGATAGCTGCTGGACGGATGTTGGTGCATACGGACGTGCTGTAACACGTCTTTCCAAAGCATCCCACACGTGCTCGATGGCATGTAAGTCGGTGGAACGGGCAGGCCAGTGCATGCGCCGAATATTCTCTCGTTCCAAGAGCTCATCCACGTGCGCTGTTCGGCGCAATCGCGCATTGTCATCCGCAAAACTGAATTCAGGGCCGGATGCACCCTGAATAGATGCACATTGTGGTGGAGTACAGAGTCTGAGTAAGGTCCATCGGTGAGCGTACCGTGTTGAAAGACTTGGCGGTCAGCACGAGCTTGCAACATTATGCCTCCGCACACCGTAACAACTGAACAATAGAAACGATCGTGCTCCAAAATGTACCCGGAAGTACTACGACTTCACACCCCTCGCCATGTGAGGGCAAATCCAGCACTGTCGAACATGATCGTTACTTTCGTCCTCAAGTTTTGCATAAGTGTATTATACGACGGTCATCCTAAAAGAAATGCACACTATTTTTTTAATATCCGCCTTTTATTCTACATGTTTGAAAGTTTTACAGTGTGCAGATACATTCTTTAGGAACAATATTTTCGTTTCTCCACATAATTTCCATCCCTCTCAACCGCCTTACGCCATCTTGGAACCAGCACCTCTATACCCGCACGGTAAAATTGTGGACCAACCTGTTGGAGCCACTGTTTGGCAGCGTGCACAAGAGTGCCATCATCTTCAAACCTTGTTCCACGAAGAGAGTCTTTCAGTTTCCGAAAGAGTGATAGTCACATGGAGCCAGGTCAGGTCTGTAAGGCGGGTGTTTCAGTGTCGTCCATCCGAGTTTTGTGATCGCTTCCATGGTTTTTTGACTGACATGTAGCCGTGCATTGTCGTGCAACAGCAAAACATCCTGCTTTTGCCGATGTGGTGAAACACGACTCTGTCGAGCTTGAAGTTTCTTCAGCGTCGTCACATATGCATCAGAATATATGGTGGTTCCACTTGGCATGATGTCCACAAGCAAGAGTCCTTCGGAATCGAAAAACACCGTAGCCATAACTTTTCCAGCAGAAGGTGTGGTTTTGAATTTTTCTTTCTTGGGTGCAATTGCATGATGCCACTCCATTGATTGCCTCTTCGTCTCTGGTGAAAAATGATGGAGCCATGTTTCATCACCTGTCACAATTCTTCCAAGAAATTCATCTCCACCATTCTCGTACTGTTCCAAAAGTTCGCTGCGTACCGTTTTTTATGTTTCTCTGTGAGCCACTGTCAACATACTGCGAACCCACCTGCCACAAACCTTTCTTAACTCCAACACTTTCAGTATTCTGCAAACACTTACTTCCCCTACCCCAACGTAGTGTGACAATTCGTTCACTGTGATGCGTCTGTCAGCAGTCACCAATTCGTTAACTCTCTGCACATTGTCTGGAGTGTGTGCAGTACGAGGCCTGCCGCTGCGAGGACAATCCTCAATATTGCCGTGCCCGCTTTCATCATGTAACCTGCTTGCCCACCGACTAACTGTACTGCGATCGACAGCAGCATCTCCATACACCTTTTTCAACCTCTTGTGGATGTTTCCCACTGTCTCGTTTTCACAGCACAGGAATTCCATGACAGCACGTTGCTTCTGACGAACGTCAAGTGTAGCAGCCATCTTGAAGACATGCTGTGACGGCGCTACTCACGGGTACAAGTTGAACTAAGTTTGAAAACAAGCGGGAAGGATGTATCTACACACTGTAAAACTTTCACACATGCAAAATGAAAACTGTATTTTTACAAAAATAGTGTGCACTTCTTTTGGAGTGACCCTTGTACATCATTTGTTGCATGCCGCCTCAATGTTGTATCGGTTGCAATGGCTAGCAGTATAAACGGGAGCCGGCTGCTGTGGCCGAGCGGTTCTATGCGCTTCAGTGCGGAACCGCTGTAACCTCCCAACGGTTAAATTAATATTAGTATATATCATTCACATTCAGTGTAACCCCCCCCCCCCCCCCCCACAGTATTACATTCACATTTAGCGTAACCTCCCACAGATAAATGCCGTAACCTACCAACAATACAATGTGACTAATCTCTCAATAAAATTGTGGCTCACTTATAATCTTTTAATAATTGACTCTGAATTTAAACTGGTAAATTTTGGACGACAGTAGTGCTGCGTTATGGCCCTGAAAGATCATACTGAATAAATTGAAAATTCTTACCTCAATAATGTCGCCGGATAACGCGTATATATGTGCTCCTATAAGAAATTTTTCTGGCACAGCCCAGTGCAATGCTGGCCGATAGATTTGTCATGTATAAAAGGAAACAACTGATTTTACTTTACAATAATCGGGATGACCATGGATTGGAGAAGTTAGTAAATTCTTTAAATTGAGATGAATGATTGTCAAGAGTTAATTTTTTTTAAGAAAGATTGTTATTAAGAGATTTTTTTAAAAACATTTACGTGGGACTTGATATAACAATAGTACATACGCGGGCGGCTGTTTTTACCTTATATCACAACGCTCAGGCACCGCCATCGCTCCCCACGACCGGCCCAGCCAACTCCATGCACACGACTGCTCGCTACTACTTACTCCTACTGCCACACAGTTCCTACTGCAGACAACACTGCTCTCTGGTCTGAGATTCTGTTGTAGCTTACATATCGCAGGCAGCGCGTGAGCAATCCATCGAAATTACATCTGCTCGAGTGCGCTAGCGACAAATTCCTTAGTCATGGACCTCTTACACCACGCTGCTGCTACGGTCGAGGTTCGAATCCTGCCTCGGGCATGGATGTGAGTGATGTCCTTAGGTTAGTTAGATTTAAGTAGTTCTAAGTCTAGGGGACTGATGACCTTAGATGTTAAGTCCCACTGTGCTTAGAGCCATTTGAAGAATTTTTTATAAACGAGAAATCAAAGAAAGTTAAATATGCTACCGGGTTATTTGCACTATTTCATTTAACAACTGGAATAGTACAGGAAAACAGCCGATTAAAATGAAATGTAAGTTACTGAACTAGATAAAAAGAATATCTCTCTAAATGGAAAGAAAAGCAAAGGATAAATATCGGGAAAGAAGAAAGGGAAAGAGAAAGAGGGAGGGAGGAGAGGAATAGAGAGAGAGAGTGAGATTATGGTATCTACTGGAGACTAAAAACAAGCTAAGAAAAAGAGGGAACAGGAACACCTAGGCTATACCTGGATGCTGTTAAGGTATGGGCTCTGCGGACGCCAACAGGAAGCGACCGGGACGCGATCTGCCCGGATGAGCGGAGCGGCAGTGGAGCGCGGGTGTTGCACCGGCGCGGCGTGATTTACGAGCGCCTCTCATTACGGAGGCCGAGATGCTAACATCTGGGGCGGAGGCGGCCAGATTGCGGGCCCCGAGAAGATGCCACGCTCCAGGTGCTGAGATCGGGAAGCAGCCGGCTGTCCCACCTCCCTGATCAAGATCGAGTTAGCACAGGAGGCACGCCGCAGCAAACCCCTGTAGCTACAGAAAACAGGCATTCCTATTAATAACACGTATATCCTTCGAAGCTGCAGTTGAGCAAAATAACTGAGGTCTAATGAAAATGTATATGCTGACTGTGGGGTGCGTACTGTAAGACCTTCAGTACATACACCATCAGATTATTTGACTTGTCGCTCTAACGAAGTAGGCGAGTGTCAGCAATATGTGTCGTGGTCTTATCGTGGCGTGTTTATCTACTGCCGTTAGGTCAGACGATAGAAATGCCACTTGCACGCTTAGAGTAGCAGATTGACGGTGACCAACTTTAAACAGAACTTGATTAATTTTCACACACATTTATTAAAATAATAACAAGCATAAAAATTACTTAACTTGGTTCTGGATGCTATTTACAATTGACAATCTGAAGTTCCTTTGGTATTGCTATGTTATTCTCATATATATCTCTGATACTTGACAAAAGTGTCTATACATTTATCTTTATGGCTATGTACAGGAATATGGTAATCTTATTAGGCGCAGACTGAAACTTGACTATAGACTGGTACAGACAAATGTAGAACTCATACAGACTGGTACAGACTATTGCAGACTGGTACAGATTGGTGCACACAAATGCAGACTGACTAATCGGAGGTCTGTACACTCGTTATAATACCTCGCGCGTTCATGTATCATTGCGCAAGTGTGATCCGTGAGGAGAAAAGGTTCTAGGTAAGCAGCAATCTCATTGGCTGCGTTACATATTAATACGCGGATCGGCGGAAGCAGAATTTGGTCCGCCTCTATGGCAGCGCCATCTCGTAGTGCGGTGACGGACGAGCGCTGTGCCTGCGCTGTTGTGCTTAGCGGGGCACGCTCTAGGGGGAAGGTTGTGTACGCGCTGACTACGCGGAACTATGTACACAACACTGACAAATAAGCAATGTGGACAAAAAAATTTGTCACTGCCAGAGAGCACTGAAGCTAACATCGTTGAATCCGCCATCTAGCCTTGATAATGACAAAAAAGAGGGTCCACATTTTGTTCACATATGTTGTATCCCGATACAATCGTTCCTTCAGAGCCAGCAAAATGATGCGATTTTGATAGCTACGTTACACCCACTGTTCCAATTAGTTCCTGAAATGTTCTACGGGATTGCTGTGAACATTGTTTAATCACACTAAACAGATCTGCAGTTTTGTCGAAGTTTGTCCATTGTTTTTGCCTCGTAGCTTATTTTAATAGAGGGACCATTTTACTCACACTTTTCTTCTGTTTAGGCTACTTGGGGTGCTTTGGTAAGCGCCAGGCTGACAAAGAGCTTAGTGAAGAAAGAACATCATTCTTTCACTTCTCATCGACAAAGAAGTTAGTAAAGTAGAGTGCAGGCTCGGACTGGGGAAGGAAATGAGCCACTTTCTCTGCATCTGACCCATAACGGAATTTGGCGATTTAGGAAATTTACCTGAAACCTAAATCTGGATGGCCATGTGCGAATTTGAAACACCGTCCTTCAAAATGCGGCTGCGGTGTGTTACCTCTGCTTCACCTCGCCCGCTCACAATAAGTAGTGCGAGTGGAGAAACTAGTTTGTGTAATCTCTCAGAGATTGTTCAGCAACGTAACGGTGGGTATAATAAGACTTTTAATATGGTCTCATCAGGTATCCTTATTATACAGGGTGGTCAGAAGCACTCTGAGAAGTTTTTAAGGGTGTTGTAGGGTTAGTTTCACCGAGAAATAACTGTTAAGAAGAAAATACGATGTGCTGCGCCGTTTCCTAGTTAAATAGCACTGAAGTTAGCCGATCAGACTGTTCCGCACACGTATTCAAGAGGGTCGCCAGTGACGGTGTCGCCACACGTGTTCTTCGTTTGCTTTCCTAAAACCGAACAAGAGAGCGATACAGAAATGTGACGTGAGAGGATGGCAAGAATCGAACCCGAACCAAAGCTGAGTAGTCTCGTGCGCTGCCATCTATGCTATCAGAACAACTGACGCTATACTTGTAGAGGCGAGCCGCTTGAATTTGCAAACGCCCCATTGGCTAATTTCAATACCAATTAACTAGTAAACGGCGCAACGCATCAAATTCTTCTTGACAGTTATTTAGCAGCGCAACGTATTCTGCAACAGCCTTACAAGGTTTTCAGACTGTATCTGACTACCCCGTATATTCATCCTTACAGTAGACATGGTAGTTTTTGTGTGAAGATTTGTGGTGCACACGCCTTGTGACTTCTATAATGTTATACTCCGATAACATTGTATGAAATGATTCAAGAACAATTAAAGACATTAACAATGATAATATGCTAACTAAAAACATACTTACAGGTAATTAATTTGCTGCAAACAATAAATTGTCATATTCATCTTGCAGAGCATTAAGACACTATTATTAGAGACAAAAGGAAGATGTCAACAGAAAATGAATGCCTTCGAACACACAACACAAGGGCAAAGTCGTCTCCATAACGTGCTCTTAATCATATGACAAGACAACGAAAGGGAATATCATTCTTAATTCCAAGCAGTAATACGGAAGGACGTACGCCGTTGAGAGACTAGGATGCGAGGTCTGCGAAATTATAGGAGACAAAGGCAACGTGGCACGGCAATTAACTGAAGAGGTGGAAGCATCGCTCATCGAACCCTTATTTATATACCTCCAAGGCCTTCCTTTTCCAACGTTCCTGCTATAAAAATGAATACATGTATAGTGGTTGGAAAAAAGAAGGGATACACCACAGTGGACCTGATACACATGAAATATAAGATCGTTATGTTATGCTTGCTCGAGAAGAAATCCATTGGAACGGGAACAATTTTGTGTGGCTCTGCTGACGAAGTCTTGAACACATGTCACGAAAATCTAAACTTTCAAACATAAAAAGCTGGTGATGACCTCCTAGTTGTACAGTCACCCAGTTATAAAAATGAAACGCTGGGTGTTTCAAAGGACCATGCCCTCTACTCGAACGAAGAGAGAAATATGGGGTTAATTTTAACTTACACATAGAACATCAAAGATGGCAGTTTCAAAAGAGAAAGAGGTATATCTTTTACAAGCAATCAAATACAATTTTGGGCTACTTTTTGCGATTTCGTCTGTGATCAAAGTTTTCATTTACCTTTCATAAATGTTAAGTGTCCCCTCCACTGGACAAACCTCCCAGACGGTTATCAAACTAGTCGTATAACTCTGCGAACACCTTTGCAGTTACTGGATTCGTGGTTATTACTACGGGGCGTCGCCATTGGGAGCGAAGGCACATAGAGTTCTTCACATAATCCGCCCCTCCCCCCCCCCCCTCCCCCCCCCCCCGGCTCACCACACCTCTCCAACCAAAAAGAAATCGCTATTTTGAGATCAAGTGCTTTTGAAGTTCAGGAGTACAAATCTTATTGTTAAGAAATGATCTTAATGCAGGTGCCTAACAGTCGAACAATGAAATTTTTGATGTACATTTATTCGGGTAACTGATTCCTGCAATAGCTATTTGCGCAAGAAAAGGGCTGTAAATACTATCATAGGACACCGCGCAAAACACACCACTCTTTGGAGTGTCTCTCTCGTGCTCGAATATGGTATGTAGCTACTGCGTTTCCTATAGCCCTATTCTTATGTTGTAGTGGTTCTTTTTTTTTTTACTTCAATGGAACGTAGCCTCATTAGTGAATAAAAAAAAAACGTAAAAAGAGGCTGTTATGTTACACCTTTGTGACCATAATGAATTCATAAAACTCTGTAAGTTATTGGTTGTCACCGCCATAATGGCACGCAGCAACTTAATCATGTATGGTTTGAAGAACATTGTCCGCAGCTCGTGGTCGTGCGGTAGCGTTCTCGCTTCCCACGCCCGGGTTCCCGGGTTCGATTCCCGGCGGGGCCAGGGATTTTCTCTGCCTCGTGATGACTGGGTGTTGTGTGCCGTACTTAGGTTAGTTAGGTTTAAGTAGTTCTAAGTTCTAGGGGACTGATGACCATAGATGTTAAGTCCCATAGTTCTCAGAGCCATTTGAACTATTTGAATTTGAAGAACATTAATTTCCCCCTCTTCTGTCGTCACTCTAGGTGTTATACCTAACTGGTTGAAGAGGTTGATAAATAATTGCCGAGACGGTTGACGTCTACTGGGATATCTTGCCACATACACCGTACAAGGACGAACTGTGTTTTTCCTACATTCTCCATACACCATTAGCATGTCACCTTCGTCCACTTACGATCTACTGCTTCGATTGTCACACGCTAACTGACTATCAAATTTCAGTGCACTTAAGGAACCCACAAGCACAAACATAACAACATCATACCTAGCAACTAAGCAGGCTGAATGTCACAAACAAATGTCAGTGTGTAAACTTTTCAAAATTTGATAGCTCGTAAACAATTTGCACTAGAATCCTTAGCAGACACCACTGGTACTCTAATTTACCGTAATTTTAATTTTTTAGTGTCAATACGCACTGTTCCATTTAAAAAATTGTTTTCACAAAAAATGCATTTTCTTAGAATTACTACAATCTGTTTATTGACTGAGAGTACGAGCTCCTGACTAGCAATCCTTTCTGCGAAAACCGCACATCAAAAGCACTTTCCGAATCCGCAGTACTTGCCATGTGACTTTTACGTGTCTTTTCTAAGAAACGTCAAGTGCATTTTCCCTGGTGTTTCAGCACATATTTACAATTTAGTTTGCAGTGTGTAACTGGAGTCACACCAAACAAATATTGCTATCTACTCTTTCATGAGAGGCCCATCGTCTATGGAAAGCGTCTGTTTGTTTTTCGTTACGAAGAAAATGATTTTTTAAAGCGGAATTTTACGTGGCCATTGGATAGAGCGGTCTCAAATTGGTCTAATCCGATATTCGTTTCACTAAGGTGCAGTAAGAGGGACAGTAAAACACAAAGAATGACTAGTGCCCAGCAGCAACTCACATATGAAACAACGAAGATGTCAAAGGCAGCAGCGGGTGTCATCAGAGGTTCGTTTAGTAAGCCCGAAAGCTTCAAGAATATGCTGATCTAATTCCAGTAGCAAACGGTACAAGAGAGGCGTTGTGTATCACGATGTGGCTTACTGATGAAGTTCAGAAGAGTCATCATATTGCTTTATCCTATGTAATCTCGCGAAACGACTTTAAAGGAAAAATTAGAGAGTTTATAATTTATACGGACGAACTTTCGTTCTTTCCGCGCTCCATTCGCAATGTAAATAGAAAAGAGAGAAGAGAAAGTGTCCACTTGCTTGCTAAATTTCTAGAACCCTTGAGTACCAGTTATATGAAAATAACTCCTGCAACTTTAAATCAATGATACCACACGGTGGAACAAACTCATTCAAGCCATTCTGATGTCCATGAGATGTGGAGTATCATACAATGCAGGAGGAAAGCAGTGGGGTGTGATTTCATTGTTAGCAGTGGGTACAAATCGGTATTTGATTGTAGCAATAATTTCTACGTAGCTACGCAACTTCAGGTTAATGCGAAAATTACGAAAAGCGGTAAGTACCAACATAGAATATTAATTTTATGAATTTCCTTTAAAGACAAGATAAATTTAGTTAGCTGTGTTTAGTGGTACGCTCAGTTTAAGGAGACTGTGATCGCAGAATAATTGCCGCATTTACGATTAAGCTGTTAAACCGGTGACGGAAAAATAAGCAGTTCCAATGAAGGTGGGCACAAGGTGATCTTCCTGGGAAGCATTAGCAGATTGCCGGGTGCCGATCGACCGCGCAGAAGCAGCAGCGGACGCTAACGCGACGCAAAGTTGGTTAAAGCAACTCGGGCGCTTGGTGCTCAATAATTCACCGGCCGTTGTCAAAGTTTCTGGCGCGGAGCGGTGCGGCGCACTCCACGTAATTATGCGGCCGGCAGCAGCGCCAGCAGGCCAACAAGTTATCAATTTAATTTCAGCGGAAATTTTATTTAGATTTGATAGGCGCCAGGCTGGGAGGCGTACGCACTTAATTTAAGACGCGAGCTAGGCGCGCCATCAGGTTATTGGGTTAGATGGGCCGGCGATAGTGCCGTATGGCGTGGGCGGGCTTCCGGCCGCCTCCCCCTCCCCCGCCACCGCCTCCACCCACCGCCTCCGCCACCGCCGCTCCACATTATGCAGCCAAGCTGGCTCCCCCGAAGAAACGATGCGTCTCAAGGTCGGCGCGGTGCACTTTATACTCGCCACCTGCAGTAGGCGCTCACACATTGTCGTCCATTACTGTGGCCTATTAGTCACTATCTGCTCCACGAGTCTACCCAATCCTATGCTCTATGGCAGGGGTTCCCAACAAAATTTCCTCGAGGAACCCCTCATCGAGCATGATTGGTACCTTGTCATATCACAGTATCAAGTACCTAAAAACGCCAAATTAAGAGTCTTTTTATACGTTTTCTATTTTTGGTACTTAGAAAAAACATTGGCATACTCATTATTGAAAAAATATTGAGCTTAAAACTTTTTCAATTTAGCCGTCATTGATTATTGCTCAAATTCTTTGTCTTCAAATCTGGGTGTTTAGTATAACAAACTCCTTAAAAATACAGTAATTGAGTATGAACTGAAAATAGCAATAAATTAACAATGGCCGATTGTCGTCTGAAATAGGAAATTATATGTGAAGTGACTGTCAGTTGTCAACTGCAAAGAGGCAGCACGCGCAGTCTAACGGCATATTATTTGCTCTATCTAATTCTAGTTTCGCGCTAGATTGTGCTAGTGTCAGTTGGCTTTAGGAAGACGCTAGATGCAGAATTTAGCGTTCGTTGAAGCACTGCTCATGCAGGAAGCGGCCAAAACAAAAAATCCGTTATCATACGAAATATATTTAACATATTTTTTATTCTCATAGCATCTTGCGGACCCCTCTGGCATAGCTCGCGGACCCCTGGGGGGTCCCTGTTGGGAACCACTACTCTAGGGCGATGGACGTTCTCCAGTAGAAATGTGTGGTAGCCGTATTGCGACAGCATACTCGACAGTAAGTCGTCCAGTGTGGTGAGAGGAATCTTGTCGACACGAGTATTTCTTTTCGTCGGAAGGGAGACATCCGGTAACTGGTGGGGCATTGTTTGAGCTAGTCACCATGGATTTAAAACGGATACCTGAAGACCTATGAGCAAGTCTAAATCTTCGATACTATCAAACAAATCTTTTCTACTGCGAGCTCTTTCCTGTCCATATTTAGTGCATTGGTAGTCCTGAAGAACAGCCATCACGCATTCATATAACTGAGTCGCCTCGATGGTCTATGAATCCACCATTTTCAGCACGAATGCACAATCACGTTCAATGTTCTGCAAGAAGGGGGCATGCACGGAGACCGCGGATAGGTGGCGCTACGTCAGAGTATGGGTCGGCCGAGGGGCGTACTCACAACGGGAAGCCACGACATTTGGATCACAGATTTACTTCAAAATTTATACGCTTTTAGAAAGCCATTAAAATAACATTATGTGCAAGTACACTACTGGCCAATAAAATTGCTACACCAATAAGAAACGCAGATGATAGACTGGTAATCATTGGAGAAATATATTACGCTAGAACTCACATGTGATTACATTTTCACGCACTGTGGGTGCATAGATCCTGAGAAATCAGTACCCAGAACAACCACCTCTGGCCGTAATAACAGCCTTGATACGCCTGGGTATTCAGTCAAACAGAGCTTGAAAGGCGTGTACAGGTAGAGCTGCCCATACAGCTTCAACACGATACCACAGTTCATCAAGAGTACTGACTGGCGTATTGTGATGAGCCAGTTGCTCGGGGTGATAAATCTGGAGAATGAGCTGGCCAGGGCAGCAGTTGAACATTTTCTGTATCCAGAAAGGCCCGTACAGAACCTGCAACATGCGGAAGTGCATTATCCCGCTGAAATGTAGGGTTTCGCAGGGATCGAATGAAGGGTAGAGCCACGGCTCGTAACAAATCTGAAATGTAAAGTCCACTGTTCAAAGTGCCGTCAATGTGAACAAGAGGTGACCGAGACGTGTAACCAATGGCACCCCGTACCATCCACGTCGGGTGATACGCCAGTATGACGATGACGAATACACGCTTCCAATGTGCGTTCACCGGGATGTCGCCAAACACGGATGCGACCATCATGATGCTGTAAACAGAACCTGGATTCATCCGAAAAAATGACGTTTTGCCACTCGTGCACTCAGGTTCGTCGTAGAGTACACCATCGAGGGCGCTCCTGTCTTTGATGCAGTGTCAAGGGTAACCGCAGCCATGGTCTCCGAGCTGATACTCCATGCTGCTGCAATCGTCGTCGAACTGTTCGTGCAGATGGTTGTTGTCTTGCAAACGTCCCCATCTGTTGACTCAGGGATCGAGACGTGGCTGCACGATTCGTTACAGCCATGCGGATAAGATGCTTGTCATCTCGACTGCTAGTGATACGAGGCCGTTGGGATCCAGCACAGCGTTCTGTATTACCCTCCTGAACCCACCGACTCCATATTCTGCTAACAGTAATTGGATCTCGACCAACGCGAGCAGCAATGTCGCGATACGATAAACCGCAATCGCCATAGGCTACAATGCGACCTTTATCAAAGTCGGAAACGTGATGGTACGCTTTACTCCTCCTTACACGAGGCATCACAACAACGTTTCACCAGGCAACGCCGGTCAACTGCTGTTTGTGTATGAGAAATCGGTTGGAAACTTTCCTCATGTCAGCACGTTGTAGGTGTCGCCACCGGCGCCAACCTTGTGTGAATGCTCTGAAAAGCTTTTCATTTGCGTATCACAGCGTCTTCTTCATGTCGGTTAAATTTCGCGTCTGGAGCACGTCATCTTCGTGGTGTAGCAATTTTAACGGCCAGTAGTGTAGTAAGGTACACTGCCCGCCCGGTTGGCCGTGCGGTCTAACGCACGGCTTTCCGAGCGGGAAGGAGCGCCGGTCCCCGGCACGAATCCGCCCGGAGGATTTGTGTCGAGGACAGTCTGTGGATGGTTTGTAGGCGGTTTTCCATCTGCCTCGGGAAATGCGGGCTGGTTCCCCTTATTCCGCGTCAGCTACACTATGTCGGCGATTGCCGCGCCTACAAGTTCTCCGCGTACGCTACACCACCATTACTCTACCACGTAAACATAGGGGTTACACTCGTCTGGTGTGAGATGTTCCCTGGGGGGTCCACCGAGGGCCGAACCGCACAATAACCCCGGGTTCGGTGTGGGGCGGCGGAGGTGTGAAGTGGACTGAGGTAGTCGTCGTGGGGTTCCGGACCGCTGCGGCTGCGGCGGGGACGGAGCCTCTCAGTCGTTTCTAGGTCCCCGGTTAACATAACATAATATAACATAAGGTACACTACTCTGGCAGTTCCGAGAAAATCGCACGAGGAGCTTTACTGTCTATAATGTGCCTTACGTATCTGTGAGAAGGGGACGGATGTCAGAGTTCGTAGTGGTTAAGTGATTAGCGTTCAATATTTGTCAGACGAAGGTGTATGCACCATCGGCTCGATTCCTGTTCATACATATCTGTTAATATATTTTTTCATTACTGGTCATGTTATTTAATTTGTATGACATTTGAGAGATTATGTACTGAAAAAAAGAAAGCATGTATTTTTGCAAGAAATTTCATTTTAAGTTTTCCATGTCTGTATTACAAATAACATTCTGCAACGTGTGCTGCCGAGTGCACATCCGACGAGTAATAATGGTACGTTACGCTTGTGGGTTGGAACATTGTGACTTACTATATTACCGATTGTGAATAACGTCATATGCATTATTATCTATCGATGTTTACCTCGTTCTTTGCAAGCCTGTCCGTCGTCCTTTAAAAATTAATTCTAAATAGAAAATAATCAAATAACACTTGACATTTACTACAACTTCTTTAGTGATTTTTTAATTTTTAATATTTTGTGTTTTTTATATTTAGTTTTATGGTTTGTAATAGAATCTAAAAGGATAAGGAAAACTAAACCAAAATGCATTCGAAAAAGCAAACTAAGAAAAATCCCAATTTGATTGCAAGGGATTCATCACAACGACATCGAACGACCGCTACCTTCGCATTAATACATATGCTACATACTCTATTGGCCATTAGCATAATATGGAATCGGTGGTTTCAGGAGGGTACTACGGAACGCCGTCCTGGATCCCAACGGCCTCGTATCACTAGTAGTCGAGATGACAAGCATCTTATCTGCATGGCTGTAACGGATCGTGCAGCCACGTCTCGATCCCTGAGCCAACAGATGGGGTCGTTTGTAAGACAACAACCATCTGCACGAACAGTTCGACGACGTTTGCAGCAGCGTGGACTATCAGCTCGGAGACCATGGCTGCGTTTGCCCTTGACGCTGCATCACAGACAGGAGCGCCTGGGATGGTGTACTCAACGACGAACCTGGGTGCACGAATGGCAAAACGTCATTTTTTCGGATGTATCCAGCTTCTGTTTACAGCATCATGATAGTCGCATCCGTGTTTGGCGACATCGCGGTGAACGCACATTGGAAGCGTGTATTCGTCATCGTCATACTGGCGTATCACCCGGCGTGATGGTATGGGGTGCCATTGGTTACACGTCTCGGTCACCTCTTGTTCGCATTGACGGCATTTTGAGCAGTGGACGCTTAATTTCAGATGTGTTACGACCCGTGGATCTACCCTTCATTCGATCCCTGCGAAACCCTACATTTCAGCAGGGTAATGCACGACTGCATGTTGGAGGTCCTGTACGGGCCTTTCGGGATACAGAAAATGTTCTATGCTGCCGTGGCCAGCACATTCTCCAGATCTCTCACCAATTGAAAACGTCTGGTCAATGGTGGCCGAGCAACTGGCTCGTCACAATACGCCAGTCAGTACTCTTGATGAACTGTGGTATCGAGTTGAAGCTGCATGGGCAGCTGTACCTGTACACGCCATCCAAGCTCTGTTTGGCTGAATGCCCAGGCGTATCGAGGTCGTTATTAGGGCCAGAGGTGGTTGTTCTGGGTACTGATTTCTCAGGATCTGCGCACCCAAATTGCAGAAAAGGTAATCACATGTCAGTTCTAATATAATATATTTGTGCAATGAATACCCGTTTATCATCTGCATTTCTTCTTGGTGTAGCAATTTTAATGACCAGTAGTGTAATATACGCGTGAAACTTTCTTGCGATTGCCTCGGAATTGCCAAAGTAGGGCACATTACTACTTGCACATTAAATTGTTTTAGTGACCCATTAAAGGTGTACAAAGTTTGAAGAAATTCCGTGCTCACAATGTCGTGGCCCCCACTTATCAAATAGTCCGCCCAATTACAGTAAATAAGGTGCCCGGGTGGCGCAGTGGTTAATGCCATTGCCTACTAAGCGGGATATCTCAGATTCGAAAGCCATTTCCACTTGTCGTCGCTAACTCCGCGTCACTTCGCGATACAGCTGATATCATAAATTCCTTTCCTTTCCTTTCTCCCCCTCCCATCTCCACCTTCAGATTGTACAATGTGTATTACAAATCATCGGACATGTCCGAAAGAACAAATACCTCACATTCGTACAATAGAAATGTAACCCAGCACTTTGATGAGAAGTCTAGTGTTAATAATTTTTGTCTCTCTATGTTGCTTCGAGAAATACTAACGCTGGAAATTTGTTTCATAGCCACGATTCGAACAAATATACTCTGAAACTGCGAAGATATATATAAAAAAATCACAGACTGTCACAGAAATCTTGTTCTGATAATCATCCAGGTTAATTATAAAGAGTTTGCTCGGTATAAAAGCTTTCGAATGTCAGAGGGACCTGTTGAAGAGAAACATTTATTCTCTCAATACATAGACTGACAGAAATCTGAAGGCAGCTATATAAACGGTGTGGTTCAGTATTTTTGCACTAGATGATACAGTTAGACATCTATTCATTGAAGATTTTGAACAGTAATACGCCACTGAAAACCAAACTACACAGATGAAAACTGATATTGTTTCTTGTGTCAGCTTCCGTAAGAGCAAACATCTCGAAGTGTTGTTTCATAACATTCTTGTCATGCAAACATGTTATTCATCTCCCCGATAATACTTCAGACTTCAATGACAGCCGAGAGCCTAAGTACGGGCTGAATAACGTGTTCGTTCTTCTCTTAGCGGCAGCACGTATTGGAGACTGAGGCAATGAAATTCAATTCAGGCGCAACTGAGAGCTGAAAGAAGGGGCGCATCGCCTCCTTCGGTTACGACCGATCTGCGTGTCGGGACGTGGCCTTCACCAGTCACGATACGAGTGCGTGATGCAGCACCGCCGGCCGTGGTGGCCGAGCGGTTCTAGGCGCTACAGTCTGGAACCGCGCGACTGCTACGCTCGCAGACTCGAATCCTGCCTCGGGCATGGATGTGTGTGATGTCCTTAGGTTAGTTAGGTTTAAGTAGTTCTAAGTTCTAGGGGACTGATGACCTCAGATGTTAAGTCCCATAGTACTCAGAGCCATCTGAACCATTCTTTTTTTTTAATTTTTTTTGTGATGCAGCACCAAATTATCGACGTCCCGGCGCCCACCTCGGTGTCGAGGGACAAGCCTGAGCTACCGAGACACATGTGCACAAAACTATTTACTTTTAGTGACCGTCAGTGCGTCCCAAATATATTAGAATAACAGTTAAGGGATTGAAAATGCAGATATCTGTTAATAATGGAGTAAACAAGGAAGCAACTGACAATAAATAGTGACATAATACCGCCCCGCACATACACGCATTTCAGATACTCATCGTGTTTGATAGTGCAATGAGTCTCTGCAATGTAATCACTAGCTTTACTCTATCACAGTGTGTCCCAGCCTGGAGGTAGTTACCCCTGAGGACTAAAACGAAATTTTCTGAGATGTAAAAACTAAATGATTCGATTCTGTTTTAGTCACGAAACTAAATTATTTTCAAAAGATCATTACTATCATCTCAATTGTTCTAAGTCTCCAATATTGATTATATAAGTAATCAATAATTACTTTTTCTCAATTAGTAGCATTAACGCAGTGGAGGATAGAGGTTCCTCGCATATTTCACCCACGATACACATGCGTTGTGCTTTGTCACGTACATTGCTGATGATAAAAGTGAGACATATACGTAACAAATGCTAAATATCTAAAGAAAATACACTATGGCCATTACAATTGCTACACCACGAAGATGACATGCTACAGACGTGAAATTTAACCGACAGGAAGAAGATGCTGTGATATGCAAATGATTAGCTTTTCAGAGCATTCACACGTGTTGACATGAGGAAAGTTTCCAACCGATTTTCATACACAAACAGCAGTTGACCGGCGTTGCCAGGTGAAACATTATTGTGATGCCTCGTGTAAGGAGGAGAAATGCGTACCATCACATTTCCGACTTTGATTAAGGTCCGATTGTAGCCTATCGCGATTGCGGTTTATCGTATCGCGACATTGCTGCTCGCGTTGGTCGAGATCCAATGACTGTTAGCATAATATGGAATCGGTGGTTTCAGGAGGGTACTACGGAACGCCGTCCTGGATCCCAACGGCCTCGTATCACTAGCAGTCGAGATGACAAGTATCTTATCCGCATGGCTGTAACGGATCGTGCAGCCACGTCTCGATCCCTGAGCCAACAGATGGGGTCGTTTGTAAGACAACAACCATCTGCACGAACAGTTCGACGACGTTTGCAGCAGCGTGGACTATCAGCTCGGAGACCATGGCTGCGTTTGCCCTTGACGCTGCATCACAGACAGGAGCGCCTGTGATGGTGTACTCAACGACGAACCTGGGTGTACGAATGGCAAAACGTCATCTTTTCGGATGAATCCAGGTTCTGTTTACAGCATCATGATGATCGCATCCGTGTTTGGCGACATCGCGGTGAACGCACATTGGAAGCGTGTATTCGTCATCGTCATACTGGCGTATCACCCGGCGTGACGGTATGGGGTGCCATTGGTTACACGCCTCGGTCACCTCTTGTTCGCAATGACGACGCTTTGAACAGTGGACTTTACATTTCAGATGTGTTACGAGCCGTGGCTCTACCCTTCATTTGATCCTGCGAAACCCTACATTTCAGCGGGATAATGCACGACCGCATGTTGGAGGTCCTGTACGGGCCTTTCGGGATACAGAAAATGTTCGACTGCTGCTTTGGGCAGCACGTTCTCCAGATCTCTCACCAAATGAAAACCTTTAGTCAATGGTGGCCGAGCAACTGGCTCGTCACAATACGCCCGTCACTAATCTTGATGAACTGTGGTATGGTGTTGAAACTGCATGGGCAGCTGTACCTGTACACGCCATCCAAGCTCTGTTTGACTCAATGCCCAGGCGTATCAAGACTGTTATTACGGCCAGAGGTGGTTGTTCTGGGTACTGATTTCCCAGGATCTAATCATCCAAATTGCGTGAAATTGTAGTCACATGTCAGTTCTAGTATAATATATTTGTCCAATGAATACCCGTTCATCATCTGCATTTCTTCTTGGTGTATCTGGTATGTTTTTTTTTTTTTTTTTTAATAATTTAATTGAAAGCTTTGTTGCTTTGGAAAAAATAAAATTGGTTCTTTTTGTCGTGACAGAATAAATTACTATTAATCACACCAGATTTGTCGGAGAACAGCAGCAACATGTGTAATTGATCCAGCTTTAAGAAATTCTATTACCTTTTAGCGGAAAATTCGTGCGGTACTCTCCGACGTTAGAAAAGTCGTGGTGTTCCGTTCGGAGCAGGAGGCGGCTGTCTTTTCTCATTCGCGATATCGAAAATTACTAAAAAAAATGAACAGAAATTTTTTTCGGAGGAAGATCGCGCGGTGAAAACAGACGGAAGTTACATGAAAGAAACCTAAGGGACCAACTAATTGGATTTGTACGAACATATAAACGGAACTGAACGAACTTGGAATAAATACTATAACGATGTCGTCACGACAGCCTCCTGTTCCGACAGAACACACGCTGGATCATAAGCTGCATAAATCGTTTAAACAGGAAAGATTATCACAAGTATAATTAATGAAAATAAGGTTGAGAGATTTTCTTTGAAATTAAATAAACTTCAAGGCTTCAAGTATTATATTATGAAACGGAAACTTACATTAACATGGCCACCCATTGTGGCGGTGGAGGGAATTTTCGTGATATACATTCTCGCTTGTTTGTGGCTACATATATTTTTTAATCACTTAAACTCTTAAAGTTACAACAAAATGATTATATCAGTATGGAGCACAATACTTCTGCGTCCGACTCGCAACACATTCACAGAACAGCTAGAGAGCGGCGCGACTCCCTGCAGAAGTAAAAATTGGCAATTGTTATTTTGAAACATAGGTGCATCGTTTTTTTACTGATCGATAGCAGCGTATAACAGTTATAGCTATCGGTAAAGATATCTGGTTACAACATTCATTGGTATATGTTAAAAGTTCGCACATACTGACGCGAATACAGAAAAAAAAACTTTTACATGTTAAAAATCGCAGTGATAAAGGCTGTAATGTCACAATGCCTCCCATGTGAGGCATGATGATTCCGGAAGGATCATCAGGACTCACATGTAGTTTCAAGACATTACTGTGTTTTATCATCTGTTTACTTTCGTTCTAACATAAAATTGGAATGAGTTTGTCATCTAGTTATTTTATGCTTCCAGTACAATTATGAAAACAAATAGTCTTTCAGTGTCTTTTGTGCACTTTGGCACTTCTCTCAGTTCATTGTAAGGTGTCCTTGCACTGTTATCTTAATTGCTGTTACTGTGAAACAAAATATGACAAAAAACAATCTTAAGTCTAACACACACAAAGATAAATGAATAATACTCTATATAGAAAACAAAACATGTCAGTAGACAAACATACACAGATACTTTGAAATAGTTACTTAAACAGTCCTCTAAAATTGTCTGTTACCTGTTTGGTCTCTTAATGTTTTTTATCCGTTTCATTAGGTTTTTTTAGAATGTCGTTGTTAATCAGGACGTTTCACTTGACACTACACTGTACACTTTTATTTGTCACGCGCTCACTTAACCGGAGTCTGCAACGTCTATTCTCGTTCGGTGAGCGGCGTCGTCCGAGAGGTCACGACCCTGGGTAGCGACTTTTTTGTGTTCGCTCGTGTTGCCTCTCTAGTGTCTCGCATCAAGCGTCATGTCGTTTACATGCAAATAAACAGAAAGAAACCTGTGTTAGGTTCGTGCTATAATGTAGACTTGCAGGTAAAGGTTTTATAGGATTCTGGACAGGATTGATAACCTTCCCTTCCAGTTAACGTTTCAGTGCTCAGTAATGCCTTGTCTTTATTTAACTATCTATCGCAAAATATCCGACGTGACTGATTAAATGGAAATTAATTTGAAGCTAAGACTTCTCTTTTTACAGAATAAATAAAGTTCATAATTAAGTTTCACTGTGATAGCTTTGGCAATGTCTCTTGCGTAGTTGTGAGACGGAAAACATTCTAAGGTCAATGACACGCCTCCACAGCGCGCGCGTCGGTTGTGTTTCAAATGTTAATTGTTGAGTCCAATTGCAAGCAGCTCCGCGCTGTTGCCGGTTACTAGTCCAGTGCAACACGCGCTCGTGTATGCTCGTATGAAGTTTAACGTGTGTCACTCACGCTCTGCTAAAATGAGAACACGCGGAAAACACACGTCTAGTGTCCTTTCTCCATCGTCGATCGGCGTATCGAAAACTTGGGTAGAAAATACCACCGTCTGTTTCGAGGATTTCACACGACAGTCCCTGCGACCTGCCATGCTGCTTACACACAGGTAAGTGAAGCCAACGTTTTACATATAGTTTGCAAAATGCTTTGCTGTGATCGCTACCTGCACTTGCGTGTACACATGTCACTGCACACGTATTTTGTACACTTTATCACTCGCATTTTGTTAAGAACGTCTTAGAGTGTCTGCAAATTCACATCTCCCATCTCACATTGTGATTTCAAAGTTCACAGTTCAAGTTACTCACAGGTAAATACATAACAAGATTAAACAATGTCCATAAATTACATACATACATTTCTTAAGTTTGCTTACAGTCACAAAATTCTGTTAACCTTTTCAGTCACGCCACGCCGGATTAGCGTAATGAATACCACTACTTGTGCATCAAGGCACGATTATTTCGGTATTCTCTCTCCCTTTTACAAAGGTAAAATTTTTTTTTAAACAAATCTTTTAAGCAGCTTGTTATTTCGTTTCTCTTCAAAATTTAGTGTCACTGTTTATGTAGAGCACAGATTGAACAAATTCTGTCTCTACTGGTCGAGCATACTCTTGCGTTTCTCTCCGGAAGATTCATGCTTCATAAAGTTACTGGCTGCAAGTACTACTCGCGGAATGTATTATAATCTCTCAACATTGCTACTCGCGATACGCGATTAGAACAAAACTTTCGCTAACGGATCTCTCCCACAAATTTCGTTTCCACTTCAACCGTCTAAAGAGCACTCAGATGAGCCTGTCAAATTCTAATCCTCACTTTTTTTTTAATGGGATAGGATGGGGAAGTGGAAGAGGAGAGGATCAAATATGAACATAAATACACTATATACATATACAAATTCTAGCACAACTACACTAGGATATTTTTGTGACCATAGATGCATGACATGCGTCACGTGTGCCTTCAAGTGGCTATTCTTTAATCTAACATCAGATCTTAGTTTTATTATTATAATGTGAGTCATATCTGGTGACAGCTTTCTAGTTTCTCACGCTTCCTTCTGGGCGATTGTCGGGCTTGGCTGTGAAATAACTAATTACTTTAGTGCATCTTACATGTTTAAAGAAGAAACGTTTACCATCAGGAATACTTCAGACTTGTCAGTACGACGTATATGTTTCCATGTAGTGGCACTCTCGACTACATGACCTAACAGCTGTTGTAAAACAGAATAAAGGAAATGTTTTGTTGCTTAGCTATTAAATCTTTATGAGGCTTATTGTTCGTAGATGATACTTTGAATCTGAGATTGAATCTCCTGAAAACTATCAAATACTACGTGATACTCTCTCTCTCTGTTCTTTACTGCTTTTGACAGTTCAAACACTTGGCTACATAAATCTGTTTAATTCTAAAGATCGCGCTAGCAAAAGGTATAGTTCATGGCGGTGTTACAATAACGCACAGTTTACACGCAATAGGCTGTACTCTGTACACTTAAAGACTAACATTCCATCTTGAGGGTTGAAAAAGAAATTGCTTAACCTAATATTTCACATACATATATATTCATTGGAGTTGGAAGGTGGCAATCTGCTACTTCCTTCCGTATCTCCTTTCACCAATAACGGCATTCCTCAATGCCAACAGCCAACTTGGACTGCTTACACCTATGACTAACTTAAAACTAACTGAGAATCTGTCCTCTCAAATGGAATGTGCTTTCCTTTTCGTACGCCATAATAAATCAAATCTTCAATTACCTCCATAGTTTTTTGCCAAAGTGTGAGTACTCGTATTGGTGTGTTTGAATACCGAAGTATTTCACAGATTAAACCTTAGGCTAATGTTCCTTTGCTTGTTACTTTGCCTCATTATACTTCTTGAGATCCTGGTGGTGATACAATCCTTGAATTCTGCCAGATGCTGGATCCGCTATTTGATAACATCCTGTATGTGGTTTTCTAATTACTACAAATGGTCCGTCGTACAATAGCCTCCATTTCCGATTCCTTTCCAACAACTTCGATGGCTTAAAATGTGTCCGTAAAAGCACCTTTTCATTAATATCATATGTAAGAGCCTTAGATACTTTCTTGTCATAAGACTTCTTGCGTAGATTCGCCTGTACAGCTAAGGATACCAATGCTTGCCTAAGTTTTGCATCTAAATCTAATTCTGGTTCTACAATTTTAGGTATGGGATCTAACCATTCATTTCTTTCCCGATGAGTCGTCATTAATTCCGCAGGTGTAAATCCAGATGAGAAGTGTGGAAGATTGTTGATAATCTGCTCGAATGAAGATACAAAGTCAATTCAACGGGTTTGTCGATTAGGTATGTAGGTTCGAATGAATCTATTGAACTCTTTGAAGATACGTTCGGTGGGATTAGATTGCGGTCTGAAACGAGATATAAGGATTTGTTTGATGCCATGTCTGGCAAGAAAATTGCGCCATTGTCTGCCAGTGAAATTCGATGCATTATCTGATAGAATGGCCTCCGGCTTGCCAAATCGAGGAAAATAGTCTTGTTCGATTCGACGGATGATCGGAAGCGCACTGGATGATTTCACTGCATAAAGTCTCACATGTTTTGTGAAAAGATCCATCAATGCGACTAGGTATTTCACCCCTCCCCTCCCTTGCGGCAGGGGGCCGGCGAGATCAAGGGCCAGAACTTGATTTGGTCTCTCAGTAATAATTGGATTCAGAGGAATTAGGTTCGAATGGTTGAAGGGTTTTGCCTTCTGGCAGATAAGACGTGTACTTAACAACTTGTGGATTCGATGGTGCAAGTTTGGTACATAGCAATACGCAGAAATCTTTCGTTTGCATTTTTCAGGTCCATAATGACCCCAGGAAAGATGTGTGTACCAGGTAAGGTGTTCAACGTATGCGTGTGGTATACACACACACCATCTACCAGAGAGGAGAGAAGTTCGATGGAATAAAACATCGTTATGTAGTTTATAAAATTTGGACAAGTGGTGATCGGGTTTTGTTAGAAGAAGTTGTTTGACCTTACGCCATTTGGGATCTGTTCCTTGGAGTATACGCATCTGCTTGCAGGGATGAAGGAAATACTTTCTATGTAGTGGGTCTTTCATTAGAAGAATTCGGTAGTTAGACATCTGCTCGATAAGTTCACTGGACTCGGGAAGTCCTTGCGGCATGCGTGACAAAGCATCCGCGATAATGTTGTTTTTACCCTTGATGTATACTATTTCGAAATCATACTCTTGCAAGAAGAGACTCCATCGTGTAAGACGAGGATGAAGAAGTTTACACGAGAGCATGAAACTAAGAGCTTGGTGATCAGAAAAGACCTTAATTTTCCGACCATGGATGTAGTAATTGAACCTTTTAAAGGACCGTACAATGGCCAGAGCCTCCAACTCTGTCACCGAGTATGACCTCTCACGTTCTGTGAGAACCCTACTTGCAAAGCTGATAACTCTTATCTCTTCTTTTCCATCAATTACTTCTATTTGAAACAAACAAGAACCAAGCCCCTGAAATGAAGCATCTGACGAAATACAGAATTCTTTATCCATGTCTGGATGGAACAAAATATTGCTGTTAAGAAGTGCTTGTTTAATGCGATCAAAATCTGCCTGACACTCTGGCGTCCAATGCCAGTGAGTATTTTTCTTTAGAAGATCATGCAATGCTTGACTGTTCATCGACTGGTCCGAAATAAACTTTCTGAAAAAGGAAGTCATTCCGAGGAAGCCTTTCAACTGGCGTTTAGAAGAGGGCACAGGAAAGTTTTTAATAGCTGCTAGTTTGTCTGGATCTGGGGTAATTCCCTGTGATGATACAAGATGTCCTAAAAATTTAATCTCGCTTTTACCAAATTTAGATTTATGTAGATTAGCTGTGACTCCATAGTCAGCAAACCTCTGGAAAACTTTGCTTATTATGTCTAAATGTTCTTCCCAAGATTTCGTAGCAATCAGTAAGTCATCAACATACACTGTTACTCGATCCAACAGTTCAGGTCCTAATACATGATCAAGTGCAGCTATGAATACGCCTGAACTCACATTCAAACCAAATGGAACTACTTTGAATTGGTATGATCTACCTGCAAATATAAACGCTGTATATTTTCGAGACTGTGATGTCATCTTGACAAGCCAGTAGCTCGATCTCAAGTCTACCGATGTGAGGAATTTTACTCCATGAAACCTTTGTAATTGTTCATCCATAGCCTCAGGTCGAGTTCTTACTGGAATAATTATTTTATTTATGTTTCTTGCATCCAAAACTATACGTACACTACCATCCTGCTTCAAAACTGGCAATAACGGGCTACTGTAAGGTGAGTCTGACGGTTCAATGATCTCCCACTTAAGCATTTTACGTATTTCATTTTTCACAGCTTCGCGCCTTGCATACGGGACAGAGTACGTTGTCTTGCAAAAAGTAGAATGGGGAGCGACCTTCATGTCATATTCGTAGTCACGTATTACTCCAGGTTTCGAAGAAAAGACATGAAGATACCTCATAAGTAAGTGCAGTAAATCTTGCCTTGGTATGTAATCAAGTTCACTTGATTCGCTTACTTTATTCAAAATCTCTTCTCTAGTCGGAAGTCCGTCATCAGTATCAAAATCCGTCCAACTGTTACCCTGTCTTGTCATGTGTGCTTGGTTCAAAAACATTCGCTGTACCAGTCTGCGTACCTTAACTTTGTGCTCAGTGTTGACTCTTTTGACCTTGCCGCGCAACAATTGCAGCGTTACCTCCTGTTCACTTACTCGGATTGTACAGATACCCTTTTCTATATCAATCACTGCCTTATTCTTCCTCAGGAACTCCATTCCTAATAAGCATGACACTGACAAATTCTTAACTACTAGAAATACACACATGAAAGAAGTAGAATTAATCCCTATCGGTACCTGAGCTTGCAAATTGACTCGCTGTGATAAAGATCCTACCGCTCCTGTTACTGAAGAACCTTGTACTGGTAACGTTAAAATTTTCATCCCTGCAGAAACTTTCTTAAACATACATAGTGATAAAGCATTTACGTTTGCACCAGTATCAATAATAGCATCTATTTGTGTATTGGCTATGTAAATTTTAGTCATTGCTTGTACTTCGTCTTCCCATACGTCATTCAAGTCTGTCTCAATATTTTCCTGCAACAAATCGTCCCTCAAGTCAGTGTCGCGATCATAACGTATTACGTTAAGTCGTTCAAGGTCGAGTTTGCCCCCATTATGTCCCGCAGCATCCCCAAGGAGGCGAAAAGGTGCTGCCTTTAGTTTTCCGCTTTCTTGTGATGCGACTGATTTGATTCTTCTGTCACATCACTTGACCATTCTCGCTGGTTTTTTACCCATTGTGTGTGTTGATTTGTATCAAACCCTTGTTGGTACTGCACTTGGTTACCAGGCTGAAAAATCGGTACATTACTTGCCTGCGTAAAATATACCGGTGGATTGTACTGTTTTCTTGGTTTATTGTATCTAAAGCCCTGTTGTGGTGGCGTGTACTGTTGTTGTTGCATGAATGGTTGTTGCTGAGGCGTGTATTGCTGTTGTTGCTGGTGTTGTGACTGCCCATAGGGTTGTGGTGGAGGTAGCTGACCTCCGCAATTTTGATTGTTGCAACGTTTACCCTTGTATTTGTTCCCATTCTGGTAGAAATTACTACCGTTATTGTTTGATTGGTATGGGGCATTCCCGTAATACTGTTGTTGCGTGTTGTATATTGGATTGTACCGTTGGTTGCCGTAATGCTTGTTTTTGTGTTTACCATTACGGTAACCATTGTTTCGGCCTCTATTGCGGTTATTGTACTGTTTGTTTCCGTATTGTGTTTCGTGTGAACCATTTCCATTACTACCGTTTCCATTCGAATACGTGCCTGCGTTGTTGTTCTTACGGTTAGCATTCGCACGCGCGTCTTCGTGTATAAGATCGAGCGAATCAAGGACGGATTAAAATGCGTCCTGATCTTCCTCTGACACGTTCACTAATTTTTCGCGTATGGAAATGGGTAGTTTCGACTTAAGAATCATAATAACATCTTTTGTTGTTATGGGAGTGTCCCAATATTGTATCTTTCTCAAGTACTTTTCAAAGTACCGGCGAAGTCCGCCACTGTTCGAATGGAAAGGTTCGGCGTTGTAGACCTCTTTGCGTAGGCGTTGCTGAACACCTGCACTCCAAAATTTGCTTAAAAAGTTCTTCTCAAACTCGCTAAATGTTTTGCACTTATCAACCATCTCGGTTCCCCATATAGCACTTTCTCCTTGTATGTATCCGGTAATGAATTGTATTCTCTGTTTGTCATTCCAGGCAGCTGGAAAGACTCCTGAGAAGTTCTTTAGGAAAACGACTGGATGAATATTTCGCTTTTCCGGTTGGAATGGTTGAAAAACTCTGTGTTTCAATACACTCTCCTCTTTCATGAGGGTTGTGAGTGTCAATTGTTCAGTGTTGTTGTTGTGTGAAACGTTAAATTCATTTTTCGGTCGCGGAATGTACTGTGGTGTGTTGTGTTGTTGTGTTGTCTGGTATTGATGTTCATCTGGCTCAGAAGGTAGTGAGTGTTTCCCGTCACTCTGGTTATCATACTGTAGTGTTTGAATTTGCTGTTTCAGGTCGGATATCTCATCTGTTACTTGCTTCCGCCATTCCGGCAAATCCCGGGTAAACACTCGTCTAATTTGGCCTAGTGCAGTACAAACAGTGTCTCCTGAACTGCCGGGTGCAGATAGTATGTCTAAGGTTGCGGATTTAACAACATCTTTCAAGTCACGTGTAACCTTCTCCTCAACAAGCTTCTCTTGTACATCAATCCATTCTTTGTAATGTTCGGTAAGTGCTTTAGTGTGCGAAGCAACACTACTGTTAACTCTTTCCTCAATAGTTCGGTCCGAAATGTCATTCGCCATTGCACTTACTTTTGATTCTACAGTGGCTACCGCTGTCGCTAACTCGTCTACCTGTCGTGCAACTGTTTTATACGCAAGTTTTACCGAATCGGTTTCTTTGCGACACGCTTCGATTAGAGTTGTGAGATTCTGACCAATGTTATCAATTTTGTTATTCAGAGTGCTTATCTGTGTTGTCAAAGTGGTTACTTGCGCCGTGACGTCACCCTTAACCGAATCTATCTGTGCTGTGAGAGAGCCTACTTGCGTAGTGAGGGTACCTACTTTCGCATCAATGGTGTTACTTACGTCATTCCTAACTGCGTCAATCTGTGTTGTCATATCCGTTTTCAACTCTGATAAAAACTTGTCTCTGTCTTTCTCACGTTGTTCGCGATCGCGTTCGCGCTGTTCCCTCTCCTGTCTGTCTAGTATCAATTCCTGTAGCATTTTGACAATGTCAATTGATACCGTTATCGGGGAGGTGGGTGTTTCCTGCTGAGTGTCGTCCACGTTAGCTACCTCTTGTCTGTCGTCTGTCCTGGCCGTCGTTCCGCGTGAGCGGAGTCGGTAATGTTTGTTAACAGTGCCGTCGCTTTCGTCTGCAGAGTTCGCGCTCGATTGTCCGTCCACCATAATGAAATTCAACTATTGCCAACTTAAAATGGGTACTGCCAACTGAAATTCTGATTGTCAATTATTCTTGCCGCGCAAGTTAAAGTCGCAGCGCGTTCGTCAAATGTCTAATGTTACGTGGGTAATAACTGACACACGTCTGTAGCAAAAAGACAAGATGGAGTCAACGCCGTTGAAACAATTGATTGCCAACGCTGTTACACAGAAAAGACTGAAATGGCATCCATCTTGAACTTACACGAGAATACTAACTACAGTATAAAACAAATAGTCAAGCAAAAGGTTACAGAAAATGTTCAAATCTTTACGTAGAAAAAAAGTGGTTTTTTACGTTAAGCTACAGAAAGGATAGAGTGAGGTCGAATTTGAAGGTCAAATGAGCTACTCTTTAGACAGAACTATGGCAAACGAAAATTTGGTACTCACTCAGCGTTGTCTTCAAAACTGCAAATCTGCGTCTTATTAAATCCCAAGATATTTGTGTCAATACCGCGTCCTTCAATATTGCGTATATTTATTGCTCATCCGTAATTTTATGCAGCATTGGGTTCCAAAGAGCGATACATGAAATAAGACAATCATATATTAGTACCGTGACACTTTCAATATTTTGGTTCAAATGGCTCTGAGCACTATGGGACTCAACTGCTGAGGTCATTAGTCCCCTAGAACTTAGAACTAGTTAAACCTAACTAATCTAAGGACATCACAAACATCCATGCCCGAGGGAGGATTCGAACCTGCGACCGTAGCGGTCTTGCGGTTCCAGACTGCAGCGCCTTTAACCGCACGGCCACTTCGGCCGGCTTTCAATATTTTAGTCAAGTCCCTGTTCGGGCGCCAGATCTGGTATGTTTTTTTTTTTTTAGTAATTTAATTGAAAGCTTTGTTGCTTTGGTAAAAATAAAATGGGTTCTTTTTGTCGTGACAGAATAAATTACTATTAATCACACCAGATTTGTCGGAGAACAGCAGCAACATGTGTAATTGATCCAGCTTTAAGAAATTCTATTACCTTTTAGCGGAAAATTCGTGCGGTACTCTCCGACGTTAGAAAAGTCGTGGTGTTCCGTTCGGAGCAGGAGGCGGCTGTCTTTTCTCATTCGCGATATCGAAAATTACTAAAAAAAATGAACAGAGATTTTTTTTCAGAGGAAGATCGCGCGGAGAAAACAGACGGAAGTTACATGAAAGAAACCTAAGGGACCAACTAATTGGATTTGTACGAACATATAAACGGAACTGAACGAACTTGGAATAAATACTATAACGATGTCGTCACGACAGCCTCCTGTTCCGACAGAACACACGCTGGATCATAAGCTGCATAAATCTTTTAAACAGGAAAGATTATCACAAGTATAATTAATGAAAATAAGGTTGAGAGATTTTCTTTGAAATTAAATAAACTTCAAGGCTTCAAGTATTATATTATGAAACGGAAACTTACATTAACATGGCCACCCATTGTGGCGGTGGAGGGAATTTTCATGATATACATTCTCGCTTGTTTGTGGCTACATATATTTTTTAATCACTTAAACTCTTAAAGTTACAACAAAATGATTATATCAGTATGGAGCACAATACTTCTGCGTCCGACTCGCAACACATTCACAGAACAGCTAGAGAGCGGCGCGACTCCCTGCAGAAGTAAAAATTGGCAATTGTTATTTTGAAACATAGGTGCATCGTTTTTTTACTGATCGATAGCAGCGTATAACAGTTTATAGCTATCGTGATATTCTGCGCTTTTCAGGAACGCGGCAAAGATATCTGGTTACAACATTCATTGGTATATGTTAAAAGTTCGCACATACTGACGCGAATACAGAAAAAAAAACTTTTACATGTTAAAAATCGCAGTGTTAAAGGCTGTAATGTCACATGTAGCAATTTTAATGGCCAGTAGTGTATCTTCTCCAAGTCTTAGATAGTAACTGCAGTAATTTATAAATTTCTTCGTACTCGTTTTGAGACAGATGAATGAGTTAATTGACAGCAGCGACACAGCAGTAGCTACATAAAGGCCACTACAGTGCTGCACACAGTGCTATAACTATTATTATTATTATTATTAGAGTGGTTAGACACAGCTCACTAACAACGTGAAGTCATCCACTTTCTGCCAGTTCAGAAGTAAGGAGTGCAGAAATCAAGCGACTTACAAATTCGTATAGTGCTCACATTTGAACCAGTTTGATTTAAACTGGTATTGCAGTGTGCAGGTAAAGCAAGTATCTCAACAGAGAGGAGTAATGCAGGGGAAGCATGTTTTGTAACAAGTGTCTACCCTCACTCCGGATAGCTAGCTTTCTCATACGACAAGGAGTTGTGGGTAGCACTTGCGATGCACCACGAATTTCTTCTTTCGTTCTAACATACACACTCACACAAACTATGTACAGTATCATTCATCTTTCAGCATTTTAAAAATGAAAGTGTTCCAAGAAAAAGTCTTTCATATTACATTTTAGTTAGATGCTAAAGTAGTTGAAAATGTGATGTGGCTGGGGGGGGGGGGGGGGGGGGGATACTATCTAATGTCTGATTGCACTCAGGAGTAATGGTCGGAGGAGTGTTGGGAACCACTGCTGAGCCTATCAGTACTAAATGTAATTATGTACTTCTAAGCTAACTTGATCTGAATAGCAAAACAAGAACAATTTTGTCAATATGAAACACGTTGCAAAGTTATTCGATACAAAGCATGCTCCTAGCCTAAACTAAAGCCCACCGACTCAGATGGCACGTTGATGAAATTTCGGGAGACTGTTGGGGAGCTCTACTGACGCCATCCAAGAGATGTCCATACAAATATGTGTCTCTCCGCGTTAGGCGATCAGCAACCGAAAACAATATCAGAATATGGATACAAATAAGCAGCTTGTGTTTAAAACGCAAGTAAACCATGATAGGCGCAAACAGGGCCTCCACAGATAACTGAACTTTTGTGAATCATCTGCAATGGTATTTGAGTTTGAGGATTCCAACTGCAACACGTGTATGAGCACAACGTCTCATGCGTCCAGCCGCGCGGGGTAGCCGCGTGGTCAAGGCGTCTTGTCACGGTCCGAGCGGCTCCCTCCGTCGGAGGCTCGAGTCCCCCCCCCCCCCCCCCCATCGGGCATGGGTGTGTGTGATGTCCTTAGTGTAAGTTAGATTCAGTAGTGTGCAATATTAGGGACCGACGACCTCAGCAGTTTGGTCCCATAAAATACCACAAATTTCCAATTTTTTTTTCTCACACGTCCAAGCTGCTGACAAGAGCAATATACAGAAGAATGGAAAATAAAATTGAGGATCTTTTACGTGATAATTTTGGCTTTAGAGAAGATAAAGACGTCAGGGACACAGTTCTGACGTTTCTGTTGATAATGGAAGCAAGATTGAAGAAAAATCAAGACATTCTTAGAATATGTCGACCTCGAAAAGCGTTCGAATATGTCAAATGGTGCAAGATATCCGAAATCAGAGCGCTTAGCTACGGGGAAAGACGGGCAGTATACAACATGTACGAGAACTACGAGGGAAGAATAAGACTGGAAAACCAAGGAAGAGGTACACGCATTAAGTAGGGTGTAAGACAGTGATGTAGTCTATCGCCCCTAATATTAAATGATGGAAATAAAAGAAAGGTTCAAGACTGGAATTAAAATTCAAGGTGAAAGGATGTTAGTGATAAGATTTATTGATGGCGTAGCTATCCTGAGTGAAAGTGAAGACGAATTACAGGATCTGCTGAATGGAATGAACAGTCTAATGAGTACAGAATACGAATTGAGAGTAAATTCAAGAAAGACGAAAGTAATGAGAGGTAGAAGGAACGAGAATAGCGAGAAAATTAACATCCGAATTGGAGGGACCGATGACCTCGCTGTTCTGTCCCTACCCCGAATCAACCAACCGAATTGGGGATCGCGAAGAAGACGAACTTAAGGAATTCTGCTATCTAGGCAGCAAAATGACCCTCGATGGACGGAGCAAGTGGGACATAAAAAGCAGACTAACACTGGCAAATGCGGCATTCCTGGGCAAGAGTTGTTTGCTGATATCAAACATAGACCTTAATTTGAGGATGAAATTTCGTAGAATGTACGTGTGGAGTACAGAATTCTGTGGTAGTGAAACATGGACTGTGGGAAAACCAGAGCAAAAGAGAATCGGAGCATTTGATATCTGGTGCTGCAGGTGAACGTTGAAAATTAGATCGACTGATAAGGTAAGAAATATGGAGGTTCTCCGCAGAAGCGGTGAGGTAAGGAATATAAGGAAAACACTGACAGCAAAAAAATGACAGATTGATAGGACATTCTTTAAGACATAATGGTTTAACTTCTGTTGTACTAGAGAAAGATATAGTGGGAAAAAAACTGTAGAGGAAGACATTGGAATACACCCACGAGTTACACCATTTTCTCCCCTCCCCTCACTCGCCCAGAAATTCACACAAAGCTCCTGTTACCTATATTGTTATATTTCCCACATACCCATTCATCTACCATTTTAGTTACCAGCTCTAACTATTCATTTACCGTCAGTTCATGGTCATGAAATTGTTGACGTCAGAGGATGGTCATAAAACTGTGGACATTACTATGTCCATCAAATATTTTATATACACTACTGGCCATTAAAATTGCTACACCACGAAGATGACGTGCTACAGATGCGAAATTTAACCGACAGAAAGAAGATGCTTTGATATGCAAATGATTAGCTTTTCAGAGCATTCACACAACGTTGGCGCCAGTGGCGACACCTACAACGTGCTGACATGAGGAAAGTTTCCAACCGATTTCTCACACACAAACAGCAGTTGACCGGCGTTGCCTGGTGAAACGCTGTTGTGATGCCTCGTGTAAGGAGGAGTAATGCGTACCATCACGTTTCCGACTTTGATTAAGGTCGGATTGTAGCCTGTTGCGATTTCCGTTTATCATATCGCGACACAGCTGCTCGCGTTGGTCGAGATCCAATGACTGTTAGCAGAACATGGAATTGTTGGGTTCAGGAGGGTGGAACGCCGTGCTGGATCCAAACGGCCTCGTATCACTAGCAGTCGAGATGACAGGCATCTTATCCGCATGGCTGTAACGGATCGTGCAGCCACGTCTCGATCCCCGAGTCAACAGATATGGACGTTTGCAAAACAACAACTATCTGCACGAACAGTTCGACGGCGTTTGCAGCAGCGTGGACTATCAGTTCGGAGACCATGGCTGCGGTTACCCTTGACGCTGCCTCACAGACAGGAGCGCCTGGGATGGTGTACTCTACGACGAACCTGGGTGCACGAGTGGCAAAACGTGATTTTTTCGGATGAATCCAGATTCTGTTTACAGCATCATGATGGTCGCATCCGTGTTTGGCGACATCGCGGCGTACGCACATTGGAAGCGTGTATTCGTCATCGCCATACTGGTGTATCACCCAACGTGATGGTATGGCGTGCCATTGGTTAAACGTCTCGGTCACCTCTTGTTCGCACTGACGGCACTTTGAACAGTGGACGTTACTTTTCAGACGTGTTATGACCTGTGGCTCTACCATTCATTCTATCCCTGCGAAACCCTACATTTCAGTAGGATAATGCACGACCGCATGTTGCAGGTCCTGTACGGGTCTTTCTGGGTACAGAAAATGTTCGACTGCTGCCCTGGCCAGCACATTCTCCAGATCACTCACCAATTGAAAACGTCTGGTCGGTGGTGGCCGATCAACTGGCTCGTCACAATACGCCAGTCACTACTATTGATGAACTGTGGTATCGTGTTGAAGCTGCATGGGCAGCTGTACCTGTACACGCCATCCAATCTCTGTTTGACCCAATGCCCAGGTGTATCAAGGCCGTTCTTACGGCCAGAGGTGGTTGTTCTGGGTACTGTTTTCTTAGGATCTATGCACCCAAATTGCGTGAAAATGTAATCACATGCCAATTCTGGTATAATACAGGGTGATTCAAAAAGAATACCACAACTTTAAAAATGTGTATTTAATGAAAGAAACATAATATAACCTTCTGTTATACATCATTACAAAGAGTATTTAAAAAGGTTTTTTTCACTCAAAAACAAGTTCAGAGATGTTCAATATGGCCCCCTCCAGACATACGAGCAATATCAACCCGATACTCCAACTCGTTACACACTCTCTGTAGCATATCAGGCGTAACAGTTTGGATAGCTGCTGTTATTTCTCGTTTCAAATCATCAATGGTGGCTGGGAGAGGTGGCCGATACACCATATCCTTAACATACCCCCATAAGAAAAAATCGCAGGGGGTAAGATCAGGGCTTCTTGGAGGCCAGTGATGAAGTGCTCTGTCACGGGCTGCCTGGCGGCCGATCCATCGCCTCGGGTAGTTGACGTTCAGGTAGTTACGGACAGATAAGTGCCAATGTGGTGGCGCTCCATCCTGCTGAAGTATGAATTGTTGTGCTTCTTGTTCGAGCTGAGGGAACAGCCAATTCTCTAACATCTCCAGATACTGTAGTCCAGTTACAGTAGCACCTTCGAAGAAAAAGGGACCAAAAACTTTATTGGCTGAAATGGCGAACAAATGTACAACTAAATGAATCTTTATAGCTCCCTTAATTCACCGACAGATAGTGCTTAGCTCTGCCTTTTCTCGTTGCAGAGTTTTAAATTCCTAAAGTTGTGGTATTCATTTTGAATCGCCCTGTATATTTCTCCAATGAATAGCCGTTTATAGTGTGCATTTCTTCTTGGTGTAGCAATTTTAATGGCCAGTAGTGTATTTTAATCCTTTATATTAAGCCTCTTTTAATTATGTAAATATTAATGAATTTTTTTTAAATGCATAAGCTGGGGGGTGCCATAGTTTCAGCTAACATCCTTACCTAATGAATGGACTATGAACAGACCAATAAATCAAAAAGATCCACCTAATCATTTGACAGTGGCATAGAAGTACTGTTCCTGAAGCTCGTGCATTTTGAACGATATGGTACCACTTTACACTCAATATATATATATATATATATATATATATGTATATATATATCACTGCCAGAGTCTATGTTGATAAAATAGGCAGTAATATTTAGAGGACAACTGGAATAGACTCGTTTTCACCTGTCTCATTTACTGAGCGTGCAGAAACGGTCAGCCGCACGTGCAAGCGTTTCTTTATCACATTCCCATTCCAGTTGAACCGCAAATGCTTGTCAGTGTCCGCATTGTTGCCCATACTGTCGTGGTGCTACGAGGTGTCGTTAGCGCTCCTCTACGTGTACTTTTCCTTTACTTGACAACAGCTGAATGCATATTGATCTGTGAAGACTTCTCCACAAGCCTAAGCTTCCTGATCAGCCGGTGGGCGCATTACGCAAGGAAGAAAGATAGCATCTGTCTCAGGACACAGATAGAGACATTATGATGGAGTGGTTCGGCCCGTCGCTTCTTGTGTCTCATATACTATGAGCACTCCTACTTAGCGCACTCTGTATGTTAGGCTGCATTGATATCAGTGTAGCCTCTACGTATTCGTTTAGATTTGCAGACTTGTGTGACGTGTGTTGCTGCTCTGCTTGTTGGCGAACAATTTCTTGTGAATGTAGTGATATCCATATCAATGAGTTTAAGCGGTCCTCCCATTAGCATAACAGCAGTTTTAGGCTCCGTTGTAACAGAACAAAGGAAACACTTTCACCTTCGCGGCACGGCCAGTTTTTCTTACCTTTCGTTTGTTTATTCTCAGTCATTTAATAATTTGCAGCAAGCTTAATATTATTTAGCTGAACTCTTCAGGTATGCAAGTAAATGACTTGTCACAAAGGATTTCGCAGCTCTTTGTGGGTATCACAAATTTACTGAAGAATCACTGTGCAGATACCAAATGTGTCTAATTTTGGGTGTTTAACGCAGGCCCAGTATGGTTGGTTGGTTGGTTGGTTTGGGGAAGGAGACCAGACAGCGTGGTCATCGGTCTCATCGGATTTGGGAAGGATGGGGAAGGAAGTCGGCCGTGCCCTTTCAGAGGAACCATCCCGGCATTTGCCTGGAGTGATTTAGGGAAATCACGGAAAACCTAAATCAGGATGGCCGGACGCGGGATTGAACCGTCGTCCTCCCGAATGCGAGTCCAGTGTCTAACCACTGCGCCACCTCGCTCGGTCCCAGTATGGAATGGAATGTCGTGCCGAGGGCCTCCCATCGGGTAGACCGCTCGCCTGGGGCAAGTGTTTCGATTTGACGCCACTTCGGTGACTTGCGACTTGCGATGGGGATGAAATAATGATGATTAGGACAACACAACACCCATTCCCTGAGCGGAGAAAATCTCCGACCCAGCCGGGAATCGAACCCGGGCCCTTTGGATTGACATTCCGTCGCGCTGACCACTCAGCGACCGGGGGCGGACGTAGGCCCAGTAATATATTCTAACCTCATAATTCATCTGTAAGTCACGTGAAAAGATATCTGTTATTTTTTCAAGTATCCACCTTTTCCCTACAGAGTCCACTAAAGTTGCTTCGTAAACGGTCATAAACTCATTCGAAGAACCTCTTAAACCCATTAAACTCGTAGAAACTCCAGTTTACGTTCACCCTCAGCTCAAATATCTCACTTTAATTCAACACTGTTCATCCGAGGGAAAGTATTCCTCTCAACAGAGAAAAAAACTGAATAAACAAAATATGATTCGCATCTATCCTCGTTTCAGATCTCCTTGATTCTGGCATCGAGAGGGGAATGGAATCATTCGAGTTCCCGCCGGACGTTGATATCAGTATTGCGATTACAGGTTATGTAAGCTTGGAGAAGCGCTCGACTAGTACTTCTCTCGCAGGCAGAGGCGAATTCTTAGGCGATTTCAGTGGACAGCGTTTGACCTATGTACAAATCACCAGCTCCGACCTAGGTTCCTGTGATTGCAGAAGTGCCCGAACAAGTATCGCCTTCCACTTACTTACTCGCAACTGAGAACATGATTGTCCCACTACCACCTCTCTTGGTTATTCGCTGAAATGTACCGCGAGTCTACTGTAGACCGGGCTTCAGACAACACGATGGACTCCGTAGAATAGAGAATGAAATGCGAAGAGAAATGTCTGCCCATTACTTCAGTACTTTACTACCTTTCAAAGCAAGTTACTGTGTGAGGCATGGACGCTCGCGACCCGCATACTGGGACACGTTTCGAGTGCAGCAGCGTATTTTTCGCTGTATGGCAGTGTCGAACTCATCATTAAGCTATTTTCGAACATTGGTGTAATGACGCCCGCATCGCTGCAGAATGAAATGCTCTGGAATTAACACGCGGTAACTAGCATTTTAGACGCTAGTGTACAGATTAAAGTACGTGTCTAGCAATCTACATTCCTCTCTCTCTCTCTCTGTCACACACACACACACAGTTCCACCAGAGTTTGAAATGAAGTGACGCAATATGTCCAACACACAAAGTGGCCCAGTATGTTAGCAACACGTTGTCTCCCCGTCTTCAGAAAGCTGGGTACCATTTACGCAGTTATTAAGCCTTCTTTACGAGTGACTTGCAGACTCTAGCTCCATAGCTCCAACAACGGTGAATAGAGGCAGACGTTGCACCATTCGTACTCCTGTTGTGGAGCAGCGATATTGCAACGAGTGGAAGAAAAAAACCCTGGAACAAGTGTGCGTAGACTTCCAGCTTTATTAGGGTCATTCATCCTCTGGTCTGGATAATCTTGCATAAACAGTTGCTATATACACATCGTATACAGTGGTTTCAAGTCCTGCGGCTACAAGATCTGCCTGCCAGAATCTGCCAATGACTGTTGCAAAGATGTGGTGCAGATTCAGTTTTCACATCAAAGATACAGTCCACAGACGAGGTTGGTTTCATGCGAGATAGGACTGTCAATTTTCATAATCAAAATGTGTGGGCTGGCGCAAATCCACATACAGTTAGAGGAGCAATGCGTCAGCGGCGATTTTAATCAATATATGGGCAGAAGTTGTTTTTGGTGATAGACTAATATGACCGGTGGCTGATGCAAGCTGTCTTCAGTTCATTTCAGATGACTTGCCTGTGTTGTTAGAAGAGGTACCATTCGAATAACTGCAGGATATGTAGTTTATGAATGGTGAACCACCAAGCTATTTCTCCGAAATGTGCGAGAGCACCTCACACACATATTTAATGGGCATTACAGTTTCGTTGGGGAGGTCCACCGCCTTGGCCACCTCATACCCCCAATCTTAATCCCTTGTATTGTTGGTTGAGGGGACGCTACAAAACTTTGATACATGCAAATTCCACTAATGATGTACAAAGGCTACAGGAAGAAGTCACCAGTGCCTGCCAGCGCATCTGTGAACAGCATGCAACTGTTCAGAGATTCCCTAAGACGTCGGACAGAGGCATTCCTTACTATAAATGATCGCTATGTTGAGCACCTTCTTTAGCGATGGTTCACAAGTGCAGGCCGTATGCAATAGCAAGCTCATTACATCGAAGCTCTACTGTTTCACAGTGACAGAATAGAATGTCCTCATTTGCTTCGTAAGTTATTTACTGCATTCTTTAAGTCGTTCATAATACCAAAGAGCTTGCAGTAGACGAGATGTGTTTTACAATAGCGAAGGTGAGCAAGTGCATATAATTAATAACGCAGATAATAAGATTAAAACAATATGGGGTATTGTGAAACGGGAGACAGAACAACCAGTCAGTGTACAAGATATCACACCAGTGAAATGAAATAACAGTGTTATAGGGTGACGAGCTATCGGACTCCGCTCAATTGTTCTGGGTTCCATCACACACAGGACACGGCTACATGGCTAGCGGGGAATGTGAGAAGTGGACTTGACGACTATTCAGGTTCGAGGGTCCCAGGAAAATACAGGAAGGACAGGGAAAACTCAGGACGAGGACAGATCTAACAACAGTCGATATTGTAACTGCAAATTGCCGTAACTGTATTTGGAAACAACCAGAGTTTTAAGTGCTAATATAAAGCACTGAAACCTAAATCTTTATAGATACTGAAAGTTGTTTAAAGCCGGAGACAATTTTAGCTTACATTTTTTACAAAGAACCTAACGGTTTTCAGAAAATATAGATGAAATACAGTCGGTGGTGGAGTATTTATTGCAGTCAGAAGTGGTTTTCCTTGTTGTGAAGATAGCTGCTGTGAGATAGTATGGCTGGAGATTATATTTGACAACCCGAATTAATTAATAATTGGTTCCTTTTACTGACACCCCCTGTTCAGATGATACAGTTGCTGAGCAATTCAAAGAAAACTTGTCTCATTTCAAATAGGTACACTCACGCAGAGATTTTAATTGATGGTGATTTCAATCTGTCTTTAATATGTTGGCGAAGGCCGATGTTTAAAGTCGGTGGCAGGAATAAAACGTCGCCCGACTTTGAACTGAATGCTTTTTTCCGAAAATTACTTTTAAATACTTGCTCAAGAGCTCACTCGAATTGTAAGTGATTGAGAAAAGATACTTTATCCTGCTAGACGCCAGCAGAGTTTCCAACTAAAGTTCGATTAAAACGCGTGTGACGCCTGGACCCTCGTGAAACTGACTGCTCCCGTGAACCCAATTACCAATTACCATAAAAGTGTCAAGCAACAGAAACGCTAGCAAGTACCCTCACTGCTCAGAGATTAATGTAACTAAAATCTAGGCAATAGTTACAGAATTATGGCGACGTCGTCCTCATATATATAAACTAGGAAATAAAATTCAGTGTCCAGAATATTACCGATATAATATTGCAGAAGTTTCTCCTCAACTTTATAAATGTTTAAGCAAATGCAAGTTACAAAGAAAAATAGACCTTACACAAGAAAACCCCATAAAAAGCAATAATAATAATAATAACATGAAGCTGAAATACTGGAATATAAAACAAGTAATAAGGAAAAGAATTTTGCCATATCGACTGATTACTTGATCCCAAGTGAGATAAGAAACATAGTCCAACGCCCAAAATTCTGCGCTGTATCTGACAACCGCACGTTAACTAGCCTGTAGCTTGGCCTGTCCTAAAGTTCAGTGCTGACTCGGTACGTAGCGCTGCAGATTCATCTTTCCACCGTTGAATTAACGACGACAGCGGCAAAGGAAGCGTCGTCATAAACTGTAACTTGACCTGTCCTAAACTTCAGTGCTAGCTCAGTGCGCAGCGCTGCAGCTTTATCTTACTGCCGTTGAGCTGACGACTACAGCAACAGTAGCGAGATGGCCAGATCTGCGTCATCAGCTGCTTACCTCCACCTGCGCCAGAAATCAGCACGGGAAGAACTGAGCCCGGAGCCTAAGACAAGTCCGAGACCGCTCGCTGCCGAATAGATCGACGTGTCTTGTACTCTACCTGACCAAATAATCTCGCAGACTCGTTTGCTGCCGGTCGGAGTGGCCGAGCGGTTCTAGGCGCTTATGGAACCGCGTGGCCGCTACGGTCGCAGGTTCGAATCCTACCTTGGGCATGGATGTGTGTGAAGTCCTTAGGTTAGTTAGATTTAAGTACTTCTAAGTTCTAGGGGACTGCTGACCTCAGCAGTTAAGTCCCATAGTGCTCAGAGTCATTTGAACTTGTTTGCTTCTCTCTGAGTTCTATGCTGCGAATCCGGACAACCCCCAGAGACAACTGGAACACCGGCTAACAAGTAACTACCACAGAGAGAAACTGTAAGTAAAAGTCTATCAGAAAACTTTCCCCGGATATCAAAAGCGCGCCTAAATCTGTTCCCAGGTTCTATGGCCAGGTGATACCTTCCACCGCCACAAGCGGAGAACAAATGCTCTTCACTGTCTCAAAACGTAGGAAAGATGTTATCTGTTCAACACAGTCCTTCGGTCGTACTCCAGAGACTCGCCTTCTTAGCAACAGAAAGCTGTTCGTTTTCTCCCTCACTATATGGCATCCTCTAAAAGGACATATTGCCCAGCCGAGTCTCTTATATTGTCTGCAATCGTATTTCGGGTGAAAACCTCCGCCCTGGAGTCTGTAGCCCTCTTGTTTCGCTAGCGGGCTCCGCGTTGACTCTGACGCCCTGGCACCCGTCACTTCTGAGTGCAGCCCACGCTGATTCTTCGACTGTATCCTCCCCATGGCTACCTGCGGTGCCGTCACTTGTGGCAGATAGGTTACCGCTGTAAATACCTTCCCGTTCCACTAACACCGGGTCCCATACAGAGCTTCCCAGAAAACATGAAACTTGTGTCGCCAAAATCCTTCAATCACTCATTACCCCCCGCAAAATCAAACTTTTGTTAATAAAAATGATCAGAGTTCCAGTTAGTATTACTGAAAGAAATAACAGACAAAAGCGAGAGGAGGAAATACTGCTCAAGCAGTCTCCTCTCATCACCTCTGCCACAGGGAAGAAATCTGACCAGGGGAGGCTACACTGAAATAGAGAGGGTGTAGCCTTGCCAATAAGGTCTCCTAAGTCCGTTGATCTCGAGAAAATAATAGTGACCAGCAATGACAAAAACGGGAAATGGTCGCACATCCATAGAAACACACTCTCATACCACAGTCATGACTCTAGGGTCATCCCATTCTGACTTCTCGCCCAGTATGAAAAACCAAATTTCTTTTGTCAATTGTACAAAAACTAGCCCAAAATCGTCAAATTCGTATCCATCTATTTTTATACATCTCATCATCACATAATACACAATTTATGGGGTAACTCTTCATTGAGTAAAAGAGTGTTCATTGCTCAAAACCGTGTAATCAGAATAATTGCTGGGGCTCATCCAAGATCATCCTACAGACACTTATTTAAAGAGCTAGAAATCTTCACTGTAGCCTCACTATATATATATATATATATATATATATATATATATATATATATATATTCACTTATGAAATTTGTTATTAACAATCCGAATGAATTCAGAAGTAATAGTAGTGTACATGGCTACAACACTAGGAGAAAGGATGATCTTCACTACTCAAGGTTAAATCCAACTTTGGCTCAGAAGGGGATAAATTATGCTGCCACAAAAGTCTTTGGTCACTTACCTAATAGCAGATAGTATTTAAAAGGAAATTAAAAGAATTTCTGAATGGCAACTCCTTCTACTCATTAGATGAATTTTTGGGTATAGTAAGTGGGTAATTTCCCCAACCCCCACAAAAAAAAAATTAAAAATATTGTCATGTAATATTTTGTGTAATTTAATGTCTTGTATAGACACTTTTTATTAACCTGACACGTTCCACATTATTACGAAGTGTCGTATTCATGATCTATGGAACAAGTACTGATCTAATCTAATCTAATCTAACCTCTAACCTATTCCATATTTGTGTAAATAATCCGGACCGTGTGTAAGTTTTATTTGAAAAGAGGATAAAAGTTTCCCATATACAACCAAATTTTGTTCATATAAACCTGTAATGAAATTTCGAAAGAGGCAAATTTCAAATTGAAATAAATGTTACTCCATACAAAGACAATTATCAAACGTAAACAGTAACCAATACTTTTTCATTCAACATTCAAGAAAATATTCGCACTAAATAGTCACAAATATAAAGCAAAGTTTTCATGACACTGATCAGCGAAGCACAGATCAGCCAAAGCATTAGGACCACTGCCCACCGCGACGTTGAATGCCGCCTGGTGGTATAGTGGCCACGTGACACGGTAACCGAAGTATGCAAGCGGAGCAGACACGGACGGGGCATCACCTTAGCGAAGATATGGGTTGCAAATGGGGAAATCCATTGAGATAGCCAACTCTGACAAAGGGCAGATTATGGTTATGTAGAGCCTATGAACGAGTGTCTCGAAAACGGCGAAGCTGGTTGAAAATTCACTTGCAGCTGTTTCGAGCATTTGCAGAAGGAGGTAGAATGCCATTGAAACTACCACTAGGCGCTAAATGGTTGGACGTTCACGACTCTTCACAGAACAGGGGGTCAGAGTCTTGTATGCTCTGTAAGGTAGGATAGAAGGTGATCTGTGGCATCTCTGCGCCGGCCGGAGTGGCCGTGCGGTTCTAGGCGCTACAGTCTGGAGCCGAGCGACCGCTACGGTTGCAGGTTCGAATCCTGCCTCGGGCATGGATGTGTGTGATGTCCTTAGGTTAGTTAGGTTTAATTAGTTCTAAGTTCTAGGCGACTGATAACCTCAGAACTTAAGTCGCATAGTGCTCAGAGCCATTTGAACCATTTTTTTGGCATCTCTGCCCTACATGTCCACATCTTGTCTCAACGACATGTCAATTACAATGGACACGGGACCATCGGGATTCGACCGTCGATCAATGGAACCGTGTCGGCTCTTCGGGTGAATCACATTTTTGCTACATTAGGTCGACGGCCGTCTCAGCGAATGCCGTCATAGGGGTGAACGACGGCTCGAAACGTGCGGCGGGCCACGCACGAGGCTGCGCTTGCACGGGACCTGCGGCAGTAATCGAAGACACGCTGACAGCTGCGAACCACCTGCAGCGCTTCACGCTCCGTGTGTCCGCAGCTCGTGGTCGTGCGGTAGCGTTCTCGCTTCCCGCGCCCGGGTTCCCGGGTTCGATTGCCGGCGGGGTCAGGGATTTTCTCTGCCTCGTGATGACTGGGTGTTGTGTGATGTCCTTAGGTTAGTTAGGTTTAAGTAGTTCTAAGTTCTAGGGGACAGATGACCATAGCTGTTAAGTCCCACAGTGCTCAGAGCCATTGGAACCATTTGAACGCTCCGTGTCTTTCCCGACGGCGATGTCATCTTTCAGCAGCGGAACTGACCCTGTCTCGGAGCCAGAACCTTGTCACAGTGGTTTGAGGAACATTTTATTGAACTCACGTTGATGTCTCGACGACCAAATTCGCCTGATGTAATCCTAAGGAAACTGTCTTGTCAAGCGCCATCATTACGTACGCCTATCAGCGGCCCGTTATTTACGCGAATGACATGACTTATGTGTAGACATCTAACGCTACACCCCTCCACAAACCTACCAATAAATTGTCGGATCCCTAATACGAAGTATCATTGGACAAACAAGCTATTAAGCATGTGGTCATAACGTTATAGCTCATTAGTGTTTTTTAATGAAATTAGAAACTTGAACATTTACTAAAAAATTTACACGTAATCAAGAGAAGACAGATTGGTAATAAAGACAATTTAAAAAATTGACAGCTGAGTAGGATAAAACATGCATCATGGAGAATGAACGTTCTTAAACTTCGAGACGCTTGGCTCGCCGTGCCGAAATTCATTATTATTCTTCATTCTCAAGCTCAATTGCCTAGATACCATCTGTTTCAAAAACTGTCATTATTCTCTCAGCAAATATAAATTTTATCACTTCCCTATATAGTGTTTTTATAACATATTGCAGAGACGTCCTTATTAGCTTTCCTTGAACTGAATCCTTTATAAAGTTGCACATAATCATGGATTTAGCAACGCTGTCTTTACAGAAATGGTTCAAATGGCTCTGAGCACTATGGGACTCAACTTCTGAGGTCATTAGTCCCCTAGAACTTAGAACTAGTTAAACCTAACTAACCTAAGGACATCACAAACATCCATGCCCGAGGCAGGATTCGAACCTGCGACCGTAGCGGTCTTGCGGTTCCAGACTGCAGCGCCTTTAACCGCACGGCCACTTCGGCCGGTTGTCTTTACAGACATCCGTCTATAACGCAGTTATCAACTTCTTTTAATCATCATCAAAGCAAATGTTTCCTAAGGAAACTAACGCAAATTAGTAGGCTGAGTCAACGTAAAAATACTTTAATCATTTTACTACAACATTTTCGATACGTAGTTCTGCTATACACACAGTTCAGTAAACTGGATCTGACTTTTTGTTATTTTGGGCAACAGGTTTTGTATTATTTTCTCAAATTCAGTGTCATTTGGGTTTTAAAAATATCACAATTAATCAGTCATTCTTGTTGACTATCAAAAAATACCTCGTTTTTTGAGAGAAACAAGTCGCTACACTCTTCCTTCCTCTCTAAATAATTCTTCACTTTAGCGTTTTGAAACTGTTCATGACTTGCTACTTTGGAAGTCTAAAACTGTTTCTTGAGCTCAGCCCTAAAATTTTGTCACGTTCATGAAAATTTGCCACTAATTTTTCTGTATTATATTTCAGTTCAGACGTCGGTTCTGATATTACTTGGTCGGTGTTGGCTTTCAGCTGTTTACATTTCAGAAAAAGGCGCTCTGAATATCACCATTATCATTAAAATATCGCGCTGAGTTTATTCATTTGGTTTTTTTCTTTGCAACTATATTCGAGTTTAGCACTAGACAGTTATCCTGAAGTAAGTCTTCCAATGTATTTGTCATCTTCAAAGATTTTAAAATACAAATAAATACGATATGTTGCACTCATTCGTCTTTTCACTGCGTGAAGTCCTGTTCACCAAATGTTCTAGTCATAAGTTCGTATTTCCCCCTCCGTTTTCAGAATTTTCCGAATTTCACAGACACTCTTTTTTCTGTAGCTGCTCTTAGCTGTTCTTTTTAAGTGTAGGTGTTTTTGTAGTCTTTGTCAATCATAGGGATGAAGTGCTTTAATCCTAACTATTAATTAAATAGGTTAATTTCACTCTGTAATATGTCAGTCATGTTAATCATCTCCCATCAAATCAATCACACAGAAATGTATCTGACTACGACATTAAACAATGATATCGGTGAACTCTGTTTATTACGCGTAAGTAATCGAATTCACAATAAATGGGGTTAACAATGATTATAATCAATAAACTAACGCCTCGGAAAACAGGAAAGGAGATATGGAATGTGAATTAAGTGAAAGCACGTCTGCGGTAGTCGTACCATGACAACTGAAGGTCAGTGCATACAGACAGAAAATACACTGAGGAGCTAAAGAAACTGGTACCCCCCACCTAAAATCGTGTAGGGCCCCCGCGAGCACGCAGCAGTGCCGCAGCAGGATGTGGAATGGCCTCGACTTATGTCTGAAGTAGTGATGGAGGGCATTGACACCATCCTGCAGGGCTGTCCATAAATCCGTAGAGTTGAGGTGGAGATCTCTTCTGAACAGCACATTGCAAGGCATCTCAGATACGCTCAATAATTTTTATGTCTGTGGAGTTTGGTGGCCAGCGGAAGTGTTTAAACTCAGCAGAGTGTTCCTGGAGCCACACTGTTGCAATTCTGGACGTGTGGAGTGTCGCATTGTCCTGCTGTAATTGCCCAAGTCCGCCGGAATTCACAGTGAACATGAATGGGTGCAGTTGATCAGACAGGATGCTTACGTACGTGTCACCTGTCAGAGTCTGTATCACTCCAACTGCACACGTCCCAGACCATTACAGAGCCTCCACCATCTTGAACAGTTCCCTGCTCACATACAGGGTCCATGGGTTCATGAGGTTGTCTCCATACCTGTACACGTCCATTCGCACGACAAAATTTGAAACGAGACTCGTCCGACCAGGCAACGCGTTTCTAGTCATCAACAGTCCAATGTCGGTGTTGACGGTCCAGGAGAGGCGTAAAGCTTTGTGTCGTGCCGTCATCAAGGGTACACGAGTGGGCCTTCAGCTCCGGAAGCCCATATCGATGACGTTTCGTTGAATGGTTCGCACGCTGACACTTGTTGATGGCCCAGCATTGAAATCTGAAACAATTTACGGAAGGGTTTCCACTTCTGTCACGTCAGTGGTCGTTGGTCACGTTCTTGCAGGATATTTTTCCGGCCGCAGCAATGTCGTAGGTTTGATGTTTTACTGGATTCCTGATATTCGCTGTACACTCGTGAAATGATCGTACGGGAAAATCCCCATTTGATCGCTACCTCGGAGATACTGTGTCTCATCGCTCGTGTGGTGACTATAACACCACATTCAAACTCACTTAATTCCTGATAACGTGCCATTGTAGCAGCACTAACCTATCTAACGACTGCACCAGATATCTGTTGTCTTATACAGGCGTTGCCGAAAGCAGTGCCGTATTCTGCCAGTTTACATATCTCTGTATTTGAATACGCATGCCTATACCAGTTTCTTTGGCGCTTCGGTGTACTACAGAAGGATAAGTGTGTGTATCTATAGCCGGAGCTGAAATCATAAGGAACGTCTGAGTGCAAATTACTCTTCGAAATGAATACTGAAATTACTGAACATCATTATCAATGACTCGCCTTTCCCTACAGTTCAGCGGAGTGGCCGCGCGGTTAGAGACGCCATGTCACGAGCTGCGCGGCCCCTCTCGCTGGAGGCTGGATTCCTCCCTCGGGCTTTGGTGTGTGTGTGTGTGTGTGTGTGTGTGTGTGTGTGTGTGTGTGTGTGTGTGTGTGCGTGTTGTTCTTAGCATAAGTTAGTTTAAGTAGTGTGTACGTCTAGGGACCGATGTCCTCTGCAATTCGGTCCCTCAAGAATTCACATTTGAACATTTTCACTACAATTGTCGCAGCTGGATGTCACCATATTCATCATCTACAAGTAATGGCTGACGTGGCTGCAACATCAGTCATTGGCTCTGTACCAGCAAGTCCTCTCTCTCTGTGTCTAAGTTCAGCTCAGCCTGATAGAGCTTCTCGTCCCTGAGGAGCCCGGATGCGGCGAAAATCTGCACGAGAAGTCGTGTCGTGTGTATGTGGAGTCTAAAAGTGAAGAAGCCTTCCCGTGGAGAAGCCTGCCCATCGAGTGGCTATCTGCGCAGCACTTCCAGCAAGGAAAACTCTGTGCCTGTGTTTTTCGGCTCGCATAATACTGATTTGCTGAATACTAATTCTTGCGAGCGCCGTTAAGTAAGATGCAAGATGCTGGTCTCCCTCCCTTACTCGCATTTTAGTTAAAAGCGTGTTAGACTTGGCCCTCCAAACTAAGTCCCAATTACTCTCTCTCTCTCTCTCTGTCTGTCTCTCTCTCTCTCTCTCTCTCCCTACTTTCGTGTGCTGGCCAAAACGGCAGGACCTCTATAAGCACAGGTGCACTCATTACACCAACTTGTTAATTATTATTAGCTAATAAATTATGTGTTGTCAGTCGCTACTACTAACTCACATTTGATTATTCAGCAGCGATTAATGTATTCTGATTTAATTGGACACTTTCTTACGGGCTTTCTATAAGTTACCGGACAAGTTGCTAAAATGGTCGTGTAACTTCTTTAATGTTCCATATATCATGGAAAATCATTTGTTATGAAATGACATACTGCTGACAAATCCGAACAACATTACAACTCAGGTATATAACTTTTTAGATCACGGTTAGATAGCCCATATACAACAACCCACTCTTGGATAAACTACGAATACTTCCAGTATGCACTTACGGTATAACTAATATTGCATTTACTGTTTAATGCTCCAAGAGAGGATGTTGTATCAACATTTATCTTCATTTGATGTCAGCGTCTAGCGGCTGATTTCAAATAAGAAGCTTGATTGCAGTAAGGTTCTTCTGGATTTTTAGTTATACGACACTGAAGCACGTAGTTTTTAGCTGTGTCATTTTTATTTCGACAATATCTCATCATACGTTTTTATTGCCAGAAGCTTGGTTCATAAAAATACGATACTTTGTTTCTTGCACAGAAGATAGCTTTTTGTGAAACACTTTTTAGAACAAAAGTCATACAATGTGCACTGCCAGATATGAATCACAGACTGTGCAATTATAGACTGTTTGCAGACTGACTCATATGGCGCAAATTCAGTTCTGTATAACAAATCATAGTTTGCCGGAATGTTCTAGAACCAATTTGTTTAAACTGAAGTTTATAATGACCTCTGAACTCTGTGGTACTCATAGTTTTAAGCAGTTATATGTCTTTTTCTACTTCCAAAAATCCAAGGATCAGAACAGCAACGAATACATTTTCTACTGTTACGAAAATAAAGGTATCAAGGCATCACCAATTTAGTATTGGAGGGTAGCGTGGAGGGTAAAAATCGTAGAGAGAGACCAAGAGATGAATACACTAAACAGATTCAGAAGGATATAGGTTTCAGTAGGTACTGTGAGATGAAGAAGCTCGCACAGGATAGAGTAGCATGGAGAGCCGCATCAAACCAGTCTTAGGACTGAAGACCACAACAACAACGAAAATAAATCAAACAGTTTCAAAATATACCACGTGCCATATTCGGTATATATTTATCCTATGTGGCGTAATAAATTATGAAAGTCTCATGATATACTGAACAAGTGTCATGATGATCTCTCCATTGGCAAAAGATTGCGGACTAGACTCCCATTCGGATCTCCGAGAGGGGATTTCCAAGGAACAGGGCACCACGGGAAAAAAACTGAATAACCAACGAAATGGTAACTTCTACGAATCGGGGCGTAGAATGTCACAAGTTTGAATGTTGTAGCTAACCTAGAAAATCTGAAAAGAGAAATTCAAAGGCTCAGTCTAGAATAATTGGGGTCTGTGAAGTGAAACAGAAAGAAGATAAGTATTTCTGGTCAGACGAGTACATGGTAATACCAACAGCAGCAGAAAATGTTATAACGGGATTAGGATTCGTTATGAATAGGAAACTAGGTCCGAGAGTGAACTACAGATAATAGTTCAGTGCCAGGATTGTTCGCATCAGAATCGACAGCATACCTACATCGACAACAATCGTTCAGGAATAAATGCAGACGTCGCATGCTGAAGATGAAGATTTAGAGAAAGTATATGAAGATACTGAACGTGTAATTTAGTACATAAAAAAGAGATGAAAATCTAATAGTCAGTGGGGACTGGAATGCGGTTGTAGGGGAAAGAGTAGAAGAAAGGGTTACAGGAGAATATGGGCAACGAGAGAGGGGAAAGTAAAGAAATATTTCTACAGTAAATGTGCGTTAGTAATACCGAATAACCCGTTTAGAGAATCACAACAGTAGGAGGTCGGGATTTAGGGGAAGACTTCAGTTAGACTGCATCATGGTCGGGCAGAGATTCTGAAATCAGGTGGACCCAGGCGCTGATACAGACTCAGATCACTATTTAGCAGTGATGAAGAATATGCTAAAGCTTAAGAGACTAGTCAAGAAGAATCAATGCACAAAGGAGTGGTATACGGAAGTATGAAGCAATGAAGAGACACGCTTGAAGTTCTCTGAGTTTATAGAACCTGCGATAACGAATAGCTCAGTAGGGAGTTCAGTTGAGGGGGAATTGTTCTCTCTCAAATAGCAGTCACAGAAACTGGAAAGAAAAACGTAGCTAGGAGGAAGGTAACTGTGAAGAAACTATGGGTAACATAGGAATGAAATTAGGAATGAAATAAATATGAAGTTTAGGGAAGCTAAGGCGAAACTGCTGTATTAAAAATATGAAGAAATCGAAAGAGAAATGACCGTCGGAAGAACTGATTCACCAGACAGAAAATTCAAAGCAGTCTTCGGTGAAACTGAAAACGAGGGTGATAAGATTAAGAGTGCAATGGAAATTCCACTGTTACATGCGGAGCAGAGAGCGGAGACGTGGAAAGGATACACTGAAGGCTTCTATGAGCAGGAGGACTTGTCTGATTTGATAGAAGAGGAAACAGGAGTCGACATGGAAGAGGTTGGGGACCCAATATTAGAACCAGAACTTAAAAGAGCTTTGGAATACTTGAGATCAAATAATACACATCGGAATTTATGAAATCATTGGGAGAAGAGGCAACCTAACGATTCCGGAGATAGCAGTAGCTGACAAGCGCTTGAATAACCGCAAAATTAGGTTAACAACTCGTACATCCAAGTTTCTGACGAGAATAATATGCAGATGAATGGAAAACAGAATTCAGGATTGGTTAGATGACGATGAGTCTGGCGCTGAAGGCATCAGTGAGGCAGTTCTGACGTAACGGTTGGTAATGGATGCAAGACTGAAGAAAAATCAAGGCACGTTCATTGCATTTGTCGACCTGGAAAAAGCGTTCAGCGATGTCAAATGGTGTAATATGTTCGAAATTCTGAGGAAAACAGCGGTAAGCTGTGATGAAAGACAGGTAAAATACAGTATGTACATAAACCAAGAGGGAACAATAAGAACAGAACACCAAGAAAGAAGTGCACGGACTGAAAATGATGTAAGACAGGGATGTAGTTATTCGTCTCTACTGTTCAATCTATACATCGGAGAAGGAATGAAGGAAATAAAAGACAGGTTGAAGAGTGGATTTAAATTCAAGGTGAAAGGAAATGATGATTTTGTTATCCTCAGTGAAAGTGAAGAAGAATTACGGTGTCTGTTGAATGGAATGAAAATTCTCATGAGTACAGAATATGTACTGAGAGGAAATCGAAGAAAGACGAGAATAATGAGAATTGGCAGAAATGGAAACAGTGAGAAACTAAACATCAACACTGAGGATCACAAAGTAGACGAACTTAAGAAGTTCTGTTACCTGGGCAGGAAAATAACCCATGATGGACGGAGCAAGGAGGACATGAGAGCCATCACCGGCAAAAAGGCAATCCTGCCTAAGAGAAGTCTGCTAGTATCAAACATAGACCTTTATTTCAGGAAGAAATTTCGGAGAATGTACGTTTAGAGCACAGCATTCTATGGTAGTGAAGTATGGACGGTGAGAATACCGGAACAGAAGAGAATCGAATATTTTAGATGTGGTGCTACAGATGAATGCTGAAAATTGGATGGACTGATAAGACAGGGAATGAGGTTTCCCGCTGAATCAGCGAAGAAAAAGATATCATCAAGGAAAAACTCCCAGGGTGTTAGAGGAAGCTGTAGAGGTTGGGGGCATCAAACCAGTCAGAAAAAGCTTTCGAAGAAACGGAATGTGTTCTTGAAATATAATGTTAGTTCTTAATTTGGTGAACAATAAATTTTTGTTGCGCATTACATAAATTAAATATGGAAAATTATCAGGTCCATTTGGCATTAGCTATAAATCATATGGAAAAATTGAAAGGAAATTACGTTTTTCATAGGCACAAAATCTTTTTGTAAAGTAAAACATATAGGATGTTCAATTGTAGTACCGTAGTACTTTCACATAATGTTTGCAAAAAATGTGTTTACATATTCGAAAGAAATTTGGAAAAGAGCATAACGTCGGAAATACTTCAGAGTGAAGCATACTTATGTGAAGTCCGTGAGTTTCATATATTCAACAGAAATCAGAATAAAAATTGCCACCGAAAAACTCAATGGAATCGCAGATTTCAGTAAACACAGGATTAATGCCGTAAGCTTCCGTTGATCTATAAACCCAAACAACTAGGTTTGTTATAAAGTGTATGCAAGCTCTGCATGAAGGAAAGAGTGAGAGTCATTACTAAAAATTTTTGAATCACGTAAAACCTAGATAAAGTATGGCCCACTGTATGTACTATCGAAAAGAATATTGAACAGATAGATGAAAAGATGTTAATAATTTAGCGTTTAATGTAATATTAAATGAAATTTTTAAGGAATCATTTTTGTAAACATTTTATATAAAGATCTTACTTGCTATAAAGGAATCAATGTAATGTCGAACATAGATACTTAATGGATGGTGCTCCAAAATGTCAAATGGTTTAATTAAGTAGTTGATAATGATAAATATATTAGTGATAGACTTGTGTAGTCGTATACTTCGCAAAGTTATATGCAGGAACCTGGCCTGAAGCGACATGATGGGCATCACAGATACAGAGAGAGCCAACATGGCGACGTGAGCGGTACGGAAAGGCACAACCAAGATAATATTACGGACACAAGACAGCCGTTGTTCTGGGGAAGCAGTCACAGTCAGTAGGGAGAAGCCAGCTGGTTGCCCCAGGCAAAGTGAAAAGTGGTAGAGTCCAGTCCATTCACCATATTCCTGGCACCTCTCCTTGAGGGCTAGCAAGGTACGATGCCAGAATGTGTGGCTGGGACACCAGACTGAGGGACAAGACGGCATCCCCTTCACGACTGTCACAGGTATCCGTGATTTCGCAGTGGGTTGACCAGTTAATAAGGTCTTCACACCCAGTACTGGTGGAGTGCGTGTAAACCATGTGTGAACAGTGGCAGCTGGCTTGAGGGCAGGCTCTTCCCTGAGACAGTGTGCATTGAGAAGTTTAACTGAAAACCATGCAGCATCGCAGGCAAATCAATTTGAAGAAGGACGCTGGATAGGCAACAGTCTACCTGACACCCATCAGAGTATTAGCGAATGTTCAATTCTCCATGAGAGAAATTATCTACTTGAGCACGTGAACAAGCATCTGTTACTCGTATTTCGATCTGGTTCAGTTCAAATTTTATTCTTATGGGAACCCTAAAGAGTCAGTTGGCACACCCAGTGGTAATGGGCAAACCATGGTAATCTCTTACCTCTGAAAAAGAATCCGTTCTGATACAACTACACACAAAGGTACTACAATGCGACGATTATACATTTTTCTCCTGGTGAGAATCATAGTAGTATATTTTTCAGTGGATGGCGAAGTGTACGTGTCTTTAGCCTACTTGTTTTGCGGCAAATATATGTTCAATTGGGACTCATGTAAGAGCACTGGACATACCCTGTCCCATTCAGCCATAATGCTAACATAAAAGACACAGCTGTGAAGGCCAATGGTGTAGCCGCATCCGCCAGTGAGAGTATTCATGATGAAGTCTACCCTGTTGACGGTCTCCTCAGGCTACTTCTACGGGATAGGGCATCGACGATGCGGTTTGGACGATAACGACAAGTTTTTCATGGATAGCATAGAGCAGAATATTACAGTGTCAATTACAGTGATGTTCTGTGTGACTTACGTCAAAACAGTAATCATTGCCTCCGGTGCACCTGTAATAATTAGTACCCAAAATAGGGCAAACAACAACGTAAATTAGATTCGGTTTTTCTCCTTTGCAGCAGGGGTAATACTGAGAATTTTACAAAACAATCTGTTGTAAGTTATATGTATGTGCCGAATGTTTTTGTTTATAATTGCTTTTCTTGTTTGTACAGGGCTACAAGGGATACCATAGTGTCATGCTATTATATTACTTCGCATTGATTCAGACTAATGAGAATGCAATTTTTTATTTCTTTTATGGTCTAAGAGAATTTACTAAACTTGATTTTCGCTGTGAAAATTAGGTTGTGTGTAGATAAGAATAGAAACTTAGAATACGACATTTGAGGGGTTAAGATTAACGCTATTGATATGGAATGACAATTTCTCATATTCACAGGATGATCAGTTTTATTTATTTATTAGTTTTTAATATGTTCTATGGATACACACAATCTCACATATATTCAGTACATAATATTGTCTGTCTCTCTCTCTCTCTCTCTCTCTCTCTCTCTCTCTCTGTGTGTGTGTGTGTGTGTGTGTGTGTGTGTGTGTGTGTGGAAGGGTGGCGGATATATAATAAACCAATTTTGTGTGTTTCTAGTTCAATCAAAGTTTACTGTATCATCCTGTGATTACTGAAATTTGTGTTTTCATTGAGTCTCTTGATAATACTGATAGATTTCTGTTGTATTATATAAAACTCATAATCTTCATATAAGTATGGTATACTGGGGAGTATTTACAAAATTTTACTCTTTATCAAATTTGTGCAGAATATAACAACACATTTTGTGAATGCTATGTGGAAATAGTACCGCAAGCAACTTTATAATCCTACATACTTCACTTTGCAACAATATTTTATGTCTACGAAAAATGTAGTTCCTTTTCAATTTTTACATGGTATTTATAACTAATGCCACATGGACTTGATCATTTTCCAAATTTAATTTATGTAATGTGAAATGAAACATCATTGTTCAACAAATTAAGGACCATCATTACATTTCAAGAACACACTCAGTTTCTTTAAAAACAATGTATTACGCTATGAAACCTAAGATACATGTTTGCTTAAAACTGTTAGTAACACAAAAACCAGATGTCACTATAACCTGAGTTTTGAGCAAATAGCTTTTAGAGGACTCTGGAAAACCACGATTTATTATCTAGAACTGAGTATACGAAACATTAATCAGTCTGCCATCAGTCTGGAATTGGAGAGTCTGTGACTGATATCTGGCTGCGCTCATAATACGTCTTTTTTTTCCAGAAAGTGTAGCGCATAACGCTCTCTTCTCTATAAGAAAGATGTGTAAGAAGATGTTGTGTTTTTGTGGACTAGGCTTCTTGTACTCAAAACGTGTACTGAGAAATCGTCGAAATGAAGATGTTAGAGCTAAAATTCAACTATGTGATGCAGTCTTGTACAATTAAAAACCCAGATGACCCTTCTTACAATCAAGACTTACTTGAAATCGTGACCTAGACGCTGACGCCAAATGAAGGTATTAGTTGTACAGTATTCGCGGTTTATCCAGAAGTGAGCTATTATAACTTTCACTCACACTTGCACATAGTAGTTACTTGTCAGTGGTTAGTAACCGTCTTCCTCCATCACCATTCGTGCCGATGCACTTACACTATAATTACACTGATTACTTACAGCCATCTGTCATCACATAATAATCCAAGCACATACTGCCTATTTCCTGTATTCTTCTGATAGGTTTAAATACTTATCATGCACCATGCTTCGTCTTCCTATTCGATCAGTCATCCCTTGATAATTTACATGCTAAAAAGGTAGAAAAACCTTGATACTTCCTATTCTTTGTCTTTTCTCTGCCTGTTAGCTTCCTTTATGCTCCCTCCATTGCATCTCTTTCTCCTACACATCTTTTTTCATCTCATCAGGCTCTTCCCTATTCATTATTCTGTCCCCTACACATGGTCTATTGTTTCGCTGCTGATCTGAAACATAAATTAACTGCGTGTAATGCACTTTTTCTTTTTGTTCCTGCTGGAATATGCATTACATAATCTCTTAAGCTTGCATATCAACAATACAGAGTTTCAACTGAAATATAAAAAAAATGAAATTTGTCAAAAATTTGTCTTGCATTTTTACCCATGAATTTCCCTTGTTGCTCAATCTTTTTGTTTAACTATGAAATACCTGTCAACTTCATTGCTTCCTACACATATTGGCATAATCACACATTTTCCACTGGTCCATCGTCTCTCCACAGCACATCATTGCAAAAATTAGTATCCATACTTCATCTCTTCAACCTTAATTCATTCCATTCTTTTGATGACCCAAGCTGGAATCTGTATCAAGAAAGAAAAAAGACTCATCACAGGTTGTATCAACATGTGACATGACTGCTACCACTTAGTGCACATTTTCTCTGGGCAGGTCATCAATCTAAGGTCTCAGTTGAGTTCCCTGAATCCGTATCGTAAGGCCTCCACTGCTAACAAAATGGGTCACAAAAATCGCCTGTAAATTCAACTCTAAGGCCCACAACAAAATCTACCTACATCTACATCATACTCTGCAAGCCACCTAATGGTGTGTGGCGGAGGGTACTGCTCCACTCGCGAATAGTACGTGGGAAGAATGATTGTCGGTAAACCACTGTATTTCTCGAATTTTCTCCTCGTGGTCAATACCCGAGATGTATGTGGGGGGGAAGTAATATGTTGTCTTACTCCTCCTGAAAAGTGTTGTCCCGAAATTTCAGTAGTAAATCTGTCCGTGATGCACAATGCCTTTGCAACGTCTGCCCGTTTGTTTAACATCTCCGTAACGCTCTCTCTCCAGCTAAATGATCCCATGACGAAACGCGCCGCTCTTCGTTGGATCTTCTCTATCTCCTCTATCAGTCCTACCTGATAGGGATTCCAGATAGATGAACAATACTCAAAAATCGGGCCAATAAGCGCCTTATAAGCCACTTCTTTCGTGGATGAGTTACATTTCATTAAGATTCTTCCGATGAATCTGAGTCTGGTATCTACGTTTCCCACTATCTGCTTTATATGGTCATTCCACTTAAGGTCGCTCTGGATAGTTAGGCCTAGTTATTTTACGGCAGACGCTGTCTCCAGCTGTTTGTCATCAATAGTGTAACTGTGCAGTAGTGGATTTCTTTTCGTATGTATGCGCAATATGTTACATTGATTTCAGTTCAGGGTCAACTGCCAGAGCCTGCACCATTCATCAACTCTCTGCAGATCGTTCTGCAAATTCTGCTGTTGCTACTTTGGAATAGACAACAGCATCATCTGCGAATAGCCTCAAGTTGCATCCGACTTTTTCTCCTAGATCATTTATATATCTTGTAAACAGCAACGGTCCTATCACACTTCCCTTTGATACCTTTACATCTGTCAATGTAGTTCCGTTAAGAGCGATGTTTTGACATCTATCTGCAAGAAAGTCTTGAAACCAATCGTAGATCTATTTCGATATTCCGTAAGCTCATAGTTTTTTTTTTCATTAAACGGCAATGCGGGACGGTGACAAATGCCTTACTAAAATCAAGGAACGCGGCATCAGCCTGAACGCCGTTGTCCATTGCGCTGTGGATCTCATGGACGAACAGAGCGAGCTGAGTTTCGCAGGACCTCTGTTTGCGGAATCCATGTTGATTTTTATAGAGGAGATGTTCATTTTCCAAAAACGTCATAATTCTTTAGCATAAAACATGTTCCATAATTCTACAACATATTGACATCAACGATATAGGTCTACAGGGTGGTCCATTGATCGTGACCGGGCCAAATATCTCACGAAATAAGCGTCAAACGAAAAAATAAAGGGAACGAAACTTGTCTAGCTTGAAGGAGGAAACCAGATGGCGCTAAGGTTGGCCCGCTAGATGGCACTGCCATAGGTCAAATGGATATCAACCGCGTTTTTTAAATAAGAACCCCCACTTTTTATTCGTGTAGTACGTAAAGAAATATGAATGTTTTAGTTGGACCACTTTTTTCGCTTTGTGATAGATGTAGCTGTAATAGTCACAAACATATGGCTCACAATTTTAGACGAACAGTTGGTAATAGGTAGGTTTTTTTAAATTAAAATATAGAACGTAGGTACGTTTGAACATTTTATTTCGGTTCTTCCAATGTAATACATGTACCTTTGTGAACTTATCATTTCTGAGGACGCACCCTGTTACAGTGTGATTACCTTTAAATACCACATTAATGCAGTAAATGCTGAAAATGATGTCCGTCAAAATCAATGCATTTGACAATATGTGTAACGACATTCCTCTCAACAGCGAGTAGTACGCGTTCCGTAATGTTCGCACATGCATTGACAATGCGCTGACGGATGCTGTCAGGCGTTGTCGGTGGATCACGATAGCAAATATCCTTCAACTTTCCCCACAGAAAGAAATCTGAGGACGTCAGATCCGGTGAACGTGCGGACCATGGTGTGGTGCTTCGACGACCAATCCACCTGTCATGAAATAAGCTATTCAATACCGCATCAAACGCACGCGAGCTATGTGCCGGACACCCATCATGTTGGAAGTACATCGCCATTCTGGCATGCAGTGAAACATCTTGTAGTAACATCGATAGAACATTACGTAGGAAATTAGCATACATTGCACCATTTAGATTGCCATCGATAAAATGGGGGCCAATTATCCTTCCTCCCATAATGCCGCACCATACATTAACCCGCCATGGTCGCTGATGTTCCACTTGTCGCAGCCATCGTGGATTTTCCGTTGCCCAATAGTACACATTATGCCGATTTACGTTACCGCTGTTGGTGAATGACGCTTCGTAGCTAAATAAAACGCGCGCAAAAAATCTGTCATCGTTCCGTAATTTCTCTAGTGCCCAGTGGCAGAACTGTACACCACATTCAATGTCGTCGTCATGCAATTCCTGGTGCATAGAAATATGGTACGGGTGCAATCGATGTTGATGTAGCATTCTCAACAGCGACGTTTTTGAGATTCCCGATTCTCGCGCAATTTGTCTGCTACTGATGTGCGGATTAGACGCGACAGCAGCTAAAACACCTACTTGGACATCATCATTTGTTGCAGGTCGTGGTTGACGTTTTACATTTGGCTGAACACTTCCTGTTTCCTTAAATAACGTAACTATCCGGCGAACAGTCCGGACACTTGGATGATGTCGTCCAGGATACCGAGCAGCATACATAGCTGATAGCACACGTCCGTTGGGCATTTTGATCACAATAGCCATACAACACGATATCAGCCTTTTCCGCAATTGGTAAACGGTCAGTTTTAACAAGGGTAGGGCATCACGAAGCAAATACTGTCCGCATTGGTGGGATGTTACGTGATTCCACGTTTGTGACTATTACAGCGGCATCTATCACAAAGCAAAAAAAGTGGTCCAACTAAAACATTCATATTTCTTTGCATACTACACGAATATGTAATAAAAACTGGGGGTTCCTATTTTAAAAAAAACGCAGTTGATATCCGTTTGACCTATGGCAGCGCCATCTAGCGGCCAACCATAGCGCCATCTGGTTTCCCCCTTCAAGCTAGACAAGTTTCGTTCTTTGTAGCTTTTTCGTTTGACGCTTATTTCGTGAGATATTTGGCCCGGTCACGATCAATGGACCGCCATTTATAATTGTGTGGATCGGTCTTACAGCCTTTCTTAATATCGGGAATGACCTGCGCTTTTTTCCAATCGTTAGGTACCTTTCGTCACTCAAGCTATCTACGATAAATTACTGCTACAAGGGGAGCAAGGTCTTTCGTATAATCTTTATAGAATCTTTTAGGTATCTCATCTGGTCCTAAAGCCACTACTAAGCGATTGTAGTTGCTTTTCAGTTCCGCCATCAGTTATTTCAATATCTGCCATTTCGATGTTCGTACGACGATTGAAAGGAGGGACAGTGTTACGATCTTCCGCGGTGAAACAACTTCGGAAGACCGAATTCAGCATTTCGGCCTTCTGTCTGTTATCTTCCGTTTCGGTACCGGTGGGGTCGCTGAATGAATAGATGATTTTGACCCACTTAGGGTTTTTACTCAGATCGGTTGACAACGTCTTACTTTCAAAATCATTGAACGTTTCTCTCATTGCTCTCCTTACGCTCATTTTCGCATCGTTCAGCTTTTGTTTGTCAGCTAGGTTTCTACTTCTCTTGAATGTGAGATGACGTGCTCTTAGCGCTTTTGTAACACGGCTATTGAACTATGGTAGATCTTTCCCATCCCTTAAAATCTTACTCGAAACATACTTGTCCAAGGCATGTTGGAAGATGTCTTTGAATTTTTTCCATTTGTTCTCCACTTCTTCGTTCTCATCGCCGAATATTTGATGCTGACTGTTGAGATATTCTGATATTTGTATCCTGTCACCCTTGCTAATCAAATATATCTTCCTACCTTTCTTGACATTCCTTGGTGGACCCGTCGTGATAGATCCCGTCACAGTCTTATGATCACTGATACCTTCCTCTACGTTAACTGATTCGATAAGTTCAGGTCTGTGTGTTGCCAGAAGGTCTAAGACGTTACCCTAACGAGTTGGTTCTCTAACTATCTGCTCAAGGTAATTTTCGGACAAGACATCCAGGACAGTGCCACACGAATCCCTCTCTCTGGCACCAGTTTTGATGGCATAATACTCCCAATCTATACCTGGCAAGTTAAAGTCATCCCCTATTACAACCGCATAATCAGGAAAATTACTAATGATATTCTGCAGGTTCTGTCTGAAGCGCTCTACAACTACAGATCCTGACCCAGGTGATCTATAAAGGCATCCGATCACCATTTTTGACCGTTCTTTGGTACTCAATTTCACCCAGATCAATTCACATTCGGAATCTGTAATAACCTCGTTAGATTTTATGGAAATTTCTGCTGCTTTACACATGTCGCCACCATAGGAGACTAATTTATCCTTACGATAAACTTTCGAGTCTGAACTTAGGATTTCGTTGTAATTGACATCTGGTTTCAACCAGCTTCCTGTTTCCAATACTATCTGTGCATTATAAACTTCAGTAAGCGATACTAATTCTGGGACTTCTTGGGATAGTTTACTAAAATTATTTTAATCTTTCCTATCTCTGATCTGGGAGGACCTAGATTCTCTGAGGTCGCTGTGGCCGATTTGACAGGCAAATCGTTTTTGCTCCCTAGGGGAGGGAGGTTCATAGTTGCCTTCACCAAATCAGGCAGTCCCCGAAAGGAGCCGAGGATGGCCTCAGAACCCAAGCGACAGGCGTCATTCATGCCGACATCTGCCGACATGCAGCCGGTTGCATCTAGTGCGCTCGATAGCCACCGGCAGGGCCTCCTCCACATCACAGATGGTACCCCCGGCAAACATACCAAATGCACACTGGAATCATTTCCCGCCTTGCCTGCTATGGTGTGTGGTGTCCCCGCTCTCCAACCGCGTGCTGATACTGTCGACACCGTAGAGCTGCTACTGCCACAGCTCTGGCAGTGGAGTTGAGACACAATGCGCGATGACGTAGGTCCCCGTTGGTGAACGGGAGACAGAAATGCGAACTCGTACGATGGATGCTTCTTCTGATTTAAAATTGAATGATTCATTGTCTGGATATGCAGTAGTTGTTAAATCTTATCTCATCCGCATCGTACACACCACCAATTGCGAGGCAACATTGTAATTATCAGTTTTCTCGCACGTTGTTGGCTCGTTGCTATGGAGTTGTTGAACCTGTATGAAGCGATATCCACAGATACTCTTTGATCTCGTCTGAGTGAACCTACGCCGTAATGTTAAAAAACATGTTCAAAAGTTCTCTTTTCAATTAATGAAATGAAATTTTGATATTCAGATAAAATTGTCCTTGCTGAACAATCGTTGGTTAACTATCATTGATTAAATCACTTAATAACGTAGTCCACGCTTGATGTTTCACTTCGAACGAACAGTTTATTGTTCCGTGGCCACTAAATACTTTATAAGTTTCGCAACACCCGCACACGCAGTTGGTTGGTAAAGTCAGTTCTATTAAATTTACGTTTCTTGACAATTACGACAACTTGACTCTTCAGCGTAATTGTTTTATCTTCGTGAAGTCGTGTAATAGTGTCCTACTCGAGACTAATTGAGTGTAGTCCTTTGATATACTATCCACTCTTCTTTTAGTTCCAACTATTTGAAAGTCAAATCCAATATTAACTAGTTTCGTCAATTAAGTTCAATTAACCCGTTATGCACGTCTATCAGTTCCTGTCTTTGCTTGGAAAATCAGTTTCCGAAGTTCGTGAATTACGTCTCACAAGAAACACTTCTGAACGCAAAACAATCTCGTCGCGTTCCGTACTCTCAATAACTACAAGAATTGTTCTCGTACGTCTTTACAGGACGAGAGCCAGCAAGCGACTTCTTCTGTGAAAGAGTATTGTAGGCGCATTGAATTTCTTCGTTGTGCTTACAACTCTCTTCCACATAGAAGTTATCTCTGACTACCATCACCTTGGACTTAGCTTTCAAGATATTAATTGCAATTATCATTCGTATATTTGTCCATTAATTAAATCTGAGGTTTCTTCCTCCTCTTTCCATAACAAAAACTCTCAGTGATGTATAATGTTGTTGTTATCAAAACTTCTTGGTGTTAGCTTATCGGCAAAGATATCGTATTTGCCAAGATAACTCTTCCCTGCTTCATATTATGATATTCTGTCTTAAATGACTTTAAGGGGGTCGTCGGGGTGTTATACTGCTATCTCGCTGAGAGGCTCCATCACCCGCCAAACATTGGAGCTCCCAATGACAAGCATACCCACCCTCTGTACTTGTCCGGTCTGGGCAGGAAAATCGTCCAATGGCCCAACAGGAGAGGCATCCCGTGCTGGCTCAGAGTTATCATAAACACTGGGCAGCACCTCGTAATTGTTGCTAAGACGCACGGCCTGCTCCCTCTACACGCGAAGCCACCACTGCCAGCCACCCACTCTGGAGTGAGGACGGGCCGGTCAGATGTTGCGTATCGGAAGCCGCAGCAACGTCCGAGTCGCCAGGGGATTCCAGTGGCAACAAAAGTGTCGCAGGTCCCGTCACTGCCATCCCGACGTCAGCGCAACTTTGAGCTTTAGCTAGAAGCTTGTCGACGGTAGCCAACGCAGCTTCCAGCTTTTTACGAACAGCAGCCAACTCTCCTTGTGTCCGCTCACAACAAGCACAGTTCCTAGCCATATCGTACTGTGTATAAAATAGATATAAGGTCTCAAATGGCGCTACTCTGTTTGAAAATATATCAAATGAGAATAAAGTAACACTAAAAGTTGCTGAGACAGAAAGCTGTTGTTGTTGTTGTGGTCTTCAGTCCAGAGACTGGTTTGATGCAGCTCTCCATGCTACTCTATCCTGTGCAAGCTTCTTCATCTCCCAGTACCTACTGCAACCTACACCCTTCTGAATCTGTTTAATGTATTCATCTCTTGGTCTTCCTCTACGATTTTTACCCTCCACGCTGCCCTCCAGCTCTAAATTGATGATCTCTTGATGCCTAAGAATATGTCCTACCAAGCGATCCCGTCTCCTAGTCACGTTCTGCCACAAATTTCTCTTCTCTCCAATTCTATTCAATACCTCCTCATTAGTTATGTGATCTACCCATCTAACCTTCAGCACTCTTCTGTAGCACCACATTTCGAAAACTTCTTTTCTCTTCTTGTCTAAACTATTTATCGTCCACGTTTCACTTCCACACACGGCTACACTCCACACAAATACTTTCAGAAACGACTTCCTAACATGGAAATCTATACTCGATGTTAACAAATTTCTCTTCTTCAAAAACTATTTCCTTGCCATTACCAGTCTACATTTTATATCCTCTCTACTTCGACCATCATCAGTTAGTTTGCTGCCCAAATAGCAAAACTCCTTTACTACTTTAAGTGTCTCATTTCCTAATCTAATTCCCTCAGCATCACTCGACTTAATTCAACTACATTTCCATTATCCTCGTTTTGCTTTTGTTGGTGTTCTTCTTATATCCTCCTTTCAAGACACCGTCCATTCCATTCAACTGCTCTTCCAGGTCCTTTGCTGTCTCTGACAGAATTACAACCTCAAAGTTTGTATTTCTTCTCCATGGATTTTAATTCCTACTCCGAATTTTTCTTTTGTGTTCTTTACTGCCTGCTCGATATACAGGTTGAATAACATCGGGAATAGGCTACAACCCTGTCTCACTCCCTTCCCAACCACTGCTTCCCTTTCATGCCCCTCAACTCTTATAACTGCCACTTGGTTCCTATACAAATTGTAAATAGCCTTTCGCTCCCTATATTTTACCCCTGCCACCTTCAGAATTTGAAAGAGAGTATTCCAGTCAATATTGTCAAAAGCTTTCTCTAAGTCTACTAATGCTAGAAACGTAGGTTTTCCTTTCCTTAATCTATTTTCTAAGATAAGTCGTAGGGTCAGTATTGCCTCACGCGTTCCAACATTTCTACGGAATCCAAACCGATGTTCCCCAGAAAGCTATTAAATAAAAATAAATTTCTCTACTGAAGTTGATGTATTTACAGATACCTATTATTAGAAATCCTGTTTGTCGAAAAGTTACTGCACAAGATAAGTATTGAAACTACAATGTACTGATCTAACTGTGTGCTGCCTACTAGCACAAAATTAAAACCTAGAGGCGTGACGGAGTTTCAGGCGACGGGAAAATTTATACTAGGAAGCCGCCCTACATAAGCATATTCACGAGACTTATGCAACAACAAAAACTACGATTAATTTTCTGGCCACTGGTCTGCACAGTAAAATACACACGTACAGTTCACTTCTTTACAGAAGCACGTGAACAAAAAATGGAAGGGTAAATCAATTTACAGTTTATCAGACAAGTGCTGCTGCTGCTCTGCTGCGTGTTCTGTCGGCTCGGCGGCTGCCACTACACTGAGTAGTCAACGGTCACTCACTGAACTGAGATACGCGACGGGTGACGTGGCGGTCTGGTGGCGGGAAATTTTACACTAGAAAGCCGCCTACACAAGGATATTCACAAGAGTTATGCAATCCCTCAAATCTTTGCGGTCCCAGTGCTGCCTGGCATTGACAACTCTACTTCTCACACACTCCTTACTTATGGTTACGATGCACCCTAATGTGTTCAAAACACAATTACGCCTATCTGTGAGATTCCACTGACTAACTTAATGCTCTGCCCTCCCTTCAAGTTGACCAGATTCACACCATTTAGACACACCAATACTAAGGGAAGTGGACTGAATAACTTCCACTCGATATTGCCTATCGTTTGCTCATTCTCTTTACTTTACAACTCAAATGCTGGCCTATGTGCATACACAGACTACTCCACTATGATCATACTGCCTTATGACTCATCTCCTGAGCATCTCGCCCTCAATTATCATTTTCAACCTGATAACTCCCTCAATCATTATAACAGTTTCACCTAAATCAGTACAATACCCCAAAGTAGGCCACACAGTACAAATATAACATACCCAGACAACCAAAGGTTCAAATTCTCTCGAAATTAATAAACATTACTTCAAACTGTTATTCTTCTCAGCACAGTGAACAACAAAACCCTTAATATCACTTTACACACAAAATAATTTTGCTTCACTACTTTTCCAAAAACTTGTCAGTGAGTCAGTTAATGCAGCCGGTGCATCTCTCATCAACCTGACGAACATGACTATCCAAACAAAGGATTATATTTTAACCACACGGTTTATTCGATATGATTTTCCTGCCTTACTTAACTTCAGCTCTACAGCGTTCCTCTGAACAATCCTGCAAACATACAGCAGACCACTAAACAAAGAGAAATATTTATGACACTGTATCTTCTGGCTGTTGGATAATCTGTGAGATCACACCATTAGTTTCTGGCCCACTCGGTACCCCCGTGTGGATGCCTTCCAAGCTGCCAATTCCTTACACTTGCGTGTCACTCATTTAATATGACTAATTGCCAACTCCACAAGTTATTTATGCCAGAGGGCTTATTGTGCTGGAAAGTTTACAATCTCCTGGATACCCTCTAATGATGGACAGTTCCTCAAAACTGTAACTGTTGGCAAAGAGGTGGAATTATGTGGGAGTTCTATTATAACTTCTTGGAAATCAGTCAAGAGAGGATCCCACAAAGCATGCCGCCTTGCACAACACGACCAACATACACTTCCTAATTACCACATAATCCTCTCTGCTAGACTGAACAATGTACGGTATGCTAAAATAAACATTGGCTTTATTCGATGTCATTTGAAAATTTCCAGCCACTGATCTGCCTGTGATTCATTATCTGAAACTGATGTTTGCCCAGACCCCACTTCCTTCAGGAACAGCCTCTCAGATACATCTGATATAGTATGGATCATGACTTTTCGTAACAGTGTGAGGACCATGTACTTTGAGGTGAGTTCTGCTGTGATGGGAACATAGCAGTATCTGCTGTCCATTCCCAGAGGAGAACCTTGAAGATCTGTTGTCGATAAGTTGTGCAATTTCAGTGGTTGATGGGTATCTAGAAGTCAAGGACTTCCTCTTCTGATAGCCTTTGCACTCTGGTAAGACGCTGCGTAACCTACATTACATATTACTGAATTAGCATGTGGTTCTATCTCTGATAAAGCACTTATTCAGCCCAAAGTGGACATAACTCCATTGGGCATAACACAGTCTTATTCGAAATCATCAGAGATGCACAGCAACCACTGAGATTCATCCAAATGCCTCCATCTGAACAATACACCTTTTCTCAACGTATAGCATTGCCCAATCTGAATAGTTCCAATCCTTGTATTTATCCTTAATATCATGAAGTATAGAGTCTTTGTCTTCCTCTGCCACTATTTTGGACAAGGGTATCGCAACATAATTCTCAAAAGGAATGTTCTTCATATAGAACAAGCTGAAGTGATTATCCTCCATGTCTTTTTCCATTTCATCAACTAACCCTCTAGGCACACAAGACAAAGCATTAGCAAGGATATTTACTGCTCCAGCCACAAGCGTAATAGAGAAATCGTATTCTTGAAGGAAAAGTACCCAGTGAGCGAGTCACCTGTGAGTGAGTTTCACTGTCGAAAGAACCTGCCTTGTGATTGGTAAATATGTTGCCTTCTGTGTGAACAAGAAAAATTAAAACTTCTGACATCCCCATGCTTCTTCAAATGCCCCTAACTCTGTCACTGAGCAATACTTTTCATTCTTGGTCGGCACATGGCTACCAAATACCATTGTCTTCTGGCTATCGTTCCTTCTTCTTCAACTCCCTGAAACAGAACAATGCCCAGATCCATCTCAGCACTCCCTATAGTGATTCAAGAGTCCTGCGACAAATCTGGATGAACTAGTCTTTGTGCAGAATTGTGGACTGATTTTAAAGCCTGAAAGCCTCTCCTCAGCTACGTCCCATGTCCATATTGCATTCTTACCAGTCAACTCACACTCACTTGGGATGGGGTGGGTTGGGTTGGGATGGCGTGAATCTTTTATAGAAATTTACTGATCCTAGATAACTGAGCAACTGCTACTTCATTGGAGGTGTCATCAATTGCTCTATTCCCTTAATTTTTTATGGATATGGCGAAATCCTACACTCATTATAATACTCTGCAGGAATTTGATTTGTGAAGTACTAAAAGTTGATTTTTCTAAGTTAAGCCTCTGACTTCGGAATGCATAAAGCAACCTATTCAGCATGCTTTTGTGTTCTCCACAAGTATTTTCTACAGTCAAGATATCATCTACCAATCACATTATTCAGTCCCACAATGATTCTCCAACAACACTGTCTAACACATATGTGAATACTGCTGACAACATGTAAAGCCCACAGGAAAGGCATCTTAATTGATAGCACCTACCAAACACCGAAGATGCTGTGTGCTGGTGACCGGAAGGGTCTAATTCAACTTTCCAGTTAGTCGACTGAAAGTCGACAGAAAAGAAAAATGTGCAGTGCATGGAACTTCTGCACCAATTCTTCCAAGCTCTTCAGTCTGTCTCTATTTCAATTATTGTGTCAACCTGCTATGAGTTTAGAAACAGACCTATCCCATCTTCTCTTTTTGGAACAACTAAAAGTGATACAGTGTATGGTTAAACAAAAAAAATTCACTTGGTTTTTAATCTTAAATTTGTGTCAAAACTTTTGTCTAACCTATTGAGGATGATAATACTCCTGCATTCTCTCACACAGGCTATAACAACTCCTTTTTATCACTCACACTGATATTCTGCATCCTGTCAGTCTTATCTTTCATCTTAATTTCAGCACCCTGTGTGTTCCTCTGATTGAAGTACCAGAATTCTTGCAGCCCCAGCATCTTCCCCATTGATCTCTATACATAGTTTCAGACAACTAGGTGGGATCTGTGCATGAAATGCAAGCTCCTGAAATTGTACCCACATTGCCACTGCCTTCCTCAAAATAGTCTCACCATGCTCGACATCTAAAAATACTTTATATTTCCACATAAAATCCGTTCTGAATATTAAGGCAACACACAGTTTTGGTACCACCAGAAAATTCCACTCTTATGTTTGCCCTTGACAATCTAATTGTAACTGCACTTGTCAACACGCATCGAAACCTTTTCCTTGTATTGCCCTTTCACTGTGATTCTTTATAGCCTTAACATTGTCCACTTACAATTCATGTAACACCATTGAAATGATGCCTCAGAAATTGCTAGGATTTGACTGCCACTATCCCAAACTCCTTCCAGGGTTGTTGCTCCTTCTGAAACCACAATTGCTAGATGTGTATTCCAGGTATTCTCCCATCACTGTAGAGGTAAATTTCTTGATTTTTCAAATGATAGAGAGCTGCAGTCAGTCGTTGTTTCCTTTTTAGCTTTACTAAACCAGTTATAGATTTTGGCTAGCGACTAACCATTATCAGTGCTAAAAAATACAAGAAGTACTTAGTCAGGGTACAGTATAAAAAAACACAGCTCATGACATAACCATTATCGCTTGTACATTAAATTATATACTAGTATTTCAGAGTTTTTATACATATCATAGTACATCTACACCTGTTGTTCGGGGCTCTTCTCACAGTTCATTCAAGACCACAGTATAATGGAGGTAGGCTTTGCAGAGAACACATTGGCTGGCTGTATGGCGCCCTTTATATGAACTACGTAACATGTAACCTTCATACTAAAGCAGTTATGGTCCCTAATAAAACTTAAAATTTACATACGAATAAAAAAAATACAAGTAAAATTGTTGATGTTGCTTTACTGACTTACTTCCACATTTAACAATTGACATTAGAAGATGTAAAAATGCCAAATTCTCTCCCTGTGAACCAATTGTTTTGTTAACCTTCAAAATGCAAAGGTAACATCAGTTTCATAAAAAATGTCAGCACCACTATAGTACCCATTTTTAATAACTTGCATCAAATAATTAAATTTATGAGGTATTAAAAGAAATAGATCTATTAATTTTTTGGATCTATCAATTCAAAATGAAAATGATAAGCACACATTTGGTATCTTTCGCAAAATGATTGTACCAATGGTTTATGGATTTTATGTCAGACCCCTCTGTTCAATATAAGAAGGTATTTTTCAACTTTGCTGTCAACTGGATGTTCAAAAGTCCATTGTCAAAAGACGAACATGAAGACGAAATGGCAATAATAAGACACACTGCAAAGATGAATAACTATCCTCATGACTTTGTTGGTAACATATATAAAAACATAGCTAATAAATACAAACATAAGATGACTCCTTACAATAATAGTGTGTCAAAAGAAAATACTAAGTTTGTTAGTTTAGCTTACTATGTAAAAATAAGTATAAGGATTGCAACCGTCCTTAGAAAGTATAATGTGAGAGTATCTTTTGGAATTACAAATAAACTAGGATGTATTTTGCAACATACTGTAATACTAAGAATTTATTTCATGATTCTGGAGTTTATAAAATTGATTACCCAGACTTTGGGGCCTATTACGTTGGCCAAACAGGATGGAAGCTGAAAATTAGGTTTCGGGAACACATTGCGTTGGAAAGAAAAGATGCCAGAGATATAAAGTATGACTGCTCATTAATTTGCAATAAAACGTAAGTTGCCGACTTTGAAATCTAATGTGAGGTCCCTGCATAAGTGTAAGAATGGCTTATTCCTCGACGTCATCAGAAAAATGTTGGCTGCAACCTGATTAATGATCAAGTCATTATCATAAATGCTCATTTTTGGGAATTATTTGAAAACTGCTTGCTTGGAAGCAGTGAAGGATATGACCCAGGGGGTATAAAATAGATCCCGACTTCTTGCCAATATGTAGCAGCCATTGACCTAATACCATATGAATATGATGGGTATAATATTTAACCTAGGGAACTTTTATCACTTTATACTGGTTTAGATGCTTGTACCTAGCTAATAACGGGCATTCAGTATGTTGGCTTTACTGTATTCATAATTAAAAGTCTGTTTGAAGCGGTACAGAGATCAGTACTCTCTACATCCGTTATAGATTGTCACATTACACCAGCGATCAGTCTTGCCGATATTTGGTGCCATCTATGAACTATTTACTAAGTAAGAGGAGCCACATACCTCATCACGATGATTAAAAAAGTACAAATGAAAAAATATACAAACCAAACCAATTCCAATAGGGAGGGAGCCTACATCAATGAATATTCTTTTATGAAACCGACGTCATCAATGCTTTTTAAAGATAAACAAAACGATTGGCTCACAAGGAGTGAATCTGGAATTTTTACATCTCCTAACGTTAACTTTTAAATGTGGTAGTAAGTCAGCATAGCAACATCAGTGGTTTTACTTGCATTTTATTTTATTCCTATACATATTTTAAGTTTCATTATAGGACATAGTTACTTTACTATGATGGTTACGTAGTACGAAGTTCATGTAGAGGACGCCATACAGCCAGACGATGTGTTCTCTGCAAAGCCTACCTTCACTACTCAGTAGTCATGAATGAACTGTGACAGGATCCCGAACAACAGCTGTAGACGTACTATTGCACGTATAAAAACTCTGAAATACTGGTATGTAATTTAATGTACAAGTGATAAAGGTTACATCATGAGTTGTGATTTTTTTAGACTGTGCCCTAACTATGTACGTCTTTTATTTTTTTTGGCACTGTTTACAGCTAGTCACTAGCCGAAATCTGTATGTGATTTAATAAAGCTAGAAAGGAAACAACGACTGATTGGTGCTCTCTGTCATTTTGAAAGTCATATCACAGTCGTTGAACACGTTCCACTTTCCTCATGGAAGGTATTTCGATCCTTGAATTTTGCTCCCTTCTTCGACCTGGAGGTCGGATTTCTATAGTTTTGGCTCATGGGCTACTGGCTTCATGACTGTTACCTCTTGGCCCCGCACTGTCCTCCATTCCTAAAAAAATCAATCCAGTTTCATCTATTGGCTGATTCGTTTGATATGGTGGCTGACTACATGATCCTGTGCTCATCGTATCATTATTGAGGCATCGATGTCAGCTATTCAGATACTCTTGGTCTCGTTCCCACATTATTGTCAGTGATAACGTGCTCCAAACTTTTAAACAGCAATTTGAAATCCTTGGCATATTCCAAGCACCACTCAACAAGGAATTTCTGGTAGTTAGGTGGCAACTTCATATAAAAAACGTCATATTAACTCAGCTGGAGTAACTGGCGTGTCCAGAAAATTATTTCCTCGTATCATCAATTCAAAATCTTTCATCGTGCTGTGGAATTCACCAGTTTCCGCCCTATCATAATATTCTCCTCTACTCCAACCTGTGCCTCAGATGACCAATAATTGGTTAAAAAAGTGTCCCTGAATTCCTTGTATGTAGAGCACTTCAAAGCTATTGAACACATTACCGCCACAGTTCCTCGCTTCTACATAACCGCACATGAACTTTAATTGATGACACAACTTCCATGTCCAAGGTAAAGAATAATCAGACCGCTCCACCCAAGCTTTAGGGTGGTGAGCACCGTCGTTTTCTCTGAATGCCTGAAATTTCCGGGCTATGAGAAAGTGGTTGTAATCAAACTGTTGCTTCTCCAACGATTTGTTTACATTAAAAAGTGTGGGGTGGGGATTGACCGTCGATATGCCTAGCGTGAGCGAACGATCCAGTAACTGATTACCAAACAGATTGGCTGGCTCTGCTCCCACAGCAAAATTACTTGAGGGTACAAACTACAATGCAGTTGGCTTGCACTTTCGTTCAAGAGTAGAACCTGCATGACCTTCGCCTTAAAATTTGCTACTTCTGCAGTGATAATTGCACCCCAATTATTCTACCTCTGATTGATGTGTTCCTACTGTCGTTTAAATGTGAGCTGTTTTTGTACCTAAGCTGTTTCATATACTGGCACAGGACATGTGCCGTCTGACCCCTTTATTGCACATTTTTCACCGGCTCTGTTAAGACTTGACAGTTACTAACTTCAAGCTGCTCCCATGGCTTCACATAATTTCTGCTCGATTTCATCTGGAATTTTGCTAACGACATTTCCAATCCCGTCAATCCTCCTCCCTACACAAGTCATTCGGTTATCCTGCGCCTCTTGGCAATACTCACAAGGGAACCTCCCAATCGCACCCCCCTCAGATTTAGTTATAAGTTGGCACAGTGGATAGGCCTTGAAAAACTGAACATAGGTAAATCGAGAAAACAGGAAGAAGTTGTGTGGAACTATGAAAAAAATAAGCAAAATATACAAACTGAGTAGTCCATGCGAAGATAGACAACATCAAGGACAATGAGAGTTAAGGAGCGCCGTGATCCCGTGGTTAGCGAGAGCAGCTACAGAACAAGAGGTCCTAGGTTCAAGTCTTCCCTCGCGTGAAAAGCTTAATTTTTTATTTTCAGTTTATGTGACAAACTCTTACGTTTTCATCACTTTTTTGGGAGTGATTATCACATCCACAAGAAAACCTATATCGGGCAAGGTAGAAGAATCTTTTTACCCATTCGCTAAGTGTACAAGTTTGGTGGGTCGACAACATATTCCTGTCATGTGACGCACATGCCGTCACCAGTGTCGTATAGAATATATCAGACGTGTTTTCCTGTGGAGGAATCGGTTGACCTATGACCTTGCAATCAAATGTTTTCGGTTCCCATTGGAGAGGCACGTCCTTTCGTCTACTAATCGCACGGTTTTGCGGTGCGGTCGCAAAACACAGACACTAAACTTGTTACAGTGAACAGAGGCGTCAATGAACGAACGGACAGATGATAACTTTGCGAAAATAAAGAAAGTAAAATTTTGAGCTGAGGGAAGACTTAAACCAAAGGACCACTCGATCCGCAGCTACTCACGCTAACCACGGGACCACGGCGGTCCTAACCTCAGATGCTCCTTGATGTTGCCTATCTTGCACATGGACTACTCAGTCTGTATATTTTGCTTATTTTTTTCATAGTTCCACACAACTTCTTCCTGTTTTCTCGATTGATCTGTGTTCAGATTTTCAAGGCCTATCCACTGTGCCAACTTATAACTAAATCTGAGAGGGTGCGATTGGTAGGTTCCCTTGTCAGTCGAACTGATACGTCTCTATGTAACAGGGTATTACTCTGCTCTTGACTCAGGTTTCACTAATTGTGCTTCCTGCCTTTTCATTATCACTTTCATCTTCTTGTCATAAATTTCCTGCTCATCGCACCTTTCTTTCAAATCTTGCATCATTCAAAAAGGCCACATTTTTCATTGTTTCTGTTCCCTCCTGTAGTAGCAGATGTGGGGCAGACTCATTTGGGCATTGCCAGCCAACCCACTATCTACCCTCTCTTCACCAGTCTACATCAACAACTTTGCGTGATGCTACTCTCATCACTCCCATTTTCCATCACTATCGACTTATTTTTCATGTTCCATGCCTCACTTTTTTCTCTCACTTTGCCCCGTCCCACAAAGAGCTGAACCCGGCTCTCCAACTACAACTACAGTGAGACACTCCACTTTATCTTCCACTTCCAAATTCATCAGTGTATTTACTCCTTCCAGTTCTTATCTAGCTTTTCTCTGACTCCTTGTCATTCACCAAAAGTCTACCCTCAGTAATTAAACTGTAATAGATTGTTAAACACGACTACAAACCCCACAATGTTCGGTAAATGAATCATTTATGTTCGAAACCAACCAATCAACCACAATGAGTGGATCAGACCGCACAAACACGTAACACATAAGCAGAAAGAAAAAGCAAGTTAGTAAATGTGCCACCAAATTAAATTTAACTTCTCAGTTTACGATACAAAATACCACTTCATCTACGAAACCCCGCAATGATTATATTCAATTGCTTTTATGATGTTATTAAAATTATTTGTTTTAATAACCAATTTTTCCTACTCAGAGGACCAACCTCTCTCCAACTCCACCAGAACCCGAACGGGTCTTTGACTTGCTCCTCTCCTGAGTTCTGTGCTCTTCTTCCCGACAACAGCCAGAGTTAACTGTGATCCTGCCTCAAGAGTTAACACCAATGAAAAGACTACAAAATATTTCAATTCCCACCTACTGAACCTGTAAGGCAAATACAATCATAAGCCTTCCTTTGAATAGCAAAAGTATACTTTATACCGGTGCCCGTATAGGATTCAGACACTATAGGAACTGGAGCCTCGTGATCCGCAGCAACATCCTGAATTTGCTCTTCGGTTTCTGGCACGGATCGAAGTTGGTGGCGTGTGGCCGGGCAATACTCTATGGAGTGACGAGGCACATTTTACGCTACAGTGAGTAGTGAGTACACAAGAATGCCGAGTTTAGAGTACTGTTAAACAGCGTGTTGTGCACGAAGAGCCATTGCATTCGCCGTGTGTGAGTGTGTGGTGTGAATTCTCAAGCACCTTTATTCTCGGTATGTTTTTCTTATACACAGATACTTCGCAAGCCACCGTACGGTACGTGGCGGAGGGTCCACTGTACCACTAATAGTCATTTCCTTTCCTGTTCCACTCCCAAACATAGCGAAGTAAAAATGACTATCTACATGCCTCCATATGAACCCGAATTTCTCGAAACTTATCTTCGTGGTCCTTACACGCATTGTATGTTGGCGGGGAAGAACTACTCTCTATATGCCTACGTATGAGCCACAATTTCTCAAAACTTATTTTCATGTACATCTACATCTACATTTATACTCCGCAAGCCACCCAACGGTGTGTGGTGGAGGGCACTTTACGTGCCACTGTCATTACCTCCCTTTCCTGCTCCAGTCACGTATGGTTCGCGGGAAGAACAACTGCCGGAAAGCCTCCGTGCGCGCTCGAATCTTTCTAATTTTACATTCGTGATCCCCTCGGGAGGTATAAGTAGGGGGAAGCAATATATTCGATACCTCATCCAGAAACGCACCCTCTCGAAACCTGGACAGCAAGCTACACCGCGATGCAGAGCGCCTTTCTTGCAGAGTCTGCCACTTGAGTTTGCTAAACATCTCCGTAGCGCTATCACGCTTACCAAATAACCCTGTGACGAAACGCGCCGCTCTTCTTTGAATCTTCTCTATCTCCTCTGTCAACCCGACCTGGTACGGATCCCACACTGATGAGCAATACCCAAGTATAGGTCGAAGGAGTGTTTTGTAAGCCACCTCCTTTTTTGATGGACCACATTTTCTAAGGACTCTCCCAATGAATCTCAACCTGGCACCCGCCTTACCGACAACTAATTTTATATGATCATTCCACTTCAAATCGTTCCGTAAGCATACTCCCATATATTTTACAGAAGTAACTGCCACCAGTGTTTGTTCCGCTATCATATAATCATACAATAAAGGATCCTTCTTTTTATGTATTCGCAATACAATACATTTGTCTATGTTAAGGGTCAGTTGCCACTCCCTGCACCAAATACCTATCCGCTGTAGATCTTCCTGTATTTCGCTGCAATTTTCTAATGCTGCAACTTCTCTGTATACTACAGCATCATCCGCGAAAAGCCGCATGGAACTTCCGACACTATCTGCTAGGTCATTTATATCTATTATAAAAAGCAATGGTCCCATAACACTCCCCTGTGGCACGCCAGAGGTTACTTTAACGTCTGTAGACGTCTCTCCATTGAGAACAACATTCTGTGTTCTGTTTGCTAAAAACTCTTCAATCTAGGCACACAGCTGGTCTGATATTCCATAGGCTCTTACTTTGTTTATCAGGCGACAGTGCGGAACTGTATCGAACGCCCTCCGGGAGTCAAGAAAAATGGCATCTACCTGGGAGTCGTGGTCCTTACACATAATGTTGTGGCAGTAGAAAGTTTCGGCAGTCAGCTTCAAATTCCGGTTCTTTAAATTTTATAAATAGCGTTTCTCGAAAAGAACGTCGCCTTCCCTCCAGGGATTCCCATTTGAGTTCCCGAAGCATTAGCTCAACATTTACGTGTTGTTCAGACCTGCCTATAACAAATCTAACAGCCCCCCGCTGAATTGCTTCGATGTCTTCTTTCTATCCGAACTGGTACGGGTCCCAAACACTCGAGCAGTACTAAAGAACAGATCTCACCAGAGAACTATATGTGGTCTCCTTTACAGGTGAACCACTCTTCCCTAAAATTCTCCCAATAAACCGAAGTTGACCATTCGCCTTCCCTACAAATGTTCTCACATGCTCGTTTCATTTCATATCGCTCTGCAACGTTACGCCCAGAGATTTCAACGTCTTGACTGTGTCAGCCAGGACACTAGTAACACTGTAACGGAATACTGCAGGTTTTTTCTGCCTACTCATCCGCATTAACTTACATTTTTCCTCAGTTATGGCTAGCATTCACCACACCAACTAGAAAGTTTGTATCAGTCGTCTTGCATCTGCCTACTACTATGACATCTTACCGAACGCTACAGCATTATCACCAAACAATCGCAGATTACTGTCCATCCTGTCCACCAGACCATTTATGTGTATCACACTTCCCTGGGGCACTCCTAACGATACACTTGTCTCTGATGAAAATTCGCCGACAAGGACGACGTACTGAGTTCCATTACTTATGAAGTCTTCGAGCCACTCACATATCTGTGACCTTATTCCATATGCTCTACCTTCGTTAACAGCCTGCAATGCGGCACCATGTCAAATGCTTTCCGTAAATCCAGAAATATGGAATCTGCATGTTGCCCTTCATCCATAGTTCGAAGTATGTCATATGAGGAAAGGGCAAGCTGAGTTTCGCACTAGCGATGCTTTCTAAAACCGTGCTGATTAGGGGACATAAGTTTCTCAGTCTCAAGAAAATTTATTATCTTCGAACTGAGAAGATGTTCAAGGATTCTGTAGGAAACCCAACTTACGGATATTTGTCTGTAATTTTTTGGGTCCGTTCTTTAACTCTTATTACACACTGGAGTCACCTGCGCTTTTTTCCAATGGCTTGGGATTTTGTGCTGGGCGAGAGATTCACGATGAGTGAAAGCTAGGTAAGACGCCAATGCCGTAGAGTGTACTCTTCGTAAAATCGAACTGGGATTCCATCCAGACCTGGTGATTTAGCGTTTTCAAATCTTTAAGTTGCTTCTCCACGCAAGGTATGCTTATTTCTACGTTGTCCATACGGGTGTCTGTCCGACGGTCAAATGAAAGAATGTTTATAAGGGTCTCCTGCGTGAGCAGTTTCTCAAATGTGAAATTTAAAACTTTGGCTTTCGTTTTGCTACCTTCAACTGCCACCCAAGACTGGTTAACAAGGGACTGAGTGGAAGTCTTAGACCCGCTTAGCGAGTTTACATATGATCAGCATTTTCTCTGGTTCTCTGGAAGATCTTTTGCAAAGGTGTGACAGTGGTAGTTGTTGAATGCTTCGCACATAGATCTATTCATAGACGCACAAATCTCTACTAATCTCCACTTGTCGTCGTTTGTACATCTCTTTTAAACACAGAGTGCAGCAGCCTCTGCTATCTCAGGACCTTACAAATTTCTTTATGAAACCATGGTGGATCTTTTCCATCCTTTATCCACTTACTAGGCACATAACTCTCTTGACCACGATTTACAATCCGCTTAAACTTTTCCCATAATTCCTCTACAACCATCATACTGTTACTGATGCCAGTTCACTGCAAGACGTTACTTGCTGCTTATCTGCTCTATCTAGCAGAAACACTCTCCTAGCCATCTTGATCGCTAATCCCCGTTTCCATACTGACATTGTCGGTAAGGTTTAGCCTATTTGTAGTTACAGGGTCTAAGATATTTCCTTTGCGTGTGGGCTGCCGGGCTAGCTGCTCAAGACAATTTTCAGAAAACACGTTCAAAATTATTTTGCATGACCGTCTGTCTGTGCAGCCCCCCCGTAGTGAATCCATAGACAAAAAATGGCTCTGGGCACTATGGGACTTAACTTCTGTGGTCATCAGTCCCCTAGAACTTAGAACCACTTAAACCTAACTAACCTAAGGACATCACACACATCCATGCCCGAGGCAGGATTCGAACCTGCGACCGTAGCAGTCCCGCGGTTCCGGACTGAGCGCCTAGAACCACTAGACCACCGCGGCCGGCGATCCATAGACATCCCAGACTCCAACAACTAGTGTTGCATGATCTGAGTACGCGCTATTGACCGTAGACTTTCTTTGAATGACTCTAGAACTAACACAGCGGAAACAGGTGGCCGGTAAAACCATCCAACCATTAACATCGTTTCGCTTACACATGTTATACGCAACCAACTTCGACCTCAACAGAGACAATATTTTCAACTTCAATGAAAACTCCCCCTCCTATGGCCTCTAATCTGTCGTTCCAATATACATTCCATTACTCGCTAAATATCTCAGAGCTTTCCAATTCGGGTTACAGCTAGCTTTCGATCCCAAGAATAATTTGGGCACGAGAACTTTTCTGGAGGGCAGCAGATTTTCGGGAACTGTATTAAGAATACTTCGACAGTTTACTGATAAAATTTTGACAGTCGAAGTTCTTTTACTCTGAATTCCGTCTGACTTCCCTTATTGCATATTGTTTACCAGAGCACTTCACACCGAAAAAGCCGTCCTGCGATTTCCACAAGTACTCACCTACCTAAGTAGGCGCTTTCTTTGTGTAGCGCACCCCTGACCTATCAAGGGGAGTCCTACAAATCCCCACACAATAACGCAGGTCTAGAAGTCTGTTTCCAAGATCATAACAGAGTCGACGGAGCCTTTGGTTGAGATCCTCCACTTGGCTCTCAACCAAAGGACCCCAGTCAACTCTGGGAACGAGGTCTGCTTGCACCCTGAACGTGTGGCCAGCAGTCTTCGCCACATCCGCCAGCCACCTGTACGAACTGAGTTTGGCTTGAGAATTCACGCGACAGGCGTCGTTGATACCGACGTTAGTCACAACTTGCAGGCGACTGCACCCTGCTCGCTTAGAAGAGAATACACCGAAAAGACCTGCAAGGTTTACCGTCAAGTCTGCAATTAATCGAGACCTCGTTCTACAGTTTGTGATACCTGTTTTGGAAGAGTGCAACTGAGTGGAAACCATTGTTTTCATGCAAGATGGGTTAACAGCTTATGTCGCTCCCCAAGTGAAAGATTTGCTTAATGTAATCTTCCATGAACGTTTTATCTCCAGAGATTTTCCTTATGCATGGCCTACAACATCACTTGATCTGAATCCAAGTGACTTTTGATTCTGCGGATATCTAAAAGAACATGTTTACCAGGGACATGTTCGGTCTCTACCTAATCTGAAGGTCAGAGTACGGGAATACGTTGCTCAGATTCCACCGGAACTGCTGGCAGAAACTCTTGATCATGTCGTTTTACGGATTCGGCATCTCATCGACATCTCTGGTGCTCATATTGACCAAATTGTGCAAGCGGCGGTTAATAATAAACTCGACTTATTTGACCGTTCCTGCCCACGTCCCGTTCCTAAGGCGCTACATAGGCAAACGTTTCTATACGTCGTTCTTGCATTCATAGCGCCAGATTTGCACCTGGTGGCCAAAATTGTAACTAATTTTTTTTAGTGTGAATCGGTTTCACATTAATGCTTTACAGTACCTACCAAGTTCGCTGCCGTATTATAATTACAACCTACACTGGTCTTCTGTGAATAACTGCACTTTAATTATAACCATCCGGTACAGCCTCTCGGTCAACGAAAGATCCGTAACTAAAGGGTTGTAGCGCTGCTCTTGGGGAGGCGAAAAGAAAAAGAATTAATGTTTTATACATATATTTTTTTAAATGTCGAAAATGTGAATATTTTGGTGGGCCACTTGGCAACAGAATCAGGGATTGATTACACTATTATAATAACATACGTTGAGCATTAAATACCTGAATAAGAGCAGCAGATTGATTTATTTGAGATCGTTTGGAAGAAACATTATCGTTTCTGTGCATTTATATAGTCGCAATGTAATCATACCCGGAACAACACTAAGGGACCAGAAGATTTATAGACTTTAAAAGAAATGCAACACCACACAATTAAAAAAAGAGTTGATTCAGAAAAAATAGGAAAACGATAATGTTCCTTCTGCCTCATGCTGCGTTCGGCCCATCAGCGTGATCGTAATTTCTGATGATGAAGTAACACAAAATAATTATCATTCAAGTAAATGAGGAGATGGAAATCATCAAGGTTAATTTACTAAAATAAGCACACTTATCTTTAACACAGATTTTTTTAATACTACGTACCTTCTCATATTAAATTACAATAGTTGACCATTGTGGTTAAATACTTTATACATAACAGTCAAAATGTCCTCTTGATGCTGTCTGTTCGTAATCAATTACAAGAAACTACATCTTTTCTGATTGGAAAAAGAAAAATTAGCACATTTATTGAATATTTTCACATAAAATATAAAATACCGATGCGGAACGCAGCAAGTCCACGTCCGCCTTTCATGGAATACAAACAGTAAAAGGTGAGGCGCCCAATGCTTCATTTGTCTTGAAACAACAGAACTCTTTTTTACGTCATTAATCGATACATGTACATAGAGATTTACAGGCATCGCGCAAGAACGGCAAACATAAAGAATAATAGATTCTGTCGCTGCTATGCGATGGTTGATTTCTTTTACTTTACAATTGTTCGATAACTGTAGGCCATCAGGTGTTTACTATTGAGCGTATATTAATGTTTGTGAGGCGAAAATTACTAATATTACAGGGTGGAAAGTTGCACAGGTCACACAAATATTGAAGAAAGGAAATAGGAGTAAGCCGGGGAATTACAGACCCATAACGCTGACATCAATTTGCATTAGGGTTTCAGAACATATACTGTGGTTCTAACTTATGAATTACCTCAAAGAAAACGATCTGTTGACAAATAGGCAGCACGGAATGGTTATCGTGAAACACAACTAGCTCATTATTGACACGAAGTCAATAGGCGATCTCAGATTGATTACATATTTCTTAATTTCTAGAAGGCATTGACACTGTTCCTCACAAGCGACTGCTAATCATCCTTCGTGCCTATGGAATATCGTTTCAGTTGTGCGACTGTTTTCATGATTTCCTGTCAGAAACGTCACAGTCGTAGTAACTGAGACAAGTCATCGAGTTAAACAGAAGTGATTTCTGGCGTTCGCCAATCAAGTGTTATGGGCCCTCTGCTGTTCCTGATGTACACAGACCATTTAGGAGTCAATCTGAGCAGCCCGTCTGGATTGCTCGCAAATGATGAAGATGTTGCTGCCATTTATCATCTCGTGAAGTCAATCAGAAAATAAAAACCAATTGCAAAATGATTTAGGCAAGATATCTGTATGGTACGAAAAATTGCATTTGCCTCCAAGTCATGAAAAGTACTAAAAGGAATTCCCTAAATTTCGGTTACACGTTTAAATCAAACTCAAAAGTTGTCAATACAACTAAATAGTGAGGGATTATAATTACGAATAACTTGAAGTGGAACGACCACATAGATAACGTTGTGGGGAAAGTGAAACAAAGACTGAGTTTTATTGGTAGAGCACTTAGAAGACGCAATACGTCTACTTTTGACCTACACTTTCGTTTTTGAGGACACTTGAAACCTCTTGTGTATTGATCACAGGTACAAAAGACAGAGTGTCTTCTGTGTGTATTTTAGAAACGTCCAATTCCACACGCAGTACAACAGCGATAAGTCACCGCATTCGGAATTCACTGCGACAGCGGGTTGACACATTGTGTCTCTAATAATGGAGGTCTTCTTGGTATTTCGTTTACAAAAGACTTTTATGTGGTGTGTTCTGTTACTGTGTTGTAGATAATGATTTGTAACATGGAAATAATGCGTGTATGGACGTACGTCATTATAAAAAATTTTCTTCTTTTGTGGTTCATGAATGTCCTGAAATTTTGAGCACTAATTCAAAGACTGACGTGGCAACTTCTAGTTATTGCCGTATCCGCGTTGTCACCACATCTGAGCGATACGTTAAAATTATTGGCAAGCTCAGGAATCGGATATTGATATCCTACATCACGAGGAAGTCCTGGACTTGCCACTAACTTTCAGTTGTCAATTCAGATGCAGAAAAGAAAAAGTGTTCGTTCTTTTTACTAATGATTTTACTGTTCGGCATATGCAGAAGACGAGTCTTACACAGAACATAGATCATATGGTGTTAAATCAGTTATATTGGTTGAAAAGCTGCTGTTCTAAATTCTTTTAACAGAGTTCACAGGATATTCTCGAACTGCATAATACGTTTTCTTGAAATGGAAAACATGATGGGCCTATTGTGTGAATTTAGCAAGGAATAACAACTTTTCTACTTTGGAGTTCAGCGGTATCTAACAAAACTCACAAAACAAATAAAATTTTGTTTAGATGTCTCTACAGTTCTGTTGTATTCTGTTCTCAAATGAATGTCCTGTTGTATTGTAGTCCCAAGATTATAACGTTTTTAACCTTGCACTTCATGTTCTGAAGGCACCTCTTACAGGTTCCGATGTGTATATAATTTTTCCGTCGAAGTTCATTGACAACGAAATGGCCGATTGAAAGCAGTCTTCATTGTCGTTGAGCAAAATCTTCCATTCTATTTATTTCTTTTCTTCTCTTTCAGTATCATGTACATGTCTTACACGATTTAAATAACAGCTGCCCAAAAGGAGCTGCAAAATATGATACCATTACTAAGCAGTTCAAATGGCTCTGAGCACTATGCCTTAACACCTGAAGTCAGAACAGAGAACTACTTAAACTTAACTAACCTAAGGACATCACACACATGCATGCCCGAGGCAAGATTCGAACCTGCGACTGTAGCGGTCGTGCGGTTCCAGACTGAAACGCCTAGAACTGCTCGGCCATGCCGGCCGGCACTAAGCAGTTGCTTCCTTGTTCAGACATTTCACTTGTCATCTAAGAGACATATTATATATATATTTAAGGATCACCGGCCACTTGACCATCTTCTGTGCGGATGCACACACATTGCCCGAACTCTTACGGGAATCGGTAAAGCCGTGGGTATTTAGTGTAATGGGCAGGAGCACTACGAATATAGTGCGGGACAATAAGTTGGGAATGTGTCTCACGGGAGGCGTGCCAGTGATAAGTCCCTGCAGTCACAGTATCCTCTGTGTCCTCGGTGGCTCAGCTGGACAGAGCGTCTGCCATGTAGGCAGGAGATCACGGGTTCGAGTCCCGGTCGGGGCACACATTTTCAGCTGTCCCCGTTGAAGTATATCAACGCCTTACGCAGCTAAGGGAATTCATTTCATTGTATTGATTTAATTGTAAAAGAGTAGTGTTTGTATGCGTCACATTCGATTATTGCAATCAGGAAAGATCAGACAGGGTTAGTGGTATGTTGCTATAGAATTTCATGCTCATATGCATTGCACTAATGGCAGAGGCTATGATTATGTTCTATGACCAGCACTAACAGGAAACTGCTTCATAAGGAAGTTACGATTATAGTTATGTCACGTAATGCAGGTAACATACGGACAACACTAGCAGCCGAAACATTTATGGCCCTAGACGGCTCCGAATTGCGGCATGTAACATGGCGATGCGTATCGTAACTACATCGGTGGGCGAAAAACACCTTGCTGTAATGGAGTTTCTAACTGCAGAAAGCTTCGTTCATAGATTGAGCGCCCTCTCCTTCAATGTGATAATTCCAAACCACAGTCCGACACCTTAGGTTCAACGTCGTCGATCATTCTCCATACAGTCCCCGTCTTGGTCCCATCTGATTTTTATCTGTTTCAGAAACTAAAAATACATCTCCCAAGACTTCACTTTGACAGTGATGAATTGGTGTAAACAGAGGTGGGGGTGGGGTTGGGGGTCCTGTGGCTTCGTCAACACTCTATAGTGACGATATCGACAAACTGGTCTCTCATTGGGAGAAATTAACTGTCGCCCGGATGATTGTGTTGAGAATTAAGTATGTAGACATGAAGAATAAAGGTCAGTGTCTTGGTCGAGACAGGAGTTAAGGGGAATCAATATGAACCATAATTAGATATTCCTCTGCCTGTAATCATAAGCAAAAACTCGACGCTATATATTGAATCGTTGCAAAATAAAATGGTTTAATGTTGTAGGTGGTTCACTGAGTATACGTGGGTGTAGTAGACTGTTCTGTATACCAACAGCACACACATGTCCTGGTACGAAAGCGGCCGCCTCTACATCAGGGCGCACGGGCTTTTTCTGCTGTGTCGCGGGGCGGCGGGATGATCACCGAGAAGCGGCTTGCGTCGCGTGCGGTCCGTTCCGCTAGGATTGCGTTACCTCGACCGGCGCGGCGGTCTGCCGGCAGCACGAGAGCAGCGGCCGGGTGGGGGGAGAGGGGTGGCTGTGGTGGGGGCAGCGCGGGCGCCGGCACGCGACAGACACGCGCCCGCCACACACCTGCCTAACGGGACGCCTAGCGCGGCAGCCAGCGGGCAGAGGCGCGGGTCTGTGCGGTGCTGCTCAGGTTGCCGATACTGCAGGGGCCGCCAAGCCTTCGGTCCGAAACGCTGCCCCAGTAACTACTGAACTTCCACTCGCAAAAATCTTTGAGAATATTGCGACACCAGGAGCGCGTCGTCACGATTCTGCTTCGAGGAAATGGCACTCTAGAAATGACTGTGACCGCGCAGGATTGTGTTTGTCCTTAGGATAATTTAAGTTAAGTAGTGTGTAAGCTTAGGGACTGATGAACTTAGCAGTTAAGTCCCATAAGATTTCACACACATTTGAACATTTGAACAAATGACTGTGACAATAACGTGCTCTTATAGTCGAGCTTTCCTGCACTCCCTCTGTGCAAGCGCTTTTGGCGGGTGCCTCTCGCCATCCCCTCGGTATCGCCCTGGGGGTCACAAGCAGAGACTATACCTCGAGTGAAGCAGTCTGCTCCACTAGGTACTCTCCATCTCACTCTACGAAGAACCAACCACGTACTACCTGCCAATTGCGCCCCAAGGAGCTTTAATTCACACGATGTTTACGTAAGAATCCTACACTTAACACTTGAAACCATGCCATAATAATTTCAGTTCACAAAAAAGGAAACAGTACAAATAAAAATATGAACTGATTAGTTTTCTGTCAGTGAATAAAAAATTAACAGACTTCTCCCTTCATTACAAATTAGCAGACTTTTCACTTCGTCTCGATAACAAGAGAAAAAAAAGGCAGTTGTTTTAAAACTGGCTAGAGCGTAACAGTTTAGCGGCAAATCATTATAGACAGAAGTAATTAATAAGTCGATATTTCGTTTGCGATTCACTGTCATCATCGTAGGAAAAATTCGTAATCTATCAATATCGATATATTTTTGGCATAATCAAAGCGTTGTTGCTAGGGTTGGGTTGGGTTGTGTGGGGGAAGAGAACAAACAGCGAGATCATCGGTCTCATCGGATTAGGGAAGGACGGGGAAGGAAGTCGGCCGTGCCCTATCAAAGGAGCCATCCCGGTATTTTCCTGGAGCGATTTAGGGAAATCACGGAAAATCTAAATCAGGATGGCCGGACGCGTGATTGAACCGTCGTCTTCCCGAATGCGAGTCCAGTGTGCTAACCAATGCTTCACCTCGCTCGGTGCTGTTGCCTATAGAAAATAGTTTTACTGCATCCAGATGCTAACGTGTCCATTAATGCATACGTTTGACAAACTGGAAAAGCCTGTGGAATGCTTATAAACTAAGGCTTCCGCAGCCATTGTCACATTCAATAAAAATTTTCTGGGTTTGTGACCGCACATTGTCAATATATATATATAAAACCAAATACGTTTCGGTTCCTGTTGCAAGGTACCATCTTCAGGGTGTGAAGCAAAAACACCCTGAAGAAGGTATCTTGCGACACGGACCGTAACGTGGATAATTATATATATATTGACAATGCGGTCACAAACCCAGAAAAAACTTATTGAATCTGTAGAATGCTGTTGATACAACTAACAGGCCTACTGCAAGTAATTTTTCAAACTAAATTTAAGTTTATATGTAAGTGATTAGGGTTGTAATTTTCTGTGACAGGTAGAAAGGCCCCCAGAGCGCATTAGTGTTGTTCGTGTTCGGTGTTGTTACCAGGTCTTGAATGATATATAAGGGTTGTGAACAGCGTCAAATATTAAGTGGTCATTGTGAAGGACACGGAAATTCTCGCACTACTATGAGACAGCGTTATAAGTATCCAGTGGAGTTTGAAAAGGATATCATTCTACACAAGCGCCAAAGAAACTGGTATAGACATGCTCATTCAAATACAGAGATACGAAGCAAGCAGGATACTGCGCTGCGATCGGCAATGCCTATATAAGACAACAACTGTCTGGCGCAGTTGTTAGATCGGTTACTGCTGCTACAGAGGTTGGTTATCATGATTTACGTGAGACTCAACTTGGTGTTATAGTCTGCTCACAAGCGATGGAACACGGCATCTCCGAGGTAGCGATGAAGTGGGGATTCTCCCGTGCGAGCATTTCACGAGTGTACCCTGAATATCGGGAATCTGGAAAACATCAAACCTCCGGAAAAAGATCCTGCAAGAACGGGACCAACGACGACTGAAGACAATCGTTTAACGCGACGGAAGTGTAGCCCTTCCGCAAACTGCTGCAGATTTCAGTGCTGGGCCATCAACAAATGTCAGCGTGCGAACCATTCAACGAAACATCAACGATACGGGCTTTCGGAGTCGAAGGCCCACTCGTGTACCCTTGATGACTGCTCGACACAAAGCTTTACGCCTTGCCTGGGCTCGTCGACTCTGATATTGGACTGTTGATGACTGGAAACATGTTGCCTGGTCGGATGAGTCTCGTTTCAAATTGTATCGTGCCGGTGGACGTGTACGGGTATGGAGACAACCTCTGAATCAATGGACCCTGCATGTCAACGTTGGACTGTTCAAGGTAGTAGAGCCTTTGTAATGGTGTGGGGCGTGTGCAGTTGAAGTAATATGGGACCCATGATACGCCTAAATACGACTGACGGGTGACACGTATGTAAGCATCTTGTCTGATCACCTGCATCCACCGTGCATTCCGATGGACTTGGGCAGTTCCAGCAGGACAATGCGACACCCTACACGTCCAGAATTGCTACAGAGAGGCTCCAAAAACACTCTTCTGAGATTAAACACTTCCTCTGGCCACCAAACTCCCCAGACATAAACATTATTGAGCATATCTGGGAACACTTGCAACGTGCTGTTCAGAAGAGATCACCACCCCCTCGTACTCTTAAGGATTTATGGACAGCCCTGCAGGATTCATGGTGTCAATTCCCTCCAGCACTACTTAAGACATTAGTCGAGTACATGCCACGTCGTGTCGCGGCACTTCTGCGCGCTCGCGGGGTCCCTACACGGTATTAGGCAGGTGTACCAGTTTCTTTGGCCCCTCGGGGTATAAGGGCCGTGGACAGCATCAGATATTAAACGATCATTGTGAAGGACACGGAAATGCTCGTACTGCTGTGGGACAGAGGTGTAAGTATCCGACGGATTCCGAAAAGGATATCATCCTAGGTCGTCATTCATCCAGCTGTTTGAATCACGCAGTGTCCAGATCTGTTGGGCATTTGCGCATGACAGTGGTCTGATATCGCACTTCATGGAAACGTCAGGGCGGGCATCCTCGTCGTCAAGGTTCCGGTCGATTCCGTCCGACCAGCACAAAGTGGGATAGCAGCACATCATAAGACCTCTATGTCTGCCCCTACGGTCTAAGAACAAGAAGTGTTCCTTGCAACAATCTGAGTCACTCCGCACCATTGGTCGGAGAGGACCAGCAGCTAAAATAGGGAATTAATGAGCCGCGCTGACGCTGCCATTTGCACCACAACACAAACGGCTTCATTTGTGCGGTGGCCTCACCGGGTAGGATGGAGTGCTAATGGATGGCTTCACATTATGTTCTACATTGAATCGCGGTTTTACACTGACCCGGATGACCATTGTCGATCAGTATGACAGCGACCTGGAGAGGCACAGCGGTGTTACTCCTGGGGTTATGGTGTGGGCAGGCGTTGAGTATGACTGACGGTAGCGATTCAGGGAACTCTGACGTCACAACGGTGTTTCACGGACATTCTGCGCTCTTCATGCGTTATCTTTCACGTGGCAGTATCTTGATGTAATTTTTGAGTAGTATAATTTTCATCCACACATGGAACGTATCCGTGTGAACTCTCTAGGTAACGTCGAGGTAATAACGTGTCCAGCAAAATCCCGAGATCTGTCCCCAACAGAACATGCTCGGGACCAGTGTGGACATCAAATACGTCCCAGTCCCAGTATCCTGGATTTCAAAGGACTAGTTGGAGCAGTTGTGATCTAGCTTGCCTCGAGAGAGTATGGAACGGCCAGGCCAGGCCGGGTGAGGAGCATGCTGAGATAAGTAGGCCCGTACTGCCAAGTTCTTTGTAACCTTGACCCGTTTTCCCAAGCATCGAAATAGCGTCAGCTACCTTCTCAACCCGTGGAGTTCCATTTCGTTTCCTCCTCCTCTTCTGGGTGCTTCACTTGTTTTGTAAGACGGTGAATTGTTGTTCACGGTAACGTGACTGAGTGGAACCAAGTCATGGAGTGAAATACACCAGGAAAACAGCACAGAGGCACCTCCATCCTGTACTACTTCATCCTCACACTGCAGGTTATACGCCTGGTGGGGCCTTCGGTGTACTTGGCTTCTTGCATTATTTGAATAAATGCCGTCTTGGGCCATTAAAGATCTGCAGGTTTACGTGCAGCTCTGACCACTAGGCGCCGGCCAGAGTGACCGAGCGGTTCTAGGCGCTACAGCCTGGTGCCGCGCGACCGCTACGGTCGCAGGTTCCAATCCTGCCTCGGGCATGGATGTGTGTGATGTCCTTAGGTTAGTTACATTTCTAGGGGACTGATGACCTCAGAAGTTAAGTCCCACAGTGCTCAGAGCCATTTTTTTGACCACTAGGCTTTCCGAGGTACCCGACTCCAAATGTTCACTGCATGCAATTTTCTTCGAAATGGTTCTCGTAACTTGATTGGCGGCTGTTCAAATCCCCGTATCGTCATCGTGATTTTTCTAAATCGCCCAGGGGCAACTGCAAAAATGGTTCAAATGGCTCTGAGCACTATGGGACTCAACTGCTGAGGTCATAAGTCCCCTAGAACTTAGAACTACTTAAACCTAACTAACCTAAGGACAACACACACATCCATGCCCGAGGCAGGATTCGAACCTGCGACCGTAGCGGTCGCGCGGATCCAGACTGTAGCGCCAGAACCGCTCGGCCACCAGCGGCCGGCAGGGCAACTGCAGAGACGGTTTCTTCAAAAAGGGTACGGTTACTTCCCTCGTCATCCTCTCCTAATCTGAGCTTAGGGTCCGGCACTAATCATATTGCCGACGAAGGGACGTTGAACACTAATCTTCCTCTTCTTTCTTTTTTTTTTTTTTTGCGTAATGTACGCCTTCTGCTCATAAGTGTGGAGGCACTCGTAACCGATAAAGTACAGTAAAATAAATCGCATTACCTAAATAGTGATTGATTGCTGTAAATCCTTCCTCCGTCTCGAGCGTGCAAGGACGACTGTTTGAAGAAGTAATTATCCGATTTTGATTTCAATTGCGGTGATTTTATATCATTGGAGACATTCGCACTTTAGGATGTGATCTCAGCCGCATTCGACATTCCGTCAAGTCCTTTAAGGCTTTCATCCGCAGCTTTCCTAATGTGCGTAAAGAGATTTACTTGTGGTTTGAGTCTGGTTCGCTCCTTTACAGAGTGATGGAGCACAAGTGCGGGTTGGATAGGGTGCAGAAGGAAATCAGCTGCGCCCTCTAAAAAGAATCATCCATATATTTACGTTAAACTGTTTACGGAAATCATGAAAAACTTAAATATGGATGACCGACGGGAGTTCGAACCAAAGTCCTCCCGAATGCTAGTCCGGTGTCTTACCACCGCGCCACCTCGCTCGGATTGAGGCTTATAGACTTTACAGTGACGGTGGGTATTCCTCTGCATTCAGTATGGGGCACTATTTGCAGGAGAAAGGAGATCATCATAGAGTATTTTTACCTTTTACTCAAAAGTCTATCATTGTATACATCAGTCCTGATTCACTGGAACGTCTCAACTTTTAGAAAATTATAGGAGTTACTTGAAGCCAGAAAACTTTAGGAGTTGGTTGGACAATCCTAATGGCTGCGTGAGGCTCGTAGTAGGCGGTCTGAGATGGAGCTGGTTTTCGTCGGTGTTGCAGTTTCTGGAATTACAGCAACCCACAGTCACAGATAAAATTTTTCTGTCAGCGTGGAAAGCTTAAATGAATAAGCGCGTTCCGATTATGATGAATTTATTTCTGTTTGCGTGGAAGTATTTCTGTTCGTTTTGCCCGCACTTGATTAGACGGTATGCTACTATGTTGTTGGGTTATTATCCAGAACTACGTGGGTCACTCCAAAAGAAATGCACACTATTTTTTTTAAATCCATCTTTTATTCTACATGTTTGAAAGTTTTACAGTGTGTAGGTACATCCTTTAGGAACAATATTGTCATTTATCTACATAATTTCCATCCCTTTCAACTGCCTTACGCCATCTTGCAACCAGCGCCTGTATACCTGCACGGCAAAATTCTGGACCAACCTGTTGGAGCCACTGTTTGGCAGCGTGCACAAGGGAGTCATCATCTTCAAACCTTGTTCCACGAAGAGAGTGTTTCAGTTTCCCAAAGAGATGATAGTCACATGGAGCCAGGTCAGGACTGTAAGGCGGGTGTTTCAGTGTTGTCCAACCGAGTTTTGTGCTCGCTTCCATGGTTTTTTGACTGACATGTGGGCGTGCATTGTCGTGCATCAGCAAATCATCCTATTTTTTCCGATGCGGTCGAACATGACTCAGTCGAGCTTGAAGTTTCTTCAGTGTCGTCCCATATGCGTCAGAATTTATGGTGGTTACACTTGGCATGATGTCCACAAGCAAGAGTCCTTCGGAATCGATAAACACCGTAGCCATAACTTTTCCAGCAGAAGGTGTGCTTTTGATATTTTTCTTGAGTGAATTTGAATGATGCCACTCCATTGATTGCCTCTTCGTCTCTGGTGAAAAATGATGGAGCCATGTTTCATCACCTGTCACAAGTCTTCCAAGAAATTCACCTCCACCATTCTCGTACTGTTCCAAAAGTTCGCTGCATACCGTTTTTCTTGTTTCTTTGTGAGCCACTTTCTACATCCTGGGAACCCACCTGGCTCAAACCAATTTTAACGCCAACACTTTCAGTATTCTGCAGACACTTCCTTCCGCTATCTCAACGTAGCGTTGCAATTCGTTCAGTGTGGTGCGTCTGTCAGCAGTCACCGATTCGTAAACTCTCTGCACATTGTCTGGAGTGTGTACAGTACGAGGCCTGCCGCTGCGAGGACAACCCTCAGTATTGCCGTGCCCGCTTTCTTCACGTAACCAGCTTGCCCACCGACTAACTGTACTGCGATCGACAGCAGCATCTCCATACACCTTTTTCAACCTCTTGTGGATGTTTCCCACTGTCTCGTTTTCACAGCACAGGAATTCTATGACAGCACGTTGTTTTTTAAAAATAACTTTGTGCATTCACTCTTGCTATGTTGGATGGCGGCACATCAGCAGATATGTATGTAATAAATATCAAAAAGCCATCAGCTGTAAGTTCATCTCCAATTTATTTTATAGACTACCTCTTTCAGTAATATAAAACCCTATCATCAGCCCCTCCGTTCAGACAGCATCATTGAAAAGTTCAGCCACTATCTAGAACAGAGGGTGTTATATCGCCGCAACTGGTAGCCTATTAAATAAAATGGAGGGGAACTTACAACTAACGGCTTTTTGTATTTATTACTTTAAAAATAAACATAATCTAGTTATGGCGGAACTAGGCAACATTTGTTTTAAAATAAGTCCTATATAGACAATACCCTGTAACGGAAATAAATATCTAAATCTAATTCGAGTAGGTATTAAAGCAGAAACACAACCGTTGAAGCTAATTTGTGACATCTTTGGAAGCTTTTAGTGAGAGCAGAAGGAAGTAGACCTTTTGTGTTGTTCTAGGTTTCTTAAAAATGTGTTATCTGTTAAAGTGAGTGGAAAGAATGAAAATGTAAATTTTTTGTAATTATGTAAGTGAAATTTTTTAATTTGTAATTTGAAAGTTATTTTACTGTCCGTCAAAAAAAGTGCGATAAAAGTACAAAAAACACAGTTTAAGTGTGTACTTCGTACGCTACAAGTGGAAAACCAGTGAGTATTTGTGTGTCCGAAAATCTGTTGTAAAACTAGTTGAAAGTTGATAAACACGTTCAAAACGGTTGTGTATGCAACTGAAAAGAAAAACAAAGCTTGTATGCGATACAGACGAGAAATATTCTATTCATAAAGTCATGTGAGGACGACTCATGGAACACTTCCTTAATAGAGAAGTTTACGTTTCAAATGCATTTTTACTAACCAGAACAATATTTGACAACGAAGTCAGTGATGATTCTTTTCCGGACTCGCGTTTACTGAAATCTTCTATTGGCCTGTACTGTTAGCCGTGTCGCCGGTCGCTCTGATCGAGCGGTTCTAGGCGCTTCAGTTACATTTAAAATGTATAAGAGGCAAGCTTCTATCAATAACTTTGGTTTGGTGAAGATTCAGTTTCCCTTAGAGTGCCCACTTTCCCTCACCTTCCCTTACTATTTACTGTCTACAACAACATGACATTATATTTTTCAAAGCAGGTCCTTATGAAGTCGGTTGCTACAGTCAGACTAGATGATACAGACAAGCAATATCTTGTGCAACTTTTAAAGAATCAATGGTATTTTCTGAAATACGATTCGGTAGGATACCACAAAAAATATCTTATGTTTCCGAATATAGATGAATACCCCGGTGTTGAATAAAGGGGAAAGAAAAACAGGCTGATTATGTGGTAACCTCGGTGGCTCGTTGACTGAGTGGGTGAAGTATCAGACTGCAAATCTGAATGTTTCAGGCTCAGTCTACTGTTGACCTGTTTGCCATTTAGCGTTTCTGATGCCTATAGACCCGATTTTTTGCATGTGAAAGTTGCCGAGTTGCACATGATTCGGAGTTCAATTGAAAGTATAGGTAAGCGGCTCGATAACTAAATTCACACAATGGGACTACTCAACTGACTTTAAAACTAACATTCAGCTTGAGGACAACTTCACGTTTTTAAAGTAAGCCTTATATTCTGTTTAGACCCCTCGCCGAGCAAGGTGGCGTGGTGGTTAATGGATGCAACTCTTTTCAGGAGTTTAAATTTCCATGGTTTATCTAAATCGTTCCATTTTTTTCCTCTCCCATTTCTTCCTTGCATATTACGAGATTTCTGTCGACTTTCCCACGGCCGTGACTTATTGGGTGTTAACTATTGCTGAATATGTATGCCACATTCGGGAATCGTTTGCGGTTTTTCACAGCACATGGCGGCAGGCTTAATAGTTTATCATGAGCCTGGAGATCGGCATCTGGAACAGTTGCTTCGAAAACAAAATCATAACAGGGACAAACGAAATTCCATCAGTTCTACGGTAAGTGTACAGTTGGTGTAATATTCCTGTTTTGCAGTTGCATTTTTAAAATTTATATCCGATGCTAGATTTGTCGAATCTGTTCAAGTGCTTATTTTTTTCAGTCCGTATAACACGTAGCGAAGGAGATAATTAGTACTCGGCCGTGATTAGATTGATTCCTGATGTTGTTGATTCATATTCATGTTCGTTCGTGACATGAAACGTATTGTTTCCTCTCCTCGACAAGTATGCCGATTGCTCCTCTGCGTTCTGTGGATGGATGCGATGAAAGCAGTTATATGTGTTGGGTCTCTTCGTTTCTCCACCTGCAAAGAACCTGTATTACTGTCGAGAGATTCACCTTCCTTGTTGTCTAGCTGGCTGAAAACATCCTGTTCGTTGCACACAGGCATTTCGGTAGAGTTCGCTTTATGCACGTGTCTCTCAGTGTTTGGACGAGTTCAGCCTGCGGATCTCAGACCAGTCATTTTCCACTAAAGTGCATGTCCCGTTCGTGGGAACTAATCTCTCAGATCTGCGCGGAGGCCGGGTCCCATCGTGTGTGGCGTAAATCTACCAATTTTCGTGATCTATCCGCAGACCGTGGACTGTGGTGCGTGTTCGACAGGACAGAGGCTAGGGGCGACGGGTTTCGCCGAAAGAACGCGCGGCGTTTATAGCCATTCTTTTATTCTAGTAAGATTTAGATTACTAAACTTGTTTATATCATTGAAATAAAGTTAGTACGGACGATAGTAGGAAGAAAACTGTGTCATTCGCTGACGATTTGTACCGTTCGCGGGGTACTCATTGTAATCCTGAAAAGAAAAATTGCACGAAATGAGTGAAAAATTGGATTGCGGAAAGAAAACATTCCAACCATATGAGTCTGATTCAGAAACGTGGACACTCCTCTGAGAATCATGAAGATTTGATATGCAAGGAAGAGAGCGTTCGTGTTCCTTTTCTCAAGTAGAATAACCCGTATAAACTCATACTACCTGTAAAATAACGAACGTAACAGAGTTATTAGTGACAGAATAATGATCACAGTAAGAGCAACATTTTATTGGCAGTCACCGTAGTGTTAGGTTATACGTTTCACCCTCAGATCCCCCGCCCCTCTCCTCCCTGCCTCCTCCGGCACCCTACAGCATCTCGCCGATGTCTCTGGTGCTTAAATTGAACAACAAATTGGATAAGCTGTGGTTAATATTACTATCAACATTGTGGCATTCTCACTTGTTTGATCGTTTCTACCCACGCTCGGTTTCTAATCCATTACATATGGAAACATTTCTATTCGTCTTTCTTGCATTCACAGCGCCAGATTTGCATCTAGTGGCCAAGATTGAAACTAATGTTTTCCAGCGTACGTTGGTTGCATATTAACGTATTTGAATTTTTACCAAGTGTCGCTGCCATACATAATTGCAGCCCACAGTGAACCTCTATGAGTAGCACACTTGGGTTATAACTACCCGGAACCTTCGTTTTTGTAATGTTCGTAGATCAGTTTCCGCAAACAAGGTATTTCATAGTACAGTTGTTTAAGTTTTTCGATGTGGCCGTTGGTCTACTCCTTCAGCAAATCTGAAACTAGTAAAACCGGCTATCACGTGAAAAGTACAGGAAAACTCACGGATTTTCTGGACGTGAGCTGTCGCAAAAACCCGCTCATGTATGTCTAGCTGGGGAGGCGAGATCGACGGTTTCGAGATCTGCAGGTAGCGACTAAAAGGTCGTGTGTCTGTTAATGCAGTGGCTGGCCTACAGAAATTTACGTGCCCGTCGCTATACTCCGCTCGTGTGTGACCTAGCTACCGCTGACTGCTTGAGACGACAGGTGGTAAAATAAAAAAGTCGTAAATGAAAGTGAAATTAAATGTGCCTAGCATCTTTTGAACGGGAGAGGCTTTTTGGGGAGTTTGTCTGCCTGGTGCAAGTCCTTTTATCTGAAGCCACTTCGGCGAGTTGTGTGACGATGATGATGAAGTGTGATGAGAACAACACAATACCCTGTCCCCGAGCGAAGATCTTCGAGCTGGTTGGGAATGGAACCTGGGCCTCTAGCATGCCATTCAGCCACATGAGCCACTCTTTCTTTTCTCCAGCTGGGAGTCGATTCCACAACCTTTCAGTTTCGAACCAGAGTGTCTACCACACATTTCTCTTTCTCTTCACTTTGTTCGTCACTTATCATTTGGTCGAGAAGGACATCACATGATACCTTTTGTTGTGTGCATAGTTCCGCGTAGTCAGCGCGTACACAACTTTCCCACTAGAGCGCGCCCCGCTAAGCACAACAGCGCAGGCGCAGCGCTTGTCTGTCTCCGCACTACGAGATGCCGCTGCCATAGAGATGGACCAAATTCTGCTTCCGACGATCCGCGTATTAATATGTAACGCAGCCAATGAGATTGCTGCTAACGTAGAACCTTTTCTCCTCGCGGATCACACTCGCGCAGTGATACATGAACGCGCGAGGTATTATAATGAGTGTACAGACCTACGATTAACCAGTCTGCATTTGTCTGCAATAGTCTGTACGAGTTCTACATTTGTCTGTACCAGTCTATAGTCAAGTTTCAGTCTGCGCCCAATAAGATTACCATATTCCTGTACGTAGCCATGAAGATAAATATATAGACACTTTTGTCAAGTATCAGAGATATATGTGAAAACAAGATTAACGTACCAGTTCCAAAGGAACTTCAGATTGTCAATTGTAAATAGCATCCAGAACCAAGTTAAGTAATTTTTATGCTTGTTATTATTTTAATAAATGTGTGTGAAAATTAATCAAGTTCTGTTTAAAGTTGGTCACCGTCAATCTGCTACTCTAAGCGTGCAAGTGGCATTTCTATCGTCTGACCTAACGGCAGAAGATAAACACACCACGATAAGACCACGAGACATATTGCTCACACTCGCCTACTTCGTTAGAGCGACAAGTCAAATAATCTGATGGTGTGTGTACTGAAGGTCTTACAGTACGCACACCACACCTTTTTAAGTCGGTCGTTGAATACTATACTCGCTTTTCTTATAATTACAGAGATTAGCCAGCGCTCTAACCGATCACGGTGAGCTACTGTGCCGGCGACACTCTGCTACGGAAGCGGATGGTTAAAAAAAAAAATGGCTCTGAGCACTATGGCACTTAACATCTGTGGTCATCAGTCCCCTAGAACTTGGAACTACTTAAACCCAACTAACCTAGGGACATAACAGACATCCATGCCCGAGGCAGGATTCGAACTTGCGACCGGAGCGGTCACGCGGTTCCAGACTGAAGCGCCTAGAACCGCACGGACACAACGGCCGGCGGAAGCGGATGCAAATGAAGACGACCAGCAGTGCCTGAAATCAAAATTCGTTAGTATCGAGGCGCACTCGGCTGGAGGGGAAACGAGTAGTCCCGGGCGAAAGTGCCCTGCGCGCGGCGGAGCTCACGTAATAAGCGAGCGGGCGGTCGCGTGCCCCAGACGGGCTTACCCGCCTCATCTGGGCGGCGCGGCCCACCTGTACCCCGACCGCAGGCCGCAGGCTGCGGGCTGCAGATGCTGGCCGGCACGTGCTGCGAGCACGCGACGCCGCGTTAATCCGTCGCCCGCGGCGGGACGGGGCGGGGCGCAGCGGGGGTGCGGCGCGTCGCCATTGGCGGGCGGCCCGCGCGGTGGCGCACGCCTGGTCCCCCCACCACCGCCGGCGGCCAATCAGTGCGGCCGGCCGGCGCTGGCGCGGGAGCTCAGATTGCCCGCTGCGGATTAGAGGCTAGCCGGCGCGCCACACTCTCAGTAGCGCGGCCGACGCACGGCGCTGCGCAACGCATCACAGCACCGAGTTCAGCTTAGCCGCGCACCACGTGCCGCCGCCGCCACCGCCGCTGTGGATGCCACCGCGATGAACACCGCAGACCCCCTCCTGAGGTTCTGCTGGAGGGACCGCCCGCTCACAGGTACCAGCCGCGCCGGCCACCTGTCACCTCCGTACCGCTGCCAAACACGGCGCGCGACACCGCCCAAGTTTTCACCCCGCTTTTCTTCACTACTTCAAACAACGTTGACAGACGTGATTGTGTTAAATCTCGACGTTGATCCTACAGCAGGGATGAGCTTTTGTGTGCCCGGCCAAGACAGAAAAATTCTCCTTGAACCGAGATTTCCTTTCCGTGCGTGACCGAAGATTTCCATGTCAACACGCATGGTTACTGCGCAATGTACGAGTAGATACTGATCGCGCAAACCCAACTGACACTCGGCGCGGTAGCTGGGGGGAGCGGCCGTAAAGGCATTTCCCACTTACTTACTTACAACCAATCAAATCACCTTTTGAAATAAATGTTTAATGCTATGACATTATTTGACTTTTACATTTTTTTTTCAATTTATTGGCTTTCGAGCCGTGCCCATTTAGCCAACTCAATAGCAGAATGTCTGTTCCACTACTGAGATGGCTAAATGACGATACGAACGTAAGGACAACACAAGAGTGAAGTCACCGAGCGGAGAAAATCTCCTACCCGGTCGGCAATAGACCATTCGATTAGAAATCAGAACAATACGCCGCGCTGACCTCGTATCTACCGAGGGGGACTACAAATCTTTGGCTGCTGCAAAAGTTCTTTGTGTTTGGGTCTACATATATTTCTGAGCAAAGATTTTCTTGCTTGATTATCAACAGGAGCAAATATACGTCCCTACATGCTCTTTGACAGACATTAGCTGCAGGCTGTGATGAGAAACTCAAAACGCAGTCTTAATCTTGATTTGAAAATGGGTGATATGATACATTTCTCTAGGTAAACTGATTCTAAAATGAAACGTGCTTCCAGTTACGGATGATGATATGAAATAACACAATATAAAATTAATTCAAACTGCCACTATTTTATTTTATTTATGTTTATTAATTTTTATGGCACGATTTATACTTTTACTGAAATGGAAAGTTACCTAATGAATGCAACCATTGTAAAAGGTGTAACCCTCCGCTTACCTCCCCTTCCATAAAGTGGTCTCTGAGCCAAAACAACTGCCCACTCCTGTCCTAGAGGAAACAACCCCTGCGAGCTGTTTCTGCGTACATCAGCTCTCTTTGAAGGCTCTTCATTAAACAGTGATGCTGCAATAAACAGCTTGCAGATTCCTGCAAAACATGAAACGTTTACATTGAGATGGAATCTCTATACGTGAAAGGTAATGCCGCTGACTGACTGTCTCACCCGCTGACTTCCATCCCTAAAAGGATGAAATAATGAATCAAAAGTTTTTTGTAAATATGCCGCTCTTAATGCAATTTTGAAGCTAGATCTACGGAAATCGGTATTTGGGTCCTCGGTCAGAAATAAAGAAATACGTGTTTCAATATTTTTGGAAGTTTAACCCCTATGGGGGGTGAAATAATGGGTGAATTTCTTTGTTAGCTATATTATTATTGAAGAACTACTGAAGTGTTTCTCAAGCTACATCTATGAAACTGGTATTTGACTTCCCTATTACAAATAAAAAACTATGTTTCAATGTTTTTTTTCAGAAATTAAACCTCTAAGAGAATGAAATAGGAGGTGAAATGTTTTATGAAATATTTCATTATGAAATCATTTTCAAAGCTAGCTCTACGAAAATTTGTAGTTGGCTTCTCTGTTAGAAATAAAAAAATACGTGTTTCACTATTTCTGGAAACTCAACCAACAAGAGAATGATATAGAGGACGAAAATTTTTAAGAAAATATTTCACTATATTAAAAATTTTTAAGCTAAATCTATGAAAATTGATATTTCATTTCTAGGTTACACATAAAGAAATATGTGTTAGTGGATGAAAGTTTCTATGGAAATATCACCACAAGAACGCAAAAGGCATGACAAACAAACACCTTGGATTCCAGCTACTAGAATCACTTTTTGCTCAGAACTACATTCTGGAAAACCATGCTCCTATGGCCTTAATTTCCGTAAAATGTTTAAAAGATGCAATTTATGAACAACGCAAAAATTCAATGAAAGAAAAACAAAAAACAAAAAAAATCTGTCCAGCTCATACAGTCTACTCGAGCGAAGCAGCGGGCGCTAAGCTTGTGTTGTCATAAAATAATTACGTGAAACTGCAGTCGACGTCTTTGTTACTTCTTACATTTTGCAGAAACTAGGAAGAGTTACAAATTTTTTAAAGACGTTCTTACGGATATAAGTCCACCCCGGCAGTTGAGTGGTCAGCGCGGCGGCTTTTTACGCCAAGGGGTCCGGCTTCGATTCCCGGCTGGATCGGAGAGTTTCTCCGCTCAAGGATTGGGTGTTGTGTTGTCCTCAGTATCATCAGTGGAAGGCAACGGGAAACCACCACTGGAATCACTTCCCAAGGTGCTCATGCGGTGGACCTCTCTGGCGAGGCTCCCCCATGACAAAACCTGCCGTAAGGCAGAACACGAAGTTAAGTAATGAATATAATTATTTGCAACGAATGAAAGTGTACCAGGAAATCGTCCATTGATGTACATCACGCAGAAGGAACAGCGCCCGAAATGTATGAGGTTTATTCTCAGCGAGCAGAGAGGTTACAAGCCTACAATTACGACAGATGAGGAGTGAGGCACTTAGTTATATCGCATACTTTGCCAACTTATGCGTGGTGTCCTTGAAAATATGTCATATATTTTTTTTTCATCGCCATTGTTGGAGTTTGTTATATGTAGAATTATCCTTGTTCCTGCGTCAGTTTAATTTCCCTGATCAACAGAGTGAACACTTACTGATTGATAACAATAAACAGACCGTGTAAGTTTGGACTGAACCATTTACTGCTCTTTTCAAACAAATTGTTATATTTATTGCATAACTCCAAGTTTGACATTGCACCTCGACCATGCTACTGTGATCAGAATGTTAGAAAAATAGTGCTCCTTTCTTTGAATAATTGTGTTACTAGATTGCTCAAATACTTCACAATACTGATAATCTTTAAATTTGAATAGCTCAGAATGCTTTAATCATGCACTGAAAATGTTACGGCATTGCTGTATGCGGGTAACTGTAGTGAAAGAGAAATACTGTTACAAAAAATACTGCCGCACATGTTACTTATTATCACATCGTCAAAGAACGATTTGTGTCATAATTATTTTCTTTTGCCCTTTAAGTTTAATTCTATAAGTACGCTTCTTTATTGATTATTGAACTGGTCCTGTTTCCCCCTGTTTAAACTCTAAAAATGCAACATTGTCATAATTTCGTTATTTTGTTTGAAGTCTTTGCATTAGTATTCCAATCCATGGTGCCTAGTAATCGTGTTTTATATTTTTTTCTTCACTGTAGTATTGTTTATAGCCATTACCAGTAACAGGTTCCTTTTCCCTGGTGTAATTCAAGTCGTGCTGCACAGAATGTATCGTATGGCATCTGCAACAATCTTTTGTCTCATCATTAATGTTAAACTGTGTTTGTTTAAATGGTCGTAATGTACAATCAGGATATTTCTTCGCAGTTAATTCGCTAAAAACTGTTTGTTACTGGTCCTGATCTGAAACTCTGGTAGCTTGAAGTACACGGTAGCGTTGTGCGAGTAACCGTGACAAACAGTGTAACTGTAATAAGCCCCTAGTATTACTCCGTACTATACATGTTCCACAGCTATAACACACCTTGTTTTCTCTTATTAAGTAAAATTATCGATAAAGCCCTGTGCTTGTGCTTTTAAGTTGTGGCATTGCCGCGTTTAGCGTGAAGCTTGCAATATTCGGATGACAGTTACGTCACAGACGTGTTTAATAACACACAACATTTATATGTGAGACCATGGAACAAATTCAACTGAGGGTAATGCGACCGGTCTCGAGCTATCCCGAGACCAGTGCAGTTCCACCCCCTTCCACATAAACTTTTGAAGCCCACCCGTCAAGCGCGTGGTTGAGCTCCAGTTGTCAATCATAGCATGCAAAATATAAACTGGCGGTTGTTTCAGGACACTGCTCATCTAGTTTCATGTGGCTCAAGTCGCTAACATGATAAGTTTATTTTCGTGGACCCGGTTTCCTCTACGTTGAAAGTCAAACTGCAGACTATTTCCAGCAGTAAACATCAACACCCTATGATTTATGCGTAAAAAATGCAGATATTTCCTCCCTCCTCCCTTTCAGATGTTCTGGATGCGTTGTCAATGCGCGTAAGTATTAACACGAATTTTCTTGACAGTATATTTTAGAAATATTTATTGATCGGAAACAAAATTATATTTGAATAAAATCTTTTTCGGAACTTACACTAGTTATTCACTGTTACTGTTTACTAAAGCCACGCTCAACTCAACAATTAATGTAACAGCACACTTAACGTTGCGCAACAGATGGAAAATGATGTGTTGAGTTTGTGTTTAATATGCTGCTATGTCACTTTGTATTGTAGACAGCTGTTGTTAGTGTCTGTACTTGTACCAGATTAACATTTCACTAAAAAAGGTATGTGAATCATAGTGTATTCACCGCATCCCACTCGACAATTCACTTCTCAGATTCCTAATATAAAAAGTAAAAATCGAATTCCACTGGCTACGCAAGATTATGAAAGATTCCTATGTTTGTTATGCCATGTACAAAGCGACGTAATAGAAACGTTGTACAAGTTATAGAAATTCCAGTAGCTGTTACCGAAAATCAGCTCAGTTCCGGAAACGTATGTATTATTTGTTGCCTCACTGATTCTATTCGCGTAGTAAAAAAGTTAAAAGAATGTCGACGACACGGAAGATTTGAAAATTACTGCTTTCCTACTTTCTTCTCAAAAATAAAAAGCGCAAAAGTCTTTCGGGTATAAGAGACCTGTCATCAAAATAAGGATTTACTTTTCAAAGTCCTTTTACATTGTCGGTTCTTGCTATTCACAACTTCCTGGGGGCACCACGATTACATCTACAACATTAATCACTGACGGAATGCTTCGTAACTTCCCAGAATCACAAAAAAACTATGCACTCATCTATTGCCTACTTTTTATCCATAAGATCTTCTTGTCTTTGCGCGGAATATCAGCCCCTGGCCATTAGGCTGAACGGTATACACGCCTCTGTGAGAATTCGCGAAATTAGCCCTCAGTTTTGCCTTACTATATTTTCGTTAGATATCTGCTCACTAACTAAAACCATAGTTTTCTGTCACTAGTATGTTTCTTTTATTAGGATTAAAATGGGCCCAATCAGCTGCGAAGTTCATGAAATCAATGTTTTCCAATGACCATTTATAAAAGAACAGGGAAAAACCTATGACTAAAGATGAAGACTCAGTTGGTTTTCATATTATGCCTTGATTTCTTTGTCTGAAGGAAATGGATAGAAATGATTATTCTTATGCGTAGCGGAATAAAATATTCTCTGTATTTGGTTGTATCTCACCACAGATCGGAAATCAACGCATCTAAAGCAACAAATCCTGCAGTGTAAGCAAAAGAAGTTGGAGAGAAATACGCTTTTAAATGTTGTTGAAACTATATATTGACTATATCCGGAGGAAAGAAGGAATTATAGGGCCCAGAAAATAAGTTCGCTCGAAGGGCAGATTTTTGGTACAGTACTCAGTTGTGCTGTGGCGAACCGGCGAAATATCTGATGTGCTAATAAACAAAAAAAGACGCACATGCAGAACCGTTATCTCAATGATTTTTGCTCTTCAAGTGATCTAAACGTTGTTACAAATCAATTTTTTTCCGAATGGTAGTTTCTCAGTGTACAAAGACTAATTCTTTAAACAACATGTTAATCATCATCTATACTTCAAGCATTATGGATAAAATCGGCCTTAATTAGGACCAGGGCCGGAAAAGTATGTTTCTGCTACTTATCAATATCTTGCTAACGAACCATATGATAATGAAGAAACTTGAGTAGCGTTTAAAACTCGTGTAAAACGAAGTTGGTACGGTGTCGAGGAGACAAGAGATTTTACTACAGGAAGGTGAGTTACTTCGTTGTTTCGATATTATATCCTGTTCTACATGCCGTTCTAGGTTCCTACGATTAGAATTTCACCATTCTTTGGCAAATCTGGGAGCCGTTTAGGTTCAAAAACTGTTCACGTCTATGTCAATTCCAGCAATGCCGCATACATAGCTTCTGAATGAACTCCGTAATTCTCTTTCGGAATAGTCGTGTCGCAGTATTCAAGCAGTTACTTGCAAACATAGAGAAATTTAATGATCATCAAAGATGCAGAACATATTACGTCATTTAATACAATGAAAATACAGTGTGAACGTAATTTGTTCTGCGGGTACTTTTAGATAGGTAGTTTAAATCGTCATTTACAAATCTTTCTTAATAAAAATTTGGCTCTATTACTGAAATTACAGTTCATTCAGATCGGTATTTTGAAAATTAGTCAGGATTTTCTCAACAGATATTTGATGAATTTTGTTAAACGTAATTAAAACCATCTGCACATACGAATTACGAAGAAGAGAGAGAGAGCCCTTGTCCTGAAAATGGATTTCGAGTGGAATCAAAATGCTGTGTGTTTCTCTATGACTAGACTGTGTATTTTCTGTCAGATACTCGTATTTTTAGTGTAGTATTGAACTAACTGTTGTTTTAGCTGCAAGTACGTCACTTCGACAGGACTACAATACTGATATTCCTTTAAGGAAGTATTGCAATTGCTGTACCTTAATTTAACAACCCATAAAATTTAATAGCTTTACAATTTTTCTGCAAACATATTTCTAGGATTTCTCTGAAATTTAGACTTTCGATTCTTTCTGTATTTAGTTCAATGTTTTCCAGTGCAATTTCAAACAAAGAGCAACGTCAATTAAAATGACATCAATCGTATGTCACATTAATTGGAAACTCTACCACATATATTTCTGTTGTCTATTCGCTTCCATAGCATTTATCAAATATTGACATGGAATTCATCATCATCCCCAGGAATACGCTTCTATCGGATGAAAGAACAGTTCAGTCAGGAATATAAGTGACTAATAATCACTTTGGTAATTCGAAACTCTGGAGTGATTTATGTCGCCATCTTACAGAGCGGACCATTCTTTAAAAGTAAATCATGACAAGCAAGCTTGTTAGCAACATGATTGACAATTAGGGAGGAATCTAAAGGCAACACTTTTAAAATTTCTTAGAGAAATTTCAGGTGACGCATAGGGATTACTCAGCAAAGTTCCTGATCTGTCGTTTCTTTATTTTGATATTCTTATGTCACCATTTGATACCATCGTGCAACTTCTGTCGCCCTTCGCTAATCGTTTCGTCTTTACGTAGCTCCTATACCCAACACCCCTTCAGTCTATTTTTTCACGTCCTAGTCTATGTCTTTTTTTCTTTCTTTTACTTCGTCCGAATAGGTCACGAAGGCTCCTCAGCCGATAGGCGTCACTGGATGCTGGTATAGAAAGGCATGTGGTCAGCACACCGCTCTCCCGTCAGTTTCCGAGACCGGAGCCCCCACTTCTCAGTCAAGTAGCTCCTCAGTTTGCCTCACAAGGGTTGAGTGCACCCCGCTTGCCAATAGCGCTCTACAGACCAGATGGTCACCCATCCAAGTGCTAGCCCAGCCCAACAGCGTTTAACTTTGATGATTTGATGGGAACCGGTGTTACCACTGCGGCAAGGCCGTTGGCTCTAGTCTGCGTCTACTCCACAATATTCCCCTCTATTCTTACTTCAAGTGTGAAATTAACAGTTACCTGATGACGCAAGCAACTGGCCCATTAACCTGTCCTTCGTCAGGTCTTTTCCAAGCAGTAACTCTTCTCCTGTGCTGTTGGAAGAGGTCGGTTGCTACAAGCTATTTCAGAACTCTAGAAGCTTTGTGCCTTCTCTAACTCTTCCTTCTATTACCTCTCATGCCACAACGTTCCAAGCAGAAAGGATGATCTACTTTTCAGCACTTTCCATATATTTACTTTATTTCCTCATTTTTATATTACCTCAGCATCAACTTCTGAGGGGGGCTATATTAACATATACTATAACGGTAGCTATTGGTTTAAATTATATTTCATAAGGACAGTTAATTTTTTGCGTTCATTGCAATATATTTCCTTATTCATAACCCGTTACACTGTTTTTGTTGCTGTTGCTGTTACACTACAATCATCTGGCCATAAGTCATTGTTCTCATTTCATTTCACTTTCTCTACTGACCATTTACAAATCTGACTACACCCTTGGCTATCCTTGTCGGCTCCGTCAGTTTCCTTCCAGCATCAAAGAATCCATTCCACTTTCCGGTTAATAGAACGTTAGCAACTAGTCCTCGTAACCCATTGCTGGGAAGTCCCCACATGGAGGTCCTATTGTAAGACGTCTTATTGCCTGAACTTATTGTTAAGGAAACTGTCATTTAGATGATTATCATTTTTACGACTTTAACGCAGTGGTTTCCATTGTCTGCTACATCCTCATGACGTTGACATCTTTCACTCTGACAGATTTTTCCCATCATGGGCAAGAGGGTACTCCGTCCTCTTTTGAAAACGACAAATGAAGATCCAAGCACTGAGTGGGATCGAATCTAGGATCTTTGGACTTGCAATAAAGACCAGTAAACCAAAATTACAATCTTAAGACAACAAAATAATGTGGCAGATACTACTATGACTAAGAGAAAAAATAAACACATCTTCCAAGACATCATCCTATGCAAATGGATACTCGAATGTACGGAATTTTGCTTTGAAGACATAAGAAAGGCAAAATAATTGGCGATATGAGAGAGATAGCTTCCTATAACAGCGAGACCTACTGATACGAAGTACAGCATTATGGTACAATAGTTATACCACTCGAAACAGAAAATTGGGAAGCCTGTGTTTGATGACACTAAACACCACATTATTTCCTGACGACGACGTTGTGGTGAAAGAAAATATTAGAATACGGTCGGCAGCATATGAATCTGAAAGTCGTAGGTACAGTGATAAAACGCAGCTTGTTATCCCACACTACATACTGTAAGGTAGATTTCAGAATACAAATTTAGATATACATGTTTTCACAGAGGCCTTCAATGTTGTTTCCAGTACAGGCGACAGGTACGAGTTAGCCTGTTTAGTTGGCAGCAGTCACATGACTTTGGAAAGATTTTAAACGCATTGTGAGTAAAATTCAATATTCCCACATAAATGTTGAATCTGAGACAGTGTATCGAGGGTGTTTGGTTACCTTGGGCAGCAACTAGAACATCATTTGTAGGTCACAAATCAGCTACTCACATTAGAACATCTAAAAATAAAAATAAAACGGATAAATTGGAATACCTTTCACAAAAACAAACGTTTTGATACCAAATACTTGTCTAAAAATCCCAAATTTCATGGATTTATGGATTTGATTTGACCTAGGACTAAGACTTTTCTCAAAATTAAAATCTGAGGTACGACGTTATATGTATGTGGAACATGAGGCGTCTAAGAGTTATAAAAAAGGAAGATAGTCATATCAAACTAAATGGAAAAAATTTAACAGACAACTCTCTCCCAGGAAAATTCAGTTTAATTAATTGTTAGATAAGGGTAGTATAGTGAGAGTTGCGGGAGAATCAGAGAGGAACTGGTACGGCCACGCGTAAAAATGGTTCACATGGCTCTGAGCACTATGGGACTTAACATCTGTGGTCATCAGTCCCCTAGAACTTAGAACTACTTACACCTACCTAACCTAAGGACACCACACACATCCATGCCCGAGGCAGGATTCGAACCTGCGACCGTAGCAGTCGCGCGGTTCCGGATTGAGCGCCCAGAACCGCTAGACCACCGCGGCCGGCGGCCACGCGTAAGTAAATAGCCCTTAACCAACTCCAGTTATTTAATCAGGCATAAAAAAGAATATAGAAGCACTGTAACCTTGAATCGGTGCCCGACGATAGTGTTACATGTATGACACCACATTCAGAAACATATAAATAGCCATTTACTCAAAACCATGACAAGCAAGAAGAAATCTCTGGGACAACACAGTCGAGAACAGAAATAAAATCTAGGTCACATTGTGTGTGTCCAGAATTAATTAGTTCGATAATATATGAGCAGCAAGGAGTACAACTGAGAGGCAGTACACTTAACAGTGTAGAAATGACAAAATAAGGTGGTGTACTGAATTGATCAAATAAGTGGAAAAGGAGGTGCTGAGAAGAAAGAGAGAGAGATAGAGAGAAAAACCGAAAGAAGAGACAGACTGAAAGAAAGAGAGAACTGTTTTGAAAAGCAAATAATATTCCTAAGTGTAGGGTATATGCAAATGGCGGTAAACCTCTACTTTCAATCAAAAGCATTTGCTAAAGTGCATTGAACTTAGTGGGTTTGCAGAACGGATAAAGCCGATTTGAATTGGCACGTAATTACTTTACTCCTTGGTTTCCACATTATTCGATAATTATAGACATAATTTCTTTAGCCATGAAGACAATGTGCGCAAGATATCCTGTTTTGAGCCCCGAAATCAGTCGGTTAGGAAGTCACTTGGAAACGTAATTCTTATCGGAGACCGGCAGTAAGTGCTTCGATAAGTCGTTGCTTTAGTTTTCACGGTCAACTTGTACTGCCGCAATCTCTGGTAACCACAATAAGTGCTTGTTTCTTACCTGATTATGAAAAAAACAGACAAAGAAATTCCTATCTAAAGTTGTCGCATTGGGAACACGGAATGAACCAGTCTGTTTTAGATAACCTAGCTGTTGTGCCTAAGGACACAACACGAACAACTGTTGAAATTTTTCTTCTTTTATACCCACACCTCGAAGTATGATTCTTTCGGCTGAGTTGGCGTTTCCATCAATAGCTGCTTATTTCGGTGATACAGCCATATTTTCTTGATGTCGTCTCTGCACTGCAGTTTGAAATGTATCTATCGTCAACTTCTTCTTATTAGTGTATTCAGATGAACCGCTCTGAATAAAGGCGTAATATACGGTACGTCGCCGGCCGGAGTGGCTGAGCGGTTCTAGGCGCTTCAGACTGGAACCGCGCGACCGCTACGGTCGCAGGTTCGAATCCTACCTCGAGCATGGATGTGTGTGACGTCCTTAGGTTAGTTAGGTTTAAGTAGTTCTAAGTCTAGGGGACTGATAACCTCAGAAGTTAAGTCCCATAGTGCTCAGACCCATTTGAACTATTATGGTACGTCACATTATTCGCCCGATCTGTATTTCTTCAGAATCTTCCTTTACTTCTACTACTCGCAGTAATATTTTTGTTCTACACTTTACATCAGAGGAGCACCTCGCAAATATACTGACTATTGTTTTCCCGTTTTTATGTCACGCTACTAGGACTTCTCTTGTGCAAAACTTCAGTCTCTTTATCTAAAATTAGCGCCCATTACCAACATCTTTATTTATTTGTCGTATTTAAATCACTAAACGGCTAACGCGGTGGACAGTACACGACACCAGTTACTGGTTGCCTATTGGCAGCCTCCAGGGGCAACAAAAATTTGTTTTCCATACTTCGTATAGTTATTAACCAAGTTTAAATTTAGGGTGCTATAATTATCTGCTCACTAAGAGGTCTAGTCTTATGTTAAAAGTTTAGCGCAATAAGAGAAGTGTTACATTTTTAAACTGTGTACACACTGTTCAACCAAAACCATTTGACTACTTCTCACCGCGACGTTGGTTGCTGCCTGATGGTGTTGCGGGCACATGACGCCGTAAGTAAAGTATGTAAAGCGAGCAGGCACCGACGGAATAACGTTAGAGAAGATATGGTCTGTAAATGGGGAAATCCATTTACATAACCTCCTTTGACAAGACAGATTATTATTGGACAAAGCCTGCAAACGGGTATCTCTAAAACGGCTAAGTTACTCGAATGTTCACGTGCCACTGTCGTGAGCATCTACGGAAAGAGGTAGAGTGATAGTGAAACTACCACTACGGGGCTAGATGGTCGGACGACCATGACTCTTCGCAGAACGTGGGGTTCGGAGGCTTCTCTGCTCTGTAAAGTAGGATAGATGCTGACAGTGGCATATCTGCCAGAAGAGCTGATCCACGCACTACTGTTTAAGGGCACACTGTTCATCGTAGATTGTTGAACATGGAGCTCCGCAGCAGACCACCTCTACATGTCCACATGTTGACCCAACGGTATAGTCAATTACGATTGAAGTGGGCACGGGACCATCGGGAGTCGACCGCCGATCGATGCAAAGGTGTCAGCCCATTGGGTGAATCACGTTTTAGGTACACGAGGTCGACGATCGTTTCCACGAACGCCGTCGTCGAGGTGGAAGGCGGCTCGAAAACTTGCAGCACGCCACGGACGCAGGCTGGTGGGCGCAGTATTACGCCACGGGAGACATTCTCCTGCATCTACATGGGATCTATGGTAGTAATCGAAGACTCGGTGACAGCTGTGCAACTTATGAATCCCTTCATGCTTGATGTCTTCCCCGGCAGCGATGTCATCTGTCAGCAGTATAATAGTCCGGAGCCAGAACGGAGCTACAGTTTGAGGAGCATTATAGTGAACTAACGTTAACGTATAGCCTATGGAAGCCACTAGGGAAACTTCACCGCATACGAAAATCAGTGGCCCGTTATTTACGCGAATTACACGACCTGTACGTAGACAGCTAACGCCACATACGTCCACAACCCTACCAACAAACTGTCGGATCGCCGATACGTAGAATCGGTGATGTATTTCGTTTGAAAGACAGGCAAAAAACCAACTAAGCTAGTGGTCATAATGTTTAGGCTTATCAGTGTATATATTGAGGCAGCATATCTCATGGCGCACAAGCTACCCAAACTACAGCATATTAATGTAATATTTGAGGATTAGAGCACGTAGGGCCTTCCAACGAACTTTACACATTGTTTCAAACCTTGTGAAACATTTTCTCGCTGTCACTACCCACAAGATAATGAAAGGAAAAAAAGTTTATCACTTACTACGTTTTCGTTGTTAAAGCAGTAGAACTTCAGCATCAACCATGACGCTTTAATTTATTACGTCTTTACTACAAACTATATTAGCTGCATATTTTTCAGATAGCTACATATAAAAGTGGATATAGACCTACCTGCAAAATTATATCAATGTACTGAATTCAGGAGATACGACTTGTGAGACGTGAAAAACTGACTTTCGTTTATAACGGAGCGCAAATACCCGGATTATAGTCATTCACTGTTTGATAACGAGAGCACTTACCGACTTCTAACAAACTTTAAGTGTGATTTCAAATCTTTCCTAGTAAAATGTTTAACACACTAATTCATTTCTAAAGTAATCACACGTTTGAAGCTGTCTGGTACTTGTTAGTTTGATTCTTTAAAAAAAGAACGGAGGTGTGTGTTTACTGTTACATTATGATCTCAGTCTTCTCCTATCATTTTTGTCCTTTACGGCTCTCTCTGTTCGGAAAGTAAGAAACGATCGCTCGCGAAACGGAAACCACAGTGAAAATCCGATTAAGCTTTCCATAGCTGTGTTGGGAAGTTTCTCTAGTATGCCCGCACGTAGCGTCACGTCGCTCTTCTCAGTTTAGAGTGTACAGTGAGCGCTTAAAGATTCCTGGAAAACAATGTCTCCCGATAACTATGGGTGCCTGCCGTGAGATTTCGCCTGATTTCATGCAACCCTTAATAATGGAACTGTTCTGCATTTCTTTCTTCATGAAAGTTCGCGGCCGCACCTTGCAAGAGCAATGAAGGCCCCCGCAGCGCTTTCTAAGGGAAGTATTTGATCACCCATAATATTACCAGGACTTGGCTCCCTCTCATTTTCATCTCTGCTCATATGAACTGCTGGCTATGAAGACAGCATTTTGACAGATACGACAAGCTGCAGTCCAGCGTACAAGCGCAGGAGGCTGCCTTCTCTCACGAGGATACTGGAAAGTTGGTACCAAGCAGCGACTGTGTAGAGAAATTGCTGAAAGCTAACTGTTGCGAATAAAACAGTTTTGATTTTCACTGCGGTTTCCATTTCGCTACCGATCGTTCCTTGCTTTCCTAATACCCCTCGCATATGGCAGGAAAAATGACTTCAGTGACTACGCCAGTGGCCTCATATCACCGTAGCGTTCAGCGAACAACGATGGAAATTAGAGGATGATTGGATGATATATCTTCTGCAGCTGACAGATGTAGGTAGTTACGTAGATAGATAAGAATTTAACGTCCCATCGAGAACGAGCTCATTAGTAACGTATCAAAACTCGGATTGCGGAATGATGATGAGGAAGGAAATCGGCTGTGCCCTTCTCAAGGGAACCATACAAGCATTCGTCTTAAGAGACTTAGGAAAATCAAGGAGAATTTAATTCTGGATGATCAGACGGGGATTTGAACCGTCGTCCTCTAGAACGCGATTCTACTGTGTTAGACACTGTGGCACTTCGCTCGGTTTGAGAAATGTAGACAGTCAAACTAGCGTAAACATTCTGACAGCAGGCTCATCCAGATCCTAGCGTTATCGTGTGGGGTACGAGAACTGGCGTATCAAAAGCCCCTTCTCACCACACATTGAGCATCCGTGATACGAGTAAATTGTTAGTGAAACTATACAGGTTTTTAGGCTAATACATAGTTTACGATTTACATGTACGAAACAATAACGTAATCAACATACCTGTCACACATTTCAGGCAGTGTTTCCTGTATTTCGTACCGACAAAGCACTATGGGACTTCACATATGAGGTCATCAGTCCCCTAGACTTAGAACTACTTAAACCTAACTAACCTAAGGACAACACACACATCCACGCTCGAGACAGGATTCGAACCTGCGACCGTAGCGGCAGCGTGGTTCCCGACTGAAGTGCCTAGAACGGCTCGGCCACAGCGGCCGGCGTTTATCGTCGGACTACCACTTATTCTTCTTGTTGTATGTGGGCGATTTATTGCTCTGTGCTGTTAAAGTAAGAGCTCATCTTCAGTGTTCAAGACATTAAATATTTGTTAACTGTGAGAATTCTCTCCCGTCAGGTAGGTAGCTTAGTTCAGCGATGCAGAACTACAAATGAAACCAGAGGTAGGGTTTGACTAGGGTGGAGGAAGGAGGAATCATTCAGTTGTTCTAGGAATTATCCAAGGTTCACCTCAAATTGTTTATGGAGAACACTGAAAGCTTAGGTACCCGTGAGTGAACGGGTATTTCAGATCTGCGAGTCCATTTTTTTAACCACAGCACCACCTCTCTGGATTTCAAACAAGTAATAAAGTATAGATTGTGCCCTGTGTTTGGTTATGATATGGGCTAGTGTTAAGTGAAAATACAGCCATGATGAAAAACGTTGGGCACGTTTAATTTAACCACCTCTTCTGCACGGCCCTTAAACGACAAGTAAAAATCTGGAGTCATTAGTACATCGTGCCACGGCGAACTATTTAATTCGATACGGCAATAAGATAAGCTCCTTCACAAATGGCAGTTCTCTCCATTCCTTTACCCGAGAATGAAGTGTGTGCGTACTCGCACGTGTGTGTATGTGTGTGTGTGTTGCGGAAGGGGGGCGGGGGGGGGGCAGAGGGGGAAATCGATAAGGCGTTTCATCAATACACCTCAAATAAACAATGAATGGTTCCTTCAAAAAGACCACGGCTGATTTTAGTCCTTCTTTTTCCAAACGGAGCGTATGCTCCGCTTGTAACGACCTCAAGGTAAACGGGACGTTAAGCTTTAAGCCAGTTTCCTCTTCGCCTCACGGGTCACGGGTCCATAGAGCTATTCTTGTCATGCGGGATATGGGATGGGAAGAGGTAGGGAGAGACGAGAGGGTAAACTTGAGAAGGAACAGTCGCTCTTAACGGAACAAAATCGACAGATGTATAGATAATATCCGGAGTACAAGAGGGAAGTGTGACAGGACAATTGCTGTTTACAATGTATATAAATGATCTAGCAGAAAGCGTCGGATGTTCTTTATGGCTATTCGCAGATGATACAGTTGTCTATACCAAAGTGGCAACGCCAGAACATAGTAAGAAACTGCAGAACGACCTGCACAGAATGAGTGGTACAGGCTCTGGCAGTTGACCCTGAACGTAAATAAATGTAACGTATTGCGCATATATATGAAAAGAAGTCCACTGCTGTATAGCTACACTATTGATGACAAACAGCTGGAGACAGCGTCTACCGTAAAATATCTGGGCGTAAGTATCAAGGGGAACGACCACATAAAACAGATAGTGGGAAAAGCAGATACCAGACTCAGATCGGTCGGAAGAAACTTAAGGAAATGTACCTCATCCTCGAGACAAGTGGCTTATAAGGCGCTTGTTCGCCCGATTCTTGAATATTGTTGGTCTGTCTGGGATCCCTATCAAGTAGGACTGATAGAGAAGATCCAAGGAAGAGCGGCGCGTTTCGCCACGGTATCGTTCAGTTGTCAAGAGAGCGATACGGAGATGCTAAACCAACTTTACTGGCAAACGTTACAAGAGGCGCATTGTGCATCACGGAGAGATTTACTACTGAAATTTCGGGACAGCACGTTTCAGGAATCGGATATTACTTCCCCCCACACACATCTCCACGAAGAGAAAATTCGAGAAACAATACAGAGGCTTACCGTCAATCATTCTTCCCACGCACTATTCGCGAGTGGAACAAGGTTGGAGGGATCAGATAGTGGTACCGAAAGTACCCTCCACCACACACCATTAGGTGGCTTTCGGAGTATGATGTAGATGTAGAAGGAACAGCAGAGGTGGAGGTTTAGGCAATCTCGTTAACCGTCTTGGCCTTGAGTTAGGTCACAGCGTCATTATATTATGTTCATGTAATGAAACTGCAACTGGTTCGCTATCTTCATACAAACCGGGTTTGCGACCACTGGAGATAGGAACCCGTCTGACACACGTGGAGTTGAGTAAAACAGGGCGCCCGTGGAAGACCTACAATTTGTTTTGTCAAGGTGAACCACGGTTGCTGCTGATTCAAGCATTAGAATACCATTAACTCTTTTGGAACGAGGACGAAAAAAATACAGTTTGTGTAAGCAGTTTAACAGGACAAACCGCCACGCATAGCCAGCGTATAATGCCTTCACCTTTTCCTACGAACGGATGGATGTTAATTGTTCTGCGCCCGGATTCTATTCCCGACTGGGTTGGAGATTTTCTCCGCTTAGGGACTTCGTGTTTGTGTCGTCTTTATCATCATCGCTTCAGCCTCATCGACACGCAAGTCGCCGAAGTGGCGTCATCCAAAAGACTTGCACCAAGTGATCAGGTCTACCTGCTGGAAGACCCTCACCATACGACATTTCATTTTCACTTAATGGTGTTTGAATAAAAACAACCGCGTCACTTATATAACTCACAAAAATGTTCCCCAATCGAAAATATTTTACAATCTCTGATAGGAGTGGGTTGCACAGATAAAAGTCAATCGAGCTGCCTAATCGATTGGAAATGCCAAAACAGCAGAAGAGTACGTAGATGTTACTGATGCCAACCACGACAGATTGCCTTCCAAAGTTTCTCATTTCCCACAATGAATAAATCCGCTTCAGCTTTACTTGACGTATCCCTCATTTGGATAAAATCTTATACACGACCCGTGTTTCAGAATGTAAATTTCACCTTCAGGCACTACAAAAAACAGGGGAAAAAATTAATTGATGTTGAAAGTGCGCATATAAATATGAACTTCAGGTCAGTTTGTACCTTGTAGTTCACATCTGTCTCGGCCCTTTTAACGTTAATTAATTTTATGAAGAGTCCCTCTAAGGCTTTTTCTTTAACCTGAAGATGGGATTTACAGCCTGAATCCCGGGTCGTGTTCGTGATTTTATCCAAATAAAGGGTTTTTCAAGTAAAACTGGAGCAGATTTATTCGTCATGAAAAGCTACGGCGACAGTTGCGGATGTCCCGCAAAGACTATATATCCCATTCTCACTCATAAAGTTTCGATTCAGTTGATTTCCGACTACGATTCGCTATCTCATCTTTGGCGTCAATGGAAAGCATGTAGTACAATACGTTACATAGTTGCGACAACAATTATTCTCAATTAAACTTTCGATGTTTGTTGGACAAGCAAAGAACTTGAACACTGAGACCTTAGTCTGCCACCCAGCAGTATGTTCTAGATCCATCTTTGCTATGTAATTATTTCTTATATTTGCTGTTGTGTCTACGAATCGAAGATTGAATCGAGTATCACACTGCCTTATTTCTTTCTGCAAATAATTTCATATTGGTGGGCGTAGTTTATTTGTATAGTCGCCTACTGTCGTGGAAGAACCAACGGAGAAAGGCGGGATAATAATTTCGGAAAGTTACAAAGGGTGTTTGCGGTTTAAATGCCCTGTTCTTTTGCTGAAGATAGGCTGCAGCCGATCAGCCACATATGGGAACTTTTATCGAGTAGGATGTGTGTTCTTTGAGTGCCCTCCTAGTCTATCTCCTCGTAAATTAAAGATATTGACCGTCATAGAATGATACGCGGACACATAGTCTTCACACGTCGTGCCACACCGCCACGCCCCACGTCTAAAGCTGGTACTGCGTATTGTTGACAGAGAAATAAATTCTCACCTAATTTAATAATTAAAAAACAATCTTGATCGTAAATTTCTTTTAATCGGAGCAGTCAGTTCAGCATCGTGGATCGGCGCAGCCTGCTCCATGGAAGTCCACCTGCCGTTCTGGAGTCTGAAGAATCCTTAAGGATTGAAACCAGTCATTGGGATTAAAAGAAATTTGCGATCAAGACTGTTTTATAATTATTATATCAATATAAGATCGCTGGTAATGTTTTCAAAAAATTATCTCACCTAATTACTTCATTGATCATATTGACCTGTGTCACCAGTGTTGCTATCTGCTTAGTGTGTTGATTCGATCGGTACTGGACTCGGGGGAGAGTATGTAAACCTATGGTAACCTATGCACAATGAACTTAGAACATAAATGTTATAAAGCTCAATAAAATATTGGGTGGGTGGAAATGTGGTTCTATAGAAAAATGCTGAAGATTAGATGGATAGATCACATAACCAATGAGGAGGTATTGAATAGAATTGGAGTTTGTGGCACAACGTGACTAGAAGAAGGGATCGATTGGTAGGACATGTTCTGAGGCATCAAGGGATCACCAATTTAGTATTGGAGGGCAGCGTGGAGGGTAAAAATCGTAGAGGGAAACCAAGAGATGAATACATCAAGCAGATTCAGAAGGATGTAGGTTGCAGTAGGTACTGGGAGATGAAGAAGCTTACACAGGATAGAGTAGCATGGAGAGCTGCATCAAACCAGTCTCAGGACTGAAGACCACAACAACAACAAAACATTGGGCCATCTTTCTCACATAAAACATCAGAATGTCACCGTGGAATGGATTTAACAAGCCATGCAAATGGCGCCAGCTGCCCACGCACTCCACACACACTACGTGACCAAAAGGATCCAGACACGCCCATGCGGAAGTGACCACTAGATGCCACGAGAGGCGAATCCGGCAGTATAAAAGGAAGCAGGGAGTATCGCATTGTCAGAAAAGAAGCAATAACAGGGGACTAGGTCGATCATATGAGCTCAGCGACATCGAACGAGAATTAGTCATTGGGTGTCACCTCTGCAACAAATCCATCAGGGACGTTGCAACACTTCCAGTGCTGCCAAAATCGCCTGTTGGTGATGTTACTGGGAAGAGGAAACGCCAAGAAATAATCACAGATAAACCAAGACCAGCAGATTTCGTGTTCTTACGGACAGAGATCGTAGCGCGTTGCGGAGAGTAGTTGTAAAAAAAAATTGTATGAAATATACAGAAGTAATCACTCGTGAGTTCCAGAGAGATACCAGGAGGCTCGCTAGCACAGTGAGTGTGCGTAGGGAGATCAAAGAACGGAGTACAATATTCGAACAGCCACACATTTCTGTAGCCACTGCCCAGTGGCGCTTGGAGAAGTGTCAAAGCGACGGTTGTGCACAGTGGATGAAGGAAACGAGTGCAGAATCGTGTTACACCCTGTGGCAATTCCACCGAAGGGTCTGGGTTTGGCGAATGCTTGGAAACGTTACCCCTGCCATTATGTGTAGTGCCAACTGTGTAGTACGGACACAGTGTTACAGCATGGGTTATTTTTCGTAGTTAGATTGTGGTTCCCTTACTGCGCGTAAGAAAACGCTAAATGAACACTATGTAAATTGAAGATGGGGGGGGGGGGGAGGGGGAGATACGAAAGGGATTATTGATGTCAGCTGCGTCGGGACATTACGCGTAATCGGCGGCGACGAGTGAAAATGTGTATAGGACGGGGATTAGAATTCTGGAGCTCCCGCTTACTAGGCAAGTGTTATCCCAACTGCGCGGACTTCGCGGCACGCCTCACGGCCGCCCAACATTCCCTCGGAGAGCGACCTACCCGCTGTCCCTGCCCATTTCCTCCATGCTCGCAACGCTGAGATTCCCGAAAGAACAGACATTACGCGTTCATATAAAGGATATGAACAAATTTTACAGCGTTCTGTACTTCGTACAGCAGTGGAACAAATCGTAGGCGATGGTTATTTGTATCAGCGTGACAATGCACCGTGTCATAAAGCAGCAGGTGCGAAGCAATGGTTTGTTGAGTATAAAACTCCACAGATGCAACGTCCATTTCGCTCCAGCCCTCAGCGTTCAAAATCTCTGCCTTCTTTAGTTTCGGCTCCTTAGGAAGAATCGGCTGCCATTCCTCCACAGACCTTCAGACGCATCCTACATTAATGTCCACTAACGGATGGTTGGATACTTTCGATCAGACACAGTTGAGCTGTGTCGAGCTACCAATACAGGGTGTTTCAAAAAGGACTTCACATCTTTAAAAATTCAAATAAATTTATTGAAAGAAGATATAGGCTGGGTTTAGCGTAATTTTGCAGGGAAACACATCAAATTTTTTTTACTTTAAACTAAAGGTGTTGTATGTGGCTTCCGTTGGTTATCCTGCACACATCCCATCGGAAGCCAATTTCTTCCAAAACTCGCTGTAGCGTTGCAGGTGTAACTGGCTCAGTGGCGCCGTAAATTCTTGCTCTAAGTTCAGGCAGAGTAGTCGGCACAGGAGGTACAAACACGATATCCTTGATGAATCCGCATAAAAATAAAATCGAGTGGTGTCAGGTCTGGGGAACGTGGGTGCCATGCAATTGGCGCATCACGGCCAATCCATTGACCTGGAAAGCTGTCACTGAGAAGATCCCGGACGTCAGCCAAGTAGTGCGGTGGTGGTGCACCATCTTGCAACAAACGAACATTTCGTTCTTGGTCATTCTTATCGGTCTGTGGTATCAAAAACTGTTGTAACAAATCCCGGTACACTATCCCGTTGATGGTTCTCTTACAGAAGAAAAGGGGCCGTACATTTTGTTCTTGCTCAATGTACAAAAAACGTTCAGTTTAGGGCTATAACGAACATGTTGCACTTTTTTATGTCGATTTTCACTGCCCCAAATCCTAAATTGCCACTTGAGCGAAAAATCGACTCGTCAGAAAAGATTATTTTGTCCAAGAAATGTTTATCTTCAAGTAATCGATTTAACATATCCGCACAGAATTTCTTATGAGCAATTTTACCAATGTCTTTTATTCCTTGTACGATCGTCCTATCTGTACAGTTTCAAATGCAAACGTTTTCGCAACACACGCCGAACAGACGTATGTGGGATTTGCAGTTCGCGAGATGCACGCCGGGTCGATATCGTAGACTGTTGACAAAACGTTGTCTCACTCGCTCAAAGACGTCGTCAGATGTGCTTTTACGACCTGATGATTTCCTATGTCTTACCGAGCACCTTGTTTCTACAAATTTGTAGGCCTACTAGGGGGAACTTTAGCGCACTGGGTACGGAAATTACGCTGAACTGTTGTCGCCGACTTCGATTCTTCAAACCACAACACACAGCTAGCACGCTCGGGTCCAGTGAAGGCATCCATCTTTAACGCAACTGCCGCTAGCGCTCCTTACGGAGCGATTCGGCACTAGCAAACTACGCAAGACAAAACTTGATGTATTTCCCTACAAATTTACACTACAATCACCTCTGTAGGCACTATGAATTAATTTATATGAATTTTCAAAGTTGTAAAGACCTTTTTGAAACACCCTGTTTAGTCTGACACAGGAGTATACGAGCAACGGCTCAGGCGGAACACACCATTGCCACTGCATGTGAGTAACCGGTCCGCTGCTCGCGGAGTGGTTGGAAATAGCGCAGAAAGGATCAGATCGAAATGTAGCAAAAATGTCAGCGTTCAAGTAATTCCGTCTGCTTTCGTTTATTCTCGGGTTTTAAGTAATAACTCAGTAACATCTTTCAACACTTGAAGGAAATCTACACAACAGTGGTTCACTATACCGTCCCAGACCCATCACTGTGGTCGCCACTTGTCTGTATTGTTACCTCGCGCTCTGAGAGTCAATTTCTTGCAAGCTAGGGCTTCGTATAAGAAAGTATAAAAAGAAGAAAGACTAAGCTTTACAATCACAAAAAGCAGGGAGAGGGGGGGGGGGGGGTGGGGAGGGATTGGCGGCACTGTGTTACTTAAAATAGCTTCCAATAGTAGTCTCAAAAAATTGACTATCGTTTCTTTAAATATTTTCTTGGTCACTTAGTTTAACGTTGATATATTTCTTTTTCTTCCCATGTATTGCAGAGGACTGCTAAAAATTAAAAGAAAAGGAAAAGGCACAGTTGTATTATGAGTGGCCTAAAAGCAATTTATTGTTTTAGAAGACAAGTACACATAGTACCTAAAAAGTATAACTTGGAAACTATTAGAAAAAGAAAACTGTGGTTTGTTGTAAAACGCGAAGTAGCTCTCAAAGGTTTTTTCCTTTCTTTTGACCTTTGTTATGCATTTTACTGGGTTTGCATCGAAATAGCAACAGACCAGGAGAAGGTTTACAGAGCCCAAATCTATGACAATGATACAGCGGAAATATTGGCGCCAGAATCGGAGGACACCACAGGCAAAAACAAGCATAATGAGGTGGCAAAAAAAACTTTAAAAGGCAATTCGAAACCTTTGCTCCAAGTCCCCCTGTGTCTCAAGTACCTGTTGACATAGTGTAAGCTGCATTTCAAAGCAGCCTCCAGAAGCCAGATAAATTGTTCCTGAAGTGTTACATAAGCGGTTACGCCTTTTTGTGAACAAAGTGAAAATGGTCCAGACACTGCAACCAAACAATTGTCCTCTGCCGTACGGATTCTTGTGTTCCGTGCTGGCTTTTGTAGATGCTTGTAACCTAATAAAGTGCTTGTTTTCAGATAAAGCAACTTCCCACGTGTCTGGACCTATGAATCGCCACATTAGCATTTGGAGCTCTGAAAACCGACACAACCAATGTGAACGTATCCGTAATAGCTGGAAACTTAATGTTTGATGTGGCCTAATGCACAGTAGAGTGATAGGTCCATTTTTTTTCGCAGAGAGAAGCGTAACGGGTACTTCTCTTTGGTAAATGTTTGACCGGCCGCTGTCCCGTATCCACGGTGAATCAACAGAGATAAATTTCCGTTGCCGTCATTCCCTTATTCTGCTGATCGTTGTTCGTATTCGCAACTGCCAATATATTTCATGCATCTCTTCGTGAGGTTATGTCAAGGATCACATGTACAAAACACCAGGCAGTGAAATTAATACCCTTCCTGCACGAATCACTGAAGCAATGAGAGCTGTTAATGGTGCAGTGCTGGTTCGTGCATGAACAGAACACGAATATTGCCCTGATGTTCTACGAGCGACGAAGGGAACACATTTTGAGACTCTGGCGTAACAGAAAGAAAATTTGAGTGCTGCTAAATATTTTACAACAAACCTCGGTGGTCTGTCTCTATTAGTTCCAAATCGAATAGTGGAAAATCCAGGATGGAACAACAACACTATTATGAAACGGATACACTGCTACTCATCGTATAGAGCAGACGCCGAGTCGTAGACAGGCACAACAAAAAGAATGCTATATATTAGGGCCTTCGGCCAAAAAGTCTTCTTCTAGAGTATAAAATACACACTCATTCACACAAGCACAACTCACACACGTGAGCGCCTCAGCGACCAGAGACAGTGGTCACGCGTGTGTAAGTTGTGCTTTTGTGAATGAATGTGTGTTTTGTATTCTAGAAAAAGGCTTTTAGCAGAAAGCTCCAATGCTTGGGAGCCTTCTCTTTGTGCCTCTTTACGGCTCAGTGTCTCCTCTATATGTTGAGTAGCAATAATATCGTAGATTCATATCGATTTTTTTTTAAATTATAGCGCGGGTGTATTACGTCTACAACTTTGCTTCCGCCATTTTGCAATAGACGGCAGTAGCGGCAAGTCGGGTTCAGGTGACTGGTCATAGGTGTAATACATTAAGCTTAGGCATCTGTAAACATAATGCCATAAAATATTAGTCGATTTGTGATGGCATCATAAGGTTATTCTCGATTAAGTACGTCAACTTACATACCCATTTCTCGCCATTTGCAGCAAGTTTTAATTTTCTCCTTTAACATGAAGAAATTTACAGCTGTGGCTCTCAAAATGCTGGATAAGACCAATGATGAGGGAACTATTAGTGGAAGAACGCGCAGAGAATGTTTTCAACGCCTTAAGAACGGTGATTTTGATGTCGAAGACCAGCATGGCGGGAGAAGACAGAACGTTTTCTTAGCTACTGAAACAGACGAAGACAGTCACAGGACATCATTATCGAAAGCAATTGAAACACAAACGGCCACAATACAGCGATAGACACGTAAAGGTAATTTTGCAGCAGGTCAGTGCTCGACCCCGTGTCGCAAAACGCGTCAAAATACAGTATACATGGAAACGTTTAAATGAGAATCCCTCCCGCCGTATTCTCCATACGTTGCTCTCTCTGACTACCAGCTTATTCGATCAGTGGCATACAGTCTGGCTGACCACACTTCCGATCATATGAACAAGTGCAAAATTGAATCGATTCATGGATCCCCACAAAAGACGCCCAGTTCTTCCGCTATCCGAAAAATGGGAGAATGTAGTGGCCAGCGATGGGACATAATTTTTTTGTAAGTTTTACGCAATAAAGCCCCGAACTTCCAGAAAAAACGGCGGAAGCAAAGTTGTAGACCTAGTATTAACTCCTTGCACATTATGCGTACTCAGCATATGTTCGAAGTAATGTGGGGAATACTCGAAAAAAAGAAAAGATTTAGGTATTTAAAAGAAATGACTGTTACGCTACAGGCGTAATATGAAGCGCAGGGGGTGGGAGGGAGGGGTGGCGAGTACGCTGTTCAGAGTTTTGTTAACAAGCACTTCCTCTGTCAGTTTTGATGGTCTACGAATAGATTTTCGCTATTACATTTTGCTCAGAGAATACTGAATAGTCTGAAAATTACGGTAGCTGCCGCCTCGTTTTTATGACACCTGGACATGGCAGTGAAATTCTGTTAACGGGGAGACATCGGAGACGGGGATATAATGAGCTGTAAGTGGCGTTATTTTATTGGTGCACACTTTACGGCGTCATTATGCGTGCACTTATGCGGTTACACGCTTATGAAGATAACAAGCAGAGAGACCTACTTGTAACGTAATGCTTCACCTGGCAGTGATCAGCTTTATGAGAACAGCCATTTCACTTCCTTAACTGCAACGGTAGTACAAAATCAATACCGCAGGGAGAAATAAATTACACTTAAATGACGTACAAGCAGTATTTCCAGCTCTTGATGACAGCACTCTTTATTCATTTGTGGCAATAAAGAACATTACAACTCGTCAGACATGAATCTCTTCTAGTCACTTGAGTCGAGACGTTGTTATTATTTCAGTTATTGAGGCACATAAAGAATGACGTCGTACCGGTGGTTGTCATTACTTGTATCTGTTCTGAGTGTAATAAGGTTTCGTTATTGTTACAGACCGTTTTGTGGGTGTGGTGGTTTGGCGGCTAGAGCACTAGGCTGCGGCTCTGGAGGTCTCGGGTTCAGTACTTGATAGGCGTGAAATTTTCCCCATTCCAGTCCCTCCAGGACGGCCCCAGATACACTCATCCTTCTACCAACTGGAGGTCGTCTTCTGGGGACAGGGCTTGGGGCAGGCAGAAGGCAGCCGGGGCGATGGGCTCGCCACCGTCCTCATCCTAGCGCCCTGGAGAAGATACACTGCACTTTACTCCCTTTTATAGACCATTTTGTGCGCCCAAGATGACATCTTCATCTACAGAGATACAGTAGTACCATTAACACTATTTTCACTCTTTGTTGGTTCTATCAAGTGCCAGGTTATTTTCCACGCCAAATCTGCGCTACAACTTAAATCTGCTCTTCGCCACAACTTTGTAGAACGCAACTGACTTTTCCCGTAAAAGTTTACATACATACACTGCAAATACTTCAAATAAAACTACCAATTTCCACAACTTTGAACATCATGGAATCCACGCAAGGGATTTTTGTGAGCAACATAAGTTGAGTTTTGTCATTAGCAAGTCACTCTACAGTCAAAAATTATATATTTTAATCGTTTTTCTCGTGGCAGTTTAAACAGAGTTTTGCAAATTTTATGCCAACTGTTCTTATTTCTACATAAGGCACTCTGCCAAAGACCAGCTTAAATCTGTAACTCTGATTCACTGACAACTGATATCCCCCCTCCTCCCCCCTACTCGCCCCTCCCTGTCACAAGTTGGCCGAGTAGAATGCAGCAGTAGCAGTAATTGCGAGCAGGAGTACAACCACTCGAGCCCCCTCCAAAGCGTGGCGTGGAACAGGCAGTAAAAGAAGACATTTCGACGCTGGCGCACCAGAGCGTACGGCGTGGCGCTAAATCTGAGCTGTTAGTGCCGCTCCGGCAGCCCGGCGCGCTTGGCCGGCAGCGTGTGAAAGAAAACGCCTCCGACAATCGGCGAGGCGACTGCCGCACGTACTAATAGCGCCGGCAACTTGAGGCAAACAGGGCGAGAAGCTAACAAAGTACTCGTACTCTCTTAACGTCCACATATCACGTGATTTCAACGAGGAGAGGCTGGATTATTCATATAGCGTGGCGTAACAGCTACCGCAATCTTTCCATTTAGTCTTTGCATGTTTCTCTGTTACCACCGCCTCACAAGAATCCCTGACAGCATAACACAGTTACCGAGCTCAGCTGTCTTCATTTTCTTTGGTGATATTTCCCTTCTCCCGCGGTCACACTAGTCGAACCACGGGTTTGGTGCATGGTGCACCGATATACAGGGTGAGTCACCTAACGTTACCGCTGGATATATTTCGTAAACCACATCAAATACTGACGAATCGATTCCACAGACCGAACGTGAGGAGAGGGGCTAGTGTAATTGTTTAATGCAAATCATGCAAAAATGCACGGAAGTATGTTTTTTAATACAAATCTACGTTTTTTTAAATGGAACCAAGTTAGTTTTGTTAGCACATCTGAACACATAAACAAATACGTAATCAGTGCCGCTTGTTGCATTGTAAAACGTTAATTACATCCGGAGATATTGTAACCTAAAGTTGACGCTTGAAACCTCCGACGTTCAGTTGCGTGTTGTAACAAACACGGGCCACGGTCGGCGAGCAGCATCTGCAGGGACATGTTTACGATGACGACCGTGTTTACGGGTGTGGCTGTAGTGCACTGTTGTGGTTTGGTCTAGCTGTCGCAGTGTCCGCATGTAGCGCTTGCTGCTATTGTTATTCTGCATTCGTCTCCGCACGCAGACCAACTGTAGTACACCGTGTTAACAGACGTCTGTGATAGTGTAGTGTTGTAGGAACTGTGACCATGGTGTATTCGAACTCTGAAAAGGCGGAGATGATATCTATGGCGAGTGTCGACGAAATGCAGCTGAAACCTGCAGGGTGTAAGCAGAAAGGTACCCGGACAGAGAGCATCCAATGTGCCGCACATTGCAAAACATCTACCGCCAACTGTATGCAACAGGTATGGTCGTAGCACGCAAATGGGTCCGTAACAGGCCCGTCACAGGAGAAGCGGGTGCAGTTGGTGTGTTAGCTGCTGTTGCCATGAACCCACACATGAGTACACGGGACATTGCGAGAGCCGGTGGACTGAGTCAAAGTAGTGTCATGCGCATACTGCATTGTCACCGCTTTCACCCGTTTCATGTGTCGCTACATCAGCAATTACATGGTGATGACTTTAATCATCGAGTGCAATTCCAACAATGGGCATTAACAGAGAATGCGTAGCAGTTCTACCTGTTTACCGATTAAGCGGGTTTCACAAACCACGGGGCTGTGAATCTACGGAACATGCATTACTGGTCCGTGGACAATCCTCTCTAGCTCAGACAGGTAGAGCGACAGCGACCGTGGACCGTAAATGTATGGTGCGAAATCATTGGCGACCACCTCACTGGTCCTCACTTCATTGCAGGGGCCCAAACAGCTGCAACATACATCGCGTTTCTACAGAATGATATGCCAACGTTGCTCGAAAATGTTCCACTGGAAACGCGTCGACGTATGTGGTATCAGCATGATGGTGCACCTGCACATTCCGCAATTAACACTAGGCTGACCCTTGACAGGATGTTCGACGGGCGTTTCATACGACGTGGAGGACGCATAAATTGGCCAGCCCGTTCTCCTGATCTTACACCTCTGGACTTCTTTCTGTGGCGTACGTTAAAGAGGAATGTGTACCGTGATGTGCCTACAACCCCAGAGGATATGAAACAACGTATTGTGGCAGCCTGCGGCGACATTACACCAGATGTACTGCGGCGTGTACGACGTTCATTACGCCAGAGATTGCAATTGTGTGCAGCAAATGATGGCCACCACATTGAACATCTATTGGCCTGACATGTCGGGACACACTCTATTCCACTCCGTAATTGAAAACGGAAACCACGTGTGTACGTGTACCTCACCCTTCATGGTAATGTACATGTGCGTCAGTGAAAAAGACCAATAAAAAGGTGTTGGCATGTGGACGTAATGTGCTGTTCCAGTCTCTTCTGTACCTAAGGTCCATCACCGTTTCCTTTGGATCCCTACGTAATTCGGTGCTTTCTGATACACACGATCGAACAGCGGAGGAGTGGTACTCAAGCGTCAACTTTAGGTTACAATATCTCCGAATGTAATTAGCATTTTACAATGCAAAAACGGCACTGATTACGTATTTGTTTACATGTTCAGATGTGTTAACAAAACTAACTGGGTTCTATTTAAAAAAACGTAGGTTTGTGTTAAAAAACATACTTACGTGCATTTTTTTATGGTTTGTATTAAACAATTACACTAGCCCCTCTCCTCACGTTCGGTCTGTGGAATCGATTAGTCAGTATTTGATGTGGTTTAAGAAATATATCCAGCGGTAACGTTAGTTGACTCACCCTGTATATGATGTCAGAAGAACGCTACATTAAACTAAACTTCATGTCACCTGTAGCAGGATGGTGTAATGACATTGGTGTGTCTTCCTATCTCAATTTTCCCGTTTTACCCTAAAGCAAATATATCGAAATTAAATATCTACCAAGACAAATTATTGCGAGTAACATGCACCGAAAATCGACTGCAACGAAGAATGCTTATCAAAATGTCGCAGATCAGGTAACTAACTTGCTGAAATTTGTTGACAAAATAACTTTGACAAATGTTCAAATGTGTATGAATTCCTAAGGGACCAAACTGCTGAGGTCATCGGTCCCTAGATTTACACACTACTTAATCTGACTTAAAGTAACTTATGCTAAGAACAACACACACTCACCCACGCCCGAAGGGGGACTCGAAGATCCAGCGGGAGGGGCCGCGCAATCCGTGACACGCCGCCTCAAACAGCGCGGCCACTCCGCGTCGCTTGTGGCAAATATTTACTTCGTATCCAGCTCAGAAACTCGTGGAATATTAACTATTGAAGATTACTTAGCACTGATTCTGATCTAACCATAAACCAGGAAACGGATTAGAACATTCTTGCTTACGAAATTAGGCAATGTCTTTTAGCTTTAATAACTCTATTATCTCGAATCAAGTATTGGCCTCTTATTTTTCTTGTACGTTTGTCACGCATTGTCGATGGGCCAGCATCGTTATTAACGAATGTGGCATGGTTCGTTTAAGGGACGGCCCGATACCCTTCCTCACACCCAACCGTTGGCAGTGCAAGGAGTGCCAAGGGGTAGGTTCAGTTGCCTAGTGGGAAAGGGTTTTATTCCGCCGCCGAGCACATTAGCCACTTTCCTTGTGGATTTGTCAGGACTGTGTCATGTAACTATTTGTGGAGTGTAATGAAGGTGAGTGTGTGTGTAGTGTGGTGTTATCATCTCGTATTATGATGATGAGAGAAGGAGTAGGTTCAAACGCGGTGCCGGCACACAGCATATCCTCTCGAACAGCACGAAGAGGACAGCCAGGATTAGCGTCCGCACCCGACGGATGCATCACTGTCAACAGTGGCACATGCCTTCCCTTCGTGAGACACTCCAAACCGGTTTGGAATTTAACCCAGGACTTAGGTGCTAGGTGGGGTGATCTGAAACTCTACGCCGCTACTTGTCCTCCCCCTGTCGGGCAAATGCTGGCAGTGAGTATTTCATCCACCACCAGTATTCGAACTGGCTTACCTCCGAGTCGAGGTCCAGTGCAAAGACCTACGTTAGCGACCGCGCCTATGGAGATGAGCCGGTGAAGTCTAAAATGGTTCAAATGGCTCTGAGCACTATGGGACTTAACATCTGTGGTCATCAGTCCCCTAGAACTTAGAACTACTTAAACCTAACTAACCTAAGGACATCACACACATCCATGCCCGAGGCAGGATTCGAACCTGCGACCGTAGTAGTCGCACGGTTCCGGACTGAGCGCCTGAACCGCTAGACCACCGCGGCCGGCCGGTGAAGTCTACTACTCTCGTATCACCCAATTGCGCAACATCTTCGAAAAGAGAGATGAAGTAGGGGACGAGTTACCAAAGGTACTGAATTAAGTTATCTATTGTTAAAAACTCATTATTTTGATCTTGAAGAAAACTAAGTATTTTATAAGCTGCGATTTACTCCCCACTGTTATCAAGACGCGGGGCATGTCCTTCAGGAAACTACAGCCACAGGAACTGGTTGTACACGGGCGAATCCAGAGGTTTCTGAATTATTGTCGCGTAATTTCTAGTCATTTCACGACCTCCAAAGTAGCAGTGATATCACTATCAGTTCCTTTCGTGTGTAGCTTGTCTACAGCGCGTGTAGAATCCGGTCAGTAAGGAAAGCATTGTTCCTTTAGCCACTTATAAACGAGCGTTACTAAATACTTAACGACACCAAGGCCGTGTGATAAGAACCAAAAAGACAGTTAAACGGTCGAGATATCAAACTTGTTTCCCTTTCTCTTTCGTCCTCATCATCAATGCCGACATGATACTTTACTCAACACTCACCCGTCACAGTCAGCTAGACCAAGAGCAGAAAGTACCGCAAGCTGCCCAACGGCAGCGAGTATGGAAAGCCATTCCGTTTCATTGATATCCATCTGGCTGCACTGCCACGAGACAACGCTCTGATGAAGACCACTGCAATACTGTCGAAACGTCTTCTATTTAGTATCTTAATTATTTCAGGAGACGCAGTATCTCCAGAAAGCTTTTAATGAAATTCAAGCCTGCTACGCGAGCCCATGCGTTTATAATAGTATTTTCGAATTCGGTGGTAGAATCCTGAGAGAGATACCATGCAACTTTTTTACACTACATCTGTATTTAATACTGGAATTTAGCGGTTTCATGGATTTACTTGCTTCAATGACTGTAAGCTTCAAATACATAATAGCATTAATAACCAGAGATGACTACGCCAGTGATTTGCTACTTGATGGCTTTAAACTTTTCCAAGTCTATTATTCAAAACACATTCTTTTCGCATTTTTTCGTCACAATAGAAAAGGAAGTGGAAATAAGTATTTCGTCCCCTTATACTCTTTGATTACATTCATTCGGCTTTCGATGACCTACATTTCAAGTCAGTTTATCTACTACCGCTAGATCCGATGTTTAAATTTATCTACCTTCGATAGCGAAACACACACACACACACACACACACACACACACACACACACACACACAGCTTGAAGTGTTTCATGACATAGGTTGGGCTTTACCTAAGCCACAGAACAGATTTTACGAAAGTAACCGTCATAGTAAGTTCCGTTGGCTGCCTAAGAAATAGATGGCTAGAAGATGGAACTTTCCGGAGAAAGAAGCTGTGTAACAGCCGGGAATTATACAGCTGCATTCTGCTTTCTGAGCATCTGGGTCACCGCAGCCTGTCACTGAGAGGGACTTATCTCGTATCGCATCTGGTGTTCCGGGCACGGCCAGCAGGCCGCGTCATCGGCTACGATACAATCGCCCGGCAACGACGTCACCCCAGTCCTCCGGTTCTCGTTCATTTTGTAACAGACACTTCCTGACTTTTTCTGTTAATTTGGACAGATTTATCGGCACGTTTACTTTATATCGCTTCCTGGTTGTACTGTTTTGTCTACTGCTAGCTCTTCACTGTCTCTAATATTACCACACTGCATATGGAGTTAAAACGGTAAAACAATTTGTTTTCAGTTTTTGAGTCGCCTGTCTCAGTCACTTCTTGTGCAAACGAATGAATAATTCCTTTGGCAGGTTCACACAAAATTGTTCGCTTCATCGGTGTCAAACACAAGCTGCTGCTCAGTCATCAGACGTCCATGATACCAGCATACTGTATCCCAAAAATACATACTTTTTTCCATTGGAAAACTTGTTAGCCGATATTGGTGTGTTTCCATCAGTTATAATTCCCCCAAGTATATTACGACTTTTTTTCTTCAGTTAGATCGTTTCAGACTGATGTCGCCTTTTAGAGGCCATACTTTTATTACGACGTTACCGCATCGCTCGTGGAGAGATATCCGACGCACTACACAGAGATATTTTTCCAGTGAGACGTCACTGAGTGCAGAGTTGGAATTCACTACAAAACATGTAATTCTTAGTGGATCCTCTTCAACTTGGGCCATTCTACAGAGAAGCGCCACGCCCTCGGTTTATGGGTTGTCTGTCTGCGGATCGCTCACGAAGGTATTCGAATTGCAAACCCCTTTTACGCCATTTTTCAAGGTAGCGTGTATCTTTTATGATTGGCTCTACGCGTCTGTCGGCTTCTTCAACTTGCCTGCTCTACTCGTTCGCGTATGTCATATACGGTGATCAAGCAAAACATTGTGTCTACTGCAGAGCGTGACGTTGGATGCCACCTGGTGGCGTTGCGGGCACTTGAAGAGGTAACAAAAGTATGTCAGAGAAGCAGACACCAACGGGGATAACCCGAGCGAAGATATGAGCTGTAAATGAGGAAATCCACTGAGATGAGCGACTTTAACAGTTTATCATCACGCAGAGCCTGTGAACGAATATCTCGAAAGCGGCGAAGCTGGTCAAATGTTCACGTGCTACTGTCGTTAGCATCTACGGAAAGAGATAGAAGAATAGTGAAACTACCACCAGGCGCCAAGTGGTTGAACGTCCACGACTCTTCAGAGAACATGGAGTTCGGAGGCTTGTCTGCTCTGTAAAGTAGGATACACGGTAATCTGTGGCATCTCTGCCGAAAGAGTACAATACTGGTGGACGCACAAGTGTTTCGGAGCACAGAGTTAATCGTAAATTGTTCAAATTGAGCTCCGAGCTCCGCAGCAGTGTTCACATGTTCACCCATCAATATCGTTGCAGAGGGCACAGAATCATCGGGATTCGACAACCGATCAATTGAAACGTGCCTGTTTTTCTGGTGAATCACGTTTTAGCTACAGTAGGTCGACTGTCTTCTCCCTTAACGTCGTCATCGATGTGAATAGTAGCTCGAAATGCGCAGTGCACCACGGATGCAGGCTGGTGGGTGCGATATTATCCTATAGGATACAGCGTCTTGCTCTTGCATGGGACCTGTTATAGTAATCGAAGACACGCAGACATCTGCGAACCACCGTCATCTCTTCACGCTTGATGTATTTTCCGCACTGATGTCATCTTTCAGCAGTATAATAGTCCATGTCTCGGAGCCGGAACCGTGCTACAGTGGTTTGAGGAGCAGTTTAGTGAACTCACGTTGACGTCTCGGCGACCAAATTCGCCTGATGTAGATCCTGTGAAACCCATCTGGTTCGCTATTGGGCGCCATCACCGCGTACTCAAATCAGCGGCACTTTATTTACGCGAATTACATGACCTGCGCGTAGACATCTAATGTCACATAGCAGAATCAATCACATATTTCGTTCCAGAGGCAAACAGTCTATTAAGCAGGTGGTCAAAATGTTTTGCTCATCAGTGTATAATATTTAAGAAACATACGTGAAAGAGACATGCTTTTCAATTTTGAAAAAGGATTTACCTAGTTGGCAGCCTATTTGCTCGCCTTATTTCGCATGGAATTCTACAGTTTTTACTCTGACAAGAAATCCAATGTTGAATACTACTTTCGTCATTATGTATGGCTGGTGTTGCGATTTGGGTCACCAACAAATACCTTTAAATATCCGTGGTACAACGATTTGTCTACGTAAACTGGTGCTTCAGTCTTGCTGTAGAGGCCGAGTTTATACCCTTCTTTTTGCGTGCTCTTGATGATTAATAATAACGGAGCACTTAAGGCCAGACTGAGTTGGATTGTCGCTGGCAATAAGACTAAGGCAGTCAAACCGCCACTGTTACTTAGATTTATAATACCAGTGACGCCCCCCCCCCCCTGTTGGTGAATCAGAACTCAACTGTTATCACCCCCAAATCCAGGTGTGCTTCACTGCTCAAATTAGTCCCCTTAAAGATCATTTCTCCGTATTTCGAAATTTCTCGTGATGACGTTTCCCTATAATCTCTCTCTCCTTTCACTTGTTCCATAGATTACGCCTTACATACCTCCTTCGTCTGAAAACTCGCATTTTACTGATGGTTTCAATTACATTATCTCATTTTATTTTTTGCAAAGTAGTGCAGATTTAACAGGATGACAAAGAGAGGAAAAAACGTTTTCAAAGGGATTTCTACGAAGTTTTAAGCCATAAAAGAGGAAAAAGAAAAAGTAGATAGTGATGTTTGGTTTGTGGGGCGCTCAACTGCGCGATTATCAGCGCCCGTACAAATTCCCAACCTTTTCTCAGCCCAATTTCGCCACTTTCATGATGATAATGAAATGATGAGGACAATACAAACACTCAGTCATATCGCGGCAGGTGAAAATCCCTGACCCCGCCGGGAATCAAACCCGAGATCCCGTGCTCGGGAAGCGAGAACGTGACCGCGAGACCACGAGCTTCGGACCAAAAAGGAAAAACGCTACAAGCCAAGTCACAGACACTTTTCCATGTCAATGGGCACAATATCTGCATGTGAGTGTTCGGACGTTGCGGAATGACTGGCTCTTGAAAAACAGGTTTGTCATACAGTGACATTTCGGCTAGCACCGAGCACACAGTCACGATATTAAAGCGAGCGTGACGTAGAAAAGGTTACACGAGCCACGGCCACGTGCTGCACCACGGCACGGAAGGAGCCAGCATCTTGCCGGCATAACCCTGGAACGTTTAGCTTCGGCCATAGTGTTGGCTGCGTTCACGATTCGAGGCTGTCTGCGCGAGCTCTCCCGTTGACACACAAGCAGCGTCGTTGTCTCCCATTCGCTAGAAACCACAAACATCTCAGGTTGTAATAGCCCAGTGAATGCCGTCGCTGGCGTGATTAAGAAACGAAATTTAATTTTATTAATGTATTCCGTAATTCAAAACTGCCAAGGGCTGTTGATAAAATATCTCGCCTGAAAAAGTGAAGCTTCCAGAGGAGGAGGAAATGAAATAAAACTTCGTAGACTGAGAGAATGGGTGATGCTATTTCAGTGATTACAAAATCGAGTCTAATGTACAAAGAACTTGGCAGAATGAGCCCAGTTATCTGAGACATTGTACCACGTCTGGCCTGGATGCGTCTGCTGATTCCGTTGGGAAGGTTGTCTTAAAGCCTTTGTACCCCCTCCTGAGGCAAGCTGGATAACAAGTGATATAAATAGTTCTTGTTAGGCTGCGGACGAAGTTGACGTCCCAGTTGGCCATACGTGTGTTCTACCGGGAACAGATCTGGGGATCTTCCTGGCCATGGAAGTACCTCTGTGTCACGGAAAAAATTTCACAGAGAAATTTGATAGAATTGGAAAATAACAGTCAACTTGTTGCACAATTAAAAGTATCTTACCTGTTTACTATTTTTTCAACGAATATAAATTTGTCTTCTTCGTAAGGAAAACGGGCACATATAATCACATATTGGCATAAAGGAATGGTGAAGCCATAAGGGTCTTTCTTGTCTATCCTTATAGCTTCTACATCCAATATGTAATTTTGCGAGTCTATTGCCTTCTGAACAAAACAAAATTATACACTGAAGCTCCAAAGAAACTGGTACAGGTATGCATACTCAAATACAGAAATATGTAAACAGGCAGAACACTGCGCTGCGTTCGGCAACGCTTACAAAAGACAACAAGTGTCTGTCGCAGTTTTTAGATCGGTTACTGCTGCTGCAAGGGCGATGTACTTGAGGACAATATTATGGAAATGGAAGAGGATGTAGATGAAGATGAAATGGGAGATAAGATACTGCGTGAAGAGTTTGACAGAGCACTGAAAGACCTGAATCGAAACAAGGCCCCGGGAGTAGACAACATTCCATTAGAACTACTGATGGCCTTGGGAGAGCCAGTCATGACAAAACTCTACCATCTGGTGAGCAAGATGTATGAGACAGGCGAAATACCCACAGACTTCAAGAAGAATATAATAATTCCAATCCCAAAGAAAGCAGGTGTTGACAGATGTGAAAAATACCGAACTATCAGTTTAATAAGTCACAGCTGCAAAATACTACCGCGAATTCTTTACAGACGAATGGAAAAACTGGTAGAAGCGGACCTCGGGGAAGATCAGTTTGGATTCCGTAGAAATGTTGGAACACGTGAGGCAATACTAACCTTACGACTTATCTTAGAAGAAAGATTAAGAAAAGGCAAACCTACGTTTCTAGCATTTGTAGACTTAGAGAAAGCTTTTGACAACGTTAACTGGAATACTCTCTTTCAAATTCTGAAAGTGTCAGGGGTAAAACACAAGGAGCGAAAGGCTATTTACAATTTGTACAGAAACCAGATGGCAGTTATAAGAGTCGAGGGGCATGAAATGGAAGCAGTGGTTGGGAAAGGAGTGAGACAGGGTTGTAGCATCTCCCCGATGTTATTCGATCTGTATATTGAGCAAGCAGTGAAGGAAACAAAAGAAAAATTCGAAGTAGGTACTAAAATTCATGGGGAAGAAGTAAAGACTTTGAGGTTCGCCGATGACATTGTAATTCTGTCAGAGACAGCAAAGGACTTGGAAGAGCAGTTGAACGGAATGGACAGTGTCTTGAAAGGAGGATATAAGATGAACATCAACAAAAGCAAAACGAGGATAATGGAATGTAGTCAAATTAAATCGGGTGATGCTGAGGGGATTAGATTAGGAAATGAGACACTTAAAATAGTAAAGGAGTTTTGCTATTTACGGAGTAAAATAACTGATGATGATAGAAGTAGAGAGGATATAAAATGTAGACTGGCAATGGCAAGGAAATCGTTTCTGAAGAAGAGAAATTTGTTAACATCGAGTATAGATTTAAATGTCAGGAAGTCGTTTCTGAAAGTATTTGTATGGAGTGTAGCCATGTATGGAAGTGAAACATGGACGATAAATAGTTTGGACAAGAAGAGAATAGAAGCTTTCGAAATGTGGTGCTACAGAAGAATGCTGAAGATAAGGTGTGTAGATCACGTAACTAATGAGGAGGTATTGAATAGGAATGGGGAGAAGAGAAGTTTGTGGCACAACTTGACTAGAAGAAGGGATCGGTTGATAGGACATGTTTTGAGGCATCAAGGGATCACAAATTTAGCATTGGAGGGCAGCGTGGAGGGTAAAAATCGTAGAGGGAGACCAAGAGATCAATACACTAAGCAGATTCAGAGGGATGTAGGTTGCAGTAGGTACTGGGAGATGAAGAAGCTTGCACAGGATAGAGTAGCATGGAGAGCTGCATCAAACCAGTCTCAGGACTGAAGACCACAACAACAACAACACTGCTGCTGCAATGGCAGGTTGTCAAGATTTAAGTGAGTTTGAACGTGGTGCTACAGTCTATGCACGAGCGACGGGACACAGCATCTCCGAGGTAGCGATGAAGTGGGGATTTTCCTATACGACCATTTCACGAGCGTACCGTGAATATCAGGAATCCGGTAAAACATCAGATCTGTGACATTGCTGCGACTGAGAATAGTTCTTGCAAGAACGGGACCAACGACGACTGAAGAGAATCGTTCAACTTAACAGAAGTGCAACCCTTCCGTAAATTGCTACAGATTTCAATGCTGGGCCATCAACAAGTGTCAGCGTAAGGACCATTCAAGAAACATCATCGATATAGGCTTTCGGAGCCGAAGACCCACACGTGTACCCTTGACGACTGCACAACACAAAGCTTTACGCCTCACCTGGGTCCGTCAACACCGACATTGGACTGCTGATGACGGAAAACGTTGTTTCAAATTGTATCGAGCAGATGGACTTGTACGGGTATGGAGACATCCTCATGAATCCATTGATCCTGCACGTCAGCAGTTGACTGTTCAAGCAGGTGGAGGCTCTTTAATGGTGTGGGGTGTGTGTAGTTGGACTGATATGGGACCCTTGATACATCTAGATACGACTCTGATAGACGACGCATACGTAACCATCCTGTCTGATCACCTGCATCCATTCATGTCCATTATGCCTTCCGACGAACTTGGGCAATTCCAGCAGGACAATGCGACACCCCATACGCCCAGAATTGCTACAGAGTGGCTCCAGGAAGGCTCTTGTGAGTTAATCGCGCAAAAATCTGTGTATTGCGCTATTCGACCAGCCTGCTGAATGGAGATGCATAATGAGGCCCCTTCCAAGCTTTGTCGGATACTGTAAATGCTGGCTCACACGAATACGCGACATCCCTGTGTCCTTCACAGCGATCACTCAACATCTGTGCGGTTCACGCACCATGTATACCTAAGAACTCCTGGCAACGATACTAAACCCGAACAATCTTGATGCACTATGGTAACCATTCTGCGTGTCACAGAGAATTGCAACTCTAATCATTTACATACTCGTCGATCGTGTGTACGTGAACGAAGTTACATTGAAATCCGATCAAGTCTTCTGCGTGCTTCAGTTGTTTTGTCTGGCTGTGTAATTTTTTATTTACGACCGGTTTTGATCTTCTGATCATCTTCAGGTATCGTTCTTACTGAGCCGTCACATAAAATAAAGTTCGTCCTGCTTCATTGTTCAAATGGATCTGAGCACTATGGGACTTAACATCTTAGGTCATCAGTCCCCTAGAACTTAGAACTACTTAAACCTAACTGACCGAAGGACAGCACACAACACCCAGTCATCACGAGGCAGAGAAAATCCCTGACCCCGTCGGGAATCGAACCCGGGAACCCGGGCGTGGGTCCTACTTCATTTTTTACTGTTACATACCGGCAATAGTAAAATACATGTGGAATCAGTGCTGAAACGTTCGAGCACAGTTAAAAAACCTTTGTATAATATCATAATCCGATTTAACCTTTTCATGTGGCGACACTCGACATACTAACGACTGCATAGCTGAACACTGTTTACTGGTTGATGCACGGGTTCCAGAGGGTATGACCGAACACAGTGGCGCAGATTTGTTTCTACTATATTTGGTGCCACTGTGAGAACGCTGACACGTACGTTGTCATAATTGATTTTGAGATACCTGAAGATTATCAAGAGATCGTAACCCGTAGTAAATAAAGAATTGTTTGAAATATGACTTTTTTTTTAAAAAATTACGGGCTACAAGAAATATATTGCAATATTTTAGGATAATTCCTGCTTCGTTCTGTTCTGTAGTGATTACTGCATACGTAATCGACATGGCGGATAACCACCAACTGTATCGTTTCCGGATATAGTAGATAAAAAGACACTCTGGACTTGGGGAATACTGAAAGAAATCTGAAGAACCGCTGGTATTTCAAGAAGGTTTTAGCTGCTACCCCTCCTTCAGGTAAATTACGCATGTCAACAGAACAATGTCCGGTATGGATCCTCATATTGGCGAGGTTGCACTGAGGCGCGGGCTTTGCGCGACTCCATGATCAACGACTGCTCAGCTGCCGCGCACTACTCACTGATTTTATGTTCGTTTCCAATGCGACCGCGTAATCCGTAAATAAGTCCAAATTCGTCGTGAGCAGAACGCGGAATGAAAGCCAATAACGAGAACAAGAAAGTCCAGACATTGTGCACGGTCAAAAACCAATAAGCAGGACAGCGTGATTGATAGAGATGATGGGACGCACTGTACTAGGCCGAATCATGGCCGCCGTCTTGGTCTCGATGCAGTTAGGGTTCAGCCAATGTGACGTACCATGCACAACCATGGTGGCGGTCGTCATTCGCGATCTGTACCGCCTCAGAGGTGTGATTGATATTGGCCATTGCAGCGGATATTAAAACTGAGGTTGGTTGGATAGTCAAAGCACCTATATCTACGTGTGTGAGATCAGGTGGGAATGTAGGTAGGAATGTTCATGTTTAACGTTTTGTTGACGACTAGGCAATCTGAGGTCAAAAACAGGCAGAGGAAATAGGCAGACTCATTTTCAAAGGAAATTTCTCGAAATTCGCCGTAAGTGATTTTGAAAAACAATCGAAACCAAAAAGAGGACGCGAGACCACTGTCTTCCCCATCGTATCCCCTCATTCGGTCCAAACAAACGGGTGCATAAGATGCGACAATAGGCTCTCCTGTCGTTCACCGTTGAGGTAAATATCAGGGATGCTACATTACTCCATGTGAACAGGTTCTACGTAAGAATACTCCCACCAACTTCCTGTACGCTTAAGGCAAATGGGACGCGTCGCCTCGTGATGTTTCACTGTACTGGTATCCTGGTATCGACATGTACACTATCTTGTAAGCTGCAAGAATATTCTTACCCAAGAAAAGGGTTGTCAGGAGACCTGCAAGTTCAGTTCGTGAAGGTCATGTAGGCCGTTGTTCAGGTGACTCGGTATTCTAACTCTGCCATCTGTACTCATGCAAGGAATTTGTTTTGACGATAATGACTCATTCAGAATTAACTGTAACATTTATTCAGTAAACTCTAGAATGAATTACTCTTTGCATTTGGGTAATATATCCTTAAGCATTATACAGAAGAGTGTACACTATTCAGTGGGTTTCATTTTCTATAGGCATCCAACAAAATAGAAAAAAAAATAATGGCAAACCTCAAGTCGCAAATCTAAGTTGAAATCTGTCTTTATGGTACATTCGTTTTATTCTGTATGGGAGATCATCGCTGTAGTTGGGATCTTGTCTGTAATGTATCATTTATTCCAGTACTATCAGACAATTTTTTAGTTGTTCAGTTTGTTTTGTTTCTAATTTTTTTAATCAGTATTCTGTAAAGTACGTAGCAATTTGTGCAAGGCTAAGTTGCTTTGTCTCCTGTAGTTCCACGAAACATGAAAAATAAACAAATAAAATGGCAGGTAACATAAAAATGAATGTGTAAAATCAATTATACTAGCATAAATTGTTTTACTTGCGAAAACTGGTGTGCACTATTGTACGTGTTGCGCCCCTTATTCCGGAGCGTAGCGCTAGCGACTGACGCCAGGCCGTGTTTCTTTGGGCAGTTGTGGAGCCGGCGTCTTCGGCCCGCAGCATGCCGTCCTCCCCGGAGCTGCGCCTGGCAGGGTCGCCACCCGCGCCTGCGCGCTGCGCCACGTCGCCGCCGCCCCCGCCGCCCCTGCCGCTGCCTCTGCCGCCCCGCCGCCACAGCGCCTTCTCCCTCGTCTCGCCCAGAGACTTCCGGGGTGAGTCATTCAGCTTCTCACTTGGTCTTTCTTCTTGTCGTCTTCAGTGTGAAGACCAGCTCGATGCAGTTTTCCACGCTAGTCACACCTGTCCATCTCCATTTTCTGTGTATGACTACAGCAACCCACACCCATTTAAACCAGGTTACTGTTCTGTACCTATGTACAATTTCTACTTCCCATACTTCCCTCCACTCTCATCTTCGATGGCTCAGGTTGTGTCCTATCAGGCGAGTCCTTCCTTTTAACCGACTTTCATCAAAAAATTCAGAGAGGCTATCGTTTGTGACTGTTCGAAGCGTATATAATTGATAAAACTACACTGCTGACCATTAAACCGCAGCACCATAAAGGTGGCATATAAAAACGTCGTATTAGCAAGAAGTTTCTGCAGCTTAGTTATGCAAATGAATTTCAGCGCAATCACTTTAAGTACAAATGAGTAAAGCCATCCACATTCAATATCTGTATGAATGCGTGGTGTCTGTTCTTTTCGACATGTCCGAAGCGACAGACACCACACGGTCTACGCAGCTGTGATACGTTTTATGTAAATTGAAGGTGAAGGGGGAGGACGGAAACGGAAGGAAAGGGAAGCGACTATTGATGTCAGCTGCATCGGGACACTACTCCGAATCAGTGGCGAGGAGCGAGAACCGGGATTCGTAGCCAGGATCTCCTGCTTACTGGGCAGTTGCGTTAACCCCTGCGCCACCCAGACACAAGGTTTATCACAACCGTGCGAACTACCTCTGCACGCCTCTCGGCAGACTCACACTCCCACCTAGAGCTATTTACCTGCAGCCCCTGCCCATCTACTCCATGCTGGCTACTTTGAGATTCCTTCAGGATGTCAGAAGTGATTGCGCTTCCGCACTGATGAAGCTCTCCGTACAAAGACCTGAGCGCATCCACAAAAGATAATATTATGCGTCTTATGGAACAGCGGCAGTGTGGTGTACTATGAATTGCTTCCCCAGCTGATACAATCCAAGAACAACGACCAGGAAGACTCCGTGAAGTAATGCTACACCCGCCCGCATTCTGCTAGACTGATAAAAAACACTATACAGGAGTTGAACTGGGAAGTCATACAGCAAAAACCTTACACATCTTATCTTGAGCCTTCAGGTTACCGCTTTTATCGAACAGCTTTCAAGAAACTTACTTTCCGGATGAAAATGCGCTCCGAACATGCCTCGACTAGTTCTTCGCCTCAAAACTACGTGATTTTACAGTCGCAGAATGGAAAATTTACTCAAGTGCTGGCAAGCTGTTGTAAATAGTGAAGGAGAATGTATTATTAACGACTATAGTCCCTGTTATATGTATCTATTTTGTGTATTAATCTTCTGGAAAAACGCTACGGACTTACGCACCAACCCAATAAAATTGCGTCATACTCTGTCGTTTCTGTTGCTGCAGTTCTAATTGCCAGCAGTGTATGACGATAATGAGTGAGAAGTTATTTGCTTTGTGAAATCAGATCGAGTAACTGACTGCAGAGTGCACGGTTGTGCAGAGTGAGTGCTGTGGCGTGGTGAGAGCTGGTGAGGTGAGCGCAGCTTGGTGTTGCAGGCGAGGGCGGCGCCATGTGCTGGCTGCCCGGGGGCGGCGCCGCCCACCCCGCGCTGCTGTGGGCGCAGCCGGCGCTGCTGCTGCAGTCCTTCTCGCCGCTGGTGGCGCCGCGGCACGCCGCCCAGCAGCCGCTGTCGCCGGAGAAGGCCAAGCTCGGTAAGCGCCACATCTCTACATCTGCATCTACAACTACACCTACTGGCTGCTCAAAAAGTCAGTATATATTTGAAAACTTAATAAACACATGCTTGGAATGACATGGGGTTTTATTAGAATAAAAAAAAAAGTTCACAAAATGTACGACAGATGGCGCTGGACAGCAAAACGCCAGTACTGTTACTGTGACGGGTGAGAGGTACGCCGATATGTTACAGAATCGCATCATCCCCAGCCTGGCTGATAAACACCTGCTGGAACGTACGATATTTATGCAGGACGGCGCTCCACCCCATATTGCTAGACGCGTGAAAGTTCTCTTGCGCGTGTCGTTTGGTGATGATCGTGTGCTCAACCTCCACTTTCGTCATGCTTGGCCTCCCAGGTCTCCAGACCTCAGTCCGTGCGATTATTGGATTTGGGGTTTCCCTTAAGTCGCAAGTGTATCGTGATCGACCGACATCTCTAGGGATGCTGAAAGACAACATCCGACGCCAATGCCTCACCATAACTCCGGACATGCTTTACAGTGCTGTTCACAACATTATTCCTCGACTACAGCTGCTGTTGAGGAATGATGGCGGACATATTGAGCATTTCATGTAAAGAACATCATCTTTGCTTTGTCTTACTTTGTTACGCTAATTATTGCTATTCTGATCAGATGAAGCGCCATCTGTCGGACATTTTTTGAACTTTTGTATCTTTTGGTTCTAGTAAAACCCCATGTCATTCCATGCATGTGTGTCAATTTGTACCTCTCTATCTACATTATTCCGTGATTTATTCAGTTTTCAAATTTATACTGACTTTTTGATCACCCAGTACATAGATAATCTGCAATCCGCTGTCCGGTGCCTCGCGGAGGTACCCTTTCGTGTTCCACTCTCAAATACGGCGAGAGGAAAATGACTGTCTGTATGCCTCCGTATGAACCTTAATTTCTCTTACCATCATCGTGGTCCTTCAGCGCAGTGCATGTTGGCGGCAGTTGAATCAATGGGCAGTCGGCTTCAAATCTTCTCAGTAGTGTTCTTCCAAAAGAACGTCGCCTACCCTCCAGGGATTTCCATTTGAGTCCCCGAAGCATTTCCGTACCATTTACGTACTGTTCGAAACTACCAGTAACAAATCTAGCAGGCGGCATCTGAATTGCTTCGATGTCTTCCTTTAATCCGATTTAGTGGGGATCCCAAACACTCGAACAGTACTCAACAATTTCTCGCAGTAGAGTCCTACATGCTGTCTGCTATACAGATGAACCAACTTTCCTCAAATTCTCCCGATAAAGCGATGTCGACCATTCCCCTTCCTTGCCACAGTCCTCACACGCTCTTTCCATTTCATATCTCTTTTCTACGTTACGCCCAGATATTTAAATGAGTGGCTGTGTCAGGGATACACCACTAATGCTGTATTCGTACACGACAGATTTGTTTTTTCTACTCATCCGCATTCACATTATTTTCCCACATTTAGAGCTAGCTGTCATTCATCACACCAACTAGAAATTTTGTGTAAATCATCTTGTACCTTCCTAAAGTCGCTCAACTTTGACACCTTATTGTAAACCGCAGCATCATCAGTAAACAACCGCCGACTGCTGCCCTTTCCGTCCGCCAAATTGCGTATGTATGAATAGAACAACAGTCGTCCTATCATACTTCCATGAGGCTCTCCTGACGATACCCTCGTCTCTGACGAACACTCGCGGTCTATTACTTAAGAAGTCCTCAAACCACTTATGTATCTGTGAACTTATCCCATATTCTCGTACCTTCGTTAACACTCTGCAATGAGGCACCGTGTCAAATGCTTTCCGAAAATCTAGAAATATGGCATCTGCCTGTTGTCCTTCATCCATAGTTCGCAGGATATCATGCGAGAAAAGGGCAAGCTTAGTTTCGCACGAGCGATGCCTTCTAAAAGCAAGGTGATTAGTCGACATAAGCTTCTTAGTCACAAGGAAATTTACCATATTGGGACTGAGAATATGTTCAAGAAGTCTGCGAGAAACCGAAGTTAGTGGTATTGATCTGCAATTTTGCGGGTCCCTTCTTTCACCTTTTTTATATGCCCTATACAGGAGTCACCTGCTGAGCGAGAGATTCCCGATAAATACAAGCTAGGTAAGGGGACGTAGAGCACTCTTTGTAAAACCGAACTGGGATTCCATCCGGACCTGGTGATTTATTTGCTTTCAAATCTTTCAGTTGTTTCGCTATGCCGGGATGCTTATTACTATGTCGTCCATACGGAGTCTGTTCGATGGTGAGATGACGGTATGTTTCTACGATCCTCCTGCGTGACCGATTTCTTGAACGCTAAATATAAAACTTCGGATTTCGTTTTACTATCTTCAACTGCCGCACCAGACTGGTCAACAAGGGACAGAATGGAAGCCTTAGAGCCGCTTAGCAGCTTTACATATAACCAGAATTTTCTCTTGTTCTCTGGCAGATATTTTACTAACGTTTGATGCTAATAATATGCATAGATCTTTTCACGGACGCACGAATCTCTACTAACGTTTACTTGTCGTCATTCGTGCGTTATCTTTTGAACCGATAGTTCTGACATACCAACAACCTAAACTCGTTACCGTTGTAACGTATAACACTATCGGCTTGCGCTTGGTACACTACTTATTCTGGACAAACCTCCACTAATTTTCGTTGTAACTACTAATAGATCAGTCGAAAGTGTCCTTGGATTTTTTTCAGCAACTCCACGGCTGACATTATCTCTTCATTGTACTCAAAACGTTTTTCAGACACAAACCTCTATTCTCGTCAATTAAGAGTGATGTGCCATATGCCAACGGCCTTGCCTCATTGAATACACTGGTTTCCGTCACATCTCCGAAGTTAAGCAACTTTCTCTAATTCCATGCTGTATAAACGGAAGAATGGGACTGCAGCTGGTCGATGAATTTTCTTTCCCGGAAAGGCACCGCAAATTACCCAACAGCAGGTGGCGTACCCGGACGGTTAGCCATTCATGTACCAGCCACCCCTGACATTGCTCGACTTCCAGAAAACACATGGAATCATTTTATTACACTACACGTTTCGATGCGTCATCTAATGAAAAGATGTGCGAAGTGTCCACTTCTATTGTAAAGATATCTACGGAAGCCAGTTTGATATTGTGGTTCCCTAGTAGGCACAAACGACGTTTCGATGCGTCATCTAATGAAAAGATGTGTGAAGTGTCCACATCTGTTGTGAAGATATCTACAGAAGCCAGTTTGATATTGTGGTTCATTAGTAAGCACAAACGACTGGATGGCCTACGTAGTTTCGAGTGTAGGGACCTGAAGATGATGCCAATGAGACACCGAAACTGGTAGCGTAATAAAATTATTCCATAAATTTACAGTTGTTGGCTATCTGTTTCCTGGTGATTAAGCAACGTCGAACGTGACTGGTACTTCTGTGGCTACCCGTCCAGGTACGCCACCTGATGTTGGGTGCTTTCCTGTACCTTTCCGGTAAAGAACACGAGACCTGGTGGCGTAACGTTTGCCACCACAAGCCATTGCGTCAAGGTCCTGGGTTCAATTCCAAACCTCTCCGCAGTTTCTCTTGGCTGGTACAATGATTGCTAGCCTCCAGTCCGAATTCAGAAAATACGATACACAAACAGCGAAAATACGATCGCGCACAGAACAAAGTTATCACGATTCTTCGCTTAGGTTAATACACGATAGTGGCGGCAGAAAGAGCGGTTGGCTACAAAGGTAAAATAAAATTGTGAAATCTTGAAGAGATCGGCCCGTGTCCGACGAAATGTGTACTAGGAAAGAAAAGAGAAAGTCTAGTGTGTTTGGGATCGGAGAACATGGAGATCTGTTGCTATCCATCTCTAATAGTTAACCAAACGTAACCATGAATGTGTGCTGAACATTTTCATTCGAGAACAAGGATCATGGATTTTACGGGTACATTCGGTTGCTGTAGAAATGAAACATTTATGTTTCCATGTCCGTGTTTTCTTCTATTATATATGAGAAATGTTCTCTGAAAGACATGTCAGAACCTGTTGTTACACAAATGTGTCAATTCGTGGTAGTTAGAAGGTACAAAATCATGTGCTTACAGCGGATATTCTAAAATCTCTCCGCTTTTTACATTACCGAAGAAGGGTTTGTTGGAAAGGACATTCCATTCATATAAGATTATTTGCTTTTCTCTTTATATGAAGTCAGCTTTTCCCATTTATTTTTCAACCAGTCAGGCAACAGACTTGCGTATTGATATCCAGTTTTTCTTTTCATCAGTAAGAGCAATTTCTTTAAATTCCAAGATATTGTTAACCACAGTATTCCCTACATATGAATAAGGCACCAGATTTTGTAATGAACGCATACCGACTTGATTTATACATTGCTTTGCATACTGATTAGTTTCAGGTCTAGAGTGGTGAATCACCGTCGCCTCCGCAGTACCCAATCAGTGCTTTTGCGCCGGTCTATAGAAACTTATTTTTCCATTTACTTTCGGTAAATATTCAATAAACCCCGCCCCCATATTCCATGAAGACACTTCAGCCACTTACTAGTGTAACATGTACCATACACTTTCTGTTGGCGGGCTTGTAGTCCGACATATCTGATACACCCATAATCGGCCGAGCTTGCAATACCATAATGTGCACTTCCCCTGTGTTTACTTTTTCGAACATCCTTCACGGGGACTATAGTAAATAAAAGTGCGGCACTCTTGGGTCTGTCATCAACATTTCTGCACCGGAGCTGAGTCATTATAGACCATCAACTCTCGATGAATTTTCATGGCACTAACCAGTCCAGAACAAAGTACTTTATAACGACACACTATTCCCGTATATCTGTTAAAACAAAATACACATCACTGCTTTAAAAAGCCATAAACAATTCAGCAGATAAAGTAGGCACTTCCTTTGCGTTAAAAGCCAACATGAACCGACAAAAATTTTAATTATTATCAGGCCGAGTAACTTAACTTATCCCTCGTACGTCACCCCCCCCCCCCCCCCAAAAAAAACATTGGTTGTTCATGTTCCAGTAACGTACAGGACGAAGAAAATGCTGCTACATGTTCTGAAAACATGTTAACTGGGGTTTTCTAAGGTTCAGACTTAAAATCGCAAACAACTTTGGGACGAACTCGAGAATTTGTTGATGGATAAATGCGCCCAAGGGAGTATTAATCATGTTTGCTTCAATATATCTAAACTAACTGGAATGCCTTTTCTGGGGTTACAAAATTTAATTGTTGCTAATGGCAACTTTTTTCCAAACATACTAGTTCCCCTTTACTGTCTACTCACTCGCATTGAAATACACGTGCTTCTCATTTTGTCAAAGGGAAGATAGTTTCTCTCTGTCCTCTTTTCGTTTGTTGGTCTTGTGGTCTACAGTCCGAAGACTGGTCTGAAGCACCTGTCTACGCTAGGCTACTCCGAGCGAGCCTTTTGTCTCTGCATAACTACTGAAACGTACATCCATTTCAACATTTCTACTGCTTGGTCTCAATATACAAATATGATTTCCCGCACTTCCCTCCAGTAACGAATTAAATGTTCAAGGGCTGGACAAAAATATGGAAATACCGCGAGAACTGCAAACCTGAACGTAAACACAGACGCTAGCCGAGACTGCAGGTCGCGCTGTTGTATTTAACAACCAACGGCACCTGTGCAATGTCCTCAATACGTTGCATGTATCATTCGTGGTCACAATACTTTACTGGTACTCTTGCGTTGGTGTGTGTGTGTGTGTGTGTGTGTGTGTGTGTGTGTGTGTGTGTGTGTGTGTGCGTACTACGCCTGAACTGAGTGGTCACAATAGTTTCCTGGTACTCGTGTGTGTGTGTGTGTGTGTGTGTGTGTGTGTGTGTGTGTGTGTGTGTGTGTACTAGGTCGGAACTAAGTGAATTCGAACATAGCGAATTGTTGATACTCGTATGGTGAGTACTTCCGTAACCAATGGAGCCGAAGTGTTTGGTGTCTGAAAACGCACTACATCAAAGATTTATACCGGGTACGGGGTAAACGAAAAAAATAGCATCACCCACTAAGTCCCAACGTAGGCGAAACTATGTGTTGAGTGATCGTGACAGGAGGTCGTTAAAGAAAGTTATGATGAAAAATAAGAGGACAGCTGCAAAGTCACTGTACAGCTGCTACAACCAAAAAACACGAAGGGAGCTCCATAAGCTCAGAAAGGCAGGGTGAGCTGGAATTCCAAAACCACTTATCAATGACGCAAATTCCAGCAACAGGAAAACGTGGTGCCGAAGCCATAAAATCTAACGAAGACTCATCCAACCAAATGACATTGTTCCAATGGCATCTAGTTGGACGAGTCTTGTTGTACACGTTTTCCAATTTGTAATCGAGTTTGCGTCCCAAGAGTAAAACATGGTGGGAATTCGGTGATGATTTCATCAGTCACATCGCGGCATTCCATGAACTCTTTGGTTACTGTGCTAGGACGCAATTCTGCCAAGGATTATGCGTCCATTATGGTTGATCGGGTCCTTCCTTTGGTACGTTTGCTCCCTGATGAAGATGCTGTGATCCAATACGATAGAATTCCTGTTCATACAGCCAGCGTGAACGCGGCGATGAATTACTAGCTAGTGGCTACCACAGTCATCAGATCCCAATATTACTGAGCCACTGTGCTCTACTTTGGAGAGAAGAGTGAGTGATCTCTATCCATCTTCATCAACATTACCTGTCCTTGGCAGAATTTTGCTAGAACAATAGTAGAAGATTCGTCTGAAAACCATACGGGACCAGTATTTACCCATGACGCGGGAGCTGTTCAGAATGCCTTCGGTTTTCCGACACCGTATTCGGCATGCTAATGTGTTGTGTTTTAGCTGTTCTCGTATTTCTGCCCAGCCTCTGTACCTTGATCCCTTCTTTTAGCCAAATTCTGGCGTATCTTCGATTCTGTTCAGTACTGCAGTCCGTCAGTCACCCATTTAGCGATCTTCAAATTATACATTTTAAAATCTTCTGTTCTGTTCATAGCGGCACTGTTTATCGCAAACCCCAGCCAAATATTTTCGTAGCCCTTAAATTTATAGTCGCTGCCACAATACTTGTTTTTATTTTTTTATTTTTTATTTTTCAGGTAATATTTTCTTGGTGCAGTCAGTCTACATTTGATATCACCTTTACTTCTGTCATCATTAGTTACCGAAATTCCCAAATACCGAAAATTATCTGCTTCTTCAAGAATGAACGTTTTCTAGTCTAATTGCACTATTACATGACTTAATTCGACCACAGTAAACTACCATTTGCCCTTCAACTGAAAGAGAAATTGAGAAATCGGTTGCAATTTTATTTAAGAAACAGTTACAGAACTCATCGATATAACTGCGGGGAAAATACATAATACATGAATCACTACGACTTAATTCTCCACGAATCAAGCTTGAAAAAATTTTCTCTGGAAGAGAGTGTTGGAATTGTACAAAATAAACGATTACACTTTTGGTGCTATTCAGCGCTCAGTATGATTCAAATGGCTCTGAGCATTATGGGACTTAACATCTGAGGTCATCAGTCCCCTAGAACTTAGAACTACTTAAACCTAACTAACCTAACGACATCACACACATCCATGCCCGAGGCAGGATTCGAACCTGCGACCGTAGCGGTCGCGCGGTTCCAGACTGTAGCGCCTAGAACCGCTCGGCCACTACGGCCGGCCGCTCAGCATGGCTTTCATATTTAAATATCCCTTTTATGAAGATCTAATTCACAAACTTCATTCATTTTTAAATGAACGAGCATTTCTCTTCATTGAATCTACACTTATGTGTGCTGAATGCTTCATTTTGAAGTTGTACTTCGTAGGTTACATTCTTGCCGCTATAGCTATGTTATAGATTTTCTACTGACCGTGGCTGCAAATCACAGTGAGGAGGAAGACATATCAGCGCATTTATTTCTTTTCTGTTTATTTTGCAATACATATCTGATTTGGTTCGTTAGTAAGTCTCAGAATTTCCATGTACAGAGTGGCCAATATCTCAATCCTTTTATTGGGGTTCCTTTGCCCCCGGCGCCTGCCATTCTCTGAGTGGACGGCATAGCTGTTAAGGATTCCGAAGGCGCAGATTTGCTGACTGCGCAGCACTGGTACGGCTTCGCCTCAGGCGGGTCTGTCGACGTTTCCAGGCTTCTGTCTCACGGCACCTCCCACCCCGAATCTGCATAACCAGCTAGAAGCGACGATCCCTTCACTCTACAAGCTTAAGGCCCAAATCTTACACGGGGGAACACCTAGTCGTCCTTTGCGCTATAAGGTTTTACCACCAAAGTTTGTAACTGAACATTAGTCTCTTTGTGTGAAAGACAGCACGCTGCTAGAGCTCATTGTAAACACAAGCGTGATCCCACCGTCGAAAATTTGCTCTTACGCAATAAGAAAATACTCAAGTATTTTTATTTGGACTACCGCCTATTAGCCCACAAATATCAGAAATGATTTCTCTAATACTACTTTTTCGGCATTTTAGATAATTAAATTTGTTGCCAGAAGAAAACATGGTAGAGTTTCGCCAAGTTCCACAACAATATGTGCAGAAGCGGAGCAACAAGAACTACCGTCATCGTGCTCAAGATTTAGCAAAGTCTTTTGTACAATCTTCTCTGTACGTATGAAAGCAAACCAGATGCTATGCGTTTCGGTGGTTCACAACATCATCTTCAGGTGAAGAATTGTTTGTTTATACATCTTGTGACGCAGAAGAGTACGGATGTCTTTTCACGGTAACAGACCAACTGTAAGCAACTGCGTCTTCTGCCAGTGGTAAAAATTGTTGATTTAGGAAAGGCACTTTCGAAGTTAAAAACGTGAATTTTACTTAGAGGGGCAGTAGAGCAGTAAAAAGTTTGCATGTTGCTGCCTGTTGTACACTGATCATCCAAAACATTATGACGACTGACCACCGCAACGTTGTTGCCACCTGATGGCGTTGAGGGCAAGTGACGTGGTAACAAAAGTATGTAAGCGGAGCAGACATGGACAGGGCACCACGCTAGCGAAAATATGGGTCGCAAATGGGGAAATCCATTGAGATAACCAATTTTAGAAAGGCCAGATTATTACTAAGCAGAGTCTGTGACCGAGAATTTTGAAAACGGGAAGTTGGTGGACTGTTCACCTGCTACTGTCGTCTCTCACTAGGCCGTTAATAATTGAACGTCCACGCCTCTTCACGGAACGTGGGGTTCGAAGGCTTGTCTGTACTTTAAAGTAGGATAGATGGTGATCTGTGGTCTCTCTGCCGAAAGGGTACATTGCTGGTGCACGCATAGGTGTTTCAGAGCACACCGTTCGTCGTACACTGTTGAACATGGAGCTCCGTAGCAGACCACCCCTACATGATAACGTGTTGAACCTACGAAATCGTCAATTACGATTACAGTGGACACGTTACCATCGGGATTCGACAGTTGATCAATGGAAACGTTTCGGCTCTTCGGGTGAACCATATTTTTGCTACATTAGGTCGTCTCCATAAACGCCGTCATCAAACGAGCAGCGCGCTACGGACGCAGGCTTGTGGGAGCAGCATTCTGTAATGGAAGACATTTTTCTGCTTTTGCATGGGACCTGTGGTAATAGCCGAAGACATGCTGATAATTTCGAATCAACTGCATCCCTTCATCTTGATGTCTGTCCCGATGGCCATGTCATCTTTCAGCATTATAACTGTACCTGTCTCGGAGCCAGAACCGTGCTACAGTAGTTTGAGGGGCATTATAGTCAGCTGACGTTGATGTCTCGGTCACCAAATGCGGCTGATGTAAATCGTTTGGAACCCATCTGGGTCGCTATCGGGCGCCATCACCGCGTACGAAAACCAGCGGCCCGTTATTTACCCGAATTACACGACTTGTGCGTAGACATGTAATGCTACATGCCTTAAAAAACCTACCAAAAACTGTCGGTGTCTGTTATGCAAAATAAGTTATGTATTTCGTTCCAAGGACAGGCACACAAGCTTTCAAATAGGTGGTCATAATGTCTTGACTCACCACTGTATGTCCTGTCCATGCAACGCACTTCGTCTGTATATTGTAGATACGTTGTAGTGCGAAATTAACAGTCAAATTTTGCAACTGGCGATGTTCAGTAACTCTCAGGAGGTTGACAGAAAGTTCGGAAAAGAGGTCGCACTGTTCGCCCGGGAAAACCAGAGCGCCAGAGGCAAAGGCTCCCAGGCTGACACCGTGTTCCAGGACTGCCTAAGGGCATTCAGTATAGCATAAACATAAAGTAGATTTTAGGAGAATCTCAATGGAATGGTATTTGGCTGTTGCGGTTTAAAATTTGTATTATTTATTTACTGGATAAGGGTGGAGACACTGTGTGGCTACTTGCATACGACGCTGTTTTCTGTAGGAAGACTGCAAATATAGAAGACTGTAGCCCAAAACAGGAAGAACTGCAGTAGTCAACAATTGGTCGAGTGAGTGGTAGCTGACCCTAAACGTAAATAAATATTACGTACAGCCCATAAACAGCAGAAGAAATCCGCTACTTTTCGATTACGTTATTGGCTACAAAGAGTTGGTAACAGTAGTTATCATGAAAAATTTAGGAGAAATTATCCGAAAACGACCACATAGAGCTAACTGTAGAAAACACGATGCCAGAGATATACTGGGAAAGTAGTAAGGAAATATACTTCATTCACGAAAGAGGTGGCTTACAAAATGCTTGTTCACAGATTCTTGAGTATTTTTCATCTGCTTGGGAGCCCAGCAAACTGAATTTTAAAAAATAGAGAAGATCCATCAAAGAGCGGCACGACTCGTTACAGGGTCGTCAGCAAGCGGGAGAGTTGTTTTACAGGTGGTCTACGATTTACTGTGTCATACGCTACAAGAGAAGCGTTGTGCATCATTGAGAAGTTTACTGCAGAACTTACGATTGTTTACGTTGCGGAAAGAGACGGCAACATTGCTTCCTCCAGCATAGTCGCAATATCGCCACGATAAGAAAACCAAAGACATTATACCATTCATTTGTTTATAGATGAGTTTCCATAGCAACAATTGGTACCACCAATTTGTTTATAATACCCAAAACAATCTCTGGAAAACGATAAGACCACTATGTGGTTGCAAGGCGAACTTAGTATGTAGATTAATGACAGACGTACGGAGGAATTCAGTACTGAAATGCACAACTGTTGCTTTTACAGTCATATATATTATTTTGCTAGTGTAGGTGAACCGCTAACATTTCCCCATTCCTCGTCTAGCTGTCATTCATGTTATTTATATATGTGTATGTGCAGGAGCAATGACCACTGTGTCGGGTTGGCTTAGTGGACTTAAACCAATGCTCACTCGCAGCTATTGTCTGTAACTTCTTTGTGTCTTAATTCATTTTCTCATTCTGCTGCAAGTACAGAGATTATGTGTAGGTCTTGCCACGTGCCATTTGTGTATGGGACAGGAATAGGGGTAGGGCCGGGTAGGACCCTAATCATTGCCATTCGAAATTGAAATACACCAATCCCAATGAAGATCCAAGCTTCTTCGGCTAGCAGAGATGGAAGTGTGCTTATACTGTCGGCGCGTGCTGCAGCAGCGGTGTATTTTGTTGTCTGCGGCAGGCTGCGCCCTGGGCAGAGTGCCGCGACCAGGTGACGCCACGCTGGCGGTGACGGAGGTGAGCGGCGAGCCGGAGGAGGCGCCGCTGAACCTGTGCACCAAGCCGCGCGCGCTCACCATCTGGTCGCCGGGCAGCCAGTGTGAACGCGAGAGCGAGGGCGGCGCTAGGACCGCCCCGCCGCCCACCGCCGCACCCGCCGGCGTTACCCCCGCCGCCCCCACCACCGCCGCGGACACCGCCGCTGTGCCGCCACAGAGGCCGCCGCCCCACGAGAGGACGTTCCAGGTAAGTCTACTTCAATAATTACCTCTCCTTCTTGACAACTCTCTCACTGAATACCGCCTCCGAACACATCTTTTTCTGTATCGATTCCACTGCATCTCGTCAATAGGCTGCGTCGTTCAGGCAGTACTTGATCCTCCCCTTGGACAGTGTAGACAATCGAGAATCGTTTCGAGACAGCTGTGTGAGGTCATCGTTCAATGACAATAAGCGAAGACAGCACGTGAATCAACCGTCATACTTAGAAAACCCACGTCTTTTTTTTATGTAACGACGCACCTACAACGAAATTTTAGAGACCTATGTCTTGAAAAAAAAAGTGTGCAGTAGTATAATATGCGTTAATGTCCACACTGAAACTGAAAAACTGTTTAGAAAATATTTAAAATAACAAATTAGCGTAAAAAAGCTAAGAAAGCTATTAACAGCTCTGACTTCGACAGAGTTCATTTATTACAGACTGTCTGCCCGTTTTTTTCCAGCATCACAGTTTCACCATGAACATTAAAACACTACATTGACATAATCCTTTTTTCCTGAAGTCATCAAATGTAGTACCAATAGCTTCATTTCCTACATGTTTACTGTGGTGTGCGTACTGTAAGACCTTCGGTACACACACCATCAGATTATTTGACTTGTCGCTCTAACGAAGTAGGCGAGTGTCAGCAATATGTCTCGTGGTCTTATCGTGGCGTGTTTATCTTCTGCCGTTAGGACAGACGGTAGAAATGCCACTTGCACGCTTAGAGTAGCAGATTGACGGTGACCAACTTTAAACAGAACATGATTAATTTATCACACATTTACTAAAATAATAAAAAATATAGAAATTACGTAACTTTATTCTGGATGCTGTTTACAACTGACAATCTGAAGTTCCTTTGGTCTTGGTACGTTAATCTTATTCTCACATATCTCTGATACTTGACAAAGTGTCTATTCATATATCTTCATGGCTATGTACAGGAATATGGTAATCTTATTAGGCGCAGACTGAAACTTGACTATAGACTGGTACAGACAGGTGCAGATAAATGCAGACTAATGCAGACTGATGCAGACTATGCAGACTGACTAATCGGAGGTCTGTACACTCGTTATAATACCACGCGCGTTCAGGTATCACTGCGCGAGTGTGATCCGCGAGGAGAAAAGGTTCTACGTTAGCAGCAATCTAATTGGCTGCGGTACATATTAATACGCGTATCGGCGGAAGCAGAATTTGGTCCGTCTCTAAGACAGCGCCATCTCGTAGTGCAGAGACGGACGAGCGCTGCGCCTGTGCTGCTGTTCTTAGCGGGGCACACTCTGTTGGGAAAGTTGTGTACGTGCTGACTACGCGGAACTATGTACACAACATTTACACATTTTGGTACTTAGCCAATAAGCAGTTACTATGATTGACTATACCAATGTACACATGTATTCGCTCAGTGACAGTTGCCGAAAACATTATTTTCACATTTTGAATTTTACTTAAACTGTAGACACGTAAACGTGGCTCAGAAGCATGATACGCAGTAGAACTGAAGAGAAAGAACTTAAAAAGGTACCACTTTCAAAGGAAATTATGGTTGAAAGAAAGATATTGAGGGTGGGGGGGAGTGTAAGATGGACGGATCAGAAGCTGTTGGCAAGGTGTAAACCTCTCGCGGAATAGATACACACTGAGGTGACAAAGTTCAAATGGTTCAAATGCTCTAAGCACTATGGGACTTAACTGCTGAGGTCATGAGTCCCCTAGACTTATAACTACTTAAACCTAACTAACCTAAGGACATCACACACATCCATGCCCGAGACAGGATTCAAACCTGCGACCGTAGCAGCAGCGCTGTTCCGACTGGAGCGCTTAGAACCGCTCGTCCACAGCGCTTTGCACGTATACAGATGGCGGTGGTGTCGCGTACACGAGGTATAAAAGAGCAGTTCATTAGCTAACCCGTCATTTGTTATTAGGTGATTTATGTGAAAAGGTTTCCGACGTGAATATGACTGTACGACGGGAATTGACAAGACGTTGAACGCGGAATGGTAGTTAGAGCTAGATGCATGGGACATTCCATTTAGTAAATCGTTGGAGAATTCAACATTTCGAAATCCACAGTGTCAAAAGTCTGCCGAGAATACCAATTTCAGGCATTACCTCTCACTATGGGCAATACAACACTTAACGACTGAGGGCATCGCATTTACGTAGAGTTGTCAGTGCTAACTGACCAGCAACACTGAGTGAAATAACCGCCGAAATCAGTGTGGGACAAACGACCGTATCCGTTAGGACTGTTCGGCTAAATTTGGTGTTAATGGGCTATGGAAGCAGACGACGGACGCGAGTGCCAACAGTTTGTTGCTACCCGTGGCTCTATATGTATGAGCAGCCCATTGTGGCTCGCCTTCCATATATTCTTTTTTAAATTTTTGTGACTAAAGTCTTTATTGCTTGATATTTATCTTATACCTAACATGCCAGTTCGAATATTTAATTTCTGATGAAGACACTCATAGAAGTGTCGAAACCTGGCCAAAAGGCTTAAATTTTGTGACTGAGGGCTGTAATTGCATTAAACTCTAAAAACTTAAAAAAAACTGTATTAATATTCTCCATCTTTAGTCTTCATTCCTACGTATCAGCAATCCTCTGCTATTAGAGTGCTCCGAATTATTGCGCGTACCATGCGAGCGTGCGTGAGAAGCAGCGTGCTTTACTTGAATTTCGAATTCGAAGAGTTCACCACTCATGAGCACTGCACCACCCCCAACAAACCGACGCCTTGGGTTCACTATCATTCTCCATACAGTCCCGACTTTGCGCCATCGATTTTTATCTGTTTTCGCAACTTAAAAATGGTTCAAATGGCTCTGAGCACTATGGGACTTAACATCTATGGTCATCAGTCCCCTAGAACTTAGAACTACTTAAACCTAACTAACCTAAGGACATCACACAACACCCAGTCATCACGAGGCAGAGAAAATCCCTGACCCCGCCGGGAATCGAACCCGGGAACCCGGGCGTGCGAAGCGCACAACTTAAAGATCTCCTTCGAGGACGTCGCTTTGAATGTGATGAACCGGTGCAAGCAGCGGTGAGGTTGTGGCTCTATCAACGAAGTCAAACATTCTCCAATGATACTATCGAGAAACAGGTCTCTCGTTGTGAGAAATGTGTTCCTCACCAGGGTGACTGTGTTGAGAAATAAATTTGTAGACATGAAAAATAGAGATGCAGAATGTTAATAATATTTGTCCTATTTAAAAATCTTTAAGAGTTTTCACATACGGAAATCGGAGACAGAACTTTCCAGCACGCTAGCTATCATATTATACTTTTTTCCTGCATGATGTGCTTGCGGCCTATGACTGCCAACAGAAATCAGCCACAGGTCCTAATTAATATACCACGTAATCTGCAGTATAAGGATTCCAATCTACACCTTCACTGAGCTGATGGTATTGAACTGTTTATATCTAGTGCAGATAAATTTCAACAGTAAATGGAAGATATCAACTAAGTTTACTTGTTAGTTTTACACAGTAAGTCTACAGTCCGTGTGTATTACCAAACTGAACTATGGCAGTGAGATGTGGACTTTGTGGTAAAATCATCCAAAAGCAAAGGGCCGCTCCACGAACAATTGGAAGACAGATGCTCAGAATTACATGTAGAGGCAGGAAAATAATGAAATGAAGTAGATAACAGCGGAAGATCTAATTATGACGAAAAGTGGACCTTGCCGAGATAGTGACCTGAGTGCTCACCGATACAGACAGCCGTACCCTAGTGCGACCACATTGGAAGGGTGTCTGTGGAAATATCAGGGAAACGTGTGGTTCACGTAGAGGAACAGCAGCCTATTCAGTAGTTGCAGGCTAACTGAATGGTCTGTCCTTATAACATCAGGCAACATCGTCTTGCTGCGAGGGGTATTCAAAAAGCAATGCAGCACTTTTCCTGAAAACAGGTTGGTTTCACTCAGAATTTCAATGTACAATATTAATGCCTACTATTTTTGCTACAAAACCCTATTTTCAACATAACCTCCGTTCGATGTGACGGCCTCTCGCCACCTTACTGGGAGGGTCTGTATGCCCACATGGTACCGCTCTACTGGTCGACGTCGAAGCCAACGTCTAGCTGCATCAGTAACCTCCCCATAATTCACGTACTGCATCGCGTGGAAAGCAATTACGAACATATGATTCTTCGATGTTCTTTATGGTCTTCTGTTAGGCACCGATAAACCCAGCGAGCACATACTTTTGAGTACCCCCAACTGGTGGACGAGCGTGTCGGCACTACCAACAGAGATGTTCAGTTGATCAGCAATATGTCTGATTGTGGTCCTTCGATCACCTCGAACGAGAGTGTCCGCACTTTCCAAAGCTCCAGAAGTCACAGCTGTGTGTCGGCGGCTGGCATGCAGGAGATCGGATATATTTGTGCGATCTTGTTCCGAAGACGGCAGCCTAAATAATTAAAATTGCCAACGGGTTCTAAAATTCTGTCGTCCAAAAAAATCTTTGCTCGTACTTTATGTTTGCCCTGGAATGCCATGGTTACTGATTCTGAGGTAGTGATTTTAAAGTTAACGTTCTTTAAGATCTTATGTAGCTCTTTCAAGATTATCTTTAATGCTTTACATAATCACTCACTCATTAGCATATGCCAGCACTCTTGTCTCAGTCCCTGATTAGTAGCTACATTTCCCCCACTGTAATTAAATAAACTGAGTCTGAAGCAAGTGCCAGCATACACGTTTTACACAAATTATGTGTTGAGGTTAGTCACTTTTAGACACTATTCCATAGTTCCTGTCGGGCTACGTTATCAAAGGCGTTCTCCAGATCTACACACTCCACATAGGTGGGCAAATTGTATTGCCTTCATTTCTTTACCAGCTGTTTCACAGTAAGTTTATTGTCAATACAAGCTGTCCCTTTTCGAACAACAGTTTTCGGATGGACGAAGAAATTTCTTTAGTGGTTTCAAAAACATGTGAAAAGACCGAGAAAACGACATAATGGAAGGTGGATAGGAGATATTAGACAAACATCAAAACAAACGTGGATACGTACAGGCTTAAGCCCCATCGTACACAGGAGTCTGCAGGACGCCTGATTCAGCAGTGGTTGGCAAAAGGCTATTGGTGACAATGATGATAACCCTTTCGAGAGACACGGTTATAATCCTAGGGATAAAGTACGGAGAATGGTTATATACAACCCGCACAAAAGAGTGTCTCTAAATATTGAAGTACAGGGGTTCAACGAAAATATGGAAATACCACAAACGCAAGACATTACCTTACCCAGGGTGGTGTAGGTAAACCGTTGGCACTCAAATTGGCTTCCACTCTTCTTGAAATAGAAAAATACATGTCTTGTTTGGTTTTCTGTAGATTTTTATACAGTTCTTCCTGCAAAATAGTGGCAAACTCAGGTTCCGATGATGGAGGTTCATAGCGATCACATACTCTGCTCTCCATAGCAGACGACAAAGGCTCAATGATATTGAAATCTTGGCGACTGTGGTGGCCGGGGAAAAAGCGACAATTTATCATCGTGCTCACAAACCCAGTCCTGGACGACGCGAGAAGTGTGAGTAGGGATTCTGCGTCTTGAAACACAGCATCACCATTGCGATGGACCTTATCAACTAGAATGGTCACATGATCCTTGGCACAAACCGACCTTGCAGAGTGATCAAGGAGTCCATGGAATACCACGATATGGCTGCCCAAATCATGACCCCTGTATGTTTCACACTTGGGACTTACACCCGGCCAGAAGCTGGAAGCAATGTGAAACAAGACGCATCCGACCTAATGGCATTCTTGCATGTTTTATGGATTTGGCTCGACGTTTTTCTGTTACGGGCTTTTCCTAACTGACGAGGGTTTTAGAATTTCAGCTCGCCCTGCAGTTCCTGCTCCCCTCGTGTTGTTTTAGTACTGACAGGATTTTTGAGTCCGAGACTCAGTTCTGCAGTGACTTTGGCTTCTGTCGTCCGCTTATTTTTCGTCACAATCCTCTTCAGTGTCCGTCTGTCACGATCACTCAACACACACTTCTGTCTGCGTTTTGATTTAGCGGATGATGTTTTTTCCGTTTTCCCTGTGTACTGTATAAATCTTTGACGAGGTACCGTTCGTGATCAGATGCAACTGCTCCATTTGCAGGCTTGGCATGCATCTCCATTTCTGTTCAAACATGCGTTTCTCGCGGTGTTTCCATATCTCTGTAGTAGAGTGCTGTGATGTTCTGCAGATTCCTCTCTTTGTCGCCCCTACCGCTTAGGCCGCGCAGTGTAACACCATTGCTACGCGGGCAACATCCGCGTGTCGCCTCAATGTAGTAACTAGAGGGAGCACTGACTGCTAATACACTGCCTTGGGCATCACAATCTGGGCCTGGCGTTACCATAATCCAGATTTATACTATAAAGCAATCTTTGAAATTTATAGTTTTTTTTTCAACAAACACAATTTTTCCGACAATCGTTTTGCAGATCTGGCGGCCATATCAGAGTGGGGAAAAGCCTAATCAGGTGCAGTAGAACATCACAATGTTCAAAGAAAACTTCGAATCAGTGGTAGTTCTCTGTCTTGCCGAATGAAACAGTCTACATCTTGTAAGCGATGCATGTCATACTATTCTTTGTTCTTAGCAAACTAATCTGCAAAAGAACGTACGGCTGCTGCTAAGAAAACCATGAATAATAAACCATAAATAAGATAATATTGCGTATTATCTTGTCAACTAAAGCGTTCTGTAGCGTTACGCTGATGTGACAATTTGTGTTGTTTTAGAAAAATTTAACAGTCTTATTTCAAACTAAAAGTATCAGGCAGACGATCTGCAAGCACAATGATCACTAACTTTTATTGTGATCCTTCCCCACACATATCTTAAAGGAAGAAAGAAAGCTACTAACGTTATCATTTCGCACATCATAGAAGGAGGACTCAGAAGATCATTAGCAATGGATCTTGATAGTCCCTGTTTGCGTTGAACGATGCAGCATCACAATACAGAGGCCAAGGAAATTTTGTTCTGTATTTAATTATTCGTATAAAAATATTTCCTAATAAAAAGTAACCGGAGACCTTAATTTTGCCAGTAACATGATGGCCTCCATTAATAAGACGAGACTTTTATGTTATTATACGAAGATTTTAGATATATTTTAGCAGGGAACTGAAAGTGTCTGTCGTAATATTGTCCTTTAACCATATACTGTAAAAACAATGGCTACTAAAAGCGTAAGCATCAAGTTGGTATCGTATGCCAAATTAATTGTGTTAACTTCAGCACATATTATAACAAATGCGTTACAAATTTGTAAAAATTACGTTTTTACTCTTCATCTGTAAAAGTTAGAAAATAACGGCTGCTTGAACAACTTTCCATGCAAAACGATTGTATTTATACGCACATATGTAACATTTGTATAGTGTGATCCTCGAAACTAAGCATTATGTACTGTTCCCTGGGTCTTTCTGAGTGGGGCAGGAACCAATGGTTAGTTCCGTAAGAATTGCACAGTTCTAAAAAGCGAGGCCTGTCCAGAAAGTAAGTAAGGTTATGGGGAAAAAATAAAATAAAACATAATAAAATACTCATAAAAACATTTTTTCAAACCAAAATTAATTTTTTTGCAAGAAAGAGCGTTTCTTAAACTATTTTTCTACTTCATAACGCACTATTGTTCAGACATTTGTCATAGCGGGAAACCGACTTCTCTGTGTACTCTACATATAAAGATGCTGCCAGTGAAGACAGCCAATGCCGAACATTGTTCTTTGTGTCGTCATGGCTGTCAAAAGGCATTACTTCAAAGTCAAGTACCAATAGCAGTCAGAAGGTGAGAGATCGGGGTTGTACGGTGGATGATCGAACTGTTCCCAGTCGAATTGCTGAATAAGGTTTCGAGCGACATTAGCAGCATGGAGACTTGCGTTGTCATGAAGCAATACAGTACCTTGATGACCATTCCACCCCTTTTGTTTTAAATTGCACGCTGGAGTTTTCTCAGTGTTTCACAGAATCGTATGGCATTGACGGTTTCACCTCTGACAAGGGACTCATCAAGCAGATTGCCCGGTCTGTTCCAAAACACAGTGCACATGATTTTTTGTAATGACAACGTTGTTTCAAATTTTCGTTTTTTGGGAGATTGTTATTGCATTCGCTCTATAGACTGTTATTTTGATTCTTATGTGACATGGCAAACCCAGGTTTCATCAACGGTCACAGTTCTGTTTAAGAATTCTTCTCCGTCACCACTGCATCGGGCAATAAATGTCAAAGCACTGACATGTTGCTTCGTTATGTGGGCATCCATAAGCATTTTCGAGACCATGGGAACCCAGTTTGCCAGCCGGTGTGGCCGAGTGGTTCTAGGCGCTTTAGTCTGGAACCGCGCGACCGCTATGGTCGCAGGCTCGAATCCTGCCTCGGGCGTGGATGTGTGTGATGTCCTTAGGTTAGTTAGGTTTAAGTAGTTCTACATTCTAGGGGACTGATGACCTCAGATGTTAAGTCCCATAGTGCTCAGAGCCATTTGAACCATTTTTGAACCCAGTTTGCGAAAATTTAAGCGATCTGTGACAACCTCATCCAAAACAGTTTTTGAAATTTGTGAAAACTCATCACAAAGCATTCTTATGGAGAACCGTCTGCTTTTACAATTTGTCTCATTCACTTTCTCAACCAAACCATCATTGTTAACAGAAGGCCACCAACACCTTGCTTCATTATGGATATTGGTTCGACCATCATTGAATTGTCCCACCCACTTTCTCACCATTCCATCAAACATTGTATTTTCACCAAAAATATCTACAAGTTGACAATGAATTTTAGCTGGTTTAACATTCTTTGCGTTCTAACAACCGTGTTACAGAACTGACTTCATAGCTGGCGGGCTGGAAGATTGTCTTAAACATTTTGATGATCACTAACAAACGTAAACACAACACATTCAATATTGAGTATATTCAGCCCAGTTGTCAATCGTGCGATTATTGCCACAACTTGTTTCCGGACAACATTATCCCATTTTCAAGTGCGAAAAACAGGGTAACCAGATAAACCAATCATCCTTATACCGACAGACGTATAAGGATTACACAAGTCCAGAGTGAAATGAAATGTCGTGCGGCTAGGGCCTCTCGTCGGGTAGACCGTTCGCCTGGTACAGGTCTTTCGAGTTGACGCCACTTGTTATAAACTACCTTAAAAAAATTATGCTATTAGGCCTCGTCACAACTTAAAAACAAGCTCCATACGTGCATTATCAACTCAAACCATAAAACAAATCATCACAAGCCGGTGTATCCACTGTTCCCGAGGTACAGTTGCAAACTGAAAGCCGCTACCATCACCTACCAACGATGATATTTACTTAAAGGCTAACGCTCAGCACCAACGATACTACTGTCTGTCATAGTATCTTTAAGAAACAGCTCTCTGTTCCTAGCCCATTCAATCTTAAAACTACCTCCACGCTGCAGTCTGAACGTAAATATCATACGTAAATGCCATGTCACTAGATAAAATATGTTGGTCTCTGATTCTTAAGGAGGATATCGCTAAAGTGTGCGCAGGAATGCCCTTTAGACACATTCATCACCTCGTTTAAAACGCCGACGCACTTTTCTTTTAAAGCACAATAAATCTCTACCTCCTCTAAAAGTCACGGCAACCACTCTTTTTCTTCAAAGTGCAATACACTCATGCTTTCCGTTGTATCCACCAAATAATGTTGCTCATTCTTGGGATGATTTGCTACACGTAACAAGTCAGTCTCTCTCTTACTATGCTCTTTCAATCAAATTCCGTTCCGTCTGCCCCATATCTTGTTTCACATCATATTTTACCTAGTGGCTTAGGATTTACGAGCGCTGTTTCCGTCCAGATTGCATCGTAGAGGTAGTTTTAAGTTAGAATAGGCTAGGAACAGAGAGGCATTTCTCAAATATTTTATGACAGACAGTAGTATCGTTGATACTAAGCATTAAGTTTAAGTAAATATCATCCTAGGCAGGTGATAGTAGCAGCTTTCAGTTTGCGACTGTACCTCAGGAAAGGTGGATGCACCGGCTTGTGATGCTTTACGTTTTATGATCTGAATTGACAATGAACGTGTGCAGCTTGTTTTCAAGTTGTGACGAGGTCTAGCGGCATAAAAATATTTTTAAGGTAGATTATAACTCAAGGCGTCTGTAATCCTTATATGTCTGTCGGTATAAGGAGGTTTGTTTATCGTAACTGGTTTCCTTGTTTTTCACATTTGAAAATGGGATAATGTTATCCCGAAACATGTTGTGGCAATAATCACACGACTGATAACTGGGCTGAATATCTGCAATATTGTTTGAATAATAGTTATGTGATGGCCCCACATCAGTTATACTACACAATACAGTTATAATGGCGTCAGCGGAAAGACAGTGAACCAGAGAGACGAGTGCGAATATTCGGAACTGCGACGCTAGCGCTACGGTTGCGCTAGAACGAAACGGCACTTGCTTTCTGCACGCGCCTCGTATCATTCCACAAACAACACATAGACTCTTGCGCAATGAACACCTCCACCTATATAAAATGGATAATATTTATTAAGTTCTACAAAAGAATTTAAAACATACAAGGGAAGTATTATTTGTTCTGCGACATAAATACGCTACGAGGAGTGATGTTGATATTCTATTACTTTTTGTGTCATTGCTGCGTTTCTTTTTTATCCTACTAAACACTTTCTTTCCGGTTGAATCCAATAACGAAGGTATAGAGAGCAAAAGAAAACTTCGCACTATTTCATTTATCTCGTGGTAATTTAATCTTGTGGTGCAGTTGTTCACTGCGGTGAACAACTGTTAATGTCACTTCTTTGGTGTTTTTAATCAGTACTGAGGCTCCAAATGCAGGGCCTCGCGTGCATTTGAAACCTCAGGACTGATTATAAACACCAAAGAACTGACACCAACAATCGTCCATTGCAGTCGATATAGTGAGCCAAATAATGGCAGACATTCTATTGATAGATGTCAATAAATTCAGGTCACGTGGGAAAAGTATTGCACATGCACCAGGCGTGAAAGTGCAACAAACAATGAAGAAATATGCAAGAGTTAACCCGATTTCTCTTACTTGGGAGAGGTACAGTTGATTGTTATGCTAAAAGATTCGTCATTCGATCCATAGATTACCGACTAAATGAGACATAGCTACATAACAGATTTGTTTTGAGCAACACCATTTGTCTTCACATCAATGGCTGCGACAATACGTTTAATTACAATAGGCGTCTCAACAGCATAAAGAGGAGTTGCGTTATCATAAGTGAAAGCGCGTTAATGCACGTGTGCTGCCTGGAAAGTAAATGGAAATTAAATCTGCCTCTAGGTAAACAGCGTTGGCAGAAAACATATCCGTTAATGCTAAAGTACAAGATCCGATCAAAACGTCTCCGTTTATGGGCATTGCTGCAGCGTATGTGCGACGTATCGCGACTCCGCTCCGGGAATATAATCACCGACGTGTAGGCAAGGGAACAATGTGACCTTCGTGTCTTTCCGAAGCGTGTGAGGTAAATGCGGAAACGTGAGTTACCGCGCCGCTATTACTAAATGCTTCGAGCAGGACCAATGTTCTCTTATTATTTTCTAGGCTGCTGAAGGAGGAACGGCAGTAGGCATCCATAGAATAATGAAGATTGTGTATGGGGCGACATATCTGTCGAAAACCATCGTTGTGGGACGGTGCGACAGGTTCTGTACTGGTCGCGATTCGACACCAGACGCCGATCGATCTGGGAGGTAGGCCTCATCTATTACAGACAATAACAAGCGGATGGCACTCGGGCACCATCCTTATACACCTGATCTCTTCCCAAGGCATTATCACTCCTTTGGTCCCTTAAAAAACGCCTTTAAGGATCGACGATTCCTGTCAGACACGGCGGTTACGGACCTCTTCACTCAGTGAAGCTCGGTGTTTTACCAAACGGGTATCTTCAACCTGGCGCATCTATAGGATCATTTCTCGGTGTTCATATCGATTCTGCCTGGACTGTACGGCCTTCGAAGGGGAACTTTGTGATCGCCCCTTATACTCGTAGCTGCAAGTAGCGATAATTTTTAACACTTTTTTGTTGGTACACCTAAGTACATTCCAGCGAAATAAAAGACAGCGTAGTTCTGTGGTGATGTTACAAACGGTCATGGATGAAGGTGAAGGGTAAATGTATCAACTTGAGGTGAAGGATTCTGGTCCAGAAACGGATGAATCCAAAGTTGTATGCGAAAATCGTTCTGATACTTCCGACAATGGAAAACATCTACCGCGACTGTTGTTGCTAAGATTTTAGAGCATGCAACTTTCAGAGGGGGTAGTATGGACCAAAGTAAGAAAAAAATCTCTATTAAATATGGACACTTATCATATTTGATACTATGAAACACAGCTCTTCTATTGCAAGCTATTTGGTTTTCAAATTTTTGGAGGAGGTAGCATCGACTAATACAAGGAAAAAGTCTCAAGGAAACTAGGTTTTAAAATGCATACCAGAGGAGCTATGAGCACTTGTTCAGTAGAAGTATTGTGTTTCACTGTAGCGGACATGATCAAGTGCCCAGAACTCTTAATGTCTGCATTTTAGAGCCTACGTTTAATAGATATTTTGTTCTTGTTTTGGCAAATTCAAAAAAAGGCTCAGAGCACTATGGGACTCAACATCTGAGGTCATCAGTCCCCTAGAACTTAGAACTCCTTAAACCTAACTAACCTAAGGGCATCACACACATCCATGCCCGAGGCACGATTCGAACCTGCGACCGTAGCGGTTGCGCGGTGCCACACTAAAGCGTCTAGAACCGCTCGGCCACTGTGGCTGGCCTTGGTTTGGCCCATACTACAACCTCTTAAAGGTGCTTACCTATAATCTTACGGTACGTATATTCTCTTCTCCGCCATCCCTGCGTTCTTAGTCAATTCGTAATAAGTGCCGGCCGCGGTGGTCTAGCGGTTCTAGGCGCGCAGTCCGGAACCGCGCGGCTGCTACGGTCGCAGGTTCGAATCCTGCCTCGGGCATGGATGTGTGTGATGTCCTTAGGTTCGTTAGGTTTAAGTAGTTCTAAGTTCTAGGGGACTGATGACCACAGATGTTAAGTCCCATAGTGCTCAGAGCCATTTGAACCATTTCGTAATAAGTAAAGCACTCTCCGAGCTTCGAAAGTTCCGCAAATCACAGTGTCAATCGTAGTTTGTTAAAAATGATTTTTTTCTGCCGGAATGTAAACACTATATTACATTTTTTTAACTCTCAACAATTAGCTGGTCGTAATGTGATAGTTTATCTTGTCAGTCTGAGAATAATTTAAAACTTTCAGTAAGTCACTGTAGTGATTCAGTAGTGAAAAATAAGGAATACCTCTCAAGCTGTGACGCAGAAGTTTTAAATTTCCGTCGGGCACAAATCGGCAAAAGTAACGTAGGTAATAATTCTGTTACGTGGAACGCAGAATACAGTAAATCGATAATACGCCTATGAAGCTCAGGCGTAAGTTCTAAAGGATTTCTTCAGCTAAAAATTGTTTCTAGTTTGAAACACTAGCTCAAGGTTTTTTAAAAAACTTAGATAATATCATCATGTCTCATTTTGGGGCGAAAAGTTACATTGAGGTTAAACATGGTACAACTATAAAGCCGAGGAGAATGAAGGGGAAGTTTTCTGTGTATTTTGAAAATGGTATGGACGAGAATATGCAATGAGATTCCTTTTTGTCAACTGAACACTGGAATGACTTTCTAACGACAAATTTCTTATCCTTTCTATCACATTCTATCGCCAATTATTTTTCTCACGAAACAGCAAAACTCGTCTACTAATGTTACTGGCTCATTTTCTAAAGCAGTTGCATCAGCATTCTTGTATTTAATAATTTTTTCATAATGTGGGGTCACAGTCGCAATATATTCCTTGAAAGTCAGTACCGCCATTAGACTATTTTTTATTTGCAGTGTTACATTTACACGATCATGATTTCGGCTTTAAAGTGCCATTATCAAGTGTTTTAATGTTATACAGTGCCTAAGATGGCATACTGTCTTATTTGAAATACACTATTAGACACATTGTCTAAGGGTCACTATTCCTGGTAAAAGCCTAATGCTTTGTTTTATCACTGAGATGGTATACTCAGTAGGAGATTAAAAGGAAAGCCATTGTTTATTAGGAGCGTGGAAGAAAGATTATCGAGGCATCTGACAGCAGCAGACACGTGCAGCAGACAGATAAAACACTTTATGCTATTGATATGGGTTTTTCAGAAAATCTATAGACTTGAGGTGGTCTGTAAACTTTGACAACAGTGAGAGCATTGTTTACGAAACAGCGCCTGGCTGGCGTCTATTCACCCGTGTGTAGCAGAACTATCAGCGGTGGCGGAGGTCGCGATCCTCGGGCATTGTCTGCAGACGGAAGCGCCGATCTGCGCCGGCGATAGCTCTGCTTTCCGCAAAGCGACGCCGCCGACAATACCGCGCTCGCCTCGGCTTCCCGTGTCGTGGCTCGACAACGATCTCTCGCCGGCATCTCGTTAGCTTTGAATTGAAAACTCCTCCGTCGGCAAAGCCGATATTTCCGGGGTTTACTTATCGTTAGCGAGAGTCGGCATGCAGGCCGTGAGAGCGGAAGTGAGTTCGGCTCTCCAGCCCAGCGGCCAGGGTGACACATGATTGGGCGTGAGGTAACCGAGTCGTGGGAGCGACGACACCTGCTGGCCGCCGGGTATGAAATCAAGGCGGCAGACTTGCGACACGGCTCCCATTACGCGGTGGCAGCAAAAGAACAGGTTATTTTGTACCTCACGACGTCACACGTAGCGGCGTTTACGAAATCCTGCCAGGTAATCACTTCTCCCTGGCTTCTGGCTGCCCACGCGATTTCTCACACGAAATAGTTTTCTGCTCTAGTTCTGATCTCAGATAGGGTCAATCAGATTTTACGAAACCACCCACATATACATAAGGGTGTTAAGGGTATAAGTGCAGTTATTATGATAATTCGTACCTTAATATGTACATACTTCAGCGTATTAGTTGCCGGGTTTTCTCTGTGTATAACAGTTTTCCCGATGTGTGGTCCATCGTGACGGGGGAAAACAGATGGCGCCATGGATGGCCCATGGCTCTGCCATAGGTCAAATTGGTAGTAACTGCATTTTTTGAATAGGTGCTCCCATTTTATTACATATTCGTTTAGTAAGTAAATGAATAGGAATGTTTGATTTGGAAAATTTGTTACGCTTTGTGATGGATGGTGCTGTAATATTCCAAAACTTATAATATGCCTCACCAATTTAGATGAACAGTTGATGACGATGTAGTTTTTTTAAGTTAAAACACAAAAAGTAGTTACGTTTGGACTTTATTTTTCTTGTTCCAATGTGATACTCTTACTTTTGTGACCTTATCATAAATTATGGAAACGCATGCTGTTACGGCGTGAGCAATGGTAATAACCTCATTAATGTAATAAATGCTCAAAATGATGTCCTTCAACTTCAAAGCATTTGGCAATACGGCTAACGAAATTCCTCTCGATAGCGAGTAGATCGCCTTGAGTAATTGTCGCATGTGCATTGACAATGCTCTGGTGCATGTTTTCAGGCGTTGTCGGTTTACCACGATAGCAAATATCTTTCCCCAAAGAAAGAGGTCCGGATATGTGAAGTCTCGTTAATAACCAGACAAATGAAAAGGAAACTTAATCAGTTTTCACAAACACCTTTTCAGAGGAGGGTTAGCATTCTGATCCGCTACAAGTGTAGCAACCACCAACTTCGAAGCACACATTGTACTTACGAATGATGTTGTTCTCTTTAACGTGATGCACTACGACTTCTTATAATTCGGGTGTTCAGGGTATCTTTGGAGCACCATAGTCAAACCTGCTGACGGTGGAGTTACCCCTTTCTCGAAGCCGCTGCGTTAACTGTGGCGAAAAGGATACGCGATAGAGTCGGACGTCGTGGATTACGATCCTGACGGAGGCTACGAGAAGCTCTTCCATTACCGTGAGCTTCACCATACGGAAAGATACTGTCGTTTAATTCTGTAAACGTGTTCTCAGTCATGTTGCTCTAACACTCAGGACACATGAATGAGGCTCGAGCCAGGTCAGACAGGTAGGACATACTTAAAATGACATCAACCCAACTGATTTAAGCACCTCCCACCATGACCACCCTGTTGCATACCAACCTAGCAAACTTGTTTTCAGAACGCTGTAGCACGCAAACGGTACGTTCCTAGACATAGATTCCAGGTCAAAATAGCCGGCCGAAGTGGCCGTGCGGTTAAAGGCGCTGCAGTCTGGAACCGCAAGATCGCTACGGTCGCAGGTTCGAATCCTGCCTCGGGCATGGATGTTTGTGATGTCCTTAGGTTAGTTAGGTTTAACTAGTTCTAAGTTCTAGGGGACTAATGACCTCAGCAGTTGAGTCCCATAGTGCTCAGAGCCATTTGAACCAGGTCAGAATATTATCTACTCAGTCCCCTCTACAAATAAGTTTTTAAGGGAAATTTTAGAGCACCCTTTATAAGGGGAGCATAAACGAATGCGGAATCATTCTAATGACGACATAGGCCGAAAAAGGTGATATAAGCGACTTCGACAAAGGGCTGATTGTTATAGCACGGTCCTTGGGAAAGAGCATCTCGCAAACAGCGAAGCTCATTAGCTGCTCGCGTGTTACTGTCGTGCGCATCCATCGAAAGCACAGTGAATTCATGAGTGGATGATGTGTTGGACGTTCCGCCTCATTACAACATGTGGAGACCGGAGATTGATCGCTCAGTAAAGTAGGACAGGCAACGATTTGTGGTAGAGCGCAATGCTGTTCACTGCAAATTGTTCGACATGAG